>NC_089691.1:0-1200000 GCF_031753505.1 Anomalospiza imberbis
TACTAGCGGGCACTTTCCAGCCTGGCCGAGGCAAACAACCTCCAGAGATGTCACCGAGCATAAGTGGAGCACAGATGCTCAAAAGCAGCAAAGCTGAAGAGCCTGGCTCAGCTTCACTAGTGAGGCAATTGACTGACTGCGAAAAGAAAGCAGCAGAGCACCAGGCTTCTGGGCGCTGTGAAGGCAATTGCCCAAAACCAGGCAGCTGCTCCTTCCCAAGCACAGGCAGCTGCCTATGTTCTTGCTTGTCGACAAACTCACCGCTGCCCTTCTTTTCAGCAGCTGCCACCCGTCTTCTGTGCATCTCGGAGCCTCTGGCGACGAGCAAAGACTTGCCAAGGTGGGACGCATCAGGACCAAGTAAAAACCCAGGCAAGTTGTCCTGGAACGCTTTCCATTCGCTTGCCGAGAGTGAATTCAACAGGCAGGAGAGCGGCAGCCACCGTCCTCCGGCAGTCTGAAGGCTTCGCACACAAGCCCGCGTCTCTGCGGCTTCGTTCTTCGCCTCTTCCAAGCAATCGCGATCTCTGCCTCTCGGGAGGCGAAGAAGCGGCTAGTTCGCGCACAGCTCAGTAGAGCGGGCAGCGGAGCGCTCCGGAGCGCCGCTTCAAGCCGAAAGACGCCGGGAAGCGGCACTTCCCTCCGGATAGCTCCGGAAGCCGCGCTTCTGCTTCTCTTGTCGTCTCTATCTTAGCGAAAAGCTTTCCCACTCCATTTGGCAAGGCGAGAGCGTACCGGCACTGCACACTAACCGCGGTTTGCAAAGAAAGAGGATTTGCTGCACATTCCAAGGACACGGCTCTTTCCGAGGCAATCTGCAACCTGCTGTCAGATGGAAGTGCTCTCTGCCCTCTCCTGCCCAGCTCTAGGTACTAGCGGGCACTTTCCAGCCTGGCCGAGGCAAACAACCTCGAGAGATGTCACCGAGCATAAGTGGAGCACAGATGCTCAAAAGCAGCAAAGCTGAAGAGCCTGGCTCAGCTTCACTAGTGTGCAATTGACTGACTGCGAAAAACAAAGCAGCAGAGCACCGGGCTTCTGGGCGCTGTGAAGGCAATTGCCAAAAACCAGGCAGCTGCTCCTTCCCAAGCACAGGCAGCTGCCTATGTTCTTGCTTGTCGACAAACTCACCGCTGCCCTTCTTTTCAGCAGCTGCCACCGTCTTCTGTGCATCTCGGAGCCTCTGGCGATGAGCAAGACTTGCCAAGGTGGGACGCACCAGGACCAAGTAAAAAACCCAGGCAAGTTGTCCTGGAATGCTTTCCATTTCGCTTGCCGAGAGTGAATTCAACAGGCAGGAGAGCGGCAGCCGCCGTCCTCCAGCAGTCTGAAGGCTTCGCACACAAGCCCGCTTCTTTGCGGCTTCGTTCTTTCGCCTCTACCAAGCAACCGCGATCTCTGCCTCTCGGAGGCGAAGAAGCGGCTAATTCGTGCACAGCTCAGTAGAGCCGCAGCGGAGCGCTCCGGAGCGCCGCTTCAAGTCGAAAGACGCCGGGGAAGCGGCACTTCCCTCCGGATAGCTCCGGACGCCGCGCTTCTGCTTCTCTTGTCGTCTCTATCTTAGCGAAAAAGCTTTCCCACTCCATTTGGCAAGGCGAGAGCGTACCGGCACTGCACACTAACCGCGGTTTGCAAAGAAACAGGATTTGCTGCACATTCCAAGGACACGGCTCTTTCCGAGGCAATCTGCAACCTGCTGTCAGATTGGAAGTGCTCTCTGCCCTCTCCTGCCCAGCTCTAGGTACTAGCGGGCACTTTCCAGCCTGGGCGAGGCAATACAACCTCGAGAGATGTCACCGAGCCATAAGTGGAGCACAGATGCTCAAAAGCAGCAAAGCTGAAGAGCCTGGCTCAGCTTCACTAGTGTGCAATTGACTGACTGCGAAAAACAAAGCAGCAGAGCACCGGGCTTCTGGGCGCTGTGAAAACAATTGGCCAAAACCAGGCAGCTGCTCCTTCCCAAGCACAGGCAGCTGCCTATGTTCTTGCTTGTTGACAAACTCACCGCTGCCCTTCTTTTCAGCAGCTGCCACCGTCTTCTGTGCATCTCGGAGCCTCTGGCGATGAGCAAGACTTGCCAAGGTGGGACGCACCAGGACCAAAGTCAAAACCCAGGCAAGTTGTCCTGGAACGCTTTCCATTCGCTTGCCGAGAGTGAATTCAACAGGCAGGAGAGCGGCAGCCGCCGTCCTCCAGCAGTCGGAAGGCTTCGCACACAAGCCCGCTTCTTTGCGCTTTCGTTCTTCGCTTCTACCAAGCAACCGCGATTTCTGCCTCTCGGAGGCGAAGAAGCGGCTAATTCGTGCACAGCTCAGTAGAGCGGCAGCGCAGCGCTCCGGAGCGCCGCTTCAAGTCGAAAGATGCCGGGAACCAGCAATTCCTCCGGATGCATCTGGAGCCGCGCTTCTGCTTCTCTTGTCGTCTCTATCTTAGCGAAAAGCTTTCCCACTCCATTTGGCAAGGGGAGAGCGTACCTGCACTGCACACTAACCGCGGTTTGCAAAGAAAGAGGATTTGCTGCACATTCCAAGGACACGGCTCTTTCCGAGGCAATCTGCAACCTGCTGTCAGATGGAAGTGCTCCTCTGCCCTCTCCTGCCCAGCTCTAGCTACTAGCGGGCACTTTCCAGCCTGGCCGAGGCAAACAATCCTCGAGAGATGTCACAGAGCATAAGTGGAGCACAGATGCTCAAAAGCAGCAAAGCTGAAGAGCCTGGCTCAGCTTCACTAGTGTGCAATTGACTGACTGCAAAAAACAAGAGCAGCAGAGCACCGGGCTTCTGGGCGCTGTGAAGGCAATTGCCAAAACCAGGCAGCTGCTCCTTCCCAAGCACAGGCAGCTGCCTATGTTTCTTGCCTTGTCGACAAACTCACCGCTGCCCTTCTTTTCAGCAGCTGCCACCGTCTTCTGTGCATCTCGGAGCCTCTGGCGATGAGCAAGACTTGCCAAGGTGGGACGCACCAGGACCAAGTAAAAACCCAGGCAAGTTGTCCTGGAATTGCTTTCACATTCGCTTGCCGAGAGTGAATTCAACAGGCAGGAGAGCGGCAGCCACCGTCCTCCGGCAGTCTGAAGGCTTCGCACCACAAGCCCGCGTCTCTGCGGCTTCGTTCTTCGCCTCTTCCAAGCAATCGCGATCTCTGCCTCTCTCTTCCAAGCAATCGCGATCTCTGCCTCTCGGAGGCGAAGAAGCGGCTAGTTCGCGCACAGCTCAGTAGAGCGGGCAGCGAAGCGCTCCGGAGCGCCGCTTCAAGCCCGAAAGACGCCGGGAAGCGGCACTTCCCTCCGGATAGCTCCGGAGCCGCGCTTCTGCTTCTCTTGTCGTCTCTATCTTAGCGAAAAGCTTTCCCACTCCATTTGGCAAGGCGGAGAGCGTACCTGCACTGCACACTAACCGCGGTTTGCAAAGAAAGAGGATTTGCTGCACATTCCAAGGACACGGCTCTTTCCGAGGCAATCTGCAACCTGCTGTCAGATGGAAGTGCTCTCTGCCCTCTCCTGCCCAGCTCTAGTACTAGCGGGGCACTTTCCAGCCTGGCCGAGGCAAACAACCTCCAGAGATGTCACCGAGCATAAGTGGAGCACAGATGCTCAAAAGCAGCAAAGCTGAAGAGCCTGGCTCAGCTTCACTAGTGTGCAATTGACTGACTGCGAAAAACAAAGCAGCAGAGCACCGGGCTTCTGGGCGCTGTGAAAACAATTGCCAAAACCAGGCAGCTGCTCCTTCCCAAGCACAGGCAGCTGCCTATGTTCTTGCTTGTTGACAAACTCACCGCTGCCCTTCTTTTCAGCAGCTGCCACCCGTCACCGTCTTCTGTGCATCTCGGAGCCCTCTGGCGATGAGCAAGACTTGCCAAGGTGGGACGCACCAGGACCAAGTCAAAACCCAGGCAAGTTGTCCTGGAACGCTTCCATTCGCTTGCCGAGAGTGAATTCAACAGGCAGGAGAGCGGCAGCCGCCGTCCTCCAGCAGTCGAAGGCTTCGCACACAAGCCCGCTTCTTTGCGCTTTCGTTCTTCGCTTCTACCAAGCAACCGCGATTTCTGCCTCTCGAGGCGAAGAAGCGGCTAATTCGTGCACAGCTCAGTAGAGCGGCAGCGCAGCGCTCCGGAGCGCCGCTTCAAGTCGAAAGATGCCGGGAACCAGCAATTCCCTCCGGATGCATCTGGAGCCGCGCTTCTGCTTCTCTTGTCGTCTCTATCTTAGCGAAAAGCTTTCCCACTCCATTTGGCAAGGGGAGAGCGTACCTGCACTGCACACTAACCGCGGTTTGCAAAGAAAGAGATTTGCTGCACATTCCAAGGACACGGCTCTTTCCCGAGGCAATCTGCAACCTGCTGATCAGATGGAAGTGCTCTCTGCCCTCTCCTGCCCAGCTCTAGCTACTAGCGGGCACTTTCCCAGCCTGGCCGAGGCAAACAACCTCGAGAGATGTCACAGAGCATAAGTGGAGCACAGATGCTCAAAAGCAGCAAAGCTGAAGAGCCTGGCTCAGCTTCACTAGTGTGCAATTGACTGACTGCAAAAACAAAGCAGCAGAGCACCGGGCTTCTGGGCGCTGAAGGCAATTGCCAAAACCAGGCAGCTGCTCCTTCCCAAGCACAGGGCAGCTGCCTATGTTCTTGGCTTGTCGACAAACTCACCGCTGCCCCTTCTTTTCAGCAGCTGCCACCGTCTTCTGTGGCATCTCGGAGCCTCTGGCGACGAGCAAGACTTGCCAAGGTGGGACGCATCAGGACCAAGTCAAAACCCAGGCAAGTTGTCCTGGAACGCTTTCCATTCGCTTGCCGAGAGTGAATTCAACAGCAGGAGAGCGGCAGCCACCGTCCTCCGGCAGTCGGAAGGCTTCGCACACAAGCCCGCGTCTCTGCGGCTTCGTTCTTCTCCTCTTCCAAGCAATCGCGATCTCTGCCTCTCGGAGGCGAAGAAGCGGCTAGTTCGCAGCACAGCTCAGTAGAGCGGCAGCGGAGCGCTCCGGAGCGCCGCTTCAAGCCGAAAGACGCCGGGAACCGGCACTTCCCTCCGGATGCAACTCGAGCTGCGCTTCTGCTTCTCTAGTCGTCTCTATCTTAGCGAAAAGCTTTCCCGCTCCATTTGGCAAGGGGAGAGCGTACCGCACTGCACACTAACCGCGGTTTGCAAAGAAACAGGATTTGCTGCACATTCCAAGGACACGGCTCTTTCCGAGGCAATCTGCAACCTTGCTGTCAGATGGAAGTGCTCTCTGCCCTCTCCTGCCCAGCTCTAGGTACTAGCGGGCACTTCCAGCCTGCCGAGGCAAACACCTCCAGAGATGTCACCGAGCATAAGTGGAGCACAGATGCTCAAAAGCAGCAAAGCTGAAGAGCCTGGCTCAGCTTCACTAGTGTGCAATTGACTGACTGCGAAAAGAAAGCAGCAGAGCACCAGGCTTCTGGGCGCTGTGAAGGCAATTGCCAAAACCAGGCAGCTGCTCCTTCCCAAGCACAGGCAGCTGCCTATCTTCTTGCTTGTCGACAAACTCACCGCTGCCCTTCTTTTCAGCAGCTGCCACCGTCTTCTGTGCATCTCGGAGCCTCTGGCGACGAGCAAGACTTGCCAAGGTGGGACGCATCAGGACCAAGTAAAAACCCAGGCAAGTTGTCCTGGAACGCTTTCCATTCGCTTGCCGAGAGTGAATTCAACAGGCAGGAGAGCGCAGCCACCGTCCTCCGGCATGTCTGAAGGCTTCGCACACAAGCCCGCGTCTCTGCGGCTTCGTTCTTCGCCTCTTCCAAGCAATCGCGATCTCTGCCTCTCGGAGGCGAAGAAGCGGCTAGTTCGCGCACAGCTCAGTAGAGCGGCAGCGGAGCGCTCCGGAGCGCCGCTTCAAGCCGAAAGACGGCCGGGAAGCGGCACTTCCCTCCGGATAGCTCCGGAGCCGCGCTTCTGCTTCTCTTGTCGTCTCTATCTTAGCGAAAAGCTTTCCCACTCCATTTGGCAAGGCGAGAGCGTACCGGCACTGCCACACTAACCGCGGTTTGCAAAGAAAGAGGATTTGCTGCACATTCAAGGACACGGCTCTTTCCGAGGCAATCTGCAACCTGCTGTCAGATGGAAGTGCTCTCTGCCCTCTCCTGCCCAGCTCTAGGTACTAGCGGGCACTTTCCAGCCTGGCCGAGGGCAAACAACCTCGAGAGATGTCACCGAGCATAAGTGAGCACAGATGCTCAAAGCAGCAAAGCTGAAGAGCCTGGCTCA
This sequence comes from Anomalospiza imberbis, assembly GCF_031753505.1. NCBI lineage: Eukaryota > Metazoa > Chordata > Aves > Passeriformes > Viduidae > Anomalospiza > Anomalospiza imberbis. The sequence continues at coordinate 6,221 of NC_089691.1, forward strand.
AGCTTCACTAGTGTGCAATTGACTGACTGCGAAAAACAAAGCAGCAGAGCACCGGGCTTCTGGGCGCTGTGAAGGCAATTGCCAAAACCAGGCAGCTGCTCCTTCCCAAGCACAGCAGCTGCCTATGTTCTTGCTTGTCGACAAACTCACCGCTGCCCTTCTTTTCAGCAGCTGCCACCGTCTTCTGTGCATCTCGGAGCCTCTGGCGATGAGCAAGACTTGCCAAGGTGGGACGCACCAGGACCAAGTAAAAACCCAGGCAAGTTGTCCTGGAATGCTTTCCATTCGCTTGCCCGAGAGTGAATTCAACAGGCAGGAGAGCGGCAGCCGCCGTCCTCCAGCAGTCTGAAGGCTTCGCACACAAGCCCGCTTCTTTGCGGCTTCGTTCTTCGCCTCTACCAAGCAACCGCGATCTCTGCCTCTCGGAGGCGAAGAAGCGGCTAATTCGTGCACAGCTCAGTAGAGCCGCAGCGGAGCGCTCCGGAGCGCCGCTTCAAGTCGAAAGACGCCGGGAAGCGGCACTTCCCTCCGGATAGCTCCGGAGCCGCGCTTCTGCTTCTCTTGTCGTCTCTATCTTAGCGAAAAGCTTTCCCACTCCATTGGCAAGGCGAGAGCGTACCGGCACTGCACACTAACCGCGGTTTGCAAAGAAACAGGATTTGCTGCACATTCCAAGGACACGGCTCTTTCCGAGGCATCTGCAACCTGCTGTCAGATGGAAGTGCTCTCTGCCCTCTCCTGCCCAGCTCTAGGTACTAGCGGGCACTTTCCAGCCTGGGCGAGGCAAACAACCTCAGAGAGATGTCACCGAGCATAAGTGGAGCACAGATGCTCAAAAGCAGCAAAGCTGAAGAGCCTGGCTCAGCTTCACTAGTGTGCAATTGACTGACTGCGAAAAACAAAGCAGCAGAGCACCGGGCTTCTGGGCGCTGTGAAAACAATTGCCAAAACCAGGCAGCTGCTCCTTCCCAAGCACAGGCAGCTGCCTATGTTCTTGCTTGTTGACAAACTCACCGCTGCCCTTCTTTTCAGCAGCTGCCACCGTCTTCTGTGCATCTCGGAGCCTCTGGCGATGAGCAAGACTTGCCAAGGTGGGACGCACCAGGACCAAGTCAAAACCCAGGCAAGTTGTCCTGGAACGCTTTCCATTCGCTTGCCGAGAGTGAATTCAACAGGCAGGAGAGCGGCAGCCGCCGTCCTCCAGCAGTCGGAAGGCTTCGCACACAAGCCGCTTCTTTGCGCTTTCGTTCTTCGCTTCTACCAAGCAACCGCGATTTCTGCCTCTCGGAGGCGAAGAAGCGGCTAATTCGTGCACAGCTCAGTAGAGCGGCAGCGCAGCGCTCGGAGCGCCGCTTCAAGTCGAAAGATGCCGGAACCAGCAATTCCCTCCGGATGCATCTGGAGCCGCGCTTCTGCTTCTCTTGTCGTCTCTATCTTAGCGAAAAGCTTTCCCACTCCATTTGGCAAGGGGAGAGCGTACCTGCACTGCACACTAACCGCGGTTTGCAAAGAAAGAGGATTTGCTGCACATTCCAAGGACACGGCTCTTTCCGAGGCAATCTGCAACCTGCTGTCAGATGGAAGTGCTCTCTGCCCTCTCCTGCCCAGCTCTAGCTACTAGCGGGCACTTTCCAGCCTGGCCGAGGCAAACAACCTCGAGAGATGTCACAGAGCATAAGTGGAGCACAGATGCTCAAAAGCAGCAAAGCTGAAGAGCCTGGCTCAGCTTCACTAGTGTGCAATTGACTGACTGCAAAAAACAAAGCAGCAGAGCACCGGGCTTCTGGGCGCTGTGAAGGCAATTGCCAAAACCAGGCAGCTGCTCCTTCCCAAGCACAGGCAGCTGCCTATGTTCTTGCTTGTCGACAAACTCACCGCTGCCCTTCTTTTCAGCAGCTGCCACCGTCTTCTGTGCATCTCGGAGCCTCTGGCGACGAGCAAGACTTGCCAAGGTGGGACGCATCAGGACCAAGTCAAAACCCAGGCAAGTTGTCCTGGAACGCTTTCCATTCGCTTGCCGAGAGTGAATTCAACAGGCAGGAGAGCGGCAGCCACCGTCCTCCGGCAGTCTGAAGGCTTCGCACACAAGCCCGCGTCTCTGCGGCTTCGTTCTTCGCCTCTTCCAAGCAATCGCGATCTCTGCCTCTCGGAGGCGAAGAAGCGGCTAGTTCGCGCACAGCTCAGTAGAGCGGCAGCGAAGCGCTCCGGAGCGCCGCTTCAAGCCGAAAGACGCCGGGAAGCGGCACTTCCCTCCGGATAGCTCCGGAGCCGCGCTTCTGCTTCTCTTGTCGTCTCTATCTTAGCGAAAAGCTTTCCCACTCCATTTGGCAAGGCGAGAGCGTACCTGCACTGCACACTAACCGCGGTTTGCAAAGAAAGAGGATTTGCTGCACATTCCAAGGACACGGCTCTTTCCGAGGCAATCTGCAACCTGCTGTCAGATGGAAGTGCTCTCTGCCCTCTCCTGCCCAGCTCTAGGTACTAGCGGGCACTTTCCAGCCTGGCCGAGGCAAACAACCTCCAGAGATGTCACCGAGCATAAGTGGAGCACAGATGCTCAAAAGCAGCAAAGCTGAAGAGCCTGGCTCAGCTTCACTAGTGTGCAATTGACTGACTGCGAAAAACAAAGCAGCAGAGCACCGGGCTTCTGGGCGCTGTGAAAACAATTGCCAAAACCAGGCAGCTGCTCCTTCCCAAGCACAGGCAGCTGCCTATGTTCTTGCTTGTTGACAAACTCACCGCTGCCCTTCTTTTCAGCAGCTGCCACCGTCTTCTGTGCATCTCGGAGCCTCTGGCGATGAGCAAGACTTGCCAAGGTGGGACGCACCAGGACCAAGTCAAAACCCAGGCAAGTTGTCCTGGAACGCTTTCCATTCGCTTGCCGAGAGTGAATTCAACAGGCAGGAGAGCGGCAGCCGCCGTCCTCCAGCAGTCGGAAGGCTTCGCACACAAGCCCGCTTCTTTGCGCTTTCGTTCTTCGCTTCTACCAAGCAACCGCGATTTCTGCCTCTCGGAGGCGAAGAAGCGGCTAATTCGTGCACAGCTCAGTAGAGCGGCAGCGCAGCGCTCCGGAGCGCCGCTTCAAGTCGAAAGATGCCGGGAACCAGCAATTCCCTCCGGATGCATCTGGAGCCGCGCTTCTGCTTCTCTTGTCGTCTCTATCTTAGCGAAAAGCTTTCCCGCTCCATTTGGCAAGGGGAGAGCGTACGGGCACTGCACACTAACCGCGGTTTGCAAAGAAACAGGATTTGCTGCACATTCCAAGGACACGGCTCTTTCCGAGGCAATCTGCAACCTGCTGTCAGATGGAAGTGCTCTCTGCCCTCTCCTGCCCAGCTCTAGGTACTAGCGGGCACTTTCCAGCCTGGCCGAGGCAAACAACCTCCAGAGATGTCACCGAGCATAAGTGGAGCACAGATGCTCAAAAGCAGCAAAGCTGAAGAGCCTGGCTCAGCTTCACTAGTGTGCAATTGACTGACTGCGAAAAGAAAGCAGCAGAGCACCAGGCTTCTGGGCGCTGTGAAGGCAATTGCCAAAACCAGGCAGCTGCTCCTTCCCAAGCACAGGCAGCTGCCTATGTTCTTGCTTGTCGACAAACTCACCGCTGCCCTTCTTTTCAGCAGCTGCCACCGTCTTCTGTGCATCTCGGAGCCTCTGGCGACGAGCAAGACTTGCCAAGGTGGGACGCATCAGGACCAAGTAAAAACCCAGGCAAGTTGTCCTGGAACGCTTTCCATTCGCTTGCCGAGAGTGAATTCAACAGGCAGGAGAGCGGCAGCCACCGTCCTCCGGCAGTCTGAAGGCTTCGCACACAAGCCCGCGTCTCTGCGGCTTCGTTCTTCGCCTCTTCCAAGCAATCGCGATCTCTGCCTCTCGGAGGCGAAGAAGCGGCTAGTTCGCGCACAGCTCAGTAGAGCGGCAGCGAAGCGCTCCGGAGCGCCGCTTCAAGCCGAAAGACGCCGGGAAGCGGCACTTCCCTCCGGATAGCTCCGGAGCCGCGCTTCTGCTTCTCTTGTCGTCTCTATCTTAGCGAAAAGCTTTCCCACTCCATTTGGCAAGGCGAGAGCGTACCTGCACTGCACACTAACCGCGGTTTGCAAAGAAAGAGGATTTGCTGCACATTCCAAGGACACGGCTCTTTCCGAGGCAATCTGCAACCTGCTGTCAGATGGAAGTGCTCTCTGCCCTCTCCTGCCCAGCTCTAGGTACTAGCGGGCACTTTCCAGCCTGGGCGAGGCAAACAACCTCGAGAGACGTCACCGAGCATAAGTGGAGCACAGATGCTCAAAAGCAGCAAAGCTGAAGAGCCTGGCTCAGCTTCACTAGTGTGCAATTGACTGACTGCGAAAAACAAAGCAGCAGAGCACCAGGCTTCTGGGCGCTGTGAAGGCAATTGCCAAAACCAGGCAGCTGCTCCTTCCCAAGCACAGGCAGCTGCCTATGTTCTTGCTTGTCGACAAACTCACCGCTGCCCTTCTTTTCAGCAGCTGCCACCGTCTTCTGTGCATCTTGGAGCCTCTGGCGACGAGCAAGACTTGCCAAGGTGGGACGCATCAGGACCAAGTCAAAACCCAGGCAAGTTGTCCTGGAACGCTTTCCATTCGCTTGCCGAGAGTGAATTCAACAGGCAGGAGAGCGGCAGCCACCGTCCTCCGGCAGTCTGAAGGCTTCGCACACAAGCCCGCGTCTCTGCGGCTTCGTTCTTCGCCTCTTCCAAGCAATCGCGATCTCTGCCTCTCGGAGGCGAAGAAGCGGCTAGTTCGCGCACAGCTCAGTAGAGCGGCAGCGGAGCGCTCCGGAGCGCCGCTTCAAGCCGAAAGACGCCGGGAAGCGGCACTTCCCTCCGGATAGCTCCGGAGCCGCGCTTCTGCTTCTCTTGTCGTCTCTATCTTAGCGAAAAGCTTTCCCACTCCATTTGGCAAGGCGAGAGCGTACCGGCACTGCACACTAACCGCGGTTTGCAAAGAAAGAGGATTTGCTGCACATTCCAAGGACACGGCTCTTTCCGAGGCAATCTGCAACCTGCTGTCAGATGGAAGTGCTCTCTGCCCTCTCCTGCCCAGCTCTAGGTACTAGCGGGCACTTTCCAGCCTGGCCGAGGCAAACCACCTCGAGAGATGTCACAGAGCATAAGTGGAGCACAGATGCTCAAAAGCAGCAAAGCTGAAGAGCCTGGCTCAGCTTCACTAGTGTGCAATTGACTGACTGCGAAAAACAAAGCAGCAGAGCACCGGGCTTCTGGGCGCTGTGAAGGCAATTGCCAAAACCAGGCAGCTGCTCCTTCCCAAGCACAGGCAGCTGCCTATGTTCTTGCTTGTCGACAAACTCACCGCTGCCCTTCTTTTCAGCAGCTGCCACCGTCTTCTGTGCATCTCGGAGCCTCTGGCGATGAGCAAGACTTGCCAAGGTGGGACGCACCAGGACCAAGTAAAAACCCAGGCAAGTTGTCCTGGAATGCTTTCCATTCGCTTGCCGAGAGTGAATTCAACAGGCAGGAGAGCGGCAGCCGCCGTCCTCCAGCAGTCTGAAGGCTTCGCACACAAGCCCGCTTCTTTGCGGCTTCGTTCTTCGCCTCAACCAAGCAACCGCGATCTCTGCCTCTCGGAGGCGAAGAAGCGGCTAATTCGTGCACAGCTCAGTAGAGCGGCAGCGGAGCGCTCCGGAGCGCCGCTTCAAGTCGAAAGACGCCGGGAAGCGGCACTTCCCTCCGGATAGCTCCGGAGCCGCGCTTCTGCTTCTCTAGTCGTCTCTATCTTAGCGAAAAGCTTTCCCACTCCATTTGGCAAGGCGAGAGCGTACCGGCACTGCACACTAACCGCGGTTTGCAAAGAAACAGGATTTGCTGCACATTCCAAGGACACGGCTCTTTCCGAGGCAATCTGCAACCTGCTGTCAGATGGAAGTGCTCTCTGCCCTCTCCTGCCCAGCTCTAGGTACTAGCGGGCACTTTCCAGCCTGGGCGAGGCAAACAACCTCGAGAGATGTCACCGAGCATAAGTGGAGCACAGATGCTCAAAAGCAGCAAAGCTGAAGAGCCTGGCTCAGCTTCACTAGTGTGCAATTGACTGACTGCGAAAAACAAAGCAGCAGAGCACCGGGCTTCTGGGCGCTGTGAAAACAATTGCCAAAACCAGGCAGCTGCTCCTTCCCAAGCACAGGCAGCTGCCTATGTTCTTGCTTGTTGACAAACTCACCGCTGCCCTTCTTTTCAGCAGCTGCCACCGTCTTCTGTGCATCTCGGAGCCTCTGGCGATGAGCAAGACTTGCCAAGGTGGGACGCACCAGGACCAAGTCAAAACCCAGGCAAGTTGTCCTGGAACGCTTTCCATTCGCTTGCCGAGAGTGAATTCAACAGGCAGGAGAGCGGCAGCCGCCGTCCTCCAGCAGTCGGAAGGCTTCGCACACAAGCCCGCTTCTTTGCGCTTTCGTTCTTCGCTTCTACCAAGCAACCGCGATTTCTGCCTCTCGGAGGCGAAGAAGCGGCTAATTCGTGCACAGCTCAGTAGAGCGGCAGCGCAGCGCTCCGGAGCGCCGCTTCAAGTCGAAAGATGCCGGGAACCAGCAATTCCCTCCGGATGCATCTGGAGCCGCGCTTCTGCTTCTCTTGTCGTCTCTATCTTAGCGAAAAGCTTTCCCACTCCATTTGGCAAGGGGAGAGCGTACCTGCACTGCACACTAACCGCGGTTTGCAAAGAAAGAGGATTTGCTGCACATTCCAAGGACACGGCTCTTTCCGAGGCAATCTGCAACCTGCTGTCAGATGGAAGTGCTCTCTGCCCTCTCCTGCCCAGCTCTAGCTACTAGCGGGCACTTTCCAGCCTGGCCGAGGCCAACAACCTCGAGAGATGTCACAGAGCATAAGTGGAGCACAGATGCTCAAAAGCAGCAAAGCTGAAGAGCCTGGCTCAGCTTCACTAGTGTGCAATTGACTGACTGCAAAAAACAAAGCAGCAGAGCACCGGGCTTCTGGGCGCTGTGAAGGCAATTGCCAAAACCAGGCAGCTGCTCCTTCCCAAGCACAGGCAGCTGCCTATGTTCTTGCTTGTCGACAAACTCACCGCTGCCCTTCTTTTCAGCAGCTGCCACCGTCTTCTGTGCATCTCGGAGCCTCTGGCGACGAGCAAGACTTGCCAAGGTGGGACGCATCAGGACCAAGTCAAAACCCAGGCAAGTTGTCCTGGAACGCTTTCCATTCGCTTGCCGAGAGTGAATTCAACAGGCAGGTGAGCGGCAGCTACCCACCTCCAGCAGTCTTAAGGCTTCGCACACAAGCCCGCGTCTCTGCGGCTTCGTTCTTCGCCTCTTCCAAGCAATCGCGATCTCTGCCTCTCGGAGGCGAAGAAGCGGCTAGTTCGCGCACAGCTCAGTAGAGCGGCAGCGGAGCGCTCCGGAGCGCCGCTTCAAGCCGAAAGACGCCGGGAACCGGCACTTCCCTCCGGATGCAACTCGAGCTGCGCTTCTGCTTCTCTAGTCATCTCTAGCTTAGCGAAAAGCTTTCCCGCTCCATTTGGCAAGGGGAGAGCGTACGGGCACTGCACACTAACCGCGGTTTGCAAAGAAACAGGATTTGCTGCACATTCCAAGGACACGGCTCTTTCCGAGGCAATCTGCAACCTGCTGTCAGATGGAAGTGCTCTCTGCCCTCTCCTGCCCAGCTCTAGGTACTAGCGGGCACTTTCCAGCCTGGGCGAGGCAAACAACCTCGAGAGATGTCACCGAGCATAAGTGGAGCACAGATGCTCAAAAGCAGCAAAGCTGAAGAGCCTGGCTCAGCTTCACTAGTGTGCAATTGACTGACTGCGAAAAACAAAGCAGCAGAGCACCGGGCTTCTGGGCGCTGTGAAAACAATTGCCAAAACCAGGCAGCTGCTCCTTCCCAAGCACAGGCAGCTGCCTATGTTCTTGCTTGTCGACAAACTCACCGCTGCCCTTCTTTTCAGCAGCTGCCACCGTCTTCTGTGCATCTCGGAGCCTCTGGCGACGAGCAAGACTTGCCAAGGTGGGAGGCATCAGGACCAAGTCAAAACCCAGGCAAGTTGTCCTGGAACGCTTTCCATTCGCTTGCCGAGAGTGAATTCAACAGGCAGGAGAGCGGCAGCCGCCGTCCTCCAGCAGTCTGAAGGCTTCGCACACAAGCCCGCTTCTTTGCGGCTTCGTTCTTCGCCTCAACCAAGCAACCGCGATCTCTGCCTCTCGGAGGCGAAGAAGCGGCTAATTCGCGCACAGCTCAGTAGAGCGCCAGCGGAGCGCTCCGGAGCGCCGCTTCAAGCCGAAAGATGCTGGGAAGCGGCACTTTCCTCCGGATAGCTCCGGAGCCGCGCTTCTGCTTCTCTTGTCGTCTCTATCTTAGCGAAAAGCTTTCCCACTCCATTTGGCAAGGGGAGAGCGTACCTGCACTGCACACTAACCGCGGTTTGCAAAGAAAGAGGATTTGCTGCACATTCCAAGGACACGGCTCTTTCCGAGGCAATCTGCAACCTGCTGTCAGATGGAAGTGCTCTCTGCCCTCTCCTGCCCAGCTCTAGGTACTAGCGGGCACTTGCCAGCCTGGCCGAGGCAAACAACCTCCAGAGATGTCACAGAGCATAAGTGGAGCACAGATGCTCAAAAGCAGCAAAGCTGAAGAGCCTGGCTCAGCTTCACTAGTGTGCAATTGACTGACTGCGAAAAACAAAGCAGCAGAGCACCGGGCTTCTGGGCGCTGTGAAGGCAATTGCCAAAACCAGGCAGCTGCTCCTTCCCAAGCACAGGCAGCTGCCTATGTTCTTGCTTGTCGACAAACTCACCGCTGCCCTTCTTTTCAGCAGCTGCCACCGTCTTCTCTGCATCTCGGAGCCTCTGGCGACGAGCAAGACTTGCCAAGGTGGGACGCATCAGGACCAAGTCAAAACCCAGGCAAGTTGTCCTGGAACGCTTTCCATTCGCTTGCCGAGAGTGAATTCAACAGGCAGGAGAGCGGCAGCCACCGTCCTCCGGCAGTCTGAAGGCTTCGCACACAAGCCCGCTTCTTTGCGGCTTCGTTCTTCGCCTCTTCCAAGCAATCGCGATCTCTGCCTCTCGGAGGCGAAGAAGCGGCTAGTTCGCGCACAGCTCAGTAGAGCGGCAGCGGAGCGCTCCGGAGCGCCGCTTCAAGCCGAAAGACGCCGGGAAGCGGCACTTCCCTCCGGATAGCTCCGGAGCCGCGCTTCTGCTTCTCTTGTCATCTCTATCTTAGCGAAAAGCTTTCCCACTCCATTTGGCAAGGCGAGAGCGTACCGGCACTGCACACTAACCGCGGTTTGCAAAGAAAGAGGATTTGCTGCACATTCCAAGGACACGGCTCTTTCCGAGGCAATCTGCAACCTGCTGTCAGATGGAAGTGCTCTCTGCCCTCTCCTGCCCAGCTCTAGGTACTAGCGGGCACTTTCCAGCCTGGCCGAGGCAAACAACCTCGAGAGATGTCACCGAGCATAAGTGGAGCACAGATGCTCAAAAGCAGCAAAGCTGAAGAGCCTGGCTCAGCTTCACTAGTGTGCAATTGACTGACTGCGAAAAACAAAGCAGCAGAGCACCGGGCTTCTGGGCGCTGTGAAAACAATTGCCAAAACCAGGCAGCTGCTCCTTCCCAAGCACAGGCAGCTGCCTATGTTCTTGCTTGTCGACAAACTCACCGCTGCCCTTCTTTTCAGCAGCTGCCACCGTCTTCTGTGCATCTCGGAGCCTCTGGCGATGAGCAAGACTTGCCAAGGTGGGACGCATCAGGACCAAGTCAAAACCCAGGCAAGTTGTCCTGGAATGCTTTCCATTCGCTTGCCGAGAGTGAATTCAAGAGGCAGGAGAGCGGCAGCCGCCGTCCTCCAGCAGTCTGAAGGCTTTGCACACAAGCCCGCTTCTTTGCGGCTTCGTTCTTCGCCTCTACCAAGCAACCGCGATCTCTGCCTCTCGGAGGCGAAGAAGCGGCTAATTCGTGCACAGCTCAGTAGAGCGGCAGCGGAGCGCTCCGGAGCGCCGCTTCAAGTCGAAAGACGCCGGGAAGCGGCACTTCCCTCCGGATAGCTCCGGAGCCGCGCTTCTGCTTCTCTAGTAGTCTCTATCTTAGCGAAAAGCTTTCCCACTCCAGTTGGCAAAGGGGAGAGCGTACCTGCACTGCACACTAACCGCGGTTTGCAAAGAAACAGGATTTGCTGCACATTCCAAGGACACGGCTCTTTCCGAGGCAATCTGCAACCTGCTGTCAGATGGAAGTGCTCTCTGCCCTCTCCTGCCCAGCTCTAGGTACTAGCGGGCACTTTCCAGCCTGGCCGAGGCAAACAACCTCCAGAGATGTCACCGAGCATAAGTGGAGCACAGATGCTCAAAAGCAGCAAAGCTGAAGAGCCTGGCTCAGCTTCACTAGTGTGCAATTGACTGACTGCGAAAAACAAAGCAGCAGAGCACCGGGCTTCTGGGCGCTGTGAAAACAATTGCCAAAACCAGGCAGCTGCTCCTTCCCAAGCACAGGCAGCTGCCTATGTTCTTGCTTGTCGACAAACTCACCGCTGCCCTTCTTTTCAGCAGCTGCCACCGTCTTCTGTGCATCTCGGAGCCTCTGGCGATGAGCAAGACTTGCCAAGGTGGGACGCACCAGGACCAAGTCAAAACCCAGGCAAGTTGTCCTGGAACGCTTTCCATTCGCTTGCCGAGAGTGAATTCAACAGGCAGGAGAGCAGCAGCCACCGTCCTCCTGCAGTCGGAAGGCTTCGCACACAAGCCCGCTTCTTTGCGGCTTCGTTCTTCGCCTCAACCAAGCAACCGCGATCTCTGCCTCTCGGAGGCGAAGAAGCGGCTAATTCGCGCACAGCTCAGTAGAGTGCCAGCGGAGCGCTCCGGAGCGCCGCTTCAAGCCGAAAGATGCCGGGAAGCGGCACTTTCCTCCGGATAGCTCCGGAGCCGCGCTTCTGCTTCTCTTGTCGTCTCTATCTTAGCGAAAAGCTTTCCCACTCCATTTGGCAAGGGGAGAGCGTACCGGCACTACACACTAACCGCGGTTTGCAAAGAAAGAGGATTTGCTGCACATTCCAAGGACACGGCTCTTTCCGAGGCAATCTGCAACCTGCTGTCAGATGGAAGTGCTCTCTGCCCTCTCCTGCCCAGCTCTAGGTACTAGCGGGCACTTTCCAGCCTGGCCGAGGCAAACAACCTCGAGAGATGTCACCGAGCATAAGTGGAGCACAGATGCTCAAAAGCAGCAAAGCTGAAGAGCCGGGCTCAGCTTCACTAGTGTGCAATTGACTGACTGCGAAAAACAAAGCAGCAGAGCACCGGGCTTCTGGGCGCTGTGAAGGCAATTGCCAAAACCAGGCAGCTGCTCCTTCCCAAGCACAGGCAGCTGCCTATGTTCTTGCTTGTCGACAAACTCACCGCTGCCCTTCTTTTCAGCAGCTGCCACCGTCTTCTGTGCATCTCGGAGCCTCTGGCGACGAGCAAGACTTGCCAAGGTGGGACGCATCAGGACCAAGTCAAAACCCAGGCAAGTTGTCCTGGAACGCTTTCCATTCACTTGCCGAGAGTGAATTCAACAGGCAGGAGAGCGGCAGCCACCGTCCTCCGGCAGTCTGAAGGCTTCGCACACAAGCCCGCTTCTTTGCGGCTTCGTTCTTCGCCTCAACCAAGCAACCGCGATCTCTGCTTCTCGGAGGCGAAGAAGTGGCTAATTCGCGCACAGCTCAGTAGAGCGCCAGCGGAGCGCTCCGGAGCGCCGCTTCAAGCCGAAAGATGCTGGGAAGCGGCACTTTCCTCCGGATAGCTCCGGAGCCGCGCTTCTGCTTCTCTAGTCGTCTCTATCTTAGCGAAAAGCTTTCCCACTCCATTTGGCAAGGGGAAAGCGTACCTGCACTGCACACTAACCGCGGTTTGCAAAGAAACAGGATTTGCTGCACATTCCAAGGACACGGCTCTTTCCGAGGCAATCTGCAACCTGCTGTCAGATGGAAGTGCTCTCTGCCCTCTCCTGCCCAGCTCTAGGTACTAGCGGGCACTTTCCAGCCTGGCCAAGGCAAACAACCTCCAGAGATGTCACCGAGCATAAGTGGAGCACAGATGCTCAAAAGCAGCAAAGCTGAAGAGCCTGGCTCAGCTTCACTAGTGTGCAATTGACTGACTGCGAAAAAGAAAGCAGCAGAGCACCGGGCTTCTGGGCGCTGTGAAGGCAATTGCCAAAACCAGGCAGCTGCTCCTTCCCAAGCACAGTCAGCTGCCTATGTTCTTGCTTGTCGACAAACTCACCGCTGCCCTTCTTTTCAGCAGCTGCCACTGTGTTCTGTGCATCTCGGAGCCTCTGGCGACAAGCAAGACTTGCCAAGGTGGGATGCATCAGGACCAAGTAAAAACCCAGGCAAATTGTCCTGGAACGTTTTCCATTCGCCCAGTGATCCTCTGGTTCAAAACCTTTTCCCTGCTATCCCACCTAAACCTCCCCTGACTCAGCTGCATGCCATTTCCTCCAGTCCTGTCCTTTTAGACCTCATTTGAATACTTTCTAATACCTTCATGTCCTTTTTCATTGTGGCACCCAAAACTGCCCCTAGAACCCAAGGTGAGGCTGCCCCAGAACAGAGCAGAGCACAGCAGAGCAGAGCAGAGCGGAGCAGAACAATCGCCCCCCTTGCCCAGCTGGCAATGCTGTGCCTGATGCACCCCAGGACAGAATTGGCCCTCCTGTCTGCCAGGGCACTGCTGACTCACATTCAGCTTGCGATTGGCCAGAAGCCTTGCTCCCTTTCTGTGGTGCTTCTCTCTAGCCTCTTGCTCCCTAGTCTATACACAGCCCAGGATTGGCCTGTCCCAGGTGCTGTATCCAGCACTTGCCCTTTTTCAACTCCATCTGCTTGGTGATTGCCCATGTCTCTTCTTTGTCAAGATCTCTCTGTAGGACCTTGTCACGATCCGCTTATTGCGGGGTGTCGTGATGGTTCTTTTCACCGATCCCAAAAGTACAAAAGGCAAACAGCAAGGGACTATCAGTTAATCACAACAAATGCACCTTTATTAAGGGCCAAAACAGTAAATGCGATAGTGGGGATCTGAAAGGAGATAAAAGGATAGAGAGATAGAGAGAAGAGGGGGATGGGAATAGCTACCAACACGGGCGAGATCCTCAGTGGTCCGGACGATGGGGATCCGTCTGTCGTGTCGGGGGAGTCTCCGAAGTTCTGGTCGACTCGGAGGGTCCAGTTATAGTCCACAGAGGAAAGAGGGGGGAACAAGTGTAACAATGAAAGTCCATTGTAATCGCCCCGAGGGAACAGGTGAGTCCACAGAAACCACCAAAGCAAGACGAATACAATGAAGAATAAGTCCATTGAAATTACTGAAGGGAAACAGGTCATGTCATTAGTGGTCAGACCACCAAATTCCCCTCCTCCCTATAGTAGGGGTCTCGGTCTCAGTCCTTGGGAGGAGGGTTCTCATTCTTTGTTTGTCACAGTGGTAACGAGGCAGATGAGGGGTCTTCAATGAAGGACCACGGGAGTCCCCCCAAAAGTTCATTCGGCTTAAGAACGGAGATTAGAAGCAGGCCGCGCATCAGGCTGTCCCGAGCTGGGTCCATGTCAGGTCTTTGCCAAGTCCTTGCCAACTCCTTGCCAAGTTCTTGTCAGGCCTTGTTCGGAACAGCTAGCATGATGGTTCAGTGGTTCCACCTGCACTGTGTCCTGTTCTAAGCCGGAACTGCAGTGGGGGAAGGGATTCTTTCTCGTGGCAATCGGAAGGCAGAATGGAGAACAAGGGGCTTCAGACGGGCTCTTACAGACCTCTCTGCCCTCAAGGCAGCTCCTCCCAATTTATTGTCTTTGGCAAACTTACTCAATATTCCTTCAAGTCCCATGTCCAGCTTGTTAGAAAGATGTTGAAAAGAACTGGCCCAAGGATGATACTATCTAGATGCGGCCACATGGCAGATGTGGCCAGGGTGGCCGCCTTCCAAGAGCGTCTCCCTTGACCAAGGCGGATAGCCCAAACGAGCAGCAGATGCCTGCACAGGCAGATGGTGTATAGCAGGCTGACCAGAGAAGACAGGAGAGGCTCTCTATGTAGGCTTCCAACCATTGTTTATTAACAGGAGGGCTGAAGGGACAGCGAGGAGCAGGGCTCAGAGCCCAGAAGTCAGTGCCTCCAACAGGGGAGGGTCCAAGGTATTGAACTGACCTGGGCTAGGCGGGGTGAAACAACTCAAGGGCCAGTGGGAGGAGGGATAAGGGCAGGCACAAAGGCAGGCTAAAGGAACAGTAACCAGTGGCTAGACAGAGGGGGAGTAACATATAACAAGGACCAATGGGAAAGTATGAAACAGTGAACATTCTGGAACTGGGGAAGGGACTAGAAGTGATGTCACAACAGTTATTAACATCAAGAGCAAAGAACCATGGAAAAAAAACCTCTAGTTTTCACTCTAACCTAAACTCTTGTATCCTCCCAAGGCATTCCTGTCCCTCCTTCCTCCATATGAGATACTGCATCTAGCCACTGAAATGAGGGCTCCATACTTCTTCTTGTTCCTTAGTGCAGAAATCACAACAAATGTCTTCTTATTTTTTTCTTTTATAGCCATGCAGATATCTCTGCTTATGTTCATGCTTTTAATCCCAACAGCAGCTGACACGACATTTACACACACATCAGCAGCACACTTTCCCTACTGTTACTAGACTTAACAATTTTGCAATCTGTGAATCAGTGACTTTTGCAACTAAATTCAGACCTTCAATATTCTCAAACATTTCTTCTTCTTGCAGAAGAAAACATTGCTGCATACTCTGTAAGACTACAGAATATATGATCATGAGTTAGCATCACAATCATTAAAGAACAGACGCTATATTTTAGCAGGTAAAAATTCAAAGAAGAGCTATTTTATGCAGCAACATAGCTGAGAAACAAAAAAACTAGCTTCTTCCAAATTGTTCCCTGCAGTATACAGGTGTCTCTACCAAGTATGAAAGCGTCACGGACTCCAAGAAGGCTGCTTTGCACAACTGCAACTTCAATGCGAAAAACTCTTCTCTTTATAGACTGTTCTGACACATTCTACCTGATTGGCTAATTAGCAAAAACACTTCTCACACACAATCCTTGAGAAGAACAGAAAAACAAAGAGTAGAAAAACGCCAGCTGCAGGTTGTTTACAATAACAAGCTATTATTGTTTCTCTACAACTCCCTAAAAGTGTCCCAAGTCTGCCATGAGAAAACTTACCTTGTTTTCTCGCCCTCTGACCAGGCTGTCATATCCACATAAATGAACTTGTAAGAACAGAGAAGATAAAAGATGTGGTTTTGAAAGGCTATGTCCTTGCTAGGCCAAATTGGATCTCATCCTGTAGACGAAAGATCAAGGAGCTCAAAGTGGAGATAGGGACACATGATATATAGATATAGCAAAGCATTTCTAAGAAATGCTTCTTAAGAAAGTTATTTTGGTTTGTTTGTTTGTTTGTTTGTTTGTTTTTAATATTGCAGCATTCCTAATGGCTTCAGACCCACTACAAGTAGAAGTTCCAAATCAATCTTATCGTAAAGAGACTGTTAAAGCTAATTAACTGCCAGTTTTGGTATTTGTATGTTTCTAAATCCTTTTAATGTCAAGGTTGCCTTCCTGAATCCTCAACTGAATTAGAAAACATTGTGTTTATAAAAAAGACCCAGTTCAATTGCTTCTGCAAATTCACCTTTCTTTTACAGGATTGTACTTCAAGAAATCGTACTTAATTCAAACATTAAAAGTATAGATTTGACATCATATGTGACCCTTTCATCTGTCTGAAATGTATTTCCTTCTGTGAGTTTCTCAGTTGCCTCAAATAAGAACAGATTCTTTTCAATTCACATAGCATGTTATTGAAAGATCTCCATTTTGCTTTCTTCACTCGCTCTAATGGAACATTCTGAATGTTCTGTTTTCTAGTCTACTTTTACCTACCAGTGTGCTTATATCTAGAACCAATTTCAGCTTGAAAGAACATATCAGATCTATTTACGAAAATGGCCAAAAAGAATGCATAACATTTAGAATTTTTAAAAACCCAAAACATTGGAGCAATGTCATTCTAGAGAATGCCATGTATCTATGAGAAGTACAAAAAATTTCTATTTTCAAATGCACTTACAAATCACCATTTTGCATCTGTTTTTTTGCTTGAAAGCCCTGGCACTTAATGTGATTCCTTTTTGAGCTATTTCAGCTCATTAATCTGGTAGGAAAGTAGTTAAAAAGAAACAGAAAAAACTCTGGTCAACAGGGTGCCACTTCACCCATATGTAGTAAAGCATTAGGTCAGCCTTCTGTGTTGTAGAAATATGTCTGTCATAGATGAAAATCAATGCATAGCACTATCTTCTTTGAAACTTTCTCATTGCTACTGAATACCTGAATCATCAAGAGAGTTTAATGGTTTAAACCCAGCCCTCTAAGATACTCCCCAAACTATTGCAATGGAATAACTTTACCTGGTGAAGAGCTTGCTATGCAAAACCTGAAGATGATGTCAAGAATGCTTTGTTGTGGATTACAATTGTTTGGGATTGTTTATCCCTTACCCTACCATGTAGGTATAGGAAAAAATTAAGTAGCCTCAAGGTGTTTCCAGCTGTTCTTGTATTTTGGGATAGTAAGGATTTAGGGTAGTAAACAAAACTGTGGTGAGTTTTACTATTGACTTTATTGCTTTTTCACTTTGAATTAACTGCTTTGCAATTCAGCTTACCCATCAGTATAATGAGAAGAATAATGTCTTCCTTCCTGCCCAAAAGACGTTTAGTTATGCCTGTGATGTCATGGACTTAAAAATGAGAAACATTGTGATTGAAAGGAAGTATTGGCATGCCATGAGGTAACTGTAGTGATCTATGTTTCCTCCTCAGCTTCACTGTGATTGTAGAATTTTAATCAGCAGTTCCAAAAATTTGTCTTAGCATAGTCTGGTGACATATCTCAACGGAGCAGTGTCCTAGGGTGACTTTATGATACTTGTATCCCCAATTGTCTCTTCTGTTTATGCTGGATATTATATGCTGTGCCTTCAAGACTGGTTCTGAGAGCAAAGGCGGGGAGAACACGAAGCACGGAGTTTGTTATCAGAGGCTGGACTCACTCCTCTAAAAGCAACGCTCCTCCACATTCTGCGCTGGACAGTGTTGCCTGGGCATGGATGGAGCAGAACAGAGTGCTTTTTAGTTAGTTTAGCTAGCTGAGGCAGAGAAGTTTTCCCTGGACTGTTTTTTTTTCTTTCCCTTTTCTTGAAACTGTTCGAACTTGCTCCGGACCAGGACCCGGGAAGTACCAAGAGCTTGCACTTTGTGGCCTACTCTGGGCAGCAGCCTTTCCCAGTGCTGGAGGGACTGAGAACAGAGCGACCAGCCACGGGAGAGACTTTCTGAATTCATCATCTCTTCAGAGCAGCAAATGAGCTTTGTCACCTGGTATTGTTTTTTTTTTGTTGTTTTTTTTTTTTTGTTTGTTTTTTTTTGTTTTTTTTTTTTTTTTTTTTTTTTTTTGTGCTGGGGAGTGCTTTGCCTGTTAAATAAACAGGTTTTTTCTCTCCAAGGAAATTTTTCCTGAACCGGTTGGGGGGAGGGGCTGTGTGGGTTGGCTTTCTGAGAGGGGCCCTTTTGGAGGTTTTCTCACAAATTTGCCCTAAACCAGGACAAATAATTGGCACCCAACATGTGGCTCCAGAGAGTGGAAAAAAACCTCTTCTGATTGTATTTTGGTTGCAATTACTCTTTGTTGGGATAAAGCAGTTAGTAGTCATGTTGTTTGAATTCATAATATCTCTTGGGATGGAGGCTTGCATGTGTTTCTGGTCCCTAGGTTTTCTTGAGGTCTTAATACCTCTATGGTCCCGAGGTTTATTTTCTTATCGAGAAATAGCTCCAGTATTGTCCCTAATACCTAGTTTTTGCAGTAGAGGGGCATGGACAAGAATAGCTATTGGGCTGGGCTTGGTGGTAATGACTTGTAGAAAGTTTATAAAGGTCCTGGGGTCTGTTCCAGCTATATAGGGTTCATGGTTATGGTTATGCACCCAGTTTGTTAGAAGAGGAGCAGGAGATGAGGCTTTTCAGCTTTTACTTTCCTTCCTCTCCTCTGAATCTGTTACATCCCTACTGGAGAATGTTCTGTTTCCCCTGCATGTTAAGGATACTATCTTTCCTGAATTTAATGTGGTAAACTTCCCCTATACAATCTGCAGCTTCTCTAGAATGAGGGCTGAGATTTCTAGAAGGGCTGATGAGACCCCTGACTCAGGAGTAGACCCAGGCATGGAAAATCCTGAGTGGTGTGGGAAATGGAAGGATATGGGCCAAATCCTGAAGGAATTTTCTGACCCTATAGTCATGGACTTTCCATATGAACAAATTCAGAACCCAGCTGAGGTGGCGAAGTAACTGAAAGAGAAGTGCCATGATAACCCTAAGGAGAAAAAGTTCATTGCAGTGGGCTGGGCCCTGGCATATGCTTATCACATACTGGTAGATACTGTACAGCAGCAGACAGAGGAAGGGGGGCAGGGAGATAAATCAGCAGCGATCCCAGTCACTCAGGCTGCAGCCAACAGCCCAGTTACGAAGCCAGCAGCTAAACCAGACAGTAAGCCTCAACCAATGGCTGTTGCTACTAGCATAAGAAGTGGCAAGTGCACAGACAAGACCGATTGACCGGTGGATGATGATGACAATGATGCAGGAGAAGGACCCTCAACACCTCCTGACATAAAATCCGGAGTCAAAGCAACTGGCATAAGATCAGAAGCCAGTATTGAGTCCTTTTCCCTAAAGGACCTTTGTGGCCTAAGAAAGGATTACACTCGACGACCTCATGAGTCTATAATTACTTGGTTAGTCCGTCTTTGGGATGCTGCAGGCGAGGCTACAATTCTGGACAGCAATGAAGCAAGGCATTTGGGATCCTGTCGGAGTCCAGGACATCCCTCTGGCTGCCCTGGCTGTCTTGAGACTGTGGCAGGGGGCTTGGAGACCTTGGCACAAAGTCAAAAACACCTGTGGCTTTGATTTTAGCCTGTGGAAAAACCTGCCAATTCTGCATGAGGAATTACAAGCCACAAGGGTTAGAGTAGTGTGACAGGTGAATTAACACAAGGTGAGAAAGTAGAATTTTGGGGCTTTTTTAGAATGAGGTTCAGGGGACAAGATGGAGGGATTTGGGCGTGTCCTGACCTTCTCCTTCTTGTTGTCCTCCATGTCTTGCTGTGATGGTGACACTTTTCTATTGGTTTAAGGTAGAGACACACTGTCTAACATAGATGATAGGTATTGGCACAATATTGTAAATATAGTACACGTAATTTCTAGTATAAAATGCAAATGCTGCCTGAGGCGGCACACAGAATGCCATGGCCGACCTACTAGACAGAGCTCAGCAGGTCAGAGAAAGAATGTTGTAGATAAGGAAAAATAAACAACCTTGAGAAGCTGATCCTACACATTCTGATTCCTTCTTTGGCTGCATGGGCTAGGAAAACAAGGACTTTTACACTCTTGGGGTCATCCCAACATACAGACTCCAAGAGGATCCCTGTCACATGATCCTGTCCTCGACCGAGGAATGATGAGGGGGGCTAACCCTCACAGCCTCTGGGCACAGCTCCTGGAAAGTGTAGCACAAAGATACCTGTGTGCAGACAATCTCTATATGCAGCAGATCCAATGGAAGACTATAGAACAAGGGATCCAACCTGAGACAGCCTGACTATAGAACAAGAGATCTCACTGCCTGAGAGAAATGGCAATGGCAGAGATTATCTTCTCACATGATAGAACAATTAGGAATCTAGACTTGGTACCACATACATCTGTGATGTGGCGAAAACTTGTAAGGCTTGGGCCACATGAATACGCTTCTGCTTTAGCAATAATGAAGCGGGATGACAGGGATGAGACTATGCCTGATAAGGCAAAGAAGCTCTGAGCATATACAGATACTGTGCATGGCCCAACACATGCCAGAATCACAGTGGTGGAAACACGTCTGCAGAAATGAGAAGACAAGATAGAGGAGAATGATAAGAAACTCAAATCTCGGCAGTACAGATCAGAGGTTCTGGTATCCAACGTAGACATTCCCCAGATGGGGAGAGAAGGTACACTCCACGAGCTGAGCTGTGGTTCTTCCTGCGTGATTGTGGAGAAAACATGAGGAGATGGGATGGAAAATCTACTGCTTCTCTGGCACAATGGATGTGGGAATTGAAGGAAGGCAAGACTCAGAAAGGAAGTTCCACCAAAAGTGAAGCAGCTCCAGTTGCCCATAGCTGAACTGCCAGGTATGATGATGATGATGACATGTCCAATCCCCTTGAAGGAAACTCCAAAACATATGCCCAAGGAAAGAAGGATAAGTAATAGGTTTCTTCTTGAGCCAGGTCTTATGAGCTCTCAGAGAACCTATCACACCTGAAATAGCTCAGCTACCTCAAATGGCATAAAATTAGCAGGATGGCTTCTGAGGTCATGTTGGAAACAGAAAAAGTTCTAACAAAAGGCAAAATAACAAAGCTCTTACAGAGAAAAACCTGAGCCAGGGGCAAGAGGTTCTTGCTCCTGCTAAAACACTCCACAAAAGCGATTATTTCCTTTGTTCTCTTCTTTTTCTAGTGAATTACCTTTTGGCCTCTGTCCAATAGGCAGCCCCAGGTCTGAGGTGAAGTCCCAAAGGTCCTATGAGGTGTCTTTTTAGCAAATTGAGGAGAGAAACTTCCAGGCTTTTTTTCTCTTTAAGCAGACAAAGAATAATTTGGTCACTCCGTCAACAGGGGGCACATTCCTACATCTCACCCTTTCTATATATATATAAAGGAAAGAGGAGAAAGGAACATGATCTGAAAAAGTCTCACCCTTGTTGACAATTTGTAGTTATGCTAATGATTTTTAAATTTGGTTATAATTTTTATTGCTTGTAAACTATTCTTCTATCTTGACTTTCGTGAAATGTTTTTCCAGGCAAGCCACAAGTTTCTGGCTATATATGATTTGAACATATAGAACTTCAAAGCATTTTGAACATATGATTCAAAGGTAGATTAAGAACTTTTTAACACAACAGCAGTAACTTAGAGAACCTTTTTCAGTGCAAAACTATTTTTAAACAATTTTAACTTGTGCAAACTTAGAAAACACAGTCTCTACTTTAAGAAATATCTTCACATTTTAATATGGTTGGCTGTCACTCAGTTATTTGCATGTTCTTCTTCTGGGGTCTTCTGCTGCTCTTGGATTGGCTGTACCTGTGGTTTAACATTTTTTTGTAGTGACCCATTGAAGACCTGCATTTGTAGAAAGGCATGCAAACCCCCGCCCCTATGTCACAAGAGGATGGGGTCCTGAAATTTGTCCTGTCTCTGGATCCTTGATGAAGACTGGTGGCCTTCCCTTGAGTTTCGCTTGACTGGTATTGCTAAAATGTCTGAAAATTGGTGGTACCTGCTCCATAAAATAATTATTTAAGAAATTAAAAACATATATAGCTTTATTCAGCCTCTTTGTGGTAGAAGACACTTCCATCCCTCCCTTTTGCCTTTCAAGGATCATTTTCAGTGATCTGTGTGCTCTTTCTACAATAGATTGGACTGTGGGAGAATGTGGAATACCTGTGGTGTGTTTGATAGCTCAGATTTTGAAAAACTCCTGCAGTTTATTAGAAATGTAGGCTGCTCCACTGTCCATTTTAAATTCTTGAGGAATGCCTAGGGATGCAAATGCTTGTAAGAAATGTTTAATTACATCTCTACTCTTTTCTCCTTGATGTGTGGAAGCAAAAATTGCTCTTGAAAATGTATCTATTGATAAGTATGTATGTTTGAACCGTGCAAATGACTGATATTGAGTTATGTCAGTTTGCCATATCTGCAGGCTATTTAAGCCTTGAGGGTTGACCCCTGTTGCTCTTGCTGGTATGGCTAATTTTTGGCAATTTGGACATGATTGAACAATCACTTTATCCTGATTCTAAGAGATGTTAAACATTCTTACTAAGGCAGGTGCATTTTGATGATAGAAGGCTTGGCTCATTCTGGCTTGTTCAATAACATTGGGAAGTGTATTATGTATTGGCATAGCTAAAAACTCAGCCATGGCATTGCCTTCTGCTAGGAAACCTGGGATGCAGAATGTAAATGAATGTGTATTACAAAGTAAGGTTCCTGTCGAATAGAAAGAAGGAAGATTAATTTCTTGAGCAAAGCGTATAGCTGGTCATTGGAAATCTCTTTTAGCAGAGACCCTTCTGCTCTCTCCACTACACCTGCAACAGAGAATGAATCAGTTACTAAATTAAAAGGAAATGTGAATTTTGAAAAGACCCACACAACTGCCATTAACTCTATTATTTGTGAAGAACTGTCTACTTCTTCAATATCTGATTCCCATTTTTCAGTCTCTGGATTTTGCCAAGGAATCACAGATTTTTTTTTTACTTCCCTGAACTGTCTGTGAAAAATGTAATTGCATCTAGGGGTGCATGGCTTCTTAAGAGCTTAGGAATTAATTTTAGAGATGAATTTAGTCGCTCATGTTTGGGATGATTGACTGATATTTTCCCTGTAAAATTTTCTAGGGCAAATTGCATAACCTCTGAATTTTGAATTAACCATTCCAAATAGATGGATGTGACAGGCAGAAAGATTCCTGCAAAATCCTTTCCTGAAAGGGAAAATATTCTGCATCTAGCCTTTATAACCAATTGTGATAGAATTTCAGGGCAAGTTGTTATAGTTTTACCCAGCTGACGAGATAGGAAAACATGTTCTAAGATTATCAGATGTTCCTTCTTCTCTAGATCCCACTGGAATATTAGACCGTGAAGCTGTGGACTCTCCCCTAAAACTGCAAACAAAAAAGACAAGTTAGGATTATATCCATGAGCCTGGTATGATTGGATGGCTCACATCACTTTATCTAAAGCACTTTGGGCTTCTTTGTTGAATTCTCATGGTGAGTTTAAAGCTTCAGTAGATCACACAGAGGAGCTAAGTCCTGGTTTGAGATGCCTAGCAGTGGACGAAGCCAGTTCAGAGTCCCTACCAGCTGCTGCACTTCATTCAGTGTTCTTGGATTTCTCTTTAGTTGGAGTGGTTACAGAGTTACAGTTTCTTCTGTATTGTTTGCTACTGTTATTTTGCCTTTTATTAGAACTTTTTCTGTATCCTAAATGTAATAAATGGTCCATGGAGACCAGCTCCCTTTTAATGCCTTTATTAAGTAATCAGCTCTGGGTGGAGGCCCGAGGGTCGCTTACACCCCCGCTGCTCCCTTTGGCAACACAGAGGAGGAGGTGATCAGTTCTGCTTCACAGCAGAGCTGGGGCTTCCGCCCTCACGGGCGTGCCTAGGAAGACATCTTCTGACTCGTCAGCTAGGGTCCTCATTCTAGTCCAGTTCCACAGGTGATGGTGACCTTTAAATCCCTGTTGGTGGAGTAGAGGGACTTCCCCCCAGTAGGTCCAGTCACTTAGTTCTTCAAATTTTAGGTTGGCTCGTTGTTTCTAGGGCCTTTTGTTGGATTTTCTTGAGCCTTTCTTAATTTGCATATTCCCAGGAATGTTTCTGGCCGCCATTTTGGGGAGCAGCAGAGGCAATACCCAAGGGATTCAATAAGGGTACAGGTAAGGGGGGGGGGGGGGGGTACAACCAAGGTGTATGTAAGGGAGGTACAACCAAGGGGGGGTACAATAAGGGTACAGGTAAGGGGGGGGGTACAACCAAGGGGGGTACTACCAAGGTGTATGTAAGGGAGTTAACAGTGAGGGACTATAACAAGGGTGTATGTAAGGGAGTTAACAGTGAGGGACTATAACAAGGGTGTATGTAAGGGAGTTAACAGTGAGGGGTACAACAAGGGTGTATGTAAGGGAGTTAACAGTGGGGGTACAACAGGGGTTTAACAGTTATTTACATAATTAGCTTAGTACAACTGTAAGTGCATTAACAGCTCTAGCCATATTGAACTTGTTCATAACACTAAATATTTCCAGGAAGGAAGTGTATTTTTTCCTTCGCTGTTGTGAGTCCTGCTTTCTCCACTGCTGAGATGACCTGATCTGCTGTCTCCTGCACTGATGCTTGGTCCTTTGCTGCTACCAAAATACTGCCCATTATCATGCAAGATGAGGGAATTTGGGTATTGCACACAAGCTGAGGAAAGTACTTTTGCTACATACCACTGGCATATACTCGGAGAATTGCGCATACCATGAGGAAGTAGGAGCCAATGGTATCTTTTTAAAGGGGCCTGCTGATTTATTGATGGCATGAAAAAGGCAAATCATTGTGCATCATCTGGATGCAAATGAATATTGATAAAACAGTCTTTTAAACCAATAACTGTTAACTTCCAATCCTTTGAAATCATAATGGGAGAAGGTAAACCTCGTTGTAAAGAACCCGTTTCTTGAATCACTTTGTTACCCTTTCTGAGATCCTGCAATAACCTCCATTTCCCACTGTTTGGCTTTTAAACTAGGAAAACTGGAGTGTTCCAGGGGCTGGTAGTTGAGGTTAGTCCCGTTGTGTTTGCAGTTGACTCTTGATTCCCAGAGATTGCATTGCATCACAATGGTCTCCCGGGTGCCATGAGGCTCTCCTGTGTCACAATGGACATTTGCTTCCATCAGATTCCATTGTGACACAGTGGCCTCTCAGGTGCCATGGGGCCTTGCTTGCAGGCCTTGTTTCTGCAAGGCCTGACAATGTCTCAGAGGCACCTTGGTCATTGTAGAGCCTTGGATCCATGAGATTCCACTGCATCACAATGGTCAGCTGAGTTCCATGAGGCTGCGCTGTGTCACAATGGACACTGAGTTCCATGTGCCCTGGAATTATCCAAGTGGCATCTGTGTTCCATAAGGACCTACGTTGTTCAAAACTGAAACTTTTTCCCCAAGATTCCTTGCTTTACAATTCCTGGGTTTCATGAAGCCTCCCTGTAAAGGTGTTGACACTTGCTTCCATGAGATTCCATTGTGTAATAATGTCCTATTTTGTTCCATACCAGCTGTTACACAATGGACACTTGCTTGCATGAGCCTTTGAAATTTTCAATTGCACGCTGGGTACACAGGGATCATTCCTCCTAGCAGTGCACAGCAAAGGTACACAGCAGATTACAATACATGTTTATACTTCATGTATATTTACTGTTTTCCTTAGAAAAGTTGTGGTTATGCAAACTATTTCTTAGAACTCATCATTATCATTAGCATATGCAAAACACAAGTGCAGTGCACCCAGATCTCACTGAGGAAGGCTCTGCATCTTCCTCAGTGGTCTGCTGATGAATACTGGACTTCTTCATTGATGTGCATTTTTTACCTTTCTCCTCTAGGCATGCACAGTCTCTTGTTAACTGTTTCAGCAATATTTTTACTGGTTTTAGCAAGTTTCGTACTTCATTGTTTGAAAGTTTTGCTCCCTATTTCTTGCCAAGTTTCATCCTTTGTCTCTAGCTTGTGGCTAGTATTTGCCAGGTTCTATATCGGTTACAATGTATCTTATTCTTGCCCAAGTATGCCTAGGCACAATGCTTTTAAACCTTTCAATGTCCCATTGGCACCTGGCTTCCATGAGGCCCCTGCTGTGTTGACAATTTACACTTTGTTCCACCAGATTCTGTTGCCTAACAACAGTCTCCTTGGTTCCATGAGGCCCCTCTCTGTCACAATGAAGCCTTGGTGTCTTGAGATTCTATTGCATCACAATGGTCTCCTGCATTTTATTAGACCCGGCTGTGCCATAATGGACACTTGTTTCCATGAGCAGTGCCATGGAGTCACAATGGTCATTTACGTTCCATTAAACCCCTCTCTTTTGACAATTGACACTTGGTTTCATGGGATTCCATTGTCCCACAATGTACTCCTGGGTTCCAAGAGGCCACGCTGTGTCACAATGGCCCCTTGCTTCCACGAGCCATGGCTCGGTTCCACTTGCCCCTGGGTTCCATGAGGCTATGCTGTGTTCACAATTGACACTTGGTTCCATAAGATTCCATTCCAATGGTTCCCATGTCTCCAGGAGGCTGTGCAGTGTCACAATGTACACTGGATTCTACAAGAGCTGGCAAAGTCCCAGTGGCACCTGTGTACTATGAGCCCCTACTTTGTCTAAGTAGATGCTTGGATCCATGAGATTTCAGGTTGTCACAATGGTCTGCTGAATTCCATGAGGCTGTGCTATGCTGTGTCACAATGGACATTGAGTTCCTTGTGCTGATGGCTAGGTGACAAGATAATGCTTGAACTATGCAAAGGCTGTAGCTATGCAGAAAGTGTAGTTGCTTTGGAACAGGATATGTGAATGAAGCACTTCTTAGAAATCAGCAAATTTAGCAGAACAAGATAACTGCAAAAGCTAACCAGTGGCTCTTTGAGCAGACAATCTTATAGAGCTTGCACAGAAAACAGAGGTGAAAAATCCAAACCTCAGGAAGACTTATGAGCCTTCATCCAAAACGACCACCAGGAGCCTGACGATCAACTCATGCAGAAACGGCACATGTGCTACAAGGGCTTACATAATTGTATAATTAGAAAATACATTGCAGTATGAAGGTTAGGAAAGTACCATATACACATTATGTAAAAAAGTATGAGATGTAGTACTGTGCAAAGAATGGACAAGTGAGTTTGTGGTGGAGCTATCCCCCTCACTCCTGGAGTTGATTAAACAAATATCTGCTCTATAGGCCCTGTATCTGCTCTGTATGGACTACTGTTTTCTTGCCTGGTTTTCAGGCATCAGTTTGCAACACGGTGGCAAGATGGCACTCTGCCTAGCTGCAAGATCCATTAGCATTAGGGACTCCCTTAGTGCACCCCAAGAATTTCTTGGAGGTTATTCCTGAGGGTGCTGTTCTACTGTAAAGCCAACTTAGAGCCTCCCATTTGCTATTGAAGAGCAGCTCAAACAGGACATAGCCCTTCTTGCTGAGATGCACCCAGAATGGTGGGCTCAGTGTTGTTAAAGAAGGTCAGAGTTGTTAGTGAAGCTGTGTTTTCCACTGCGGTATCTGCTTGCTTGAACATTGGTAGTTACCAATTTCCTGCTTGTGCATGAAATCAATGCATCAATTTACTTCCTGACTCCCTAAGCTTATTTTGCTTTTTTTAAAACCAAAAGACAGTGAAAATCAATTCAAAATTGTTCTGCAGCTGCTGAATTATTCTCTACATCATGTCTTTACCAATGCTGAGGGGAACTATCATGCTGCTGCTTATATGAACAGGACTTCACCCCTCTGACTGGACAGTGAGGGATGCTGTATCAGTCCCTGGATATTAACACTGTGGGAAAAGGAATGATCTTTCAATTCCAGTCTTTCTTTAAGAGATGTAGTATGTAAAAGGTTCCAGCTATATAAAGGGAGGACAACGGAAAGCAGCAGAAGTGGAGCAGGGAGCTGTGTGAATTAGAAAAGGAAAAGAAAGAAGTGCTGTAGTGGCTCAGGATCGACCCCTAACCCCTCTCGCGGCAGGTCTAGTGCCTCCTGGAGCCTCCTGGAGCCTCAGCCTCATCTGAGATGCCACCTCAGCAGCCCAGCTCCGGCCAACTCCAGCACCCGCCACCAGCACGTCCGGCCCCGCTACCCCTCAGAGGAAAGGGGCTGCAGAGCTGCGGATCCGCTCTGGGCCATGTCCCCTCTCCCTACTTGCAGCTGGGCTCAACTGAGCTCGGCAGGATTAGGCTAGGCTCAGCTAAACTCGGCTGGGCTGGTCGTCTCCATTCGGCTCTGTTCGGTTGTGCTCCGCTAGATTCGGCTAGGCTCTCATTGGTTCGGCTCCATTCGGCTCGGTTCGGCTGTGCACGGCACCGCTCAGTCCGCAGTCCCGGCCCGGCCCCGCCGGAGGCAAGGGCTTGGTCGGCACAGTGGGACCAGTGGACGTGGAGCGGAGGGTGGCCGGTAGGCGCCGGAGCTGTCCGGAGGCCTTTCAGGTCGCCCCCGACTCTGGAAAGGCGGCGCCATCTCGCATCTGGCAGGCCAGACTCTGGGTCAGCGTCCGCAGCGGGGCCCGGCCTTGCCCCAGCGTGCCTGGGCTCTCCGCCCCACCCCGGGAGCAGCCGGACATTGCTCGCCGCTGGTGGCTGCGGCAGCGGCCGGGGGGCACCGGGGACGTGCGGTGGGAGTGGGGAGCAATGAATTCTTGCGGGCCGGACTCTCGGGGATTGCTGGGATCCGCGGCAGCCGGGGCTTCCTTCGCATCCGGTGCCGGTCGCGGGCCCCACAGGGCTCTGCGGAAGAATCCGGTGGGGCGGGGAGGGGAGGACGTTTGCCATCCCCATGGCACGAGGCCCGTAAAGGTCCAGGGACCTCGGCAGAGAAAGTTGCAGGGCAGCTCAGCTGAACACCAGGTGGCCGTCTGCTATAGGTATGTCCTCGGATCCTGCTCAAAGACACGGCATTATTGAAACGGGACACTCAGATTAGCCGTTTACTGACTGGTAGGATAATTCTCTTTGCAAATGTCCCCTGGAAGAAAAAACTGCATATAATCTTTTCATACAACAGAAAGAGATGTGGTGAAGGGTTTTAGGAATTAACCTTTGACTCTCCTGCTTTTCTAGTCTGGCGTTCAGGGAGAGAGATGTCATTGAAACCATTCACCTATCCATTGCCTGAAACAAGATTTCTTCATGCTGGCAGGCATGTGTACAAATTTAAAATCCGGTATGGCAACTTCAACAGGTATGTGTGTTAAAGCCAAGAAGTCAGCCTGCTATTTGTTGACTGCATGTAGCAGTGAGTTAATACAAGACCTTAAAACACAAAACAGAAGTGGATAGAAAGTTCACACAGAACAATCCTTGTGAATAAGGGATGTTTTTTAAGAGTAATAGATTAGGAATTAATCTGCTCGCTAAGTATTTTTTCCTGTTCAGTGGGAATTATGGTTTGTTACTGTTTAAACTCTTACTTGAAATGTAGCTTCACTGTGTTTTCACTGGGATGGTTCTAACTCTCTCTTTGTTTCACAGCTCTCCCAGTCTCAGTCTCACTGAAAGTGCTGCCAAGGAGTTGGAGGTAGGAGCTGAGGCAGATCCATAGGACCTCATATGGATGTTAGACTGAACAAATCATATGCTTGTTATGGGACTGAGAACATTTTGTCAAATGCAGCATTTCAAGTCTGAGTAATGGGGAACTTCCCTGGAGAGTCTGAGCATTGAAAAAAAAAAAAAAGACACAAATTAAAAATGTTCGTCAACAGGCAAAATTTAATGTAGAAGAGTCATGCTTTTGTTTGAAATATTCCAAAGAAGCTACTGACTGTTAAAATTGGACAAATGGAAACTCCTGTTTGTTGAGCTAGTCGCACCCAATTCCTGTCTGATTCCTCTTCAGAGTCATTCTTGCAGGAGCTCTTTCCCAGGATTTTGGTCTCAACCTTGAAACTGACTGCCACTTTCAAGTTGTCAGGCTTGACTTAGCTGTTAATCCCTCTTGGTTTCTCAGGAGCTGTGGCGGTACTGGTGAGCTGTCTCGATGGAGGTTAATCTAATGCTAAATTGCATGTGCTTTCCTTGCAACTGTGGAACCAATGGGTGTTCTTTTAATGATGCCATTGCTTTGTGTCCAAGCACAAACAGATGATAACAATGGCTGAGTTGTGTTGTTGTCATCTTCTTCCTGAGATGGAAGAAGGCCCTTGCCATTACTAAGAAATTGAAACAAATATACTGCCTGCTTAAAAATGCTCCTTCCTATTACTTAATGTCTAAAAAACTTCAAAGTAAAGTAATAGCATTGAAAACCTTACTGAAGAAAATGTGCTGATTTTAATTGATATGAAGAATTACAATGTTTTTTCACTTTTGAAAATGTTGAAAGGTATTACTGGAAAAAGTTTTGTGCTTGTAGAGGAGGAGTTTGTTGGGGCTTAACTGCAGTTGCCTTGCAACTGATTTGGGTCAATATTCAGAGAAAGAGGAGTAGGTAAATTTTGCTGGAAAAATAAAATGACACTCCTTAAATTTAAAACTTCTTAAATTTAAAAGCATACCCCCATTTTCGATAGTAATTCTTCTATGTTAATTCAAGATTAAGGTACTCATTCACCTAAATTTCTATGAGTCTGTCAGTGCAATACACTCTAAAATGGCAGGAGGGAGCGGGGAGAAAAAGGGGAGGAGGAAAAGCAGAATATCTAGAACCCGGTCTTTAATGTTTCATGCAAACTTTAAAGTAATGTTAATTTTTCCCCAAGCTTTGAAAGTGTACTTGACAGTGGAATTGTGACTATGTTTTTAATATTTTTCCTTTGTTTATTTTTTGGTCTCTCCAGGAAGTGATTCGAGTAATCCTTGGAAATCTTGATGATTTACATCCATTTTCTACAGACCACTTCACCGTCTTTCCATGTATCCTTTCTTTCCTACTCATAAAAGAAAAGATTCAATGACTTGTATCTGTTGGGCATTGCATAAGTCAACATTTATGTGTAGGAGTGTGCAGATCTTTAGCTGGAGTAGTACTACTTCAATCTTTGCAGTTTGACATTGGCTGAAGGTATTGTGAACACCTCAGGTGTTGCCATCACCAGAGAAGTGATGTGACAAGAGTGTTTTGCAATGTTTTCATCCAAACGGCCCTATATTCCAAATTAGGTTTAGCCAGAGCAAACAAAGGTGTACATAAAGTGCCAGGAAGCCCACCTCATGCGCTTGGAAGCACAGCCAGTGCATTGTTCCCAAAAGTTCGTAGAATGTAAAACACTCCTTACAGGACCAGCAAGCCTGGCTCATGGGCAGGGAAACTCACAGTGCTGTACTTGTTAGGTCCCTTAAGGTTAAACCACTGTGAGCCTTTGGGGATAGAGGGTGGGAGCAAGTGTGAGTCCGTGCTCATGTCTCCACAGACATGGCTGAGAGAAGCAAAAAGCACCTCACAGAGTGAACTTTACAAGAAGCAGTAGTTGAGCTAAGATAATTGGAAGTCCAGACAGGCTTTCGAACGCACAAAGCCTGCAGGATTGTCATCCAGTTATCCTGGTCCCCTCTTCAGTCTTTGAAGCCTAGAAACAATTGTGAAGCAAATGTCATCGGCACAGTATCCACCTTACTGTGCTCATGCCTCTCAGTCCTGTGGGACCAGTCAGCAGATCTTTTCTATCTTCCCTAAAGTTGGCAAAGAAGCATTGAGCTGCTGTCAGTCTGGCCTGCTGTCCATAGACAGTGCTGTAAAAGCTGTGTGCAATTGCACAGCATAGTCATATATAAGCACAGGTTTTGAGGAGTGTAGTTTCCCAGGATTTCACTTTTGATATAGAAGTGCTCAGGCATTTGAGATTGGAATATTCTACCTAGCAGCTGTACTACAGGCTCCTCCTCCTTTTAGGTGTTTTATCATCAGAATGCATAAGTGGCCTTCATTTTTTTTTTCTTCTGGCTTGTGCAACTGGACAGAATTTAGTCATGTCTGCTACATATTCAGCAGATTTGTAATTTAAAGTGACAATAACTTGATAAAAGAGATGGTAACTATTAATATTTCTGTTGTAGTTACTGTTCTGTAATGGGTTCAGAAGTTACTCTCCTGAGGCTTTTGTTGAAGAGAAAAGTAATTCAGTTAAATGTTAGTGTTTTCCAGTCCTAAAGGTTCTGACAGTTTTTGGATCAGATCTGGCATCACCTCCTGTGACTCTGAGTGCCCAGGAGTAATGAATACCTCTGACACATTCCCCTCCTGTCTTAGAAGACAGCATTATGCGTCCTAATAGCAGGCAGGAATGAGTCCATCCTCTTCCTCTGTCCGAAGCAGGTACATATGACAGCATTTTACTCATGTTAGAGTCAAGAAGATAAGGTAGCCAAGAGCATCATTATACAGGAGACGCCCAATCCAACCAACATTATGAGTTTTCTCTGAAGCTCAACCAGTTCTGTCTGTGTGTTTGAAGAGTGTTTGGTTTACAAACTTGTATTTCCAGAACTTGTAAGTCCATCCACATGCTTAGTCAGCACTGGGCCTGGAAGAGAACTATGAGCTCAGAAGCCTGGCATGAGGAGTTGTCTTACAGTTGGCTCCTCTCTGTAGAGTGACTGAGTGTCTTTGTTAATCACCAACTATGAGTCCTTCAATCCAAAAATCAGGAAATTCCAGTCCTTAAAGGAACTGATTGTATCAATGTTTCATCATCTTCTGTCCCCGAGATGTTAGTTTCTGCTAGCAAATGAGGACTAACAGAATTAATTTCACCTGTTTCTCCCTGAGATCAGAGGTGTGTGAGGAGACTTATGTCCACCACCATTTGAACTCCCAAGCAGAAGCTCCTGGATGCCAGAACTGGACTCACATGAAGGAATGGCTGTAACTGTGGTGGTTGTCATGTCAATTATCTTTTTTTCCCCCCATTTTGAACTGTGAAGTAAATTTAATGATGCTGCTTCTATGAATCCAAATCCTTTTTAATTTTTAAATAAAATTTAAAAATAATTCCTTTTTAATTAGGAAGACTGCTGAAGAGTTTTTTTTATTTATAGGTTTGGAAGAGCCTGGCATGTTTTTTTGCAGGAGGGTGTCAGTACTGAAGGCAAGCACAGTTAAGGGAACAGAACACTATTAATATGGGTGACTGATGGGGCAGTGTGGATAAGTAAACCTGAATAAGTGTTTCCTGTAGAGTGCTACTGGAGCAGTTTCACAAGTTCAACAAGTTATATTTGCTCCCTTGTGCACATGTGCAGTGTGCTGTGACTTTTGAAGCTTTAGAAGACATTGTCAGGACTCATGCTCCTTTGAAATGTTAGTATTGTGTTTTTAAGTCTTACCATTTTTCTCAGATTTGAGTAAATGGGAGCGAATATCAAAGATGAAATTCAAACATGAGAATGTCCGTCTCGTGCCTTATCCCTACATTTGTACGTTGTATCTAGAATTGAACTCATTTCAGCGAAACATACCTTGTGGTAAGTCACTGTGATTATATTTGGGTAATTTCTGTAAACGTCTATGATCTATGTCTTGCTTTTCTGTTTTCCTTTGCCTACTGTATCTGAATCAGAGAGAGCAAAACTGCCTGTGGGATGCCTGTACCATGTGTCTGAAATAGTGCTTATTGTCTCATATTGCTTTTCTAAAATTCCCTGAATTCCTCTTTGTCTTTCCAACCACCGGTGACTCATTAGCTGGTATTTTTATGAAGCTATGTCCAGTGACTCCCAACCTTCATTTTTTAATGTCAGTCAGTGGGCTGGAGCCAGCATATATATATATATATATATATATATACAAAAAAAAAAAAAAAAAAAAATATATATATATGTGGGACACATGTTTTTCTTCCTTGTGCATGACTACATTTGTTGACATATCACACTCTTTGTTGCTATTTCCCTAAAGAAATAATGGATTTTTGTAAAAAAAATTATAATAGTAATCATGGTAATAATGTCTTTTATATAGATAGCAAGCATTTTCACCTCAACAGTGTCTTGTTTTCCAAGTTTTCTATGAATTCTCTGAACAACCTCAAGCCACAGCTAAGGCCTGTGTGGGACTCTACATTTAAATGCCCCTGTAGTGAAAACTGAGTATTCATACTGTTTCCTGTTGTGATTATCAGGCTCTGGAAAAACTTACTGTTTTTCTTTAATGACTGCAGATAATGGGATCTTTTTAAGATGGCCAACTAGTAATTTCTTAGTCTCGCCTATTTGCATTTCCTATCAAACATCCCATGTTTGGATGTAACCATGGAGAGTTCACTCACTTCCCTGCACACCTGCTACAGTATTTAATTGCCTTATCCAGATAGTTGTACAGCATTGCTATTCTAAAATTAGGAACAGTGTAAGGCACTGTTACTTTCAGACTTGATGTCTCAAGTTTCTCTTGGTGGGAATTTTTCTTCAGGGAAATATGTGTGAATTCCATACATCTTACAGCTGGCCAGTATTCTCTAGAGGCCGTGCTCCAGATCAGCTTGCATCTTCCATTGGGTACCCAAAACACAGTGAGATGCTAACTGTTCTTCAGGCCCTTCTCTTCTGAAGATACCTTTGACTTCTTTAAGACAAGCAATTGTCCCATCCCATTGATATCTGGGGTTCATAGCCAGGAATTCTGGTTCAGAAAGAGCTGTATTTGAACGTTTTCTATTTCAGTGTATCTGCAGGTCCAGACTGTTTCCCAGTAGTTTATCTTGCTCCTGAAAGAGAAATTGCAGTGCAAAAATGTACTTTTCAGTTGGTTAAAGAAAGTCTAGTCTAAATATTCACAAGGTTTTATACCTCTGTTGCAGATAAAGAAGTAAACAAGAGCAATGATGAGCTTGTAAGTTGTGCATTTGGTTTTGTTCTGTTGTTTAATTTATGTTCTAGGTATTCTTGAGAAGCAGAATCTATGCCTTTAGGCAGTGCTAGGTTCTCCTACCACTAGGAGTCAGTCAGGCAGTATAAAGTGTCACCGAATTCTCACCTAGAACTATCCATAGGGAGAGACATTCTTCTGGCAGTTCTGCTGGGCTTGGAAAGCAGTCCTGTATCAGGACCTAAGAGCCTGCTGCCTTCAGTTCTATGGATTTTCTGCAAGCCTGACTGAGTGAGCTGTCCAGTGTTTTCACCACTGGAAGAATCTGTGAGGTTGATTTTGTTGAGTAATGAAGTAGTTCCCTAGGTACTGTGTCATAAACAGCAAAGTTATGATTATTTGAGAAGTTTTTGTGTAATGGGAGCTCAGGGTGGGTTTATTTTCAATATAGGTAGGTGTCTGAAGTGAATTAATGAAGAATATTTCAAATCCTAATTCCCCCAAGGAAGTGTCCAAATTCCCCTAAGGAATTTTTTCTATCTCTGCATTCCTGCTACTTACGTTCCTTGGTGGTCCTCTGAAAATGGAGAAAATAGGATGGCCTAGAAAGAAATACTTTGTTTAAAACTGTTGCACATAATTCTCTGGCTGAGCTCTCAGTGCTTGTTTTAGCCCTGAATCCTTTTTTTTTTTTTTGTTTTTAGAGTATAAGCAGGAACAATTTTTGCAAAATATGAACGTACGTTAACTATGAATTTTGTTCTAAAATAGAAAAGTCAAAATCAATTGTTACCAATACCAAATTTGAAATGCTTTGAAGGTCAGGAGAAGAAAAGAAATGTCAGAAAGTACTGCAATGAAAGAAGCAGTGAAGAGGAGAAGAGTGGAAGTCAAATATGATACCTCATGCCCACAGTCATGTATGGACAGGTCAGTTGACTCCAAAAGAGTCTCCCAGGGCACATATTAATATTTTTAATGTCTCTTGTACCTTCTTCTTGCTTCATTTCTATGCAATCCTCTGCCCCATTTTCCTTCTTCCTTTTTTAACATGGCTAACAGAATCCAAGCATCATTGCTCATATTGGGAAAAAAGTGGTCCTGTACTTTTCAAATTCTCATACCATTGACCAGAGCTCTGCCTGTTTAATTCCTCTGTGTTACATCACCTTTCGAGTCACAGTAAGGTAATAGCTCACTGGCCAGACAGAACAGTGCATTGGCTTGCACACCTGAGTCTAGGACAGCAAGGGAAGAACTGTAACCAGTTTTCCACCTGCCTCCCAGCCTGGTCTATTGAGCCAGCTGATAAATGCTGCCCTCTTGGCTTGAGGCTGATGGCAAGATGCCTAGGAACTCACTCTTTTCCAAGTGCTTTAAAGTCTCATGAAATTGCACGTGTTGTGTGTATACATGAGTATTCTCACACAACTTCACCATATGTTTCTTTGGTAGCTAGACTTCTCATGGTAATTCCCAAGTAGATCTTTATCTCTGGATTTTACAGAATGGTTGAGGTTGGACAGGTCCTTTGACATCATCGAGTTCAGACCCCTCCTGCTCAAGCAGGGTCACCCAAAGCAAGTTCCCTCAGGTCTTCAGTAGACTTTGAGGGTGGAACCACCACAACTGTGGAGAGCCAGTTGCAATATATGACCACAGTTCTAGTAAAAAAGGTTTTTCTTGTGTTCAGATTTAATTTCATGTTTTGCAGTCTGTGCCCTTTGCCTCTTGTTCTGCCAGAAGGCGAGAGGGTTGAGGAGAGCCTGGCTCTCTGTTCTTCATTTCCTCCCATCAGATATACATTGGTAAGATCCCATCCAAGCCTTCTCCAGACTAAACAGCCTCATCTCTCAAAGCTTCTCCACTTGAAAAAAAATCCCCAATCCCATTGTCATGTTTGCATGTGGCCCTTTGCTGTAAGTCCCAGTGAGTCCCAGTCATGTACTGGGGTTTCTGGTCCAGACCGGGACAGAGAGGCCTGAGCAGCCTTGAGCAGAGGGGAGAAATCACTGCTTGAGGGCAGTGGTTTGGCAGAGCTCTGCCTAATTCAGCTCAGGGTGAGTCACTCAGCTCAGCTGAATCACCCTTCCGCATGAGGGTACAGGGCTGGCTCTTGGCTAACCTTGTGCTTAGTTCTTGACTACCTCTCAGATACCCAGTGTTACTTACAGGCTGGCAGGCTTCTTTCTTCTTAGAGTGTATTTTTTTAAAAGAAGAAAATCTATACCTGTGCTGAATCCTCACAAGTCTGTGGCAAACAATCCTGGATCCATCAGTGGTCAGAAGTGTTTATGTGCACCTTTCCCCTCCCATGTACAGACTATATCCAATCATCTACCTTGGTGCCTTATATCCTACCCAATTCCCAAATGTGTTTAATGCAGACATTTTAACAAAGTCTGAAGCCAGTTCTTTTCCTGCTCATGCAAATGTAGTCCTTTAATCCCACCTCCATTTCCCTGGCCTGTTTCTACTCACAGTACAACTGTTGGATATGAGGGAGGAATGAGCCCAGGATTCAGAATGCTTTTTTATTTCTTTTAGCCAAAGACACAAGTTGTAGATTAATAAAATACAAGGTCAAAAAGGGCTATTTGGTGATCCATTCTGGCAGTTCTCTCTAGGTCCTGTATTCTGCCACAGCAGTTATGATTAGAACAATCCGTAATTCTTAAGTGTATGCTTGAATTCAAAATCAAATTGGCAAGCACTAGCTTCAAGCCTTCTGTAATTTTTTTCCAGTTACACTGTTAGACTGAAAAGCTCATTCAGGCTGAGCATCTTCCCTGCTCCAGGAAGGAGTGTGTCTGCTGTAATGAGACCAGCTGTTAGTCTTCTTTCTGGACAAGTTCTTTTGCTCCTAAGTTGTCTTGGGGGATTTGGGTTTTCTTGGGGTGCTACTGAGTGTTAAGAAATCAGAATCTCCAAGTGGCCAAGATGGTTTTTCTGCACATGCATCCCTTCATATTTCCCCATATGGAGTTTCCTCTGCCATTTTAATGCTCCTTGACCAAGTCTTGCAAGATCTTTCTGTGGTTCTTTGCTACCTGCCCTTGTAACCTTGTAGGATTCACAAGCTTTCTCAGTTATCTGCTCATCCCTCTTTTCACATAACACTTTTTGTCTTTAACTGCTTCTTTGTCATCGTAGAAAAGCCGAATGAGTGCATATTTTCATTTTTAAGGAAGACTTTGAAACTTGATTACAAATATAGATTAAGGGTATGTATCTTGTTGAGTAGAATCCTACTAAAGTCCTGGTTTCCAGTGAAGTACTTGTAGTGGCTGCTTCCTTTTTGTGACTTTTTGTAAACTCAGTTTTTACTTACTTATCTTTAGAACTGGAGCTGACTGTGTTCACCACATGAGTAAAGCAGAGCAAGGATTTGAAAAGGTAAGCTACAGAATATTCAGATAGAGACAACAGCACCTATTTAGTCCTGGACCCTTACAGTGGCAAACATAAAAATGTCTGCAGGTAATTTGTCCCTTCTTTCCCTGCATCAATCACCCTCATAATTTTTGACATTTTTGACTCTTCACCAGACTTAGCAAAGGAATGAGTTATATTTTTTTTGAGATGACACAAACTTTTCTGATTGTCAAGCTACAAGCTTGGGGGGTAAGCTCAGCCTCTGAGAGGTGAGCCTGAAGGATGCCCTACCTTTTCTCCAAGACTCCAGTCCTCTGTCGTCTCACATGCCCCTTTATGGAGAACTCCACAAAGGGCCAAAAGTGAGTGCTGGCATCTTGTCACTGGCTTTGCTGTGACAATGTGCCACTCCCCACCAGTGTCCCTCTCTCTGCTGATGGCCGTGCAGGCATCACCCTGTTCCTGAAACAGTGCCGTGCCTTTTCTCACTATGTCACCAGAAGGCAGATTCATGACACGATTATTCCAGAGGGATTGGCTGTTGCTCTCTGTTCTCCAAAGACCTTGTTAGGAGGAGAAGATTCTTTTTCTTCTAGCCCACAGGCTCCACGCCTGCTCAGATAGAGCTGCTCTTAGTCACACCCTAATGCCTGTGTCCTCCTAGATGTTGCACATCCTCCTAAATGCATTTCATATGTTTTGTGGATACCCATTCTAAATTTAATTCAAATCCCTACCACACTATCACCTTTCTGGCTTTTTACCCACCTCTAACTTTTTTGAAGAGAGTTTTTTCCAAGGAGGCAAAGACATTTCTCTTGGATTTGCTCACAAAGGAAGCCCAAAACATTATTTCTGAACAGGGTTTTTTGACAGGTTTGTTGGATTTGCAGGATAGGAAGAAGACTGCCTAGTAACTCCTTGGGAGCTTTCAGTTAAAAATAACTTACCTAAAACAAGCAGGTTTATTTGTCTCTAAAACTTGTATCCCTTTTTCTTCCCCCCTTTGCTTATCTTTGCAGCATAAGTGACTGGTCTCTACACATGCCCTCTCTAGTTTCTTTCCTCAGGTACTCCAAACACTGTTGGTGTGATAAGGATCATTTTCTGAAAGATGGGTTTTTATTCACCACTTTGCTATAATCAGTGTCTCAGAATTCCTCTGTTGATTGTACTGTTTTCAAGACATTAGAGTCTTTGAATGCTGGAGCTCCAGGTTAGCAGCTTGGACCCTGAGAAACAGTATGACAGGTGGCAGAGGTTACTCTAAGTTCTTCTTGTATTAACTAATGTGGGAGGGCATGTCTTGAGTGCTTTCCTGGTAAACTGGAACTGTGATGCAAAAATAACTCAGCAAATATCAACTCAGGTGAGAAGAACCTTCTCTGGAACAGCTGCTTGTGACATCATGACTTGTCCTTGAAATTGCACTAGTTAAGGCACTGTTAAACTGAGAGGGTTGTCTGGACACAGCCTGTTCTGTTGATGAACACCAGATCAGGTGTCACGAGTACTGTGTGAAATCATGAGCAGAAGTCCTCTTAGTAAGTCCTAACATGCATTTTTAGAAGATGAAAGCCAAATATTTCTGTGACATGCTTTCCATTTGGGTTTTGTTTGTTTTTTTTCTTTTCATTCAGGTTGAGAAGAAAGATTAGGTTTAGGGTAAAAACATGTCAAGTAGCTCCTGTACTTTATTGGATGTTTTCTGGTTGTTCTTGCAAGGCTCTTCCTCAGTTTATCAACAGTGTATGGCTTTGGTTTCAAATCCATCTAATATTTTATAATGCTTCTCAAAATGGGAAGGGTTTCATTAAACAGGAAGGAAATCTGTCTACGTAGTACCTGTGGGATTGACTTAGGGACGTTGGATTTGGAATGAGGAGCAAAGAAGTGCCACCGGCACATGACTGTTCAATGAATTGCCTTTTCAGCTGTCATCCAAACGTCTCCCAGGCCTGTGATGCTGACATCTGATGAGGATGAATGTGGTCAAGCCTGCATGTCTTTTCATTTACACAGTGCACTAGTGAGAGTCAAAGAAAGAAAGAGACTCAGCCTGTCACTCCAGAGAATTTTCCTAACTTAGTTAATGCTCTCAGACTAAACTGCAAAGATCTCAGGCCATCAGAGGTTTGGAATTTTGTATTAACCTGAGCTTAGATGTGGCATTTGGAGACATGGTTTAGTGATGGCCTTGGCAGTGCCAGTTTAGCAGTTGGACTCAATCTTACAGGGCTTTTCCAACCTAAACAGTTCTGAGAATAATGCAAGGGACACACCATTAGGACCTGTCATTGTTTTAGGGTTTACTCTCTTTTAGAAGCTTACCTGCTGGTTTTGCTGTGTTTCTATATGCTTATTTTGTTTTGTGTGGTACTTTGTGTTGTTGTTCACCTTTCTAATGGGTATTCCTTGCCCACCTCTTGCTTCTGGAACCTTTCATTTTTATCCCTTCCAAATTAAGTCTGTGTCCCAGGACTGTCTTAGAAGGGTGAATGGCCAGGGGCCTGCACTGTCAAGGGGCTGAAGTTTCCCACAGTTCTTCTGTTCATGTTTTTTGAAATCTCTGCCTATTCCATAGGTACTATTAGTTCACTATCTGGTATGCTAAAATCTTCTAAATAAATTACAGCTTTATGTTATGTCCTGATGAAGGAAGTGTAAAAATACCTTGGTGAAGAAAGTCCTTATTGTAACAGAAAAAAATCCCTAAATGAAACCACACAACAAAGAGTGTAGACCTTGCTTTTTAATACTTTTAGGAAGGAAGTTAACAAAAATCTCTGTACTAGGGCATTTACCATTATGTAACAGTTCTTGGCTTCCTTTTCCTTTTAGAATTCCTCCAAAGCAAATGAGCTTGAGTTCAGCCCAGCATCCCTTACTAAAGACTGTGACCAACTGAGTTTCTGTGAGTAAGGAATTCCTGGTTTCCACAGAGTTTCATTCCCCTGGATATGCAGGGAGTGTGTAGAGAGTGAGGTTGTGGTTTTGTTCTGGCTGCTGTTTTTTACAGGGGGGCCTGTGGAATTTGCCCTTGAACAAAAAAGGGCAGCCAGTCAGGCCGAGGGTGCAGGGCAGCTGCTGCAGCAAATGACCCAAACAGGAAAGAAAGGAAACATGAAGTCAGAAGGAAGAGGTCTTTCACAGTTCTGGAGAAGGTACTAATCCTGCACTGATGAGCAGAGGCAGTCCTGGCTCTGTCCAAGCCTGTGTCAAAGGCTGATTCTGGCAGTGCCAGGTTGTTCTCCATAATTTTGAAGGATGGAGACATCTTTTCTGTGGTTAAACCAAAGTCTCCCAAGGTAAAAAAAAAAGGGATATAGTTTTATCTTATGCTAAGGGGCAGCATTACCACTAAATGTTCCTCTTTTGAGTTATCTTTGGGAAAAAAACTCCTGATGAGAGAGGGTCACTGAACCTCCTTCACAGCCCTTACACGAAGTGGCTTCTCTCAGCTGAGAAGTGCCAGCTAAAAGGGTCTTCCCAGATGGATCTTCAGCCCCATTAAGATGCATGTTACATTTATTTGGCCATTGAGCAAATCTGGATTTTGCAACTCTGACTCCCAAAGGCACCATTTTAAATGGAAATCAGTGTCACTGTTCAGACACCTGCTGGCTGCCAAAGGAGTTCTCTCATGCTGCTGAGACTGGATCCTGTGGGTGCTGTCCATCACTGCACAGAACCAGATGGATATTGGCAGCTACTGTTTTTTGTTATTTTTTTTAAATAAAACTCCTTGTTAATTGTAATGTATGCCATTCCTTTAATGACTGAGACCAGACCATTAGTGCACAAGTTACTCATTGTTTCCTCTATTTTTTCAGTTTCCCTCTGTATTGTTTTGTACTGGCATTGTATCCTGTTAGACAGAAATTAGCTTTTTTCCCGATATTCAGAGCTCTGTGGAAAGCAATATTTTAAGTCTAATGTGCTCTTCTTGTTGTTACTGTTTCCCCAGCATCATCTTTTCGCCACTACAACATCTTTTTGCTGGAAAAAACTGACCGGGAAGTACTAATTATTGTGGAAAGGTAGATTTGTAGTATGAATATTGGGTTGCACTGTTTCTTCTGTAATTCAGCTTTTCACATTGCTTGTCTCAGCTATTAAATGCTTTAAATTAAATTCTACTTTGCTAATGTTTTCAAAGTAATCTTGTAAAGATGTTCGATTAGAACAACATGTTGGGTTTTTCTTCACATCTTAGAGGTTTTGGAATAGAGCAAGAAACTTGCTTTTAAGATTTAATGCTTAAGTGTCATACATTGTGAATTTCATGTTATGTGGTATTCTAATAAAACAAGCATCAGTTTGGAACTGTGTGTTATTTTAATCAGACTTACCCATGTAGAAGATACTCTTTCCCTCAAAGAAGCAGCAGAGGTTTCTAGTATTAAATGGACTCCAGTACTATGCTTCACAGCTTTAAAAAGGTCAAAATTATGGATAAACATTTTGCATTGCATATTGCCACTACACTACAACGTGGGTAAATAGTTATGCAGTCAGTATGTAATGGGATGAGGTTGGAATTGAACATTTCAGACATGCCAAGGCCACACTCAGGCAGCTTTTGTTGCCATGCTTATGCTTTTTAAATGATCTGTCATTCTTGAAGGACCCCCTGAGCTGGGCAGCTGGCTATAGGTGAGCCTGCTTGGGCAAGGGATTGGGCCCAATGGCCTCCAGAGTTTCCTGCTAGCCTTGGCCACAGTGTGATAGGAGGAAGTGAGAGTTTCTTTCCCTTGTTAAACCGTCTGTGTCTTGACCCATGAGCGTTTTCTCACATTTGCCTTTGTGCCTCTCTCCCCTGCCTCCTGAGGGAGTGGGAGTGGGCAGCGGGACA
Organism: Anomalospiza imberbis; assembly: GCF_031753505.1. NCBI lineage: Eukaryota > Metazoa > Chordata > Aves > Passeriformes > Viduidae > Anomalospiza > Anomalospiza imberbis. Next base: position 48,719 of record NC_089691.1, read on the forward strand.
GGGGGTCACCTGCCAGCCAGGGCCACCCCCTCCCATCCCTGAAGGGACTGCAATCTGCAGAGAAGCCAGGTGGGAGCACAGGCAAAGCAAGAGCCCACACTGTACACAGACCCTGTACCCTGCACTTGGCTAGTGGCATCGAGTGTGACTTGCAGCTGTAATGAGAAGGAGGAGAGAAGTCTGAGGGAAAGCAGAGCCTGGGAAAGGGCAGGAAGGAAGATGGGCCTACTTCAAATAAGCATGTGTCCTGGGTAACCCAAGATGTTATTGTCGTCCATATCTATCGGTGGCCCAAACTTGTTACTGTCTCGTTATGATCCAGTGCCATGGATGGAAGTTGACACGCAATGGACAGGCGTTGCTGGGGTTCCTTTTCAAAGTCAGGGGTCTCTCAGGCAGACCCCTCTTGCCTTGTTATCTTTGCTGAAGGCAGAATCTTTAGGATTTTTCTGCTGGTTTTTCTTTGTCCCCTTCCCTTTTGTTGCTCTCTTGCATCTTGGCCTGCCTCAAGGCAAATTCTAGGAGTGCCTGTCAGCAACACTGTGCCAGAAAGAAGAGAATGGCCCTGCTCCAGACTGAGTTGCCCATAGCTTGCCAGCAGTGCCCAGCTGAGGCAAAAAGCCACCCCAGCCGAAAAGGTCACCCCAGCCCAGCTGCTTTGCCTTGCCTTGCTTTACCTTGCTGATCTCTGCCACAACGAAGGCAAAGTCTCTCCATGAGTTCTAGCTGTTTGCTGAGTATCACCTATTGGAATGTACCCGCTGCCTTTGCTGATGGAGAGATATGTAGGAAGGCTGACTGTATTTTCCCTTTGTCTCCCTAAACATGGTTACCTGTGGCAGATGCCTACTTGAAAGTGAGGATTTTGGGTTTCTCTTTGTTTCTGTGGAGTTTGTGGGATTTAGCAATTTTGTATCTAGTGATTATTTCCACCAGTAAGGAGAAATGAAATATGAGTAGATAAAAGTGGATTGTGTACTCCTTTTGACCTACAGGGGGCTGCATGTTATTTGAGTTTTGTCACATACACCTGCACAGGACACAGGGCTGCGAATGGCCTCTCAGCTGCTCAGCAAGAAGTGACCAGCAGTTGTCTCAGGGGAGACCATGGGGACAAGTGATCACCTCACAGGACTGCAGAGACAAAAGCCCCCTTGTCTCTTCCCTCCCTGGCTGCCCCATGGCTGCGCTTTGCCATCCTTACAGCCAAACAGTCTCCTCTGGGTCTAGGACTAGTGGAAGGGATGTGGACCTTGTGGTGGCATAGCTGGACATCCCCTCCGTCATGCTGCTGGGGAAGTTGGAGTCATTTCTGGGCCTACCAGGCTGTCACAGCATCCCTACTTCTCTCTGGTACAGCTCCATGGAAGGGAAGGGGTTCGGTGTCCTTTTGTCCCCATATCTGACTCAGTGTCATAGGGTGCTGGAGCTCATTCTGCAGCAGCCCCATATGGGCCTTCCCCATGTCCCTACAGCTGGAGACACCAAAAATGGTGACATGGAGCAGTGATACCTGGTCCCAGTTATGCTTGGAAGAGTCACATACCAACATGGATACCTCTGCTGTGTTTGGTTGTTATCAGGACACCCCACCTCAGACTTCCCCTTGGCTGTGGTTTGAGCTCAGCCTTCGCCCTCAACATTGGGCACTCCTAGGAAAGGGGAAGAGAAACTGCATGTGAGAGAGAAGCAGTGGATATAGGATATTGCAGGGTAAGGCTGACTCTGGTCACCACATTGTCCCTGCAGCACTGGACACTGCTGCCAATTTGGACAGAGCAGAGGAATGGCTCGCACCATTTCTGTTCCCGTGCACGGGGGACTCTCAGGGAGGGGGACTGAATTCCTCACCAAAGCTGGTGGGAAGGAAAGGGGAGTTTCCAGGCTGCAGCTGATCCTCAGACCCTCCCCTGATGGGGAGTTTAGGGCAGAGTTCAGGCTCTTCTACACTGTAGGGTGCAGGGAAGCAGAAAGGCAGCTCCCAGGCTCCATGGCATTGGATAGAGCTCTGTGGAAAGCTGCATATCCACTACAACTCCCTGGAATGGGCTTGATGGTGGGGTCCCATCCCCATCCCAGCTTGAAGATCCCGTCCAGCCAACTGCCACTGCTCCAGGAGTCTGATGACTGTCAGTGGGAAACAGTCCTTTCCAGTCTCCCCTTGGGGACCACCACACTATAGCTGCTCTAGTCCCTTCATTTCTTGCACACCTTGAAGAGCTCCTGGAGAACTGCTTCTTCATCCATCTCTGACCCCACAGTTATGGTCCAGGCTGGAAGTGCTCATCACCTCAACTCTGGAGAATCCCTTCCCCAGGATGAGACCAGCAGTGCTGAAGGGTCAAGGGATATTACCATCAACTTTTCTCCTTCACTCTCTTACCCCTCAGAGCTTTCCAAGGCCATAGCCTGGCTCTCCTGCAGGTTTGACACATCACTGGCTTACATACCTGTGGCTCATCAGAGTGGCCTGGCTGTGGGAAGGTTGGGAGCTGACAAAGAAGCAGGGGGCCAGTACACAGCCTTGGGGCACAGAGAGGCCAGGCATGAGGCCCTGTGGTCAGAATAGGGCTTGCCTGCCCTGTGAGAAAAACAGCCATGTTGTGAACCCATCTGGCAGTGCAAAGCAGGTGGCAATGTCTGTTCTATGCAGGACCAGATATGCCAGGCACAAGTAAGGGATATTCCTATCAGGGCAATGGATACAGCACATGGCCAAGAGACACATTGACCTGAAAGCAGGGTAGAACAGAGGACTCAGTTCACCCAAATCACTCTGATTTTCAAGGTGCTGCTGCAGCCATGAGGGACCATTCCTGCATGCAATGGAACAACCTTGCTCACAATCAAATTCCCCCAGCACTCACAGCCATAATCAGGATGCCCCAGCTCACTCCAAATGGGAACCTCAAAGCCCTCCCCTAAACCTCAGTGCCAGCCCCATTGGCTGCCAGGGCCATTAGCACCAGCAGAGCTGCCTGGGCAGAACCAGCCTGAGGAGACATCTGAGGCCACATCTCCCAACAGTCTATTCTTCCTGCTGCTGGACTGACTGCTGCACACTCTCAGCCTCACTGCTGGAACCATGCAGTCCCCTTGCTGCTGCCTTCTCTCGCTCCTGCTCCATCTCTTCCTTCTCTCTGGGACATGGGCAAACCTGGAGGGTAAGTGGGACCCCTGGCTCATACACATCTACCTCCATGGAACTCCATAGGGGAGAGGCTTCCTGCTTCCTACCCACCTTGGGCACTTGTTTCCTCACTCCTTGTCCCTTGGCTCCACACCTCCTCTCCAGCAGGGATGCAGCCACCCCAGGTGGGTGCAGGAGATGGGAACTGGGGCTGTAAACACTGTAAGAGGCTTATGGGGGACCTACGGATCTCTGCAACATCAAGGACCCATCCTTTAGCTCCTCCACTTTCCTCAGCCCTCTTCTCCCAGTCCCATCTCCTCCCTGTCAACCCTTGTCTCATGTAGGGACCTACACTATCCGGCTGCTGCAGACCACCACCTTCCAAAACACCTCATTTGTGGACATGGAGGGGTTGGGCTTGCTAGAAGACATCGAACTTGGTTCTCTTGATAAACACACATGGTCCATCCGCTTCTGCCAGCCCTGGGTGCGCCCAGCCCTGCCCCGCGCTGACTGGGACACCATTGAAAACCTGCTTAAGATCTATTTGCAGCAGTTCAACCATCTGATCAATGAAGGGGCCGTGCAAAGGGACATCCCCTGTGAGTACTCAGTCTTTACTGCGCCCCCTTTCTGAAAAGCAGTTGGGAAGTAGGGAAGGATCTAGTAGTGCTGGTGCTGTATAGGAGACACTGACCATGTCTACAGGAAGGCAATCCCAGCCCCTCATGCAACCTCTCTCTCCTCTCTGCCCCACCAGACCCCTTTGTTGTTCAGTGCACGGCAGGCTGCGTGCTGTACCCCAACAGAACCTCCCAGGCCTTTGGCTATGTGGGTTACAATGGTCAGGATTTCCTCAGCTTCGACACAAAGAATATCACCTGGACCGTCTCCCAGGACACGGAGTTGTCACGGTATGTCCAGTCATTTCTCCAGAACTACACTGCCTTCACTGAGCTGGTGGAAATTCTCTTCAATGATACTTGTATCGATGACATGGAGGTGCTCCTGCACTATGGGAGGGCAGCTCTGGAGAGACAAGGTGAGAACACCTGACCCTGCATCCCCACAGCCCGCCCACATTGGGGCCCAGTCGTGCCCCACAAGGGCTTGCCCCATCCCTTTGCTCTCATTCCCCAGAGCTGCCTGTGGCCACAGTCTTTGCCCGCACCCCCAGCCTAGACCAGCTGCTGCTTGTTTGCCATGTCACTGGCTTCTATCCCCGTCCCATCAGCGTGGCCTGGCTGCGGGATGGCCAGGAGGTGCCTCCAGGCCCAGCACTCAACACCAGCACCATCCTGCCCAACGCTGACCTCACTTACCAGCTCCGCAGCGTCCTGGCCGTGCCCCCCCGTGATGGGCACAGCTATGTCTGCCGTGTGCGCCACCACAGCCTGGGCACCCGCAGCCTTCTCATCCCATGGGGTAGGTGCCACCCATGGGGGATGGGGGATGGAGGTCCTGAGCCACCCTGCCCCACAAGATGGAGCAAACCCCAGAAAGCTCATGGCAGCTTCTCCTTATGTTTCCCAGGGAACTCAGAAGTGGTGCTGATCACAGGTCTCATGGCTGGGCTGCTTGCCGCCATGGCTGTAGCTGCCATGTTGGTGCTTTGGGTGTGGAGACAAAGGTCAGTCCCTGTCTGCCCTGTGGAGTGGCAGTGAGAGAGGAGGGAAAGAAATGCCATGGGGATTTCTGCACTGAGCAGCAAAGCTCTTGCTTGGGCCCTGGCAGATGCTGTCTGCACTCCTACAAGGTCTCTGCCATGGAGCATCCAGCTATCCCCCTCTCATTTCAGAAAGCATCAGCAGATGGAAGAATCAGAGTCCAGGAACTCCATCCTGAGCAAAGAAGCTTAGCTCAGAATAGAGCCAACAGTCCCCATTCCCTCCCACTGCCTACACAGTAACAAGAACTACCTTTTTCTGCTTCACCCAAGTTCTGGGCATTTCCATTTGCAAGACTAACTTGATTCAGAGATGCACAAGAGAAACCTGGCAAGAGAAATCTGAGCTTTTGACTCATTTGGATTTTCTAAACAGATGCAAGTGGACATCTGCGACCTCCTCACTTGTTACAAAGGGCCATCTCTTAGCTTGTGGCACTGGCCAGTCCACCCACTGAAGCTGTAGGGCACCCCAATGCTCAATGGCAAATTTTCCTGGTTCTGCTTCAGTAACACTTTTGTCAGAAGGTGGAAATCTGTCCCCTCCTACTGTACTTTCTAGTATTTTTTTTCCTAAAAATTACCTTTATTAACCATATTCCAGAAATATTTGTGCTGAGACTGAACTGTTCCACACAGACTAACAGAACCTGACCAGAAATGTCTTTACAAAGCACTGAAATTTTGCTGCAATGTGTGGAAGCTGCATATGTGTATGAAATGAAAATAAATCATTCATATTTTCACTAAGATAATGTGCCTTTCCTTAGCAGTTGAATGGGCTTGGAGAGGTTTTGATCAGCCATGTATGCAAGTTGAAATACCACTGAATTATTGGCACTAATTGCAGGAAGCACCAAGGCAGGGGGAAAAACAGTACAAGTGTGCCTATGCATATATGAATATATGAATATGTTCTCACATATTACACGGAAATAAGTAACTGTGCACATGGGGGTAAAGTGACGCCAAGGCTCCCAATAAAGGAGAAAAAAGAAGCCCATGTCCCATGAAAGATAGCAGAGTTCACACACACAGAGGAAGACATGTAGTTCATGCTCCCAATCAACTTGAACATGTAGCTTCAAAAGGTTTGGTTTCACTGGACAACTTCCTGCAGTTTCCCAGGATAAGTCTGGCAGCCATGGCAAGCCAGAAAACCTGGCTGGCTTCTGGCCATATCCACCACAAATCCAATGGTGTTTGTTCTCCCTTGAACAGAACCTGGAAACCACAATGCTGGGGTAAGGACTGCATTTCCCTAGCAGCCAGAGTCACCTGCTGGCATAACAGGGCTCAAGGACCTCACTGCAAGAGGAGTGACACCAAGCCTCTCCCATCCCCTGCTGACTTGGGACAGGCAGATGAAACGCTTAGGTGTGGGCATGCCGCCCTGCAGTCTTGGCACTCACAGGGCAAATGGGGCAATTCCTCTCCCAAGCAGAGTGGAACATCCTGCAGCACTCACAGTACCGGGCAGACCTGGAGATCAGGTGCAGCCAGTGAGGAAACCTGTTGAGGAAAGTTGTTCATGTGAATGATCTTCCAAGAGACCCTGTAGTACCACACCCACAAACACCTTGTACCAGGGGGGTGTCTGCAAGTGTTTGCTCACATCCCTTAAGAGACCTCACAATAACACACTCCACCCACCATTTTTAGAGGGTTCTTAAGGCACCTCATCACAGCCCAGTGCAGCAGTCACTGCTGCTCACCCACCCAGTATGGCACCCAGAGGCACTGCTTCCCTGTCCACTCCACTCCAACTCACTCAAGGCACAGCTTGGGGGTGGGTTACAGACTTCACTTTAAGGGAGATTGCAAGGACCAATGTCACCTGTGGGGTCTTTGAGGACCAGTGGCAACATGAGAACTTTAAAGTCCTATAGTGCTCTAGGGCAGGGGGGAAGTGAGGACCAGCAATCACTTGACAGGACTGTAAGGACCAATGTCACCTGAGGAAACTGTGGGGACCAGTGGTAATCTGGGGTTGACTTGGAGGACCATGGCCACTTGAGAGGACTCTGAGGACCAATGGTCTGTGTGGACCAACAGCCCTCTGTCTCCTTGGGTCATTTTCAGACCAGAGAAGTGACAAAATGAAGGAGGAAAAAGTTGTGAGCAAAAAAGGAAGTGGAAAAAAACTCCAAACATGAGAAGTGCATTCAATAGAGAAGTGGAAGGGTTAAAGCAGAACTTTAAAGCAGACCCACTGAGGCAGTGGGAGACATCTGGAGGAATTTCCAAGGGGGCTGAACACATTGTGACCACCCACACAAGCCAGATGCCTGCTCCTGTCCTGTGAGCAACTCGGACAACTCACAGGAGGGAGGGCTGCACAGGACAGGGGGCTGCGAATGGCCTCTCAGCTGCTCAGCAAGAAGTGACCAGCAGTCGTCTCAGGGGAGACCATGGGGACAAGTGATCACCTCACAGGACTGCAGAGACAAAAGCCCCCTTGTCTCTTCCCTCCCTGGCTGCCCCATGGCTGCGCTTTGCCATCCTTACAGCCAAACAGTCTCCTCTGGGTCTAGGACTAGTGGAAGGGATGTGGACCTTGTGGTGGCATAGCTGGACATCCCCTCCGTCATGCTGCTGGGGAAGTTGGAGTCATTTCTGGGCCTACCAGGCTGTCACAGCATCCCTACTTCTCTCTGGGACAGCTCCATGGAAACAAAAGTATTCACTGTTTGGACGCTACCAAGGTGCACCCCTCAAACTTGCCCTTGGTTGTGGTTTTGGTTCTGCCTTCGCCCCCAGTGCAGGCACTACCCATAAAAAGGGAAGAGAAACTTCATGTTGAAGGGAGGAGTTGGGGAGGAGCAGTCGACTGGGGACTTTGTGGGGAGAGGCTGACTCTGGTCACCCCCATGATCCCTCCAGCACTGGACACTGGTGCCAGTGAAGAGAGAGCAGGGGGATGGCTCCCACCATTTCTGTTCCCATGCACAAGGGGCTCTTGGGGAGGGGGAGCAGATTCCTCATCAAAGCTGGTGGGAAGGAAAGGGGAGTTGCTAGGCCCATCCCCAGGGGTTTATAGCAGAGCTGGGGCTCCCCAGCAGTGTCCTACAGCTTTAGTCTAGGTGGAACAGCTTGTTGCCTCCTCCCCAGAATTAGGCAAGTGATGCAGGAGCAGACTGAGCTGGAGGTGCCAGGAGTGGGAGGCTGGGTATCCCTTCTCCCTATGCAGGGGTTGAGAAGGCAGCAACCATCTTTCTCCAGTCAGGTCTGAAATCCAAAAGCCATTGTCAGCTGCATTGGTGCTGATGCATCCCACAAGAACAGGGATAGGACAATGTAATATTGGTGGGGAGGGGGAGTCAGGAAAACCCAGCATAGATACTTGAATATCTTTTTTCCTAGGGCTGTTTCCTGGGTCTCTCTTTCCCTGCCTTCTCCTTCTGGCTGGGCTTTTCCCAGCCCCAGCCTGTCAGGGCACTTCATGCTCAAGACCTTTCAGGTTTTGTCCATCGCACACCTTCCCAGCCTTCAGCTTGAGACCTCTGGGCCCTTCCCTTGATACATTGATTCTCCAATTGGCAGAGAGCCACCGCAGTGACTGCTGGGCTGGGTTGAAAGCTTAGGTTCCCACAAGTTCTTCCTCCTCCCACAGTCACTGCTGCTGCTTCTGCAGCATTGCTGCATGTACCATGCAGCCCCCTCATCTCCTCCTCTTCCTCTTTCTCCCGATCCTCCTTCCTGGGATGTGGGCAGACTCAGAAGGTAAGTGGGAGCCCTGGCTCACCTCAACAGCTCTTACCTCCCCCCCCCCCCCCCACCCTGTCAGAGGACCCCACAAGTTTTGCTCAGGGGAGGCATGGCCAGGCTACTGTGCCATATGGGGGCATGGATGATTCCCAGCATCAGAGGGCCATGTCCCATTGTGCACCACTCAAACATGCTTTGTCCCGGCCCACCCTCTCTTTTCCTGCATCACCAGCTCCAACACAGAGCCTTGGGCACACAAGCGGAAGAGACAACAGTGGTCCCCAGCCAGGCCTTGGGTGTTGAGTTACCCTGCAAGATGTCCTTCCCCTGCAGGGAGCCCACGGGCGCCAGGCAGATCTCAGCTCCACATGGTGCTGAGGGCCTCTTCCAGCAGCCTCTCGTTCGTTAGGGAGCTGCACCTGCCAGAGGTTTTTTTAGGCACTGCTGTCACACAGAGAGTTTTACCACAGCCCTGTGAGACCTTATGCTTCAGGGGCAGGCAGCATCAGACACAAAACGTCAGGACTGATCTCTGGGCTGGGCTGGTGTCTTGGCCCTGTCAGGGAGCCCCAAACCTGGACAAAATACCCTTTCCTATCAGCCATCCTCCATATCCTCTGTACCATGTCGAGATCTTTGGCAGATACAGGTCCTGACACAGGTGCTTCTCCTGGGGGGAAACATCACCCCAAATGAGCAGCAAGGTGCCCCTTCATCTGCTCTGCACAGTCAGACAGCAGCTGTGGCCAGGAGGGAGGCATGGAAGGGAGGGGACAAAATGCCTAAAATCCTCTGCAGGAAACAACCACTTTGCTGAAAGTAAAATAGAGAAGGAAAAAGAGCAGTGAAGTCAGAGGAAGTTCAGACAGGAAAGCAACCCTGAGCAGGATGAAGAGCATAGAATCATAGAGGCGCAGAGTGATTTGGGGTGAAAAGGACCTTGAAAGGCCATTTAGTCCAACCCTTCTGCCATGGACAGGGACACCTTCGCTGCTCAGAGCCCCAACAACCTGGCCTTGAATGTATCCAGGGATGGGACATCCACCATATGTCTGGGTAACATGTACCATTGTCTCACTACCCCTCACTTAAAAAATTTCTTTCCTATTATCTAGTCTGAATCCCCTGTTCCCCCTCCAGCACCTCCACTTCATGTTTCCCCTTTAGCACCTCCACTCATCTCCTTCCTGCACCCTTTCCTTTCTCCATCCTCTCTCCTAGCAGAGCCACAGGTTATCCAGTACCTCCTGACTAGTGTCTTTGCCAACATCAGCTCTGCTGAGGTGTCATGTGTGGCACTTGTAAGGGACATAGCCATCCTAGCACTGGATCCGGCTAACTGGAGCATCCACTTCCGCTGGCCCTGGGTCAGCCAGGCTGCAGATGAAGACAATGGGGAAAAGATTATGTCCCAGTACAAAATTGCTCTGCGCAATATGATCCGATTTGTGCATGACACAGTTCAGCAGACAAAACAGCACTGTGAGTACAGAAACGAGCCCAGCCACAGCCCTAGTCCTTCTCCCCAGGTTTTGGCTGTGGCCTCCTCCCCACCAGGATGGCATTTGGGGGGGGGGGGGGGGGGGGGCTGGTCTCGCAGGGTGCAACAGCTCCTGAAACACTGCAGCTGCTGAGGCATATGACTAGCAGGAGTGGGTAGGGCAGCAGACCAAAAATACCCCTTGGGGCTTCTGCCATCTGGCACAAGGAACCCCTCTATATGTCAGGGAGCTGCCACCAAATTTACTGGAGCTGAAGGATTGACACAGCAAAGATCATGAAAGAGAAAACTGGGGGCAAATACTTTGGGGGACAGAATTCTTTTTAAGCAAGCATCCCACACCGGTATCCACTCCATTCTTCCAAGGGGCCTGAGGGCTTGCAGGGTGTCTGGGGTCTCCTGAAGCATGGCCTTACGCCCTACTGCCCATTGCACCCTGCTTTCCACTCCATCCCTGTATGTACTCTCAGACACATCCCACCTCATGCCACCCACGTTTCACACACTCATGGGACCTCTCCATTGTCTTTGCCATTGACAGACCCATTGGTGGTTCAGTTCCGTGCAGGCTGTGTGCTGTACCCCAATACAACAAGCCAGGGCTTCCTGAATGTTGGCTGGGATGGCAGAGACCTCATAGCTTTTCAGGTAGATAAACAGGGCTGGGAGGCCCGGCAGCCATCCCAGGTGGCAGAACTGGTCAGCAAGAGCCTCAACAGTCAGAAGTCTCTCAGAATACTCCTGGGGTACCTTCTCTCTATCTGGATATGCCAGAGCAACTTCCTCACCCTGAAGAGGTATGGGAAGGAAATTCTAGAGAGACAAGGTGAGAACACACTGACTCTGCCACAGCCACCCCAAAGCCCCCCCACACTGGGGCCCAGTCGTGCCTCACGAATGCTTACCCCATCCCTTTGCTCTCATTCCCCAGAGCTGCCTGTGGCCACAGTCTTTGCCCGCACCCCCAGCCTAGACCAGCTGCTGCTTGTTTGCCATGTCACTGGCTTCTATCCCCATCCCATCAGCGTGGCCTGGCTGCGGGATGGCCAGGAGGTGCCTCCAGGCCCAGCACTCAACACCAGCACCATCCTGCCCAACGCTGACCTCACCTACCAGCTCCGCAGCGTCCTGGCCGTGGCCCCCCGTGACGGGCACAGCTATGTCTGCCGTGTGCGACACCACAGCCTGGGCACCCGCAGCCTTCTCATCCCATGGGGTAGGTGCCACCCATGGGGGATGGGGTGCAGGCTGCAGATAGCAGCCACTGGCCCTGTGAGGGGCAGCTCCTGACTGTCACTGCCACCCTCACACAGTCGCCCTCTTCTCTCCCTGTCCCAGTAAACCACAGTGCAGCTCCAACCATCAGCATCACCATTGCGGTACTACTTCTTGTGGCCACAGCCTTTGCTGGGGGATTTTGGTGGAGGAAGTGCAGGTGAGCTCTCCCTCCCATCACCTGCTGTAAGATTTATGGGCATGTGGGTTGGTCCAGGGGTTGCAGCAGCTCTGTAGGGGTGAACTCTCTGACTGTCACCACAGCTCACACATATCCTTTGCAGGAAAGGCAACATGGCTACATGGGAGACACAGGAATTCATCATTTGAGGCCTGGTTGCCCACACAGCAACAGCTGCTTGCTCTCTGTTCTTACTTCATGTCCCACCCCTGACTCATCAGCACCGACATGGTTTTGTTCTGGAAAACCACCACATTAAACAGCTACAAACTTCTTCTGCTACATATGGCTCCTGGGTCTCTCACCCTTCTTTCCCCTCAGGAGATTTTCTCAGGAAACTCCTTAGCACACTACAGAGACTCCATATTGCAGCCAGAGACTCTTCCTTTTCCTGGGCTCTGGTTGGACTCCACCTGGCATGTCAGGAGAAGCCCGTCCTATAACAGTCTCTCCCACATCTCTCCATGACCAGTGTCTGTTCCTGACAGGGCAGTTACAACCCGAGGCCAAACCATGGTGGGGTTGCTGAGTGAGATGTGGGATGGAGCAGGCCACAAATCAGGGAGAGATGGAGAGATGTGAGCTCTTTCACTGGGGAGAGAAGGGAAGGGAGGAACCAAGTAACTCTGCTAACATCCCTGACACATTTGGAGCACATTGAACTGCTCCACCTCCAGGGCCGATCTCACCCTTAGTCCAGAATGGTTTTAGATCAGGATCTCCTCCACATCTGACTCCTGCCCCCATGCTTGCTTTCTGTCTCTGTAAAAGCTGGAAGGATGGGGGATTGTCACCCTTCCACAATGCCTGACAGCCATGAAAGAGCCATGCTCCCATGCCCAGAGGCTCTGGGAGACTCTGAGCAACACACCCCACAGCAGGATGTGGAATGAGGATTGTCATCAGTTCATTTTGTATTGTCCATTGTTTCTTCCTCCTCATTCTGCTCCAGTGTGTAGTCCCACTCACAGGAGACAGTCTTCCAGAAATGTTGACAGCATTAGTCCTTTTCATGGGCTGCAGTTCTGCACAAACTGCTCCAGCATGGGTCCTTTCTATGGGGTCACTCCTTCAGGAACAGGGCTGCTCCAGTGTGGATTCCACTCAGGGTCACAAGTTCTTCCAGGAACCTGCTCCAGGACAGTGTCTCCATAGGGTCACAGTCTCTCTCAGGTACACCCACCTTCTACGGCATTGGACTCCTCCAAACGCTGCAGGTGGATCTCTGCAGGTGTGGACCTTCATGGGCTACTGCAGGACAGCTGCTTCCCCAGGGTCTTCACCACAGGCTGCTTGGGCACCATCTCTGCTCAGTTGCCTGGAGCCAGCAGGGTCCCTGCTGGACTGCGCCTGAGCAAGCTGCCTATGGTGACCTGTACTGCACCTGACGTCACCTGGTGCCCGGTAGATCCCCGGCAACGCTGCTCCCCCCGCCTCACACTTACATTGGCTATGCCACAGCCTGTTCGCCAATGCCATTCGTGCTCCTCCTACCTCACCGGTCACCAGGCGGGCATGGGGCAAGCACGGCGGGGTGATGGGGCTTACCCGGACCCCCAGTCCCTGCCCTCAGCCCTATCTAAAGCCAGGCCTGCACTTCCAAGCACTCGCTGTAGCTTCCCGCCGATTCCGCGTGTCCCCAGATCCAGCCCTCAGTCATCCTCATCACTGAAGAGCCGGGGATGAACCCAAGGCATTTCTCGCCTCAGCTCCAGATTTCAAGATAAAGGCAAAAAAACCGGAAGATATTTGCAACTGTCAGGCCTGCCTAAAAACCCAAAGCCATGCTCCATCACCTGTCTTGAGGAGCCAAAGAGACATGACATGGTGAAATAATCCAACCACTTGGTCCAGAATGATTAGAGCTCTGTGGACCTCATTGTCATCACATAGTTTCCCTCCTTCTCTCTTTCTGTATGCACATACCTATGTGTATGAATACAAAGTGTGTGTAAAAAATTCCTGAAAATTTAAACTTCCAAATTTCATACCAAAGCAATAAAATCTCCCTGTTTGGATGCGTTATCCTGCAATTCCCACTTCTTCTGAGAAACATTTCTTGCTAGTGGGTATGCCAGGCAGACATCTGAGACACCAAGGTACTATCATCTTTGGGGACTGACACCATCAAAACTGCTTCTAATGAGCTCCAGGGTAAAGCCTTTATTGTAAAATAAATTAATTGATGGATATTATAAACTGAAGAGATTAAAGCTTACCTGATCTATGAACCTTTTATCCCTCATTCAAACATGATCTCTGAATGCTTCAAAACCTTCTCATCAGTACCAGTTTATTTGCAGCTGGCTGTAAACCAGGGACAAACTTCTCAGGGGTCAGAAGGCACCTTTGAATGGATATTTAAACTCCGATCCAGCCATACCCTACAGCCCTACTGATGACCTTTAGTAAGAACAAGGCCTATACACTAATTATCAGGGTTTCTTAGGCCATTGGTTTCTCCCAGATGATCACTAATCCCCAGAAAATGCTTTCCCGTGTAAGTTGTTAATGCCTAATTAAGCCCACAACGGTGATATCTCTGCTATAGATCCAAGTTTTCTATTCCCCCTTAAAGGCATTGAAGACCCCAATACTTTCCAATCAAGGCACATACTTTCCAAGAAGCACAGCAGCCTATCCAGTTACTGGGAAATAAAATCCATGTGGAGTATACATATGTCAGATGACACTTCATACATCTGCAGAAAATGCATTAGCCATTAAAAACCTCCTGATCCCAGGACTGTATATACAGTCTAGATCCCTCTCTCAATGTTCCAGTGGAAGTTACAATGCAGACAAAGACTGTCAGCTTTGGTAACCTTTCTTGGAATAAATGTTCTTTCAAGACTTCCTTCAGCTCATCCAAGTCAAGCAGCAAAGAGCAATCATGACAAAGTGGTTAATAAATTACCTTCTTTTCACTCTTAGCGGGCAACTCAAGTCTTACTTCCTGCATCCATGATAACTGTTAAAAATTACCAAATCCTTCTGGTTATGGCACACAACACAGGTTTCACAGCATCTTTTTTCAGGCCTGTGGAGGGATGGGATATTTGGAGCCCCATTTTAGAGAGAAGGAGCTAAAGCAAATGGAGAGGGGTTAATCTCCTCCCTCATTTTGCATGCTCTGGTCAAATAACCTGATATGGTTTTTCAGAGCACCTGGAAGGATGTAGGTGACCCCTCCTCATATGGGAGAGATACCACGCACATCTCTGCCAGCAAGGTGTTAAGCTTTTCACCTGATGCAAGTTTCTTCAGACATGCTTGTTAAACTTTTCCGTCTTCAGCAATTTCTCCATCACATTCTTCAGCAATGCCTACCTTCTTACTGGTCTGCAAAAATGAATTACCACCTTTCCTTCCATGCTTTCCACAGCAGTTCAGCACAGTGGAAAGTGCATTTGCATCCACAATTTATAACAGAGAAACCTAAATTATTCTTCCTAAGGTACTTTCTGTTTGGAGCAAACATATTTAGATAAGGAGAGAGAGCCATCTCTCTGTCATTTTTTTCCTATAAATAATCTGAATTTAGTAAATTCTGGCCTGAATTTTGGAAGCACACCCATCCTTGGCTAATTACACATCTCTTTATTGCCTTCTCTATTTTGTTATTTCTTGTCCTCTTGAAATCTCTCTAAGAGCTGCAGGGCTGATGCTTGTTGTTCCCATGAGCTGCCTGCACCATGATCCCAGAACTGAGTAACTGGGAAAAGATGCAGGAACTGTTCCAGTCATGCTGCAAAATGACTTTTTCCAGATTTTTGCTTCTGTAAACATGCTTTGAATTTTAATAATCATCTCAAAATTGGACACGAGATAAACTTCTCTCTAATAGTGACTAAATAGACACTCTTCCTATTTCTCCCACCAGTATAGAAACTGGGGTAAACATGCTAAAAGCATCCAGCAAATTACTACAGCCAGCTTGACCCCTAACTGCTCTTGTGCTTTCCTGAAAGTAAAATAAGAAGCTCTTAAACTCTATGTTCAAGGCCACAGCAATTTAACAGACAATCATCACACATACCAGAGAAAGAAGGGCTAGGAATCCCTGTGGATCCTATTAATCCTTTTTACCATTACTATTTTACCATTGCTATTATTACCTCAGTTTAGCCCTTTTTCTCTGGTGGTTTTGTTTTGTGTTGTTTTGTATTGTTTTGGGGTTTTTTTCTGCTCAGCCCATGTGTCTGAACCAGCAGCATGCTTATTTTACCTGGCAGCTAGAATCATTCAGCCCCATAGACCACATCACCTTCCACCAGTTCCAACCCATGTCCATGGTCCATACAGCTCTCTTGGAATGTTTCCCTGACTATAGCTTATTTCAGCTTCACTTTTGCTACCCACTCACAACAGTCTGTACTGGGACTGCAGTTCCTGTGAATCTGTGCTTGTGGAAGTGCACTGTGTCTGATGATTTAAAGGTATTTTTCCCCAGACCTAAAGGCAGCTTCATGTAGAATGGCAGAGAGATGGATGGAAGACAGCAGTTCTGCCATGGAAGTCTGGGACCAAGGGCTCTTGCCACTGGAGGTGACAGTGTGCCACCTGGAAGTTGCTTTTCATTTCTCATGCTGTTGGCAAGAGCAATTGCTGTCTGTGATGGGAAGAGTAGCATTTCAACTGGCAGCGAGCAAAACTGAAGGCAGTAATAGCTCTAGCAACCATAATTTTGAGGGCAACACAGATGGACTTGAATACCAGAGTAAAGCTGAAATCTGAAGATATCTCTCTCTTTTTTTCCTCTCTCATTTCTCCCTCTCTCGCCAGCCAGAGCGATCTGAGCATTTGTGCTAATTCATCAGTTGATTCAGCTCTTTGCTTGGAAATTTTGTTGTAGATGACAGGTCACCTTAAGTCAACAATCAGAGTCCCTGTGATAATAGCCTGAGGATGGAGATATCAGCTCCCTTTCGGTATTAGGATCTTGTTTCCTTCAAGCTACTTGTTTTTTTGGCAGGGTGGATTTTTATTTTAGGTTTTTTTTTTTTTTTTTTGTATTTTGGGGTTCTTAAAAAAATTATTTTGACAATCTGTGTATAAAGACTTCAACCAAAGAGAAATACATACTGTACTAAACAACAGTATGTTAAATGTTAATCCTCATAGCTGTGATAAACAGGGAAAGAGCATTCAACTCATTATACCAATCTTCATTAAGTATATTGGTGCTGACAGACTATTTCTCTGGAATTTACTTGTTGTGTAAAAGATAAGGAAAAAACTTTTATTCTCCTAAAACCCCCTTTGGGTATTTCCAAGGTGATCATGCAGCTCCTTTTTTTTCCCTCCAGAATTAGTTTTAATACTTTGAAAAATAATGGGGTTTTTTTATCTGACATAGGCTACATATACTGAACAGTCTAGAGGATTTTAAGTTCATTTTCACCATACCTTTACCAAACATTTAAGCAGTCCCAAAGTCTTATGCCTAAAGTTGTTTTTTTTTTTTTTTCTGTAGAAAATAAGAGGAGAAATTTGGAACAGCTTGTTAGTGTTTCTTATGGCTGTTTCAGGGCCACCTTAAAGACTTTATTGTTCTGGTGTTTGCTATAGCTAAGCTGTACACAAATGCAGTGGATAAAAGAAGATTGAAATTATGATGTGCTGTACCACCCTAACTGTGGTACACTTGAACTTATCGAAAGTAATGTATGAAAAGAAAGACATCTAAAAGGAGTTTCCTGTCTGAAGTGACCCCAATTTTAAGCACAGGTTAGACTGGTTTACACATTCAGATACCTGAATGTTTTCCAGCATTGGATTATAGTGCCTACCTGCTTTAGGATTTGGACTGAGGTTAAATAAAACTAGCATTGCAGGGCTTTGCCTTTGCTATGACTTTTCCACTAGGGAAAAATTTTTCTGCAGGTTAATTTCCACAATAAGAAACACTGCCCAAATTTATTTTAGCATTCAAGATGGTTCTCGTATAATTCTACCACTTTGTTCTCAGTGGATAGCTTTAAAATGTCAACATGAAAAAGAAGAGCAACAATTTCCAGGTGTCATGTAAGTCTATATCACCAAAGTACACTTGGCCATGACACCTTGAATCAGTGAGGTCCCAGCTAAGCCTTTGCATTGATGCAGTTTGGGAACAGAGACCTGGGGAAATGGGCAATGGTCTCTGGCTGTGCTCAGGAGCAGGTAATGGGCACTAGCCAGGTTGTACTCCTCCACCCATTATACAAGCTTTTATTATCCTGCATCATTACCTTGAAGGATGATGGGAGCCTTAACTTTGACAAGTGACTCCAGTTTTCTGAAAGCGGGCAGGAATGCTTCCAAATTAGCTATTGCAGTATTTATAATTTCTGCCTTTGCATGTTGGGCAGTTTATAAAATAATAAAGTTTGAAACCTAGAAAAAAGCAATAATTCTAGATATGACCTAGAAAACAAATTACCCAGCAAAGTCCCTTGTGCTATGATGAGTTGATCAGCTCATCTCTATTAGTCGCTCAAACTAGTCAGATCTCACAATTCACTTGTAATCCCAGAAATATTCAGGATGTGAACTGAAGCTCTGTGTCCTGAGAGCAAGTCATTACATGCAGGTTTCTGTTTAGGAGAGGGAGGAGCATTGAAGGGTAGCTAATGTGCTTGAGCCCAGAGTTGCAGAGAAAACCTGGAATGAAGGTTCAGAAAGTATGAGGTGAAAGAAAATAAGCCAGTATTTATTATTAAAAATATCTTAATGATGAATCAGTTGTGAATGGTGCGACTAGCAATTCTACCTGCTTGGACAGACAGAAGAAAAACATAAAAGGCCATGAAGAAATCCTAATACTGAAAAACAGAGTGTGGAGGAGAGGTAATGCTGTTATTTTCCTCCCTTATCTTTATCAAAGAATCATAATGTTTAAACCCCTAAAAATATTCTGTGACAGTCATGATGGTACAGAGGCACACAAGAGTGAAAATGCCTTCTACTGAGAATTCTGAAAGTAAAAAACTAAAGGAATTTCACATGCACACTCTAGGCTGAGGACATTGATTTGCTGCTTCTAAGGTCTGGGTGACTGAGTGTCACATCAGTGCTCAGAGGGCAAACGCATACCTGCACTTGATGCACAGCTCCCTGGGTCCAGGCAGTGTCAGGACCCTGAAGAAAAATTGACTAAGGCAGCTTCAGGACTAACAGGCAGCATTCAGCCAAGACACAGCTTATTAAAGGGGTAAGTGCGCAGGCAGAAGTTCAAAGTAGCTTGAAAAAACCCTGCAGCTGTGAGTAAATATGTTGCTTCATGTTTGAGACCTTGTGGAGTGCTCAAACACGTAATTGTTTTTATTATGCTTGCTATTTGCTCACCAGTTCATTACTGATTGTTTTTGACACTGGAAGAAAGTCCAAGCCGCACTTGCTGTATGAAAGGATGATTAAGCTGTAGGGCTCCTGACCATGGGAGTGAAGCATCTCCCCACCCCACAGGGACACACACACCCCACCTTTATGGGGCTGCTTAGGAATTGCAATGGTCTAACTAGTAGAGGTTTGTCTCTGTTCAGTCATCACTATGCTTTAGAAATTAGTTCTTCCCGTGGTGCCCCAATGACTGTCCCAATCCCTGTGCTTTTGCCACCAAATGTGCCCAATGGGTGTAACCTGGGGCAAAGACTGATGGCATTTTTTTCACAAGCTGGCAAATCCTTTTCAGGCAGCACAGTACAGCTGCCCAAGTATCACTGTCCCATGGCTGGTCACGGCAATTGGCTCTTGATGCGACCTATCCCTCCTTTCATCAGGTAGCTCAGCCATAGGGGAACACCTTGTCCCGTGGCCTTGGTTATCCTCAGGATGACTCGGGGGACGTGGTTTGGTCCCTGTCGGTGAGCAGAGAACACCTTGTAGCAGGTATTCCACCTCTAGATGCAGAACACCGGGAACAGTGAGATGCTGGAAGCTCTCGGTATGGTGTTGGGCTGGTACCAGCCTTCCCCTGTGACCCTCTGTCCTCTCCGTGCTGCTGTGGCACCGCCCGCCGCACCGGAACATCTCCCCCACACACACACTCTGGTGCACGGGCCACATCTTTCATACCCTGCCGACCCCGATGCTTTCTCAAACCCGCCTCGAAAGCCCTCCTGAGCGTGGTCCGGGCCGCCAGGGTGTGCACATGGGGTGTGTGGACGGGATGTGTGCCCGTGGTCCCGGGGGCCTATGCCCGAATTTGTATCCGGGGTCACTGGGGGGGTCCTGGGGTGCGTTCGCCGTCGGGCCAGGCCGCACCCGGGCACCGCCGGCCCTACGCTCTCGCCGTCGCGCTACCCCACGTCGCCCGGCTGAGGTCGCGCTCCTCCACGCCCGCCACCACCCTCGTTTGCCGCGATGCTTGCCGGGAGCTGCAGTCCAGCGAGCCGCGCGGCGCGCGGCGCGGCGAGCACCGAGGACTCCCGCTCCCAGCGTGCCGCGGGGCGCCGGCCCGGCCGTGCCTTTTGAATGATTTCACTGCGCTCGGCGTTTGCGGCGAGCGCGGCGGCGGGCGGGATCCAGGGAGGATCCGCAGCCGGAGCAGCGCACGCCTGGCCCGTCGATGGCGGCCCGAGCGGGCCCTGCCGTGGCCGCCTGCGAGCCGTGCCGCTGTTAGGAGTGGTAAACTTAGATTAGGAGGGCTGCGCGTTCACCCCTTCGCCCAACCGCCTCGGCGCCGGCGGCCCCTCCGCCAGCATGTCGCTGGCCATGGAGGAGGAGGAGTACGCCCGGCTGGTGATGGAGTCGGAGCCCGAGTGGCTGCGAAGCGAGATCAAGCGTCTCTTCCAGGAGCTGGGCGAGACCACCCGGGAGAAGATCCAGGCGGCGGAGTACGGGCTGGCAGTACTGGAGGAGAAGCAGCAGTTGAAGCAGCAGTATGAGGAGCTGGAGCTGGAATACGAGACCATCCGTACCGAGATGGAGCAGCTGAAGGAGGTGAGGCGGGGGCAGCGGCAGGTGGGAGGGCTGGATCCGAGCGCGGCCGTGGCGGGTGGAAGGGTGAAGGCAGCGTGGAGCAGTGGGAACGGGGCTGGTTTGGAGTCGGGGGGCGGCAGCTTGAGGGGCCCTGGGGCTGCTGTGGGGCGACCGGCGGGTTCCCAGGCTTCGGCCTGGCTCCGGCAGAGCGGTTGCCCGTTCCCCAGAATGACAGCTCCGAGGCGCCTGGCTGCAGGCCAGCCCAGAAGAGGGAAGGGATGGAAAAAAGAGGCCTTTCTGCTCCGACCCTCGCTCCTGTGAAGGGGGATATGGGAAGCGGGTAGACGCTTTTCTTTCTCCTTCCGTCCCGTTCCGTTTCGCCTCGGGATCCGGTAGGTGGGCCGCCCCAGGACTGCTGTAGGGCGAGAAGCCCGATCGGGGTTGCCCCTCCCCGGGGCTGCCGCCGCCGCGCCCCCGGGCGAAACGCAAGCAGGCGGCGGGGGGCGAGGGACAGGGCCAAGGTGTGGTGTCGATGCTGTCATATGCCTGCTTTTGTGTGGAAGAAGAAGTCTTACGTTGGTGTTAATCACTTCCTCAATAGGGACCACCACAAAAATAATACAGCAGACTTCAGTTCATATAGCTTTGTTTTGGTGCAGGTCCTGCCGTTGGTATATTTTTTAATTACTTTCTGTTTTAAAGGAAATTCCAGAACTAATCTGTACAGGAGAGTAAAGTTTGACAGTAAAAATGCTGTATTAGGCAATTTGCACGTTAAGTTTTTCTCGTGCAAGATCTCCTCTAGGTGTAGAATGTGGGAAAAGTGCTCTTCGGAGAACAGTCAGAGAATGCAGACTTGGTGGCTTGCACTCCTTATGAGCTGATCCTGTCAGCCCACTGTAGAGCATGGCCCATGGGAACTTGTCTGCATATAGATTTGTTTGGTTCAGTGATTTGGCATACTGGCAAACCTTGTGCTGCTTTTCAGCTGATTTAGGCTTTGCCTTGATTGAAAAACATCTGATACAGCCTAAGAGGTGAATATAGGTGGATTTGACCTGTACAAATTGGATCCAATGGGGCTTAGCTTTAGTTTATTCAGTTGGAGATGGATTTTAAGTAAAATCAGAATACAGTATTTCAAAGGAAAAGTAAATCCTTGTAACAGACTGTTACAAAATCAGCTGAATTGGTGAATGCCCTCACTTCCTGCTTACTATATATCTTTTGGTCTTGTTAACAAAGCTTTATTTTGCTTTTATTGCATTAAACAAGCATAAGCAAAGAGGTTAATTACTTTGAATTACATGGCTATAAACTTGTTAACTAAATATGCAAGCTGAACAGATATGCTGCTGTTCCTAAAGCCATTTGAGACCAGCAGAGTTACAGCATCATACAGGAGCAGAAACTTGGAAGTCAAGGGCAGAGGCAGTTGTAGAGTTGAGCTCAAGGGAGAGAAAATTCAGTAAACCCAGTTGGTAGGTGGAGAGGTTACAGGACCAGCCCAACCTCATTCAGCAAGGCAGTGCCTGACACACCAGTGGGAGCCAGGATGCCTCCATCACAGATAGTGGCTTTAGTCACTGGGCTGTGCTATGTGTGTTGCAAGCTTTGACCTGCAGATGGAAAAAAGCTTGATGATACTGTCTTTTCATTCTTTTAGGGCTGTAACAATTGAGAAGCTTGTAAAAGAGATTAAAAAGAAAAAAGGCAGAATCAGCAATGATTCACTCTTTTTTGCTTTTAACATTTTGAAGGATTTGCTTTGTGTGGTAATGAACTGCTCTAATTAAGTCAAAACCTGGGAAGCAGATAATTCTGGGAACAACTTGAGGACTCTTATAGCCTACTCAGGGAAAGAGCATTGCTCCTCTGGCTTTCTTGTGATGCTGTGCAGGAATCTGGTTTGCTGTAGATCTTGTAAACCTTTAGCAGATGTATGAAGCATATGCTTGGAGAAGGAGTTTATCATCTTTGCTGTTTTATACAACTTCTTGTTTTTCCCACACTCAGCTAGAGGAGTGCTGCATACACGACTTGTCATACATGTTATGCTCCAACCTAAAGGGATGCCACCTTGGGTTAAGTTGTTCTTGGGGAATGTGAGAGATTGATGTGAAACTAGAACAGTATTTCTTTCCATCTGTTGCTTCTTAACTGTAACTCCATGCAGGCTTTTAAGATATAGCCCTTGTAGTCTCTATAGAGCTTACTTTGTTCATCTATGTTGGGAGAGCTAAGCGGTACAAGGCCATGTTAGGCAGGGTGTGGAACAAGCATACGGTGGTTTTCTGTCCTGCTGGGTATTGTAGATTTGGATATGCTTTAATTAGTTTAATATTATGAATAACTCCTGTATCGTGGCCCTATTCATACCGTAGGTAAATGGGTTCAGAGCATGGGAACTTTGTAATGCAGTTTGTTGAAAGTACAGGCTTTTCTGCTATAGTCATCAGATCTTTCTGGCCAGATTCTCCTCCCTGCCACCCAGTGAAATTCAGAAATTTCAGGGCCTTAATCTCCACTGTTGTATCCCTTTGGTGAATGTGAATGGCACTGTCAGAGCCATTTGGCTCCCGTTTGGTAAAGGTGTCAGTGTACTCTCAGAATTGGCAATCCAAGTTGTCCTGGTGAAAATGGGGAGCTGCTCTGTCCTTGCACTGCTGAGCCTTCACACCAACCCCTTTTTAAGGGGTCAGATTTTCTCTAAGATTGTTCTTTTACTTGTATGTGTGCTGACTTGATCTGATATATTTTTAAGGTACTTTCTGCTGCATTTCTTCTGTAATTATATTTGACAGAACAAAACTGAAATACAAACTGTCTTCCCAGGTAGACTTACTGTTATTTGCAGTACCACCTTTGCTTTTGTAAAAGGGAATTAATCGTTACTATAGCTTGAAATTATGATAAATGTTTTCCCTAGTTCAGAGAAATAAGATACTGATTTTCTTGTAGTGAAATACTACATTGTTTTGTGAACATATAACTTTATTAATTTTTTACTCCATCTAGGAGATGAACTAACTAATTTTTTTCTGTAGGCTTTGTTTCAGCTGGTAAGTCACCATGCAAGCCTTTGTGATATTGCTAATTATATAAATTACAGGGCTGACTACATGCCTGAGCTGGGACATTTTTCTTACATACAATCACACCTTTGTGCACTCCAGCTCACAAAAGTGATTGTCTGAGGATTCAGTTATTTCTTTCCTGATGATTTGTGGGGGAATGTGGCATGGAAGGTTTGTTTGAAAAAGAGGTTATCTGCTTTGCTTCAGGGTTGCTTCAAGATGTCAGATTTATAATCAACTGCTAGCTCAGTTATGAAACTGGCTACTGTCCAAAGCCTCTTTCTGATTAAGAGATTATGTTGTATTTGTGGTTGTAGAATTGTGTTTAAACTGTTGGAAAACATGGGTGTTATGATTAATTATTTCTGTAATAATGCAAAAATTCGTAAGTGGACTATGTCTATCCTTAAAGTCTAAAAGCACATGTCAGTATGTCACAGTTAGTGTAATGTAGATGGTTTTTAAGGGGGGAACAAGCTTACAAGAGTACTGGCAGTGATCTCCACGGGGCTCTTAATTTCTTTGTATGGTAACAGTGGCCCTTGTTTCTGTTTTTTTGCCTTTAAGAATCATGTATTGACTTAAATACCATGTTATGACTTCTCTGTAGATGATTCCTGGGTAATCTTGCAAGCTGACTTTGAAAGAAACACTCAGATAACACCTTGCTGCTTCATTTCTCATGAAGCCTAAGTGGGGCATATGATGCAGATGAGATGATGTGTCCCAGCCTGTAATATTTGTGCTGTTTGAATTTATGTTGAGGCAGGGTGTAGAAGATCTGTGATTGCTGACAGAAGTTTTGCTTAATTGACTTGCATATGTACTAGTTAATTGGGTATGTTATATTTCATCCAGGCTGGTTTAACATTTCATTATGTTACATTTTATTAATATAACGTTTAACTGGTTCTTCAGAAGTGAAGGAGAAATTGCCTTTCCTGTCTACCTCATGTAGTGCTGTGTACCTTGTAGACAGATATTGTAAACTGCTTGCTGAAGTAGCAGTGAGTTTCCCCTCTGGATTTGTCAGATCATTTTGGCAGTTTGTACTGCTATGCTCATTTTGTGTGTTAGAACCTAAAGGCAAAGAGGGAAGAAACAGCTAGGCTATAGGTACCTAACAAACCCATGACAGACTGGGATTAGACCCTCTGTGCACATGAATCAATGCTGGATTGACCAAGTCTTTGTATTTAATCATGGTAAATAATGATGTTCAGTTGCAGTACCTCTAAGGCCTTGGGTACACGTCTGCAGCCTCTTTCTAATAAATATTCAGGTGATGTATTGATTCCTGCTGAAAGGAAAGGACCTTAATGTTGTTTGAGATTGCCTCTAACTTTGCAGCACTGTTAAAATCAAAGGGTTTAATGCATAAAATTAATGTTTATTGAAATAGAACAGCTTAGGTGAAATTTAATTCTGGTTATACAGAAGTAAATCTGGAGTAGGAAAAGTACAACTGCAAATTGAATTTAGGAAACTGATAGTAATTTTTCACATACTAATAGAAAATGGTTATGCTTTCCTGAATTTGTCTTGAGGACTTAATGGTGAGTGTTACTTGGACTTCAATACCTGCCACACTTGAAATGTTAGAACACAATTGCTGTGTCTCCTGTCAAATCAGACTGAAAGCTGTGGGTGGGGTAAGCAAAATATTCCTGTGTGAATTAAACCTCTTATATTTTGATAAATCATAGTTGCTTTATATGAAGAATAGAGGCACCCCTGATATTAATCTGATATTTGCAGTGATATAGACACTTAATACCATGTTTTGGAGAAGCTACTTTTCTCACATATCCTTATTTAGGAAAAAAACAAAATGTGAAAAATTAAACATTCCAATTTTTCCTGGTATACTGGAAATAGTAACCTGTAATGTTTCATGTTACTAAATTAATTTTCTTTGACAGTGTTCCTTTAACTGCCTTTCTTAAAAATAATAAATAATATTGAAGTGATGATTTCAGATTATTTTATGAAATTGTTGGATATTCTTCTTGGTCTTTTTCTGATAAAATTAATTATACCTTATGTATTAGAACAACCATAAGTATTTGGATGAATAGTAAGGACCTTCAGGTGGAATTATTTTAAAATCCCCCATGTTTCTGCAGAAGTAGTTTTCCCTAAACTGCTGTAGTCTCAGCTGAGAGGTGGGTCTTGGGGAAAAGTAATTTTTTACTTTTAGTTTGAGGTGTTTGTCTGTGCCTTGGCCCAAAATGAGGTGTGTCCCTGGCCTCCAGCAAACATTAGATAATTTGTTTCTAAGTTTTTCCATTAAGTTTAACCCAAGGTTTCAATGTTGGGCAGCAGTAGTGCAATTTGCTACCTATTTTTCCCTGGAAGTGTGGCAGCGCTGAGTGTTTGCTGTCCTGTGGAGGGGATGTAGTAAAACTATGCTGTGGAACTGAGCCAGATTTTCTTTGTTATTTTTCTTTCTTTTGGTTTTGTTCTTAAATTAGGTCAGAACCCCAGTTTGGGTCACAGGCATGTTGTACATGGCTGTGCAGGTACCACCTCACCTAGAGTGTGTTAAAGGAGCAGCAAACAAGGAATGAGAAGAGCATCTTCAGCTAGTCTTTCTGCTGAGCTTGGCAGTGAAGCTGCTGCTTTAGCAGCACAGGCAGCAGCTGCACAGCACGCGCGGTCTGTCTGGCCTGGCTGCTGGGAATTAGCAGTACTAGGGATGCTGCAGTGGCAATGTTGTTGTCAGGCTGGTGGCTTTGGTTGAGGTCTAACTAAGGACTAAGATGTAGTCTTTCTTGTAGCATTTCTTGTGTTTACACAAATAAATTGTTCATTAGAGCCTTGCATTTGGCATCCTTCAATGTGCAGACTCAGATGAGGGTACCTGGGAGCTGGGACTTGAAGGTGGAATGGGAGGCTGCCCCGGTGTTCAAAGAACAGAGGCAGACCATCTTTGCATAAGAAACACTAGACCAAATGCTGCATGCTTGTGGCTTCTCTGTACAGGAGCTGCAGGGGAAGATTCCTTCCAAGCAGTATTGCTGAGTACTGTAGTGAACTCAGAGGGCTTCACAGTGGGGGATGTCTGTGTGTTCCCACACCCCGGAAGCGGAATTTTGTGCAGCCCCCTGATGTGGCAGACGTTCTGCCTGGAACCTGCAAGTCTTAAACCTAGAGTCACTGGTGTTTTGTCACATGGGCTGTTGTGGTTTCCTCATTTCAAATCTTGTTTCGTTCTTTCAAAATCTATGGAAACATGCTGGCTAGTTTCAGGGGTATTAATACCCACTATATCCCTTTGACTTAATACCAAAAATATCCCTTTGACCAGACTTTCTTCTAGTCTGCAAGACAATTCTAATGATTTGGAAAACTGCCTGAATTTACTAGGAGGAGGCAGGAGGGTGGGAACAGCAGTTCTCAAGTCTGTGCACTGCCACCAGACTTAATAGATTCACCATTTCCTCTTTCACTCTATGAAAGTGGATGTGAGGTTGTGACTAATCTGTAGCAGCTTCAGGCTGTAAGATGACTTCCAGAGGGTGATGCATACTCCAGGCATTCATTTGCTTTCTTTCTCTGCTTTTGGCAGAGTGCAGAAAATTGTTTGTTCAGATTTGGTAACCCAGCAACAGAGGAATATAGTGTGGGTTTGAAATACGGTCTACAAAACCTCAGCAGAGGGAAATGACATAGATCAACTCTGCCATCCATATGAATGGAGGACCCTCCATTTCAGAGAAGAGCCGAAGTTTTAGGTGTAATAGCTGTAAACTGTGTCTTTTTTCTTTGTTTCCCCATTCTCCAGCTCATCTTTCTTCTTTCTACCTCCAGCTTTCCTCCTCCTCTCTTTTCAGCTGTTTTCTGGCTGAAATGTACACCAGGCAGCAGATGTCAGGCTCACCTCACTTTGGAGTGGGGACTTACCTGAGGAGTCTTCTAAAAGGTGTGGTCTGGTTTGCCACTGGGGCTCTGAGCAAGCAGGCACATGGGGCTAATTTGGAATGATTGGCTCCGGCATAGTTGAAGCTCAGTATGGGAATGGATGTGGATTCTCTGCAGTCCTGTGTCCGTGTTTGGAAAGCAGCTGTGCCATACGAGGACCTATACAGCTCTCACTGAAACAAGTGGTGTGTCTGGTGGAGTGCTGAGCTGTGCTGGATGGCCCATGCATGCTGCAGTCCTTGGTCTCCTTAAATGATATTTTTTCACTCCTCAGTTGTTGCCAATGTGCAGTGTGGAGCTTGGCAAGCTCCCAGCATGGTGCAGAGTGCTGTGCTGTAGGCAGTGAGACAGTATTTGGTAAGTTCATTAAGAAGTCCTTCTGCATGTTCAGTGTCAGTGCTGTACAGAACTGGGCCTGTAGTTCAGCTCTGGCTCCAAGGCAGAGAAGTATACTGAGATAATACCGTAACTGGTATCCAACCTGCCCAAACCAAACAAGATTTATTACTTCCTGTGCACAGAGAATTTGCTACATCTGATTTTCCAAGGTCAGAATCCACTGTATTTTCTGATGAAGAATGATGTTTGTGTGGATCTTGTTCTGTTGTATCAATGGGTTATTCTAAACCAGAAGGGATTTACTTGCATCTTGCTGCACAAGGCTGTATGTGTTTTGTGGGAGAAATTTGGTTGTGATGCCCAGAGTGACTGAGTAGCATGACATATCTGTAGTCTACTCAGCCCTCTAGCTCTTGGAACTTCTCAACAATGTGATACTAGGAAGGAAATGAAAAAATCCATTTTCAAGCAGTCAGTATATAATTAGTTCGTGGTTTTCTACGATGTCATTTGGAGAGAGCATTTGGCCTCTGAAATAGGAATTGGCTATTGTTGGATGAGTGTGACTGTCCCCAACAGGTCACAAGCAGTAACAAGAGTGTCATGTGGCATGTGCCCTCAGCTTTGGTACATACTATCAAACGAAGAAAGGTCATCTTGCCAAAACATACTTCCCTGATAATTGTAGGTCTCTGATCCAGCAGAAATCATGCAGCAGCAGTCCAGATTTGAATTTTTCTCTAGCTCAGTTTAATACAGTAGTTTTATGAGACTTGTATCCATGTGAATAAAAGCTTCTGTCTAACTTGTATCTTGATTCACTGTGGTCACCAGCTGTGCAAAGCAATTCCACTTGGCTCCCTTTTGGAGATGCTTTCAGAAAGTATATGGTTTTAACCAAGAAATGGCTAGCCAGCTTCACATGAAAGTTTGTCTTTGCAGACAGATAAGTCAAGTCTGTCAGTGGTGGAGAGCTGATCTTTGTCTTACACCAGATTTGCCTGTTAATAGCTTGGTATTCTCTTGCTCAAGGTGGTCTATTGGGGCAAGCATGCTAGGTGCTGTGACGGTGAGCAGCAGAGATGGGATGTTCCCTGAGAAGGTGCCACACTGCAGCACATAGCTGACTTAGAAACTGATGAGAGATTGTATTTTTTGAGTGAGAGTGAGATTCATGTTGCAGTGGTTGGCATAGATGAAAAGGGTTCAGGACGTGCTGATGAGGAGCATCTGCAGGTAGGAAGGTTCATATGGATGCACTAGACACTTCTGGCTCTTGGTGCAGTTTACAGGGTTGAGTATAACATCTGCTTCCACCTGAAGCTCTGTCAGGTTGCCTTTCAGACATATTTGACTCAGGCACAAAATGCAAAATATAAGGCATTTTTGCAAGTTTCTTCTTTAGGGGTTATTGATACCTCCTTTTTTTGCATGTATGTTCTATACTAATTGAGTCCAATTCAGGAAGCTGCTTAAAGGTGAGCTGAAGCCAAAATATCCAAACTATTGCCTGAGAAGCAGGACCACTTGCACTTAATGGCTAAATTAGAGCAGTGTTTGGGGAGTAGGATTGTTTTAAAACATTTCCCCCTCCCCCCAGTGGATGCAACAAAGTCTTGTTCTAAGATTGTCCAGTAATCATAGAAATATTTTAAGACCAGATTTGAGTGACTTGGAACAAATCAAGCTGTGGAGTTGTTCAGCTCTAGCCTCCAGTATTATTTGTATTGCTACAGAGCAGTCCATAAAAACTAAAGACTGAGCCTTAGCAAATACATAAATAACCACAAACACAGTGTGCCATATGTAACATATTTTCTATTTTTTGCCCATAGGTTATGTGGCCTTCATCTTGGGAGTCACTGAAAACCCAACTGGACAATGTCCTGAGCATGTTTTTAGTGGTGACCCTGCTTTAAGCAGGAAGGTTGGAGTATATAACCTTCAAGAGCTCCCTTCCAGTCTTCAGTATCTACAATTCTGTTACTTTGTTGCTTACATATGTATGCTTTTTACATACTGTGCTTTAAAATATGCCCCATAGTTTAAATTCTGAAGTTTGAACTAATTTTTATGGTTCACCCCCTCCTGCTCTATTTAGTCAGTGAATACACACACTGAAGGATTGAGTAGCTGAATCTACATTTTACCAAGTGGAGCATGTGAGATATATTAGTTGTGTGTCTGGACTTCAGGAAGGCTGAAGGAATACTGTCTACTGTGACACTTGCAGTATTACCCCTTATGAAAGGAATGCAGAGAAGAGATAATAATCTGTCACTGTTAGGCATTTCATGGGTTTTATAGTTTTATTCCTGCATGTAGGCTTTTGCAGTGATCCTACTAATCACTCTGATGTTTGGCGATTTTGAAGCCTTCCTCTCACCTCTGCATGTATTCTGCATCATTCAATTCTCTATACTTGTAAACTGCTAATGTAATTCCTTAAACAATGTGAATGAATTGTGGTTACCTTTAACTTCTGTGGGGTTCTGGAGTGGGAAAAATCCTGTATTTCAGGATTAATTTTCACTCATGTGAGCCATAACACTTTTCTGTCCTTCAGGGTTCACAGTGGAGGTAAGCACAGTAATGAATTGAAACTATAGCTAGGACTTTTCATGGCTTGACTGAGGCTTAAGTATATATCTTATGGTCTTTGTGAAATCTGGGAGGGTTTTAGGAAGTAGAGAGAGCCTCTGAAGGCTGGGTTGTAGACTTTTTGTCAAGGCTGCTGATAGTGGACTTGACCATTGTCTGTCCTGGAAGTTTGGAGGAAAACCTTCCCATTGAAATATTCTGATTTCCAGGCTTGCATGGAAAGGGAGAGTGCAGCTTTCCTAGCAGTGTTATGTTTCAGACAACTTTTCCACCTGGGCACTTAATAATAAATCAGCTTATTCTTATTTTCTCTCTGTAGAAGGAGACAAGGAGAAGTGCCTAGTCATTTCACTTGGGAAACAGGTAGAAGCCAAACTATAAGAGTACAGTAAAGGAATTTTGTGGGACACAGCAGCAGCAGCTATTTTATATATACATATATATATATATATATATATATATGTATATATATGTGTGTGTGTGTGTGTGTATGTATATATATGTATATATATACACACATATAAAAAATAGCTCCTCCACTTGTTTGTAGCTGGTTGTTCTAATGTAGCCTGTGTGGCCAAGTGCTCTAAAATATAAATGCCTTATTGGGACTGAAGCAAATGGACCCTTTTAATGTGACACAAAGGCCATTAACATTAAAATTGATCTGATGTTCCCTTTGACCTCCCTATTGTTAGGGCTTTTGGGGAGGATAGTGAGGTATTAATTCCTTTCATGCTCCTCAGTGTGAGAGACAACAGCTGGGGAACATCTTGGAATCTGGCTCATCCAGGGAGGCTTTTGGGGCTGGCGAAGACTCTGTGAGGCATCTGTTTGCTTTTAACGTTCTTGGCTCTGGGAATTGTGAGAACTGGCCTCAAAGAGCATTTATCAGCCCTGTGATCTGCCACTCTCAATGTGGCTATGTATGCCCTTTTTCCCACAATAGACCTGAAACAGCATTAAGGTTGATGCTGTATTTCCTATGTGTGCTTTATGAGAAATGTATTTTTTTGTTTTATTATCATTGTTCTCTGTGGCAAGGGTCATCTCCATAGAAAGTGATTAATTTGATGAAAGTATTTTTCTTGCCCTGAGCACCATTTGTTGCCTGGTACCATGCTGTGCTAGTCATGTGTTAGCTTTGTCTTACTGCACAGAACATTAGGCTTTGTATGAAGAATGTGGCCTTAATCTTCAGTAGGTACTGTTGAACAAGGGAACAGAGCCTTCATGAGATGTGGAGTTCATGCAGATCCAAGTTTTATTGCATTGCCTCTTAGTTTAGTGAGGCTCTAAAGCAAGATTTTACTTCTAAAGGATTCCAGAGCTATCAGGAACAGCCTAGTACTTGGTGTCTGTGTACCCAGGAATGCTCTCCAGTGCTCAGGCTTAGGTTGTTTAATTCTTGAATTGTTTAATTTCTCTATTTGTGTTTTAAGAACTGTCTTAATGCTGCCTTTGGAACTGGTGCTGCAGCAGAGTGTAGTTGTAGTGTTTTCCTATTTGATTACTGATCTAGTGTCTTGAAATTTCAGGTCTGTAGATAATAGGTTTATGTCTGTTTCTCTTTGTTTTTGCTGTGCAGAAGGCTGCAGTAATAATGGAAAAGTTGTGTTTGAGAAATTTGAATAACATCTGTGGGGATGGTTTGAGTTCCTCTTACTCAATTTCTTTAAGTTTTTTCTTTAACTTTGTGACCTTCACGTGCCTAAAACTGATGTCTGTTTATAATGCAACAAATCAATTTGCTGAAATTCAAGCTCTAAATATGAAATGAACTCCTGGAGAGACAGAATTCTTCCTTGTATTCTTTAAAAGTAACACTGGTCTGTTTCAGTGTGTCATAGAGTACAAGATGCGACTCTCAGTTCTATGTTTGGATCATAATTTTATTTTGGACTAATTGCACTTTAGATATCAGTCCTGTATGGATGTATCCAGTGTTTCATTTGAGAATGAACAGCAAGTGTAGCAGTGACATTGAATGCAAGGAAGTGTAATAATGTCCGACGATAACTAATAATATACTCTTGAGTTTCTTCTAAGGTGTTCTTGAGTGCAATGCCGGGCTACTTGGTGTTGAACTTTCAGAACTTGGAAGTTTTTAGAAAGAATGCCCTGAGAAAATTACACAATTACTGCTCAGATTTTCTTCCAGGGTAGGAGACAAACTTCAGCCGTAGGCTAAGAAACTGGAAGCAGTTAGGGCACAAAGAGGATGAGGCTGCCCTTTCATATCTGAAGTGTACAAGCAGCTTACAGGCTCATGTCTCTTCTTCCCACTCCTACTTCATCCTGCAAGTCGTTTTGTTCCTCTTCCTTGGTTTCCTGTTGAATTCCATTGCAGTTGCTGATGATCCTGCTGCTGCTGTTACCTTGTGCCATTGTCTTGACTGTCATCTTATCTTTTCCCTTGGACATATGCTCTTTGCCTCTTCCTTACAAGATTTGCTTTCTTCCTTGCCACTAGTACTTCTCATGGCTCCTCATCTAATCAGTCGCACAGTTTTCTTCTCCAACTCCCAGCCTCCATGCCGCAGAGTTCTTTCTCCCCTCACTGGTTCCCAGTAAGCTGAGATGGCTCAACCAGCTGGGCAGTGGCTTCATCTTTCAGGCCTGAGGCTGTCAGAAATGCCAGGCACTGCCCGGCATGGGTAAGAAGTGGAGAGGAAGGGGGTTAAACCTTGTGTTAAGGCCTTGTCTATGATTATTTTCGTTGAACTTAAAAAAAAAAAAAAAAAAAAGCTGGCCTGAGTTAAACTGCTGTAGGCTTTGGGCTATCCTATGCCAGCCTAAACTTGGATTAATCCAGCACAGATGTGAAACACACATTACTGCTGCAGCAAAATCTGTTTGAACAAGAATTACATTTTCCTGGGTGCCAATCTGGAAGAGCATTTTACTTTGCTCCAAATTAGAAGATATTTGTAACAGGCTCCTGAGCAGCAATGGGCTACTGGGAACTCTTGGCAGGGATCTGGCAACCTTCCACCGGAGGCATGTCATGTATCTGCTTTAGCAGAGTTCTCGGTGCCAGAAAATACATCATGACACCTCTCTTGCCCTGTCACCAGAGAATGGCAGAGCTGAGGTCAGTGGGGATCTTCTTCTGCTGACTGGGCCATACTGATTGTTCTGGTTTGAAAAAGCAAAACCAGTGAGAGACTTCAAGTCAGAAATACAATTTATTGGGAAAAGAAAAAAAAAAAACTAAATACATGCAATAATACAAAAGGAAAGAAAACAACCACTGACAGAGTCAGAATACAACCTGACACTCTGGTGGTGGTGGGAGTACATATTGGAATGGCTTCAGTCTTCCCAAAGTGGCAGATGTGGTTCTGTCAGATCTTGTAGAAGGGTGTAATCTTCCTCTGATGGTGCAGTGGAGAAACCCCAGCTGTTCCCAGTGGGAAACTGCCCAGATTAAATTCAATCAGGAAATGCTTGTCTCCTCCCTCTGGGCGGAGCATCCCACAATGGGATGATGTAATTTCAACACTCATGCAGTGACATTGAATGGGTCATTAACAACAGATATCTTTCCCAGGGGGAAAGATAAGAAGATAAGAGATAAGGAGGAGGTAGAAAAGATAAGAAGAAACTGTTCAGAGATGGGAAATGAATAACGTCTTGCATTTCAACCTGGGACACTGATACCAGAAGGCAGGAAGTGGGCATATCCCCAATACTGGATCTTTGCCAAACCAGCTGGGTCACACTGGGCAGAGCTCTGGGTGGTACTGGCAGCTGAGCCCTTCTGAAGGCTTTGGCTCCTCGGTGCACTGTGGCAACCCCACATATCCTACCCAATCTGAATGCCAATGAATGAGGGGTTTGTCTCTGTAGTTGTAATGCAGCTGTGTGGCCCCTGCATTCTGCGCCATCAGTCCAGTGGCCTTGGGCAGCTGTCTGGGGACACCATGAGCTGGCTCTCTGCTGCTGGCCTGGGAGCTGTCACTGACTGCCTGGAAGCTTTGCAGGATAAAGGCTTTTCATTGCTGCCAGTGTCTGCCAACTCCTATTGCAATTAAAGGGTAATCTTTTCTAAATGGTGCTAAATTAAGGCTTAATCCCTCCCTCATGGCACATAAGAGGATGAATCCCTGGTTTTCTGAAAACAGCTTATTGTTTGGGCCACTCTCCAACCAACCTGTACAACAATGGTCCTGGATGGTTTGTTTGTGGAGAAGACTCACGCATTTTTATCGCATTTTGGTCGGTCTGCCTGTAGATGCAATTCCAGTCCCCTATGAGGTGTATGGAGAAGTAGTTATTTACCACTTCCTTGTATGGCTCATACCATATGAAACTTGGGAGGTACCTGTTGCTGAAGTCCTTACCCTGGATGCTGTGGTGATGGGAGATGACTTTGCCTGTGACTGTGTGTACTGGGTCCGTGCTGTTGGCTGTCTACTCACCAGCCACCAGCCATGTGCTGTGTGAGTGTTACATCAAAGCAAACATTCCTGGCAGTATGGATTGGTTTGTTTTAATCAAGGTAGCTGTGTGCATAAAACTGTAGTTTAAATTAGTGTTGTTACATAAGGCTACTGCCACAACATAAATCAATGAGGGGGGTTAACTTTTCACCGCTCTTGGAATTGCTGATCTGGATTAATAACCAACAAATTTCACCTTTGGGGACAGGAGGAGACTGCCTTTCATGCCCTTGTTAAGACTAGGCTTTTATGCCTCTCCTTAGGGGAACTACTGTGTCTGTAGAGCAAGATGCAGTCAAAATGTTTATTTGCTCATAAATATGTGGATTTGTTTAAAGAAAATGCAGTCAAATAGGATGGAGGGAGGGAGCAGTAATGGGGACACAAGTTTGTGGGCAGGTCATCAGTGAAACATATCCAGAAGCTTGCTTTGAGTCCATGTTTTTGCACAAGTTTCTTGAGGAGAAAAAAGTAGTTTAGAGATTTTTGGTGGGGTTCTAGCAATAGGATCTGAAATATAATATTATATAAAATCCTCTTAAAATCCTTAGTATGTAAAACGTTTTTTTCCATCCTGTTCACTTATGATTCTATATAGCAGTGTCTGTAGCATTACTACAAAGATCAGACCTGGTGTGGGCCTTCTTGATCTGTCTGCAGCCTAGGAGTAGGTGGCTCCTGAATAGTCTGGTCCTCACCCAAGTGCTAGAGTGAGTGGTGCTGGCAGAGGAGTTCACATGTATCACCTCCTCAGGTGTGTGACCTTGGGCAACTGAACCTTCACAGAGATGTTTAAATTATTAATAGAGGCAACAAAACCTGTCTTGTGTTCCTACTGAACATGAGGTAAGAACTTAAGATGTGTTTATTTGATTTAGGATGTGTTTTCAGTTAGCAACCACGTGAAGGGCCACTGGCTGGAGGATAGTGACAGGCATTAATGAATCTGTGACAGACATTCCCCATCTAAGAAAACAAAAACATAGGCAGAACAGAAGAGTCAAACAGCTGCTGTGGTGACAAGTGGCCTTTGAATTAATGCTTGGAACAGATAAAGAGTGGTGGTCCCTTACATGTCCAAAATCCCAAATGAAGTTTCCTGTATGCGTTTTTTTAACAGATGATAATAACATTGATTTCTTTTCAGTGGATCTGGCAGTGAGAGCACTACTCAGGAATGTAAATGTTCCTCCTGCGTCCTGCTGTGCAGCTCTGCTTTGCTGCACTGTCCTGCCCTGCTGAAATCAGGGGTGTGACGAAATTATGAGAGAACAAAATAAAATCAGATCTATTATTTGGAAGAAAAATGATTCCTTTTTATTTTTGAGTAATACTTTATTGTCTCTTCATTAGTACTCCTTATAAAAAGAGCGTCTGAACTTAGCCCTTACCTCTGTGTATGCAGTTCTGTCTTGTGTTGTTGCAATCTGGGATCTACTATTCGTGGTCAGGATTTTGTGTTTCTCATGGTGGCTGAATTTATTGCCTACCACACAAACCGCATAGTTCTGCACACCTTTACACAGGAGGTGTGAAATCATATGGGACCTGCATCACTAGCACTTCATACCTGGGTTTGCAGTTGGAAGCAAATAACCATGGAGATTTCTGTCTCCTGAGATGATGAAGAACATGTAATGATTTTTAAATTTGTCTGGAGGGGGGAGAAAATCATTCCCTTATGTGTACCTACAATGTCTCAATATTATTATTTGGAAATTAATTCTTTAATGAAATACAAGATTTATTTATGGTTTGACGTAGCTGTGTAAAGCTATTTTAGGAGCTCTGTGATCTGTTTTTGAAGTCTCCAAAATTCAGAGTTGATTTACTATCCTTTAATTCTGAATATCCAGGGCCTTAAGACAATGTAGATTATTCAAGTTTCTTGTCTTTGAAAATTTCCTTTCTAATAATTTTGGAGGTTTCTCACTATGTGTGAATCCATCATGCTCTTTCAGCTCTTACTTGTTTTTCACTGGATCCTCTGAAGCACTGGTGTCATTTCAGGTTTCAGACCTTGGCCTTGGACTCTCCCAAGACAGAGCTTTTTCAAGACATCCTTTGGAACTTGTAATGATCCATATTTTTGTTAATTTCTAACTGTAGTTAACTGCTCTTTGTGTGTAGTTAATGTTTGCTGTGCAATTTTCTGAAGAGTTAGGTAATTTCATCTTTTCTGTGTTAAATTCTGTGAGTTTTGATGCATCTTTTAACTTTGAAGAATTTTTAAATATGTTTTTCTTCTCTGACAAGATGCTATGCAGTTCAGCCAATAATTTAAAAATCTATGCAACTTCTCTTTACAGTCTTGTAATTAACAAAGAAAGACCACCCTTTGCCATGTCCAATAATAATCAGGCTCTTGTCCTGTTATTATTCAGTCATTTATTTTAACTAATTCTGCTCTCTTTTCAGTAGCCAGCAATTGTGCTTGATTAATTTGAAATCTGAGGACAGCTTTTTCTTGACCCTTTGCTGTTGCTTGCTTGCTGCTGCATTTCTGGCAAGGACAGAACATTGTGGCTTTGTTTGGATATTTTCTGAAGCTCCATTTTGGCTTCTGGCAGGGATTTTAAAAATTTTTATTTTTTATTTTTAATTAAAGTTTCTGTGAAAGTTTTCTGAAGTCAGGAACAGACTGTGTTCACAAGCTATGTTTGGGTTTCTCAGATTGCATCCAATTTAGAGAATTCGCGAGTTTATCTTGATTTTGGTCATTGGGCCTCGCTGAGGTAAGGACTCCTGTTGCAATTAGCAGTTCTGTCTTGCAAGCAATGAGGCTCATTGACTTCCTGTGGTACCATCAGGCCTGAACTTTGGAGACTGTGGGGTTGCTCATAAGGTAGAAAACAAAGCTAAATTTAAATATTGAAAAGTATTTGAATATTTGGAGAGAAGAGGCACTTGCTTTGCATCTGGTAGTGTCGTGGTGATGTAGGACCGCTCAGATGGCCACAGAGCAGTGACACATCGCAGGATCACCTGCAGTCTTTTTAGGTGTGCTGGATGCTGCTAGAATGGGCTTGAACAAAGGGGCAGGATCCATAACATGTTCGGCATGTATATGATGGTGTGCAGATCTCTCTGTTGGGCTGTCTGTTTTAGCCATAACTCCTCCTCTCAAGGACAGTGCCTGTTATTGCCCTGCTTTGACAGGTATTCTGCTCCAAAATGAGCAGTGAGTGCTGTAATCCTGACAGGGCCCTGTAAAAATAGCTGCCAGTGTGCTTGTGCTGTCATGTGCTGAGAGGCTTTCTCCCTTCCTGTGCGATGCTGCTGGGACCCCTCCAGGGATGGAACCCAAAGGGAAGCTTCTTTTTCCTGTTTGCCAGTGTTTAAGTCATGCATCAGGGCTTCACTTCCTCCTTAATTTTGTATCTCTTTTTCCTAATCCTCCCCTTTACTCTAGAAAGTGTCTCATGGAGTTGAGCAGATAGAAATGCACTTTTCCTCCCTTTTTTAAGCTATGGTAAAACCTTGTCCTTGAATTGTTTCTGACACTGACACCACTCTCAGACAGACATCTGAGGGCGCTGGGCAGTACCTCACCAGCCACATCAAGTATTGATTGAGCTGTGTGCTCCAGATTAACTGGTGCACACCAGTGACTTGGCCATGTAGCTGTTGCAGCTGGCAGTTGCTCTCTACAGGGTGTTTGTAGAAATTGCATTGCGAGAAGAAGGCTGAGTTTTGTCCCTCTCCCTTCTTGCTTTTTAACCCAAACCTTAAAATAGAGGCTTAAATATGTCTAATGTTAATTTTTTTAAGCAATACACAACCATGATGGGCAATGGTAAGTGAACATGATGGGAAATGGTAAGTGAACATGTTCTAGTTCAGTGCAAAGCCTGAATATAGGTTGCAAGCAGAACATGTCAGAGGGAATTGAGAGACTCCTCTGGAGTTTGTTGAAAATACTGTGCTAGTAGGACACAAAAGATTATGCAGTTGTATTTGGGTTAAACTCTCTGGACCTTTGCTTAGGTTGTAGGGGAGAAATAAATTTGTTATTCAGGTGTAATGAGTTCTTAATGAAAGGGCAGTTAGATAACAAGAAAATGTCTGCT
Organism: Anomalospiza imberbis; assembly: GCF_031753505.1. Taxonomy (NCBI): domain Eukaryota; kingdom Metazoa; phylum Chordata; class Aves; order Passeriformes; family Viduidae; genus Anomalospiza; species Anomalospiza imberbis. The sequence goes on from NC_089691.1 coordinate 87,543, forward strand.
TTTCCCATGCAGAACTAGCTACCAATGGTACATTGGATGAAATGTGTTGTGCAGTTGTGCACATGTATGTGTGCATGCCTCTGTGAGAATGGCTGAAGACAACTAAAACCAAAAAGCCTGACTAGTAGTTTTGTTTTTTATATAGCTCTTTGCATAAAAATACATGAACAACAGAGCTCACTTGAGCACAGGTAACTTTGACATATGCAGGAAGTGATCCCACTCTTAGCTTTGGTCTCCTTTAATACTTCAGTGATTAAAAATCTGCTTAGGTATTTTAAATAATTAGAGATTTTTTTTCCCCAAAGTGCCTCATACCCTGGTTCATTCTGGTACCAACAACTAGTAGGTATTTATATGTACTCAGCTGTGTTTATGCAGCCATATTTCTGACTCCTTGTAGAGCAGAGTTTGTTCCTCGAAGCTTCTGTTACTGTCACCCCAGGGGAAGCCACTATGCTGGTAAATAAGCAGCAGTGTAATAAGCTGTACATTACATATGTTTTGCAGGATGCAACTTACTTCCTTGTGTTATTTCTAGAGTGGGTGTACCTGCACAGCAGGCAAGCATTGTTCTTAGGAGGAGTCCTCTTGCAATGACAGCTGTATGCTATTAGCTATTGTATTAAAAAAAAAAAAACAAAAAAACAAAAAAACAAAAAAACAAAAAAAACCAAACAAACACAACAACCAAATCTTGGTTGGGAAGCAAAGCCAGTGAAGAGGATGGAAACTGTTTTCTATCACAACTGTGTGTGTGTGCTGCTTTGGTTACCAATAATTAAAGAGTGAATGGAAGCTGTGTCTTCTCATCCTGAACCTCTCAATCTTGCTCCCAGTTTAAACAATTATCTTCTTGGTGCTCTAATTTCAAGTGCTGGGTTGGGGCAGAGGATGTGAGAGAGACTTAATACTTAATTTCTTGGGACTGGCTGCTGCACCAGGGAGCAGTTCCTTTGGTGCCAACTTAAACTCTTGGTTGACGTTGTAGAAGCCTGCACTTCAGCATTGGTGTCATAAGTGGATTGTGCTCATATGTAATAAGTAATCTTTCTTGTGTGGGAATAAGGACGTGCTTGTGCTTTATTTTTATGCTCCTTTTATAGAAAAGTAGTTCATAATCTTGCAGCAGCTTTTCTGAATTCGGAGTTAATCACATTGAGGCACGCTCAGCAGGCTTTTACAGCTGTAGATGTGTAGCCTGATGCTCCAAATTTCTACAATGTCACTTTGTTTCCTTACACTGTGTTATTTAACAGGCACCTAAGGATAGGTGAGCTCGGCTGTAGGGTTGCACTGCAGGGACACTCTGGGAGGTATAATCCTTCTCCTGCTCACACCACAACATTTTATTGAAGGAAGTCTTGAATTATTTTGTGTGTTAACTGGGCTTTTTCCAAAGAAAGTGTAAACCACTATTTTAACAAAATTAAAATCAGATCAAGGACTGGACTCTTTCCTGGAGTGTGCACAAATATTCACCATTGCATTCCATTTTGGAAGATGTTAGATGTCAGTATGGAGTGGGCTGACATGGTGGGAAGTGATGTAATGTTTTGAAAAGCCTCACAACTTCCCTGAAGGTACCAGATCTCCTGCGAGCTGTTGTTTGCGAATCTACACCTGCTGTGTAGTTAATTGTTTATGCTTGCCCCCTGGGAATATTTGTGTGTAGGAGAAAGAGCCTACTCCCAAACTCGTGGAAATGTGAGAGCTTTTGTGATGGTGAGTAGCAAATGAGGAGCTGAGATCTGTGTGGCTGTACTGGCGCCCAAGTGGTGGCTGGCCACAGGCTGTGTGTGGGCTGGGTTGTAGATGAAGGAGGTAGTGGGGCTGGTCTGGAGATCCAGGGTTGCCAAGAGGATCTTGGTGACACCTGCTACTTACAAGGCCACACACATTCCCAGTGCATATGCCTGACAGACTGAAGGCAAATTGTTGTGTTCAAATAGAAAAAGAAAGATTTTTCTTGCAAATTGTGTGTGGGGAAGTTAAAACAATTTCCCTTTTGGTCTAATGTGAAGGACAGAATGCATATACTGGCTTTGTTAAGTATAAGTTGGTTTTAGTAAGTTTATAAGTTGTCTTTGGTAGGTATAACTCCTCCTAACTTTAAATATAGACACATACATGTTTAGAGGACTGAGATCTCATTTGATTTTTCTTTCATGATGTTGCGGGATCTTTTAGTGGAAATGTTGTGTTTTAACTCCATCCAGCCTCCAAGCCCCACACAGCCACAGGACAGGTTAAAGTGGTACCAAAGTTGGCCAGATGGAAACTTTCTAACACAGTTTTGACTATTAGAAAGCAGGCATTCTTTATTGCAGCTGTGGTCACTTGGAGGATCCCTCCTCTAATGGAGTGCCCTGGGTAACAGATTTTATGTGCGCTCTGATTACCTATTCATTAGCTGTGCCTGCTTACTTTATGCCTATGTGATGCTTTCTTTTACATAGTTGCCCCCTTTATTGGAAGTACTTATGTGTTCTTTGGGGTCTTCTTTGGTGGTCTTCAATTTCTGATGTTCTTTTTAGGTGGCTGTTTTTCAACCCCTGCTTTTGAGGAATATAATATCATTGTTTTGCATGGCTTCTGCTTTGTCAGCCTTATCTATTTCTCCAAGGTAACATTGTTCCTTTTATTTGATAAGAGTAAAAAAAGTATTGTTCTATTCTACTATCCTTACCAAAGGTGAAGATCAGAAGGAAGGCAATGATGTCAGCAGAGGTACTCCATGATGCATTTGCTCAGTTTCCAGTGATTTATTGATCAGGAGCTTACTGAACAGCAATGGGTATCATTTGATTAGTAACACTAGATTAAAGTTTTTTCTTCTATGAATTATTACAGTAGAGGCTGTGTGAGGCACCATCCATTGCACCCTCTGAAGGTTCATAACATATCTTCTCAGGACTAATTATGGGCTTTAGTGAAATTATTCTCTGAGGTCAGCTGCTAGAGATCTAATGTAATACTTAGAAATCACTGCACCTGGTTTTCAGTTTCTAAAAATTATTTAATTGTAGATAATACCAAGTTTCTGCACAATCACTTGTAATGCATCTCCTGACAGGTGCTTAGCTCAAGTGCCTGCAGAGGAGAGATAGTCTTAACAAGACACTACTGTACTGAGTCCATTTGTGGTCACTTCTCCTTTTGTATGCAGGGGAAGATGACCCAATGACCTGCTTAACAGGATCAGCCAACGTAGTGAACTGGCCTGTACAAATAAATAATTCCATCAAATTTAGCAGAAGGGTTTAAAAATCAGCAATTCGTGATCAAATTTCCTGCAGTGTGTCTTCTGGGAAGAGTGAGTTTCAGCTATGTTTTGATATCGCAGTGAGCAGGTAAGGGCACCGTTTGCACTTTTAAGTGAAATCTCTAGTCTCCTCTCCTTCTAGCTCCTAAACAGTGCTGATGTTCAGCAGCATCAACTCCTTCTCTTACACATTTCCATCTTTGTTTCTTTTGAGGCTTGGTCTGGAGCTGTGTAGATGTTCCTGGCAGTAGTTCATTGATCTGTTATGATGCACAGCAGAGAAAGATGCCTCAGGATAGCTTGTTTTATGTTCTTCCTTAACCCATCAGACCTAAAGTTATCCTGAAAGGAGTACTCTTTTCTGTTGACTTGTGTGTCGCTCCACCTCACCTTTCTCCCCTCTCATGCACCTTTTCTTTATTTATAAGAAAGCAGAAATGAATGCTCACCAAAACTTCCATTCCTCTCTGGTTTAAACTCAGTAGAATGCAATTGGGTCCTTTTAAATTCTACTTCCCTATTACAGTTACAGGTATTTTTCTGGGGAAAAAAAAAATCAACCAAAACTAAAACCCCAGGCTTTGGCTGAGTGCCCATTGAAGTCGCTAAGAACAGCTGGACTTGCTGGTGGGCTGTGCAGGAGCCTGCTGGTTGTGTGGCTTTCCTGGGAAGGTGACTAATGAAGGCAGCAGCAGGTTCTGAGGTGGCCATGGGGACACCATCCTGCCTGCTGTCTCCAGAGCAGGACACTGGGAATGAGGAAATGCTCCACACTGTCAGGAAATGTACTTTTGATGTCAGTAGTCACATACGTTTGTAAGTGACAGAGACCACATTTTGGGAGTATATGTATTTAGCTAGTTTATAGCACAGGCTTTGAAACAAAAGTAGCATTCATATCTTCAAGAGCAGCAATGCCCACAGTCTTTCATGGCAGAGACAAATGACAGTGGTGAATGAAATACCTTGTGACTAATGTCCTTGGCTTTTAACTCCAAGCTTTCCAGAACCTCTGCTTGGAAGTCAGAGTGGACAGTAATGACTCCTGGCAGGGCTGGCTTTGCTCCCTTACACCAAAGGGAGAGAGCATGTGTACCTTGATCACAGTTTGGTGCCTGTCACTGAAGGAGGGGAAGGATGAGTGATGATATCTGTTAATTGGTAGAAAGTCTCCTGAAAAATGACTTGAATCTCTCTTGAGTAGTGGTAGAAAACAACTGAAGGAAAACGTCTTGTTTGATGTTTTAGTCTCATGACTTTTATCCTTATTTTTAAAAAAGGACATCTTGATTAAAAAATTGCACCTTTTTTTATTGGCGGCTTGGTTTCTGTTTAATTTTTATGGGTAAACCATTCTTTCACTACAAAAGTAGCTAATGTTAGCCTTCTAAAAGGGGCAGTTTCTGCACATCCTTCTTGATATTCAGTACAAAAGAAACAGAAACACATCTACTAGAGTGCTCTCAAAGCTCACCACAAAGGTGAATAGGCACTGCTGTGTGTGTTTCCTCTGGTGGTGGTTGTACATAGTACTGCTCTTCTGGTGCATGCATGCACATGGGCATCACTTTGCTTTTCAAATTTGATTGAGAAAGGCAAGGGACTCTTTTCAGACAAGCTCTCCTTTATTGCCTTTCTCCTGTGTTTATATCAGCTTTTCTTGTCAATGAGTTTGAAACTAATTCCTCTTCTTCCTAATGTGCTTCTTGGAGGAACTTGTACACGTTTTGGTCTGCTTGTGGTGGTGCAGCAGCCATGTTAATGTGACTGTGATAGCAAGAAGGGCTGAAGCATCATTTAAACATCACTGTATGAGTGAAGGAAAGGGTTAATGCCTCATGCTGCTTCTTCTGTTGAGGATGGTTAGCATCATATAGCAGTGTTTCACTGCAGAGAAAAGACTACTGTGACATTTACTAAGGACTGCCCTTGCTGCTTGACATTTCAGCTTCATGTGTGACTGGAAGTGCAGCCTGGAAAACGGGAAGAAATGAGGTGCACAGGTGAAGGAGTCTTCATTGGAAAAGAAATGAGCATGGAAATCAGTGATGTCCAGAAGTTGATTTGTATTGTGGAGTTCTACACTCTTTTAAGATTTTTCTCCCTCTTTCTTATTTTTTCATCTCATGTATAAGCAATTGTCTCTCTCTGCCCCCTCCCTACTCCTTTAAGTGAAGAACACAAGTTCAGGTTTAGATGACAAATTAATGTTTAAGCAATTTATTTTATGAAACTCCTTCACTGAAATATTTGTGTTGTTTTCTGTTAGTTTGAGTGTATTTCTGCATGGCACAGGAACCTCCCTGTGATTTTGACCAAGTATAAGGGGGGTGTTACTTCCTCTGTTCATCTGTGTCATCTCATGGCTGGTGGGCTGTGACTTTCCATGTCAGTATGTCTGCTTTTAGCATCTATGAGACTCTCTTTTTTGCCCTTTCTTAGTTGCTGTGGTTCAATGTGTGTAAGAAGACAATGTACAGAGTGATGGTACTGCCCTAGAGACAGTGCAGGGCAGCCTCCAGAGCCTCTAACAGTCTCTGTGCAGCACCTGGATTCTGATCAGCTCTTGACAGGCCTTTAGGGACATCAGCTCTTTGCAGAGGTTGGTAGAGGGTTTGAGATCATACTGGGTTTGTTCAGAAAAAGCCCTTTCCAGCATCTTTTTGGGAGGTTTTATTTGATAGTGGCATACCAGTATTTTGTGTTACTCTTATTTTTAGCAGTCTACTTCAGGATCCCAGAAAATATGGAAGCATAAACAGCATACTTTGAATGACTTTTGGGCTAAGTAGAGGTCTGGAGTGACAGATTACAGAGGCAAAAAAGGCAGAACTGTTCTGATTTTCCTGAGGGCCTGAGAGTCTTCTTTTGAGTTTGACTGAGATCAATCTGTCTATCTCCCATATCACAGCAGCTGTTCTGAGAGAAGCATTTGGAATTCTCTAAGAAGCATGTTTCAGAGATTCTTCACATTTCATGTTTTCCATGAACAGCTGCACTGTGATAAAGAACTTCTTTCAAAAGATCATGTTTAAAATTTTAACAATGTTTTTAAGAACTTGATATGTTAGCAGTATGCTAAACTTCACAGAATTGGGAAAACTTTCTTCTCAAAGCTTGGAGTTGTACATTAAAGCATCATTCAGTGTACTGGGTTTCATGCAAAAAACTTACCTGCACCTGCGTGATTGAGATCTTGTTCCTCCTGCAACATAAATAGATGAATCTGTGTTATCATCACACCTAGAGTAAGCTTGACCTTTTTTTAAGTCTGTCTTCTGGAAATCAGTAGTTTAAACTCAGTCTAAATGTAGCTTGATCCAGGGCTTCATTTGAAGTGAACTGGGTTTGACCATTTTATATAACATTGCGATTTTTGGATGAGTCTGCCTCATCCATTTGCTGTCCAGATTCTTTTTTCCATTCATAATTGTTGTGGAGAGCTTTGAATTCTTGATATTTAAGACATTGTCGTCTGAAATTTGTAGTAATCTCCTTAATTTAGCAGCGATATTTTCTGGGCTGTTTAAGAATGTGATAGCATGTATTTTCTACATGCCTTGAGTCTGCTAATGTAAGTAATTCTGCAAACGTGAAAGTTAATAGCATTTAATAGCATTTTCGATACTAATTTTGGTAAACCTTCACCAGCAAATTATGGTAAATTTTCCGTATGTGTCAGGGATGTTACAATTGGCCTTTGTGCAATGCTGTCTAGTGTATTTGAAAGAAGAGAGGAGAAGGACATCACAGGCTGGCATGGCTGGTAGGGGATGGCAGCTTGACCAAAGGAAACCTGTCAGGGTTTCAGTTGATCTGCAGCTTTGCCAGCAGGTTATGAGCAAGAACCAAAAATTAATATCTGAATGATTCAGTGCACTTCTCTAAGCTCGCTGCCCTTGCACCACATAATTGTGAGTCCCCAGCTGGGAAGTGTTTCATATTTGCCTGGTCCAGAGATAAATGGTTACACAAAATTTGGGGTTGTGTATTACAGAATTTGAGGTTGTGTGTTGGGGGTAGAGGTTCATTTATGTTGGTTTTAGATGGTGTTAAACCCTTGGAGGGCTTTTGATGTGTGTCCCATGCAGCTTTCTAAAGAGATAGTTGTGAGTAAATTGTACCTTTGTCAAGCAAAGTGCTTTCCAGTGCACTGACAAGCACAGCTGAGCAAATAGCAAGATGACATTTTGGTTCATGAAATAATTGATTTTGCTTTTGCCCTGATCTTGGGAATCTGGAAGATAAGAACTTTGATAATCCCTTAACATTAGTGTCTCGTAATCCCTAGAGGCAGCTGTTGAACAGAACATGATGTTTTGCAGCCTTCACATCAGAAACTTTTATTTTGTGAAGAGATACTCCGAAGTCTATCATACCAGTATAACTGTGAACAGATTTCTTCCCTAGTAGATGGAAATAGAGGTTTTGGAAGAGGAGGAAGAGCAGGGTAACTTTGACTTCTGCTCCTGTGTTTTAAATAATATTAAAACAAAAGTAGATGGGCAGATGCTAGACTCCAGCATGTATGAAGGTTTAGGGGTTTTGTGCATGGCAGTAAAAAGTCAGTTTTCCTAGCTTGATTTAAGACAGGTCTGGCAGGTAATTGCATTGCCCTGTAATTTTGCACAGTTTTGTTAAAAGTTACAATTCTCCATGGGAATTAGGAAAATGGTTTGTAATAGTGATGTCTGAGGTTGTTTCTAAGTACATACAAGAGAGATAACAAAGCTTGGTTGGAATGGAAGTGCTTTTCAATTGTTGTCTTAAAAATGCACGCAGCTTGAATTGTTCTGGGCTGTCTGTCCTGATGACCATGACTCTGAAGGAGGTTTCTCGTGTTCTGTGTGTGTCAGAGTCTGTTTACTCACAGTTCTGTACTCCAGACAGCAATACTCAAGCTAACGTTTCTGCTGACACTTCACAAGTATGCTGGCTGTGAGCAAATAACAGTCTTAGTGTGCAGAAATAACTGGAGTCTACAGGGAACAGCAGCATCCTTTGCTGAGTGACCACGACCTTGTTTCTGTAGTTAGTGTGTGTGAGCAGTTCCCATTTGGCTGGGTCAGCTGTGCCATTTGGGACAAGCCATAATAAAAGGCAGTTTCTGAAAAGGGAGTCTGACTGTTTTAGTGAATGGAAAAACCTCTCACACATAAAAGTAGTGATAACTTACTGAACTTCATCTTGCCATCACCAGAGACTAGAGAGTTGTGATTTGTGTCTCAAAAAATAGTGAGTGATTGACAGTTGACCATGGAATTAACACAACACCTTCAAGCCTCTGAACAGAAATATGCATTCTTTTATGGAGATGTGGGAAACTTGTAAACTGATGAAAAACTGTCACGTAAGAGTAAGATTTTATATATAGGATTTGTTGCTGTAGGATCTTACTGAGGCCAAAAAATGCATAAACCTCTGAAAAATAAGGTGGTATTTTACATGGGTAACTCAAAGTTAGTAGCTCTCCAAAATTTACATTAGGCATTCTCCATTGAGGCTTAAGGCAATCCCCAGTTTGAAGAGGTTATGTGATTTCTTGCACCTTTCTCTGAAGCATCTGGCATTAGCCTCTGTAGAGGACAGGATATTGGATTTTAAACAAAGTCTCATCCTCTATGGCAGTTTCTGTGTTTAAATACTCCTTGTCAATTGTGACTTGGGCAAAATGATGACATTTTCTTTCTGGATGTTAAAGAAACCTATGGCCTAGCATCTGCCTTGGAACTTTCATGAGCAAATTAGTCATTATTCTTAAGAATCCCTCCCTTAGTGGCATTACTGAGCTCCTTGATGGAATCATGCCTGGACTCTGAAGTCTGGCTGATCAGCTGTGGCTTCTTTAAGTGTCCTGAACTTCCATTTGCTGTTTTGGCATCCTGCAGCTGAGCAAATGGTGGTACTTCACTGGGCAAAGAGATATCATTGTCCCTTTCTCCGTGCCAGAGATTTGTCATACATACTGGTTTCTAAAGGTTGTTCTTAGTTTATTACAGGAAAAAAATAGTGTATTTGAGGAGCTGGTGTGCTTTTTGTTATCCCTTTAACATTTATGGAGATCTCGGGTATTAGGCTTTTAAGCTGCTTTGTTGAAATTCATTTGACAAGGACTTGCCAGCACCAGATGGTGCTTTTTGTCTGAAATATGGTGCTTTTTAGTTTCCCTTAGCTTATTTTGATGAATCTGGCTAGAATTACTCCAATGGATATTTGTCTTCTGTATCTCTGACTTGCTTATTTGAAATAAAATTTAGTCTGATAGGAGCAATATCTGTGTGCCTTTAATAGGCAGAGCTAGTTCCTACTTTTTTTCTTCTTTTTTCTTATTTGATCAGCTGTTTCAGCCGTGGTATAGTCAATAGTTTCTGCGGTATTAATGTGCCTGTTGCAATATACAGAAGTAATAAAACACTGAAATCTGTTTCTCTTCAAAGCAGATTGTTTTTTCTTCTCTGACAGTATTTTTCTGAAGAGCTAGCATCAATTGAAAATGCATAACTAGATAAGGAGTTTAATGAGATGCTTCTCTGTCCTTGACTAGGCCTGTTACTAACATTGACTAGGAATATCTGCCATGTTTTGGTATCCCAAAAAGATACTGTGGCACCTGAAAGCTCCAAATATGCCTTGGGTTAGATTGTGGTGCAAGCGTGTGCAACATTTAAAAGATCATATTTTTAATCTTGTTGAATATGGCCGATCTGCCAGGCTGTGTGTTATAAATATAACTACTGGAAGTGGCCAGCTCTGCTCTCCAACATGTGCCAGTGACAGCTGCAAGCTCTTCCGTACCGCAGCAGCTGGGGTGTCTGTGAGGGCTGGGGGCACATGTGGAACACACTACCACAGGGACCATCACCTGCAAGGGTTTCAAGCAAAATGAAGACCCCCCAAAAGAAATGTGAGGAGGCAAAATAATGCCAATGTCAGGACTAGCAGAGGCAGGCTGTGCCGAGCAGGTTGGATTTCTGACCTGCCTCTGAGTACCTTTGCTGGCACACTGCTGGGGACTGATGTCTCGCGCTGGCTTGGGGGATCGTCCACTGACCTACTTCAACCAGCGTGACCCCACTGGCTTAGCCTGGATCTGGAGCAGCCCTGCCAACGTCTCCAAGCCTAAGGAGGGGCTGTAATCTCCCAGTCAGGAGCAGCTGCTGGGAACTCCCAGCCTGGGAAAGGGAACAGGCTGCTAATGCCAGATGTGTTCTCAGAGATTCTGGTTTTGCAGAAATTATTCTAACCCCGCTATAGAGAATATGCATGTGCAGCAGTGTCTGGTCATCTTGCAGTCATCTGGCTGAAAGCCAGTCATGTTTCAACAGCAGACTCAAGTCACTACATTGCTGTTCACTCCCACAGGGGTTTATATGAGGTTCTACTTAAGCATTCTGCATCACAAAACACTGTTTAGGTGCTGTGGTTTACTTTCAAGAGCGCAGTGTTGGCCACTTATTAGGATTTGTAAATCTGACCCCAGAATTAGAGGATGTAGGAAAAGGTTACGTTCCTTTGCCTTGAAGAAATATATGAGGGTAAATGTTTTCAACCCTTCAAAATTGAATTTACTTATGTAGAATAATAGGTTACTGATAAAAGATGTGTTTTCTGACTGTTCTAGGCTTTTGGACAGGCCCATACCAACCACAAGAAGGTAGCAGCAGATGGAGAGAGCAGAGAGGAAACCTTGATTCAAGAATCAGCTACCAAAGAAGAATACTACATGAAGAAGGTTATGGAACTGCAGACAGAATTGAAGCAGATAAGAAATGTTCTTGCCAACACACAGTCTGAAAATGAACGCCTTAATTCTGTTGCGCAGGAACTGAAGGAGGTGAGTGAAGATGCACAGGGTGCACTGCAGCTTGGATTTGTTACATTTTCTGGTGCTATGTAACCAAAAAAAGGGAAGATTCTTGAGCTGAAAGATGATTTGTCAGACAAATGGCTGCATGTTTGGTCATGCTGGTCCTGTGGGTACTGCACATCAGTTCCCTCAGTTCCAGAATTGCTGCCTTAAAAAGCAGAGGAATCTGTTTAGGCCAAGCACGGAGACCCTTAGATGTACTTTGCTGCTTCATTCCCAATGCAGATGTTCTGGCTGCAAAATATTTGTGGCATAATTTCCCTTTTTATTTCTTTTTCCTTCCTAATTTCTGAAGGTGTGAGATTATAACAAAATGCTGAAATGCACAAAGAGGGATAGTAAAGTTTATAGTCTTGTGTTTTCTCTCATGAAGCACTGGCTTTTACATTTATGTAGGTTGCTTAACTTAATAGCTTCAACCTTTTATTGTTTTACTATTGAAACCACATATTTTTAAGGAGAAATAATTGCTGAGACGTTACTTAAAAAGTTTAATTACTTACAGAATCTGTAGTTCAGCAGAAGTCTTTGTGGTACTGGTGCAGAAATGATTGTTTTGAGAGCTCAAACCATTGCTTAAATTCAGTCTGGTATAGCTACAGAGACTGTAAGCCACAGATGGATGGATAAAACAGTCAGCAGTTATTACTCCTGAGCCTTCTTGCACCTTCCTTTGAAGCACTGGGGACTAGACTTGTCTAGTCCTAATCTAATCAACTGGCCTCCCCTGCCAGGAGGGAAGGCTATCCAAGAGCCCACATCTGAATCTCAACTTACTCCATGTGACCTCAGCTGCAAGTGTCTCATGCAAGTGTCTCATGTAATTTCTTTAGGACATAGTAACAAATATGTGGATAATATTTGGTGGTAAAATTGATGAGGAAATGTGAGTTATTTCTCTGGAGATGTGAGGATTCACTGGTGCCTCTTGTTGGGGTATGACAGAGAACATTTGTGGTACAAGCGGTCACAAGTGATCAAACAGGCCAGTCAACTTCTCCTTTAACTCTGGAACAGAGTTGGAATCAAGCCTTCTCAGACAGGGAAACAACTCTTTGTCTGTATTTCCCAAACTTTAAGACTAGCGTAATAGAAAAACTGCCCACCCCAGAGGCAGCACGGTGTCTGTGAGGGATCCTGGTCCCTTCTCAAAGTGTGTTGAGCAGCAGATTTCTGGTCTGCTTCCAGTGTCACTGCAACTGGAGGCGATTTTTCTTTCCAGATACTGCCACATTCCAGTCACCTTTTAAGGAGACATAAAAATGTGAATTCATCTAAGCCCTCAGCTTTCCCTGTGGCCCCGGGTTTGTGCAAAGATAGAGAGACAACACTTACTCAGGCATGGAATATGGGCTATAGCAACTTGTAATTTGTATTGGTGTACTGTAGTGTCTGATTGCAGCAATTTTGATTTCTTGGTGTGTTGTGAAGTTGTGCTCTCTTTGCGGCTAAACACAAGCAGAAAATTTTATGTAGTCTAATCTTTACCTGATATGTGAGGGAATTGTAATTTAAATTTATTAGTCTTAACAGTTGCAGGTGATTCAGTGTTTGTACTCAAAACATGCCTGATTCAGTTCTTGGCACATCCTCCAGCTGTAAACATTTCCCTTATCTCAGTGTGCTGTGTGTACTTGTTGGTACCTGTGTGGTTACTCAGTGGACCCCTGCTGCACACTCTCAAAGGCTGAGATTGTATTTAGTAATCACTGACATGCCTGTGTCTAGCTGGGAGTGGAGAGCTCAGAGGGATTCTGAGTTTGTAGGCCTGAGGCTGAAGCTGGCTTGGCTGGGCTGCAGGACAGGTGAGATCAGGCAGCAGGTCCCATACGTCAGCTGATGTGACAAGCTGCCTCTGTCAGCACCTAGCAGTGGTTTTATATTAGAAATGTAGGAAACCACCCCATCATATCATGGGTGCAGCTACAAAAATACTGTTTTTCTAGGCAACTGTATTCCCTGTTTGCCTGTATCTGAAGCTAATTCTGTTAATGTTTTAGAACATACTTTTTCACTTTGTATGAATTAAGTGTTTGAAGATAGGACTTGAAGGAAAATAAGATTGGAAAAAATAAAAGCTAAGTGCAGTGAGCCATTTCTATAGCTGTATATGTTCCAGCTCAATTTATTCAAGTGTCAGTGTATATTCATGAAAGATCCCAAGGTCATTCTACACCAATATATTGATTTTTACTTCTTATCTATTTCAAAACAATGGTAACTTTTTCTTTGGAGTCTTTTAATTAAGTCCTGCATAAGTCTTAGGGCTGAGGGAAGGGAGTATTTTGTGTCAACTAGTTTCTATTTTTTCTCAACCTGAGATCTCAGATTTCATGAGTTTTAACGCAGTGTCTTTCTCCAAAAGGACTAATTGTATAATGTTTTCAACTTACTGCTCTGGTTATAAAGAAAATGTCTGTTGAAAAGCAGCAGCAAATACATGTCCAAATAAGAACATCTAGAGTCATCTGAATCTGTCTTTCTCTTGTCAAAAGGCCCTTCGTGTTAAAGTGGAAACAGATTTGGGTACTGACTTCTGGTCTGGAAAACTTTTGCTGGTTGCTACAGCCAGTGAAACAACATAGGTGTAAATGCTGCTTTCCCTGTTTGATTCTTGACTTTTTTTGAGTCAATAGTGAGAATTTGTAAGAAAAGCAAGAATAGAAAATCTAATTATTGTCTAAATGACTTGGTTTTCTGTAATTTCAGGGGGTGAGGGGAAGATATATAATTTCAATATGTTTCAATATAATTCAATTATTACTGCATATAAAAAATATATAAAAGATACAAAATTTTGCAATTTAATTGTAGTTGATCCAGGTGCCACCATTATTGTTTTGCTTTGTTTTTCCAGGTCAACCAAAACGTGGAGATCCAAAGGGCCCGCCTGCGAGATGATATTAAGGAATATAAATTCCGAGAAGCACGTTTGCTGCAAGACTATACTGAACTTGAAGAGGAAAACATCTGTCTCCAGAAACAAGTGTCTGTCCTGAAGCAAAGTCAGGCAAGTCTTCCAACCAGTGAGCATTGCTTTGGTAGTACCAGTTAATTCCTGTGTTACAGTATGGTTCTGTGTCATTTGAAAATCCAACTTCTTATTTTCTATCTTTGTGCTACTTTTGAGACTATAAGCTCTATATTTCAGCACCAAGACTTGTCCTTTCTGACTCTATAGATAGTCATAATACTTCATTGCTTCTACTTTGACTTCCAAGTCCTTCCATTGCCTTCTCTTTCTTTGATGAAAGAAAAGTCTCTATCACTCTTTGTTACTTGTTTTAGTCCTTTTGCTACAGTAGTTTTTCAGTATCTCTTTACAATGCCTGCCATCCATCCATCCATCCATCCATCCATCCATCCATCTTCCATCCTTCCCCTTCTACAGTATCTGGAAATGGGAGTGTTTCTGAAAATGTTTCTGAAACATATTTGAATTGCTACTTTATCCTTACCTTCTCTCGCCATTTCTGTGCTACTCCTCTATTCTAGCTACTTTCAATAAACTTGGAATGCTGTTACATCTGTGTGACTGCTTGTCTGAAAGATCACATTTAATTGTGCAGTTCCAGCTGTTTCCTGAGTTTTAGAAGACTGCATTCTTGGAACTTCTTAAGAGCTTCCCTGAGTTCTCATTTGTGGAGATAATTAAGATTAGATGTGGTCTTTGACATGGTTCACTTATCTTCATCTATCAGTGTGGCACTTGCTATTTTTATTCTTCAGATAGCTGTCAGTCCCGTTGCATAAATAAAGCTCAATTGGGAAAGTGAAGGACATAGATGCTGCTAGGGCTGGAGCCCCTCTGCTCTGGAAACAGGTTGGGAGAGCTAGGGGTGTTCCGCCTGAAGAAGAGAAGGCTCCAGGGAGACCTTTCAGTACCTAAAGGGGCTCCAAGAAATCTGGAAAGGGACCTTGGACAAGGGGGAGTGGCTTCCCACTTTGAAAAGGCAGGGATAGATGGGATATTAAGTAGAAATTTTTGTCTTTGAGGGTGGTAAGGCCCTGGCACAGGTTGCCCAGAGCAGGTGCAGCTGCCCCATCCCTGGAAATGTTCAAGTTCAGGTTGGGCAGGACTTGGAGGCGCAACTTGGTCTAGATGAAGGTGTTCCTACCCATGGCAGGGGGAGGAATGAGATGAACTTTAAGGTCCGTCCCTGCCCAAACTATTCTCTGATTCTACAATTCCATGATAATATGCCTAAAATCAAAGTTCTTTAGAAAACTCAGTGTTAATACCATCTGTTGTAGTCAGCACATAGTAAAATCTCTCCAGAATTTGCTGCAGAACTCCTTCAGTGTAATGAATGAAAGCTGCCCTGTCAAGCTAGATATGTGGGATATTGAATGTATTTTGTTTATGTCCAAGTGAAAATCTGTGTCAGTGTTTATTACTTTGGGCCTCACTGTGCAAAACACGTTTCCAGGTTGGACCTGTTCTCATATATTTGGTCTAATTATGCAGTTTTGGGCACCCTGACATCCTGTAGTAGGGACAAAAGGGGCTGTTGTGCTCTCGATGCAGGCTGGAAGAGAGAGGGAACTGGTAAAATGAAACCTATATAGTTGGTTACTTTTGGGTTTTACCTTTTTTTCTCATTCATCACATTCGGAGGAGCAGGTGAAAGTTCCCAGCTCCACGTTCTAGAATAACAATACAGGAGAATGCTGCCATTCTGGCCTGAGCTAAATTTAAACTCAGATGCTATCTCAGTATTTGCTAGTAGTTATTGATTGCTGTATTTTTATGCTGGAAACTTTGAAAATAGACTACAATCTGAAGTATTTTATCTCAGTGGAAATATACAGAACCATGAGCTTGTTCTTTTCATGGCTGTGGATTAATTTTCTACCTTGTCCTAATCCTACTTGATGAACTTTTAAGTATTCTAGTTTTTAATTATTCTAGTTATCAAGAAACTAGAAGCACACGTCAAGTTTTCCCAGGCAACACTAAATTAACATACTTGATTCCTAGTGTGTTAAGTTGGATGTGGTTCAGCATTCCCAGATTGCTCTATGTTGACATCTAAAATTCATTTAGCAATTGGCAAAAAATAAATAATGTGACATGTCATATGGTATGAGTTCCTTTCCTTCAGGGTACAGAAGAATATTCCTTGTTTGCTTCCTCCCTGCTACCCCCAAGTGATTAAAAATTTTACATTAATCATTTGTGTACATAATTTCAATGTAAGAGAGGTTTAAAAAAGTGCAGTACTAGATGTGATAGATAGCATGCCATCAAACTCATCAATGTGGATCTCAAGTATGGAATCTGAATTGTAGCCCTTTCAAGATGTGCTGAAATGATGATGAGAGAAATGCTAAAGCATTTTATTTTGAATGTATAAAAGCAGAGCTTGATCACAGTTTTAACCCAGTGGTGTATTCAAATGGCAGTGAAGCAGGTACAAAGTGTACCTTTGTCATGCCAGTTTTGGAAAAGTGAAGCTTAATTTTGTGGGAAGGCTGGCCAAGGAATTTTTTAATCAAACAAATGTTGCATGCAGAGCTAGAAAAGACTGTTTTGGGATGCTTCTGTATCAGACACACTGTATTTCCCACCTGTCCCAACTGAGCTGGAATAGATGAGCTCATTTGACAGTTTGCTTAGTGAATTTATTCTGTAGTCTCTGTGAAGGTAAATTACATAAGCCATGTTTACAGTCACAGTGCTAATGCTAGACTCCAGAAATGAAAAAAATATTCTATTTCTACAATATTTAAGTGACATTCAAAAGCAAAATGGCTTGGTGCCTTGCAGGCAGATATTTTCATTAGAGATTTTCCACCTCCATTTGTATATCTCCAGGTGGAGTTTGAAGGCTTGAAACATGAAATCAAAAGGCTGGAAGAGGAAACAGAGTTTCTCAATAGCCAACTGGAAGATGCCATCCGGCTGAAGGAGATCTCTGAGCGCCAACTTGAGGAGGCCTTGGAAACGCTGAAGACAGAGCGGGAGCAGAAGAACAACCTTCGGAAGGAGCTGTCTCACTACATGAACATCAATGATTCCATGTACAACAGCCACTTAAACATATCTTTGGATGGGCTGAAGTTCAGCGATGAAGCCACAGAGCCCAATAATGATGAAATCATGAATGGATTTGAACAAAACTGCCTCAGCAAATTCAGCAATGGCAAAAACAGTACTTCAACGCCCAAGAAAAATGAAAGCTTCCCTCCAGCCCCAAGTCTGGTTTCAGATCTTCTGAGTGAATTAAACATTTCTGAAATCCAGAAGCTGAAACAGCAGCTTCTGCAGGTAAATGGGTCTCCTAAAGAGCTGTGCACTTCCAAATAGCTCCTAAAGTTTGTTTGGGATGTAATTTCAGTCTTTTCAGTATCTCATGTGGTACTGTTTATACTGTGTTCTTAAAGGCTTCAATTGGTTTGGAATTTGAGGATGTTAAATGTTTGTCAGTGAAAAAACACAGCTTTTTTTTTCCTTTTTTTTTTTTTTTTTTATTAATGCAATGGAGTTGTCAGTTGTGCCCTTTCCTTGGTGGAAAGTTCTAACGCATCTCCTGTGTAATACTTGCTGTGTCTACTTCATTACGTCACTACCAAGAACAATAGTAGTTTGTTTCCAAATTGAAAGTTACTCCAATCACCTTCATCAAAAGAAGTTTTGTACTCATATTTTCTGTAATTAGGTCAAAGAGCATGAAGTCTTAATCAGCACCAAGCATTTCTGTGCTATGCTTGTGAAATTAGGAGGTTGGAGAGTTTAGAACAAGGTGCACATTTCTGTTTCCTACTAATATTTTGTCAGGCATGTTTTAAATTATCTTCCTTAAGTAAAAGCCCTTAAGCAAAAAACCGTCAGAATTTTTAAAAATGAGAAATTTAAAAGGAGAAAGTTGAAAAAGTTTTGGTATTTCTGAGTCTTTCATGAAGTTCCAAGCTTTCACCATAGAGTAAGTTTGTGTTTTCTAGAATTTACTTGATAATTTAGAAGATAGCAATAAACTTTAGCTTGTCATTAGCTGAAAGGAAGTTTTCACAATGAGACCATCACCTAGGGAATAAATTTATAAAAATGTACATTTTGAAGAGGAGATAAGAAAGAATTGGCAATGAACACTGTAACTTGAGATAATTTTAGAATACATTGTGGAGCCTTTCCCATAATGTGCAAGTGATTGGATTTCTGTAACCATATGGACCATTGGCTAAGTTGCTGTCTCTTATAGTTAAAACCATTTAAGTGATTCAGTTCCCTTAACACAGATGTCTGTGTTCCTGCATTTCAGATGGAAAGAGAAAAGGTTAACTTGTTAACAACACTGCAGGAATCTCAAAAGCAGCTGGAAAATACACGAGGGGCCCTTTCAGAGCAGCATGAGAAAATTGGCAGGCTCACTGAAAATCTGAACGCCATGAAGAAGCTCCAGGCCAGTAAGGAGCGTCAGTCTGCCCTTGATAACGAGAAGGACCGAGATAGCCATGAAGATGGAGACTATTATGAAGTTGACATCAATGGGCCAGAGATCCTGGAATGCAAGTACAAAGTGGCTGTGGCAGAAATTGCTGACCTGAAGGAAGAGCTCAAAAATTTGAAGGCAAAATACAAAGAATGTGAGTCTAAGTATGAGGAAGAGAAGAGTAGATATGAGACTGAGAGCCAAGCTCTCACTGAAAAGATCACCTCACTGGAAAAGTCCAGTAGGCATGATAGAGAACAGATCACCAGGCTGGAGAAGGAGCTGAAGAAAGTCAGTGATGTCGCTGGAGAAACACAGGGCAGCCTCAGCGTGGCCCAAGATGAGCTGGTCACCTTCAGTGAAGAGCTGGCCAATTTGTACCACCATGTCTGCATGTGCAACAATGAAACTCCAAACAGAGTGATGCTGGACTACTACAAGGAAGGCAAAGGTGGACGCAGTAGTCCAGAGGCCAAGGGAAGAAGGTCTCCCATTCTTCTTTCTAAAGGGCTATTAACTATTGAACTGGGAAAGGCAGAGAATGGAAGTGGTGACAGCAGCCCATCCCCAGTGTCATCTCTGCCATCCCCTGTGTCAGATCCTCGGAAGGAACCAATGAACGTTTACAACTTGATTGCTATAATTCGGGATCAGATCAAACACCTGCAGGCTGCTGTGGACAGAACAACCGAGCTGTCCAGGCAGCGCGTTGCTACTCAAGAGCTTGGGCCAGTGGTGGACAAAGACAAGGAAGCTCTTATGGAAGAAATCCTGAAGTTGAAGTCCTTGCTGAGTACCAAGAGGGAACAGATAGCAACTCTGAGAACTGTGCTGAAAGCCAACAAACAGGTAACCAGGTCTTAGAGGTTTGAAGGTTACAGTGTCAGGCACCTAGGTCATAAGCGCAAGAGAATTTTTCTTTGAGTTCATTCTGCCATTCCCACAGTTCTGTAGGGCTTTCCTTGCTGGCATTTGGCTAGTCTGAGGCTGAAGCTGGCTGTTCCATTAGAGGCACCCAGCTGTCCCATGTAGAGACGAGCACTGGGGCTGTAACTGACTTCGGCTTCTCACATACTCCTGAGAATTTATGAAGGTTAAGGTAGCCTCAGTCTACTGTCTGTCTGAATTAGATCAGGTTATATTTAATGTAGGACACCTAAAATGAAGAGGTAATCTTATTTTCTACTTGAAAGAATTCTAGTAGTTACCCTTAAAAGAGTTATGAAATTTAAGTATTGCTCTCTCTCAAACTGCAAAATAAAAGAGCCTTCTAAGATGAGAATGTGATATAAGAATGTGGTCAAATTAACAGAAGTGAAAGGTAAAATTAGTATTTGGGGATTGGACATTCAACAACATTAGCAGTGCAGTAGGTGAAAATAACTGCCATTGAAAGCCCACATGACATGCTTCATCTTCTTCTCTATGGTTAAATTTAAATTGTCTTAAAAATGAAGTAGTTTAGTCTACTAAACTACTAGTGGTATTGCTTAAGAATGAAATAAACACATTAAGTTTTCTTTTGCACATTTTAATAAAAGTGTCCCAAATGTAAGATGGGTAAAATGCTGTAAGAGAGAAATGTGCTAGTGATTGACAAATGCCTTTAAGTATTGAGATACTAAGTAGATTGTTTTGTTCCTTTGTGTTGCTAGTAGATAGGTTTCACTACATCTGTATTCTGTAACTTCCTTGATGCAGCTGCATGGTTAATGGGGGTTAATGGGAGTAAGAGATGGCTATGTCTGTTCCCAGTGTTCAGAAATGAAATTTTATTTTATCTGTACAAGATAAGTTGACTACAAGTTTAACATTCCAGTACAAAGTAAATGTTTCATTATGTGAACAGTGATTAAATATCTTTTAGCCAGCCATTTGATGAAGAGTTTCATTAAATGTTATGTTTCTGTTCTCCCTGGTAACCAACAGACTGCAGAAGTAGCCCTTGCCAACTTAAAAAGCAAGTATGAGAATGAGAAAGCCATGGTTACAGAGACCATGATGAAGCTGCGAAATGAGCTGAAGGCTTTGAAGGAAGATGCTGCCACCTTCTCTTCCCTGAGAGCTATGTTTGCTACAAGGTAACAAATATAATGAACTCTGCAAAATTTAATTCCTTGCTTGTGTGGGGAAGAGTTGAACATCCTTCCCATCCACCATGCAGAGAGTGAAGCAGTCGATGCTTTTTCCCAAGATCATTGCTCGCAGTCTGTGTGTGTGTCTGTGATAAGCTCCTGTTGATGAGGAACATGCGTGGATATAGTGGGCGGCTACAAAATATAAAGCTGTTGTGGCAGTATTTATTCAATACTGGGAGATTACCTGCTATCCCTGGTTTTTGAAGCCATTATGTCTGAGAAGGAGTGACATTTAACAATGCAAATTGAGCATTTATTGTGCACTGAAGATGGGACTCTGCTTTACCTTGATGATCTAGGAAAAGGTAAAGATGTTGCAAACATCCTGGTATTCTTAGGCTGTCCATCCTGCAGTTGGCATCTGTCGTTTCATTGACCCGTGTCAGCTGAGTTGATTGCTTTGTCTTTAGAACTTGCTTCTGCTTATTAATTGTGTTTTGTGGTGTTAACAAACATATAAAATCCTGCTGACACATAGAATCACTGAATCATCAAGTTTGGGAGAGATCTTTGAGAACATCAAGTCCAACTGTCAACCCAGCACTGCCACTTAACCTCTAAACCACATCACCCAGCACTGGGTCCAGATGCTTTTTGAACACCCCCAGGGAGGATGACTCCACCACCTTCCTGGGCAGCCTATTCCAATGCCTGACCACCTGAACAGTGAAAACATTTTTAAAATACCTACTCTGAATCTCCCTTGTCTCAGCTCAAGGCCATTTCCTGTGACCCTCTCACTGCAGGCACGACAGAAGAAATTGGCCCCACCCCACTACCACCTTTCAGGCAGTGGTAGAGAGCAATGAGATCCCCCGAGCCTCCTCTTGACAAGACTAAATAAACCCAGCTCCCTCAGCTGTTCCTCATTAATGTTCAGAAAAGCAAGACACAGAAGATGTGACTGAGCATTCCAGAAAGGGATTACCAGATGGGAATAACAGCATTTACCTCCTATTCCTGGTGCTAGATCTAGAGGTGATGAATGGCAGGTAGAGGAAAAAAAAAGATCTAGGCTGCCAGCATCCCTGTGAAAGCAAGAGAATGTCCAGGCAGGACAAAGGCACTTCACTATCCAATGGGCATGCTACAAAACCCCATAAATGATATTGTGCACACACTCACATTTACAGCACTGAGGTGCCTGCTCTAGACTCTGTGTCTGAGAACTAAAGTGTAATGCTGCATGTGTTGAGATTCAACCTTGATGAAGGTGCCTCTTGTAGATAGTCCCTGAACCTGGGTTGTAACAGTCTTCTTCCAGGGAGTTGTTGAAGTAAATATGTCGACACCACCTTCCCATGTTCCTGGTGCTCTGCTTGAGCACTGCTGCTAAGGAGAGTGAACCACAGGATGCATTCCTGTGAAATAATAATGGTGCAGAGAGCTCCTCACAGTACACTGTGCCAGCTCTTGTTTGGCAGTTTGTCTGCCCTTTTGGTTTTAATCAAAGTTGAAAGTGAGTTACTTTAAAATACAGGAGATTACTGCAGCAGCAATTATTTGTCTCCTTGGTTTAGATTGACAAGTCCTGGTTATGTTTGACAATTCATAGAAAGTGTCGGTGCTTGTATGTTGTAAAAAGCAAAGCACATGCACAGCTTGGGTGGTGTGGGGTGGGGAGAGCTGAAGAGCTTGGAATTAGAGCCTGGGGTAAGGAAAAGTTGGGGGGAAGGTGTTAAAAATCTGCCTTTAGTATTCATTTCTAATATAAAGGTTGAGTTAGAAACAGCAGGTGGCTGATCTCTTACAGCTAAATGCAGTGAGTGCTCATTTAATCTCATTTTAACTGTGTCTCTGCTAATACATTTCCCAGTTTTTAATATAGCTGAGAAGTTGTGATTTTAATACTGCATGTTTGAATTTCCTTAGTGGGTTGACAATTTTATCTCTCAAGGTAGAAGTAGTTGTTGCTTCTCTCCAGTGCCTCCTTCAGTCACTGTTGAGTCACCTGTCTTGTTTCCTTGGAAGTTGTCACATGGTCCTCACTGATTTCAGGGAAGAGGGGAAAAATATGGATATGCATTTGGTTACATCACCTTTTTTTTTTTTTTTTTTTTTTTTTTTTTTTTTTTTTTTTTTTTTTTTTCTGGAACAGAGCTTGATTCACTAATGAATTTACCTGTAAATGGTATTAAAACTATTACATACTGACCCTTACTTAAATTAGTCTGTAGAACTAAGGCCAAACCAATGTTTGTGGAAAGCAGCGGTATGCAGCTTTGGAAAATGCCAAGATGCCAAGTTAGGTTTTTCAATGGTTTGGCTTCAGAGAGTTTTAGAAGATTTAGTTTTTATTTCTCATCATTATATTTAACACTCAGGATGTTTATTTTCTCAGTGTAGATATTTGTATATAGCTGGTGTTGTTTTTAAAAATCTAGTTGATGTTTCCTTAAGCTCCTTTTTTTGTTGCTGTTAATTACCAGTACTAAGAAAATGGGCAGCATCAAAGCCTTGTGTTCACTATCTACTTAAAGCTGTAAATGTGGGAAAGTACAACAGGCTGATACTAATTTCACATTCTTCCGAAAAGCATGAAAGCTAAATGATCTTCTTTCAAAGGTGTTTTTAAAAGAAAGACATCTTCTATTCTAATTTTACTGAATATATAGCTGGGAAGTAGCCTAGCACATGACAAATGGAATGGTAAAAGGGAAGGAGCCTTTATTGTTCTTTCAAAGCAGTAAAAATACACAGAGCACAAAGATATGCTGCCATAGCTGCTGCTGCCAACTAAAGCAGGTCCAGAACCTGTGTTGTCCTAGATGGTTAGGGAGGCAACATTGCTGGGTTTTGGTTCGGGGTTTTTTGAGAAAATTAAATTGAGAGTCAGTGAACAGCATGAAGGAAGAAAGTGATGCAGATCCAGTCCACCTCTGCGTGCAACATCTACAGCCACTTCTAGGAAACTTTTTGCCCCTTCATTCCAGGAAATGATTGCTGTGCTTTCTTCTGTGTGATGTTCCTTGACCCAGGACAGCCATGGTTGCGCCAGGACAAGGTTTGATTTTGAGGCTATATGATTCCTTTTGGATTAAAGAATCAGGAAAGCAGGTTCAGGATGCAGGATGGTTTGTAGGCAGAGTAGTTAACACTCCTGCCTCTCTCCAGCTGTCTCTTCTATAGGAGAAAACAGTTGCTCAGGTACAGTTACAAACTTCAGCTGAACATACTACTGAAAACACTTCCCTTTTTGTGGGGAAGAAAGGAAAAACTCCCTGAATAGAGTTCTATGGAAAACAAAAAATCCAAACAACCAATTTAGGTATTTGAAATAGTTTATACCTTGTAATTTCTAGGGACGATCAGTTGATGTTGTAAACTTCTGTGCTAACAGGAAGCTCTGTGAGATAATGACTTGCTAAAATAATATTTTGCAGTCAAAATCCTGGCTTTAATTACAGCTTTGCTCACATGGGAAAGACTTCACTGCTTTCTAGGCTAGATGCCAGGCCTAGAAAGCCTAGTCAGCCATTGGCTTTGGCGCAACTGGCTGTACTTGGTCAAGAGGCAGGAGTGATACCAGAACATAAGTAAGATGGTGTGGGAAGTCCCTGCTCTGCTTTACTACAATGGTTTTGTTTTCTCTTCCTTATCTATTTTTGTTCCAAATGGGATGGAGGTGAAGAGATCTGCCCCCCTTGCTTTAGCTGTCCTGGATTAACACTTCTCTGCTGCATGACAAATCAAGACAGCAGCAATCTTGACGCCGTTTCACTGAGCTGCAGGTTTTGGGGCTACATTAACTTTGTGTTCTGTACAAAAACATGAATATGTTTTGATTCACAAGAAAGAAGCTGGAAGAGGGTGGGGGGGAACCTCCGCATATTTTTTACGTGTCCCAAATCTTTTGGGACAATAATACTGAGCATGAAACAAGGGGAACAATGTCACATCATATTTTGCTGAAACAATCACATTTCATTTCTCAAGGAATAGGTAATGCTCTTCTGGACATCCCCCTGGTATGCAGTAGTGGAGCTTGGAAGGAATCAGGTTTGAGGTGTGCACAGAAAGAAAGCTGAAAGGTCACTTCTAATATAACCAGACCTTGCTTTTCACCTCAGATGTCATGAGTGTGTTTGACAGCTAGGGTGAAGCCCCAGTCTCTCTGACCTCCCAGAAATCTTTAGCCTGTGTCTTGCTCCCACCCCCAGGGGCAGAAAACACCTCTCTGACACTCAGGAGCAGCAGGGCACAGGGTCAGTAGGATGCTGGGAGCTGTTCAGTTTTGTGACCACGCCTTCCTTCTGTAGCTGGTGACACCTTCCCTCAGAAGGGAGGACTCTTACACTTTCAAGATTATTTTAGTCTTTTCAGACTTCCCAGGGCTGTTTCAATCTCACTTCATCTCTGCAGCTGAAATGGGTCAATGGGACAAGATCTGGCCCAGAGTCTGGCTTCCACTCCCTGAAGTGCAGCAGTTGTTGTAGGTCCATCTGACCACACTGAGAAGGGCAGGTGTTGGTGTTCCAACAAGTTTAAGGTTCCTGGGTTTGTTTTTTTTTTAAAGAAAGACCCCTCACATACTGGTTTCTCCTGGGCTGCACAGTGTGGGAGAGGCTGTGAGGAACTCCAGAGCAGGATGCCCAGAGATGCAAGGGGACAGATTCCTGTGCATGTGGGGGCCCCAAACTCACCCAAACTTCCTGGTCTGTAAAGCTGCAGTGCAGTTATAGTTCATGCAGTTTTATATTTCTATTACTGAGTTACAGAGAGTTTAACATCTCTGTGTATTCAAATATAAAAATCTGGATTTTCTTTTTCCTATTTCTATTCTCAGGCAAATATAATTAGGGATGTAAGCCTAATCCTGCTATTTAAAGTCAGGGAGACTAGAATTTGAGGCTTGATAGCATAAGCACAGCTGATGAATCTGCATATCAATGTGGTTTTGTTTTGTGGTGGGTTTTTTCCAGTCTGTTTTATATTACCTAATGATAAATGTCCCTTTAAGTCAGGAGCTTTTCCATTTCAAAATTCAAAGGAGCTTCTCTGCTGATATTTCTGCTTTTGTGAAGAAGTTGTATTTTGCAGATGGTAAATTCCAGCTGGTACCTACAAATACTTACTTCTCTATCCATATGCATAAATGTTGTCTCTATATGCACCTACATGTGGACTTTAATTTTTTAAGTTAAAAAATTGTGACAATTGTGACTCAGTGACAATGACTGTAGATGAACAGCTTGAGGCATTCATATAGCTTTACCACAGCCTTCCCACTAACACAGTTCCTTTAATTGTTTTAAAATTGATTTTGATGGTGAGGACAATTAAATAAAGGCCACTTGCTATTGAGAAGACAGACACTACTTATAGCATAATCAGAGTAGGTTAAAGTAGAATTCTGAAGGATGCTTGTTTGTAAGAGTGCTGTTTGGTCACCACTGAAGATTTGTTACTTGGGCTTTGTGTAAAGTAATGAATGGCACAGTTCAGGTGGCCATTTCACAACACTCCTGTTGCTGCCCCTCAGACCCTTCCCAGCCTGAAGCTTCAAACCACTCTGTAAGCACAGACAAAAGTAGTATGACTATATGGCCTCTACTTGCTATGAGAGGACATCTCACTGACATTTAGACATGAGTACAGTTACATCAGGCTCCACACTTCCTCTCTCCAAGGAGGCTGTTAATTATACACCATCTTGAAAGGCACAAACATGAAGTGCTGAGTGTGGGAGTCTAAGAACCCCAGTGAGAAGTAGTTGTGGTTTTCTACAATTTTAGTTAAGTTCCTGTTTAAGAGTGTGTATATAAGCAGCTGCAAAGCTATCACTGAGGTATAGGCTGGACACAAGGGTTTATATTGGAAAGTGTTTATAATGGAACCAGGATTGCTAAAGATTGATGTATTTCATTGCAGATGCGATGAATATGTCACACAGCTGGATGAAATGCAGCGGCAACTTGCAGCAGCCGAGGATGAGAAGAAGACTCTGAACTCCTTGCTTCGGATGGCTATCCAACAGAAACTGGCCTTGACCCAGCGCCTGGAACATTTGGAACTGGACCACGAGCAGTCCAAAAGGGTGCGCACAAAGTCTGCCTCCAAAGCCAAGGGCAGTAACCCCAGTGTAAGTCCCATTCGGTCCTGTGGAGACAGGTCTGAAGGATCTGTCCTGAACAACCAGGTGTTTTGTAGTGAGAAATACAAAATCTATTGTGACTAGGACACATGTCTAGAAAAGCCATATTCTGCATCTTATTTTATGCGGTCAGCATAAATCCCCACTATCTAATGTCATAATGAGTTGACTCGTACTAGTATGTTGTTGAACCAGGTAATACAGATGTATTACAGTGGTCCTAACTGTAATGAATGCATAAGTATGGGGATACAATTAACAAGTTAATAGTGGAAAGCAATTAGCTTTTTCCACAATTAACATGTCTGGCATTTGCTGTTTATGGTAAGTGTTAAGAGTACGCCTGATAGAGTATGTATCTGGTGTTACTTACTGTAGCTTGTATAGCACAAATGTGATCCTTTCTCCAGGGTTGCAGCATACTTCAGTAAATGCTTTCATAGGTAGAAACAAATGGAAAACCTTCTTTGTTACTGTGGCTTAAGTGGTGAAAAACAGAGGTTAAAATTAGAGCTATGTCTTGGAAATTCAGAGCATTTGGAAACTGCAGTCAAACTTAATTTGCCTGTTGTAGCAGATGCTAAATACTCACTGTTGTATCACCACTAACCAAAGTCCTAAAGCTTTTATAGGCTATAAAAGCTAGAACAAAACTTGGTACATTATTTACACTCTCTGTCACTCTCTTCAAAGGGATAATCAGAAGAAACCTGCACGTTTATATTAAAAATATGCAATATTAACTCCATCTGATACAAAATTTAAAATGTTAAGAATTGGGATTCTACCTGGTAGACACTTTAAGAAGTTATGTCCTGAAAGGTTCTGTGTGGTCTTATGTTGCTCCTTGCAAACATAACACTTTGGAAAGAATCCATCTGAGATATCCTTTACAGGAAAGTAGCCACACAATATGTATGTGTAGAATTAATGTGAGTATGGTCTAGCATTGTTGGTCACAGTCTTTCTCGGCTCTCAATATTAACCTAAATAGGTAGCATTTCAGAGCTCTGATCATTTTATAAGTACATGGAAGATACTGCATTCCATATACAAGCCATATGTTTCACAGGGCTCTACATTAGAGGCACAAGAAATTGACCTAGATCATTCTGCTAATAATGATTTATGAAGTAGCTTAGTGCACATACTAATCTTTAAAAATAAATAAACCTTTTTCTGATATTGAACTTTTAAGGGGCCTTTCTACCCACTTAATTACAATAAGTTTGATAGTATAGAAGTGTACTTTCTAATTGGTGCCTACATAAGAGAAAAAGATTGAAAATGTTGCTTCTAAATTTGTGGAAAATTTGTGGAGCACGGAAAGGCACAGTTCTTTGTTTAACCCAGAGTTTGAAGTGCCTAGCCTCAGACTTTATTTTAATGCAAAGCCCTATTCATTTTGTACTCTTTCAAATACTTTTGTATGCCTGTAGTGTTACTAAAAGAAATGTGAGCCTGTGCTGGTGAGTTCTCGATAGCCATTCTGTGCTGTGGTTGTGCTCCCTGCCTGTCCCTGTCGATGCTCACAGCTTGCTCCATGCGCTGCCTATGTGCACACAGGAGATATCCCAGTGCTAACAGAAGCTAATAAGAGCATGGCTGGTTTTCCCATTGCGGGGGAAAACATGGGAAATCTTGGCTTCCCAGATGTTTTTAGGCATGTTGGGGGGGAAGTCTAAATTAATACAGTGAGATTTTAAACAAATAGAACTTTGCTACAAAGCTGGGAACCATGGAAATGCTACAGCCCAGAGCCAGAATTTCATTTCTTGATCTTGAGAGGAATCAAAAAACCTCAAGTGATTCAATTCTAATACATTCCTAAAACATGACTGCTTGGCGTTTAAACAAATTTCAGTTCTGGTTTTAGAAACTAGACCCTGTGTGTCTGTTACTACTTCTTTTAGAAAATACTGAATTGTCCTGAATTTGAGCTTTAATATTGCTAAACAGCAGGCTTGATATTTTAGAAGAGATATCTTTTATAATTTTCAATCCTGCTTTTCTCTTTGCTGCACAGTCTTCCAAAAGGCCTTTATTCTTCTCATTCCTACATTAAGTACAATTTAAAAATACGTGGCGAAAGCAGGCTCTTGAGTGCTAACTTTCTCTGCTCTAATATAATCAGTAACAATTCTGCTTCCACCATAGTAGGGTGCTTTAACACAGTTTTCACTGCTTCCATGTCTCTAGTGACAGTACTTTTGTGAGCTACTGATGGCAAAAAGGTAAACTCGAGAAACTAATTGAATGCATTGTTAGGTTTTTTTTTTTCAAATTAGTTGGAATGTAATAATTCTGGTGTTACCAGACAGTGACTATTGCTTTCAGGCTTGGCTTCTTCTTTCAGTTCCAAGTGTGAGCAATTTTGCTATTAGCCCAATAGCCTTAGTGATCATTTCCATCTTCAGTCATTTCTGCAAATATTTAAAAAACCTTAACAGCCAGCCTGACTGCTGTTTGAGTCTATCACCATTATAGTTTATCCTGTCAGAAAAAGAACTGAGGAATGGTGTAAAGTGACTTGATCCTGTGGTTTGTATTTTTAGGTAATATTTAAGACTGAGTCTTTTAATTCTTGATTAACAATTTCTTGAGATGTTCATTTGTTGTAAGTCTTTCATATCAGTCTCAATGGGTTGGGGTAAAGCATGAAAATTCCTTAAGCCATCACCTACCTCTGCAAGCAGGCTCTTCTGAATGATTCTCTGCATAGACCTGCATGATATTCTGACCTGCATGTTTCTGGAGAACCTAAAGCTTTACTGAAAACATTTCTTGCACACTCACTGCTTTTAACTTATACTTGAATAGCAAAGCTGTATTCAGTACTTGTAAGAATCCTTCTTTCTGCAAAGCTATTGCTTCCAGGCTGAGCCCACAATGCCTTGTTCACCTACTGCGAAGGCATCTGCGAGCTGGAGTGGCTGCTGTTCCCCCAGCCAGCCAACAGACCCTCAGCCAACTAACCAGCCTGTGCAGCACATGGATGGGGTTAAGTTTTCAGTTGATTGAGAAATAAACATTGATTTTTTTTTTTTCCTAATGCTATTTTATTTTTCCATTTTTCAGCTGTAGAGTAGTCCTGGAGAAGGCCTTTCCAACAGTGCAACAGCATTTCTTAGCCCTCCTCACTCTGGTTCAAAGTGGTGGCCCATTGCACACAGAATGGAAACCACTGACCTGATCCTAACTTTTGAAAACACCTTTTCATATATACTACCTGAAACCTTCCCTTTCTGCCTGAAGCTATAAAACAAACAAGCTTTACCTATAAGTGCTGCTGCAGTAAGAAACCTTACAAGTGCTGAAGAAACCTACTTCAAATGTAATCCTCACCATATTAGTCTGTGCTCTCCTAGAAATGTTGGATCAGGGAATTTATTTCATTGCAGATGCTCATTTTTTTACCTGATTGTTAAACCTGTGCACTTTTGATATTTTTCTTTAGCTTCTTTAATTCCTTATGTAGAAGACCTTATATAAATGCAGTGGTTTGTGCTCATAGTCTCTCTCCAGTTTGAAACTTGTGACTTACGAATTATATATCAGCATGTGGCAGAGATTTTGGGGGGGCTCTAGATTGTGATTAGAAAAGAGTTTCAACAAAAAGCAGGAGCTCTGCTAAACTATGTGCTGTGCTTCAGCATCTTTTTTTATTAAAATGTTATGCTTTATATGTTTAAATTACTGATTTTTTTAAACTGCCATGTTCATTAAGAAATCCAGGGTATTCCAATTCTGAGGTTTTTTTCATATTGTATTATTATTCTTAGGAATAGTTCAATGTAACAAGAAGAAAACTTGACTTTGCTCTGGTTAAAACAGTAATAGGCACTTGAAAAATATTAAATAAGTAGTATTACATATAAATTCCAGAATTCCTGGGTTTTAGGAAGTTGAAGTATTATCGATTAACAGAATTTTATACAACTATACCAGTTAAATTCCAAATTGGAATTGTTTTGTTACTTTTTCATTTTATTGTGCCATATTATGGTACATTTAGAAAGAAAAATTCTAAAGTGGTCAGTGATAGGGTGTTATCTGTCAGCGCCTTTCTGTCACTCATTATTGCCAGTAGTGCCTTTGATCATTTGAAAGGAGACTCTTAGAGTATCGTAGGTTAAGTCCTGTCACTTAGGAGGAATGGAATGGCTGGTTTGGAATTTGTTAAAGATGTGGAGCAATAAGTGCAAAGTGAACTCCCATTTCGCACATTTTTAGTGATAGGCTTTCCACAGACTTTATATATACAAGGAATTGTAAAAAATTCTGTTAGTCAATGATATTTCATCATGTAAATCCTTGCAAATTCGGGGGTATAGAGGGGAAAAAATCAAAACCACAAACCTGAACAAACATGACTACACTTTGGGAGCCAGATGGACTCATCTTGAACAGATGAGCAGTGTATGACCACATTTATGGTATCAGTCTGGGAATGCCTCGGGAATGTCGCTGACCTTGAGCGGTGGTGGGGGCAGGAGCCACGATGCTGTGTGTAGATGTGAACCACAGCACATTGGGATCTCCTTTGCATGTTGTATCTAATTGTGATTTCAGCAAACAGAAAGAGAGAAGCGCATCAACAGGCCATGCCAGATTCTCAATGGCTTGGTGAGGTTCATGTGGATGATTAAATTGGTACTTGCTGGAGGGGAGCCCTCCCACTTCTTCTCAAAAGAAGTACAAATTGAATTAATATTGACAGTGCAGAAAAGATTTCTGTTTGCTGGGAAAAGCATTATTATTCCTAGATGTGGGGACTTATATTTCCATGTTCTGTTACACTATTGATTCATAAGAAATATTGTTGCATTTAAAATTACTACATTTGTATGTGGGTATTTATTTGAAATGATGTCGAAGTACTGTATTATATTCTATGTGCATTACCTTTTAGTGGTGGGTTGGTCTCCATTTAACGTCCTGTGCATGTATTTTTGCCAAGTAACCTTTACACAGATCCGAAAAACAAAAAAGTTAAGCATCTTAAAATGATAACTATGTTAATTGGATAACCTTAGGAGGAGGAGTGGAGGTCAAACCACTGCTTCCAGATTAATAAAACTGTTTTTAATCTAGGAAAGCAATGTGCCTGCGTAAAGGTAGTCACATTGGTAGGAGCAATAAAAGACAAAAGGAACTGTGTGTTCTGCCTGTTGGTTTTGTGGTTTAAGAAGGTGCTGGTTTAAGTAGTCGGCTGAGGGGATTTTCAGCTGGGGGCCAAATAAATACTAATTTTTATCTGAAAGAAACTGAATACGTCACATGAAGTTTTCTGCAGAACTAGAAAATTAATTATTTGTGCTCACATTCAGGAAGCACCGTCCTCTCCTGTTCTGTGACACCTTCATGGATTAGTTTTGGCCTGGATCCGACTGGTTTAATGTGTGTCACTGAACAGCCTTGCTTGTACTGGTACAAGGGAAAGTAAGGGTAGGACTAAGGCTATGGTGTCATTGTTGTCAATTCATCCTGGAATTGCATCTTAATTTCTCATATACTCTCTAAAATACTCATGTACTCTTAGGGTCTCATCCAGCCTGGCCCTGAACACTTCCCTGGAAGTATTTCCTGGTTTGGCAGTGTTCCCTCAGCACCCTGGTCTAGTGCGAGATATCCCTGCTCATGGCGGGGCGGGGTGGGGGTGGAACAAGATGGTCTTCAAAGTCCCTTCCAACCAGTCAGACATTCTGTGAAAATCCATTGAGTTGATGTTTGTCCAGTAGAATTAGCAAAGAAACTCACAAAAAGCCCCTGAAAAAGAATGCCAAAATTCTGAGGGCAAGGCTGAGGTTTGCCCCATCAATACAAAGATATTCCTGGAGCAGTGACTTCATGTCGTCTTCTAGAAACATTAAATATGGTTTTATACTCTGACAACTCTGGTGCCCCCAGGTAGGATTCTCAGAACCATTCTGCTGATTGTTTATCTGGAAGCAGTCAGCTGCATGTCACCAGCTCATCAACATAATTTATAGCTAGAGCGCAAGATGCCACTTTTTCCTTGGGCATTGAAAACACTTGCTCAGGGGTATGCAGTGAACTAGCAGGGCATGTGTGCTGGGACACTTTCCCTGATTGTAGAGGTCTCCATTTTCTATAACAGGAGCTTTATCTGCAGGATGATCTACAGAAGAAACATGTAAATCCATCTGCATGCGTTTGAGAGCACACCTGTGAAACAGTAAAACAGGGTTCAAGAATGTTTCAGTAAGAAAGAAAATGAGAAAACCGTTAAAGGAGAGTATTTACATTAAAAGGTTGTCTAGTGAATGGCTATTAATGAAAACATTTGTTTCTTTGACTCTTTTCTGTGTAGAAAAATCCCCTCCCTAAACCCTGGGGGAAATGTTGCCTCTGCAGAGATGGAGGTTGGGTTCAGCATTCCAGCTGCAGATGTGGCTGGAGTTAAGTCTCTGGGAGGGGAATCTGCCAGCAAATGTCACAGTCCTGCTTTTCTGACTTCTGTGGAGTCAGAAATCCAGCAGTGATCCTTTGTTTCATGCAAGTGAGGCTTGAAAACAAGTTACTCACTTCCCAAAAGAGGAACCAGGCAGATTTCTGGATGTACCGAGATGCCTAAAGATCAGAGACCTCGAAGTTACCAGGTACCTGGTTTTGTGGGATGAAGGCAATGAAAATTAAGACTGAGGTGCTTTTTGGAGATCCCACTAGATAACATGGGAAAATTCAGCTAGACAGATAATTACAGTAGTTAGAGTTAAAAAAAAAGATATTCACATTCTTGTGATTTTAAAGGCTGATGTAGTAGATGGACCCACAGGATCAGGAAAAGGTGTTTTTGCATCCAAGAACTTTGAAGAAACAATAAACTCTGAGAGCTCATAACTAAGCAAAGGGGCTAGTTATTGTGATTATTCTGTGTGTATTATTATTTTTGAGTGTTATTTTGAATGTTTATCATTAAAAGTTTGAAACATACATTAGTCATTGTTGGGAAAATCACTCATACTCAAACCACTCAAAAGATCTGTCCTTTCTCAGGAAAGGAGGGGAGGATACTGCTTCCCAGTGCAAATGCAAGTTTCCCCAAGAAGGAAGTAATCACAGCTGAGGAGGGGATATTTTTCCTTATTCTTACTGGTGTCTCAAAGGTAACCTGAGAGCTGATCTGCCCCTTACCTTTACCCAGCCCTGTCACTTTGGGACATGCTGCTCCTGAACTAAGCCATCAGGTTTGATAGTTATCAAGTGAAAGGGTTGTAAAATGCCTTAGGTCCAGCAACTGTTTAAAAAACTCAAAAAGCCCAGGAAAGCCAACTAACAAGCTGGATCTAGTTCTAGATTTTAGAGTACTTCTGAAGCAAAGGTAAATACACTGAGTGGGAGCAGTGTAATGAAAGCTGATTTTTGTGACTGTGTTGGAGAAAACCTGAGAAAAATTTTAAAATTTAAACCAAATCCCTACCGATATCTAACTAGGACAATGTGTGTAATGTGTTACTTGCAGTTGAAAGTTATATACATGGGCAAAGCTTGAGTTAGCTAGATGTAAATGAGGCGAGTTTAAGGCAGGCTGAAGTGAGTTAGTGCATGTCCAGACCTCCCATCAGCCTCATGAAAATAATAATTTAACTAAGCTGAAAATTACTTTCAGGGCAGAACCCCCAAATATTGTGGCTTTTGATGGAATCAGGTGTCATATTAGAAGGACACTGTGTGTAGCCAAATACTATGTGACTATGTTGCAAGAATTTGGAACAATTTTATATATTTGAAGCATCTCTGAGGTTACTTTTAAAATAAATACCAGCAGATGGACATTTGGGCTCTGAATGTCCTAGGCTAAAATACTATAGCAGGTTTAACACACAGGAGAAACTTCCATACTGATGATTTAGCATATGGTTTTAAAGCAAACATAAGAGGAAGGAAAAAATGTTATAAGAGTGAAACTTCTAAAAATAAACTCTCACTAGCCCATTCTCAATAACAGCATTTAATTTTTTTTTAACTGATCATTTCTGCTTTTCAAACAGTAATCTATTTGAGGAATTACAATTCTCCATTTTTAATGAGAGAATAAGAAGCAATGCATTTAACTCTATGCTTCTTCATATTGCTTGACATAATTTCTTTTATAACTTCTCTGCAAAACCTTACTCCCTAATTTTACACAGAAATTTTCAGTTCAACATTGTCTCATCATTCAGTCGCATGCTAATTCAAATTCAGCGAAAACACTCAATTTGGCAGTTCTGTAATAAACATTTTCCCCTTGATTTCTGGTGGTGAGACTGCTACTAACTATGACAGTTATTTCTAATTATATTGGCTAAGCATTCAGGCAGCTTCTAGCAATCTCAAATGTTGCTTAGCTTTTTTTCCTCTGTGGCTTCTACACTGGAATTCGAATTAATGCAGCTCAAAGTTTTATCAAGGGATAAAGAATGAAATATTTGATCCAACAGTGAAACATCAGCTTCCTGCTGTTGCCAGATGAGCAACAAACCTTTATTGAGCCATGTATCAGAGCCCTGGAGCTGAAACCTCTCTCCTGTTTGACAGCCAGATGTCTCCATCAGGAAGCAGAGTGCTGACATGCCATGCACAGTGTTGGAGGGAGATTTTATCATGTGATCTTACCTGGCTCTAAGGAGTATCCTAAAATTACCCTGCCTTATTAAAATGGGAAAAGCATTAATTATTTTTAGCTGGTAATCAAGAGGTTGTTTAGTAACAGGTCTCAAAAATAAGATTCCGTTTGTAAAAGTAAGTTCCTTGTGGGTTTGTCTTTCTTCATAGGGACAGAATTCCCAGCTACCAGCTCTCAACAGTACACATAATTAAACAGTTGCTGAATGTCCAGAGCAACTCCCTTTGGAAGTCAGCTTGGAGAAATAACACTCACTGTGGTCTACATGAAGGGAGGAGAATCCGTGGTGGGAGTTGAAAAATAGTAAGAAACATAAAAGGGATGTGGCCCTTATGCCTGAACATACAAAATATAATTATTGGCAGCTGTGTGGAATCAGGGAGCAGTTCTGGCAGAGAACACGAGATGGCAGTGCCAGACAGGGCCAGGCAGCACCAGCCAGCAGGACTCATCCACTCACAGGACCCTCTGCTGCTTCAAGGAAAATGGGAGCTGAGAGCATATCAAAGCTGGTCACACTTCTTCTACACTAAGAGATTTGACTTTTGTCTTAAGAATTCTCCCCTTCACCCCTGCCCTTCTCCCTTTTGTTCAGGTTTGCCATGGTTACCCGTGGTTTTGTACAGCTCACCTTGGATGTATTGCTTGCTCTTTCAGTGAGTCACTGGCTTGGCAGCTCAGGAGTATGAAACTTTATGAATGGATACCAGTGCTGCAAGTGATTACCCTGAGTCACATGACAGACAATAAATGGAACCACAATTGTGAAGAAGGTGTTTGGGGTTTTTTTGTTTTTGGGGTTTTTTTTGTTTTTTTTTTTTTTTTTTTCTTTGATTGCTCTGGTGACCCAGTTCACTTCCTCACTTCCTGAGAATTCACCATTTGTCCGTGTGTCACATAACTATTCTGGGCTTGCTCAGGCTCTGTTTGGCATAGAACTTGCCCTGCTTGTTAATTTCAGTGCCTAGCAGGAATGGGTTGTGGCAGCAAAAGCTGTCTTCAGCTGTGTGTTAGGTCACAGGTTTGATAGAGTGGTTGGCAAGCAGTGAGTGCACCTTCCGCTTTGCCCATCCATAACCCCGAGTCTGAGAGCGCTGCTTCAATCAGCATGGCCAAGGTCTCATCCCAGCTGAATCCAGCAGCCAGTGGCCAGGCTGGGAGATATGGCTACCTCTAAGTGGGCACTTCTGCACATTCTCAGCTCACCACTCACTGGCATTGCCAGCTTGCAGGGGGACTTTGTGAAAGGTAAGAAATCAGGCAAGCAATGCTGAGGGTCCTGCAGCAGATATCATCCTATTGTACAGAGAGGAACAAAGCTAAAATAACTGAAATCAGTCTAAAATCTCATTCTGTAATAAATAGTATGGACATATACATGCCTCATACATGCCTAGTTTCATTAGTTTAGGAAGATTTGCTGCCAAGAGCTGATGTGGAAACTAAGGTAATAAGTCCCAGTGGCATAACTGTGAAAATTGGTGTAATTTCTCACTAGCAGATCAACCTGCTACCTGAAGAGTAGTAAATAATTCTATTATTTAATCAACAATTAAAGGCTAATAGCACTCCTGAAAAGATTTGATTTCTCTCAGAAATTTGAAGGAACTCCACCAGCAACTCCACTCTTGGATCTTCAGTTCACCTTCAGTTGTATTTTTTGACTTGTGAGTGAAGTCATATGATAGAACAGTTACTGCTGGTGGAAAAGTATTTAAACCTCACAAATTGCTAGTGAAGACCGCAAAGCCTGCTTTTGCTCATCATAATGACAGCTAAGAAAATATAGGTATGAAGACAAACAGTCTAACATCTCCTGTCTATTAAGAATATCCAAAATGTCTACAAAAGGTAAAAACTAAAGCTAGTATGTATTTCAGGAGAGATAAATATCTAGAAATAAAAGTGCTTTGGCTAAAAAGCCACTCACAGATTGTGACTTGTGACTTTCAAGGAAGTTCAGGCTTTATATAATTGTACGTATATATATATATATGGGATTGGAATTAGATGATCTTTAAGATTACTTCCAACCCAAACCATTCTATGATTTTGTGATTTTAAAAATTTTTTTGGAAAAAGTCACCTAAGATGTTTGTGCTGATTGATCATACCCAATACATTCTGTGCGAGGGTTGGCCCACTGACTCCTTGAAGACAGAAGATGCAAACTGACTGCTTTAATAAATGAGGTTTACTTACCTGCTTTCCTGGGTACAGATGTGACATGATGTCTCCCATGTGACAGAAAACAGGCATGTCATCGCAGGGCAGGAGCTGTATGTAGACACTTCCCTCCGCCTCTGCTTTATGACTCTGCTAAGCCCAGCCCAGGCTGGGCAGGACTGTGGTTATCACCCTGGCCTCCTCTGAGGGCTCATGACGCTATTGCAATCATCAAGATTCTGGTAACACATAGATCAGCCAGGTCTGTGAGTAGAGCAATTGATATGGCTGGTGTGAAACTTTATGAAAACCTTTGAGTAGTTTCATGAAGAGTCATAGAGAATCTCTTTTCAAAAAGCATACATCTGTATTCTGGATCATTTAATAATAGATTACAGAAATATTGTACTAACCATTTTGGTTTTGTTTTTTTTTTTTTCAGAGTTAAGTTTTACTAAATATTTTGGCTTCAGCTAATTTGCTGGATCACCCTTCAGTAAGGGAGTAATTCCATAATTGATGAAATGTACATAGAATAACAAAACAAAAAAAAAAAAGAGATGAGAACTCTTTTATCAGAATTCAAAATGAGTCAGTGTTTATTTCTGAAGCCAGATTAACAGTGACTAGGGTGACAAAAATCAAGTGCTGAAATTCCCTCTTTCTGTTTAAAAGCTATACCTTATGTCTGCCAGACCATTGTGGCATGTATTAGAAATCAACATTTCTGGAGTAAATTTCTAATCTAGTGGTGCCCAGGAAAAAACAGTATTTCCCTCTCCTGTTTGACAGAGATTCCAGTTTTAGTACCTTTCTAATCAAAGCAGCAATCTGACAGAATCTCAGTTTGGCTGATTTCAGGATACTGAAAATCTTGGGTAAAATCTGCAGTGCCCATTAGATTATTTAATTTCTGAAAGGGCTTAATTCTAATTCTGTTCATTGTTAAAAGCACTTAGATACCTCTGTGCTGTTTCATTTTGAATAATGAGATTTGCGTTCCTGAAAGTCATTGACTGCGAAACACATCGCCCTTGATGCATGATTCAATTAATAAAGCACATCTTGTTTCTGAAGGTAATGCAAAAGTCAGTGTTGTTTAAAAGTGTTTAATTGAATGGTGACAAGCTATAGCTCCTCATTTACTTTATAATGTGATACAAGAATAAATTATTAACATGGACCTGAAAGGATCTTCTGGGTCACTGAGTTCACCCCCACTCCTGCAAATCAATGTGCACATCTGACAAGTCTACAGCTTTAAGTATTCCAAAATATAAATGCAAACCCACAGTAAACAGAACCTAATCTATACACAGAGGTTTCTATAATACTACTGTGCTCTGTCATTAATTCAGCCCTGGTGTTTTGGTAACAGCCAACAAACAGAGAAACACCCACTGAACAGGTGAGGATTCTGCTGTCTGTCCTAGATGTTGGCTGTTAGCTAGTGGTCAGCAACACCTCCTCATCCTCATCATCCTCTCCGGTGAGGATGGAGAGTCACACATCAAGTGTAGCCTTTCTGATCAGCATATTATGAGTCCCCTAATGATCTACCCTCATTTTATACCCCAGAGACAGAAGTGAATGGATCCACCACCCTTGTATTGTAGCTCATTGTTTTTTGTCAAGCAATGGCAACAGGATTACTGTTTTCCCCAGCCCAGCATTTAAAAGGCAAAGAATGGCTCTTGTGCCCTCCTTGGACATAGAGGACATTTTCAGTTGGGAAGATCAGGCTCCAAAAATGGGTAGTGCACTGATCATTCATTACCTGTTGTATCAACCTAATTCTGCTTTCAGAGAGCCCAAATAACAACTCTGATGAGTATTACCTTAGAAAGATCTGAATCAATTAAAATGAAAAAACCACCCAAATTATTAAGTCTGTGTATAAAGAATACTAGTGATATTAGAAAGTCCAGGATTGGAAATGCCTCAGTGCTAAGAAAAATTAACATTCAAGCCCCAGTAAATATTTAAGTTCAACAACTTCATGATGTGCAGCTAAAATACTATTCCACAGTGTTATAAAAATCTCATGCCAGAGTTTAAAGGCTGGCACAGGACCTCTGCCCAAATGGAGGGCTGCATTACTTTTATCTGCAGTTCCTTATTTCTGTATATTGTTCTATGGGGTTTTTTTTTCTTCTGGATTCTTGGCTGCTATGGTAAGTGGGGTTGGTGAATATGGAATAGACTTGCTTGTTCCAAAGTGCCTAAGATATCATTTAAAAAAAAAAAAAAAAAAACAAAAAACAAACACAAACCCTACCACAGTAGAGTTTTGGCTTAAAAAAAATTTCCCTTGAAAACTACCTTTGATCAATCATTTCTTTTTGACTTTTTTTTCCTCAAATTTAAGAGCAACAGAATAAGTTTCAGTGCTGCCATAAAATTTAATTGGTTTTTATTGCATTTGCTGGTTTAGTCTCATTGTAAATGAGAAATAAAGCAGTTCTGCTTTATGTGCAAGTGCAAAAGCCCAGCCTCAAATTCATGAGAATGAGATTGCACAAATACTCAAAAGACATCACAGTAATTTTCAATTTTTCATTTTCACATGAAAAATAATCTTTTCAGAAGAGGAAGAAACTCCAGTCAAAATTCCAAGATTTATAAATAAGGACTCTGTGCACAAAGGGACTCTATGTTTGCCGTAGAGTGTCATGTGCAAAAGCACATGAGGGTCACCCCAAGGATTATGTGATCTGGAACAAAACAAAATGTACATCTCCTACAGGAAAAGCATATGAGAAAAACCCCATATATTTCCAAAGCCTTTGCTTTTTGGTCTCCAATATCTTATTAAGTCTAGAAGAGGTTATTCTTACCCTCATTAAATCTAACTTTCCTGGACCTGCAGTGGTAGTCCTCACTGAACTACAAAGCCTACCATGAAGGAGATTTACTTTGTATTGAGAGAGCTCATCTTGTGACAGAATTTTAATGCAATATGATGGGCAAGTATTTTATTTTTGGAGAGAAAGAATATTTGTATGAACTTTGCTAACTGCTCACACTGCATTTATTGGTGCTTTACTCTTACCCTTGCACACATGTGCATTAGATACCAAGGGATTGAAAACAATTAAAACCAGCCCAAGATAAGGACCATATTCAGTGACATTGCCCAGTGCTTCAAAGCTTAAAGAAGCTTTAAGCCCATTGTACTGGGCCCAAAGTAGAATTCACAGCTAAGATTTAATTAAACAAAGATCTTCATGTCCTCAACCAGGTCCAGTTCACTGCAGGAGGTTTCCAACCAGTTTCTAATCTATTTAAGAGAATCATCAGCCTCTTTGAGACTAACATTGTGAATGGCAGAAATGACAGAAATGTTGACAAGGCAGACTTGTTTCTATTATGACTTCCTTCATAAGACAGGACGGGAAACAGCTCAGGTAACTTCTTCTAACCTAACTGAGACAGGTTAGAAGAAAAGGGCTTTATAGAGCTGGATATATAT
This sequence comes from Anomalospiza imberbis, assembly GCF_031753505.1. NCBI lineage: Eukaryota > Metazoa > Chordata > Aves > Passeriformes > Viduidae > Anomalospiza > Anomalospiza imberbis. The sequence continues at coordinate 128,610 of NC_089691.1, forward strand.
CTACTGACTGCAACTCAATGAAAGGTGGCATCCCATGCTTGTTACTCAAGAGTCACAAACTGTGCTGTAAAAGAACCCAGGAACATTTTGCTCCTCACAGTTTTGAAGGATTGCATGCCTCTCAATTCAGGTGGGATGTTCCAGATTCAGGAGGGGTGTCCCAGCAATTTCTTTTGTCTTCCCAAATCTGCACTGTTTTGCTCTTTTTCTGCTACTGTCAGACCACCTTCTTCTTAGCTTTTATTCCTTCCAATCCCTAGCAGAGCTGTAAAGCAGAGCCCTTCTTTTGTTTGTTACTGACCTGCTGAAACTTCTCTCTGAGACCACACGATTTACCTTGGTTGGAGACGTGGCTTATTTCCCAGATGTAAAGAAACTGATACTGGCTCTCTGTTACAATTTTGCTGGTCAAAAACAATGGCTACAACTTGCTTAAATTGTTAACTCACTCCAGAATAACTTAATTGATTCTAGTCAGAGAATCAAATTAAATGCTGAAGATACCCAGACTATAGATAGTGAGTGCCTAAATGAAAAATGGTCCAATTCTCTAGAAAAAAACAACCCAAAAACCAAACCAAACCAAAATGCTGGCCAGGGTAGGGAAAGAGTTGGACAGGATATAAATAGGTAATTTAAAGGGATGCTGGTTATTTGGTGTCCTGGTGCTATATCTAACAAGTTTAAATGCTTAAAATAAAGCTTGTCTCAGCTTCACGCTTTATAGCATGCACCTTGCTTACATGAGAGCAAAGAACCTGGGAAATTGCCAACAATTTGTAAGCTTGTTTCTGATGCTGTATCTCCATTATACCTGATAAACATGCAGCAATGACTGGTGAGCTTGGCTCTGTTCTGGTGAAAATGCTATAGAGAAGACCCACTAAAGGACAGGACTAATCTAAGAGCCATAACCACTTTTGCAGTAATTAATGTCTGAAATAATTTGTTGCATATTAAATTTGTATATTAATGTAATATAATGTATATTAATGCTTTAAGGTAGGATTTGGAAAGTAACATGTTGGATTTTTAAAGTGACAAAAAAATCCAGATTGGTTCCTCACTGATGAATCTGCTTTCTTACTCTGGTTTATCTAGACCCTGTTCATGGAGTTGATATAGAACAGCTACTTCTTTTATTCTGGAATGATTAGTCCACAGAAATTATTTTTGGGAATGTCACTGCAAAACTGTGTTTCCATTCCCCCACACTATTGAAAGCTCAACAGCATATTTCCACACTAATGCCTGCATGTCTTGGTTTGAAAAGACAGGAGTCTGTGAAGGAAGGCTAGAGTCTCCCGTGAAATGGAAAAGGTAAACCCCCCTCCCTCTGAATTACCACAATTTCAAAATAAAAAGGCTCTCAGGCAAAGATATGGGAATGGGAATAACAGTTCTTTACTAGAAAAAAAAAAAAAAAACTAAATAAAAAATATAATTAGTACAAACAAAACTACTGATAGAGTCAGAAACCTGACACCCTGAGGAGTCAGGGTGTTGGTGATAGTCCAGTTAAGTCATGGCTGCTCCTCCTGGAGTGGCAGAAGAAATGCTGCTGAAGCGGTGGTCCTGTAGAAGGGTGTAGTTCTCTCTGAAGGTCTGATGATAGAGTAGATGGGCCTGGTCTTCCTCTGGGAATCCAGCGGAGAAGAAGCTGCTCCTTTGGGAATCCAGCAAAGAGGCAGACTTCATGTGTCAAAAATGCTGATTTTATGCAGGTAGGGATGCTTGGCTCCTTCCTCTGGGTGGAGCATCTCACAATCGGATGATGTAACCCCATCAGTCACGCAGTGAGTTATTCAATGGCCCATTAACAGAAAATATCTCCTCGGAGGGAGACATTGTTCTTGGAAGAGATAAGAAAACTGCCCACCTCCAACAGATGGCAAATAGAACACACGCTTATCTTACAAGCCAGGACACTGCATCAACATTGGATATTTCAGGGGGAAAGTAAAGAGCAATGATGGACTACTGGGTAATAAAAAATAGACCAAAGCCCAACACAGATAACTTTTTATTTTATTGTTTTGCTTGTTTTTTTTTTTTTTTCCTGAAGGTAAATGTCTTTGTGAAGACCATTTTACATGTCTTTTGCTTTCAAAGATGGATTGCTTGATAGGTAGTTTTCTTTTTCTCTGTATTATTTACTCTTTGTGATGAGAAGCTGGGATCTTAAATCTCAGAAAGCTCTCCTTTAAATATGTGCCTCACCTGAAGAGGCAGGGTTTTACCTCTGTTGAAGGAGCACTTCACCAGGGCTACAAAAGAGAGCATCGCCCTCCAACTCTGCTGCAGCCCTCCTACCTACAGCATCCTACTCCCTGTCCAGGCACAGAGTAGTGAGTCAGGTGGGCCATCGGGTCTGACTATTTAAGCTTTTGTTTTTGGAAATTGTTCTGGGAGCTGGGAAGAGGCTGGCAGGGTTTGGTCCCTTCAGAAAAAATTCGTATCTGAATTGCTCTCTGACGCATACATGGAAGAACAGGTCAGCCAGAGAAGTCATGCACAGCCCGGGATCTCTCCTGAGCATCAGGCATGTGTTCTACAGCCGCCCACAGCAGCTGCACCAAGAAGCTTTTGGCTCCAAGGGCAACAGCCGGTGTAGACCCTGTAGCCCTTTTCTATTCCTTGTGACGAGATTTTGAGCTTCGCCCTGTGTTCGTCCTCTTTCTTACCGAAGGGACCCATAAACACTTTCCCTGTGGTATGCGAATGATGAGGAGCTTGTGCGCACCTTGCTCCCTGTAGCTGCATCCCGGAGCCAACCGGTTTCCTTGGGGGGGGGGATGGGATGCCCCCGGTTAGCCCAGGACGGCGCTGGCTCAGCGGGAGCTCCTCGTAGAGCTGCCCAGGGGCCACGCAAGCGGCAGGCGTTTCTTCCCCAGGGTCGGGCAAGAAGGGGGCAGGAAAGGGTGTTTTCCTCCCTCCCCTCGGCCCCCGCTCCCGGCCCTAGGGAGGGGCCAACGCCGGCGGGTGCGCTCTTTCCCTGCCGCTGCCCCCGTGCCAGGCGCAACACCTGGTCCCCCGGCAGCCGGGGCGGCCCCACCGGCGTGTCCCGTTGCCGCTTGGGCCGGGCCGGGCCGGGCCGGGCCGGGCCGGGGCGGGGGCACATCCCGCCTCCGCCGCCTTCAGGGGCGCCGCGTCCCGCTGGCGGCGCCTCATGGCGCGATGCAGCTGCAGTGGGAGGGAGAGGAAACCCACCCCCCTCGCTCGGCGGCCGCCTTTGTAACCGCCTGGCCCAGCTCAGCGCGCAGCGGCTCGGGGAGCGCCGGAGCGCGGCGGCGGGAGCAGATGGAGCCGGAGGGTAAGGCTACGCCCAGCCCCCCGCGCCCCGGCCGCAGTTCCGAGGGAGCCCCACGCTGGCCCGCCGAGTTCTCGGTGGAGGCTGCGGCGGCCGCGGGGAGCCGGGCCGGGAGCGAGGCGGAGCAGCGGTCCCGGCGGGCCGCGAGGTGTCTGTGGCACGGGCGGTGAGGCTAGTTCCCGGGCCGGCTCCGCTCCAGGTGTGCGGGCCCCCCGCCGCCGCCTCCCTCCCCTACCCTCCCCTCGCCGGCTGGCGGGCGGGCGCGGTCCCGCCGGCTCTGCTGGCGCCAGGGCCCCGCTCCGCCCGCGCCCTCGGCGGAGAGCCCGGGATCGGGCCGCTCCGCCGCGGGGAGGCGGGGGCTCAGCGGAGCAGCTCGCACGGACTTGGGGGCGCGCTCAACTAACTTTCTTTCTTCAATTGATTTTTTCTTTTCTTTCCTTGCCCCCGCGAGCGGCTGGCGCGGTTCTGATATAAACCCATCGCCCGGGGGACCGGCCCGCCCTCCCGAGGCCGGACCTGCAGCGGCGCTGGCTGCGCTACCCATGGCCTCCGAAGCGCCAGCTGCGGGCTCACCCCGAGCTGCCCCCGTTCACACACCCTGGACCCGGCGTCCCTGTGCGGCTCACAATGGCCAGGGAATCCATGTTTGAGTAAATGCAGCACTGAGTTGTGTAAATGTATTTTTAGTTCTCTTAAAACCACACAAAATCAGTTCTGTTAAACATTCATTTCATTAAGACTGCTATTAACTGTAGAGATTAAATTTATTTCCTGCCAATCCATATTTAGGCACTTATGAAATGCTGAGGTTTTTTTCCCTCTCTCCTTTTTAAATACCTTTTGGAACTGTTAGTACATTAAACGTAAACAATTTCCAGTTGCAAGTTGGAAATCTCTGAACCATAATGATCTGTTATATTTAGCTGGCCGTCTCTGTAAAACCAGCATTCTCGTGGAAAAAAAAAACCCACAAAAAACAAACAAACAAAACCAAAAAACAAACAAACAAAAAACTCAACAACAAAAAACAGAAACAAGGAAGGAAACGGGAGGAAAAGCCCAAAAACCCCTCATGAGATTTATCTTTAGAAAACTGGCCACGTGCATTGTAGCTGTTTTTTAAACCTCAGTACCTTATGTCACATTTTCCATTCCAAATTTTAAGAGTGGTGTAACTATGTTAACGGGATATATTCTACTCTCCATTGCAAGCTTTAGGGAATTTTAACACAAAGGAAAACAGCTCTGCAACATAAAAGAATCTTGCAGTGCCTGATACACAGTGGCACCAAGGAATGGGAGAGACTTGGCAATTGTTGATGACCAGAATTGGTTTTGTTGAGAAGCATGGAGAATGGAAAGGGGTTATGTATGGTGACTAATACATTGATAAAAGGATTCTTGCATTCTTTAGAAGAAGTTTGTCTTTCATAGAAAGCTGGTTTTCACAATGCTAGGAGGATGGTTTAGAGTTCATGCTCCATCTAGGAGAGCTGTGTTTATAATATCCCTTGAAATAAGCAAGCTGGGTTGTTCCTGATTTAGTTCATTTGTGACCCAGTTCTTTATGTTGTAAGTGTTCTTACCTTAATAACGCTAAAGAAAAAATATAAAAATGAAATTGAGTTTGAAGGAATTCCTTTTAAATAAATAAATTCTTATTTTTAAAAAGTGGAAGTTTTCTGCCCTGCTTTTACCTACAAAAGCTGGATCAACCTAGGAAATATTATGGTGAGTTGCAGAGCTGCTGAAGTTCCCCACCTGCCCTGGATTCAGAGATATTCAGGCAATCTGACTTCTGGCACCTCCTGAACTCTTTGCGTACCAATCTTCAGTACATTAATTTTTAGAGGCTGGTCCTCCCACATGGGTTGGAGCCTGCAGTAGCTGAAATGCCCATGTTAGCAGTCTCCTGCTCTGTTAGTGAAGGAGCCAGGGTTCTCATGTCAGTTGCTTGTAGATTGCAAAGCAAGCAGATGTAATTGCAATGTCAGTTGCTTGTAGACTGGTGCAATATGTGTCCCTCTGTATGTGTGTGTTTGTTATTTTCTTGAGTGTGGTGCATCTCACTGAAGAGCATCAACCAGTGAGCTTTACTCCTGTTTTCAGAGTCAGGGGACTCAGTGTGGTGATATAAGGGAAATCTGTAGAGCTTGCTTGCTCTTGTGGCTCTGATCTGATGTGCCCTGCTTGCACAGTCCTGGCTGGAATCATTCTTGAATGGAGCTGGAATTGCTGTTGTCCAGTCACATTTGGCACAGCTTCTTGCATTTAAATGCATGTCTAAAACTCTTGATGAAAGTGGAGAGCCAGGACTTTCTCTTTCCAGAGGACCTTTGCCTCTTGCAGGGTGTGCAGATCTAAGGCCTGTCAGGTATCTTCCACAGAGGCAGGGAAGAAAGATGGAGTTGATACTAGGTTGCCCTTTCCTTAAGGAAATCCAGTGTAGCGGACTAATGCTACAGAAATACTGACCAATACAATTCTTGTGGGTGTCTCCCTGACTCCTAACATTGGCTGAGGTGATAATGTAGGACAAGGTTGGGACTGCAGAGTGTATTTGGTCTTGGAGTGTCTCAGAGGTGCAAGAGAGAATATTTCATTCAAAACAATAAAAGCAGTAGAATCATAATGATGATGGTCCTCATGGCTTTTTGTGTGTAATGAGCTTCTGTAGTGTGATCCAGAATGAGGAAGACTGCCTTAGGTCAGTAGTGGTGAAAGTGGGATGTTGAAACCTTGTGACACCACGAGTAACAGACTTGGGAAGTCAGAATCCCAGGTGATGATTTTTCAGTCATGAATTGGTTGCACTGCGGTGTTTTCAAGGCAGTTTTTGTGGCTGGGTTTTCCAAAGTATTCCAATGGTTTTATACTCTGCGTTCCCGGATCAGGTTCAATGTGTTTGGTTTTGAGGAAGCTTTGTTCTCAAACAAGCTATGTGAGGTGGAGTGGTGTGGGCAGTGCTGCTCTCTGAAATACGACCTAAAGTCCAACTGTTACCTACTGGTTTTCAATGAAAAATGTACAGCTAACTTCTGCAGGAAGGTTTGGGAACAGCTCTGTCTTCCCATGTGTGTCTGTAAGCTCAAAAGCACTGAATGTTTCTAACTGAAGCGTTAGAAACATTCCTGCTGACCAAACTCAGTAATTATGGATGCATGGGGTTTTTTCCAGATTGCCTAGTCCTTTTTTTTTAGGGATCTTGATAAGATTATTAGAGATCAATAATGGTCCTGCTTTGGTCAGTGAGTGTGAGCAAGGGTTCTGTGTGAGAATTGAAAGGGCAGGAAGCACACATGCAGCAATGATGTGATTAATGCTTTAGTTCCTCTGACTGTGCATTGGTTTCTACTAAAGCTATGAACTTGTGAAATGCTTTTGAGTAAGGTTAATTTTCTTCTTCAAGCTGTTTTGTTGAAATTTACATTTTAATTTTTTTAATTTAAATTTTTCATTTACTGATAACTCAATTTGAAACTAAAAGAGGTGACTAGTAAAACCTAAGTAATGAATATTTCTAGTTCCCTGGATACAGATATTGTGTTAGACATTTGAGCCATTGGTTGTGTAGAAGTTAAGTTGTTTGAGTTGAGTGAACAGTGGCAGATTAAAATCAGTAATAACTACTGTGGTATCCATTTGTATTGGCATTATCAGATTTTAATGTGAAATTTGATGTTTCACTTGAGAGACTGACAATGACTTGCGATTCTTACACAATGATGAATATTGATACTCTTTTGAAAATATGTCTCTTGTTCCAAATTCTCTGAACTAGCTGAAAGTTCATTTTAAGTAAAAAATAATGTGACTTCATGTATTCCTCAGATGTGGGAACAGAGCATATGACAAAACCTGAGCTAAGATGGACTTGGACATGAGTGAGAAAGAGGAGGGGAAAAGTAGGAGAGAGTATTGTTGAAGTCCTTTCCATGATGTGACAGCTCTTGAGCCATGCTGCATGCCCATCACCAGCTCTCAGGGCTCTCATTTTTTTTGTCCTCTGCCAACCCCTTTGAACACCCCGTTGAGAGCTGAGCCTGGCACCCCTGAGCACAGGACCCTAGACCTCCATGATGAAAATCCATATGAAATTGAAAATAGATGTCTGCAGCTCAGTGTTGCATCCTCTGGAGCATTTGGGAGGCAGTCAAGTCACAGCACTTGGAACTCTGGCTGGTTTGGAGGTTATGAGTGGTGAAATTTGAGATGCCTTTGTTGGTGGAACAATAGTGAGGTATACTGGAAAGTGCTTCCAGGAGAATTTTTTTCCCCTCCCTCTACTCTCCCCCCTCCCATTCACAGCCAGCTTCTAAAAGCAAGGCTTAATAATTTACATTTGTTACATAATGATTTACATTTTACACTTTGCAGCATCTTAAAATTTTATGTGTCTTTTGGTTTTATTTCACAGTTTGTGGCTGTTCATTCTATCTGTGCAGCCTGTAGTTAGGAATTCCTGATATTACAATACCGAGTGTTTGCTTTACCTGGGTACCCAGCGAATGCAGTGCCAGCCTGTGCAGAGAAGATGTGCTGGTACATGGTGTCCCTGCCGGTGATGCTAATTGGAGTGACAGCCTCATGCTCATCTCCATTCCCGTGTTGGTGTGGCTGTTACTTTTTCTGGCAGTGGTCACCACTTCTTTCTATGAGAAATACCGAGGTCTGCAGTTGTGGTCTGGCTTCTCAGGGTTAACTTGTTGAGTTTAAGTGGCATTATTTAAAGCACATTGCCTCTGTGGTCCCTGATCACTACCTCACAAATTGCTGTTCTCCCTGCCTTTTCTTCTGGTTTTACTGACTTCTGTTGCTTTTTTTGTCGTTCTGTGAAAGAGTTTATTGGTATTACCTGCTTTCTTGTTTTCTGGGTTGCACTTTTCTTGCTAATTGTCTGGGATTGAGACCCTTGTGTGGGACAGAAAGCCAATTATTTAACTGCTGTGAGAGGGCTAGGTGAAGAATTGAGGTGGAAGGCTGAGAAGAGGAGGTTGTTGACATAGCATAATCTCAATCATGGCATACAGCACTCCCTGCAGGATCCTTGAGGTGCTCAGCAAAATGAGTTCATCAGCTCCTCATCTATAGTCCCCCCCATCAACAGAGGAATGAAATTCCTACCGTGAAGCCAGGCCGTTTGAATAACCTTTCAGATATGGGCATGATACTTTTGTTCCTCAGTCTTTCTATTCTCCCTCTTAGTATAATTAATTTCATGGTTATGGACTCTAAAAACCAACAGCTCTTCCACAGAAAACCATCAGCATAAAAACCCATTTTGCAAGAGTGCTAAAATGGGATTTTTCTCCTTTGTTGAGAAGCTTGGTACTGCTTGAATGATGTAATATGTTAATGGTGGGGCTAGTAAATCTGGCTATACTGTCACAAGGCATCCCTAAGAGGCACTGTTGATCCCTCTCTGTGCTTGTGTTGGGCACCAATAGCCTAAGAATGTTTTGTGTCTTGAAGAAATATGTCAAGTGTTACCAGCTTTGGTGTCTTAAATGTTGCTGATTTTTCTGGAGAGCTCAGAGTTACTAGAGGCAAAAATAACCATTTCTAAATTCTAAAATTTCATAGGCCTCTAGAGTACATTCAAATGTGGTGGAAGTATTGATAGCTGTTCAGAGGTCACTCTTGAGGCTGGGTCAGAAGCAGTCATTGAGCAGTGAATAAAGTAATGTAGAATTGATTGTCTTCAAATCTGTTCTTTTCTTTTTTTTTTTCCTAGTCATACTAAAAATGCATCTTTTGGGATGACAGAACCTTCAAGGTACTAGCAGGGACAGAGCAGACCACTGGCCATTGCTGTGAGAGGTGAGGAGCTTTGAAACATTTTAGGTCCTCATGTATTTCAGCATGGCCATGAGCAATTATTTACTGGAATTGCATTTTAAAATCCTGAAATGTCCCTTTTTGAAAGATTGTTCTAGTTCTTTATTTCTTCTTTATTCATCTAACTTGATGCAGCTTCACAGAAATTCTTTTGTTTAATGATTATTCAAGGATAGAGCATTTTTATGCTTGACTATTGAATGAATCAATTACACTCGCAATTTGCCATTTTTCATTCTTAAAGCATTTTGAATCATCTCCACTGAAGTATACAGAACCACTGCTAAAAGTGTAGTACCTTTACAAGTAAGTTCTAGTACTCATTGAGCTGGTTAATTAATGTGAATGGCTAAAACACTAATACAGAGTCCAAAGCTGACACTGGTTAGATGTCAGCCTGTTATTGGAAGCCCAACCTCTATCCTTGAGATGGAGCATTTGGATACAGTGTGTGCAAACAACATACACATCTGTAGATGGCATCATGGCAATCTGGATGGAGATTTTTGGAGGATACCAGTTTTCATATTAAAGAATCTAATTTCTAAAAGTTCAAAGAACCCAGTAGCCCCAGTATTTTTTGAAAGAAGGGTGACATCTAAATACCACTTGGATGTCAGAGGTTTCTCCTCTTTATTTTATACTTCAGGCAGTATAAAAACTGCCTGAAGTATAAAACAGGCAGGTGTCTGATATAATGAAGGAATTTAACACTGGGCTCTAGTTTTCTTAAACTCTTGGCCTCTTTTTATTCATTCTTTTTGGGCTTGCAGGCTCTGAGCAGAAATTCTCTCTTGGTAATTTAACCCTGAGCAAATATTTACATTCATGAGATTCTTGCTACTTCAGTAATCAATTTGAGCCTTGACGTTGGAACAGGGTGAAAGTTAATGTACCAAACACTGGGGCAAGGAACTGTGAAAGGAAGACCAAAGAAGCCTCCAAACATGGGTTTTCCATGTTTGATATGAATCATCTGCTAAGTGTAATCTGGTTGTCACTTCCAGAACAAGATCTACAGAGATACTGTGTTTTCTACCACTGCCCCTATGTGTCTGATGGGGGCTTGTGATTTGAATTTTACCCACAGCTTTAAAAAGCTGAATAAAACTGTTTGTGTAAAAACTGAAGGGAATGAAGAGTAGAATAGAAGACTGACATAGAAAAGAAGGAAAAAGTGAGTACAGTGCAAAAAAACCTCATAGGGGTGTAGGAAGAGATTTTGAGGAAAGAAGATTTTAAAGTCAAAATTAGTAAGTAATCTAAATTTTGTAAAACAGGAAACCTGTACAAAATGCTCTGGGAGATTAACCTGTGGGCACTGCAGAGGTAAGGGAAAAGTTCTCCAGGATAACACCAAAAGAAATCTGAATAAATGTGGTAAAGGAAGGAGTGATCTCTCTGCAGACCAGTGAATAAAAATACCACCAGATCTCAGCTTCCCATGGGTTTGGTTTTTTTCCTAGATGTTGCTGTTTCAATCCAGCCTCATGCCCTGTGCTGGCTGTAGTGTTTCTGGGAAAGACTGGGGATGAGAGTGTACTCAGTTCTCACACCCTTTGGGGGAGAAATATGCAAGGTTCCTCATGTAGGTTCTTGGTGGAGGATGGAGTTTCCTCATACAAGCCCACCTTGGCCACACCTTTTAAGATGTGTTTGGAGCCCCAGGGATTTGGTAGTGGTGTGGCCCTTGGGTCAACCACTGCAGCTCCATGCTGCTGCTGGTGAGCTGCCAGGAGAGCAGGGTTGTGTGCACCTGCATGGGATAGCTGAACATCCCATGCAGGTGCGTAGTGCATTCCATAATGCAAGCTGGGCATTGCATTCCCTCTTAAATTGGATGGAAAAGGGGATTGTGCCCCCATAGGTAAAATTGTGCTGTAGGTTGACATGGTTGTACTGGAGCTGTGACTGAACCTACAAAAGCTGACAGTGATTAAGGCCCAGCCCCCAGGCTGTAGTAGTAGTGTACATCTTGGAACTCTTAGGGGCTTGTCTTGAAGTCACATATATGGTTTTTCTATTTAATTTTTCTTCCAATTTTTTCCTTGTTTGTTGAATATCTGCAAACCCCCTGAATGGGGGTAGATGAATTTTGCCTGGAGGAAACTTCAGCCATTCCAATTTCCTGTTGGAGCCAGGTGTGCCACCTCTGTAAATCACTCTCACTGGCTGTGGGAGTCATCCATACAGAGTGAAGTTTCCCATGGAGGAGCAAAGAGTGCTGCCTGCTGAGTTCTCCTGGATCTGTTTTACTAATTGCTATTGAAATTCTTACAGCCTCTTTCTTGGCTGTAGAAATGCAGGGCCAAATATCAACACTGGGTGGAGAAGTTCCCTTCTAGTTGTTGCGTGGTTGAGAAATGCATTTCTTAAAATTTTTTTCATCTTATGCAAATACATGCCTTGCTTTGCCATTTCAAACTTACTGTTGGAAGTGCAAGTGTTCCCAGCTAGTAATAGTAAAATTACTAAAGTAAATAGTAAAATAAAAATAATAAAATAAAAAAAAAGTAATTTAAGAAAATCCTGTCTCATCCATACTGTGTGGAGTTGTTGGAACTAGGTCTTTGGTTGGAGTTATGGCTGCTTAATCTTGATGGCTGTGCAGTCAAAAAAGTTGCTTCACTTGGAATGCAGAACAGATGCTTTTCTTATTTACTTGAAAGCATAGTCTGGTGTTTTATTGGTATTTTCCAGACCATGCAAGTCCCAAAAGTTATTTTAAAAACTGCTAATCCTCTTAGGATAAAGAAACTGCCGAAACAAATTTTGAGGATAGGAGAGCTGCTGTGTTACTTGTCCATCTACTTCGGGGTTCTGGCCACAGACTGAAAACCTTTGTGGCAAATGCTTATGGAATAACTGGCAGCAAGAGGTGGTTTTATTATTTCTTTTCTTCTTCCTACTCTCAATTGTTTAAAAATTCCATTGTGTCTTAAAGCTGGAGGGTTCATTGACGCACAGAATTCATGGCCTCTGTGGAAATTGAAATTTTCTTATGGCTGGTAACAGAATTTCTAGTTGTTCAGAAACTGTATACAGAGTTGTGCCACTGTTTTACTTGTATGTTTGAAGTGTTAAAATGTTGTAGCATGACAATATATCATGAGTGTGGATGTTCCACCCCACTCCTCTGTGCAAAGTGTTGAATTTTGGGTTTGAGCTGATTCATTCAAAGCTGTAAGGAACCTGCAGGTGAGTTGTCTCCAACTGCACAGTGTGCACTGTTTTAGTGCTCCCTTTTCTCTACTCCCTCTTTGTTGGAATAGGTTTTATCATGGAGAATTGAGCAGGATCTTGCTGAATTATTTTTTATGACAACAGAGCCTCTATAGGGTGGTGGCTTCCTCCCTCTTCCATGGAGGGTCAGAAACCCAAGAGTCATAGGTGGTGCCTGTAATCTGGGAGAGGCTTGGTGAAATGCTCTTAAAAATCTTAAACCATGAAAACACAGGTTTTAAATTTGGCTGTATGATTCCCCAACATCTGCTTTTGTACCTACATTGCTTGAGTCTCCCAACCACAAAGGTATTGGCTGCTAAGACTATATTCCAAATTTCCCAAACACATTAGATTTTCCTGTCTCCTGTTTCCTGATCTGTTCCATCAGCTTTATTGGATGAACACCAAACTCCTGTTGAGTCCTGGTCATCTATTTGTCCCACTTCACAGTGCCTGAGGAATCCTCGAGTACTACTGATGTGGCTCAGCATCAACCTACCACTTCTTTTTTTTTTTTTTTTCCTCATTTCCAGCTGTTCTTGGTCTCTTCCCTCTGACATATTCAGTTCTGAGTGACATGGTTCTGTGGAAGGTCCAGGATATTCCTGATGACATCTTTTCCCAATATGTTTCTGCTGTGACATCTGCTTGGCTGACTAATAAAAATTAATAAACTCTGAGTTACTGCAGTTTGAACTGAACTTAGCCTTGATCTTCAGATCCTTCTGGAGACCAGATTTCAAAAAATGCACATTTTTGTGCATTACTTTCAGCCCTCTAAAACTTTTAGTTTTATATCCAAAAGTTATTGAGGTTTAGATAGATTGTGTTTGTGGAGGTATGATAACTCTGTGCTGTTGTTTTCCTGATTTTTAATTTATTTCATTTAATTCCCACCCCCCACTAAATTTGTGTTCCTTTATCTTGTGATGGAAGAAGTGATTTTACATATTAAATGAGACTTTTGAGCATGTACTCTCTTGGTGTAGCTTGAAGAATTCTGGGTGTGGTGATATGATAAATAACAAAATCCATCATCGTTGTCATTCCTTAGTACCATGCATCCCATAGGGAATCCCTTCAGGCACCTACTGAGGAGGTGCTTGGCACTAAAAGCTGATTTTTTATTTCACCAGGTAGTGGGGAAAATAAGATGAGATGTAATCTAATATCCATTTGATTAGTAAATCAATATATTGATCTATCTTTTGAAATGCATTAAAGATGTTTAAATGACATATGCCTTAGTTTCTAAAAATACTGCAGAATCATAATTTGCAGTAAAGGCCTTAAAATACTTTTTTATGAAATAAAATAGTTTTTTCTTTTTAAAATGTTAGTAAGAGTTTTCAAAGGGAGCACAGTTATAGAAGGAGGAGTAGTCAGAATGTGATTGTGTAACTTCCATTTTGGTTTTGTTTGGTTTTTTTAAGACTTGAAAATCAGATGGTGGTTTAAGGATTTTTTAAGTTGATGCTGGGGCTTGCATTGGTGTGCCCTTGCTGAGAAGGCTTGTGGCAGACCTTCAAATCCAAATCCTTATTTTTCAGTCTGGTGTAGTCAAGGTTACTGTCATTTATTTCACTTAGAAGCAGAGTAGGTTTTTCAGCAACTTTGGTGTTAAAAGACATGACCCGAAGAAATTTTATAGTTTTCCCCCTGATGATTCTGCTGCCAGACAGATTTATTGGAGGGAGGTCACACTTCCAGGGATTAACACAGGCTGGTGCAAGATAAAGCCTTGTCTGAACACAGTAGGCAGAGATTTGCCTGGGTATTGCTTCTTAGATGTCTTCTGATGTCAGTGGGTAACCAGTACAGGACTAAGAGCTATCAGCCAGATTGCATGCCCAGACTTTCCCAGAGAAAGGGAATCTGTTGGAAAAATGCTTATCCAAAAGGGAGCCTGAACTGGAAATATGGTGGTAACGTTCAACTTACTCATGGATTTATAATCAGAGTTCTGTTCAAAATGATGCGTCTTAATTATATGTATTTTTAGGTCGTGTTACAGCTGGGTAATAGACTTGTGTAAATGTGTCTACTGAATGAATGTGTAATTAATGTCCAGAATAAAAGAAATGCAATTAACAAGATTTTTCTTCATAAGGACCGCATTTATCAAATAATCAAATAGGTTTGTCTTTTCTACGTTAGCAACCTGGTCTAATAGAAAGTGTCCCTGCCCATGGCAGGGGGATTGGAATGTGGTGGTCTTTAAGGTCCCTTCCAATGCAAACCATATGTGATTCTATAATTCTATGAATATACAGTAACTGGATGTAGATTGTTACACTTCCTTGTTTTGGCTCTGACTTGTAGTGGATTTGGTTTGCAGTGATGAAAATGTGTTGCTGCATCTTTAGCTGGCTCTTCAGCTGACTCTGAATTTATCCCCATGCCCTGCACCCAGCTAGCCTATTCAAGATGTGGTATAGAGTCTTCATTTCTACTTGCTGGTATTGATTAAACTGTAGTGTCCAATTTTTTTTCCCTCTTCCTTTTGGAATATGTTAAATGCATTTTTAAGAGCTGGATGTCACAGTTGCAGGATTTGAACTAGTTTGTTTAAACAAAAAAAAAAAAAAAAAAAAAAACAAAAAACCAAAAAAACCCCAAAAACTGGAAGTCTGTATTTTTTCTACATTGTTATTTTTAGGTTTATTTAATGACAGTCATGATAGAGGCTGATTTATGCAGGATTTGAAGTGTATCTCAGCTGTGGATTTCTACAGCAGTTCATAATAGCGTAGAAATGTTTCTAGAGGCTAGATAGTGACAGTGTTTGGTTCTGTTGTTTGGCTGAAATATGTAGCATGCTTGTTAAAGATATTGAAATCTCTGATCCCTTACTTGGAGTTAACCTAGATAGGTCAGTGTTGCTGCTCTCTGTCAATCCCACCCATTATATCTGTTCTCTGTGTAGTCCTAATACAAGGGCTAAAATGGAATTAAATGGATTTTCTGGTTTTGTTGATTACTGATATTAAATCTAATGTGGTTTTTGGCTAGGGTTTTGTCTTGTAGAGTTGGGATTTTTTTTAACTAATTGCTTTTTGAGAGAAATCAGGAGTAACACTTCCTTCTTTCTAGTTTTCTTTTTTTTCAGTGCTGACAATTGTCTCCTAAATGTTAGATCTGAGCTGACAGATCCACACTCCATCAGTCAGACCTGCTTTTGAATACATTCCCAGCACATTAACTATTCCAGAAAGTTAATGCAAGCACCTGAAGTTTCTTCCTTTCCTCAGCTTCTGTCATACTGACCATGTATAAAAAGCTATTTGTGTCTAGATTAGATTCGTTTCCCTGTGCTAGTCTCCAAATTTGGAGCACTCTTAAAGCTCTCTTCTGCTAAAACAACTTGCAGGTAGTCAGCTCCTGCCTTTTTGGGGCTGTCCATGTAAACTCAGCTGGGGTCTGGCCAACATGACTAAGGGTCTTCTGGCTGGGAAGATACAGAAATCTTTGTAGTGTTTTTCTTGCTTTAGTTGGGGGATTTGTGGATTGTTTTTTTGGGTTTTTTTTGGTTTTTTTTTTTTGTGTTTTTTTTTTTTTTTGTTTTTTTTTTTTTTTTTTTTGTGGGGGGAGGGATGTTTTGATTGGTTTTGTTTGATTTTTTGTTTTGTTTGGTTTGGTTATTTTGTATGTTTGGAGTTTTTTGAGTGTGTTTGGTTTTTAAGAAGACCTTCAAAAATAAAGTCATGTGTTGTATACATGCTGGAATAGCTTCTTCCCAGTGAAGGCAAACAGCAGATCCTTGGCAGTATGAGCTCACCTTTAGTTTCTATTATATGCTATTGGAACTTTGGATGGATTTTCCACTAGAAAAGAAGCATTATCTTCTGAGTTCAGGTAGGCTAACCCACTACTAAAAGTTAGCTTGCAGTGTTTGTAAATGTGGGCACACCATAGTTTTATATCATGTAGCCAGGATTATTATAAACAGTGACATGTTTTCTGCTCTTTGTCAACATGCTTAGTTTCATGGTGTCATGGTTTGGGAATGGTACTCCCCAACTAAGTGCTCCCACCTAGACTCTCCAAGCCATTCTCCACTTGCTCTCTCCCTTGTGGCAGCTGTATAGGAGAATTGGAGGCACAGCAGATACAGATCATGAGGTGAGAGAAGATCAATTTACTGAAAACAGCAATGAGGTAAGAAAATTAACTGTAAAGGCAAAAATAGTAATACAGAATGAACAGGAAAGAGGCCAACAATTCCTGTGCTCATCACCATGCAGGACCCTTGACAATGGTCAGGACCCCCCTGACCACACCATGCTGTGCCACTTGGAAGAGACGACTTCTCCCATCCTGGAAAATGATGTGAAGTGGTACAGCCTAACCTCTGGGCTCTACAGTAAAAATTAACCCTGTCCTGGCTGGAACCTAGGACAAGTGTTCTTTTTGGGATGACAGTTCAGAAGCAAGCACTGACACTTGAGGTTTTAGTGCTGTAGTCAGCCTGCAATACTAAGCAGACCCAGTACAGCAGAGGAAAAAAATGTGTGTCTTGTTAGGGAAAAAATATTCTTCTGAGTTCATGGGGGTTCAGTATATTCCCTTGCAGATTCAACTTTGTAAGAAAATGGATATTTATTTTCCCCAGATTTAGGTCCCAAGTATGCTCAGAGATCTGAACCAAATGTAGAGTTCCCCTACAAGTCATGTTATGAGTGTCCCCATATTCAAAAATTGGGTAATCTCCTTAGATTATCTTTAAAAGTGTTTGAGGATACAGATTGTAAAGTAATCTTAGTTTAAGATCTGGGATGCTTAACAATTGAGGATTGTCTTCAACATGTCAATATCATGAGGAAAAAGCCCAGGCTATTCTAAATAGTTTTCCTATTACCTTTTCCACTCTCTATTTACAGGCTTGGTAGTAGTTTTATAGGTTATTTGGCATGAAAGACTTTGGTCCATAAGAGCAGGAAATGACAGGGAAAAAAAAAGTTTACTGCCTGTTACACCACTCTGTTCTAATGGGAAAATAAAAGTAAGAACAGAATTTTGCTTTTTCCCTCCTTCATTTTCCTCATTGTTGGAGGGGATGTGTTTGTTACAGTGGAAATTGACTGAAGAAGTTCTTTTTGTAGTTCAGCTTGTGAAGCACTTGGATCCATCTGGAAACACTAGATTTCTTTCAGTTTGGGAGATTAGGAAAAATTGCAGCAGTCAAAGAAAGGTATCTGTCATTCTTGAGGTAAATATAAGATGTTTAGTGATCAGTGACTCAGGTGGTTACGTGCGGGCAAGAGGAAAATGTGATGCTGAAAAGTGGGAGAATTTGGGTTCTGCCAGAGAAAAGGGCTTTGTAATGTTTTATTGATTGGTGAGTAGTCTAAACTGTTGTCTCTGCAGAGTTCTGGGGTTCCTGCAGTTGCAGTGGTAACAGAGGTTGTCTTGGCTTCTTATAACGGCTGATCAGGTCTGAGAGAAGAATATTATTTTCTGCATTTCTGAGCTGTTCACCAGTCAGTGCTCTGCTGGTGTTACGGGAAACTCCTAATTGCTATTATTGTCAGGAATGCTCCCCTGCCCCCCTCCCCCATTACAAACTTGAGTTGCTACTGCACTGGCAGCCAGCAGTCTTGGCACCAACACCAAAGGCAAAACTAGAAAGATGAGTGTTTAAGGAATCTGTAAGATGTATGTCAGGAAAAGATTCCTTTAGCTAGAAGCTGGTGTCATGGTGGAGTTACATCTTTTTGTATTGGATGAAGTGGCATTTGATGGAGTCCTCAGAAGACCACAGATCTCTTTCACTGGAAAAAGTGGGTATTGTAGGAAACTCAAGATATGGTCCTGCTAATACTTGTAAATCTCTCAGCTTCTTTCCATGCTCCTAAACACAGGGTTTGCAATCCCTAATTGGGCATGAGGACTCCTCACTGAAGTGGCTTTACTTGCCACTGTGGTAAGACATTCTGATGCCTTGAGCCATAACACAACTTAATTTTGGCACCGTTGCTGCCCTGCAGTTTGTGGAGGAGGACTTGTCTTATTATATATGCAGAGTTTTTTATTCTGCTAGGACTAATACCAAGATCATATTTACATTGGAGCACCAGGGGTAAATGCATAGTGTATTGCAGTAAACTGATTAAAAAAAAAATTAGTAACTGTATTAACCTCTTTAACTACCTAGAGTATTTTTAGATTTCACCCAAAACAACTGGGCATGGAACTAGGAGGTTACTGAGAGCTAAGATGCTGCTATAGTGTTCTAGCTTTCTCTGAAGTTAGGCAGACCATGTTTTGCACTTAGTTGCTTGAGGGTTTCTAATCAGGAGAATCAGAAACTTGTCCTGTTTCAAGTACAGATTTACACAGTATAATTGAAACAACTGACCTTTTAGGTGTTAGTATACAGTGCTTACACTTTGACTGAATCAGCTACTTCTGAATTAAGCTTTGAGGTAATGTTAGCTTTGTCAGCTCAGTTGGACCTCTGACAGCAGTTGAGAAAGTCAAGAAGAGGATTGACTTTGTTTCCTTTGACCTCCTGAAGCTTTTTGTCTCTTCCACACTTCATTTTGGTCAGCTGAAGACTTTATTTGGAGTCTGTAAAAAAGAGGACTAGGTTATTTGAGCTGTCTGGAAAACCCTGTTGGACTTGGATCAGCTTTAAGGCTACCCAAAAGCTTGGGCCAGATATCTAGGCTAGTGTGTAGCTAGCAAGACAGAGTGCACAGATACACGGTCTCCCTTGCAGCTGGATGGATTCTCTCCATCTGTAGCACTGGCATTTATTAGTGGCAACTGTGACTTGGGATGCAGAGACTGACAGTCTCTTACAAACCTTTTCTTAGTGGATGCTGCCTGTGAGAAATTCCTGCTTAGAAGTCTGCTCTCACTTTCTCCTGGATAAACTGAACTTGGTGGTTGCCTTCTCTCTTGTCAGTTTTGGGGGAAGACTGGATTTGTCTTGTAAGGCAGGAGTATAAACAATTCTTGGAGTATTCAGGAGTGGTAAACAGTTGTAGTTGTCATTGTTCTGCTTAGGATGTATTATTAGTTTTTGGTATTTAGTGGTAGATTTTACTTAGGTAAAATGTTTACTTTGAGGTTAAAAATATCAAAGAAAGGAAGAATAGCTGGTATTTGCTGTGTCTACGTCAGTAGTTACTGCAGCCTATGGAACTGGATATGTGGAAGGAAGGTGGTGCTGAGAATCACCATCTGCCCTGAGTGTGAGTGTGAAGGGCTTTTAGATCAGCTCACGGTAGGCACTGAAAGACCACGTGCCTGTCAGCTGCTGCTGTGTGCTTGACACACTCACTGAATGCCTGTCCTCTTGAGAGAGGGCAGGTCATATGCTCCCAGGCTGTGCTTGGCTGCAAACCAAAACACAGTAGTATGAAGTGAGGAGAGAGATAGCTTCAAAGGAGCCCTCTGGCTAGCACTAAAATGGGGATGGTGACACATCCCTTGTCAGCCCCTGGAAAACCTGCACAATGGAGTTTGATAGCCAGCTTGGTGGGGCCATGACTCAAGGCTCAAATTGAGCCTTTTTCACTCTTCTCTTTGATCCCACACAGGAAAGAAGTGTCAGAGAGCAGATTAATTCTGTCTCTGTAAGGTGTTCTTTGCTCATCAAATTGACTTTGGATAATGATCAAATTGATGGTGTCTGACTGCATAATACAGAACAACCCAGTCTAACACAGAACTCAGCCACTAGACCCAAAATCTAAAGAAGGAGAACCTCAATCCATCCCACTCCTTCTGGTTTGATGGCAGTGACAGCAAGAGATGCCCAGAGCCTGGAGATGGATCACAGGTCAGCAGGAGAGCACCTGAAGGACAGTGCAAAGCAATTCCAACTACTCCAGTCAGTAGATTATCTTCACTAGGACCCAGCTTAAATTCCCCTACGCACATTAATACAGCATGGGAAATAAACGAGAGGAATTAAAAACGTGCAGTCCTATGATTGTACCAGCTGGGGCTGGAGCTATGCTGTAAGAGGTGGGGGTGTTCAACCTGGACAACAGAAGGCTCTTGGGAGATCTTAGAGCTCCTTGCAGTGCATAAAGAATCTCTAAGAGGTTTAGAGTGGGAGTTCGGAAGAGAGCCTGGAGTGACAGGACCAGGGAGAATGGCTTCCCCACTGCAGCGGGCAGGGTCAGATTAGATTTTAGGAAGAAATTCTTGGCTGTGAGAGGGGTGAGGCCCTGGCACTGGTTGCCTAGAGAAGCTGGGGCTGCCCCTGGATCCCTGGAAGTGTCCAAGGCCAGTCTGGACAGGCCTTGGAGCATGTTCCTGCCCATAGCAGGAACATCTTGTTGAAATGAGACAATCTTTAAAATGCCATTGAGACCAAATCATTCTAGGACCTTGACAAATAAAGCCATGCTGTGCAGGCTGGGCTGCCTTCTCTGGCAATTGGTTTTTGCTGTGATTTCAAACAATTAAAACTTGCTTTAGTGCCATCAGTAGCCATGACCATGAACTTCCACAATAAGCACTTAAATTGTTTGAAATGTCAGGAAGATGTTGCTGTTTCTTCTGTTTCCTAAGTTGATCAACACTTGTCTTCTTCCTACAAACGAGTGTTTCCTCGAGGTGTATGCCCCATTGTTTGCTTATCAAGATTGCTAAATATGTTTCAAACTCAATGTCTTTAAAGTAATATGTTCATTGGAGGGGGGATTACTTTTAAAATTGAAGCATTAAAACTGATAGAAAATAATTTTGTGGTGATCCTGGCAATGGCTCCTTTTTGTTTGTTTATTTGTTTTGTAGGGTTTTGTTTGTTTGTTTGGGTTTGTGGAGTTATTATTATTTGTCTCCAAAAGCTTCATTAGTAGGAGTGTCTCGTAATCTATATTTTTATTCTTGGCACAGTTTCTTACTTCTCTTTAGTGATAAAGAAGGAGATGTCTGGTTTTTAAAATCATGATATCAGAGCTGATTAATGTTGGTTGAGAAAGAAGGATGTATGTTTCAAAAGCACAGAAAGAAATAGAAAGTTTGCTTTCTAGTTAAATATGTTCTTTTTTATTTAAAGGTTTGCAGCATCCCTGTTTGCCTTGATTAAGGCATCTGATTTTTTATTCCTTCTTTGATTTTTTTTTTCTTCATGAGGGAAAACAGCTTGACATTTTACCCAAGGTGACAGTTTTCCTTTAAAGCTCCAGTTCTAGATTCATGTAGTTACTTATGGATCTCAGATTAGATTAAAAAACCAAATAAATATTTGACTGAGATTTTTCAATGATTTTGTTGGAGGCATACAGCTTTTTAGACAGTAAGTCATAAAAAATTTGGGTTTCCCAAATTTCAGAGAGGTAAGTCCACCAAATCCCTGGATGTGTTATACGAATCTTATGCCTGATCTTCTAAATACCTGCACCTGGCACCGGTTTGGACTTCTATTCTTTGCATCTCTGAGGCCATAGGTAAATATTGTCTCTGTTTAGTTCATTTATTTTTTTTCTCCCTAGCAGATTTTTTGTCTGAGGTTCTTTGGTGCAGTTCTGAGTCCATCCACCAGATGACACTTGATGCTTAAGGATGAAGACATGAGTGGTCCTACATGAAAAATTCTGTATTCCTATGTTGATTTAGAAAAAAATTCAGAACATCTTATTTCCAAAACGTTTTCATTTGGTACTTGTTAAATTTGAGGGGTGTGTACAAATGGTACTCCCCATCCCTGGGAGTGTTCAAGGCCAGGCTGGATGGGGCTTGGAGCAACCTGGGATAGTGGAAGGTGTCCCTGACCATGGGAGGGTATGGGATGAGATGAACCTTGAGGGCCCTACCATGATTCTGTATTCTTTTTTAATGAGAGGTTACTGGTGGGAGTAAAGACCCTCAGAAGGGTGTTTTCTTACCCTGTTAAACTCATCAGGAGGTGAGTAGTTTTGTGTGGTGGAGTCCTGGTACCTTTGCAGGTTTTACCACAATATTGACAGCAATTGCAAATCCTCCAAGCTGGGATTTTACAGGCCATAGTTTACAGGCCATGGTACGCATTTGTCGTGTTCTTTGCTGCCATCCCTCTTCCCTTACCATCTGTTCCCCAAATCTTTTATTTTTTGCTTTCACTCTTTTTTCACAACTTTTCTTATAATGTTCATGGTCAACTCTTTTGTTCCCTTCAATTTTGTCTCAAAACCCCATAAAAGAATTAGACCAAAACCATAAGGCAGTAACTGAGACAAATAAAGCTTTAAACTGTATTTAAAAGAGATTTGAAATTGAACAAGGGGAGGTTATGCATCCCTAATTAGAAGCAAAGTTAAGTGAGTATGACAGATTTATGTTGAAGCCCAACTTAATAAGTAACAGCAGATTCTTGCTGCCTCAGATGCAGTTCCTGGGTGCCTGTGGAACTCAAGAGGAGCTGCGTTGTGGTGTGTTTGCAGGACCAGTCCCAACAATCTGGGGCTCTGTCCGCTGTGCAAGGTTTACTACAAGTGTCCAGAAAATTGTCTTTCTTAAAATCAACTTGTTTCACTAAAAAAAAAAATCAAATCCAGAGTATTCTCAATGCATACTATTGAAGGGGGCAAAAGATGCATAAAAATTACTTTGTTTTGGATTAAAGAGGATCTGAACAGCTCTTAAAGGCAGGCAGAAAACTGTAAGGTTCCAAGGGCAACAAAATATTTACCTTAATATGAACGTGAAATTACTTGTGTGGAAAATCATGTTTTACAAGTCAGGGAAGAGCGGAGTGGGACACCAGTCACAGGGTGGTTCAGTGCATTTGGCATTCATGTTTTGGTGCTGTTGGCATTAACTGAGGGCATGGGTGGTTTGTTTAACTCCATTTGCACACATTTTCTCACTGTGGGAAACTTGGGAATTTCTTGGAAGTGGTGTTCTGCCTTTTCTATCTTCACTTGTGCCCTACTTTTTTTCCTGTAGTCCAACAGGTCTAAGTTTCATAACCAGTACAGTAGTTCTCCACCTTTTTCATACAGAGATCCTCATTTTTCATATTCATTTAACAACTTGGAAGGATGTTTCCTTGAGAAAATGTGGGGTTTTTTTAGCCAAGAGTGCATTGCCAAATGTTTGTCTAAAGGATGTCACTAGTATGGAGGGAACAAACGATAACCATCCCAAGTCCAAACCTCTTGGCAGCAAGCTACAACAAAGACCTTTTTGGACTGTCTTGTGCCAAACATTTAAACCTGTGTGAGAGGCTGTGCTTAAAAGAACAACATTCAAACCAGAAGCCCTGGGTGCCATAAAATAGGCAACTTAGTGCATGACAAGTGCATTGTAACCTTGTTCCTCAAACTAGGGTCCAGTTTCGTGGCTAGTTGAAAAATCAAAGTACTAAAATAAATCCTCCTTCTGCAGGTACTGAGCTAGTTCTGGGTCCAGAGCAACTCAGACCAGGCTCTGGTCACAGAGCAGTGCTCTCCAAAATGCCATGCTCAGTGCCCAAAATAGCAGCTGGCAAAATTCAGAACTGAGTCTCTTGATTTGTAGTTCTTTGTCTGGGTCCCTTCAGCAAAGACTTGCAAAATCTCAGCTGGAAGGTGTTTGAGTGTCTGTAATTGATTTAATGTGCATGAAATTGATTTCATGTATTGTTTAATGTGAATAGAAATGTTATTTCATGAAGAGCTTTGGGACTTTGGGGGGTTTTGAAAAACACCTTTTGTTTATTAAGATTATTGTTAAGCCTGATTAATTATGATTGAACACACTCCAAAATCCAAGATGATGGCTCTAAAAACTACAGGCTTGAGTTGATTTGAATTTTGCAGATCTTTGTACAGGCACTGATTTTTGGATCGATGCAATACTGAAATTAGTAGGATTTTTTTTTTTTTTTTAAATTTCTATCTATAAAGCTTAAACTTTTCCTTTGATGTGGTGTGAGATGCATGGATTTGCCATGTCAAGCAAGTGTGGTGCTGCTGGTTCCTGGCAAGGAAACAAGGGCATTTGTACTTCTTAGGCCTGGTAGAGAAATGAACAATTGAGTGAATTGTAATCATTTTCTTTACAGCAAAGGATAAACTGAAAGGCAAAATTAAGCAAAAAGACTTTTGCTTGCTTTTTCATGAAAGCATGCATATGTACAACTAATTACAAATGCTGCAGAATAAAGCTTTGAGTGTTAAAACTTTGTTCATAAATCAGAAGTAGAGCAATAGTCCATGTGAAAATTGCTGATATAATCACAGGCTCTTTGTTACTGTGCAAATTTCTGCAGAATATTTTTGTCTTAACACCATTTTTGGTGTTTCTGAATTAATTTGGAAACTAAGTAAGAGAAAGAAGACGGCTGGTGATCCATTTGTATGTTTGCGTAGAGGAAAGCAGTGTAGCATTCTGCCTACCCCAACAGGAGATGCTGCACTGAACCCAAAAGAAGCCCAGAGGGGAAGTCTCCTATTCTTCCCTTCTGCTGAGCACTGATGAGGCTGTGCTTCAAATCCTGGGTTCAGTTTTGGGCCTCAGATGATAAGGAAGACTTTGAGAGTCTGGAGTGTGTCCAGGAAAGACAAGAGAGCTGGGGAAGGGTCTGGAGCACCAGGAGTGGCTGAGGGAGCTGGGGGCACTCAGCCTGGAGTAAAGGAAGGTCAGGGGAGACTTTGGTCTCTCTCCACAACTCCCTGACAGGAAGGGGGCAGCCAGAGGGGGATCATGATCTTCTCCCAGGGAACAAGGGACAGGGCAACAGGAAATGACTTCTTCCCCACCAGGGAAGATTTCCTTCAGAAAGTGAAGCATTGGACAGGCTGCCCAGGGCAGTGGTGGAGTCACCATCCCTGGAAGTGTTAAAAAAATGTTGCTGTGGCACTTGAGGACATAATGGTGAATGTGATGGTTCTGGTTTGGCAGTTGGACTTCATGATCTCCAGGTCTTTTCCAACCTTAATGATTCTATGATTGCAGGGTTCTGTCACCTTTAATCATGAAAAATAGATGTTAACTCATTGAGTTAACATCATTGATTTAACTTCCACTTTTTTTTTTTTTTGTCTAAGGCTGCTGTATTATGGAATTTGGATGGGAATTGACCCTTGTTTTGGACATACCATATTTACATTATAGATGGTTACAGAAATATAGTATCTGTTCTGGATAGTGTTACTTTGATAGAAATCCTTATATGAGCCCACCTGACTCTTTCCATGTGCTAATAAATGCTAATGTGCAATGTGCTAATCTTTAAAAACAATTTTTAATGGGCTTGTGAAAATCAATCCAAGGCTCTTCTAATTGTGGAAGACAAAATCTTTGATCTATTAAACCTTGTATGGCAGCAGTGGGATGACCCTGTTTCAGCGTGCCTTGAAGAGGATTTACATTCTTCAAAAAACTTGAGGTTTTGCTTGGAAGAACTGATTTAAACCTGATTTCTTTCAAATACACTTACTGCTCAGTGCAACTGAATCCATATGGGATGCTACTCTCTTCTTTTACTGCTTCTTGCATGAAATGATACTAACTTCTCTGCATGGTGTCAGTCTCTCTGTGCTTCTTCCTTTTTTTTTTTTTGCTGCATAATTGCACATTCTGTTTGCATTGGGCTGTGACTAATGTACAGATTTGCTTTCTGTAGTGCCAGTGATGTTCTGCCAGTGTTTTAGTAGGGGATTCCCACAAAAATTCCCCTGCCTCTCCCATGTGGAGGAGTTGTGGGCACCAAGAATACATATACTTCAGTTATTACTTTGTTGGGTGGGAGAACAAAGGCTCCTATTTACTTCTTTTTGTTTGAAACAATACTGCCAGCTTGCTAACTGGTGCTGAAGGGAGTTAGCCCTGTCCCAGGACCTGGGTAGGACCCTAGCCAGGAGTCCATGCTACAGTTGTGTTCCTGCTGTGAAACCTTGGCAACACTTTACTTTTTTTTTTTTTTCTTTTTCCTTTTCTTTCATTTTCAAGCATTCTTTGTTTGAACTGTGAACAAAGCCTGTTTTTAGTAAATATTTGTACAGTGCCTATCTCAATGGATTCTGCTTTCTTTTGGGATTGTTGGGTGCCTTTGTAGGAATAATAAAATTTTAAATAGCCAATGGTCCAACAAACTGCCATCAAAGTGCTCTCACCAAGAGCAAGCCCTGGTGTTCCACATCCCTGAGCTTCCAAAAATCTGTGAAATCCCTGGAAATGCAGACAGCAAGTTGCCTACATTATACATATGCACCTATTCAGCTAATTGCAGAGATTCATTCTCCTCACTGATGACTTCAGAATGTCACGGACCTGAGCACAGTGTGCTGCTCTTGTGCACTGTCTGCTTTGGGAGCAGTGATAGGGATTTTGGGAAGAAAATTGTTCAGTGATGTTATTTGTGGATAGATTTATATTCATATTTTTCTTAAAGAGATGATACATAAAATTAATAATGAACAATTACTGTAACATTAGCAAACTATGTCTCCTTAAGTTTGAAGTTATTAAAGGGAGTGGTTCTCAAGGTGTATATGTGTACATATATATGTATAATGTATGGATGCATATATACGTGTATTAAAAATTATGAATTACATATAAAAAAACTAAAAATAATTGGCCTGGCTCATGCTCTTGTTAAAGCTATGTGGTGTTATGCACCATTCATAGGATACAACTATTGTTCCCCTTGCACAAAGACTACATTTGTTTTTTGGGTGAAGTCATGGTCTATTTTAAACCCCATATTTTAATAATTAAGTTCTCTGGAAACTGAAGGAAATGAGACAATGAGATTTTGTGCTGATAAAAACCAAACTGTAACTTGCAAAGTCAACCGTGAATACATGTGCGTGTCATAGTTTAAGGTGTCCAACTTTGAGTTTTGTTCCTCTTTTCTAAATGTTCTGGAAGAAATATACAGCTTCCGTCAGTGACCTCATACAAATAAGTTACATTTACTTTCAAAGCATTTTCTGACTATGAAAATAAAATGAAAGTGGAAAAAGGCACTTCACACCTCTCATATTTGTTTGACAGATTTCACTGAGTTGAACTTCCAGCTCCCTCTGTTCCCCACTTCATGCTGGCTCAGTTCTGGGTTTTCTCCTGCTGTCGTTCTAGAGCAGAACACTCTGGGGACACACAGACCGAGGATGAAACTCAGAAGTATTTGTGCTTAAAGGAATGGTCATCACTGCCTGTCTTGTTGTCAGTGATGCTAATAGCAATTATAACCTATTACTAGTACATTGAAATTTAATGTACTTGTTGAACATGTGGTATGAAATAGCTGGATCAAAGGTCTCTGAAGACTCATTCATCTAGCTTTATTGAGGAGAAATTTTTTTGGTTGTTTTGGTAGAAAAATGACCCAGTTTAAGTAGGTGAAGTTATTTGGGTGTTTAACTTTTTTTTTTGGCACCATTTAGACCATGCAAGTGATTTAAACTTCTCTCTTTATTTTTACTGCAGGTCTTAATGCAGGGAGTTTCTAAAATAAGTTTCAGAAATTTGTATTACCTGGGCAAAAATTTCTCTTTAGTTTGTTTAAGACTAAAAGAGCAAAGATAGTGAGTTCTTAAAAGAATATATTTCTGCAGCAGAGATGATTGACAGCAGAACTACTTCCTTTTTCTCAAAATTTATTTGGTTTTCAAAAGCTTCTCTTGCAGCAGAACAGTGATAAAATCCTCTTGCTGTCTTAATGCCTTTAAGGTAACTCCTACTGGATTGGAATGATGAAGCCTTAAAGTTCAAGTGCCCTTGTTGTGATTGCACATGCAGGGGGAAATAATAATTAATGAACACTTTCCATATAGCTTTTCAAAATTGATATTTATAGCAGCCAGGGTCTGTAGGGTAGCATCTATATGCCTTATTAGTGCATATGAGGAATTCTTCTGCTGCCATTAGAGAAGGAAATGCTGGGTGTTAGCAGAGATTGCATTTAAAATGTTGAAAACTCCAGGAGAATTGTGAAAAGTCATCTTTTAAAAAATCACTTCCGTTTCCTTTTAGGTGACTTGGACTAGGTTGAAATATGTGGCAAACCTGTACGGCTCACAAAAGTACCCCGAGTGTTCTGCCTTCCTAACCAGTTAGCTCTGCACTGGAGACAATTATAAAAATATATATTGCAAACCACAGAGTGTCCCCAGATGTAACTGGGACCTCTATAAATCTCCATTTCCATGGGCTGGTGTATCATTTCACCTTTAGTGGTGTTATTTGGGAACCAGATAACATGATGCACTTGTGCAGCTCTCAGACAGATTAGTAATTGTTGGTTATTTAAAAAATATTTTTTCATTCAAAAAAAACCAAGGCTCTTTTGCTTGCTCCACTGTGGCTTGAGTGATCACTGCATCTTCTTAGATTTTTGTTTGTTTGTTTGTTTTGGTTTTTTTGTTTAATTTTGGTGCACACAGCTAGTGATAGTATGAATATACAGCAACACAAGTGTGTGCATCAGATGCAGTTAGGCAAGCTGACTTTTCCTTTGTTTCATTGGCAAATGAAGTTGTCAGAACACAAAAAATAAGGTAAACAAATAATAGCTATCAACTTGTTCCCCGTTTTTCTGGGTACATGATTTGAAATGATAGTTTATCCTTAACAATGGCTTCCTTTTGGTTTTGGGGTTTTTTTATAAGTTTATATCTGTTCTTCCAATAAGAGGTTATCAGTCACCTAAAAGCTACCACCAACCATGAGATCAACTTTTCATTTCTTTGTACATGCAGTGTTCTGATAAAAAGCTTCAATAATATTACAGGAGGATCATGTAATAATAGCCAGTCATTTGTCAGTTTTGTTCCATTTATGTTTTTGCAATAACGGACTAAAGTCTGTTTTTCCCCTCAGCTTTGCACATCTGATACCCTGCCTTGTTACTAGGAGATGAGGTATGATTTTTATGATGTGTATGTTCCTCTCCTGGAGCACACTGATTTTAGCCACATAATCACAGGAATGTTGGCTGGTCAGTCTGTTGCTATTTAGCTATTAGAAAGTCTAAAACAGTGATGCTTTTTTTGTTTGTTCAGAGTGGCTTCAAAGAAGTCTCCTGGCTGCCCTTTCCAAGATATACCTGGGTATGTACAATACATATAGCGATTAATATATTCTTGACTTTTAATAATCAATATATGCTTTCCCTGTGCATGTAGCAATCAATATATTCTTGACTTTTAATAATCAATATATGCTCTCCCTGCAATTTCTTGGCCTTCTGCTCAGCCTCACTGTATACCTTTGTCTCTCAATGGCAGGTGCCTTTTAAAGAAAATAATAATCAATCTGACCTGCTCCCTGGTCTTGTTGATCTTCCCTGGCAGTTGATGGTGTGGCTTTTAATCTGGTTTCCTGAGTAAGTGAGGTTTATGCATTGCACTTTCTGTCCCTTCTTGCTCCTCAGGCTCATTTCAGAGTGGTCAATAGAAGGGGTAAGGAGCTATACAATTTTTTTTTCCTTTTCCTTTATCTTTTTTCCCTAAAATTTATTAGCCAGATAGACTGATTCCTAGAGAGGAGACAAGTGGGCAGAAGCATCAGGATGACAGTTGCCAGCTGAACAGTGGACATGAGTTGCTCCGAACTAGCTCCATCCTACATTGGTTGGTGCCTGTTGGAGCTGGGACAGGGGCACAGTGGAAAGCTGGCATGGTGTGAGGAGATGTGGCTAGAAATATGTAAGCCCATGCCAGGTGAGCCCTGCAGAGCTGTTCTGTGGTTTTGGGTTGCTCTGGTTTCTGGCTGTTTGGATTTTTAAGCCCTTTCAGCCTTTCCCCATTGCTTATGTGTATCAGCTAGTGTTCTATAGCTCTTTGCTGTGTTTGCATTGGCAGATTTAATTCTGCTCTTCCTTGACTTTGTGTATGAAGTGAGATTTTGCTGGAAGTGAAATTTTGCTACTAGCAAATTAAATTGCTATTAAGACATGATGGCGAGGCCACCTATAAGAACTTGGGAAATCATGGAGAGTTCTACAGTGTGATCTGGGTCAGGTGTGATCAGCAAAACTGATTTTTATTGTGATATCATAAAATCAGATTTGTGTTTTATTTCTATTAGGGGTCTTGATTTCTGGCCTTGTAAAGAAATTTTGAACTCATATCTGGCTGAGGAGGAACACGGGTGGAAATATATGGGTTGGACTGTTTGATCTCTGCTTCACAGGGAGATGGACCTTCCCTCAGGTCCAGGAGGGGTTTCTCCACTCCTGGGCTGGCAGTGTGTGTTCTAGGGATTTTATATGTGTAAATGTAATGTATTAGTTCATCTTACTGCTGTGACAGGTTGCAAAAACCATCTTTTCATTTTTTTTTTCTTTCAATTCAGATTGGAGCAGAAATTGTTGCAAGTGAGAGAGGAGTCAGAAAGAGACCTAGCCTAGATTACTTCTCAAATCAGTTCTCTCTTGGTCCCACTTGGGTAGAAGATATCAGCCACTTCTCTTGGGGCACTGGGACCTCGGTGGTGTCTCCTTTTCTCTGACGTGGGACTGGAGAGATGAGGGAGCTCCAGGGAGAAGGCAGCTGCATGGGGGCTGGCTGGAGCAGCTGCGGAGCAGCCAGCTCTGGGGTTTTCAGAAGAAACTCCAAAGCCTGACAGATTTTTTTCCAGCCTTGTGCCCAGCTGGCTTGTAATTACTCTCACAGTGTCTCCACCCCAGCTTTACTCTGTCCTTTTATATGGCCCACAACTTGCTTATCTCCTCTCTTATTGGCTTAACTTTCTAAACAAGTCCATTGGAAATGATAAGTAAATAAATGGTGGATTTTGAAGTGGATCACCTTTAGCTGCTGTTCTTGCAAATCAAAGTTGTCTTTGTGTTGGTGCAGGCTTCTTGGTATCCTCTGCCAAGAGGCTGAGGAGGGGGGAGGTCTGGCTAGTGTGCCAAGGTAGAGCTCTCTGTTAATTAACTACTGTTAAAAAACTTTTTTTGTGTGTTCAGAGACAGTGTTTGGAGAATTTTTTGATGTGTAAAATTAAATTACATTGGTAATACCCAGTGGTAAACTAATGACTGTGGAAGTTGCTTTGTTTTGTGGCAAATATTGGACAGTCAGTATTGCACTTTGGCTGGATCATTGTGTTAAGATCACTGTAGTGAGCAGCTCTTGCCTCCTTCTGAGGCTGGAAAAGACCTCCAAGATCATCAAGTCCAACCTTTGACTGAATCCTATTATGTCCACTAAACCATGTCACCAAACGTCATGTTTGCTTGTTTTTTGAGTACTTCCAGGAACAACGGCTGCACCACTGCTCTGGTTTGCCTGTTCTAATGTTTAGCCATTCTGTTTCAATGAAAGAATTTTTCTTAATATCTAAAAAATACTACTAATAATATCCTGAAAATACTAATTAATATTCCAAAAATACTGATTAAATTTGTATAAAATATAATCAGTTTGATGAGATTGTATTGCATGTTCTCACTGAGATTTTGGTGCCAGGCTTCCACCTCCCATGGATTATTTTGGTTGACTTTCCATGGGGACCCTGACAAGACCCAAGGAGGGGGAGGGTGGCAATGGTGTGAGTCAGGATCTCATGGAGGAGTACTGTGGAGCGGAGTGTCACAGTGTCCACCCTGCTTTTGTTGATGAACTTTTCTCAGTTTCACAAGGGACAAGATCCTTGAGGTGATCTGTTTCATACTATGTGAGAATTTTTTGTAAGAGAAAGACTACCTTGTGTTTTAATGATACGGTGATGCTTCTTATCAAGCCTTCATGAAACTAGTCCTCCTTGCTACAGCCTCAGCTCTGCAACAGGTTCATCTTTGTCAATCGAGTTTTAATTGCGATTGAGCATTAATTCCCATCTGTGTAAATTCCAACATGTAAATAAAGTTTCTTCAGCTCCTCATTGGAGGGATCGTACACCGCACTTTTTTCAACCAGCATCCCCTCAGCATCTCAGGGAAGTTTCATGCATTTCAACTATGTGCAATTTGGTGCAAATGAAAGGAAGTGCAAATAAAATTGTAGTAGTAATAGTAAAACTCTCCTGGACTACACTCTCATGCAGTCTGGCTTTAGAACATCTCCACCAAGGAGCAGCAATTGCCATCACCGTAGCCCCCTCCCCTTCCCACATTTATTTCCATGGTAACCCAGAGAAGGCATTCTGCAGCCTCAAAACTACTTTTGCTCTTTCATCATGCAAACTGGCATTGTCAAGGGCTGAGTGTATTCCTACAGCTTTGAATTAATATAAAAAAAGGAAAAAGCCTGAATTTGTCTGGGCAATTTTTATTTGGGAGGCCCTGCAGCAGGAAGGAACAGGCAACCTTCAAGTGGCCTAGTGTCCGTACATTGCTTAGTAAGGAAAAAACAGTCTTGCTTCATTAACTGATTAACGGGGAGGGTGGGGGTCATCAGAATTGTCTGTCTGTGAAGCGAATGCGGTGATTTCCTGAATGCTGGGAGGTGGCGGGCAACGGCAGATGGCTGGCCAGGCTGGGCTGGGGAGCTGCCGGTAAGTGTGTATGCTGTGATCTGTTCAAATAGCTCTTTCTTGTGGAGTCTGCAATGCTTTTTCAGGTATCATGTAGAAAATGGTGTCTTAGTACATGCCTGCTCCTCGACTGTGTTATGCATTAGCCTTTTCCTGGTGTAGAAGTAGGGGGGTTTGGCAGTGTTGGGCAGTGCTTACTGAGTGTGAGCAATTTACTGTTGGTAGTAAAACATTTGCTCTTTCTGTACAGCTCCACAATGAGCTGTATTGATTTTACGCTTTTTAAAATCCATATTTATGCAGTATTTGCATGTAAATGTTGAGAGGATTTTATGCTTTTTGAGCCGGCTAAGGCTGTTTGATTGCTCTGTATGATAACAGCAGCATGTGGAACACATAGTACTTGGTAAAAGTAAACCAAATTCTTGCAAAAAGTGTCTGCAAATGGGAGATGAATGAAATTATGTTGTAAGTATTTTTTTTTAATAATCTGAAAGCAGAAACCTGTCTGATCCAAGTGTGGTCAGAATCTTGAATGATAAAGGTATTGGATGGATTATTATGAATTTTCTGCTGATGTCTGTTTCCATGTTGTCTGAGTGTCTGATTCACAATGCAGGAAAAGTATTGGTTAAAATATTTCAGGGATGCTGCCTGATCAAAGGATTTGGTTGCCATTTGGTTGTCTTGGGACAAGCTGGCAGGATTTTTTTCCCTTTCTTACAGTATTTGGTGGGAGGGGTGAAAATATAGATTTTTTTCTGAATGTGTCTGAAGTACATAAATGACTGGGAAGTCACCATGACAACAGGGGGACCTGGATCAGACTTCCCTCCATGCTTTTGCTATTTTGTTTTTTTTTTTAATATTTGTTATTTGGGCACTCCCTAAGGTGTTTTAGGGAGTATCTTACAGCTCCTGTTGCTACAGGACTTTTAATGATATCCAGCTCTTAAAGTAAATTATGTATGCAGGGCTTTTTTGGATTAAGCTCAGTCTGATGTATACAGTTTGCTGTACAATTAAGGTGGGACCTAAACAAGGACATGAGCACCTTCAGCAGGAGTTAAGGGTCTGCCTTTACTGCAATTTTGGTGTTGCAGATCTGAAAACTTCTGCTGAGCTCTTCCATGGTCCTGAGGATTCCTGTGTGCTTGTGATGTTCCCATGAAGGACCCAGAACCTGGAGATCCCTGAAAGTTATGTGCAAGCTAAGGTGTAAGGGAATCTTTGTCCAGGAGCACCTGGAGTTAGGGGCAAGCTTGGGGACAACAAGAAAAGAAAATGGATCATGGTGTTCTGGTTTGAAAGCAAAACCAGTGAGAGACTCCAAGTCAGAAATACAATTTATTAGGAAAAGGGAAAAAGAAAACAGAATACATGCAATAATACAAAAGAAAAACCACTGACAGAGTCAGAATACAACCTGACACTCTTTTGGTCAGGATGTTGGTAGCAGTCCAAATTGGAATGGCTGCAGTCCTTCTGGAAATCCAGTGGAAAAGCCTGAGTCTGGTGTCCCAAAAACCCAGATTATATCCCGTTAGGAATGCTTGGCTCCTCCCGCTGGCCGGAGCATCTCACGGCTGTAATTTTTATCAGTTATGCAGTGGCATTCAATAGCCCATTATCAGCAGATGTCTCCCTGGAGGGAGGATTGGTTGTGGAAGAGATAAGGAAAAACTGCCCACTTAACAGAAGACAACTACCATACAGATGGCAAATGGAATACATCTTGCCTTGCAATCTGGGACAGAAAGTTCCAACAGGAAACCAAATCTGAGCCTTTTCATTTAAGCCTGGGATCAGTTGAAGTTTAACTTCCCATATAAATGTGATATGGCAATGAAAAACTCTTGCCACAAAAATTGTAGATGTCTGGAAAACACACTTCACTGAAAAAGCTCAAGGTCTTGGCCTCTTTGATTATAAAAGGCAAACTGCTTTAACTTGGGTTATATAAATGTATGAGTGAATGAGTGGCAAAAATGCCATGGTCTGAGAAGGTGGAAAGTTCAAACTGGAGCTATTTTCCTTGTAAAGGTGACTTTGCTTTTAAGAGGAATAAATGGTATCCGTTTTTGAATACTTCTCTCAATACTTCTGATTCCCCGTGAAAAAGCATTTTGTTGCAGAACAAGAGGTTTAGATTTTTTTTTTCCACGCCATTAGGTAATAATAACTGAAATGAAGTGTTTTCTGTTTGCTGGCCAATTGAGTTGCAGTAAACCATGTCATTCCCAGGGTTCTGCAGAGTGTAGGACTTGTTACAACAACAGCCCTGCTTGCGGTACCACTGTAGAAGACGCCTCCAAGCTCAATTCCTCTTTCTGCTGCCTGTGGTCTTACTGGCTTCCAACCTGAGTGCAACTTTCACACCACTTCCCAATGCATGGGATCAGCTCAATCAATTCTGAGTTGGGTCAAAACCTTCTAAGTAACAATAATGTAATGCCTGTGGTTGAGGGAGCAGGGTAGGAAGACTCTTTCAGTAGGAGGATGTTAAGTGTAGTATTAAACCACATCATTAGTCCCACCACCTGTATCTTGCACCTGTGTAAAATTCTGTCCTTTAGCCCAGGATTTAGCATTTCTTTCTGCAATTGGGTGTTTGGTCTGGTTTGCTAAAATGGGAAATACTGCTAGGAGAAGCAGAATGACAGTAGATACAAAACATGGAACGCTAGTGATGCTCATGTGCTGGTCTTACCAGGTGTTGAGTTTCCCTTCCAAATGAGCTGTCCAGTGCTCTTGTGTTTCTTCTGACCAGCCTGGATCGAAAAATATGAAGGACTTCAGGACTGGGCCCTCAAATAGTTAAATATACAGAAGTACTAATCAGTGAATATTTAGGTCATGGAGGACTGAGACTGGAGAAGACAGAATATTACTGACAGCCAGGGGGTTTATGTTGGTAATGGACTGGGAAATATCTTCTATCGAGTAGTAGCACCAGACTTTGACTTTGTAATTGTAGTTTCTGTTGTGTTTATGTTCTTAGTTGAATTGCTGTTGCTTTGCAAGAGGTGAGGTGTTCAAAAAGTCTCTAAATGGGCTTTCTAGAACCATTACTTTTGTCTTTCACCATGTCTGGCAGCACTAGTTGGGGCTGACTTCCTAATAATTGCAGACATTTTGAAGATGACCTTCAATCTTCAGGTAATTTATAGTCTTTTCTGAGGAAATGGTTATAAAATTCAATGTCTTACCAACTCTTTACAGGGCTCTGACCCATAAATCACTTCTCAGTGATGTGGATAGTTCCAATTTGAAAAGTGTGGTATACAGGCTTTGCCCTGTCCTGGAAGGCTTTGGTTACAAAGGGCAGGGCTTTTTAGTCTTATCTGTCTGTAAAATGTCACTGAACATCCATGGTGTGATCTACATAAGAATGGTAATGATGAGCTCAGAGTGTGTGTGTGTGTGTGTGTGTGTGTGTGTGTGTGTAAGTCCCAGGGGAGAGAGGCAGCTCCTGCCTGCTGTCCCTGATGCCTAGATGGTGGTGACTCTTAAAAGGCTTGTTTGCATCCTCTTTGAACACCAAAACTGCTTGAAACCTTTGCCACTTTCAGGTGATTAAACAATCAAATTTAACAATCTGTTTATTTTTTTTTCAAATGCCAAAACCCAATAGTTTTAATTTAACATTATCATGTGTATTTCCAATAGATTGCTGAGTGGATTGGAATTTTATGCTGTTAAATGTTATTACAATTTAGGTTCTTTAGTCAAAGAAGCTAATATATTGTTATGGCTTTTATACAATTTTTATATTTTTAATTGTGAAAATGTTTTGAAATAAAGCATATCTTATTGTACAGAAAAAGGAGGAACCCTAGTGCATAATATAGTTTAGAATGTGTGATAAATTGAATTTTACTTGACATGAAGAAATTTGTGTAGTTTTCATGGCTGGAATGAATTCTTTCATGGAACTGTAATCTAACTGTAATTCCATCATCAGATGAGATCACTAAACTGAAGTATTTGGAGAACATCCCTGGCTGGGCCACTTATTCTGAAAACTGCCTGTGATTTGTGTATGCTATGCACTCTGGCATTCAAATGTTATTTAATGTTTTTATGTGACAGGTACAGAATTGTAAGATTGCTACAACATGTATTTGGTAGCTGCTTGTATTAAATGCAAAAAGAACCGGAGGTTGATGCACTTAATGTTTGTTACACTAAGCCAGTCACACTTTCCTATTATCAAATGTATCTCCTTGTAGAAGATTAGTAGAAAATTAATGTAGTAGTCCTCAGTAGAGTGCATTTTGTGCTCTGTGCCTTTCTGAACATATATCTGTAGAAGGGGACATTGCCTTTTTGTGCATCTGAGAATTCCAAACAGGCTGCTCTGAGGAGAGGAAGAGGGATCTGTTCAGTCCAAGAATGTTTTTTGTAGATATTGGTTGGGAATGCTGTAGGAGTTGTATTCAAGTATCTGGGCAGGAAGAGAAGGTGCCCCATGATGAGAAAGAAGAAACACTCTTGGTTCTGTGACCAGAAAATTAGATTACTTAGGATTTTCAACTTGTTTCTAGTTTTATTTTGGTTGTTTTTTCACAAGGCCAGATTGGATGGGGCTCTGACCAACCTAGCCTAGTGGAAGGCATCCTTGCCTGTGGCAGATGTTGGAACAAGGTCTTCAAGGTCCCCTCGAACCTAAACCATTCTGTGATTCTGTAGCTCTGCAGGGAGCAAAATACCCGATTCTTCCTGACCATTAGTGCAAATGGGCTTTTCAGTTAAAAACCATCTTGAAGCAATTATTTTGCTTGACAGGTCTAATTTTTCCTTTGCCACAGTACATCACAGAAACTGACTTGCTCCAGTCTGAGAACACAACTTTAGCCAGTGGACACTGGAGCTCAGAGCTGGTCCCTCTTGAGTTTGTCTCTATGGAGTGTTTGCAGGAAGCTGAGAAATGAGGCAGGAACACAGAAGAGGGATGGCCCCACAGCACAGTGGTGTGGTATGGAATGAGGGTGGGGGAACAACAGGGCTGTGTGCTGGTCTGTGCATGACAGGTTGTGCACAACAGGCTGTGCACTTGGTCTAACTTAGAAATTGTCAGAGCTGCAGCCATTCTGTTTGGCTTCTCTGAGGAGAGCTGTCTCTCCTGAGCAGTGCAGGTGGAGAGACGTGGCTGATGCAGACTTTGCATATATTTATGAATGCCAGATTTGGATATGGAGGGATGATAGCTGAGCTCTAAGCATCTCTGAGTTAGCCTCAGTTTATTTGTGAGCTAGGATAACATGGCTTAAGGTGCCTTTTGAGCAGTAACTTTTTGTGGTGACAATCATCACAGTGTTTTGAGGGGTCTGCCCATCATATGCAGAAGCTGACCCAAGTGCCACAGGGGAGTGTGGCTAAGGACTGTGTGGCCAGTCAGTGTCACGATCAATGACAGTCAATGAGTTGGTGTGTATCAATCATTCCCAGAATGGAGTGGCGTGGCCGGGGCATAATCAGACCTTATTGCAATTTGTGTATGCATGTGTTTGGTGGTTTTTGTTTTTCTTTTTTAGAAGGGCTATGGAGGGCTCAGTGGTGTTTGCTGGCACCAGCACTGTCAAAGGAAGCAGGAAGTGTCCTAGGCAATTTGGAGACATATTAATGTTACTGTTTTTTTCTTTACTGATGGGTGTCAACTCAGATCCTCACTTTACGTGTAAAGATATTGCTCTGAAAGGTGTCTTGTTCCTCTCCTTGAGAAGTCGGCAGCAGTTAAAGCTCTCTGAAGCCAATATGCCATTATAGATCTGAAAAAACTCCAACCAAACAAAAATTATTTATCCACAACCCATTATAAGCAACTGATAGGATTATGATGTTATTACTAAATTACACTTTCACTGTCAATTATTATAAGAGCTCAAGATTGTAAGTTCATTACAAGAGTCATTTATTATCTGAAATAATCTTGTAATGATCTTTTATTTTACTGTTTTCCTTCTATGGTGAAAATTTTTTGCATTTTTCTTAATAGCATCTAAATGTCTGTAATGACTTTTTTTAATCCCTGCAGTCATCCTTTCTTAATAATGCAGCTTTGCCAAAAAGCATACATTGTATGCATGGAGATTGCTCCAATAATTAAAGAATAATATGGAATAATGATCAGAAATTATATAGAAACTAGTAATTATTAAAACAGTGACTGTCATGCAGTATGTGCTGTTTTATGCAATATAATTTTAGACACAAATATTCAGATATCCTGTGCAAGTGACATAGTTTATAATTATCCATGTTAGCTATACATATATATTGGAAAATGCTAGTTGCTTGTTATATTTTATGTAATGACAGACCACACTCTAAATTAACTTCAGAATTGAAAGCTCTCACCTAAGCAAGACAGAATGTGTACATTTTCACAATAATAATTTGAATGCATATTTTGGGTTAATGATCTGATTCTGAAATTGTTGCCTGTTTCTGTCCAGCTTGAGCTTCCAATTTCTTAAACTAAATAATTTTAAAATAGTTTCTGGCAGAGTTGTAATTCAATTTTGAGATGATGTGTGTTGTTTTTTCTTTAGAATGAAGATTTAGCAGTGATTCACTAGGATTTTATTTTTTGTGATTTATAACTGATGTCCCAAATGATAACTTGGGTTCTTGAAAAATGACCTTGGTTTTCACATTGTAGTGGCTATAGATTGGATGAAAATGCAATTATAGATAACTGGAGAGATGAAATAGCTCCTATAGATATAATTAATTAACTGAAGTTTTGTTGGGAAAACTAATGCTAATTCCTTTTACTCCAGTTTTTCTCTGTACTCTATATTATAGGCCTTTGATCTGGTGTTAACTTTCTTTGGAGCTTGTCAGGCTGAAATAAAGGCTACTTTATCCTATCCTGTAACTGGGATCCAAAATACTGGAGCTGGAGCCAAATTCGGTCTCTTCCACTTTATTTATCTCTGCATTGTTCCCATGGACACCTTTAACCTTTCCTAGGTTCTTTTTCTTGCTTTCATTTTGGATCTTAGAGAATGTGGATCACAGAGTGAGGAAGCATTGATCTAAGCTAAGGAGATGGTCTTACAAGTGAAAGAATGCTCTTTGCTCTTGTTTCCTCCATCTGCAATGTACACAATATGTTTGTGTGTGTCTCAAGAGCTGGAAGAGACGTGAAGTTAGACCTCAGGACCAGCTCTGGGATAACCTAGGTGTGTAGGTCTCTGGAGAAGCAGGGTGCAGAGCCCGAGGCTGCAGAGAAGGGTAAATATTGTGTTCACTAGCCAGCTGAGAAACCAGTGCAGTCTAGTGTACACCTTTGGTCAACTTCATAGGCTACGTCAAGTCTCCAAAAAGTAGAGACTCAGAGTGGCTAGATCCCTCCAAGGCTTTTCTCGCACTGGATTTGTAGTCATTGTGTGGGATTGCTTTGTTGGAAGTATAGATATGAGAAAGAGGCACAGGACTAGGGATGCTTTTGCTGTTAGCCTCTCAGTGCTGTCCAGGCTCTTAAAAGCTCTTCCAAACTGCAACTGTGCTTTTGTGAGCCCACATGGCACTCAATCATCCAGTCTGCAGCAGAGGCACCACAGTGACCTGTTTGCTTCTCATTGCTGCCCATGATCAGCTCATCAGTCAGAAATGTTTTCTTCTCTGTCCTTTTCTCAATAAAGAGAAATTTGAATTATTTTTTGAGAACAGTATTTATTGATAATTTCATTGTTATTTTGTTACATTTGTTTTAAAGGGGACAAAAATATATTATAGATGTCATATTGT
Organism: Anomalospiza imberbis; assembly: GCF_031753505.1. Classification (NCBI taxonomy): domain Eukaryota; kingdom Metazoa; phylum Chordata; class Aves; order Passeriformes; family Viduidae; genus Anomalospiza; species Anomalospiza imberbis. Next base: position 169,093 of record NC_089691.1, read on the forward strand.
AATATGTGTGATTGACCTAGTCAAATCAGGTCCTGAGCAGCCTACTCTGTGTGACCCTGCTTTGAGCAGAGGGGATGGACTGGGTGATCGCAAGTCCCTTCCAGCCTCAAAGAATCTGTGGCTTGGCCGTTTTCTATCAAAGCTTTCAACTTCAAGTAGGGTGTTACTGAGCCACACTGAGAGCTGAAATACATCTTCTTTCAACGATTACTGTGAAATTGTTCTGGATTTTGAAATATGCAACTCTTCTGTCAAAATAGTGTAAAAATACTCCCTGTGCATTTCAATAATGAAGTTGTATTGTCTTAATTTCTGCAGTGTGAAGTGACGGCACTTTGTGATCACACAGAAAAGCTAGTCCTGCCCTGCAAAGCTCACTTCTGTAGCAAAGAACCTAAGCTCAGTTTTGACCTTCTTTTTATTTGCCTACTTTTATTTAGTACCTAAATAGACTATTGAATCAGCAAAGGCTAATTATTGGTTTACTCAAACTAATGAAACAATTCAGGATTATAAAGAGAAAGCCACTTGGTTGGGACACTGTTGGAGATGAATTATATTGTCATTAAATCTTAAGTGGAAGGTAATTTTTTCTCATCTTGCTGGTTAAGTAAGATATTACACATTGCAATGTGTAGCATTAAGAGGATGCACAGGCACATCAACTGAGCAGAGAGAGATCCTTGCATGCTGCTTTTGTCATTAGGAATAATAATTTAATAAGCTTTTAGTAAAAGAAGAAATTAAGCACATGAAGCATTTTTTGACATGATTTTGAACAAAGGCTGAAATTTGCTCATAGGACGTGATTGGGCTGTTTCTCATCATTTTGTCTTTTAAATCACTGGAAGGTGGGCAGTGTAATGCTTTTCTCCATTCAGAGAACAGAGAAACTCTTCCTGCAATTCGCCAGTTCCGGAAATTGGAGATCTGCCATCTTTCTCTTTGTTCCTGGGAGAGAATCCCAAAGACAGTAAATCATGCAGCTGCAGGTAACCTGAAAGGAACAAACTGAGATAGCTTTGGCTGCAGTAATTTGTTTGTAGAACAAATCTCTTTAGGTTTTCACAATAATGGATTGCTCTGGTGTTGCAATTCCTGTGTTAAAGTAGTACAGGTGTGAAGTTGCAGGTATATTATTAGGCTGAAATAATTCACTGATTTGCAAAATCAGTGTAATTTTTAGTTAGGACTTTTTAATCATAATGAAAAACCTTTTACTTGTCAGGGGAAAAAGAAAAAAGCAAACTCTGTGCTCATCTAAGAGGAAAGTCTCGGGAATGCTAAATAAAGATTCTGCCTGCATCCCTTCATCAGGATCCAGTATGTGCATCTTAGAGGAGGGTCATCCAGTGTGGGCATCTTAGAGGTGGTATAGACATCAGTGAGGGCTCTGAGGCTGTCAGGCAAAATGATAGCTTCATCTTTGAAAATCCATGGTGAAAATGCATTTATAGTTGCAGCTACACACTGCACTTCATGCTCAGCTGCCTTTGGCTGATCTCTGAGGACACTGTAGAGAGATCAGTTTGGTATGGGGTGTTCCCTTCTGGGAGACCAGGAGTTGTCTGTGGGTAAGCATCCCTGTGTGGTGGAGGAAGCAGTCAGACTAAATCTGGAGACCAGAGCTAAACCAAGTTAATTACCAGAAACATGAGATGCAAAGCGAATGGGGAAGAGGCAGGAGGAGGAAAACATATGTTGTAATGCTGCTGCTGTGCTGAAAGACCCTACAGTGGTGGGGTGTGGGACTTTTCCTGTAAGTCAGAGAAATGCCCTTGCTTATGCTCACCTGGCTAGAATGAGAACAATGAGGGTAAAATTATGATGAGAAATACTTTGCTAAAACTTCCTTAGAGAGAGTTCTAGCCTGTTTCAAGTGCTTACTTTATTTTTTACTCTGTGCATGTTATCTGCCTGATATTCAGTCCTGAACTCATTAAAAAATTAGGGAGAAAGGCCCATTATCTTCCATCTTCAATGAATCCTTTTGCAAAAGAGAAAATCAAAGCAAAACACGGTCTTAGGAATTAATTAATTCTGGTTTTCATGTTAGTTATAATGAAATATGTGAATGAAAACCAATTCCCCTTTCCCCTTCTAAATTAGGCACATGCAACAACTTAGGATGGACTTTGATATCTGCACCTTGGCATCTGCACCTTGGCCAATGCAGGAATTAAGTCTTGAAATCTACTGCTGAAGTTAAACAAGTTGCTTTGCATTTCCTCACACAAAAGTAGGACAAGACTTGTATACATCAAAGAAATTAGTCTGGCTGCTCATCCCTTCTTGCCTCCATTTCTCTAGTAGAGGAACAGTCCCATGTGATGGCTGAATCTCCTGATGTGTGCAGCGTTCTGGCAGGGCTTTTGTCTCCTTCAATGTCAGGCTGGCTGACACCTACCCTTCTCCTTTTCTTTGTCACTCTTTATGCCTCAGTCTTTTTTTATGTCATCTAACCTGCTTTTCTTACTAGATGAAAGAATCTCAGGGGTTTTTCTCTTCTACCTTTGATCTTGTGTCACAGAAAATAACTGTGGTGATTATTTTAGCCTAATAGAACCATGCCATTTGAGGGGAAAAGTCAGCTAAATGCTTCCTCCAGAAGAATGAGATTTTTCACAGCCTCTTTGTTATACTTTGTTAGATCATAAAAGTTTGTAGCTGCCTTCCATTTATGGGGATTTGATGTTCAGGATCCCCTAATGTCTATTCTCTGTATGTCAATATGAAGAGCAGGCCAAATGTAAATATTGAGAAGACTATGGCTAAATGTAGGAATTTTCTTATCAATGAACAGTCTCCAGCCCTAGACAGAGATATTAAACATGTTTTTTCAAATTGGAAATCCGTCTCCTGTGTACCTTGTCTGTTTCCTGTGTGGGAATGCCACTGGAGGCTTGAAATCATAATGCCAAAGTTTCAGGGACCAGATCTGTAAAGATATGCTCAAATTCTGAGGTATGATAGAAATGCTAATGCAAAAGTTACTGATGGGCATCTGTGTCCAAGTCAACTGAGAGATGAAACCTAAGGCCAAACTGATATTCTCCAAAGGGATACAAATATAAACAAAATATGAAATAATAACTTTGGTACAAGTTTGTCACAGAACATCATGGAAGAACTTGAGAGTTGCCACTTAGGTGGGTGTCAGTCTTTTCTCCCAGGTAGCAAGGGACAGGACAAGATGAAGCAGCCTCAAGTTGTGCCAGGGGAGGTTTAGGTTGGATATTAGGGAAAATTTCCTCACTGAAAAGGAGGTCAAGCCCAGCATAGGCTTCCCAGGACAGTGGTGGAGTGTTCAAAAAGTAGAAGTGTTCAAAAATGTTCCAAAAAATGTGTGGAGATTATACTTGGGGGACATGGTTTAGTGATGAACATGTAGGTGATGGGGGAAATGATGGCTCAGCCTGGTGCTCTTAGAAATATTTTCCAATCTTAACCATTCTATGATCCTGTGATACTGTGGAGAAGCACACAATGCTGATATTGGTTCAGGCCATTTACTGTGTAGTTCATTATCACACTCAGCAGCACTGCAGACACAGATTTAGGAATTACAATATTTGTGTTAAACCACATGAACAAATATGACTACTTAAAAAAATCTCCCAAGCCCCCCAAAATCCATCAGTCCTCATCTACTCTCCAGCAGAGTTTAAATTATAATTACCTAGAAGTTTATTAGCAAAGAAATAATTACATGTGGAGTTTTCCACTCTTGGGACTTGCATCTGTCTAGTGCTTTGATAACAGTGATGCACAGCGAGGAGCTGCTTCCCCACAGTCCCTCCTTCTCTGCAGGAGATGGTCAGGCTGGACTTGTCCCTGGAGTGCCAGCTGGATGAGCCAGGTGCCTTCTTACAGAGAGGTCTCAGTACAACCCTGTCATTTGAGGCTGACTCCTGTTACTGAAGGGAGGCTGGGGCTGAGCAGCAGACTGCATGTCCTCAGTGTCTGTGTGGATGTTAACAGAGGACTCAATTAAAACACAGTCAGTAAAAATACAAGACTTTTTTTTTTTTTTTAACTTTGTACCAATAACCCCAGGAGTTGAAGGTAAGTTCTTGCTAGCTGCAGTACCACATCCTGTTTCACACAGGAAAGAAAAATATTTTTGTTTCGGGGCTTTATTGTGCCTGTTGTTAGTCCTGGAGGAGAATATATTCTGTGGTGCTTTTTCTTTCTCATTTTCCTTTTGAGTGAATTTATTCTGTTCTCACTATGGCTTTTCTGGTTGTTGCTTCCACTCCTCAGGTCCCCTGGGAATCCCTAGGGTTGGAAGCTGGCCCTTCTTCCCATTCAGCTGATATGTTTTCCTCTTCACTCATTTTTTGGACAGAATTTGCTTGGCAGCCTGCTACAAAATAAAAATAAAATAAGGAATACCACTTTTCTTCTTTACTAGGGAAAGATGACTTTCCATACAGATAGTGGTAGATTCTGATTTTTTGTCCTGGTAAGGAGTTTAAATTTTATCTCTTAGCGGCAAGTTGAGTTGATCCTGTATTACATCTCAAGAGATGATATCATTACCAGGATGGTAGAAATGATGGGGCATATTTGACTGGCCTTGAAAGGATCCTTGCTTTGTGCTGTCTCCTTGCTTTGTGCCTTCTTTGGGGGATGTAGTAGCCAGCTGCACTCAGAGCAACATAAAACGCCTAAAAGTAGAAGTGAGTGCTTCTTGTTTTTTTGTCTGATTTTTTCCTTACCCCAGTGTAAAATTGTATGTAATGACTTTCTAGAAGCAGGATATCTGAGATGTGCTTGTATTTTTGCCTTTTCTTTACCTAGTCATTGGGTAAGTATGAAGATTTTGTCAGGAATTTGGTTTACACATCTGTGTTAAGCAGTGCTGCAATACAGAATTAGGTGTGGAAGCTCCTCATTTCTGTCACTCAGGAATCTTCTCCTGACCACTGTAATTATATAAATGTAAAGTAAACATTTAAGAATCACTTTCATGGCCAGTTTTCAATAGCAGTTTGCCAGCTAACCCATGTCTGAGGGAAAGGCCCTAGTGCCTAAGCTGCCCCTGTAATGATGGGGGCCAGAGAGCCTGTACTGACACTGCATTCCTGCTTCGTGTAGAGCTAACAGTGCCAGCAGTGTTTCTAGCTGGACAAATGTGGGTCTGGAGTGTGAAGTTTTTTTAATTTACATGCAGGACAGAAAATGAGGACTATGCTGTAGTACCCTGTCTGTGGAGCATTGAATGGGACAAGGAGTGTGCTTTATTGTTGTGAGTAAAGGGCTGATGTAGGTCTGTTGAAAAGCTAATTCTTCAAATGAAAGTATACCACATTAAATGAGTAATGAAAATTCTGTAATGGTTTCTTTAAAGCAGTTGTGGAGAAATCCCTTGCTGCAGGATCAAGTGTGAAATGTCCCAGAGGCAAAGGACTGTTGGAAAAGCTTTGCACAGGTACCTGGGTTATGTGCTGTTCTGGATAGGGCAATAAAGACAAGATTGCAATGACAGATACAGAGACTGCACTGAAATGAGTGTGTAAAAGAGATTTTTGCTCAATGTATGTAAAAACCTGTTCAAGAAGTGTCGGGCCGCCCCGGGATCCAGTCCAGCGGGGTAGCCCCACAACTGGCTAATCCACAGGTGCCCAGATAGATATAGATAGCTCCACCAGAGAGACGAGAGGACGCTCAGGCTGCTGTAATCCAGGAGGGTTTATTGAAGGGAAGGCAGTTGGTGAGGGCAGGAGAGGAGGTGCAAGGAGACAACCACTCTGGAAGGAAGCAAGCTCTGAGAGCCCCACCGCAGGGGAGGGGTCGGGATTATAAATGAGGGAGGAAAGGCGGGGTCAGGGTACAAAGGAACAACAGGATAAGATGGGGTGATCGGGGGAAAACCAATGGGAGAGAGAGAGAGGTGTGGCTTCAGCCAGAGAACCAATAACAACACACAGAGCAGAGAACTCTCCAGAACTGGGGATGGTACAGCAGGGTGATGGACATTAACGGGGAGGAGACAACCAATGACAGACATGAGGAAAGGCGGGAACCCTGAGGCAATTACACTACTGCAGTATCCCAGGGCAACCCTGTCAGATCTTCCCCTGGGCCGCCTCCCACAAAGAACAGAAGTCAGAGCTGAAAACTCCTCAGGAGTATGCCTGTTGTGATTCAGATGGTGAGAGATGTAAGATGTGTGCCATGGTGAGAGATGTAAGGTGTGTGCCAGTGCTGGTAAAGCACAGCCTTTATTTGGATTAGCTTGCAGGAATGTACCGCAGGAGAATCTAATGAGAATAAAGGTGGGGTATTTTGATGCAGGTTTATGGACGATACAATGACAACGATGTTTAGTAGTGACACTCGAGATGTTATGAAACATCTGTTAGAGAAAGCATCCTCACCTAGGACAGTTAAAATTAGTCAGAACAGGATAAAAGTATACCAAATCCCAAATTCCCAAATACTAGTGTTATAGGTCTAGGGAAACTATTGGTCCTTCTTGTGCTTTATACGCACAAATTTGTTAATTTCAGCAATGTGATTCTTTCGCAAAAAACTTTTTTTTGTGTCTGTATTTCTGTGGTGGTGTGAGATGAACTGAATAGACCAAATTTCTGGCAGCCCTGCTCAGTCTAAGCTATTTGTCAGGGTTTGTCAGGTTTGTGTTTTTTGTAAGAACGCAAAGCAGCAGTCCCTCTGTGGCTCCTCAGAGATGGAGTCTGCCCTGCAATGCAGCATTCATTCAAAAATTTTAGATTTTGCATCATCCTTTAGCATTTCCCATGGAGATTCCGATGGGAGAGCAGGATAGGGGGAAGAAGCAGCTTTGAACATTTTCAAGACATTTGATGTAAATCTTTTAGCAAGCTCCATCCCATGCCGGTAGAATTGCATTTATTGTCACTTTTGTGGCCCCTCATTATTGCCACTTTTTGTGGTCCCTCATTTCCCTTCTCAGACTGTGAAGCAAACTGAGAATTTGCATGCTGAAAATTGTGTTTTTGTTGGTTTTCATGATATGTTACTGCTGTTACTGATTGTTCTTGCATTAATATCAAACTATATTTAAGCAAAAAACTCTATAAAAATATGAAGGAGTCCTACAAGAGAGCTGGAGAGAGACTTTTTACAAGGGTATGTAGTGATAGAACAAGGGGGAATGGCTTCAAACTAAAAGAGCTTAGGTTTAGGTTGGATGTCAGGAAGAAGTTCTTCTCTGTGAGGTTGGTGAAGTTCTGGCACAGGTTGCCCAGAGAAGCACTGGCTGCTCCATCCCCAGAAGTGTCCAAGACCAGGTTGGATAGGACTCTGAGCAACTTGGTCTAGTAGAAGGAGATTGGAACAAGATGGTTTTTGTTTAAGGTGCTTTTCACTCCAAACCATGCTGAGAATCTATGATTCCATGATCTGGATTTCTCTTTTCTATTTCAGAAGATTCAGGCTTCTAAACCATCCACATCCTTTGTATTGCCTTTCAGATGGTTTGAAACTCAAACCCAGCAGTAATCTCCTGTGACTTGTGCTTAGCACAGCTCCTCCACGTTTATATGCTTTTACCACGTTTATATGCTTTGACTCACCAACCGCAGTGGTGGTCGGAAGTGAGCTGGGGGAGGTCAGTTCCTGTGAACATGGCATTTAACCCATGAAATAAAAGCTGCAGCAGGAGCTGTTCTTCCTTTTTTTTAGTTGTCTTACAGCTTAAGCAAGTAAGAAAAAATGTGTGAGACTCTGCTCAAGCACAAGTAAGTGATATGCCTCTCTTTGGTGTGGAATTGCAGTCCATGTCAGATTCTTGCTTGCTTTGGAACACAATATTTGTTTGATTGCATCTGTTTCTGAAAGCTTATGGTGGTAACTTTGCTATCACTCTTTTCGCTGAATTTGATGTTTTGGATGGCCTGAAAAATGTAAGCTAATTGTTGTCAGTGTCACTGAGCTGGGTTCTATAGCAGGGCTGTACAGCCCCAGCACAAACACTGCCTTATACCCCTGCTGAGGTCTCAGCTTGGCCGTGGACAGGAGGAAGAGGTGAACTTTAAGCTTTAAGTAGATTTGAGGAAAATGCTGGAGCTAATAAAGCAGCATAAGAGGAAGAATTGATGTGTGAATTTATAAAATAAGGGTCAAAACACACTTCTTTGCAGTACTGTAAGTAGCTCATAAGAAGTTTTAGCCTAGACAGAAGGGGTGTCTGGTGATGCCACACATTTTAAACCAATGAAGGAACCACTAGCTTTTGTTTTCAGTGTAAAAGGTAAAGTGGCTCAAGATAGTCCTTTTTTTAATTTTTTTTTTTTTTTTTTTTTTTTTTTTTTTTGGTGGCAGTGGTTAAAGGAGAATGGGGAATGCTTAGGGTAACTGGTACTTTATCCCAAGTCAGCATGGGGTAGCTGGGCTCAGCTTAGGATGTCCAGCTGGGGATCTCCTAGGGATGTAGTGCCTGAGGGCAGGAGAAGCTGTAGCTCTCCTCCTTCAGTGGCTGTGCAGGATTGTGGAAGTGTCTGGCATCTACCAGGAATTCAGTGCTGTGCTTGTGTCATCACACAACAGAGCACGGGTTAGAGGGGTCTTCTCATATTTTCTAGAGTTGTGGTAGGTGCAGAGATTTGTCCACTGAGGAATTGGATCACTGAAGCAGTTTTTAAGAACATATAACATTTCTAGATTGCATTCCAGTCACATGCTGGTGAATACCTGCTGAAATACTTGGCTCTGTTTTCTGCGTGCTGCCCTTTTAATTTTCTTGAAATCAGGCTTTTCGCTTGTGCATGTTTTAATTTCTGGCTGTGTTGAGCTGCTGTTCATAAGGAAGAAGTCCTAGTCCTTCCCCTTAAAATCTGGCCTGTGGCAGCACTGCTACTGTCACAGGGAGCTTTTGGTACCCAGAGCCAAGGCATCAGTGTAAATTCTGGCAGTGATTATGTGTTTGCAGTAATCTATAAATCTGCTCTAATAATCTTCTTTGTTTTCACTGCATTTTTCTGTTAAATGAATCTATATTTTAATAGAACTTAATACTTATAATTTCCTGGTTTTAGCTGGAAGGGTGTTTTAATAGCTGGTCTCAAATCTGCTGAAAAGATACTTGTGGTAGAAATGCTGATGAACCTTCGACCAGCAGCAACTGGCAGCCATACATGGGGAATTCAGAGATTGTATATTTGGGTGGCAGAGATCAGTAAGTAGATTTGTGCCCTCTGAATCTATTTTTTGACAACAAAATCTGCAGTCTGCATGGCTCAGACTCCAGGGGCTTTATTCAAAAGGTCACATCCTGATTTAATACCATTAATATAAATCCAGGAAAATTTAGTTGATGTGACTGGGAGTGCTTTTCATTTCAGGTTTTTGATCTTAATAGGAATCTGGGTGAAAGTAGGCTGCATTTTTGAAGCTAAAGCCATGTTGTTGAAGACATCACAGAGAGACTGGTTTTTCCCCTTTGGATGAATCCTTTCTATGTGATGCAGGCCACCCTCCACTCTTGTGAGATTTTGGTAAATTCAGTTAATCCATTTCAAAACAGTAATAGGGAAAGAATGTTTGTAATGTTTTCTTTGCCCTTTTTAGAGCATTTATGTCAAATTTCTACATTTGATGTGTTTTTCATTTCTGAGTACTGCCAGAACCCCATATATTTATATGTTCAAATGCAGCAACTTCAAACCACATTCCTTTTAAAATTCTTTTTTTAACCTTCTCATGACACACTAGAAAAGTTGATGTGAGGGTTTTATGTAGCCTTGCCACAATTCCAAAAAACTTCAAATCAAATACTGCAGGGTCCATGATGGTTTGTTTTCAGAATCTTCACAGAATTGAATCAAGAATGTAAAACTAAAGATCAGCAATCATATTAATCACTTCTTTCTCTCTATTGCCACTGGATTGTATCTTAATGGCATCTTCTACACTGGAGCTTTTGCAGGCATGTTAATCTTTTCTATAAGGAGGAGTAATAAATAGGGATAAGATGCAACTTGAGTGATTAAATCTGAAGAACTGTCACTTGTACCATTCCCACCATGTGGAACATATTTCTGAATCATCCTAACACAGTTGTATTTTATCAAGTAACAGAACATTATATGCTACAACACTTGTATTTCTGTTAGGAGAAATTATTTTGAAATGGTTTTTAACTTTTATATTTGCTCTTTTATTTTGGGTGTCTGTGGTAAAGAAGTAAATAATTAATTAAAGACAGGATTGCAGAAATTCTGTCGTTCTTATCAGTCAGGCAGTTCAACAGGATAATTAACACTAGTATATTGGTTGTAATAACTTGTGAGTGAATGGCTCACCCCTCTCCTTTCCCCCTTTCCTTCTTCAGGAACTTGGATGAGTGATATACTTCCAGAAGTAGCACAAATTTTCTTCAGGATCAATAGAACAAATACTAACTTCTTTCCTTCCTTCCCTCAGGTTGCCCTTGCTCTCCTTTTCAAATCAAGTGTCACATTGACTCCAGTCCCGTGTTGGAAGCATGTGGGGAACTGCAGCACATCAGCTCAGCGCAATGTCTCCATCAGGCTGGAAGGAAGCCCAAAACCAAAACTGCACTGGCCAAAATGCATCCTCTACAGAAACCCCAAGGTAAGTGGCTTTGTCCTTCTAGAAATTTGTACAAGTGTCTATTGCACAGGAAGTATAATATTTTTAAATTATTGTTTGAATTTGAGTCACAGCAAAACAGTTACTTTTACATTGTAATGTATAGCTGGTATGGTTTTATTATCTTCTTTTTCCAATGTTAGATAACCGCTTAGAAAAGTCTTCAAGAAGAAAATGATTCAGCAATAACCAATTACTTAACTTGTCACTTTATATTTCTTGTCCTGTTGGTATACCTCATGCAGCTGTGAAGTGTAAGTTGAATTTAACAACATTGTTTATATTTTTGATAATTTTTTTGAAGTATTTTAGGTAGTAATACCTTATTGTTAAAACATGGTCTGTTTTCCATTTATTGTAAGAGCTACATATGGCAACAGGAAATGCCTCAATGGAACAAATGTATTTTGAAAATGTGAAGTAGAAGCTAAACCAATCACCTGTGGGTTGTGGTACTTCCACAGAACTGCCAGCTAATAGTCAAATAGGTGGTAAACCCAAAGTATGATGTAAGATACTGAGCCAGGAAGTAGCATGTTCCAGCTGGTCTCCAGCTGTTTTTCTAGTCTTCCCAGGCTTCTGAATTCTGCAAAAAAGATAGCAGGAAATTTCTTGAAAGAGTAGAAATTGTTTTCATGTTTCTTCATCAGTGAAATGACATGTGGTCTGTCTTTGTAATGCCAGTTTGCCAAGCGTCCTACTCTTACTACCCCATGCTTTGTAGTGTATCAAGGACTCATAAAAAGAGGGTGCTGGACAGGAACGAACGCAGATCCAAACCAATGTGGTTAATCATACATTCTCCCTTTATTGTTTATACAATGGCAGTTTATATACACTTCAAGATAGTTTACAATTGTGAGCACACTCTCATTGGCAAGCAAACATTGTTTGTCTTTGTCTTAAGGTGGCTAAAGTTTCACACTGCAGACCTATACTAATTCACACCCCAAAAGCTCATTATACTGTGTTACACGTTAACATAATTTCTAACTGCGCCACAGGCTTATTTCCAACTGTGCCATAGGCTTCAAGACCTCACCGAGGCCCGTATCTGAGGCTTAGGCTGAGGTAGCTCAACCTTCACTCTAAATGTACAAATCATGTCCTCTTTCTCTCAGAAATTCTGCTACATTGTAGAATTGATTACACTTATGTTTGTAATGGGTGCTTGTCTCAAGGGAATAGGGGATGCAAAAAGCATGGAGCTTGAGAGGTGTTTGGAACAAAGGAAGCTAAGTCTCAAGAAGATACTAAATTCATAAACCAAAATGTTTAGAAGATATAGGTCCATGTGATAGATGGTCATTGTCATCTGGAAGGTATTTTTGTATTGTACATACTGAGCCATTACATTACCACCCCCTCCCAATTAAAATATCTATACAAAAGCAATTCAGCCTTAAACAACAACAAAGAAAGCATTGTATTTTCTGCTTCTGGAAGTAAACCTTAAACATTAAATTAATATACTACTTCATGCTTGACACATCTCACAAGGTCTGTGTCTTTAAGGAGCTTTCACCTAGAGGTCTTGGTAGCCCAAGTTTAATTAGTGATTGTTCCATGAATGTTGTTATTACTGGCAACAAAAAGGAATAGTGAAAGTGTCTGTTCAGTAAGAACTGGAATGAATTCATCTGGTGCAAATAGTTTGCTGTTGTATTCGTGGGCACTGATTTCCAATCACTGAGGATGTAAACTGTTTTTCCTCTGTGTGTATTTCAGAAAGTTGGAGGGGCCCTAGTTAGCTCAATTTGAAGCCATGAGCTGCTGTGTAAAACCTTCAGGAGAAGGAGGAATGAGGAGATACCTTTCCAGCATGTGGCTTCAGCCTTCAGGCAGCACCTGAAAGTGCTTTGTAATGTTGGTATCTTCCATATAGCAAACTTCTACTTTAATAAGAGCCAAAGAATCACAGTTTGGGTGGAAAGGAAACTTAGAGGTTATCTTGTGTCATCCCCTTCTATAGGCAGGGATGCATTCCGCTAGACCAGGTTGTTCCAAGCCATGTCCAACTTGGCTTGGACACTTCCAGGGATAGAGAAGCCACAGCTTCTCTGGCCAACTGTGTCAGGGCCTCACCACCCTTAGGGGGAAGAATTAATTCCTAATATGCCATCTAACGCTGCTGTCAGTCAGGAAGCCATTCTGTCCTGACCTGGTGCTCCAGGCCTTTGTCCAAAGTCCCTCTTCAGTTTTCTTGGAGCCCCTTTAGGCACTGGAAGGGGCTGTAAGCTTTTCCTGGAGCCTTCTCTTCCCCAGGCTGAACACCCTGCCAGTTCTCTCAGCCCGTCTCCAGAACAGAGAGGCTGCAGCCCTTGCAGCACCTCTGTGGCCTCCTCTGGACTGGTTGCAACAGGTCAATGTCATTCTTGTTTTGGGGGCCCCAGAGCAGCAGGTGGGGGTCTCATCAGAATGGAGCAGAGGCAGAGAATCTGCATTACCTGCTGCTCATGCTGCAGGTGGGGATGCAGTCCAGGACATGTCGAGGTTCTGGGCTGTCAGCGCATGTGCTCAGGTCATGTCAAACATTTGAGACCCACACCCCAAAGTGGTTCTCCATGGGGCTAATCTTGATCCATTCTCCACCCAGTCTGCATCTGGCATTGCCGTGACCCAGTTCCACTTGGCCTTGAACCAAGGTGGCCTTGAACATCTGGTGTGGCTGAAATTTTACTTGCTAAGTAGTCCTGGGTAGGGTTAGTGGCTTTACCTCCATGCTGAGGTCTCCATTGCTCAATATTACTTCAGTAGGTAAAAATTCAGAATTAACAAAAATGTTTTCCTGCTTCCTTTTGGTCCAGTGCAGAGTGTGTTGTCTGAGGTGATTCACATGAATCCACTAACAGGAAAGACATCAAATATTTAAATGGACAGCAGTGAGACCTAGTGTAAATGCTTTGATATTATTGTAAAACCTTTGGGTGTATGGATCAGGGCCAACTTTGAAGGCCTGATGGGGTATGTGGGGTAGGTTCTGACATGTCTGCCTGCTGCACTATGCACCCTCTGTGGGGATCGCAGAGCTTGTCTTTGGTAGATGGGCCAGATGGCTGTATGGATACTTGTTTTTAGGTTGTTTTTTATTTTTACGTGGAGAAACATGGCCAGATGCTCACTGGTCACATGGTGTGCACTTGAAAACCTAGTGAACAAAACACAGATCTTCACCATCCCATTTATATGCAAGAAGATTTTCTTTTCCTGTTTCCCTGTTATTCCCGTGTAAGATAGGGCTTGTAGAGGTCTTTTCAGAATTGGACTTTAACACCTTTATTTTAGGATAGGAATTTCAGATGGTTTTGGAGACTGGGCAAATCAGTCCTCTTATAGGAAGTGTCCTCTTAAAGCTTAGAAAATTTGATTTTATTCTTTCATGCTGAAATAAACTCAGTAATGTAGGAAGTTTAAAATCTGACCTATACTCAGATCACCAAAATGCTTTTACACTTCTTTATCACTGACCTCAGACACTGTCTGGCTATGGACTACTATGGCAGCTGCCCATCCACTGGAGCAGAGCAGACATCTGGGCTGATGTGGGTCTTAGAACAGATGCAGAGCCTTCTGCAAGGAAGGGACAATTGGAATTGACTTCTTGGGTGCATATGCCTCTCTTTATCCTCCTAAAACAAGTAACCCTGGAATTACATTCAGAACGGTTGTTAACTCAAGCCCCATTACAATACTGGTCACATGTCCCAGCTGGATGATCAGACTCAGAAATGGTTGAAAGAAACTGTTTTCAAAAATGTTTTTAATACAGCATGAAGTTAGAATTTCCTCATTTAATATGTCAACTCATTGGATAGTCTAGATTGGAGGGCACACTTGGCAGTCTACTCCATGCAGTGTGTGCTTTGGGAATAATCCCACAGCCAGTTTTCCTGCCTTCCAATGTCAGTTCTTCCTATGGGAGTTGTTTTCCCTATATGAAACCATGACAGCATGGGAGCCTGTCGCCATGAGTTACTGCCTGTGTATGCTAAATCATTTATTCTGCAACCAATGGAAGATCTGAATAATATTTTAGAATTGCATTACATTTTAATGCCACTTTTAAAAAATACTGTATTAAACTTTGTACCTTGGCCTCCTTGTGAGTCCTGAAGTGGAATGTGAGTGTTCTTACAATACTTGTTTTATTTATACCATATGCAACTCAACATAGAACCAAAAGAGGAAGGAAATTTGTGACTACTACACCACAGAAGAGAGAGGGGAGGGAAATGAGAGGAAGAAAAGCCATTATGTTCAGCCTGTGGCATTTTGGACCAAGCAAACACAAGGCACTGAAATCTATGCTGGGGTTGGGTTTTGAGAGTTTATTTTGGGATGTGGTTCATCCTTCTACCTTTTTTTTCCCCAATATAAGCATTCAATAGGGTGCCAGAATTTTGAGAAGTCATTAAAGGGGAAGCTCATTAGTGTGATTGAGATGGCAAGCAAACTTGCAAACTGAAGCGTAAGCTGTGCATCCTGTTTGGTAATGAGGAAGCAGTGCAGTGCTGCAAGCCACTCGGTTTGTTAGCACAACGAAGCCAGCTGTAGAAACTCAGAATCGAAGCCTGTCATTTTTCTTTAGCAGCTTGCTTTGGTGTAAGCAATACTTCACGACTGCACATGTGCCACTCATAAAAAATTAGGAAAGAATGCATACCTCTTGGTCTGGATTTTGTTCCCAGTTTAGGATAAAGAAGATGGAGATTTATCCTCCTGTTTTTTTCCCTTCTCTTTCATTAGTACCTCCTAAGCCTGTCCATCTCAAACCTGGGCAGGAAAGAATTCCTCCTGCACCATCTCGGCCTTTGCCAGCTGATCCCAAGTCATCAAGGAGCTTAGCATCTGGAGAGGAAGAAATACCAATATCAGCAGGAGTCAACACGCTCATTGAGAAATTTGAAAGTATTAGGTAAATATGGCTTTGCCAGGTCCGCTCTCCTCTCCCTTTTCTGCATTTTAAACTTAGAATATAATAGTAGAAAACATTAACTGTAATGATCCCATGGAAAGTCCTCTTGGGATGTTTTCTACTGAAAGTGCAAAGTTTCACTGAGGACAAAGTGTATTTTTAATAAAAGCTGCAAATTTTAGTTTGTAACATACAGTCATACTTAAGGAGCTTAAGACCTGCTGAATTTGGTAGGATTCTAACAGAGGCAAGTAGCCCACAGTCTGCTTTCGTTAAGTTGGCTTAATGTGGGAATTACATCATAGGAACTTGATTGTTATGATATGAAATAATTGAGTTTTCTCTCCAAGATACAATAAACATCAGATCTTGCTTCTTGGAAGCAGGCAAGGGTATAGGGTACTGTGAAACAATGTCATGTAGAACAGCAGCTGTTCTAAAACTTTGTAATGAAAGACACTAAATTGCATAAAATATATGTATTTTGCTGTAAAACCAGCTCATTTTACAAACACATGAGAACTTTTCCTGAAGAACAAATCTGCCTGATGGAGCTAAGTAATGGGGTTTTTTCCACAAAGAGGGAGATGGAGACAGGCATTGTACTGTGCCTTGGAGTGTTATCACCTGGGTGAACCTGGTGTCTTTCAAAAAGGAATAGTGCCTTCTCATGCTTCAGTACATTCTCTCTGGCAGAAAATACCTTGCTAAAAGGGCTTGGTTCTGTTGAAGAATGAGAGTTTCTATTTAAATGAGTCCAGAACCAATTGTTTCTTTTTAAAAGCAATTTCTTCTTCTCCAAACCCTCAAACCAGACTGTTCTTCAAGGTGACATGGAAAGCACTAAAGGCCCAGGATTCTGGTGGTGCCATTTCAGTAGAATGTAGGGGTGATGTTTTTTTGTTGGGTGTTGTTGGGTGATCATTATTATTGCAATGTGCACACTTTTGCCTTCTGGGATTGTCAGTGGGGTGCAAGAAATACAACTTGAATCAAATAGCAATCAGATCCTCTCTTTCAGGCTACTTGTGAAACCTGAGTGTTGATATGACTGTGGTGCTTTCTCTTTACCCACAGGCAACCTGTACATATTCTTCAAAGAAACCAGCTAAATTTAGCTCTTAAGATGGAACCTGGCCTGGACTCATCCAAGCAGACGAGCTTGTGTGACCGTGACGCAGTGGTTTCCAGTGACTCTTCCACAAATGACAAAACTGAATTGGATGAAGCTGAGCCAAACATACCATGCAGCACAGATCTAGCTAACACAGACATAATGAAAATTAAAGAGCTGAGCATAGGTGATAACAAAAGCCATGAAGACTGTACTGTTGTGACTGTGAGCAAAGAGTCCCAGGAAGACCTTGGCAATAAAGACTCAACTGCAGAACTGAATGGGAGTGGTAAAATTCCCAACAGAGATAGTGGCATTGACAGTCCTTCCTGTAGTGTGGCTGGGGAAACATTCCCCAGCGAAGAAGGGGCAGAGCAGAAGAAGCCCAGCATGGCTGGGAACCCAGGAGAGATGGAACCTGACAGAAAGGGCACCAAACCTTCCTCTGTGGAACAGAAGAGAGATTCCATGCAGGATGACGACAGTGACATTGATGAAGGAAGCAGTGAGGAGCAAGAGATAGCAGAAGTGCCAAAGTTAGAGTATTTGGATGTAAACAAGGTAAGGGAGTTTGTTCGTTGCTATCGAGTGCTCTGAAACCAGTTCCTGACACTTGCATCACTTTCATACATTGATTGGATAATTTGTTTGGTTTGTTTTTCATCAAAGGACCACGATAGTCAGTATTGTTTCCTGCTTTACACAGGTCATAACTTGCTCCTGACCTAGATAGTTTTTTAGAAAGGTTCCCAGCTTGCTTCAAAAGGTTTAATATAAGAGAATCCATCACAGCCAGAGGTTAGCTGTTAAAATTCAAATACTTTTGTAGGTGAAGACTCCTACCTTCTGTTTATTGCTTGGGTTTGTCTAGGTTCAGCTTGTTAGAGCATGTCCTTTTCCGTGGAGCTTTGTGTTATTCAGAGAGTTAATTGGATAGTGCATCTTGCAGGGTCAGGACCTTGCATCCGAGTAGAATGGGCAGGATCAGAATCTTGTCTCACCCAAAATTTAGAGTGGTTTTTTACAGAAACCTGTGCTTTTGTTGGTGTGACCACTTCTTGAGTGCAGAGAAGTTGTTTTAATGGTAGTTATGTCCAATTACTGTTCAGGAAACTGTAGCTGGAAAATAGATTTTTCTTTGATTCCAGACTAATGTAGTCCAGACTGTTGTGTGTTTGCAGCATCTATGTAAGATTAATGACAGATTCCTTTGATTATCAGCTTATCAAGACAATTATTTTTTAGAAATAGTGCTGTAGGAATAGATTTTTCCAGAATTTTTTCTAATAGGGATTAGATTTTTCCAGAAAAACAGAACAGAATATTGCAAAATATGTGCAAAATATTCCGCTTTTTGCACTTTTTGTTTGATGGCTCTTTTTGTTTGTATTTGTGGGTGTTTAAATTTGTTAGGGCTTTTTTCCCCCCAAGCCATGATGACAGTAAAGTTATTATGTGGGATTTTTGTGTTTTAAGGAATATGATGAGCAGTTGCAGCTAATGATCTGTAGCTAGTGAAGTGCAGTGTCCACACCTCAGTTTTTACAAATCAGGTGGTTCTGTTGAACTCACCGAGTATATAATGATTTGTGTCTGTCAAGGGCTTGTCCCTTGGGAAATGTGGACATTAGAATGCATTTCTTAGTTTCTAGGTCAATCATCTGGTGACTAGAAAATGATGAAAATGGCATGCAAGTTCTGTACCTCAGAGTTTGACAAGTGTGTTTATACCTACATACACACACTCTGTATGTAGGGAGTTGGAGTTGTTTAGCCTGGAGAAAAGGAGACTCAGAGGTGATCTTATCGCTCTCTACAACTTCCTGAAGGGTAGTTGTAGTCAGGTGGGGGTTGACCTCTTTCACCAGGCAGCAACTGACAGAACAAGAGGACACAGTCTCAAGCTGCATCAAGGGAAATATAGGTTGGATATTAGGAAAAAGTTTTTTACAGAAAGGGTGATAAAGTACTGGAATGGACTGCCTGGGGAGGTGTTGGAATCACCGTTCCTGGATGTGTTTAAAAAAAGACTGGATATGGCACTCGATGCCATGATCTAGTTGAGGTGCTAGGGCATGGGTTGGACTCGATGATCTTGAAGGTCTCTTTCAACCCAGACATTCTGTGAATTCTGTGACATACTTTAATTATTTTATATTCATAATGTGAATGTATGTGCATGTGTGCCACTGAAATATTATTTTAAAGACATGTTATTAGTTGCAACAGGCCAGCAAGAAAGCCTAGAATTGTAGAATTTCCTGAGTTGGTAGGAACCCATAACAATCATCAAAGTCCAACTCCTGAAAAATAATATACTACATTAAAAAAATCTTTAATCCGATAATTAAATTTACAGTTTGGACTACGAATGCTGTATCAAACCAATTGTGACAACCCCAAGCTGAACACTTACCATATGATTAAGAAGTGCTTTGTTGACAAATACCACTGTTTTGTACGACATCAATTATTTGATGGCTGTTTTTGAGTCTTGTTCCTTAAGTTATGTGTCCATATAGTAGGAAATAAGGATGACAAAACACAAAGTTATGAAGCTGTAATTATCTGGAGCTCACCTGGTGAATTTATGGGAGGTATCTGCAGAAGAAAACTTGTTTGTTTTGGGTTTTTTGTATTACCCTTCCTCCTGTGGTGCATTTATATGATGCACTGCAGGTTTTCCCATGCAGTTTGAGTTGATTTCCCCTTCCAAAAGGCAGTTTTGAGGCTCACCAAGCTACACTAAGTCACCTTGTTTATGCAGTCACATAGAGGAGGAAGGCTGAGAGAGCAGCTGCCTCTTCTTCAGTGTAAAGATTGTGCCCTCTTCTGGGGACACATTGGGTGAAGCCAATTTCTATGTCAAGTGTCCTCATAAAATCACAGAATCCAATCTAAACCTCCCCTGTCATAACCTGAGGTCATTTCCCCCTCCCCGCTTTGATTCTGTTGCAGATTTGGGGCACTACGGACTCAGGATTAGAGTGAAGGGCCATAGCTCCCAGCAAGGAGAGCTAACGTGATTCAAAGTTGACTTGTTCCATGGTTATTCTTAGGCTGGAATTTCACATCACCCTTGACAAAACCTGATCATTTTCCTGCTGGAAAGAACTGAGAATGCTGGCTTGGGAGCTGGGGAGACCTCATCTCCTTCAAAAGCCTTAAGTTGGGAAAGTCTTTTTCCTGCATTCCCCCTCCTACCCCTTTGCACCTTTTTTTGCACCTTTGTACCAGTCTTTGCAGCTGCACCATGAAGGTAACCAGTGGTCTTATTAAATATGAAAGCTGTTATATTTGGAGGAGGAGCATAAGTACAGCTGCAGAGTGATTTAATGATGGCTCAGTAACTCCTAGGATATCAGTGTAAGTGAAGTTCATGAATAACCATTCTTTTCTACTTCAGTTATCTCTCTGTCTTCTACCCAAGCTTGCACACAGCTCATGGCTGGGGAAGGTAACCTTGCCTGATATGTGAGTGGTATTGTTTTATTTAGTCTAGGCTTAGCTATGCAGTGATTCTTTAGATTCTTTAGAAGTCATTTCACCTAAATCCAAATGGATTTCTACCTTGTTAAATTTTTACTCTGTCTCATTCCCCCCTTTCTCTGATGGTAAGTAAATTCTTTTACTTAATGCAAATCTTTACATTAATAAATGTCCCTTAATGCTTTACTATGAATATTGGACCTACTAGGCACAATTACAATAGCACAAGGAGTCCTCAAGCATACACAACCTTTACTAGTATATACAAGCACAGTTTTCTGATCAGTGACTGGATGAATCTCAAAGTGGTAGATACTTTGTTCAGTGCCAAGACACACATCTTGAGCATTAATAGTATTGCTTTATCCTAGTTGTTTCTTAGTAGCACAAAATTCTAAGTTTACTGTTTGCTACTTTTTCTTCACCTTTTCTGCCTATACTTTTTGTTCTGAGGGGTAGAGCACCATTTTTCATTGTTTAAACAGTGGCATTGCATACAGTAAATACAAAGGCAGTAGCCACATTAGAAATAGGATCATAGGTCACAGATGATTCTGAGATTTTTTAATATAATCAGCAAATTTACCATAGTCTACCAGGATTGGAATTTTCTCTTAGAATTAATTGCATTATCCTAGACAATCCTTCAAATTTCAGTTGGAAAATTACTTTAGCCTCCTCCTGTATGATCAAAGTTGCTGTTGCTTGTATCCAAAACTGTACTTGTATAAAACTGAAAGCTAAAGACACATTATTTTGAACCATAATAAGCACTTCTACTATTAACTTGTGGTCTTGGACCCTGGCCTTTTAGGGATAATTCTAGGGGTTGTTTGAAGTTTGCTAGTCTACTTGCTGCAGTGGCCAGCTGTCTCATAGATTTAGTGTACTGATTAAAATACACAAAACAATTCTATAAAGAAAATTACAAACTACCCCCCCCCCATATACTCATTTTGCCCGAATAAGTTTTAGTCTCAGTTCATTGTCTTTTGGTGTCAATTTCTAAGTGGCTTCTGGGGCCTGTTTCATTCAAGCGTGGTGGATCCAGGCATTCTGCTTCATTTTCTTTGACCTGTCTACTTAAAGCCACTATATAGGTCTCTTGCACTATTCTGGAAATAAAATGTGATCTTTTGTCTGGGAATATTGTGACTGGAACTCTAAAAGCAGTATTATTTACTCTGGTCACCCTGACAGTTCTGGTGGGGAATGCTTCTGGCCACCCTGAAAATGTATTTGCCAATACTCATAAATGCTGACACCCCCCTTTCCATGGGGGTTTTGAAAAGCTAATTTACCACTGCTCTCTAGATCCATGGCCCCTCCCAATCTGATCAAGTTTTGTCTGGGGGTATTCTTGGGGTTAGTCTGGAGGCAAGGATCACACTCTCAGTTTACCTGAGTGATTGTGGCATATAAATTCTTGGTAATGATCTTTTAAATCAGATATGTGTAAAAAGCCTGTGAAAATTACCACTTAAAAGTCAACATTTCATTTCGATGCACTCTGTAACTCTGGCAGCATGGGTCATTCTGGGAAAGGAGCCGCACTTTATAAAAGCTGTTAAGTAGTTAGGCCCCAGTGTGTTTTCTGGTGCTCCGCCCTTACTAGTGACCACACAAATGGGGAGGGATTACCAGCTCCCCTTCAATGGTAGCCCACCCCTCTTGGTTATATGTCCTTTTTGATTAGTATTATTATTATATTTTGGCTTACCTTTAAGGGAAATCTGTCTATAATTACCTCACCTTTTGCTGCTTTCTTTGCCTTTTTATCCACTAGCTCATTTCTTTTTTCTCAATTCTGAGCTCATTCTCTGCTGTGCTTTAATTTGCATACTTTTAGTAGCTGGATTATGTCTTGTGTATGTTTGATATTTTTTCCTTGTGAGGTCAGCAGTCCCCTCTCTCTCTCTAGACAACTTCATGTGCGTGCACAACTCTGAATGCATATTTACAGTCTGTATAAATGTTTATTTTCTTTCTTTTTGCCATTTCTAAGGCACAGGGCAGTGCAATAATCTTGGCCTTCTGTGCAGAGGTGCCTGTTGGTAAGGGTGCAGATTCTATTACCTCTTTGGTAGTGACAGCATGTTGCTTTCCACTGGCAACGTAGCTACTCTTGTCAGTGAACCAGGTCTCTGCATCGTCTAAAGGAGTGTCTTTTAAGCCTGGGCAGCTGGAGTATGTAGCTTCAGTAGTCTCTAGGCAATCGTGGTGTCTCTTTGATTTCTGCTGAGAAAAGAGGCTGGATTGACAATGTTAGTTACTACTTTCTCTATATTATCTTGTACCATGATGGCCTGGTGCTTCAGGAACCTTTGTGGTGAGAGACAGTGGTTGCTCTTTACTTCTAGTACTATGAACACTATGTGGGACACTAGCACAGTCAATTTCTGTCCCAGGGTAAACTTGCGTGCTTCTTGTATATTCAGCACGACTGCTGCTACTGCTCTGAGGAAGCCTGGCCATCCTTTGGCATTGCACCTAGTTGCTTGGAAAAGTAAGCAACTGCCTTCTGGTAGGGACTCAAGTCCTGAGCCAATATCCTCAGGGCAATTCCTTGTTTTTCGTGGGAACATAGGAAGAATGGTTTACTTACATCTGGAAGTCCCAAAGCTGGACCTGACATGAGGGCACTCTTTAGCTGGTGAAAGGCCCGTGGGGCTTCTTGCTTCCCTTGTCCACTGGAGATCTCTATCTGACAAACAGTCTGTAATTATAAACCCACAGCTGGCACAACTTTGCTATGCCTGTGTCTTTTTTTTAATACTCTGTATCCTTGGAGTTCTAGGAAATTTGAAAGGCTTCTTCCTTCTTTTTGTGGCGTTTCCCAGAACTCTGGTTCTTTGCAAGTTGTTCTCCAAACAGAGAGGGGGATTTTGAAGCCTTGAGGCCCACGGACTATGTGAGCTAGGTTTTGTGCTCACTTTTAGGGCTTTTCTATTCAAATGCAAAATTTTTTGGCTGGCTTCATGGATAGGGAGGCAAAAGAAAACATCTTTCAGATCTAAAACAGTGAACCAGATTAGTTCCGGTGTTAAACAAGTCAGTAAGGTATATGGATTTGCTACTACAGGATATAAATCCTTTGTTATCTTATTGATAGCTCACAGTTCTGTACAATCGATTATTGGGCTGATTTCTTCCTTATCTTTTTCAGGGGGTACTGCTTAATTCTCACTGGTTGTGTCTCTTCTTTAAGCTTGATTATTATGGGGGGGCTTTCTTTGCTCTCCCTGGTACATCAGAGGCCTATACCCCTGAAAATACTTGTCCTAATATCTCTTCACTAATTTCTACCTTAATTTCAATGGCTGTTAATGTTAAACTTATTAATACCTCTATGTACCTTTGATCATTTACCTCCAGAGTAACTTCTTCATTCTAGAATGTTTAGTTAGTTGGGTATATACAAAAACTTGTAAATACCCCATTGTTACTTTAAAGGTTTGCAAAAGTATGCCTTCTTAGACTGGCTAGTTGTTCCCCATACCGTAACATAATCATTCTCTACAGGTACTAAAGCTTAATTTAAAACTGAACATATGACCTCTGTATCAACTAAAATTCCACCCTTTCCTTTCTTGTGGTCCCACTGCCTCTTGCAGAGGGATCTGTAACTTCTTAGTTCTGGATGAGATTGGACTGCCAGGAGGGGGATGGGTTTGAGTGAGTATACCTTTGGAGCCTGAGTCCTCTTCCCTTTTGGGGAGGTCCTCCTCATCCTCCCTTACCTTAGGAGGAGCCTTTAACAAATCATGTATGTTTTTGTGTTTCAGGATGATAAGCTTTGTTTGATTTCATACATTGCTGCCTTATACTGGTTGCTGAACAACACATTTGATTTGCCTTCTCTTTGTTTTGTTTTCTTTTTCAAGAGCTAACACCAGTGGGTCAGAGGGAACTCTGAACCCACAGTTACTCTGCCATTCTGGCTGATTCTTTAAGGTGAAAAACATACCAATATACAAGACCTCACCTTATTTGCTCTGGTTAGTTCTCATTCCTTATACTGTTTTGTTTCCACCCAAGCTTCACAGTCTTTTCTCAGTTTTTCTCACACACAGTTTTTCTCACCTGCCAAGTGGCAGGTATCAGATGCGATCTTCCACACGTAAGATTTAAGATCTTAGGTTCTGAATCGGCTTGATCAGGAACCTTCAATTTACAATTGGGTCATAGAACAGCAATACCAGCCCCTTTCACAAACTCTGTATTGCAGTCGTACTCAGGCAAGGTCCCAGCCTCTCAATGCACCAAAAACTCCCTTTCACAAAATCTCAGTCTTTGACAGTTCTTTTCCTGCACAATTTGATTAAAGCATTGTTTCTACTGACACTTACTTTGTTGCCCTGCAAGAGGTTGTGCTTGTTACAGCAAAAACTCTGATATGCTTACAAACACAGACCCCCACTCCTTATCTCAAATTCCCGAGAGTCAAGGCTTAAGTTGCTGTGGGGGGGAAGAATTCTTGGAATTCCTCTAATTTGTTTTACCATAGTTAAACATAAATCACTATACTGTAGCTCTGTTGCATAAAATGCTACACTTGTTACAAAAAAAATCTTAAAATCTCCACAAACATAACCATACAATCCCAAGAATCAAATTACCACAATGCGGTGGAAGAACCACACAAACTGACTGGGAAAGGTAGTATCTCTTAAAGTGCTCGCTTTTCTCAACACAACACAGCATACAACACTTTAGCATTTACCCACATCAGCTTCTTCTGGTCCCCACACACTCTGCACACAATTAGAATAACAGCACGCAGTAAAATTCTAGGAATCAAGTCTGAACCACTGGGGTAGAGGAATTCCCCCCCCCCACCCAGGTTCGTCTAGCCATGCTTAAAATGTGCATAGTCTACACAGTCTACACAAATCACCACCTTTAAACACAGTAAACATCCTCACTCACGTTTCTCCACTTGTTCCATTTTTCTGTGGGGCACTCCCTGCCCCCACAGCTTATCCCAGCCGGCACCCTGGGCCTCACTCAGCCGCTTCAGAGGCGAGTAGAACTTCCCCCTGCCCCGCACCACGGGTGCGCTCACTCGTTCACTCTCTTTATACACCATGCACTCACACGATTACAAGCACATTACACATACAATGTCTGGACACCACAAGCACACAAACTTCGGGTTCACTCGACTTCACCCCCAGAAGTCGCTAGCGGCTGCTCTATCGGAACAGTGAACCCGTCTCCAGCCCAGCTGCCCTATCGGCTGGGTGCCTGCAGGCACAGGAATGAGGCTGGGCACTCAAACATCTTTGAATGTCTTACCAGCAGTCCTGTCTCTCTCTCCCCTCAGGGCCCTTTCGATACATACCGTTTATCCGCACACCAGCAAGTCCTTGTCTGTCTCCGCAGGTGGCAGGCTGAGGCAGAGCGAAGCCCCCTCCAGGGAAATTCCCCGGGGCGAGCCAAGGAGGTCCGTTCTCCCCTCTGCCCCTGTGAGAACAGAAACTCTCCTGGCTGGCTCGCCAAATGAATTGTGGTGAAATATTAAAACCTTACAATTCTGATAGATTTGTAAGGCACGGTATGTTTATTTCAGCGCTGGACGCATGTGAGGGATCTTTTACTTCAAAGGACATGTGTGCCCCTGAGAACTCCTGATCCTTTTTTATTACTTTAGCTAATTTTTATATTCATAGAATATCACAATAGGTTCATGCATATTCATTCTTCTGATTTTGCGTTACACTTACAGCTAGTTACACTTGTACTCAGTTTTTGTCAGAAAGTACAGAGAGAACTCCTGGGTCACTCTGTGCTATCTTTTTCAAGCTCCAAGGAGTCTTTCTTATCTCTTATCTCTTTAGCTTGGAAATTTGCATTCTTTCTCCTTAGCTGGGGTAGTTTTACTAGTGCTGCAGTTACTAGACTAAACAGTATATTTTACTAATGTTAGTAAGCTCAAAGAAGCACATTTCACCTAAATCCAAACAGATTTCTAGCTTGTTAAATTTTTACTCTGTCTCATCTGCAGCAGTCTAACAGGGCTCACTGTTAGCACAAATATGTTTTAAAATCTCGGGAGTGACTTACTGGGATTTCCAGTTATCTTTTATCAAAATAAAAATGAACCAAGGGGAGGTTATTCGTTTTGATAATGTTTCAGAAAATGTCAGGAGCTCCAGGAAGTGATGCACATTAACCTGGATAGTTACAAAGATGATTGCAAAGAAAAGAAATTATATGAAACTGAGACTGAGGGACTGTCGTGCTCCAAAGTCCCAAGACTTGTGCTGACTGCCTGAGAGCCTGAGTAATGCTTCTGGGAGAGGTGTCAGTGCTTCACAGGTTTTTGTTTAGGAATTTTTTCACTAAGAGTAATATATTCTCATTTATGATCACCAAAGAATGCTTTTCTCCCTCTGTCCTGCTTCCTGCTGTGTAAATAGTAACAATGGAGCCCCACTTGGGTCTCATGCATTCATGAACATGTACTTCCATTCTGCCTGTACTTGGCTGGAGTTTCACATCTGATATCATTGTCCAGTGTGTGTTGTGAAGTTTGGCCTGCAGTCCTGCTACTATCACCTTTGGGTGAGATTATCTCCATGTATATCCTTAAAAAAAAGTTTGTATGTCAATGTTTTAGTCATAATGTTGGTTGAGAAAATTCAGATATGCCATCATCATCATATTTGGGTTAAATATCTTAAGGAAAATGTGATTTCAGTGCAACAAAGACAACCAAGCATAGGATAAGTTATCCTTATTGTTTTCAGCATTGTTGAGTAGGAAATGGTCTAAAATCTTTCTGGGACTTTTTGTGCTCTTTGCAGGGCTGACTGGTGGGGTTTTGAAGCATAAGCGTGTATGATTTTAACCTAAGCTCTATCCCAGCAGCTCTCTTGCAAGATTTGCTGAAAACCCTGTGTGAGACAGATGCCAACTGAATGTAGTTGTGCATACCCATTGTATGAAAAATGGTTGCTGCAAGATTTGAGGTGCAAATGCATTCCAAGTGTGAATCTGACCTTCATGAGGAACTGGTTCTGTTTGATTTCAGGCTGTTGTTTCTTTTTATTTAAAATGTTTTATGGACAGTTGCAGCTGAAAATGAGTTTTTGAATATTTCACGAAGAAGTGAATGTGCATCATGCTGCTTTGAGCACTGGAGTGTACTTTCTGTGTTGTGAAGTCAACACCTCCCTCTTCAGTTTTCTCATCTTTCTTGTCACCCCACCAGCCACAGTGTTCCATCCAGCCTTTGCAGCAGGTGTAAGGTTCTAGTGAATGACTGCACAGGAGATGCTGTGGCAAGCAGTCACCCAGCAAGAGCACTGCGCAAAGCAGAGCATAATCTCAGTTTGCAGATTTGTTTTACTTTTCCTTTAGAAACATTGACCATGAATTATCTTGTTCCTAGTGAACTGAATGATGGCTCAGGCTTTGTTAAAGCTATCCCACCATGGCACAAAATTAAGTTAGAAGAATGGGACTGCCTCACATTTAATTAATCTACAATTTCATTCAAAATGTTATACCCATTGAAGACAAATATGTTGTAAATTTGTCTGAAAAATGTGCCTGTCTCTGCCTAGCAGAGAGAGCAACTGAAGACAGAGTCACTCTGTAAAACTGAGCTCAAGCTGAGCCTATTCAGCCCTTGTTTGGTATTTAAGTAGATGTCAGCAAGTTTTCTTGAAATATAAACTGAATTGCAGGTGGTGAAGGTCAGGAGGTTAAAAAGTGCCTTTGCTATGTAAAGATTTACTTCTGAGTACAAATGTATTTGGTTGGAAATAAGTATTTTTTTCCAATTCTGAATTCAAATAACTCAAAGGATGCTCTTGGTGGCTGGCATGCCAGCTGTTTTCATCAGTGCCTTTCATCTGAGTGCTCCTTTGTGCCCAGCAACACCGGCAGATAAATTCTTTCTCAGTGAGAGATCCTTGTAGTTACTGGGTTTGACTGGCCAGCAGTGCACTTCAGTGTAAACTGTAATAAGATGCATTTGCTTGGAACAATTTCAAAACTTATTGTGCTGTAAGGTTTTGGTTTTTTTTTCGCTTCCCCTAAATATTAATACATAGTGAACAGAGCAGGAAGTTGTGTAGCATGTTGAAAGAGCTTAAAAGAATATTTGAATTGACTTGAATAATTTGAGAGGCAGGGCAGAGGGAGTCCATGTCAAAACTTCACTCAGGGCATGTTTGCCTATCT
This sequence comes from Anomalospiza imberbis, assembly GCF_031753505.1. Taxonomy (NCBI): domain Eukaryota; kingdom Metazoa; phylum Chordata; class Aves; order Passeriformes; family Viduidae; genus Anomalospiza; species Anomalospiza imberbis. The sequence goes on from NC_089691.1 coordinate 197,403, forward strand.
TCAGATTTGTTCCCGGAAATAGAGGGATTGCTTCAAAGAAAGTCTAATGTTGCTTCAAATAAAGAAAAGGTATTCACTTTCCTTCAATAACACTTGTATCATGGAGCTATGGATACTTTGTGCCAAGTGGCGCCTCATTCCATGTAGGATAATTGTGGGTCTGATTTGTTGGAGTTCATGGCTTGTTTGAAAAGCCTTTGAGGTTTTCAGTTGTACTGCAGTTTGCCTGAATGTGTGTGAAGGGCAGGTCTTTAATTTTTTCTCATCAACTTTATTTGGAAACAAAGTAATGTTGAAGGAGCTTAAAGAGAGCCTTTATTTGATATTTTTCAACAATCTGATGGTGGCTCACAGGGTTACATCTACAAGTCCTTGCCCCTAATGTGAGCGCCAAAGACAGGCATTTGGAATGGAGCCCTGCTACTGGTGACAGACCCAGGTGCTTCCTGAACTGGAAATTGCCCCATGTGTTTAATAGACTTCAGCTGAATTTTTCCTCTATGGATATTTCTGGTTCTTTTGTGAACCTGTGTGAAGGTTACTGCCAGCAATGTTGTGTTTCTTGAGGAAGCAGCCCCTGAAGCAGCCCATTGGTGATTTTTTGATGCCCTTCAGTTTTCCCATAGAAATAATGATTAATTGCACCCAGTCAATGTGGTCCATTCCAGGAATCATTAATGCACCTCCTTACCTTCATTGCATTTGTCTTTTTTTCTGGATCCAGCCCAGTATAGTTTCCCTACATTTGATCATCCTTGCTGCCCATTTTCTATGCTTGTATTCCTGAACACAAGCCAGGCAATGCTCTGTTCTGGATTGGTTTCATTATATGTAGGCATGGTGTTTAAAGTCTAACACTTCAAAAGATTGTTGGAAAGCTCAAGCCTGTATTCTAGTAATTCACATATTTTTAAGCACTTAGTGACTGAAGGGTTTATGTAGCTTTTGGCTGATCAGTGCCTAAAGTCAGTGCTTTAAAACTGTATTTAGAGTTTTTAAGTAGTCCTTTCTCATTTTGTTTATTTAAATGAGCTTAATGAAAAGCTTCACTGAGTTATTTAGGATACCTTGCAGAAAATTCTTTCCAGGGAACTGGACTGTGTTTAAAGCTGCACAAAAATCTTAGAAATATGCCGTAGAGAGTAATGCTATGCTGGCAAGGGTAGAAATCTGGCCAAACAGCCTGGTTTCCATTTTTCATTTTAGTTACAGGACCTGAGTCCAAAAAGCAGAACAGTTGATTTACAGTCTATTGCCTTATTTTTCAAATTAACTAGACTTATTTCCAGGTTTAGAGGATGTTTCTGGTTCTTTTTATAAAGCCATAATGAATTCAAGTGATGTCCTGACCAGCCACTGATTGCATTACTAATTACTCTTTCAGAAAACAGCATTAAAATGTCTCTGGAGCAAAGTGATCTTTTGAGAGCTGTGGAGCAGATTCTGAAATGTGTTAATCTCTTTCACTCCAGGCTCCTCTGCTGGTAGGATTTTGGCCACTGACAAAATGAAAAACTGAACAGTTAAGAGAACTTAGAAGTGGAGGTGCAGGTGAATTGTGTCATTTGTAACTTTTTTTTCAGTGTACAGAGCCCCAAAAGCTATTCAACATTGCCAATGAGCTGCTCCACACGGAAGAAGCGTATGTTAAAAGACTCCATCTCCTGGACCAGGTAATTCCATTTTGAATTATCTCTCTTTTCAGTGAGCAGCAATGATGTCTCCTGTCCATTGCCTAAGCTATAGCTCAATACAAATGCTGTGTGTAGGTGGATGATGGAGTTTGCTTGTCAGGCTGTGTGCAGTTGGTCCCAGATGCAAGATTTGGGCAAGAGGGTTCTCTGAAAGGAGCCAGAGGATTGGGATGGCAGAAAGGGAAATGGGAAAGCAGCAGTCCAAGACACAGACACTGCCAGCATTGGGTTCCTCCCTGAGTATGCGAGGAGAGGAAATCAGAGCGATAATGAAGGCACTAAGAAATTATTAAATCTGTGATTACTCTTTGATGTGCAAGAAGTTGACATTTTACTAAAATCAGGCCACATGTGTCAGTCCTGTGCCTACAGCAAACTATTTTTTTACCACTCTGTTTTGTAATGGTTGCCCATCATGTTTACACATGGGGATGAAGTGAAACTGGTGTGATGAGTCTGAACTTTCTTCCCCATAGACTTTGAGTTGATGCTACACAATTCAGGCATTTCTATAATTATCTCAAAGAAAAAAGCCATGGATTTGCAGGAAAGAAATAAAAATGAGGATGAGACTCATTGCTGGCCAAGTGCTTTTAAAAAATGAGTAGAAGGAAAAAAAATAGAAAACTGTCACCTGCCAAGAAATATTGTTAGAAGTTGTAACTTGGAGAACCCTTCACCCTACAACTCTTGGAGCTGTATGGAATACTTACAGTGTTTGTATTAGATTAACAGAAACTGTTTCTAGACCATAGAAATCTAGGGAATGTATTTCCCTTTTGTTCAGTATAGTGTAATTTTTCCTACTGAGAAAAACCCAATCACATTTTTTATTTTACTTTGTGTAAATAGTAGTAAATGCTTTTCAAGGACTGGATGTTCTTTGCACCTTGCACTCAAATATGAGATATCTGATCTTCTCAGTAATTTAAATATTTTTTGAGTTACAGCTCAGACTTTCCTAGTTTTTTCAATAGCCTATAGTGATATATCTAACCCTGGGTGAAAGTGGGCTTAAGTTTTGTGAACCTCCTTAAGACTCTAAGAACTGGCTACCAGGGTCAAAATCTGCAGCTCTGTTCTAAGCAGTCGGCTTTGCAAAATTGCAATCTAAAATCAGCATGTCTAGGACTGTTTTTCGCAAAAAAAATGTTGGTACTGTCTTGTTGCCTCCTGCAGGTTTTTTGCACTAAATTGTCCGAAGCAGGGATCTCATCTGAAGTGGTAACAGGCATCTTCTCAAATATTTCTTCCATCTATTGTTTCCATGGACAATTTCTTCTTCCTGAGCTCAAAACAAGAATTACACAAGAATGGTAGGTAGCTGTCATTACAATTATTTAAAAAATACATTTTCAAGAAACTGTAGCAACCATACAGCCCAGTCTAATTTCAATTTTTTTATTGTTTAATGCAGTAGTTACATTAGTTATTTACTAACTCTCAAACATTTCTGAAGTCTCTCAAACATTTCTGACTTAAGGAGTAGGCCTGAGCACTCAAAACTTCCGGAATACATTGTGAGTGTTTTTTTAGTTGGAAATATTACCAGAACTGTTTTCCTTACTGCATTCCCACTCTCCTATTATTGCAGTACTATGAAATGACAGTACTAAGAAGGAATGAAATTGCTTCTTTTGGCCTCATAGCTGAAATAAATATTTTCAAATGCCAATTAAAATTTGGTTACTATAAGAAGTTGCAGGTGGGACTTGTTGATTTTAGAGGTCTTTTCCAACCCTAATGATTCTGTGATTCTCTAAGTTGTAGATAAGGCAGAAATGCAGTGATAGGTAGAAAGGTTAAGTGTAAGTCAGATCTAGGAACCACGATTTGAGGGGACAAATTGGCTGCATGGTGTCCTGCAGTAGCAGGTGCAGATAGTGCTGACCTTTCCAGGTACCCTGACTGACCAAGACAATATCAGGGCTTGCCTCTCTCTTGGCTGAGTCCAGTCTTCACGTGTTCGTCAGTGACCAGAAGGAATAAATGAGTCTCAGCACCTCTGTGCCTGATTTGCACTTGCAGGGACAACTGTAACAAAGGGGAGGAAAACTGCAGAGTCTGGGAGTCAGAAAAGGATAAAAGCTAGTCAACTGGCTAAAGAGGGTCTTGCAGGCAGACTGGGGGAGAATGGCTGGCTCGCTGCCTGGCCAGGACTTTGGCAGAGAGAGAGATGTGTGGCTACTGCTGCTCCAGCCTGGGGTTACTGGCCCCTAAGGATTACCCCGCTGAATTGAACCATCTCTTTGTATTAAAACCAATTCAGATGTTTGGCTGTGGTGGAAAAGATTATTTTTAATAAGTAAAAGTTTCCCACAAGATTTTGTGTTGGGCAGAACAGATATACAGCTGTTCCTTTAATAATGTGTAGTCAGTCTGCTCTTAAGACAATGAGGGCAGAAATGTCATCCCTAGTACAACAGGATTCATGTTTGAAGTTTCATCTAGGATATTGCATAGATTACCTTAAACTAAACTTAGCCTATCTTGATTGCACATATGTGTAAGTGCTTGTGCATGTGGGAGACAACTGTGGAAATCTTACGGCTGTGTTTTCTCTCTGAAGATACCATTGATTTCCAGAGATTTCAGTACTTACCTGTCTCTTTACCATAGGAGTGTCAACCCACGGCTAGGAGATATCCTGCAGAAACTTGCTCCTTTTCTGAAAATGTATGGAGAATATGTAAAGAACTTTGACAGGGCAATGGACATTGTGAACACATGTATGCAGCGGTCCTCTCCCTTCAAAGATGTTGTTCAGAATATACAGGTATGTTGTTAATTGGCATAATAGGATTTGGAGATTGTAATGGTTTAGGAATTATACTCTCCAGTTTAGAGACTCCAAAACCACACTGCTACTCCTTTGCTTCCCCCCTCTTCCCTTTTTCCCTCCCCTCCCCCTGGAGCATCTGAAGAGGTGAGCTGGAGGCACAAAAGGCAAAAATCATGGGTTGAGGTAAGAACAGTTTACTGGAAACACCAGTGAGATAAGAAAACAAACAGAAAGATCAACAGCATTAATAATAAAAATAAAGGTGTACTGAAGAGAGAGTGCAGAGCTCAATCCAGCTGCAGCTACATCACCCAAACCACTCCCTCTAGTCAGGACCAGCATCACCCAAAATGCTCCATGTGCCACACTTGCTCCACCATAAGGAACCTTCTCTGAAAGGAGACCCTCTCTTCCAGCCTGGCAATGACCTTTATCCAATAACACCTAACACCGGGGCCCTGGCCACACCCCTCCTGGCTACTGGAAAAAATTAACTCTCTGCTGGCTAGACCCAGGAGTAAGAGATCCTCACTTGATTCAGTGTATTTATTTGTTTCCCAGTTCATGACACATATTGTCAAGATAACAAGACATATTAAAATTACACAATTTTAGTGGCATTCCTTTCTTCTCTTTTGCCGGTACACAAATTTCACACACAGCTTTTATCCCACTCAAGCTTTTTTTTTTTTTTTTTTTTTTTAATATGACTTTAAACTTACAGAGGGCAGAGTTAGATGGGATATTGGAAAGTAATTCTTCCCTGTGAGGGTGGTGAGGCCCTGGCACAGGCCGCCCAGAGAAGATGTGGCTGCCCCTGTATCCCTGGAAGTGTTCAAGACCAGGCTGGATGGGGCTTGGAGCAACTTGGGATAGTGGACAGGGGTTGGGTTGGATGGTCTTCAAGGTCCCTTCCAACCCAAACCATTCCATGATTCTGTGGTTTAAGAGGAGGATCGGATCACAGAATGAAACTTCACCCTTGGCCCAGTAATTCTGACTCTCTTGGATTTGTCTTCCTCATTTCTAACTTTAATTTTTTTTTAAATAAATATAGTTTCATTCTGAGGTGGATGTGCTTAAGTTTGGATATGTCACTGACAGCATCTGCTGTTCGTCTAGTTTTCCTGAGGCTTCCAAAGTGGCAAGCAGCTCTTGGGATCAGCTCCACAGGAGGGTGCTTAACACAGATTTTCATGTGTTTTCTCATAATTGCACAAAAAGCTGAGCAGGGAGAGGGGAAGATCTCCGGTTATGCTGATATATCCATAAAACTGCTCTATCCTGCTCATCCCCTGGGCCAGCTGAAGGGAGGCAGGCTTCAGGACGTTCATAAGCATCCCTGTGCCAGTCTTGAGAAGGCAGATACCATCCTTTGGGCGGGGAGGGCTGGCAAGGAGTGGGTTAAGCTGAGCAGGGAGCACAGCTGCCTGCCCTAAATGGGAGGACTGTGGCTGGGCCAGGTGTCGGGAATCAAGTAATCCCCTGGCAAGCTGAGAGATGAGAGGCCCTGTGTGGAGGTTTAGGGCTGTCTCAGAGATTCCGACAGAAGTTTGGAGAAGCAAGGACGGGGGGAGGTCCTTTCCTGCCATGCTGCTACTCCACAGGGCCTTTTCTTACCCTTTTTCTGCCTTTACCCATCCTGCTCCCACTAAGGACACACACACCAGCACTGTGTTTTGCTGTCCTCAGCCTGTGGCAAGCCATGACTTTCTGCAGGGTAATCAATTTGGGACTGTTTTCCCTACAGCACAGGCAACTCCCTTCTCTAAAATTCACCTGTCTCTTCCTACCAACAAGTTTCCAACACAAATTATGTGTGTCACCTGTCGGTCTGCACGGTTCCAGACCATGGGCAGCTGTTGCTTGAGGAGGACTCTTGCCAGGCAGTGTGGGCACTGGCAATGCAGGCAGGAGATGCACCTTGGAAACCTGCTGATGACAGAATTGCACTGTGGGTTATTTAGTCACACCTATACAGCACCTTTTGCTCCTTTGCTCAGTGATCATAGCTGCAGGCGACAGAGATTGGACCCAGAATGCTTAGTCCACTCATCTGACATATCTCTGCACTCTCAAAAGGCACTGATAGTTTTCAACATACCAGTTGAAGTGTGTTGTGATCCTTCAGGGATGCACTACCTAAGCTGCTAATGGAACAGTGTATATATAATATACAACATAAGGCATTCACTGTTACTAATTGTGTTAAATTAGGGAAAGCAGAAAACAAAAATCAAATGTTACCAATAAGTTGACAACTGTGACTTATCAAATTTAGTCCTTTGAATTTCTGGAAGAATAGCTAATATTTTTCTCTCAGACATTCATCCCATTATCTCCAGTCTTGCTGTGAGAATGGAGCGAGTCAGCAGTGTGGTGTGGGCTGGAATATTTATGAGGAAATTTGCAGATACTTGAAAGAAGTTCCTTTCTCTGAGAAATGTACAGTGAAATTAACATGGTTGTAGAGAGGCTGTTTACACTGGAACAGACCACATTAGTGGGCTGATGTAAAAGTAATGCTGTGTAGAAGAGCTTGTGTGTGTCTGTGGTTAACATGCTGCTGAGGAGTCAGATGACATCGCTAGCAGAAACTTCCTGGGTGCTTTAAAGCAAGTTACTGGTTCTTACTGAGATTCTTATCTCTCCTCTTTTAAACAGAAATATTCTTTAGCTTCAGAGGACCCTATGAAAACAAGTACACTGCAGTACTCAGTGCCATTATAAGCAGAGCACAGTGGTGCCTAATTGGATGATGTTTAATGTAACCAGACTCAAACCTCCTCCCCTTCTTGGCCAAGTGAAAAAGAAGCAGAATTTGAGAGAGCTCTGCCTTTCAAAGCTGATGTGTGAGCAGTGTGTCTACTGCTCATACAGTGAGCTCTAGCAAGCAATACATTCCTGGAGGCATTCTGATTTCGTGAAGTTGAGAGAATAATGCTGTACAAGGCCATGGATGGGAAGAGCTTTTCTGAGCCTTCTGAAAGAAGGTAGTTGCATATCGGCAGAAAATACCAGACGTGGGATGAAGATTCACAAAAAACCTGCCAGATCTGATAGCTGCTGTGAGGCTCTCCAGCTCTGGAGAGGCTGGATCTGAGGCCAGTGATCTGAGGTTGAACAAGGCCAAGTGCTAGGTCCTGTCCTTGAGGCACAACAGCCCCTGCAGCTCCAGACTGAGCCAGAGGGCCTGGAAAGGGCCGTCAGGAAAGGCCCCGGGGGTGCTGGTGGCAGTGGCTGAGCAGGAGCCCAGGTGGGTAAGAAGGACCAGGGCACCTTGGGCTGTTCAGCCCTGGTGTGGCAGCAGGGCCAGGGCAGTGCCCATCCCCTGTGCTGGACATTCTGGAGTCAGTTTTGAGCCCCTCACAAGAAGAAAGAGCTTGAGGGGCTGGAGTGTGTCCAGAGAAGAGAACGGAGCTGGGGAAGGGGCTGAGGGAGCTGGGAAAGGAGCTCAGTCTGGAGAAAAGGAGGCTCGGGAGGGACCTTTCTTGCTCTGCACAGCAGATGGGGGAGAGACTGGGCTCTGCTTCCAGGGAACAAGAGACAGGACAAGAGGAAATGACCTCAAGCTGTGTCAGGGGAAGATTTAGATTGGATATTAGGGAAAATTTCTTGATGGAGGGGGTTGTCCAGCCCTGGCTCAGGCTGCCCTGGGCAGTGATGGAAACACTGTCCCTGGAGAGATTTAAAAGACAGGCAGATGTTGCACTTGGGGATTTGATTTAGTTGGCCTTGGCAGTGATAGGTTCATGTTTAGACTCAGTCATCTCAAGGGTCTTTTCCAACCTAATGAGTCTGTTGATCCATGATGGCTTGAGAAGCTCCTGTACACTCCTCTAGTTCTATGTGAATGGTCATTTTGCATTGCTGTTATACACCAAAGGCAGGAAAAAATCAAACCCTCCTGTTCTTGTTTGCTCTCCATTACAGAAACAGGAGGTGTGTGGAAACCTGACTTTGCAGCATCACATGCTTGAACCAGTGCAAAGGATTCCTCGTTATGAGCTTCTCCTGAAGGACTATTTAAAGAAACTTCCAGAAGAATCTCCAGACAGGAAAGATGCTGAAAGTACATGTAAACGCCTCTCTGTCTAAAAGCACAATGAAATCTTGGGCAGTTTTTCTTTATGTATTCAGATACTTACAACCACATCTACCAGCTATGGTAGAAATGGAGATTTGAATTAATCAAATTATTGCCAAGCAAAGGGATTTTGAATGCTTTTGGAGTTGAGAAGAAAAGGGTTGGAATGCCTGCTCTAGGAATGAAGGCAGCTTTGGCAAATAAACAGTGACAATATGTTGAAGTTTGCTGTAGTGGAACATCTAACTTTCTTGTTTAATCCATTGTGTGGCTAAGGACAAAGACAGGAAGCTACAGGAAGAAAGGAAGAATGGTTTTTAATTTTTATTGTATTTAAATGTGTATCTCTTGCCAAGAAAGCCAGATAGACTCTGTTTATATGGTGAGACAGGAGTACAAGGAGTTTTTGATCTCAACCAAAACAGTGTCCATATCACCATAAGCAGGAAAGCCCTGTTTGAGGAAAACAATCTTTAAAAATATGCTTGGGAAGACTTAAGTGAGACTTGACTTTTAATAGGTGACTCCTAGAAAGTGAGGGTTCTTTGTCACTGTGTACTTTGGGTCATCTAGATTTTTAGGAGAGAAAGATGAAACATAGATCAGTTGAACAGGCAGAACTGGTTATGTCTGTAATTGCTTATGTATCATCAATTTTGAAGGAAAAACTACTCAAAGAGGTGAACCTGTCCCCCAGGGTGCTATTAAAAGATATAATCTAGAGAATGCATAACTGTTGGTACTTTTATTGCAGAGTCACTGGAGCTGATATCGACAGCAGCAAACCATTCCAATGCAGCCATCCGGAAGATGGTGAGTAGCAATTCCATAACAAAATTGTGATCTGACTGAAACACTTGACTAAACTGCGGGCCTCCCATTGCAATAGGCTCAGTACGGTAACTGGAGAGAAGTATCTGACTCTCACTCAGGCTTTAAACATGTGTTGGGTGTCTGAGTTCTTTTTATTGTAAATGCGGTTTTCTGTGGCTTGTTGGGCTTAAATTCCACTTCCCTCATTCTTAAGGACCCAGTGAGTTAGAAAAGGAAGTCTTCATAAAACTTATTTGCTTTTCCTTGAAAAGTGTTGAAAGTATTCCAATTAGGCCCATTCACAAGGTGTCCTTGCAGATTTTCACACTGGTTTTTTAGCCCTACTGTTCTTCAACAGAATGAAGGTTGCTTTCATTTGATTTTGGCCCATCTTAAGTGGGCCAGAATGTGCATTTTGCATGCATCAATAACTTCAGAAAACTGTGCTTCAAAAGCTGGACAGTCAGACTGTGGAGATTTTGGACATTAGCACGTGTTTTACATATAGAAGAGCTAGTGCATTACCATTAAAGTAAATGGGCTTTACAGCTACAGATGTTATCCTTTTGGTGCACCCAGGTGTCTCAGGACATTTTGTATCAAACAGACCTGAAATGCTGTGTATCTGACTTAGCACCCATTGAACATTTGGGGGTCCAAGGTTTATATTCACTTCCCCATCAGACCATTACTTCCTTCCCCAGCTAGTGGGGACACCATGAGACCATGTTTCCTGTGGCTGCTGTGGGGAAGTAGCCAGCTGCTGTCTGTGTATTTCGAGTATGTCTGAAAACATAGTTAGGAAACCATCTGTTTCTATTTGAGTCTGGCATGTTCCCTTGATAAGGATATATTTTGGTGGAAATTTTTCTGATTTAGGGCCTCTTAACAACTCCTGGGGGCTTTGTACAGTATCTATGCAGATAGCAGGAATATGGAACAACTCGTTGGCTCATTGGTTTCTGTGTCAGTTGCTTTTTCTGTTAGTACACAAGAACCCATTGGAAAAGGCTGCTATAATAATTTTGCTGCGTGAGATCCAAGCCAGACTGAAAGTGAATGCTGTAGCAGAATTCCCAAAAGTTAGTGGAGGTTTGAATTAATTGTTGGCTGCTTACTCCTGTTGTGGTGCAGTAGAAAAAATAAATCATGCTTCCATTATTTGGTAACATACAGGTGTCCAACTTGGCCATTGTTTTTATTGGACATTGCTTCTTTAGAAAAGAAGAAAAGTTCCAAAGATTAATATTTGGACTTGATGATCTTAGAGATTTATTTCAACCTTTATGATTCAATGATACATATTTATTGCTGAATAGTAATAGTCTAGAAGTATCAAATAAATTTATCTCAAAGTGTCATTAAATGGTACAATCCAAGTTTAACTAATCCAGTGTGACTAATCCAGAGTGGGGAATAGCACTGAAAAATATGCAATGGGTTTTAATATAAATGCAAAGCTACAGTGGAAGTGAAAGACTGTTTTCTTTCAACTTACATACATTTACCACAGAAGTTAAACAGTGGGCAATAGAAAACATGGATTTTTTTTTTTTTTAATTTAAATTGCTGGGGGTTTGTACTGGCAGGAAAAGATGCACAAGCTTTTGGAAGTCTATGAGCGCCTGGGTGGTGAAGAGGATATTGTTAACCCAGCCAACGAGCTCATTAAAGAAGGACACATTCAGAAACTTTCAGCTAAGAATGGCACAGCACAGGACAGGTATTTATTCCTGGTGAGTGTTTCAGTTGCTCTTTTATTTTCAGGGCTGTGCTCAGGTTGGGGGGGCATTAGAGCATACTGGTCTAGTGGAAGGGGTCCCTTCTCATGGCAGAGAGTGGAATGAGATAGGCTTTAAGGTCCCTTCCAACCCAAACCATCCTTTGAATCTATGATTCTGTGGTACATTTCCATCTTCCTAAGCTTAAAGAAAAAAACATTAACCAGCTAAGCCCAGCTACTCCTTCTGAGCAGCAGTTTTCTCTTGTAGCTTTTTCCTCAAGGATTTCCTTCTTTCTTCCATGCTGTGCCTTTGCTGGCCCAAAGTGGTTTTTTTCCATCTCCCTCCTCAGAGGCTGAGTTTTTGCAGAGTGCCACAGGAGGTGGTTTCCAGCCAAACCACCTTGCTACAGGAGGTGGCCAGCTCTCACTGGCACTGGAAGAAGAGCTCTCATGCTTTCAAGGCAGTCCAATTCAGAGGGAGGGGCAGAAGGGAGAAGTGACTGGCTGACGTGTTTCTGTCTCCCACTTCTTTCTGTAATGATCCATTAGCCTCACTTTCACCTTAAATCTCTTCTTGAGAACTATGTCTCAGAGTAAAACACACCAAAGCCCTAAACTTTCACAGTGAAGGCTGTGTCCAGCATGTAACTGCCTAAGTTAAGCTCTTGCCTCATTGCAGTTTAACAGCATGGTGCTGTACTGTGTGCCAAAACTGAGGCTGATCGGCCAGAAGTTCAGTGTTCGAGAGAAGATGGACATTGCAGGACTGCAGGTTTGCATCTCTTCTTTTCCCTTTTTTAAATGTTCTTGATAGCTTTGGATCCCTGCTGAATCTAAATACATAACACTATATGAATGTAAAAATATAACAGAATCTTAAAACCTAGCTTTGGATCACTTTGGGTCAATGCAGCTTTTCCTCTACAAGAAAGACCTTAAGGTGCTGGAGTGTGTGCAGAGAAGCGCAACAGAGCTGGGGAAGGGTCTGGAGCACAAGTCTGATGAGGGAGCTGGGGAGATTCTGTTTGGAGATAAGGAGCAAGACCTTCTTGCTTTCTACAAATGTCTGAAAGTTGGGTGTAGCCAGGTGAGGGTTGGCCTCTTCTCATGGGTGACACGATGAGAAGAAGCGGCTTCAAGTTGCACCAAGGGAAGCTTAGGTTAGATATTAGGGAATATTTCTTCACTGAAATGGTTGTCCAGCCCTGGCACAGGCTGCCCAGGGAAGTGGTGAAGTCACCATCTCTGGAAGTGTTCAAAAAACATGTGAATGTGGCACTTGAGAACATGGTTTTGTGGTGAATGTGATGGTGCTGTTTTGATGGTTGGACTTGAAGACCTTAAAGGTCTTTTCCAACCTTAATGATTCTATGATTCTATCTCTCTTTGAGTTTTTTTGGTTGGTTGGTGTTACGAACCAGCTTAACACAGAAGACCAAAGGAAACTAAGCCTCTGTGAATAAAATGGATCAAACCCAGAAAGGTTTGAAATATACCCCAAAACTTGATTAAAACCAAATAAGTTAAGATGTTGGTGCCAAAAAAAGTGATATATTTTATTTCATAGTACAAGAGGCAAAGACAAAGAAAGAGAAAATAAGGACAGAAATAGAAAAGGAAGTGTCCATGGGTGGGGAGACGGGGAGAGGGTGACACAGGTTAGGTGGAAGCATATCACCCTTCCCAGGGTCCCAACAACTTCTCCTTGCTCCCCTCCATCTGCTTTTCTTGGTGGTGAGGGTCACCCTGCTGCCTGTCGCTGGAAAGTATGGAATCCAGTGGATTAATAAAGTGGTTTGGGCCAGGTGGGAACACCCACTTGCCTCCCCTGAGCAGGGAACGTTTGACACTGTCCTTTGCAACACTATGGATGTGTTGCATCATCTCTGGCGCAGGGTCTGGGGACCCCTTGGTGGGGAGGTCTTTGATGGGCTATGACTCTGCTGTCCTTCATGTGGATGCAGCTTTTGCCAGGGTAAAGGGGCCCACAGCTGAGCTCCTCTGCACAGCAGAGGATGGGTGTTCGCTGCTCGGATCAGAGGCTTTTTCATCACACACCCAAAACCTCTCCTCCCCCCACCCTTTGGTGTGAGAGTCTCTTCGAGCCTGGCAGCTGATAGCCCCGGGGCTGTGACCTCCACCCTGCAGGTGCTAAGCTTGATCCCTCTCTGAATGTATTCTTCTCTCCTGAGTCACTTTATCTTATCTTCATCAATGAGCTGTGTAGGGCTCCATTCAGGGTTTTGGTAGTTTTCTCTGCAGCTTTTGTACAGTTTTGCTGTAACAAGCAAAAGTCTTTCATGAAGATGTTTAAGACATATTTCAGTCTCTGACAGTTGGGCTTTTAAAAGTTTTATAAGAATCATTCAAAGGGGAGCAGAATAATGGAGAATAATGGTGACTGTGTTACATGTTTGGATTGAGAGCCTTACCTTGTCCCCTGGCCGGCACAAGAGCCATCTCCCCCTGCTGCTGTAGGAGTCTGGTGATACAGACACACAAGTTTTGTAGCAAGACAGGTAACTATGGCAACAGTCCCTTATTTTTTCTACTTCTATACTTTATTCCAAATGATCCTTTTGACTAAGCATTTCAAAGAATGACTATATTTGTAAGTCATTCAAAATGTTGGAAAGACAAGGTCAATGAGTAAAAAGCTGATGTACTTTTTACAGGTCCAAGAAATTGCCAAGCAAAATGTGGCTCATACATTTTCCATAACAGGAAAAAAGAGATCATTGGAACTACAAGCCAGGTATGATACTTGTTCTGTCTTTGAAGGTTTGTGAATATGTGAGGAGAAACTGATCTACGGGCTGTGCTAGTGTGACAGAGCTTTAAATCACGAGGTGAGCAGCAGAGGTGGGTAACTTAGACATGTAAGAGAATGCTGGTCCTAAGTCAAAGTGTGTTGATTGCCTTTATTGAATACTTCTGAAGCGATATGTGGAATAAATAAATAGACTCCACAACTCGATGTAGTTATGAAGTGGGTATGTATGCCAGCGCCCGGCACAAGTGAGATAGTTCTCCAAAAACTTGTGCTCCGAGCCTCAGTCTGGCCCACATCTTTATTCACAAAGGTGTTCCATATGCAATACATTACACAACTTTTCTATGCATATTCAACCCTGTCCTCGCCTCTCATCCTAAATAGGTCCCCGCCCTTCTGGGCAGGCGTGGTTTGCTGTGGTGGTCACGCGGGTGGTCTCTGGTGGTCTCCTGAGGCTGAAGATTGTGGTCTTCCTCAGGATTGAACTTTTGAACTTTTCTCCTCTGTGCATGCGCTTTTGGTCTTTTGGTGCATAAGCTTGGAGACAGAGGAGCCCCTTTGTCTGGGTTCTTTGCATCTCCTGGTCTTCTCTGGCATTGTCCTTTATGCAAGAAGCTTCAGAGATTTGCATTTTTCCTATGCCCTTTGTACCATGGCAGAGGTTTCTCAAGTAAAAGGTTAAAATTAATTTATTTTGTTAATTCAAGTGAACTCCAAAAATCTCTATTTCAGTCCCCCCTTTTCTTAAAGTACAGTAAATTCCTTTACTACGGGGTCTTGGTCTAAGTTCTGACCTACTATCATGACAGTTCTCCTTCAGCAGAATTCCATGAGTTCTAGAAAGTGAAGTCAGGATGGCTACCCATTTTAACATCCTCTAATTCCACATGAGTGTTAAAATAGACGTAATTAAACTTACAGTAACTAAAATTAATAAAACTGTAATGAGGTGACATAAAGTGTTCATGATCCCAGTTGCACTTGGTGACCATCTAAATAGTGCATCCCACCAATTATGACTTGTGTCTTTTACTCTTTGCAGGACTCTGTTTATTTTGGTTATGTCATGATGGACAGTTACTAGAGTTCTCATTCTTTTGAATCTCTTCTATAATTTTGATTAGATCTTGATGTTTCATTAATTGTTTTACCAGGGTTAAATTCATTCCAATAGGGGTGGGTGGTAACTCATTGTATGTTGTGTAGTTTGATTTTATTAACTGGTGGGATATGACTGGTGTTGAATATAAAGTTGCAAATATAGAAATTTGAGTGATTCTTAATAGATAAGGGGACCTTGTTCTCATCAATTTCTATGACATCACACGGTCTTTACACTAATTTCATGATTACTCTCTTAATTACCTCCTTTATGGTCCCTTGAAGTGACTACAACCTCTGTTTCTGCCACTCTTGCTTTTTATATATTTGGTTACTGCGCATGACCAGAGTTGTTAGATTTAAACCTTTTAGTTCGGAAGGTTTCCCCATAGATCTGGTGTATTGAGTAAAGGCCTGGGACCAAGGCCATTCAGTATTGCTCTGACTAGGAATACCTTCTAATTGTTGGATTACAGCTATGATTGTAAACAACACTTCAGCAAAAATCCCCACCCACCATGATACATTCATTTTGTCTGAGTAACTTTCAGTTTCAGTTCACCATCACCCAGTGTTATTCTCCAAGTGGCTTCTGGAGCTTTCTTAACACAGCTGTGGTGGATCCACGTGTTTTGTTCTTTAATCTTGATTGCAGTGAAGGTAGTAAGGAGCAGTAAGGTTAAAATTAATTTATTTTGTTGATTCAAGTAAATTCCAAAAATCTCTATTTCACTTACACTATTTATAGTAGTGCTTGTAGGGTCCACTGTGTCAACAATTCAAGTATTATTAGGATTTGGTAATAATTACTGTCAATAACTATCAGTGTTTTTAAAATAGTGGATAGCAAAGCTAAAAGTCTAATGGATATAAAGCTGTGAAGCTGTGAATTGAATTTACTGAAAATATTTTAAGTAGAATGATGATGTTTTCTCTATTTTTCTTTTGTTTTAACAGGACAGAAGAGGAGAAGAGGGAATGGATTCATGTTAGTACAAAGCACCAATGATAAGGAGGGCAATCACCATGCAGGCAGCATTTGAAATCATCGTTTTGGGGTTCTGAATTAATGTGGCTGTGCAGGGAAGCTGGGTGGGCCAGTGTGGTGGAGTTGCTCATGGAGAAGTGTGGAGCTCAGTCAGGGTCCTGGTGCTGACCAGCTGGCCCCAGAAAGTATCTGGGGACTTCAGCTGGGCTCCCCATTCCTGCATTCCTCAAGCCCAGTATGAGAAGAGACTGAGGCATCAGACCTTGTATATTCTTCCAGTTTGACTTGTAGAGACACTGTCTGATGGCAGCCTTAGTTTTTAACTGAAACAATAATGGGTTTAACACCACCACTTAAGGTTTTTAAGTTCCCTTTTCATTTATACAAGTGTAAGTGTTTTTCACCAAATGGTAATCCTACCCATCTTCCTATGAGAGAAATTTTTTTTGTGATGCTTCTCATCTTTGCTGACATTTTTATCTCAGGTCATTCAAGCCACAATAGAAAAGCACAAACAGAACAGTGAGACCTTCAGAGCTTTCAATAGCTCTTTTTCACAAGAGGAGGAGCATCCTCCTGATTCTTCAGTAAGTACTAGTGCTTCATTCCCTTTTGCCAGAACAGTTTTACCAACAGTTAAGACTTGCACAGCTAACTTTAAAATAGTGGAGTCTTGTTCTGGATTTTTATATGACATACAGGGCAGTCATCTCCATTTCTCTGGCTCTCAAATGTGTATCAGTCACAGTTACTCAGCCATGCAGATACAGAATAAATTTCCCAGGACAATTCAATGCCAGGGACCCATCAGGCATGTTTTCCAGGCTGGTGGCTTTTTTTAGCAGAACAGGTATAATTCCTCAATGTTTTGAGTACTTAGCGGTCTGTAATGTTACTTGTGTCCCTGGGAGATTTTGTTCATTACTTTTCCCCATCTCATCAGAGATGCGTTTTGGGATTATTTCTTTGATGTTATTTTATTATTATTTAAAATATTTTAAATACTCAGAAAGAAAATTATGCATTTAAAAGGATCTTAAAATACTATCTTATAGATAGTAAATATATTTCAGAAAAATACTCTTCAACTAAGTATGTAATATAGTCTTGAAATTTTATTGTTTCTCTACAACTGTAAGGTATCACTCTGTGTTTGCTAGGAATTTTGTTTTAAAAGTATTCACATCAGGACCATATCTCTCCATTCAACTTGAAAATGATGGTGATAACCTTAGGCACAGGCATTTGCTACAAACTAAAGAGGAATGGAGCCTGAGAGAGCAAAATATTTAGGAATATCATGAAGTGCTGCCTATGACTTCATGACTTTAGACGTGGTAGATCTTGGAGCAGAGGGAGAGAAGGTCCAGCTGCAGAGATTGAACTTGGGGAGCTTTTTATCTTCCCCATCCCCTGCCTCCTAAATTGTTTGTTTAAATTTTTTTTTGTTTTGGAACCTAACCATTTTTGACATCTCTCGTTGGAGATTCAGGACTGATTTGGTGACTCAGTAATCTGGATTTTTTATCTGCCTGATTTCCATGGGGCCTCAGAAGAGATGTTGGATATGCCTTTCATTCCCATATAATCAGATTGACAGTGAAGATCTTCTCAAGACTCCACAGAGTCTAGAATCCTGTTACTGATAGCTGCCAGCAACGAGTCATTTTCTGAATCTGGCGTAGTTTACTTATCCTGAACTATTAATCAGCTAAAAATACTTGGGGAAAAAAATAGAAAATAGTCAATTCATGTCTATAATTTGCAGTTAACTTATGGCTGCATTCAAAGCCAGGATGCTCTGATGGAAAATCTAATAAGCAAACTAATAAACACACTTCTTTCTATGTAATTAAAATGTAGCATCTGGTCAAGTTCATTATTATTATCTTGCTTTGTAAATTCAATTTGATTTTGCTTCTGTGTTCATGGTGTAGCCTCATATTTATACTCTACTCTTCATAAAAGCCAAGCAGAGCAGCAGTCTGGTTTATCCCTGGTTGTGATATTAATGCAGTCTGTACTGTAATTTCTTTAATGCCAGAATACTAACCCACATTTTTTAGGAGATTATCTTCTCTAGATAATCAGCTTTGAAACTGATGTCACAGCTAAATGTGACAGAAATTGCTGTCAGTTAAAACGAGCTGAAAGTATTTCTGTAAGGAAAACTGGACAAATATTGAGAACATTCTAACTGCAATACACTGCACTAGGTAGTAGTCACCAGACAGATCATCTATGGAATACTGGGCAGCAACTTTTGAGGAAAAAGTGGCCCTTTTTTTTCTCTCATGAGTCAAGAAATAGATATGCACTCATGGATTCCTGTCTGGATCTGTAACAGCTACTAGAAATTAGCCTGTACAAAAAGAGTCAAATTGGTTTTTTCCCATCCTGGCCATACATTTTCTCTGTTACAGTGCTTAGGACTGGTTGCAGTTCATGACCAGTGCATGCAACTCTGACCATGCTTGTGTTTCCCTGCTGACTCACATAAGCTCATACCAGCATTTTGGGTTGGTGTCAGCCTGAAATCTGCCTACAGAAGATTTGTGGTTTCTGGGAGGTGGAGAGATCTGAAATTTGACCTACTCTTAAGATTATGGTTGTGCAGGTCTTCAGCAATTAATGAACTCTTACCTGTCAGGAGGGGAATATCCAGTGTCATTGCCAATCAGTGCCAGGCCAGGTAATGGTAGCAGTAGTAATTTTAAAAAGTGTTTTTAGAAAGCTCTCAGGTTCTTTTGTTGTTTAGTTCCTCAATTTTCACCTGCAGCATTTCCAGGCTATGTGAAAGGTGTTTTTAAAACTATCTAAAAATATTCCCAAGGGAAAGGACCTCTTTCACCACTGCTTCATATCAGAAGAGTTGGAGTCTCCTGGTGTGGTGACGGACCCAGTTTGTGCAGTCCTAGAAGGCTGGCAAGGAAAAGTGCTGCAGAGAGCTGAGCTCTGTGGAAGTAGCATCCCTAGGATTTTAGAT
This sequence comes from Anomalospiza imberbis, assembly GCF_031753505.1. Classification (NCBI taxonomy): domain Eukaryota; kingdom Metazoa; phylum Chordata; class Aves; order Passeriformes; family Viduidae; genus Anomalospiza; species Anomalospiza imberbis. The sequence goes on from NC_089691.1 coordinate 216,350, forward strand.
TGAGAATGCTTCTGTTAGTTAAATCATGAATGTTAGATGCTGCTGTTTCTTTCCCCATAGATCTGGGGTGGTTCTGACAAACATGTCAATAACTGTATTGTTACCAGCTCTGAGACACTGTGAGCAGTAATGGTAGTGTAACAGGGAGAAGATCTCTTGAAACATTTTCCAGGTAAGCGTAGAGGGTATTTGATTTTTAGCCCATTGTTCCAAATAAACAAACAGACATGGGGATCTGAATAGGCAACTGGAGGAATTTACTCTTTTCCCTAAATTTGCTGAGGGTTTTCTCGAGCTCTTCTTCAAACCCCGTTTTTCCTCTACATTTTTCTTTTTCCAAGTCCCATCACAGCCCACAGATGTCCTTTTACTAGGCAGAGTAAAACCCTGGGTTGATTAGGATTCCAGTGAAAAGAACCCCCTTTGCAGAGGACTGAGGAACAGATGATATGAACACCTTAGGGTTGATGGTTTTTGCAGAGGCAGAAGTAGCTGGTTAGAGCTGAATAGTGATGCTTCCCTTAATTCAATTGAATTCCCTGAGGAAGTGCTCTAGGGTGTCACAGCCCTGGCCCCAGGGGATGCATTTGCTCCTTTCCTGGTTCAAAGAGTTGATTGATTGTATTAGAATATAAATAGATCCAATGAGGCATCAGAAGGAATAGCTCTTCCATTTGGCCACTCAAACAGAGATTAAACCTTCTTGCTTTAAAATGAAATGAAGCCAGAGTGCCAAAATGCACTGGCCATTTTGATAATTGTTGGGAAGGATGAAAGTTTGACAGGAAAGTCTCACAGATATGTATGCTTGGCAGAAAGATTTTTGAATGTAGAATCTGAAAAAGGAATAGAAATGAAAGCAAATTTTGCTATAGAAGAAAAGAATTGCTGCGCCAGTTTTACTGGATAACTAAGAAGGCAAAGGATATGTTAGTTAGAAGGAGTTTTTATGGGTTAGAGCAAAGGATAAACCCACTCAAACAAGAAGATGTTTTTACCAAGCAGAAAGATAGCACAGGCAAAAAAGTCTGCCGATGATGCAAGTAGAAAAAGGTCTCAGAATTTTCCACTGCAAGAAAACTGAAAAACAACTTCTAGCTTAAACTGTAACGTACTAACTTTTAGTTATTGGAGAATAGTAACATGAATATGGTAATGATAGTAGTTATGATAGGCTATAGGTAAAAGTTAAGGTATAGATTCGTACTTCTGTAAGATGCATCTTAAGATGCTTAGCAAAGAAAAGTATATAATGCATTATATATAATGCAGGCTTGTCTGCAGCTGGAGCTGACAGCTGTAGGCGCAGACTCTGTCACCCATGACCCTGGACTGCTGTAACATCTTGGATACAATAAACTGCATTTTGAAGAGCCACCTGGAGTCCTGCATCTCTCATTCAGGCTCTTACTGATAATATTGAAATAAGAGATGTCTGATTGGCAAAGGAAGAATGATCTATGGGAATGACAGGATAATTTATCATAAAGAATCTAGTAATTTGAAAACCTCGTGTAAACTAGCAAACTCCCTGTAAATTAATTTGCAGATAAGATGGTTTTCCATTCTTTTTAGAATGTAGCCTGTGATTTTGGTACTCAATGTACAAAGCTTATTTGCCCTTTATACGTATTGAATACTATTGAATGTATATATATCTATATATATGGCATACATATAGATATATGAATATTATATATTAACTCTATAAAAATATATATAGATATACAAACATCTATGTGTATTTAGTAGATATACGCCTCCATAACTGAATAAATGGAGATGCCATTTCGCATTTATTTCGGGATTGAAATGCATTGTGAAGAAGAGAAACTTAACTGAGTGGTGTTTTAATAGAGTAAATTTTGTTCCTCTCAGAATCAAGTGCCTTCACAGAGCTTCTGCTGGTCTGGCTGGCAGGCTCCAATAGAGAAGTGTCCTTCAAACTTTGGCACTGGCTTTCTGCAGCATGTGAGGGACAGTCACAGGTTGCACCCAAAGGCAGGTTGTCAATTCAGTGCCATCTGTAAAATCATCTGCATCAGAGCCCACCCAATATTTGAGGGTGGCTGAGCACATGTGCAGCATGTGCACCTGGGGTAGTGGAAGGTGTCCCTGCTCATGACAGGGGGCTGGAACAAGATGAGCTTCAAGGTCCCTTTCAACTCAGACCATTCTATGATTCTGTGATCTGATTTTATGAATTAAAGTGTGCTCACAAGCAAAGAGTTGAGGGGCTGAAAGCAAACTTTTTCTTTACTCTTCCCCCCACCCCCCCTTCTTCTCTTCTCTTCTCTTCTCTTCTCTTCTCTTCTCTTCTCTTCTCTTCTCTTCTCTTCTCTTCTCTTCTCTTCTCTTCTCTTCTCTTCTCTTCTCTTCTCTTCTCTTCTCTCTTCTCTTCTCTTCTCTTCTCTTTTCTCTTCTCTTCTCTTCTCTTCTCTTCTCTTCTCTTCCTCTCTTCTCTTCTCTTCTCTTCTCTTCTCTTCTCTTCTCTTCTCTTCTCTTCTCTTCTCTTCTCTTCTCCTTCTCTTCTCTTCTCTTCTCTTCTCTTCTCTTCTCTTCTCTTCTCTTCTCTTCTCTTCTCTTCTCTTCTCTCCTCTCCTCTCCTCTCCTCTCCTCTCCTCTCCTCTCCTCTCCTCTCCTCTCCTCTCCTCTCCTCTCCTCTCCTCTCCTCTCCTCTCCTCTCCTCTCCTCTCCTCTCCTCTCCTCTCCTCTCCTCTCCTCTCCTCTCCTCTCCGAAGAATGGTCCATGTTGAAACTGTTCTGTCATTCTCTTTCTCCTCAGATAGCCAGCACCAGCTCAGTCGAATCAATGCCAGGAGCAGATGGTGGTGTTATGTTAGGAGGGGTGAGTAATTTGAAGCTAATTCTTCAGTCAGAGTAGTGTTGGGAGGTGGGTTATGATTCTTTTATGGCAGGAAAAATTAATCATACTTCAGTATAGGTTTTATAGTGTTTATATCCTGCTGTCTGTGGCCTCAGCTGTGCTGTCATTAGTTTCCTGGCTAAGTTATACCCACAGCTAGTTGCCATTTGCAGCATCAGGAAATTTGAATCCTGCTCAGATGTGTCACAAAGACCAGGAAATAAACTCTCCAACCAATTTGCTGGGTTAGAAAGTTGACATTACTTTATTAACAGTTCTTGATGCGTGGAGGTTTCTCCTCAATGCATGAATAGACCTAAAGCAATATAATTCCTTTGGTAGTGGATATATGCTGCACGCTCATCAGAGTTGGTTCCTTCAGTTTGTAGCACTGGGTTTGGAGTGGGGGAGATTTGTTTGGGATTCTTTTGTTTGTTTGTTGTTTTGTGGGGATTTTTGGTGGGTTTTTTTTCTTTTTTGGTTTTGTGTGCATGTATTTAAATTGTGACAGGATTGAAGGGAGAAGGGGCAAAAAGGTACCAGGAAACCTATCTGATTAATGCTGTTGCATTGTGTAACTCAGGATTTCATCTCCAGAACCACATTTTGAGTAACACTTCTTCCACAGTATTCTTTCCATGTTTCTGCTATTGCAGAGGAAGACATGATAGTACTTTTGTATGTCTCTGGCCTGTAAAACATTGGCTGCCACAAAAGCAAAATATACTTTCAAAGGTACTATTAATTTTGCTCAGTAAAACGGCTATGACAGCTGCTGAGTCAAACTGAGGGTTTGAGTCCTTAATAAGGTCTATTTTTTATCACTCTTATCTCTCTCTTCTAGATTAAAAGATTTTTAGGACATGCCTAGGGTTAGTTGAATTTACTGAAAATTAGCCTCAACAAGAACAAACAACCACTAAAAATACCCTTACCTGTAGAGACTTGCTCTAGGATCTTATGTATTAGCATGATGATTTTAGGAGCAAAGGAGCCATTTAGCAGCACCTCCAGACCTCTGGCCAAGCCTGGAACCTTCTGGTAGAGTGCACAGTGTCAATGCAAAGCTGTTAAACAAGGCAGCAACTTGACCTATTAAAAAAACCAAGTTATAGGTGTTTGTGATTAATATGGTCCTTGCTAGTTATTTTTTATCCTCATTTAATATTTTCACTTAACAATTTTTACTTTATTTACAGTCAGCTTTGTGATTAGTGTTTTGTGCCTTGAGTTAAAGATGCTGTATTTAGTGGGCTACTTAAAAAAAAAAAAAAAAAGATGTTTTATCATATTAAAAAAAACCAAGCCTACATAAAAATTTTTGTTGGTCTTAAGTATATACATTTTATTTGTAATTAAATAAAAAACGTGTATCTTTTTGGTTGATTACAAATTGTTGTGTCAGTGATTTGCATATGATAGCATATCTTGATATGTTAAGTAATTTTCCTTAAATCATGTATTTAAAGAAAAATTTAATTCCTGACATAGAAAAAAAAATTGAGTTGATCAAAAAGACAAGGTTAAAAATAGACCAAATTGTGTAGCATTGATTCTAGGGCTCTAATTTTGCTAAAAATGGATAATATCATGAGAATAATGAATAATATTTGCAGTTTCAGAAAATATGAATTTTTAGTGCTGACTTCCCTTTAGTACAGCTCAGTGAGAGCACAAGCAATACATTGTGTGCTCAACAGCTTCACGTGCAAGCCACTTGGTGGTAGTGGTGGCCAGCACACTGGGAGCTCCTTCCTGTGCTTCCCCAGCCTTCCTGAGAGGTTTCTGGGATTTTCTTCAGTGTTCACATTCACCTTTGCATAACTAGATAATGACCTCCTACTGCAGGAAGGATCATCTGCTTGTCTACAGCATCATGGTACCTCTTTTGATTAATTGTCTTGCTGCTCAGACCTCTGTATGCAGGAGGAAATATGAGCCTGTGGGAAAATGTCTTACACATAGTCTTGCCAGTATAATGTTGCCATGTAGAGAAACAAGCAAAAATATTACAAAGTACAAAATCTGCTATATAATTTAATTTTTTTTTCATTTACAGTAAGCATTTTCAGAAGCACTTGCAGGTTGCAACCCCATTGTGGGTTGCTCCAGATAGTTATAAATGGAATATATAATTTATATAATTTATTTATATAATTTATATAAATATTTCCATTTATATAATTTATAAATGAAAAACACACCTGTAAGAGCATAATGAGAAGGAAAAGAATTGAAACTGCTTTGTAGCTCACGTGTCTGCTCATGTTTAGAGTCTCGTCAGCCCCAATCATAACATTGGGGCTGAATTTCTACCTGCTGGCCCAGAATACCTAGCACAGAGCAGCTGTGGCTGCCACTGGATCCTTGGAAGTGTCCAAGGCCAGGTTGGACACTGGGGCTTGGAGCAACCTGGGCTAGCAGAAGGTGTCCCTGCCCGTGGCAGGGTGGGACTGGATGGGCTTTAAGGTCACCTCCACCCCAAACCATTCTGGGGCTGCATGATTCTCCGACTATATAGCAAGTAATAAATAATGGTAACAGCAGTCTCCTAAGCCCACTGGTTTTCTTGCTGTTCCTACCAGCTTTTTGGTGATTCTTCCCTGCATATCAGAAGCAAATGGAGGCTACATAGTTCACTAAGTTCAGATGTCTGCTCACCTAAAAAGGCCTCCTGCCACAGGCCTTCATCTTGCAGTCACATAAGTTGTACCTCTTGCTGGGATATATGCTATTTTTCCACCAAAATTTTAAAATTCAAGGAAACTGTGGAGATTTAGAGAGTTAAATGCAGTAGAGTAAAAGCAAATTAGCAGTCAAAACAGCCTAGTCTGAAAGAAGTAGATCCTGGCTCCTGAACAGATTTTATGTGAGTGTTTTTTCCTGTCAGACTCAGCAGCTTCAAAAGAGAGTTGGGTATATTGAGAAAGATGAGAAATATGGCAATTATTCAAGTTCACTAGAGGGCAGCTCTGTGTTAGCACCTCTTTTAAAAGGCATCAGCAGTAAATAAAGTAGCTTGTGTAATAAAGGACACAGTTGCAAAGCAACTGTTAAGTTTATCGTAAATTTATTTATGATAAATTTATAGTAAATTTATTTACAATGAACAATGTGAATTATAATGTATGTCCTTGTTTGCCACAAAAGCCTCTTTGTTCAGATGATGTGTTAAGAGTATGTGGTAAGGTCACCTGAGCCATCACGGGGTGGGATGAGGGCACTGCCAGTAAAGGAAGGTCTCCTCGTTTTCACAGGAATGGAAAGGAACTTTTTTAAAATTCTTTTTCAGTGTCAGCAGTTAAATAACATATTGTTGAAAAAGTCTTCCTTCTATAATAGCTCTCTGGAATTTGCCAAGTAATAAAGACTTTTTCGTTTTTATTATCCTTTCTGCAGCTACAATAGCAATGTTTCAAACTCTTCTGTTCTCACTGACAGAGTTGAGAAATACTGTGAAATATTGCTGGCATTCATCAAACACTTAAAGACATCTTTATACAGCGTGTTGTATTTTGTGATCTGCACGTTGGCATGTTAATCATAGAATCATGGAATGGTTTGGGATGAAAGGGACCCTAAAGGTCATCTCGTTCCAACCCCCACCCCAAGAGGCACTTTCCACTGGACCAGATTGCTCAGAACTGAATCCAATCTGGCCTTAACCACCTCCAGTCATGGGAAGTCCAGTTTATGCTGGATGCAGTAATGCTATTAAATTTATCAGGAAATTGTGCAATAGGGTTTGCTGAGTGACTTTAGGTATTGGCTTGGATTTATAGGCTAACCTTGCGTGGCCACCTAGGCAGCAGGTCCCAGATAGTGTAGGTCCCTGGTGTAGGTGTCCCTGCCTCTCTAAGGAGCCATATGCTTCATCTTGGGTTGGGAGGGAGACTAAGAAAACTCCTAAATTAAGCATTTGAAGTTGGGCGGTGCAAAGTCCATTCCTGCACCATTCACTTCTTCAGTCAAGCCATTTTCCCCCAGATCTTCACATCTCCTTCCCACCAAGGGAGGGAAGTTTACAGCACACTCACAAAGTACACGTGTACCTTGAAAAAGAAAGAGGTGAGTGCCGGAAGGGAAGTTTTCTTGAGACGCCCACCTTGGCCATTCCTCCACCTCTTCACTGACAGGGAGAGGGGATTGCTCTGTGGTGGTAAGGAGATGAGTGGGCAGAGAGGGGTTGAGACCACATTACGTCCCCCCAAGACCCCTGATGGTTGAACCACCCCTCCAGCTGAGGCAAGCAGCAGAGTCATGCAAATTCTTTCCTAAAATGGTGTGAACCCCAAAGAAGATCTTTGTCAGTAGAACTCTATGAGCAATTTTGCCTTTTTTTTTTTTATTATTGTTTTTTAATCACATACTTGTACTTTTAATTTCAGAGTGATTCCTCTAAGAAATCTTCCAAATCCAAGCGGGACAAAGAGAAACACTCTTGTAAGAGCTGCAGCGAGAGCTTCAACTCCATCACAAAGAGGCGGCACCATTGTAAGCAGTGTGGGGCAGTAAGTATCCTAGCATGTTCAGCTCTTGAGTTTCTTCTGCAGCGGCCATTGAAGACAATTTTTAATTTTATCAGTGCAGGGAGTAAAAGACATTCTGGTTCATGGCAAGTCATTGACAGAGCAGGTTTTTCCACTTGCTTTACTCTCTGGATATCAGGGGGAAAGCAGCAAAACTTGTGCAAGGGTCCTAGCTTGTGCTGGTTTAAAGGCAAATTCAGTGCTTTTCCTGGGGGTGGGCGTGAATCTGGGGAGGGGGTTGTAGTTTGTTTCCAGAAGCAATGGCCTTAAGACAAGCCTCACTTCACCCAGACAGCAGCTCTTCTAAAATGAGCAGCTGAACGTGCAATATTAAAGATGGTATTAAGCTATTACAGAGCATCCAAAGGAGGGCAATGAAGATGGTGAAGTGGAGCCATGTGAGGAGCAGTTGAGGGCACTTCTTCTCTTTAGCCTGGAGAAGAGGAGACTGAGGGGAGATTCACTGGGTCAACAACTTTCTCTGAGGGGAAGAGGAGGGGCAGACTCTTATCTCTTTTTGTGACCTCTTTCTAGAACCCAAGGGAAAGGCCTGAAGTTGTGTCAGGGGAGGTTTAGGGTGGCTGTTAGAAAGAGGTTCTTCCCCCAGAGAGTGGTCTGGCACTTGAACAGGCTCCCCAGGAAAACAGTCACAGCACCAAATCTGCCAGAGCTCCAGGAGAGTTTGCACAACACTCTCAGGCACAGAGTGTGATTCTTGGGGATGCCCTCTGCGGGGCCAGGGGCTGGACTTGGTGATCTTTGTGGGCCCCTTCCCACTCAGCATACTCTGTGATTCTGCGTTTCTTTCCCTAAAGAAATGTGCAAAAGTGGTTTCCTCCTGCTTGAAAAACCAAAGAAAATCCATCCCAGAGAGGCAAGGCTGGGTTACTGAACGCCTTTAGCCACCTCCCCTAAAGCCATTTATTGATGGCTGAATTCCCTTTTTTTTTCCTGTAAATCATAACCATGGCCAAGATGAGATGGATTTCTGCAAAATTATTTGAAACCTCATTCAGTGTTCCTAATGTAACTAAGAGTAATGTTATTTAAATAATGTTAGTCATTTGAAGAGATAAATTTTCAGCTGCAGAGAGATTTAAATGTATAGTTAAGATGTTTAAAGAAACCTCAGTCTCAGCAACTGAAAATCAGTTGCTGTGGAGGAGGCATTTCTACCCTAGACTTGGGATTTTCAACCTTCTGGGTTTGTTTTTATTAAATCATGAAATACATTTCTGGGGGTTTAAAATATCCCATTGGAAAGTCAGTGTTACTAAAGAAATGAAATAATGGCTTTCTCCCAGGAACAGAGAGATAACAAGAATTACAAAATTAGTAATTTATCTTTAAACCACTGTCTGTTGTTCAATGCCTTGTGGTGTGGCAATAGCATTTGAATTAAAGAAGTTAATTTTTCTCAAGGAAAGACTATCATATTGCTAAAAATGCTGTCTTGCTTTTGTTTGGGTAACACTCCCTGAATTAAGGCAGTCCTCTTCAAACAGTAATTAAGTCTTACAGTGAATGATGTAACAATATATGTGTGTGCTGTGGGTTTTTGGTTATTATTGTACAGAAATTCAGAATGGATGTCCATCAGGCTGACACCCTGGGGACAGTTTCTCTCCCTGCAGCAGGTGTATTAGAGACAAATTTTTAGCATGAAAACAGGTTTTGGAGCTGAAGATCCAGCATTGTTTCTAAGCACTGGTTCCTCGGGCCCAATGTGCCACTGCATGCTCTTGCAGCTGAGACAGACAAATAATTTTTAATGGATAATATATTGGACTATGTTCTTAAAATAGTTGGTACTTTCTGGATTACTCAGTTCTCCAGGATGTCCTTGATTGATGAGGAATGTCAGCCACGTTCACTCTGAAAATCAGTCCTTCTTAGACCATTAAAAAGCACTAATTGCTTCATCAACTTAAGCTTTTTTGACTTATAAAAGTTTGTAAGAAAAGGCAAGAAAAGCAAACTTGCATGATGTTAGTCATACAGTATTTCCCCAAAGACATAAGTTTTCTTTAATTTGGTATGTTGCTGTATGGCATGGGATTGCAAGCACATTAATTATTAATAGAGGTATATATAGTGAATATTATATTGGTCTCTCTTGCATTTACATTATCTTTCATAGAATTTTGCTTTACAAACAACCATTCTGCAAATCAATTTCTTTCATAAAGGATTGTGTTTTAAACATGACTAATTAAACACCATCTGTCTGTTACAGGTGATCTGTGCAAAATGCTCTGAGTTTAAGCCACTTGCAGATAACAGCCGCCATAATCGAGTGTGTAAAGAGTGTTTCCTGCAGCTCCCAGCAAGCCCCTGCAGCCCTAGGGTGGAAGCAGTTGGGGAACAGAAGAAAAGACTAGTTGCAGAGGTACAGTCTTTGGCTAAGAATCTTTGTGAGACTCTCTCTTTTTTTAGTGTATTTATTAAAAACTATCAAATTTGTTTTCTTTTCTGCCCCAACATGGTATTTAATCCTCTGACCTATAAATCTCATTGAACATGCCTGCAGCCTGGATGCTGTTTGTAGATTGTGAGCGTTCATCATAGGATGCTGATCACACAAGGATGCATACAGGTTTGGCAGCTAAGCTTCAGCTTCCAAACTTACAAAAAAGAAGGAAAACCCTCTGACTTCTTTTTATTATGGTGTATTTCCAATTTTGAGCTGTGCACTGTAACTATTCAAAAAATAGGATCTGTTTTTCCACTTTTAATTCCATGTAGCAACTCTGTTACTTGGGGGCTTTGTCAGATTTGTACCTAAACACGACCAAGATCTGAGCAATAGGGTGGAGTAAAGCCGCAGGTTCCCCTTGAAGTGATCTGCCAAGCCTGCAGAGCGCAGAAGTTCTGGATCTGGAACCTGACCCCATCAAAACCTTCAGATATGGTATCAGATATTGCCCTCTGTGGCAGGGGGTTGGAATGAGATGGCCTTTACAGTCCCCTCTGACCGCAGCCATTCTGTGATTCTGTGATTCTCCAGCTGTGACTACAGATGATGAGCTCTTTGTGGGTGCCAATACAGTCTGTGATATCTCATGACAAATTTTGCAGCACTGTTTCAGTAGGAAAAGTTGCAGGTGCAAACCTGCTCCTACACAGGGAAGAGAGAGAGCCCTGTTAATCTGAAAAGCCGAGAGGCAAACCAGTGAAATGGGACCCATGGCTTTACTTCCAAAAGCAGATTACAACAAAAAGCTGTAAAAACCCAAGGAAAAGTGTCATTTTCCCCTGCTCTACTCAGGCTGCTAGTTTTTTCGTTAAATCTTTAAAGGATGAGGTAAAATGCAAGAAAGCCAGTGTATAGAAAGAAAAGATCAGAGTCAGGCTTTTTCTTTCCCTTCTACTTTCATTAAACTTTCTTAACAAGCTTAGTAGCAGCTGAAGAGACTGCCACTTAACAAATGTTATTAGCAGCTGCCAGAAATCTTCAGAAGGCTTCTGTGCAAATCCTAATGCAAACAGGAATTTTAATTTTCTTTGCTTTCTATCAGAGGACAACAATTTCTTCCAAGTTGTTTTTTTTTTTTTTGCACTCTGATTTGGCTCCACCATGCACAAGAGGTTCTGCTAATAAACCCTTTGCATCAATTTGAAGTCATCTCCCAGCCTACTTTGCTAAGCAAGAAATGAGGTGCATCATCTTAATTACCATTTTCAATTTACGAGGTGGAAGCTGAATTTAGCTTCATGTCCGCTGGGAATGGTGGTTCAGCCTCTGCCTCTGTTACATGGAATTATGTTATTTCTTAATTAATATTAGCATATAATAATTATAAGTATATAATAATTTCTTAATTATGATTAGGATATAATAATTGTTAATTTCTTATTTGGTTACGGCCTACCCAACATTTGCCCTCAAGTGTTATTTGACTCTGCACCACTTGAGTATTTTATATTTAATTCTAAGTATTTTGCACGCTTAAACATAAATGGAAACAGCTCTGTTTTATTTTTTTCCCCTTTCATCCAGAAGCAAGGCATCTTTGTGGCTGAAAACAGCCTCTTCAGCAGCTACCTCCAGTTCCTTGAAAAAGGGAAGACTTGGTACAAAATGTGGGTGACCATCCCTAAGAGTGAGCCTCTTGTTCTGTATCTGCAAGGAAGCAGCCAGGTAAGATGGCATTCATGAGGACTGACACACCGAAAAAGAAAAGCTTAAGTTTAAATATGTCAAGCTGAGAAATAGGTCAAAGGTTTAGTTTCAACAACAGAACCTAATTTCCTATTCTGGATATGGCACAAAGCCTCAGATATTTTAGGTTACCTTGTTACCTGTACTTACTGCTGATACAGTTGTGAGCAAATGTTAAAGCTCATTCCTTTTCCATTCAAATTTTTAGCAAAAAAAGAGGACAAAACAAGGATAGTTAGGTTATGCTTTAGCTTTTTTAAGGTTTCAGACAGATAGAGGCAAGGGTTGTATTTTGCTGTTGTTAGGGAAAAACATTTTCCTGTTAAATATATAGAACTGCAAAGGAGGCTGGATATTGCAATTGCTGGAGCTGCTGGTTCAAGCTTTTTTTTTTTTTTTAAACCTAGTTCTGGGTTGATGGGATAGAGGAATTTGTGAAAATGTAGATGTTCTTCAGCCTGAAAAATTATAAAGCTACTTGTCATAGCATCAGGGGGGTTTATCTTTAATTGAAATACTTACATTTATAAGAGTTTTTTGTCTCTAAATGTACTGTTGAAGCTAACTAGCATTTGTGTGTGATGAAAATCAAGGGATAGAAACATCTATATGCAAACTAGAAATATCTGTCATGCTTCCTTAGCACTGAAGAATGACAATGCTGAAAGGAGATTCCCCATATCCAGTTTTGCATTTGGTATTTGACACATTTATAGAGAGCTTTGTTTTATCTCCTGTGTGGGATGGAAGTAGTAATAGAACTGAAATCAGCCAGCAATGACACTGCTGTAGTTGTAATGATAAAAAGGTTTTCTTTTTATTAGCATCTGTTTGTGGCTAGGAACAGTCGAGGAAATAAATTTTCCCTGTGATTTTATAAAGCATTTCAGAGTAAAGCTCGCCCTGTATCTGATCAAGAAATACTACACCTTGTTGTTAAAGCTGTGCTCATTTCGCAGCTTGTCAGCAGGAGCACCTCTGGCTTTAAGTAAGTTTATGTAATGTTTTAAACATAGTGCTCAAAGAGGCTGAAAGCTTGAATTTGGAGCTTCAGCCCCCTTGGCTCCATCTGTGGTTCCAACCCCACAGTGGGTAAGCCTCCAATTTGTCCTACAGACAGCGAGCTGCCTGGTTTCCCTCCTAGTCAAAGGGACATGCATGGCTGAAATTACATGCTGGAAAAGCAAACAGCCTCACACAAGGCACTAAAACAAAGGCAACAAATCCAGGCCTTGGCTTTCTCTGGAGTCAGGGTCTGGAGAAAGGAACAATGCTTTAAAAAGCCAAGCAGAGAGAACAGCTTCACCCCCAGAACTTTTCAACTGATGCGCAAGCTGTGCCTCATCCGAGGGCCATGCAAGGGCTGCATCCACACAAACCAAGCCAGATTGTCTCGCACTTGGGCAAGGAGAGTGGGAATAGAGGGAGAGAAGTTTAAATTCTTTGGCCTTCCTCACACAGAAACAATGTGTGTCATCTGAGGGGTGGCAGGGGTGAGAAATTGAGAGGAAGCAACACCCCTTACACCATATGATTGAGAATTTCTCCTACTGCCCATCTGATTGTTGCAGTACAGCACAAATAATAATCCATGGACATAAATCACCTGCATTCAGTGCAAACTCAGTGATGCTTGATTCTGCAGGCCCCACCTGATAGTCATGTAAAACCACAGATGGAAGCTGGAGGAACTTCTCTGCTTCAGTTGCTATGTACTTTGTCCATGTCCTGCCAAATTTGATCTTGACCCTCTTCTCAATTATTAGTAATTATTAGTAATTATTAGTAATTATTAGTAATTATTAGTAATTATTAGTAAGATCCTATTTTTTTAGGGGAAAAGGGTGCCTTTGGCACTGATTGCCAATTTTATGACAGTTAAATTTAGAGATTAGTGTCGTCAACTATTTCAGGGGTGAAACAATCCTCCCAATAAGGTATCAAGAAAGCAAAAGAACAAGGCTATTTCTCTTACATTCCAAAACCAGCATTTACTGTCAGGAATGAGACTATAAACAATAAAAGTTATTCCTTTCTTCAAGGGCCTGCCATTCCCATTTGTATACTTCAATTTGCATCCAACTGCAAGAAAAAATTAGGAAGTCCTATTTCTTGATATTAATCCAACATTCTTGTTACCTCTGGTTTACACAGGAGCCGCTAAACTTCTGAGGAAAATCTCTTCCAGAGCTTCATTACTGGTGTCTGAATGTCTGGAATCAGTTGGGAGCCACTCATATGCTTAAATATTCTTTTCCCAGGCATAGTTCTGTTTTGCACAACCACCTCTGTGGATCTCACAGAGCTCTTTAGACCTGCAAAGAAGCATTTCAGTGCCTGAGATGAGTCTTTTGAGAATAATATTGCTAACAATAGTATTAAAGGTCTTGAAACAAACTTCTTTTCTAGAAGTTGGAAAGTTGGAGGATTATTGTTAAGAAGAACAGAAAGAATAGCTGCCTTTTGGGAAGAAGGAGCAAACCAAGCTGAATCTGGAGCTTTGAATACAGTGAAAGATTCTTCCTCTGCACCCCTGGCCCTCACACCAAAGAAGGGATGCTAGTGCAGGCAGAAACATGACTCACAGATTTAAAATAGCAAGAAAACTGCTCTTTTTGCTCTTTTGTTCCAGGAGAATGAATTCATCCCCTGAGTGTTCACAGTTCAAGTCTTGCATAAGACTTTACGCATGAGGATTCCCAGCTTATTTAGGTTTGAGAATCATACCAATTTGATTTTTCCTCAAGTGGAGAATTTGTACAGCTGTTTGTCGTGCTTATCTCAGTGAAATTATAAGAGTTTACTTATAATCAAAGACCACTTCAAGTGTAAGGAGCAGCAGTTTTAAGATAAATTAGTATTTTCAAGGGCTCCACCTGGACCTTCTGCCCCAGTTGGCCTTATAAAATGCACAGCTACTTGCAAAGCTCTGACATGAACTTACCTGAGTGAGACATGCAAAGGCTTCCAGGATAGCTGGAAAAGTAATGGATTTTGGATGAATATGAAGGGTAAAACTAGTATAGCTAGAGCTAGTATATTTATGTATATATCAGATCAAGCTTGATCCAAGAGAAAATGTTGCTTTATAAAGAAGAGAAATTTTCCATTCATCATCTAAATGTGATTTACTTTTAGAAAATTAGAGAGTAGCTGAAATTGAAATTGAGCTCAGGGTTTTTGAGAAGTGGTTTTTTTTTGCTTGCCTGTTGATCTGTTTACCTGGCCCTGCACTAAACTCTGCTTGCCCTTTTTTGGTCCTGAAGATCACAGGAATCTCTCAATGGTTTGTGTAAGGTTGGGGTTAGATCATGAGTGGATAACGTGTGGAGTTTGGGTAGAAAAAAACAGGGATTTTCTAAGCCCACTCAGAAGTAGGAAGGGGGAAAATGCCATTGGTGGGTCACTGTTGTCCAAGAGGGCTTATAAACTGCAAAGAGCTGTGCAGTGGCAGAGGCATGTCTGTATGCAGGGGTGCCTGAAACAGAACTGCCTCTGTGGTGGAACTGAATTGTCTGTTCCCAAATCTTAAACTTTGGGTGTTGCAATGGCTGTAACAAAGCAGTAAGTACATGCTACTCTAATGACCTAGATAAATAACCCATTTGTGTTGTGCTGCTGAGAGTCAGGATGAGTGCACAGTGCTTGTGATTGCTGACAGTATTACACATCCACTAAATTTTTATCTATCACTCACTCACTATCTGAGGAAAATTATTGTAATCAGCCCTAAAGTGAAGCTCTTTCAGCACTGGTTATTTTGGTTTGATGAAATACCAGTGTCATGCAGTCATATTATATTGCATGAATAAATATTTTTTTTTAAACACAGTCCAACCAGCCAAATCCTGTAGGCTCTTAAAATGACAACATTTCATCAATTTCATCTCTCTTATAAGGGCTGTAAATCCTACTTACATGCTCAGTATAAGGTTGGAATTCCTCATGGGTGCATAATAGCCACTGGATATGCTGGGCTTCAGGTAGGAGGGAAGGGCTCAGCAGCAAAGGACATCCACAGATGCTGCTGGTCTCAAAAAGAAGTCTGGATTTGGGGTGAGGTGTTCCTCAAGGCCAAATGTTTCACCTTTACCTCTCAGTAGTACAGCTTTTCAGAGATAATGTAAATCCCTTCCTTTTGGATCAGGCAGGTACAGACAGTGTCAAGGGCAGCATATTAAGGGAGGATGCAAGACCAAAGGCAGACTGCTTAATTTACCTGTGTCTGCACATGTTGGGTAGGTGCAACACATACAATTCAAACATCAATTTGCTCTTACAGTGCACTTCATGGCTACAAATAACATCATTTGTCATTGTCATGGGCAACCTACAATTTTTCATTTGACAAGTCTAAATGTCTACTCTTCCAAACCAAGACCAGTGAAACAGGCATGGTTGAGCTTGCATGTGCTCTTGTGCATTTGCGTTCATCAGTTCCATGTTTGCTTGCTTGAGCAGTGCCACGTGTGCAGGAGCTGCTGTGTACATGCCAGTTCTTCTGCATGGGCAAGACCTTCCTGTTTTTAGAGATGTGGCTGTGGTTTCAGGGAATAGAAACTGTGCTGCATTTAGGACAACTAGTTACACTCAAATGGCAATTGAGTGTAACTTTAGCCTTTGACCTAAAGCTGCCTTAAATCTCATTGAACAGTGCTTGGTCTTTAAACAGTTGGACTCTGGCATTTTTGCATGACAGTAACAAACAATAGATGAATAAATCAAGAAGCCTATATTGATAAACTGTATTAATAAACTGTGATACATTTTTGACTGTATTTCTTGCCCATTTAGTTAATCTATGTGTCTGCATTGATGTGAGCAGTTTTGATACTTGAATTGCTTTAGGCAAAGTCTGAGAAAAGTAGGCATCTTTTTTGGCCATTTTTCTCAGAGTTTTGGTCCTCTTCCAGATTTACCAAGTCATCTGCATTTGGTGTGGGCTGACAAAAGAATGACTTTGCCACTTCTCTGTGGGATGCTTCGTTAGCTTTGGTATGGGGCTGCACCACAAGCAGCTGCTATAGAAGGTGACAGCTTTGTACAGATGCTTGATGCCTGTGTGATTCAGACTTCAGTTTGGGGACTCATCTTTAGAAACACTTTGCTGGGAGCAGTTGAAAAGGTTGCTTGGCCATGGCACACCTTGCCTTGCTAAAATATGTCTTTTCTTGAGAGCTTAGGAGAGGAGTTCGTTGATGCTCAAGATGTGACTGTTAGAGGGCTGTATTGCTCCTTAGATTTGTGAGTCAATCTGACTTTGAAAGTCAGATGGTCAAGAGTTTGAGTATTGGCTTTCTTGACATCTCTCAAAGGCATTATAAATTACTGAAAATCAAAAATTGTCTTTTCTTTCAAAGACTTTTCCCTTGCCCTTTAGTTACCTTGGTGCCTCTCAGGGTCCAGCTTTACTTAATTGCTTCCTTTTAACCATTCCTACAAAATATCCCATGATGCTCAAATGGGACAACATTAAACTCTTCTCAGCTGGTTCCCATTGCCTGTACCTAATGCAGAGGAAATTTTGTAAAAGACACGTGCATAAGTTACATGAAATTATATGAAAATCCGTGGCCATATTTATTGTGAAAGGATATCAATGAAGTAAGAATAAAGCACCACTAAGTCATTGCTTTTTGCTGGTTTAAGCTGAGCAGTCGGTACTGCCATGTCCCTGCTTCCTTCGTTGCAGCGCTGAACAAGGAGCCTGGGACTGTGTCCGTGTGCTTCCTGCAGTGTGTGCCTGCCGGCTCCATGCAGTGTACCCCGCCTGCACCTCAAACTGCATTTGCTCCTGAATCCTTATATTTGTTTTCTCTCCTTTAGGATGGACGAAGCCCACGTCCAATCCCTCTGCCTGGCTATGAAGTCAGTTTACCAGGTTCTGGTGAGAAGTTTGATGTGAAGCACGTTTTTAAGCTTTGCCAGTCCCATCAAACTCTCTATTTCAGTGCAGAAGATGAAGAGCTACAGATGAAATGGATGGAAATTCTCACCAAAGCTGCCAAAGGGGAGACTGAGGATACAGCTGAAGGGCTCAGCAACCCATAGAGCAAGTTTAATTTCATTTCTTTCCTACGTGCTATAAACCATCGCTTGAATTTGGTATTCATGGCACTTTGGAATCTATATGGCTTTATATTTTCATGTGTCTGCATAGGAAGTTCAGTGGTTTCTCACCTTTTATTGTACATTTTTTAAGTACAGTAGCTACCTGCCTATATTATGTTAAAGAAAAAAGTAGTTATAGTTGTTGGTGGTGTCAGTGCTGGTTTAAAACAAAAGACGAGGAGCAAAGCATTAATTTTAACAAAGGTAATGGAAAATCATCCATCTTGTTTTCCTAAATGTATATTTTCCAGTCCTTTTGATTGCTGTTGAGTGCAGGATGTGTATAGTCTGTGATTAGTTCTATAAATGCTGCCTTTTAAGTTAAATGTTGTAAAGGCTTGTGCTGGCCACTGACATTCCATTCTCTGCCTCGCCCTCCTGGTTAGGTCTTTGTGATGTGTGAGCAATGTACTGAGTATTTTCCTTTTGCTAAAACCATGTTTGGGTTTTTGTCTGCTGTTTTGAGATGACCTGTTCAATTGACAAATATTGTAGAAGGGACTTCTAAAAATAACTGCAGGTGGTGGAGAACAGAACATTAAGAAGTCTCATTAATTTTAAGCATTTGTTATATTGATTGCTTTCTTCTGGAACCAATACCTCCCTTCCTTCTATTGGAACCCATTTTGATGTAAGTGAACAAACATTTTATACTGCAAACTGGGTTATGATCAATAAACAAGAACATTTTTAGTACACACCATAAAAAAGGCGACTTTTTGTTGTACTGGTTAATTTAAGTGGCCTAGATTTTATTTATATAATTTGTAAATAATGTTTCATAAGCATTTTAAGAATTTTTTAAAGACCTCAGATAATTAACAGGATTTAGTACATAGTATAAGAGATATTTGTATGAACTGAATTTGTAATTTAATTTTCATGTTCACCTGTTTTTGTCTTATTTTCAAACATAAATGCTTATCTATTTAAATAAAAATTCCTGCAGTTAACTCCTGAGCCAGATTTCCAAGGCACAGCAAAGTTTAGGTCAACATTTAATATAGGTTAAAAAAAATTATAAAAGTCTAAAACAAACAAACAAAAAAAAGGCATGTCTGTTCCTAATCGTAGTAAGCATGTAGTATCAATCAAAATGAAATAAAATCTGTCACAGTACTGTATTTTTAAATAGTTTGGTTTAACTTTTATTTCCTCTTCAGCCTTCTACATTTTTCTGATGTTGATAGAGAAGAAGAAATGCTCCATAGAGACAGAGTTTTTTAGGATTGTTGAAAATTAGTGATATGCATCAGTGAGTATTTTTTGGACCTACAGAAAAGGACTTATCCTTGTTTGGGGTTTGGTTTATTTTTTACATTGGTAAATAAATAATCTATCTGAAGTCCATGATGATAAAAAATTAGAGGCCATGTATTTGATTATCTACTGGAAAATTTTCTTGAGACTCGCATCTTTCTTCCCCACCCCGCCTCTCCCAACAGTCTACACAGAAAAGATTTCTTGAAGAGTAGCTTTTACTATGAGAAGGAATTATTTCCAGTGTGTGTTATTTCTTCTCCCAAGCTTCCTTGAAAATGTAATATGCTTACACGTAGAGTGAGATGTAGAGTGTTTGCATTACAATGTGCTTACATGTAGAGTGAGATGTAGAGTGCTTACCTTGAAATTTTACTAATTTAGTAATATTTCTGGTTTGGAGGTGGGGTTTTTGTTTGTTTGTTTACAATGTGTTAACATTCTCTCATTCTATGATTTTAAGCAAATCAAGGGAAATGTACTTAGTGAACACATTAACAAACCAACATGTAGTAATGCAGGAGCAAAACACCCTCAGAGAACAACCCCGGGCTACAGAATGCTGTTGTAGGAGAGTTTCTCTTGGTCAGCATTGATTGACCAGCACAAGGTCCCAGAATACAGTGCTGCTGTGAAATCGCAACCAAATGCTCTGAGAAATCACCACACGTCTCCGAAGGCTTGTCCTAAATTTATAGCGGGATCTAATCTCATCCAGATCAAAGGCTGGAGGGTTAGGACCTTTGTTTCATTCTCCTTCCTCATCTTCTCTCCTTTGGAAGGAAGTGGGAACTCCCAAAGCTGAAGAAATAGGTGTTGCTGGCACTATTTGTCATAAAAGCTGTAAGCTTTAGACTTTCCTTTGTCATAAAAGCTGTTCTTCTAAGCTCAGCCTGCTTCTGGGCAGAGGGTTAGCACAGGGATTAAACATCCCATAAATACTACATACGCCTTCATATTAGTGCATAAATCAGATTTAAGCCACTAATAGCCCCTTTCTAGCTCTGCATAGAGCCGAATTATATACGCCAGCCATGGTAAGACCAGAGAAAAAAATTTAGATTGTGGCAGCAGCAGTTAAGTTCAACCAGGGGACTGAATTTTGATGAAGTGGGGATTAAAAGTACAATACCCATAGCTGTGGTGTCCTGACATCAGCACATTTCACAAAAGATGCCAAAATCTCACAATAAGCCAAGAACCTTCTCTGTGCATGAGGGATGTGGCCTGTGGAGCTGCACCAAGAAGTCTTCTCCACTTTGCTGCTTGCAACCATGAAGTGAAACACACCAGGTCTTTCTGACTCTGCCTGTCAGGTCAAGGCACCAGACCCTACCTGCCTCATAGACACAACATTCCTGCTCTGAGCATGGCTGGGGCAGAATTAAAGCAAACTGTGGTGCTCTGGACTCTCAGGCACTGCAGGATGCCAAAGTTCTGCTGTGTTTGGGAGCTAAACCTCACAAATCTTGAGAGAGCTTGCTTGGTCCTTCCTGTCAACAGCTGGATAAACCTTTCCTTTGCTTTTCCAGGAGCTGCTGTCTCTCTCCAAGATGCCCATCATCTCTCGCCTGAATTAAACTGATGTCTGTCATTTTTTTTCTGTAAATTGACAATCACAGATTAAGGGTTTGAACAACCCTGGATTTGGTTCAGGAAGATTTCATTAACAAATCACTTAGCTGTATTTAATCTCATTCCCACACATTTTTCATTCTGAGTGTTTATTTATTAATTTTCCTATTAAAATGTGGTGTTATGCCCTCAGAAAGAAGAGCTGGCAAAGGCAAAAATATAAAGAACTGGCAAGGGGAAAAGGCAGTGACAGAGCAGACAGACAGGGCCAGTCTCCAATTATTTATTTCCTTCCCAGATGTGGGATGCATGTTGGTAGGTGGCTCATTTTGCAGGTGGTGAGAAAGTGAGGTGATCAGGATGAGGAACAACATTGAACTACGACTTGGAGAGACACAGCACTCCAGAAATTATTTGGATCCAGTTGATCCACCTACATCATCTCCACCTACATTTGAGCCTTTGTTACTGTACAGGCAATACCTGAGGTCAAACTCTGTCATCTTTGAGCTTGGACAAGACTCACTGTCAGCTCCAAGACTACAGGAAATCAAACCAGTCAATTAGGAAGTTTTATTTGAAATCAATGTCTCCACTCAAAATGCTGAAGAAGGAAGTTGTGTTTTTGCTAAATTATGTTTGACCTTTTAATATCTCTGGCTCCAGATTGCTCATGGGTATCTAAAGGATCAGGGGTATTGTGTCCAGGGTCCATCAGGGGCAAAGTTGGCATGGACAAATCTACTGAGAACAGGAAAACTCTGAAATGGATGGTCCTTACCTGCTGTGTCTGCTGTGGACCATCAGCACCAGGGATTCTGGGCCAGGTTTTCACAGAGGCAAATGGGACTGATCCATTCAGGTTTATTCAAGATTATTCACCTTCATCTCTTATGAAAAGGCTACATTTCAGTGTACTCATTTGATTTACTCATTCTCCAGCCTCTGTGTTGGCATTGATGGGTTACACAGGGTTCACTGACGGAGGATTTAGGAGAACTAGTGCCACCATATCAATGCCTGGTTGTGATCAAATAAGGATTTTTGCTAAATCATAGAATCACAGTATCGTTTGGATTGGAAGGGACTTTAAGATCATCTTGTTCCACCTCCTACCGTGGGCAGAGATATCTTCTACTATCCCAGGGTGCTCCAAGCCCCAGTGTCCAACCTGGCCTTGGACTCTCCAGGGATGGGGCAGCCACAGCTTCTCTGGGCATCCTGTGCCCAGGCTTCACTACCTTCACAGGCAGAATTAATTTATTTCTTAAATCTGAACCCCATGAGTCCCCACGAGGTGAGCACAACCATATACATGTATGTAAAACTGCTTCTAAAGGTGATGCAGGGGAGGAAATGTGAATCCTAGCTCTTTTTTCTGTTTTCATGGAATTCCTTGTCACTGACAGATGCTCACAGCTGCTTGAGAGAGAAAGATGACAAAGCTGTGAGTTTCTTGTTTGATGCTGGAGCTGCACAGAGAGATAAAATACAGCAGAGTAGTGGAAATGAGGGATATGTTTTTATGTTCATTATAAACATCTTCAGAGATGGAACAAAGTAATCACTGTCCTGGAGCACACTGGGACTGTGTGTATGTCCGTCTCCCTTCTCCAACAGTGATGTGGAGATGAAGCTTGTGTATTTGAGAGGTGAGCACCTGTACCTGCCCAGAGCACACAGCATAGCCAGGTGAGGAACCTGTTTCCAGCCATGGCCAAAGCAGATGTGAAGGAACATGTATAGATGTGTGACTACCAGCAGCCCAATGCTCAAAGATATTCCAAGCTAGAGATGGTACCTGGCCTTTAATAACCCCTTTAGAGGATTTTTGAGCTAGAACTTAGCTGATGATATTTTTCACTGTATTTTTTTTTTTAATATCCACAATATCCTGTGTCAAAGAATTCTGTACCTAAACCCCATCTTAGCTAGAAAGTTTCTTCCCTTTTTGGAAGCTGTAGTACTGGCACCTTCCACTGGCCTGGGAAGCAGTACTGAACAGCTCCCCTGTAACCTTCCTCAGGACCCTCAGGTTGCACAGAACTCTCCTGGGTCTTCCCAGGTGTCTCTTTCTGTAGCTAAAGGGTCTGTTTCTTTGTTCCTTGCTGGTTAGCTCTGATCACATTTGTTTCCCCTCCTTGAGTCTCCTTTCTTTGACCACACAGGACATGAGGTGGCTCAAGGGCAGATGCTGGAGCAGGGAATTTTTTTCTTTCACATTTCTGCCCCAGACTGTTTATATCTGGGGCAAAGAATACTTGAATATTTTCTCTTTTCAGCATCTTGTGCCATTTTGACTGTCTTGAACAACAGTGATGTGCCAGGGCTTTGGTGGTGGGCAGTATTTCCCTTGTTCAGTCACTTAAGCAAGCTGGAAGAAGAAATATTAACCAATATCAGCTCAGTCTGTTTTGAAGTTGATGCTGGACATCTACATACATATCCTTCAATCACTGCCCTTTGCTAAATGAGCAAACTGACAATGTTACAGAGCATCTGTGCAATTATATTTTAATGCGCCATTTAGAGACTGTGACAAATTCCATTATGTGAGTTGAAAAGTGCAAAAGGTTAAAATAAAAATTGCTTAATAAAATTGCAACAATCCATTTAAAATTGCACAGGGGAAATGCAGAACCGTGAAAAGCACTAAGCATCTACCATAAAATAAAATAAATCTTAATTTGCTAGAATGACACTGGGCAGCTCCTTGGCTGGTACAAATGGATGGATTTAGTTAGAGCTCTCTGTTAAATTAGCTGAGGATCCAACCATATAGCTTTGTTTGATCTTTAAGCATTTCTGCTTCCTGCCAAGACTGAGATAACCCGCGATTTAACAAGCACAGCTTTTGCTGTCCCTAGATGCACAGGAAACTTGAGCAGGATGTCTGTTCCACATTTGGAGACAAGGCCAGCAGGTTTTCATTGGTCTTGGCTTGCAAATAGTTAATGTTCTCTCTCTACAGTGAATTTACCGCCATTTCTCCTAGCACAGAGAAAACCTGACACTACAGTATTGTTCCAATAGCTGCTATTTTTTTTTTTTTTGACTGAGAGAGCAATTTTGTGTCAAATTTGTGGCATGTTAGCAATTCTTCCCTATTTCTGAAGTATGCACTAGGTTCAGGATAATAATGCATTTCTATAAGTCTGTAATGAAATTGTCACTCAGGAACAGCACACTAACACTTTACTATGCTCCTCAGAGATTGCTTCCTGTTGCTGTTTTGAAGGGATAAAAGCAAATCTAATATGCATCTTGTACAAGAGTCTAAAGTTGCTGGTGTCACATGAGCTCAATCTTCTGAGCTATGCAGATCAGATCCCCAGGATTTTATCACGTGTGCCAACTTCACCACACAAACCTTACCATGGCGCCATGGTTCAGGACAGGTTCTGAGCAGGTTCCACCAAGTGAGTGGTGTTTCTCTGAAATGAGGGAAAATTACTTGATATTCACAAGGGCACAGAGTGATAGAACAAGGGGAAACAACTGTAGGCTGAAGGAGGGCAGTGTTAGACTGGATATTAGGAACAAATTATTTACTAGAAAGCTGC
Organism: Anomalospiza imberbis; assembly: GCF_031753505.1. Lineage (NCBI taxonomy): Eukaryota > Metazoa > Chordata > Aves > Passeriformes > Viduidae > Anomalospiza > Anomalospiza imberbis. Next base: position 240,416 of record NC_089691.1, read on the forward strand.
TGAAGCCCTGGCACAGGCTGCCCAGAGAAGCTTTGGCTGCCCCATTCCAGGGAGTGTCCATGGCCAGGTTGGATGGGTCTTGGAGCAGCCTGGGGTAGTGGAAGGTGTCCTTGGCCATTGCAGGGTTTGGAACTGGATGGACTTTAAGGTCCTGTAACCATTCTGTTTCTATGTTTACTTGAGGCTTATAAAATATAAAGCTCATCTCTGGTAGAGAATGACCAGATATAGAATGAATATCCTGACATTTGTAAAAAGTAAATATTAGGAGAAGGAAATTAATAAATGAATTTGTAAGCCCATGTCTGCTTAACTGGAATCGTGCTGATTACCCCAATGCTGGAGGAGATAGCTTTTGTGAGTGTTCACAGCAACATTTTATCTTGGATTGAAGACACAAACGGTTGTTCTCAGAGTGTTTGTTTTTCCAAGCTACAAAACAGAATGTCTATTGATGATACTTGGCCTGTCACACTGTATTTATTAATTTCTATAAAAGAAGGAACAAAAATGTTCCCTCCTCAAATTACTTTAGCATTTTCAGTCTCCGATGAAATATCAGAGGCTGAAAATATGTATTATATGTATTATATGGATATATGTACCTGTGTGCTGCTGTGTTTTTCTATATTGTGGCACTGGACTGCACTTAATGGTAATACAAGAAAATAGTTCCTGAGCTGTGGTCCCAAGCTGAATCCACCACCTCCCTAACACCTACCAGAAACAAGGAAAACACACTGGAGTTTGCAGCAGGCAAGCAGGTCACATGTTATCAGCCGTGAACCATCTTTACACAAGCACGGCAGAGCTCTGTGCCACTTATAGCCCAGCAGAGTGACTGGAAGAGCCAAAATGGAGCTGGGCGTGAGCATACAGTGTGTCCTTGGCAGAAAGGACTCTCCAGGTCCCTGCATGCAGTATTGCCTGGTACAGGACCAGGTTGGTTTCTTCCACACTGGGAAGCATCACTCCTCCCTGCTGAGAGAAGCCATACTTTATTCCCACGTCTATCATAGAATCGCAGAATGGTTTGGGTTGGCAGCAACCTTAAAGCTCATCTTGTTCCACTCTCTGCATTGAGTGCTGTGTCCAGTTCTGGGCCCCCCATTTTAGGAAGGACATGGAGGGGCTGGAGCGTGTCCAGAGAAGGGCAACAAGGCTGGTGAAGGGTCTGGAACACAAGTCCTGTGAGGAGCAGTTGAGAGAGCTGGGGTTGTTTATCCTGGAGAAGAGGAGGCTCAGGGCAGACCTCATCACTCTCTACAGCTCTGTGAGAGGAGGGTTCAGCCAGGTAGAGGCTGGGCTCTTCTCCCAGGCAATCAACAAGAGGATAAGATGACACAGCCTTATGCTGCACCAGGGGAAGTTTAGGCTTCACATGAGGAAAAGATTATTCACAGAAGGAGTAGTTTGGCATTGGAAAGGGCTGCCCAGGAAGGTGGTGGAGTTACCGTCCCTGGAGATGTTTAAGAAAAGACTGGACATGCCACTCGGTGCCATGGTATGGTTGACAAGGTGGTGTTAGGTCATAGGTTGGACTTGGTCATCTCAAAGGTATTTCCAACCTAGTTAATAGTGTGATACTGTAAGTGAAATCTATAGCTGGGAGAGGAGGAAGAGGAAAGTCAGGGGGCAGAGTGAAGCTATTTCCCTGGGCCAGCAGCACACCACTGATCCAGTAACAGCAACAGATCTGACAACCCAACAGATCATTTCATGTCACTTCTAAAGGTCACATTTTTCTTTCAGCAATTTAATTGCTGAGCTTTTAGCTACCACACCTGTGCATGTCTGATCTGACTAAACAGAAGCTGAGGCTGAGAGCTACTATTCTCCTTTTCAAGAGTTACAGAACAAGCAACAGGGTCTGCCTAAGGCTCTGAGCAGTGTAGGCAAACCCAAGAGTCGCTGCCTGGGTCTGAGGGGCTGATGATCAGCTGAGCCAGCCTCAGCTCCTGAGACTCAGGGAAGAAGGGGATGGCAGCAGGGCCAGCTAGGAGAGGAGAAAGGGGATCAGCTTGCTGCTGTTGGAGGGCTGGAAAGCTGCCATCACCAGGCTGGGATCTGGGAGCATGTCCCTGTTTGGGCGGGCAGCGAGGGGCAGGCAGTCCCTGCCCAGTACCTGCAGCTGTCCAGGCAGCTTTGCTGGGGACTGTCACTTCAGTAGTCTTGTGCCCTTGGCATGCCTGAGGCCAGCTCTAATAACTAGGATTAAAAGAAAGGCAATGTCTTAGGGCAGTTTAGTGAAATCCAACAGTTAAATAATCCTGAAGAAAAAGCAGCAAGTGTCTGGCTGAGGCTGCATGGCTTCTCCTGATGCTGAAGATGAAACCAGAGGCCTTAAAAATTATGAAAGCACTCACCTGCAACTAGGGAGGTGAGTGATGTTCTAGGGTGTCACACCACAGGCCTGCCTGCAGTGTTCAAGGACATGTGGAAAAAAACCAGTGCTGTTGGGTTAGACATTCCCTTACAAAGCAAATCTGAATGCTGCCACGAGGTGAGTGGAATTCAGGTGCTGCTGCTTAATTTGCTTCTGTAAGTAAGGAAAGATTTGACTTGCAACATGCTTGTGTTCAACTTGATTTGTGTAACAGCAGCTGCAGGGGTAGTGGCTTACAGAAAAACTACTTCTCTGCCTTTGGTATTCCTCTGGTTTCACTGGACTTGACTGGAGGAGCGACAGTTTCTTGTTGACTTTAATTAGATTGATTAATATTTGGCATTACCGGAAATACAAAGCTAATTTATAAGCTGCAGCATTTTCAAAAATGCTGGGGTTTTGCTATAATGTGACCAAGCTTTGCTTTTTGAATGTGGTTTAGTAGTAGGGATGGAAATAGCAGACCCTTATATCTGCAATATTCCTGAGGCCTCCCTGACAGATAAGCTCATAGGAAAGAGTGCTATGGCCAGCAGCACACTGAGCGGTTTCACCTTTTAATGTGGGCATGATCCTGCTCCATTTGACGTTTCCAGAAGAACCTTAAGAGGTTTTTCAGTCTATTTGGTGTGCCTTGGAATTTAATTTCTCTAATCTGCTCCTGCAGACTATTTTTTCCTTCTAATTCCAGGTGAAAAAAATAATGAGAGGGTATAACAAGTGGAGAGAGTGTTAATAGCTGCAGTGCTTGGTGTGGGCCTCAGACTATAGGCTCAGCACCAACACACAGAGCTTCCTCAGCAGAGCCAGTTGTTCCTCCTGTTTTTTGTGGACACACAGTGCAGACCCTTAAAGGCCTTTTCTGGATCCACTGCCAGTGTCAGTAAATCAAGGATCTCAACAAACACTGCTGAGACCCAGACTCACTGTGGTAATGCTGCAAGGGCAGTAAGTGGCAGGGGGTGACATGGCCAGGATGTGACAAGCACAAAATGACACACGCAGTGTGTGCAAGGCACTTGGGTTTCACCAAGTAGCCTGTGCGTGTTTGTGTGTGCCACCCAGCTCCAGATAGGATTGATGGATCTGGGAATCATCCAGTGGGTCTAGCTGCAGATCCCAGCGAAAACAAACACTATTTTATAGACCATAAAATGGATGTATGCAAGAGACTCTGCTCCTGGAATATAACCACATAAAGAGCAGTATACTGTGTTTGCAAGATCAGACCCATGAGAACCAGACTGGGGTACCTGTGGCTCTGCAGGCTGTGACCACCAGCCTGGCTGCATCGGGGACTGATGGCAGGCAGTAGAGGCAGAGGGCAGGTGAGGCAGGGCGGGCAGAGAGGGGCAGGCAGCCCCTGCCCGGCGCCGCGGCCGCTCCCGCATCCCCGACTGGCCCCTGGTGGAGCGCCGCGCGGGCCAGGGAAGGGTCCGGCCAAACGCCGGGGCTGTCAGAGCACGGCGTTATCCCGGGCCCCGAGACTCCGGCGGCGGCCCGGCTGCGCCAGCCCCGAACGACCCCTCCTCTCGCTCCGCTGCCCCTTCTCCCCCGCCCCGCGGGTGTCGCGGAGGGGCCGCAGGGCGGGCTCCCGGCGGGGCTCCACGGGATGGGCCGTGCTGCGCTGCGCCCCTGCCCGGCCCCGGCAGAGGGCGGGCGGGTACGGGTGCAGTGCACCTGCCGGGCGGCTCGGCTCGGCGCGGCGCGGCGCGGCTCGGCGGCACTCGGCGGAGCCATGCCGGCCGCCACCACACCCGGGCTGGACGCGCTGCGCTCCTCTGCGCTAGCGCGGGACAGCGGCGGTCCCCGCGGATACACAGGTACGAGCGCGGTCCCGCGTCGTTCCCCACACAAGTTCCTTCCTGCGTCGCAGCGGAGGGGAGGGAGGATGCTAGTGGGGGTAGCGCTAGACCCCAGGGTGCAGGGTCCCTCCCGCGTAGGGCTGCGGGGTGACCGGGGCAGGATGCGGTGCCCTTGGACAGAGGTGTTGTATGTCCCCGGGAAGGGGCGCGGGAGACCCCAGCCGGGGTTGCGTTACTTTCCCACTCAGCTCCGGAGCCCCGCGCCGGGCAGGGGCCCCTCCCGACCCACTCCGTGCTGCCTCCGGCTTGTCTCTGCAGCCGCGGTGCGCGGAGGGGACAGTGATCGGCGCCCTGAAGTTCTCGGGCACGCAGCGCCTCGAGACGAGTGTCCTGGAGCCGTCCCGGAGCCACCCCGGGCATGAGGGGTTGCCGGCGGGTCCCGGTGACCCTGGGACAGCTCTCCCGGGGCTGCACTCGGGGCCCCGAGCGGGGCCAGTCAGGCGGAAGGGCCGAGCACCGCCCGCGCTGCACACGGCAGCCGCTCTCCAGAGCCGTCCGAGCGGCTCACCCGGAGGGCTGCTGGGGCCCTGCTGGGGGGTGATTGCACCCAGAGAGGAGGCGCTGCAGTTCAGTGATAGAAGTTTGGGGTTCAGTCGCTGGGATGGCCACGGGCACAGGGGACGAGTGCGTGGGGGTAGAGGGGAATGTCTGGCAAGGATGGAAGGTGCCGGTTTTCAGACACATCGCTCCTGGGCACATATCACCGGGCTGGGAAGGAAATTAAGAAATCAGTATTTTAATGGAATATGGTAATACATCGAGGGGTGGAATGAGAAACCAATCAAAGCTTTTTCCTTCTTATCTTTTTCTTCCCTGAAGTTTTGTTACTCAGTTCGATTGCATAGACCATAGCATCCTTTAAAAACCTCTTTAGCTTAAGTGGGTTCTATAATGTCAAGGTAATGTGAGGTGACAGAGAGGCTGAACTGGTGGGAAATATCCACTGCATAGGGCTGTGGCATTGGTGGATGTCTGGGCCTGGAGGGATCAGAACCATGGTCTGGACCTGCTAGCCCGGGCAGCAGGAGATGCATGTTCCCAGCCACAGCCACCTCTGGAGTCCAGGACCAAGGTGAGATGGAAGGATGCTGGAGCTTGGTGTAGCTGCTTGCCGGGGTTTCTTCTTCTTTTCTTCAGATCACAGGGTAGGTGGGCTTTTCCCTGGCTTCAATGCAAGCAGAGCTAAGTGCTGCTGAAATCTGGGAACCTCCTTCTCATGTGCAACCCGTCCTCTCATATCCTTGTGATTTATTTGGCTCGTGAAGTTCTAACAGACTTCATTAATGACCTGATTTTGTTGTGCCTATAAAAATTGGCAAATGTATTTGGGCTACTAGCATAGCAATGCTTTAAATTGTATCCTCTGAATGTGCTTGACTGTTTAATTTGAATTTAATATAGCAGTTAATTTGAAAATACGAAACAAGTTCCGGGACATGTGCTTAGAGAATTAACTCAAAGCCACATGTAGATCCTGTTGCTGTATCCTGATAGTGTTGCTAATTACTGACATTTCTCTTTTTTAAAATAATGCATATTTGGCTAGTTTTATATGTTGTGTCAAAATCTTGTGGGGCTGGGTTTGCCCACACTAAAAGGAGTTTTGGAAGTGGCCTGTCCTGTGTTACACTCAGCCTTTCTGATTCTGTGTAGGTTAATCTTGCTCTGCATAGATCTGTGGCAAAACAGCTAGAAATGCTAGTCTGCCAAAAACTATTTGATGTTCAAATTAGGAATCCACCCTCAGTTAATCCCTTGGGTATCTATAGACCTGGCTCCTCTCAACCATGTCTTCAGCCAGAACAACAAAGACCATATTTTACAAGCCAACTACACCAAAACTGTGGAGTAGGAGTTCTCAGTAAGGTGCTAAACTGGAATATGCTGGGTCAGGGCTTGGCTGTGCTGCATTGGCTGTAGGACCAGCAGTGATGCTTGAGCACACAGGGCTTTGCCAGACCTTAGCCGGATGTCGGCTCTTCATGCTCTTTGTGCTCTTCACCCTCTCTGCTGCTTCATGGGGCTTTTCCGTGGTGCAATTCCATCTTTGCAAAAAACCATTTGGAACTATTGAGTCAGGTGGATGTATTGCTGGCAACCCTAAGCAGTTTAGATGGCTAAAATTATGTCTACTTGTATAATTTTAAATTAAACTCTTGTTCATCTAAATGTGACCATATCATTTATACATCACTGTTTGCTGCCAATTGTTGCACAGTATTTATACAGTATCTTTCATTGCATCATGTCCTTATTAGTGATCCTTTTTGATGCTGAGTGCCTCCTTACATTATTTCAGACCATGAGCAATAAGGTGATAATAAAGATTTGCACAGATAAACTCCCTCACGTTTCTTTTGAGAGGATGAAAAAATGTGGCAGGATTTCCATTTGAATTAATGCATGAATGAGAGAGAAATTAAAGGAAGTTCCTTAGTACAGCCCTGATGCCTGTAGTATTTAGAGGCCTTAGAGCTTCCTGAGACACAGCTGTGAGATTCAAACACCCTGCACTTTTCCTGGTCTTGTCTTTTGAAGAACTGACAGGAGCAGGGAGAAGGATCCCACCTTCTATTTGGGGAGGGTCAGCAGTGTGCTTCCCTGAGGAGCTGTGGGAGCCTGGCTTACCCTGAGGGAAGGTCAGCAAATGTGTAGGGTGGGAGCATGGGGTGGGGGAAGAGCACAACAGATGTCTGGAGCTGAAAAGAAGCCTTCTGTACTGTGGCTCTTGTGCTGTCACAGCGGCATTTACAGTGTTACTGCTGTGCTGCGGTAGTGTTCTGTGGACACTCATTGACCAGTGCTTGCCAGGCTCAGTAAATTCTCTGGAACAGCCTCTGAGATTCTGAAAGGCTTGTGCCAGGTGACCTAAGCATTCTCCTGTGCTGTGGGAATCACAATGGAACACGGTGCTGTTGTCAGCCCGTGCCACTGAGGTACTGGTGCTTCTGAAGCTGCCCAGATTATACTGTGGTCTTTGGTGAAACAGGAAAAACAGAGAGGAGCACAAAGGCATATCATTGGCATATAATTATTTTTAGTCTGTATGTTGCTGAAGTGGGAGGCTCTGGCCCTCCTGTCATCCAGGGTGGTGCCTTTTTTTTTGCTGTAGTTCCTCTCATTCCTCAATACCCTCCTGTAGCTCTTTCAGACCAGGTAGCACGTACCTCTGCCAACATAGAGATGTATCGACAAACACATCAATGCAGCCACAGACAGAGTGACAATAAATGCAGGATCCGGCAGAAACGCTCATTACGACAGGTTTTTGTTGGGGAAGATGAAATAGGAAAACCTTATAAATATGATTGCCTGGCAAAAGATTCAGAAAATACAGACATTGAGATGAGAACTAGATTTGAAATAACAAACCTTGACTACTGAACAACTAGAAAACAATAGTATAGCCAGGTTGAAAGCAATCCCCCTTCTGATTAAACAACGCCCTTTACCTGCAGATAGGTCCAAAGGTCAAATGGAATGCTCTGTCTCACCCCCAATGTATGGTTCATCCCACACCTGTGACCCTCCCCTGAAGTATCAGGTATCTGTGACCCCATTGGCCCAAGTCCTGTTCCAGCCCACCTTGAAGCCCCCTGATAAGGTGTGCCTGAGGGACCGGACGCTCTCTTGGACCTTCCCCTGGGACCCTCACCTGGAACCCTTGCTCCCTCTCTCTCCTTCTCCCTCTCTCCCTGGGAGAGTTGCCACGAGTTGCGCCTGGCAACTCCAAGCAGGGCCTTTCCCCCCTTTTAATAAACCACATTTTCTAAGGCCTGACTTCAGAGATCTCTCATCCATCCAAGCCATCCTGAAGTACCGCGCTCTCTACAGGTTTTAAATTAGTAGGTCTCGCTGCTGAGCTTTTGTCTGTAGTTGTAGTTCTGCCTTGTTCCTCCACTTACCAGACCAAGGAAGGGGAGAGGTTTCATGAGGTGGGAAATGCTACAGGCTGCAGCGAATGCTCTATTCAGACCTAGTTGTGGAAGGAATTATCTAGCAGACACCTTTGAAAGAAAGGGATGGGGTCTCTTGCTTGAAACAGATATAAGTTGCAGTTTGCTGGAGGATAGGAGCGGGACAGCACGTATTGGCTCAGTTGTAGCCTGGATGTTGGTGGCCATGGTGGGATGCTAATACCAGGATGGATGTACTTATGGTGTGACTTAAGCTGTCTGTTCTTTTGCTGTGAGCAACTTTATTTTTTCTGAAGTGAGTTTCCTTGGCAGTGCAGAAACTGAAATTATGTTACTAAGAACTTACAGATGCTCTTCCAGGACAGCATTGAAGCCAGGAGCACTGCTGCTCTGCAGTTCGGATGCATAGAATTTTATCACCTTGTCCCTGTGATCCTCAGATGTGGTTCAGTTTTTAGGCTGCAGAAGAAAACATGGATCCCAAATTTCCATTTCCATGGGGCAGAAGGTGATACAACTTAGAATATATGGGCTTGTCATTTCCCCAGGGTTATTTCTCCTTTCTCTTGTTCTCTTGTTTCTTGAGCTCAAAGTCAAACCTCGTTTTAAGTAACTTAAAAGAAGTGGTAGTTGCAGAATGTCAGCTAATTGGCTTTATTTCCTGTACTGCAAGGTGTTAATCTGAGTGGTTAAGCATTTGCACCAGGCATTGATACTGCTTTGAGGGAAGGATTTTTGGGCTTGTCATTAAAGCATTAGAACAGTACAAAATAGAGAACGAAGAGAGCTTTTGAGTTTTTTGAGTCCTCCACAGTGCAAGATTGTTCCCTGTGGTATTCTCTAATGCTTCATCCTAGCTACTCTGAAAGTACCTAGGCTAGAGAGACAGATTATTAGTAGACTTTTGAATTTCAGCTAATGAATGAGGTGAGCTGAATGCTTTGGATCCAAAACATTGAAATTTTAAAAATCACAAGTCAGTCTTAAAACACAAGAAGCACCCCAATGACAGTGGTTAACCCAGCATTTTCTGGGTGGTGTGGCATGGTCTATTTTAAAGGGCAAAACTGCTGCCAGTTTTGCTGTTCCCACTGTGTCAGAGCCAGGACATCCTTGGACCTTCCCCCTGGAAATGCAGAGCATCCCTGAGCATCTCTTCAACTCCACAACAAAGAGAATTATAACTATGATGGAATTGACATGATTTTGCTTATTTGTTGTGATTGCCACTGACTTTTTATGTGCACTGTAGAGTCCTGCCTTCAATATTATGATGGAGACAAGCTAACGCATAGGACAACTGTTAGTTTTCATTTAGGCATTTTATTGACACACTGTCTTTGAAATGCAGCTGCAGATGAGCAAGCATGTTATTCTAAAGAACAGTTTTGACTGGCTGAGTGGATTGGGATTGGCAGAGAGGTGATTTTGCAGTCTGCATGAGCGTCTGCCTGTCGTTTGGTTGTCAGATGACAGAGAGAAATGCAGAAGTTGCAGAATGAGCAACTGCTCCCCAAAATAAATCAATTCCCGTGTCTGCTGAGGGTCTCAGGGATGGGGTTGAGCTGGTGCCTGGATTACAAATGAGCCTTTGCAGCACAGCAGAGCCCCTGTGGCCCAGCAGCATCTTTAGGGGGCTCAGTAGCTGCTTTGGGGGGCAGCAGTCACAGCTACCTCAGCCCAGATTGGAGTGGTGGTGGCTGGTAGAAGCAGTGTTGGGGAAAGGGATGGGTTAACTGCTTGCCTTTCCTCCCAACAGACCTGGGAGAGATGATTCCATTGTTATTTCTGGGATGAAATAAAGCCAGTCACAATGCTGCTCATGTATTCCAGACTCCCAAGCAGAGTAGCTTTGATTGGGAATGAATTTGAGGAGAGGTCAAAATGGGGACAGAAATTGAGTAGGGTGAAGTGATGGTGTACAAAACTCCCTGAGTGCATATGTTGGCTGGGAACAATGTGTGGGAGGATGATTTGGCCTGTGGGAGCTCAGAGAGGTGCAAAGGGCAAGTTTTGGGGTTTGATTTTTCCTGTTCAGAAGAGCAGAAATCTGTGCCTTTGTGTAAAAGCAGAATTACACCCAGGAAGGTTTCTGCTTACAGCCACAGTTATTTCCAAGATATTTGCTAGTTGACTGGGTCAAAAGAGGCATCTGGACTGGACACAGGGGTTCTACTTTGCTCTAAGAAATGGTGCCCAGCAAAACCAGGGGCAGTTTTGCACAGGCAAGAGAGCTCTGGTGTTTGGCCCATTATTGTTAATACCTGCAGAAATTTAGATTAGGACTAAGGTTTTAATTAATTTTAATCTGTTTCAGCCCAGAAGCTGGATTCTCAGGGGTAGCCCTGAGTTCCTTAGCCATATACAAAGGAAGGGCAGGACATGGGGCTGCCATCCTCTGCTCTGTTCTCTCTAGCTGCTGGTCATTCTGTGCATAACTCACCTGCAATCCTTGACTTTTTAAATGGGAAAAAGCAAGCACAATGCACTGGTTCCCTGTCCTTATACTGCTATTCTTGTCAGTCTTCGTGCCATCTTGCACCAATTCCTGTGTGCAGAGGCTGAAAGGAGGTATGTTTATTGACTTTTGCTGTTAATCGTTGCTGTGCCTGAGCAGTTCCTGGCAGGATACTGCGTGGGTCTCACCGAGCAGTTTGTAGGTTACTCTGGTGGCCATGGCCAAGCTGCATGTCCCTCTGCGTGAAGCCCAGAATAAGAAAGCCAAACTGTCAGGAAAAGAACCAGCCAGGAGAGAAGAAAAATAAAAAAAAAATAAAACCACAGAGAAGGGCTTTAAAACTGGCTGTTGATTTCTCAGCCCATGAATGACTTCTATCACCATAATAAAAGGCATGCTATTGCTAATTTTTTTCAGACTGGTGTCTGAAAAATCAATTATTCGCAGAAATTCTTGCTGACAGTTGTGGATGCCAAGACACAGCTCTGTGGTGTGCATTTCACAGCTTAACACAGCAAACCAAGGACAGGATTAGCTTCAGATTGCTCTTGGGAAAGACTTAGGGAAGCCAAAGTGGGCCAGCCAGGGGGAGGGAATGCAGGTAAGGTCTGTAGCATCCAGGCTTGTTTTGCTTAACAGGGTGGTTGGAAATTCCCCATGAAAATTAACAAACCTGTATTCCATCATCTGTTTTAAAACAGGAAAGTGGTTTCAAAGGCTGAAAAGTTTCTATATTCTTTACAAATTAGTTCTTTGTGGAAATGCAATTCCTATGTTTTAAGCTTTTTGGCAAAAAAATAATATATAACCATCAAGTAGCATGCAGGTCTGGTCCACCTGAAATTTCACATTGGGGGTGGATTTTTAATGACTGAAATGTTTTTTGTCCAGCTCTGGACCCTTCCTCCTTGAGAACTTTATTGGTCAAGGTAGGTCAGTGCAATGTGGCCCCAGCCATCCATAGAGGTTGTGCTCAGTCTGGCAAATGTTGTGCATAAGCAAGAGGCCACCAACCACATTGTCCAGGCACGTCTGCTCTTATCAGCCCTGTTCAGTACCCCAGCATGTGCATGTTGCTGCGCACAAGCCAGACCAAAGAGTTGGTGCAGGCAGATAACCCAGAGCCAGGCAAGGCAAATATGCAGCCAGGCTGAGCTCTGTGTCCTGAAGGACCCAGAGCAGTGGAGGAGTGTGGAGCATGTTGAGGGTGGGCAGTGGACACACAGGGATGTTGCCCTTCCTCCAGGGATGCTGCAGGAGGCTTCCCATGGGGCAGCACACAACCTCTGTCCTGTCCACTTTTCTGGCGAGGCATCCTTCATCCTTTCTCTGTCCATGGCGCCTAACAGAGATATGCTTTCCCTGTGGAAATACATCTGGGGTTTCTTTTGGCTTCTCCAATGGCTGGCTTTCCAGCTATTGGATCACTTTGCATCCTCTTCAGAAATGTTACAATTGTTTAATGAATGAATGAGAGATTATTCATGAGTACTGGGAAAAAACAATGGTTAAAGTTGAAATTATAAACATACAAACTTCACTGGCCCAATGAAGGACACCAGCAAGGATGTGCCCACCAAAACCTGTCTGAGAACAGAGGGACCTGGTGGCAGATGGAAAGTGCACACTTGCCCTGGGACTCCCATATTGCAGGTCCCACAGTGACCTGAGAGAGTGGTGAGGCCCTGGCAGGGGATGGAATGGGGTGACTCTAAGAGTCCTTCCAACCCAAACCATTCTGTGATTCCATGAAAGCAATGCTGCCCAAAATGTGATGGATGTGGGAGTCTCAGCATCTGAACCTTTGCATGTTGTAAGTTACATGTGCTGAAAAATCAGTTTTACCTACAAAACAGACCACAGAATAAAAAGAAAGGAAGTGGGCAGGAGTGAGCCTGAGGTATCTGCTATAACAGAGGTGGGAGCAGAGCTTATTTGAGCGTGAATTTGTAAACACAGAAATAAACTTTCCTCAAATACCTTTTTGCTCTCCTTCTTAAGTGCATGGAAATTACGTATTAATGGGAGAACAAGCTTTTCTGAAAAAGTGTTTTTACAAATGTTTAATGGTGACCTGTAAGAATCATCATATATTGGGTTCCCTCTATCACACCATAAAAATAGTTTTATCAATAGAAACATGGAATGTTTTATGGGGAATATTTTCATCCAGAAATTCTGATGTGAGGCAGGTGCCAGAACCACATATTAATAAGCTGAATTTCTTTTGTCAGGTAATGAGCTCTGACAGATGTGTTCCTTAGGTACCTGCAAGTTTTACCCTGTGCAGTTGTCCAGATGTTCCTCTATGTGACTGACCCAGAGGAACAGTCCTGTGGCTGCTGTTCAGTTCTTGCAGGTCTCCATCAGAATTTGGGGTGTGAAGCTCCCGGAGCAGTGGTGGCCAAGACTGGGCCTGCCTCTGAGGTGGTCCTTGCAGTTATGGGTGAGCAAAGGGCTGTGTTTTTGTGCACGTGGTTTGTGCCACACCTGAACCTCCAAAGCTTCCCCCAGGCAGATCTGTAAGAGCTTTCCCACATCTCCACAGCAGCTTCCCAGGGACTGCAGCACAGCTGGGGACCTCGGTTAATCTCTGCAGCTTCTATAGCCTGGGTCTCGCCCTGCTCTTTTACTGTAGGTCTGGTATCATGTTTACACTAACTTCTTTAAAAGCCATGCCTGTAAAGAGCGTGGGTCTCCAGGATGGTTTGGATGGATGAGAGATCTCTGAAGTCAGGTCTTAGAAAATGTGGTTTATTAAAAGGGGAAAAGGCCTTGCTTGGAGTTGCCAGGCGCAACTCGTGGCAGGCCCAGGGAGAGAGGGAGAGAGAGAGAGAGAGGGAGCAAGGGTTCCAGGTGAGGGTCCCAGGGGAAGGTCCAAGAGAGCGTCCGGTCCCTCGGGCACACCTTATCAGGGGGCTTCAAGGTGGGCTGGAGCAGGACTTGGGCCAATGGGGTCACAGATACCTGATACTTCAGGGGAGGGTCACAGGTGTGGGATGAACCATACATTGGGGGTGAGACAGAGCATTCCATTTGACCTTTGGACCTATCAGCAGGTAAAGGGCATTGTTTAATCAGTAGGGGGGATTGCTTTCAGCCTGGCTATACTATTGTTTTCTAGTTGTTCAGTAGTCAAGGTTTGTTATTTCAAATCTAGTTCTCATCTCAATGTCTGTATTTTCTGAATCTTTTGCCAGGCAATCATATTTATAAGGTTTTCCTATTTCATCTTCCCCAACAATGCCAGCATCTGGACTTTCTCCTGGGAGGATCAGATCCTGGTGGCCATTTGTTGGTTTAAAAGCCCAGCCCCAGCAGGAGTTGAGGCCATCTCTGCAAGGAAGCAAAGGCATGGTGGCAAGGAGACCAATGCCAGGGCCAGACAGTTTCACTCTATTCAAGATGCTTTGCTACATCTGCTTTATTTCATATTTCACTTCTAGATGCTTTTCTTTTGCTTTTTAACACAGTGACCTCTTCCCAGAGCTCTTCTGTGAGACTGCTGTGGATGCTTAAATGCCTGTGATTTCAGGGACACCAGTTTCTGAGGCGTTCTTCTGTAGGAAAAGAGACTTGCAGCAATAGTATTGGTGTGTTTATTTTCTACAGGATTGATAGAGCCCAGTGTTCTCTTTCTTTCTGGCATCTAGTTATTCCAGCATGTTTTTGTGATACTAAATCGCCAACAGTAAGCAATGTAAAAGGGTGACCTTTGTGTGTCTGGGAATAATGAGGCAAAGACATGGATTGCTCTCTTTCTGCACAGACAGCAAGTGGCAGCCTTGCTAACATGCTTCCAGGTAATTACTTCTGTAGTTTAGATCATTTTGGTAGATACTTATGCAACGTATTTGATTTTACTCACTGTTTTGCTGTGGAAGGAACACAGGAAATGTTTACCAGGCAAGCATGCCTAGGCTGCTCTCTCATTTCTTTTTTCTTACCAGCAAAACATAAACCCACAGCTTGCTGACAGTGAAACCATATGTTTCCTCTTTTTGACAAATCAATTTTGCAATACAGATAATCCTGGCTGTGCATGAAAAGAGATATTTTGGATTATTTTCATTTTTGCAGGTACAGAAGGTTTTGGATGTGTAGCTCTCATTGAGAGGCACCTCTGTGGTTCCAGCCTCAAATACATTCATACGGAAATGATTATCTGGGTGTGATCCATGATGCTGTTGCAGCCCAGGGCAAAGCATGGAAATACCCACATTTTCAGGGGATGCTGGCTAGTAGACATTTCTATAGAGCTCAAGTGGAGCAAAAATAATTTAAAGCCCACAGCTGAGGAATGATGCTGACAAGGTCACTGCCATTCAGAGGTTTAATATCTTGGCAGACACCATCTTGGGCAAGGACAGGGCAGGGAAGATTCAAAACCCCCCAGCAGCTACAGCTGCACGTGTTACTCAGGATGGTCAATGCTGGATTAATGAAATACGTCTTGAAAGAAAGGATCCACTGCCAAATTATTTGTTCTTTGGAGAGCAAAGAGTGAACAATGAGTCCAGGTAAACTGGCAGGTGTACTGAATGCCTCTACTGAGGCTGCATGTGGTGGCCCAGCAGGTGTGCATCAAGTCCAATTCAGTTCTAATTACATTTTGCATCTTTTGCAGCTACTAGAGTCACCAATGTGAACACTAAGAATGTGGTCCAATCTCTAAAAATAGCCTTGACATTGTAAAATGAAAAAAAACAAACAAACAAAAAAAAAAAACCAAACAACTATATCTAAAATCTTTATTTTACAGATTAGGACAATGTTTTCTCATGGTAAACCACAGAGTAATTGAAATAAGAAGAAAAGCCCAAACTCATAACACTCATTTGGAGTGAGGAGGAAAATTGTCCAATACATCCAGTATGTTCCTGGAATGGGATGTGGGTGGGAAAAGGTGAAGAGAAACCAGTGCTATAGAAAATATTTGCTCTCATTGAGGCCAGTTGCTGCCATAGTAAGTGGCTGAAAGAAGTGGCAAAACAACCAGAAATAATCAGCATGGAATTAAAGAGCTATGATTTTAAAAGCTAGTGCTTGGTGCATATTTACTCAGTAGATTAGCCTAGTAATTGTCACTGGGACTTCTGTTTGGTCTTTTGCTGTGATTCCTTTGCGTTTGTTTTCCAGGGACAGGGAGTTTAAGAGCATGAATTGGAGAGAGATAGGTGGGACACCTTCCTGCTGTGGTATGATCTAGGGGCTTAACAACAATAAGGATATGAGGGGATTTTTAGCATTCAAAATAAAATAGACTTGCTAACAACATGTGGTTCTGTCAGGATGTTCTTATGGAGGCTGTAATTAATTTTTGCCTGTAGATGTGGAAAATATTATTTTCCCTCTTTTAATATTTTTGTGTGTTTCATCATAGTGCTTGCAGCAATATGCCTCTGAGTTTTCTCAAGTCATTTAGAAATCCAGTGAAAAATAGGGAACTTGGGCTCTGATGCAGAAGCAGTGCTGGTATTATGTAAATGTTAAAAATACCTGAGTTTCTACATTCTGTCAAAGCACATGTACAGACCCAGAAAAAGTATTTGTTACCTTTGAAGTTATCTAGATGTTATATGTTGTTTTAATCACCCCTCATTGAAAGTTTTGTTTAAAATTACTGTGAACAAGGAATGTTGTGACAATAAAACATAGTGTATGAAGTTAATGGCTGACATTATGTGGCCAAGGGGAGAACTGCTCCACAGCTCAAAGAGCAGCTGTATAAACAACAAAGTAATAGAAAAGCAGAATGAACAAAAATGTATTAAAAATTAATGATTTACTGTAAAGCAGACTGTCACTTGAAAAGGGAGATGCTATATGTGTATGTCTTTCTATGCTCTTCCCTGTGGTTTTGACCCTGCTGGCCCCTTTCATCCAAGCCAAACAGACATGCAGTGCTTGCAAAGATAAGAAGTTTCAGTCAGATTATGCCAAGATGCTACCAAGTAGGCTAAACTGCATGATCAGTCCAGTAGATCTTGGAAATTTGTGTGGGGGAAGACACGTAATGAATACTACCAGCTAGCCTGAGTACTAAATAAATCAGAATCCAACAACACAGGGATCCACAGGGGACCGTGCCACTCAGAAATTGCCTTTTTTTAGAGTTTTTAGTGTTTTAGTGTTCGACGTGTACCAGTCTGAGCAGATAATATCACAACATCAGTTGCTTTGTGCTGGGGATGCGGGGGATGCTGGGGATGAGCTGTTGAATGGGCACTGATGGAGGGTAGCCGTGGGCTGATGCTTGGCAGAGCAGCCAACATCGGCCACCCCGAGGTCTGGTATTTGTTTTGACCATTAACTGTGACTGATTTACAGTTTGATGTGACTAAAACTTCAGTGGATGGCTTCGCTGTTGGCAGCGGCGCTGCATTGTGTCTGTGTTTGCTCTGCAGGGCAGTGCAGCCGCCTCCTCTCGCCCCAGCTCGGCTCACTGCAGGTCCTTCACGGCAACGGCACCGATGTGGGAACAGTGGTCACATTCCAGTGCTCCGCCGAGCACCAGCTGGAGGGACCGGGCATCGTCACCTGCGTTTGGAAAGGGAACAGCACGCAGTGGACAGCCGGAGTGCCCTCCTGCAAGCGTAAGGTTCTTCCCACACCGTGCCCCTCCTTCTGGGATGCGGTGCGTTCGTTTTGCTCTGGCTATCCTGCAACGTCAGGATTCCTTCTAGATACCTGTGCAAAGAAAAAGACAAATTCAGTTTTCTTCAAAGTTGCCCCACTGATGGTAATTCCGCTCCATATATGTTCTGACATGCCATTGTCACGACACACAGAAGATACTCTGTTGGATTCCTCCCTGATCTCGTGTATACAGCTAAAAGCTGTATACTTCTTTAGAGAATGTGTGGGTGTCTCGGTTTACAGACAAGTTTAGGAGAAAAACTCTCTGGAATTAGTGTTTCCTCTAAAAAAAAGGGGGTTCCAACAATCCCTTTCCACCAATAAGAAATGAATATTAGTGGATGAAAGTGAAAAAAACCAACCGTTTATTAACAAACAGACTACTTACACGGCACGGGAGAAAAAGTAAATAAATGCTAGATATTGAATTGTCAGACCTTAACACACACAGCCTCCCGGCCCCGCCTTTTCCGCCCCGGAAAAAAACCCCGAAACGCCAGAGCAAGATAAAAACCCCCAAGGGCCGGTAGCCGGGCGGGGAGGAAGGTGATACCGGCTTCTGGCTCAGGAAAGCAACCAAAAGGTTCACGAAGCAGCTCGGGCAAACAGATGGGAACCCGGGGAATCTCTGCTGTTGGTCCCCTGTCCACAGCCTCAAGCGGTGAAGCAGCTGTACTTTCCCTCCCCGGCTCGGGCTTTTTCTTAGGTCTGGGGGCCGAAAAGGAGCAGCCCCTCTCTCCAGCCGGGCCCGGCCGAATTCTTCTCCTGGCACTTGTTCTCTCTGATCTTGGACCAAAACCGAGCCGTCCAGTTCACCTCGAAAAGCAGCTGAAGGATTGTTGCTGCAGCCTCTCCAAGCCCAGGAAAAAGGAAAAAAAAAAAAAAAATCAAAACAAATTTTCAACCCCAAACTAGCCAAGCAGAACCCAGAGTGCACCACAGCCCTGGACGCCGGGGCAGTGAGGCTATGAAAAAGCCCAGCAAAGGGCCCCAAGGCTCCCCCTTCCTCCGGACCCACCTTAAAGATACAGCAACTATTTTGGGGCATAAAGCAGAGATCAGGGAATAGACCGTCATCATAAATTACCCCAACACTGTGGGAATGACCAACTGATGTGAAAGCATATTTGCAAACCTCTTATCTCCTGGCAGTCTTTTCTGACAGTGTTTTTGCCATAAAAGAAGCACGGTGATATTTTTTGAACAATTTTTGGTTGTTGCAGCTGCATGGGAAATTTACTATATAGAGAAATAGTGTCTGAATGACAACAGTGTTAACTACCTTTTAGCTGTGTTTCTGCTTGTTTATTACAAGGTTGTTACTAGTCTGACCAGAAGTAGACCCAAGCAAAACTTGGTACCTCTGAGCTTTGAGGTGCCTCAGACCTCATGTCATTTAAAATCCCCAGTGGATACATTGCTCTTACAGACACTTAGTGCTCTCTCCCACACTCAGCTATTCTTATCTCTTGTTTAGAGATCCCATAAAAGAAAAAATGAGAGAAATCCTTCCCCCAGAGGCTGCAGAAATATAATGCTTTTTGTGGAGCTCAGCTGAACCATTTGTGATGCTGGTCATTGTGACATTGGGAGAATTAGCTGAGTTTTGAAGCAAGACATGCTTACTGCTCCAAGTGAGTTGGCAGAGATCTGCGTTGGCTGTGCCACATCACATTCCTACTCCTCCTTTTGTCTGGACGGCTCACTTCAGCATCAGATCCCTGCGAACACTCAGCCCTGCACGTCACTTCTTCCATCCTGCATCCTTCCCCAAACAGAGGAAGACCTGTTGTTTGCTGCCCGCCAAAGAGGATGTAATTACATAGAACTGTCTTTGCTCTAAATGGCTTCTTTAAGCCCATTTACCCATGTTAGTATTACTTTCTGTAGCTTCAGTCCTTGTTAATAAAAAGTCTGCAGCTCATCTGCATTTGATCTGCTGACAGACATGCTTTTAAGCTACTGCAGTGCTAAGGACACTGTGTTTAATTAATTGCAGTGGTGAAATGCTTGTGAACAATTCATTAGTAACTTATAAACAGGAGATGTTTACATAGTCCAGTTTGAGGCTTGCACAGGTCAAAGCTGAAGCCAAGATTCTCTGATATCTTGATGCATAGTAATGTGAAGGTCCTCACTGAGCAGAAGTGTGAAGCACGTAGGTTTCAGCATGGTTTAATGAAAATCTGAAAGATAAATTCATGCTTTGATCTTAGAAACGTTTCTGTGTTTGCTTTGCTGCAGCCATCTCAAAATACGAGACTTTTGGCTTTAAGGTCGCAGTGATTGCCTCCATTGTGAGCTGTGCTGTCATTCTGCTGATGTCCATGGCTTTCTTAACTTGCTGTTTGATCAAGTGTGCGAAGAAAAGTGAGAGGAGGAGAACTCAAAGGTATGCCAAGAAGACAGTTTTAATAACAGTGTAAGAGTGTACATCATATGGACTCCATTGCTGTGATAACAAGGGCTTCAAAGGATTTGCTGCTTGCAGCACTGCAATGATGTTAATTACTTAAAATCCTTAATTTGTAGGTCAAGCTTTAGGCATAGAAGGATTTGGAATTGAAGAGTATTTAAATACCTGATGCCTGTTAGTATCAGATAACCTCAACACGCCTAGGCAGATCTGGATTTAGCCAGGATTATGCAGAAGCTGAAGACATAAGTCTTATTTTCTGGCACAGCATTTCTTGCCTCATATTATTGAAGATTGGCAGTGTTTCCCCTTCTTCTCGATTTTTTTTCCTTTCTTCCTTTCTTTCTTTGAACACTACTGGGAAATGGAATCTCCCTGTGTCAGAGCCATCCAAGGCCTCACCATCTGCAGAGCATCCTCAGAGCGGTACCAGCATGGGGCTGGAAGGACAGAGGATTTTATCTCCTGGCTTGGAGCACAAATTGGTGGATTATAAACAGGAATAGGAAAACACCAAATTTTCAATCCAGTTCAATATAAAAACTCAGTGTGGATAGTGTCAGCAGGATCACATTTGCCTTTAGGCTGGAGCCAAGCTACTGTTGCTCACGAGAGCACTGAGTGACTACAGTCACTGCTGCAGAAACTGCTTCCTGCTTTCCACAGGAACTTGGTTTCCGTCTCACTTTTCTTGCTGGTTGTTCCCACCAGGCCCTGCAGTGGAGTGGAGGGAGACTGGGGAAGACAGTAGTAAAGGTTTCTGTGCTGAGCTGTGATTTATCTGAAGCTGTGTGGGAATCAGCTGAAGAGGGAACTTCTGTCATTTGAAATCCAATTGTCATTTGAAAGCCAAAATAAAGATTTTCTGTTTCTCTTGAAAGATTATTTTGTGTCAAAAAATGAAAGTCATTAGTGTCAGTCATAATATTCAGGTTTTTACTGGTAGCATGAAATAAGTTGCTTTGAAATGAAAGGTTAATTGACATTTTTGGAATTGCCACTTTTCTTTTTGATCAGACTATTCATATCACAGTCCTTGTTTTTCATTTATTTTAAATGAAGCTTTGTAAAAACAAGCCATTCTCATTATTGTGATGACTTTATATTTTTCCTCTTACAAAAGAAAAGCCCTTCACACTGGACATAATGACCTGATTCTGTCATCAGGCTGAAAAATTATTTATTTTGCTGAGACCTTCTCAGATCCCTGCTCCCCTATGCTCCTTTCCCTGTCTCCTGAAGGAGCTGATCCATCCCACTGGCAACAGAGCCCAGCTCCAAGGAGAAACCTGGAGGCACTGCAGGCATTGTGTATCATATCCTTTCTGTCAGAAAGAATTGGAAGTCATGTACAAACTGTCCATGTCATGGAAGAAAAAGTAACATAACCCTGTGCAAAACTTATCAGGTGCAGTGGCAGCATCTCTGTTGGTAATGGAGGTGGAAAAGTGGATTGACTTCTGAATGCACAAAGCATTAATCTGACAAAAAGCTGCAGGCTTGATAAGTTAATATAAAATGAGAACTCTTGGGGGGAGAAAATAATGAAGTGTCTCTTAGACCAGATCTGAAAGATGAGGTAATCTGTACCTATGGAGCAGAGAGGATGTCCTCACCTTGACTGTAGCTCTGAGATCTGCATGTCTGCTTCTTTTGGCTCTTAGTTGGTCACCTGAGAGATCACCTCTGCTGACAAACCTGCCTTGCATGGTGTCTAATGATCTTTGAAATGCCGTCTTGTGTTTAATAGAATCATAGAATCATTAGGATTGGAAAAGACCCTTAAGTTGAACTGTCAACACAGCACTAACACCATGTTCACAACTAAACTGCCACATCCACATGTGTTTTGAAGGGAAGAGGGACGAAAGTTGCTGAAAGTCCTCCCACCATTCAGCCTCTTCATAGATCTTGTCCCACTGAGGAAGTATGGCTACTCTTTTCTTTGAAAAGAACAGGATTGCATCCCAAGAAGACAGAAATGGCACCAAAATCAGCGTCACCAGTTCTCACAATTTTATCTTCTCCCATCAGCCAGTGAGAGTGTCTGTGAGTCTGTGAGTCTTAGATTTCTTTTAAAAACAAGAAAAGAAATGGTGGATATTTTTTTCTTGCCTCAGAGTTGCAGAGAACAGCATGAAAACAGCTCTGAACATTTCCAAAATAGAATTCTGACAGTAAGGGAATATGCCCTCTGCTTAACAAAGGCAACACTACCTGTCTCCTGCATTTTTAAGTCAATATCTTTTCAATCTGCCTGGTGATTTTGGAAACACTAAGAATAGCAGTGATGCAAAAAGTCACAGAAGATAATTTTTTTTCCTGAAATAATTTATCCCATAAAATGGAGATGATCTGAAGTCTTTTCACACACAACAGGTTGTGGCCTGATGTCACTGTTGAAGGTCCATTAGAACACGGACACATAATCTCACCTTATATGACTTTTCTTATTACCTGTAGTCTGGAAAAACACTGAATCAAATGGACATAATTCTTGGAGGTTTGTTCCTTTGAACTATCCACTGGTGCTCATAAGAAAATTGTTTTCATTTTCATGTTTGTTTGCTTGTTTTTTGAGGAGTGCTGGACAGTACTTAAAGTAACACTATTTTACAGAATAATATTTATGCTATTGAAGAACTCCCTCTCTTAGGGTGTTATTTAATCTTTACAAGTTTGGCTTACACATGAAGTTCAGCATGTGTTTAAGTGCTTTCTTCAGTAAACCTAGAATAGGATTTAAGCTCTAAAGAGTCAGGTCTGTGGTCAGATAACAGCTCAGCTATACAGCCATATATCACAATACTGTTTCAATTGCTTGGTATATTCACAGAGAAATGCAGCTGTGGTACCAGCTGAGGACTGAAGATCTAGAGCACATGCAAGCTGCTTACTTTGGTTTTAAGGGAAGAAACAATAACAACAACAATAAGAAACTCAGGAATACATCTGTATTTGGTGATGTGACTAACATGGCATATGATAACCAAGGCTTCTACAGGTAAGGCTGTTAACATAAAGCAGGTTTGAATGAGTAGATGAGATCCTGGCTAATCACTAACCAGAGCTAAAACCAGCTGTGAGAGCAGGTATATCAGTCTGTGCACCCTTGGACAAAAGTCTGGCTATTTTGCATATGGAAAGTGGGCACTGCTTCTAATCAGAGATGGAAGTGTCATTAAAGGTGATTCTGAATAAAACTGTCCTGGAATTGCTCTTGGAACAGATGTGACCCTTCCTTATTTATAGCTTGTTCCCTTTTTCCACTCAAATAAGAGCTGTTTAATCAAGTAATTTCAAGTGATTTTTATTCTTTAATTGTGTAAAATGAATAGACATGTGTAGGAGCAATGGTGGGTGGGATGATCGGGACAGATGGAGACGAGAGATCTCTGCAGCCAGGGCTTGGAACTCCGGCTCATTGCAAAGGGGGTGGGTGCAGGGCCCTGCTTGGGGCTGCCAGCCGCAGCTCGGAGCAGGCCAAAAGAGAGAGCTGAAGGAGCAAGGGAGGGAAGTTCCCGTTACAACACCATAAACCTTCTTCTGTGCTGAGTATTCTAATTTTCACTAACCAATCTAGTACAGGATACAAATCCTATAGCATTTACCTACAGCCTATAAGAATGATTACATTGCCATACTGTGTTACATTTTAAACCCTAAAAACTACTCTTTGGACCCCTTCTGCCAAGCTGGTAGGGTCTGCTCTGACCCTTGGAGCTGTCTGCAAGCAGAGTTTCATCAAAGTTTTTTCATCAAAAGAGTTTCATCAAAAGAGTTTCATCAAAGTTGTTTCATCAAAGGGGGATTACCTTCAGCCAGCCATACCATTGTTTTCCAGTTGTTCAGTAACCAAGGCTTGGTATCTCAAAGCTTGCTTTCATTTCAAACTCACTTATAGTTTCCATATTCTCAAAATCTTTTACCAAGCAATCATATTTATAAGGCTTTCCTGTTTCATCTTCCCCAACAGACATGCAAAGTGAGATGTGGGAATTCTGCTAACAGATTTCATGAAGACAACAAATGGCCTGTCAGTTTTGTATTTCACTTGCAAGTTTTTGGGTTTTTGTGTGTGTGTAACAAATTAGGCTACGTTTCCTCATCCTATGTTTGTCTGGCTTACTGGGAACAGAACAGTGCAGGCACTGAGGACATGCAAACATGGAGCTGGGCCATGCTGGGAGGACCAGAATGAAAGGACACGTTACTTGTCTGGGTGATTGCTGTGGAACCATTTCCCCTCCAGTGTGAGGTGGGAATGTTGGCAGCTTGTGCCTGAAGAAATCTCTAAACCTGGGTGGGTGTTGCTGCAGTGGTGAAGCTGTTACAGAATTGATTGTCCAAAGAAATAAATACAGGCATGTGGCATGGTTGGAAAACAGCAGCAAAGCTGAGGGCAGGCAGTCCCAAAGGAAAGATTCCATATATTTCTGCATATCCATGGTCAAGAATAAGCCAAAAGAGAATTTAACCAAGACTCCTCAGGGAAGGTTCAGCTTGACATGAGTAGGCATTTGTGTACCAAGAGGGTGGTCAGACCCTGGAACAGGGTCCTGGAGAGGCGGTCAGTGTTAGTGGCCCAAACTGGCATTGCTCAAGGGGCATTTGGACAATGCCCTTAGTAATGAGCTTTAGTTTTTGGTCAGCCCTAAAGGGATCAGGTGGTTGGACCCAATGATCCTTGTGAGTCCCTTCCAACTGAAATATTTCAGTCTAATCTGGTCTAGTGTAGTCTACTGTAGCGTATCAGCACCCTATTCCTATTCTATCCTACCTTATCCTCTTCTTGTGTTAAGGTTTCAGACATTTGGAGGAATTGCCCAATGCATCATGAGCTCTCTGAGCACAGCAGCAATCCTGCTTGTTTTTTCTAGGCAGGAGCTGTCTGAAGAAGCACAGAGGATGAATCCTCTCTTCCCTGCCGTTTCCAGGGCTGTGGGACATGCTGTTTTCTGCAACCCAGCCATGGGAAGAGTCTCTGCAGCCCACTTAGAAGGGGAAGTTGAGATGAGTGCTGCCCATATCTGACAGGGGAGTGGGTAGAGGACAAATTCAGTCATTTTTATGATAGCTTTCTCTCTTTTCCTGAAGAAAACTGTTCTGCTCTTCTTGTAGCATATGAAGTATCTGGAAGAGTAAGAACTCCTCCACCCTTGAAGAAGACTCTCTTGAGTATATCTTATTTTTGACTAGAAAAACATGTAGGTTGTGCTACTTTTCAGGCTTAATTGAATAGATTTTGAGATTAACATTTTGATTCAGTGCTTTAGGATCAAAATACTGTAAGAAGAGATAAAATAAAAAGCTAATTCTTTCAGGTAAGGCAATATAAAATAAAAATTCAATTCTTTCAGGCGGGTAAGGTATTAACAAATACAGGTTTACAAAACAAATAAAGCTTTATAGACAAATTTACATTAAAATGCTCTAATTACTTAAAGAGATGCCTTAGTATGATGACAAGATAATTTTGGATGCAATGAGGTGACACAATGTTGTTGCAGAGTACTATGTGCAGAGGTTATAGATAACAGAGAAGCCCAGCTGTGTGACTGTAGGAGCTCCACTGTGGTGTTCTTGGACCTGGCTGCCACAAAATGAGAACTTTCTCCCCTCATGTTTGAAGCATAGAACAAACATCATGAATATGTAGTTTTGCAGGGAAACATTGAATTTTAGTGGCACCTGCTTTAATTATAATGATCCTCATTCTGACTGCTTTTCTGGTTGAACAAATTGCTTTAAAATGATAAGAAATATGTGTACAAATACCCAGGATCATTAACTACAGAGTGCTGTCACTCCAGATGCCACCTCTTTCATTTGGATGTAAAGAATCATAATGAGGATGAACATACCAATTTTTAGCAGAAGGTCTTATATGCATGAGCTGCAAGTATTTACAGCAAATTTGCTCTATTATATTATTGAAAATACTAAATAATATTGAGCAGGGAAAAACAAGTTACAGATCATGGTACTGCTGGGAGAGAGGTGTTTCCCCAGCCTTGCTTCTGAGAAGTTCAGAGCAGCAGAGATAGCAGTTTTCTCTGTGGTGCAGAGGTTTGAGCCAGATTAGCTGAAAACAAGGGTCTGTGTCTAGGGAAGGGAGATTAGCTGTAGCCCTGGGCCTGTAGTTAGAGGAGAACAATATCCATGAGCCTCCAAAGCAGTCCCCAGGAGGATTGCCGGGCAGAGCACTTGTCAGCATGTTGGGAATGGTTCTCAGAGCCTGACTGCAAGATGTACCAGGATGTGTTATTTGTGAGTCAGTTATTTTCTGATGAAGAATAATACCTGACCCTGCAGTAACTCTTCTCTGGAGCACTTGCTTGGGCACCCACCACCTGAGACAAACAGCCCTCTGCCATCCCAGCAAGCAGCAGTGCGGGAGAGCTAGGATCAGGCATCTGCCCGAGAAGGCAGTTGTCTTCTGCTCCATGACAGGCACAGGGTAAAATATCAGAAAAGAAAAACTGAATGGCAGCTGTCCTTCCTCTGTGCCAGCTGCTAGTAATGTTTGAGAGATAGAGGTGAAGGTCACTGAGACGTTATGTTAAAGAAATGGGTGTCCAAAAGAAGAGTGGGGTTAGCTTAATGCTGGCAGGGGCTACGTTCACCCACTGCTCATGGTCAGCTGTAGCTGCTCCCCAAGTGAAGGTGTTCCAGGGCTTGACAACTCTTCCTGTGAAAAATTTTTTCCCAAAATCCAACCTAAACCTCCGCCAAAATGACACAGCTTAAGAAGTGCCTTCAGTTTTCGGCAAGAAGGCAAAGCTTCACAGCAAACTAGTGCAACAGCCTCAGCAGAGGTGCTGCTCTAGGAATACAGGGTGAGGAAATGCAAATAAGCAATTGCTCTGACAAACATCATTGCCAGTTTTTAAATCTGTAAAGAATTGTCCTGTCTTGTCCATTGCTGTAATGTAAATCAATTAAATTTTAAGCATCCATTCAGGAAGGGGGCTGTCCTGTGCTTGTTTAAGTAGTTTGTAGCATTTACATTTGTTCTGTAATGAAGCCATCAGTTCCATAAAAAACACAAGGAAATGCAAGTGTTCTGTGCCAGAAATGGGAGCCTGAATCCAACTGGAACCACTTTCATTCCGGCAAAATATGCACAACCTAGTCTTAACATTGTGAGAACAAACAGCAAACCCTTCTGGCATGAAGAGACATTAAAGAACCAGGCACTCCTCTTTTGGAAACTATTTATATATCAGCATGTGTAGAAGATACTGTCCCCAGAGCAGCACAGATAGCCAGTGTAAAAAAAATGCTGAGAGAGCTCATTTTGGTTTGCATCATCTTCCTAGTGATGGTCAGAGACAATCACACCTTGGCTCTGCTGCTCTTCTTTTCAGTGTAAAAGTCCTGTAACCTGTCCTGGAATAGATACTACCTTGACTCTAGGGATATGCTGTTTTTTTGTAAGGGAGAATTGATGATCCAGCATTTTCCACACTCAGTAGAACTGAATGTAGCTGTACACTAACTCCTTTTCATTCTCTATCAGCTAAGATGACAATGAGAAAAAAAAAAAGTAGTCCAGCTCAAAAATGCAATCTAAAGACAATCAAAGAAATTTGGTGTGTTTTTTTGTCTAGTGTGGAAGCATTTGGAAGAAGTTGGGCATTCCAAATTTGGACTGCTTAGAGGTGAATTATTTTTCACAGCTCTAAGTCAAGTTACAAAACATTCTTTGCGAAGTAGCTCATCTGACTGCAGAAGCTAGTCAAATGGAAAGGCCCATGTCTCAGTAGGTTTAAAGTCCTCCTTTCAGCTGTTCACACAGCTGGAGCATATTACCAAGAAGAAAAAAATCCTTCTGCAGAGAAGCAGGCTGGTATATTCTCCCACAGGAGATACTTTTAGTTGCTGAAATTTTTGTTACCAGAGACCTTTCTGACTACAAGATGCTTTACCATTCTGTGACAAAAAGCAAATAAGGGCAATCCAGCAACAAAGAATTCCAACTGAAAATGTTTTGCGAAAAATCACAAAGCCAGCATGCTATTAGGAGAGGCAGCTCAGCATTTTCAGCATCACTGTGGGGTTTAATGCTGCCTCACACAGAGCATCCATTGATACAACTGTATGGAATTGATATAGTTCCCTGCACAAAATGTTTGATTACATGGCACCATGAAGGGGAGGAGACCCAGCATAGGAGAGGGGCAGATTTCCTGCTTTCTCCCGAAGCCTTGAGCTTCTCTATTCATGGAGCTGTACTTTTTTTACCTCTTGTTTTTCCTGTGCTCTGTGTTCCCCACCACCACCTTTTAGAGGCTCAGATCTTCCCAGTACCTTTTGACATGCACATTTCAAAGAAAGCTGAGACAGGGGAAGTGAGCTGTGGTTTCACCTTGGGGCCTTGTTAGAAGGGTACTATAAACTGGCTTTGAAGTTACCATCCATTTCTGAATTTCAGTCTTAATTGTCATCGCAAGAGCTAGAAGGGGGCATGTTCAGCAACATGTGCTTTCAATAGAGCTGCTATTATTGTTTTCATAATGCTTTCCTGATTACCCCAGGGTCTTGTACAAAGCCACTAGGCACACAGCAAGAAAAAATCCCCTCCCATTATCTAGAATAAAAGCTGTTTTGAGAGGCAGTGCCAGCACCAGGCAGCTTTGTGGCTGTGTTCTCACATGTCTTGGATGTCCTGTTAACAGTGTTTTCCCTCCAGCAAAGAGCAGCTCTCAAGTCACACAGAAAAATACTCTTGTGAATCCTCTAACTCCCACTGACAAATGCTATGATGGCTATTCTTCTCCCCTGATGGGAGCTCCAAATTTTATCTGTCAGATAAAAGCTGTCCTTGTCAAATGCATCATGCACTTGGCTGTGCAGCACCCAGGGCAGGTTTATATTGCCAGGTAAGGGTGCAGAGAAGGGTTCTGATCCTCTTGCTGTGGTTTTTTGAAGTATCCCAGTTGGGAACTGGAGTTAAGGAAAGTTGAAGTGCTTGAAAAAACAGTCACGCTCATTCAGGACAAAGTACAGAGCTTCCAAAGATGAGAGAGCAAACTGAAGTCTCTGTCTGACTGAAGGTCATGCACACAGAGCAAAGCCCACTGCATGCACAGTTGTCCCTTGGTGACACTGCAACCCTCTTAATAGCTCTTGTTTAAGTAGTTTGTAGCATTTACATTTGTTCTGTAATGAAGCCATCAGTTCCATAAAAAACACAAGGAAATGCAGGAAGGAAAAGAAGGAAATTCTGCTGAGGTGAAACCCTAATGGCTTCACTGTCCCTCTGATGTCCTCTGGGTTTAATCTATTGCAGGGAAGAGTGGTGCCTACTGTCTCACCCTACACTTATAGAATCACATAATGATGGAATGGTCTGGATGGAAAGGGGTCTTAAAGATTATCCCATTCCCCCCCTTGCCACGGGCAGGGATACCTTCCACTAGAGCAGGGTGCTCCAAGTAATATCCAACCTGGCTTTGGACACTTCCAGGGATGGGGCAGCCACAGCTACTCTGGGCACCCTGTGCCAACAGATGCCAGTGAAAGCTTAAGAGCTCCTGAAATGGGAGGAATGGGTTGCTAAGCCAGGAGTACATTTCTTCTCCAAATACAGTTTTAGCCAGTTTGGGTTCCTGAGTGGTGGGCTATGGGTAATTGAAGTGTTTCACAACATAGAGCTTTATAGGGAAAGACATCAGAGTAGGATGACTTCTGCTCAGGTGGACTGTATTTACTGCTCTCTAACCAGCATACCTAGACTTGAGCTATAATCCTGGCAGAACAATTGGCAAAGACTTTTTTTTTACAAAGGCTGTTTTGCTGGCCCAGGCAAAACTTCATTCCAGTCCTTCACTGTCTATGTGCTGCTTTGATTTGATTTTTATTTTGACCTTTGACTACCATCGCAAGAAGATGGAACTGAGTTCCTTATACTATAAGGAAATAAATAAGTGCACAACATTTAGTATCTCAGAAGATTTTCTTTTGGCAGTGGGATGTGCAGCATTACCCCATGTAGCTTCTGTTCCCTGATGGCAGGTCACAGGGGTGCTCAGTGCTCAGTTGGTACCCAGCAAAAAGGTACTTGAGGTCTTGTTGAGGGTTTTACAGAGACACAATTATTTGCCCCACTGGTGCCAACTGGTTTTGATGCTGGGAGAAGCAATTCTTTATGTTACAG
This sequence comes from Anomalospiza imberbis, assembly GCF_031753505.1. Lineage (NCBI taxonomy): Eukaryota > Metazoa > Chordata > Aves > Passeriformes > Viduidae > Anomalospiza > Anomalospiza imberbis. The sequence goes on from NC_089691.1 coordinate 270,259, forward strand.
CACAAGTCATTTGCGAAACACCTGATGTGCCAATAAAATGCACAAATTCTGTACCTTCACCAGAAATAATTAAACAGAAATAACTTTTCCCTTTGTGCTTACAGGTCCCAGGAAGAGCAGACTCGGGATGTCATAGTTCCTGGGTGTTGCAAAGACAACAGTCACCTGCTGAAGGTAGCCAAGAGCAGTGGTGCACCTAGGGAACACACGGTACTGAGACACAACACTGCACTGCAGACGGTGAACTCCATACGTGTTGTTGAAGTCCACAGTCATAAGGATAATTACAACAAACCGACCTGCCAGATACCTGGATAGCTGGTGTCTGAAATGCAACTGCTTCTCTGGACCAAAAGGAAATATTGATAGAAATATGTGCCTTAAAGACAAAATAGAAAGTTCATTATTCATATGAACTGTAAGTTATTTAGGAGAAATGCTTCAAGGTCTGATACAAATAAAGATATGAATATTGGGGCTGTCAGTCCAGAGCTGTTCTCTGCGATGTGCTGTGCAGTGTGACCATGGCAAAAGCATAATGGCCTTCTGCATAGCTAGAGAGGTGGTACCCAGTTTGCATATTTGCCTCATATGAAGTTGCTGATAATAATTACATACCCCTCAGATTCCAATCTTCTCTGAATCAGTGGGTTCTGTAAGAATTTCAGAAAGAAAAGTCCCCCATATTTTTACAAAGTACCATGATAGAACTACAAAAAAATGGTTTTAATTAAATGCCCCATTGTTTTATATCAGAAAGGTCTTTAATTCATCTGCTCTGTGTTTAGAGACCATGTGAGACTGAGTGCAGCAAACGCCCATCAGCAGGTCTGCCAGCCTGTAGGAGAGGAGATGGCACATGGAGGGATGTGGTGTTGTGCTGTAGCACACCTTGGGGCCCCCACCTGTGACCTCCTGTAGCTTCTACATGTGTCCCAGTGCGAGCGTAGTTTGTGTGCAGGTGGGGACAGCGGTGCAGCCTTCTTGGAGCAGCCACTCTGGATTACTGCAGCATCATCCCTGTGAGACCTCTCTAAATAAAGGTAGCTACTGAGGTAGCTTTTGAAAGGCTGCCTTCTTTTCCTGTTGTTAATCTGTATATCATGTGAGGAAACAAGGTGGGTTTTTTTCTTGTTTTGTCCCTTTTGAATAGTTAAGTAACAGACGCAGTGCTTTTTCCACTGTTCATATGTAAATAGATGTATATCCTACTTATAGTGTAGTTATTTTTGTACCAGTTGAAGCCTTACTTAATACTTTTATCAGCTGTTTAACGGGTATCATCACATCCCTGTCGTGGGTAGAAACATAAGCTTATAGCAGGCTGCAGTAATTGTTTTATGGTATATTCCCTTGGTATGAATCAGGTATCCTCTCACAGCCTGCAGTTCTGAAGCTTCAGTTTTGAAATTCAAATTACTGTAGCTTTCTGGCAAATGCCCGCTTCTATCCTGGCCATACTCTGCAGAGATAAAAACATGTGCTTGAAATTCAATAAGATGGAAGTTGCAGCAAAAGAGCTTTTTTCTTGTTTCTAATAAGCTCAGTTCTACTGTACGTTACACCAAAGTGCACCCTGCAACACACTTCTTACTACGCACTGCAAAAAGAAGAATGGATATACTTCCCATCACTACACCCAATTAAGTTCTCAATTCATCCAATTAATACTAGCTAGTGTTTATCAGGATATAGTTGTGCTGTGAACTATTCTGCCTGCAGTTTTCAGTTGCCTGTCAGACCCAGCAGGTCAAGGGAAATGGTTCTGTCCTTCTGCTCTGCTCTGGTAGGATCTCATCTGAAGCTCTGTGTCCAGCTTTGGGGCCCCAGCATAGGAAGGACATGGAGCTGTTGGAGGAAGTCCAGAGAACGCCACAGAGTTGCTCCAAGATCTAGAGCCCCTCTGCTCTGGAGCCAGGCTGGGGGAGCTGGGGGTGGTCACCTGGAGAGAAGAAGGCTCCAGGGACACCTCAGAGCCTCTTCCAGGGCCTAAAGGGGTTCCTGGAGAGCTGGAGAGGGACTGGGGACAAGGGGGAATGGCTCCCCATTGCCAGAAGGTTAGATGAGATTCAGGAAAGAAATTCTTGTCTGTGAGGGTGGTGAGGGCCTGGCCCTTAGAAAATGGAAAAGGACAAGTCTAACTTTAATAAGGGGAGAGAAGAGAACCTCAAAAGTACCAGAATGGAAGGGTTTCTCTGATCCCCAGAAGTGTAAAACAAATGGCCAAACAAATTCTTCACAAAGAAGATACATCTCAGCCTGGGATTAAAAAGAGTTATAGGCAGGGAGGGAGGTGTTCTGCCCTACTGGCAATATTGTGCTTAAGGTACACATGTGAAGGGTGGACAAGATATCCTTGATCCTGCCTCTCTGCAGCTCCTTTGAATTTCCTTCCTCTTCCCATCTCTATGATTATGTTCACAGAATTCCATTATTTAGTTCCCTGGTGTTTTAATTTTATTATGTGGCTTTAAAATGCAATAATATGACTGCAAGTGAAATAAATTCCATGTTGGGATGTTTGGGTCAACACTTTGTGTGAACAGACAGCCTGGCTCCTGTTCTGCATGAGGCGAAGCTGAGTAATATTGTATGGGACAAAAAGTGCACCCTTGAGCTGCCAGGGATGCTGGCAGCCATGGGAAGCACCCCAGCAGGCAGGTAAATTCACTGTCCCTGTGCCAGAGCTAAATGACTATCATTTATTTGGGCCACTAATGCAAGAGGCAGCAAAGTTACACCAAGATAAGGAAGCAACACCCAAACTGTTTGTGAAAGATTTGTGGTCTGCTCCCTCTGGGACTGTGCTTAGTTCTGATGGCTGCACCCCCTGGAGTTAGCTTTATTGCTCATGCAAACATAATTTATTGTCAGAAAGGAAGTAGGTACTGTGCAGGAAGGAGATGAAAGCAGCCGAGACTCTAAAATAGACATTTAAAACCTTATAACCCTTAAATGTTTGGTGGCCGGTGATTCCAGCTGGATTCAAGCTCCTATTTCTGCTACAGAACACTTGCATTTCCTTGTGTGTTTTATGAAACTGATGACTTGCACACTGCTCACCGTAGTGTTTCCCACAGGATTTATGCTGTATCTATGAGCTGGAGTCTGCAGTGGCCTCTAACCTGTTGCAGCAGACAGGCCTCTAACCTGTGGGCAGATGGTAGGTTGCTGAAACCTTCCTGAAGCATCCCTACAAGGAGAGCACTCCACGAAACACACAGCAAATACCACACTCACACGCAGTAGCTGTTATCTAAGACAGCGAAGGCAGGAAGGATCTTTGTATAGGTTTCCAGTGGCACTGAGGTTGATTGACAGCATGTCACAGAAGTGTATGAGAGAGGTTGAAGTCCAGTGGACATTCTTCCAGGACATAGCCCCAGGAAATCCACTAGCAGGCCCACAGGCCTCCACAACTCCCCTTCCTTTATTCATTAAAAAGTCCTCTCCTATGGATTTCTGTAAACATTTAACTGAACAGGAAAACATGAAGAAGACTATGACTACAACAACTAAAATCCCCAAAATCCCTCTTACAAAAGATAAAGCCATCTGCCCATTTGAGCAGACCGTCGCACCCCAGCAACTCTCCATCAAGGATGACCCAAGAACTCTAACCCTCCGCTAACCCATGCCCAGAACTGGGCTTTACTTCTCATAGGCTGCACAACATCCTCTCTATCATTCCTGGCTGTGGGGATCAGATGAGGCCCAGAGCTGGCACAGGGATGACTTCCATGTGACGATGTGTACCTGAAGTGGCTTTGTTCCCTTCCCACAGCTCTGCAGAATGTGAGTTTGCCGAATCCGTCAACTGTTTATTTACACACCTATTTTAAGGGGAGGATGCTCTAACAGCTTTATTTGCTTCCTATCTTCAAAGAATTCAATTGTTTGGTGTTTTTAAAAATAATTAGCTGAGTTTTTTTTTTCATGTTTACAATTTGATTTGTGCTTTAGATAAGGAGCCAAGTGCAATATTGAACATGTTTGTGAAGCTGATTGTTCATTCTCCAGAATCTGTGCAATATTTACCAGGACTATTTGTGATCAGTATACGTAGCCCTGTTCTATATGCCCATTATTCCCTTTTGCCAGGAATAAGAGATGCACAATTTTTCCCTTATCTGCATCATTTTCTTGTATTACTAATGCTGTTAAAATTTCCAGTGATACGATATCATAGAGCAAAACCAGGTGTGTATAATTCACCAGGTACAAGATGAATACACAGGAAGTTAAAACTGACCAGGGGTTTCCAGACTTGTGGATGCTCCAGGCTATCATAGAATATCCTGAGCTGAAATGGACCCTGAGGTCCAACCCCTCGTCGTGCACAGACCCCCAAACAATCCCATCCTGGGCATCCTCAGCAGCGCTGTCCAAACTTTCCTGTAGCTCTGGCAGCCTCGGGGCTATGCCCATTCCTTGGGGAGCCTGGGCAGTGCCCAGCACCCTCTGGAAGAAGTTTCATCCAAGTCAGTTCTGTTCCCATTTCACTGTTTGGCTTAACTGGTTAGGAATAAAGAGCTGAGAATTTGCAGCACAGCTTCTGCTTTTGTGTTTGGAGTCAGAGAACCTTTTTCTTCATCTCCTTCTTACCAACAAAGTAATCACACCAATAATCATACTCCGACTATATAAATAAGATTGGAAAATAACTCATTTTATATGCAAAACAACTCTAGAAATTATTAGCATACACACAAAAAGCCTTCATAACTCTGAGCAAACAAACATCTTGGTTTTCAGAGCTAATTACACGTCCCCTAAAATCACCAGCAAATTGCTGTTGTCTCCCCGGCGCAGAGGAGCAGCCGCCCATCGCTGCCGGCGGAGCTCTGCCGGCTGTCACAGCTGGGCTCGCTCCCTCCCTGTTTACTTTCGCTTCGCCAAGTTGCCCGTGACCTCCGTTTATCCCGTCAAGGAGAATTGCACTGCGGCCGCCCCGCGTGGGACGTGTGCCGGACACGGCACACACCCACCCTGAAACCGATGGATGATGCTCTACAGAAGCTGTAAGTGCACATTTGTAACGAGGAATTTGGGCAAAACAAGGGTCTGAAAGGTGCAAATCTGTGGGAACATCAGATCAGAGACAGAGGGGCAGTGGCTCTGACGGGAGTGGCCAGCCCGTCACTGCCTTCACATTTTTTCCCCTTCTTAGAGCTTGTTTTTGTAAATTATTGACTGAAATTTACTGAAGGGAGCCTAATGCGCTATCTGACCTTTTAAGAAATACTTTATTGTATTTTCTTAAGCACAAAGAAAGACTGTTAGAGGAACTGCTTGCACTATCTAGATTTAATTTGTTGCTAAAGAGATTCAGTCCTCTTGCGGTGGGAAAACAGCAAAGCGTATTGTGATCCAACAGTTAACAGATAAAACAAAACATTATATGATAGTGTTGCCAGGACAAGGGTGTTATTTAGTAAGTCAAATAATTCACTCAAATAAACAAATTGGTCGCTTTACTGGCTTCTGAGATTAGCTAAGCAGGAAATCAGTCTGCTGGTAAATAAAACGTTGTGCAGGTCACTTCGCATGACCACTGTTAAAAACGGGACCACATTCCAGGTACTAAAAGTGATTTCAGCATTTCTTGTAATAAAAGAAAGGCCTAAAGCAAGGGGGCCCGCGGGCTGAGCAGGAGCGCTCCCGTCAAGGATGCTGCACAGCCGGCGCTGGGTCTGCTGAGCAGCGATGTCCCCGATGTTCCAGGTGGAGCGACACAGATTCAGTGGGTCAGAAGCCCCCTTTTTATCCTGTTTTCTGTCCCTTTGGATTGGTTTCTTTTTCAGCACCTTTTTTTACCTTGGTTTTCTTTTTTCGGCACCTTCATTTGCATGAAGGTTTAAGGCGCTCGATTGGCCCATTACAGTTCAGTCCAGGCTGGCTCCTTTCGCTTGGGGGAGCTGCACTTTACTTAGGTGTATTATGGTACGTAGAGTACCGTATTTCTTCTAACTTCCCTTTTAACGCCTTTTGCCATAACCAAACTAACAGTACATGCTTAACAACTGTCAACTATTTTACAATAGTTTCTAACCTATTTTTAGCAGCCACTATATTCGGAGGCAGAACTCTGAAATGAATCAGAGTTTTGGAAAGGCACTGGGCTCTGTCAGGAAGAGGGGGTTCGCGGCGTGCCCCTCGCTCCGGAGCGGTTTGAGGGGCGCGTTTCTTGTCTCGCTGTTCGCGTCGCTCGCCGTCACTGGGGCCGGGATGCGGCTTCCCCATCCGGCTGTGCGCTGTGACTGTCACGGGATGTGACTGTCACCATGGGAGGGCGTTCGGGGCCAGCCCCAGCCCGGTCCTTCCCTCCCGGGGAGCACGGGCACTGGGGCGGCCTCTGCTGTGGACGTGTGGCTCCGCGAGGATCTGTCTGTGCAAAGCGAACCTGACAGCGATCCTGCTGCAGAGGTCTTGCGTGCCACCGGCATGAGGAGGAGATATGTTTAACCTTTCTTCTTGTGTATTTATCTGAGTCTGCAGGACAAAAATATCTCCAAGCAGTGTGGCACTGTACATCACAGCATTCCTGAGGGATTGATTTTAGCTTCCACTTCACTCACTGTGCTTTGAATCACTGTGTGCTGAAAAACATTTAGATTTATATTAGAGATTTCAGTCCATATCACACTAAGATGACCAGTCTTTCTGTTTAGTGGTTTAGATTTCAGTAGTTTAAAAGGTTCTAAAAGCTTTTAAATTTAAAACTTCTAAAATTTCTAAAAGTTTCCAGGGAAACTTTTTAGCAGAGCACAAAATGCAAATTCAAAGAGGTATAAAGGGGTCATAAAAACAAATCTTCAGCATGGCATTCTCCCACTGCTTCTTAATACTAGGCAACCCCTCTTGCTGTAATGTTTTAATATACATATGGAAGTGAATCGTAGAATACAAGAATGGTTTGGGCTGGAAGGGACCTTAAAGATCATCCCATTCCAAACCCCTGCTATGGGCAGGGGCACTTTCCACTGTGCCAGGTAGCTCAGCCCCATCCAAAATAGCCTTAAAAATATATCACAAAAGGAATTACACAATTCCGAGTTCCTTTTCAGAAGGTTCCTGTTTCTTTACTAAAATACATTGCCAAAATCACACCAATGCAGGCGTGATCAAGGTCTCCATGTGCAATAATAATAATTTTAAAATGTGTTTTCATGCTGTTAGGAAGATCTGGATTCTGGAGGGTAAATAGGATAAACTCAGGATGTATGTACTCTACCGATCTTCTCAAGGATATGCACCATGAATGTCACAGCATTTGACAATGCTTCGATCCTCTGGAGCATTTGTCCATAGCAAGGCATATTCTCTTCCATTCCTTGCTAGGTAATAAATAGTTGATGAAATTTGGGGCAAATAGCAGGTTTTAAAGCCACACATCTGCTTGTACTTTTTCACTCACAAAGTTAACTATCCCACTTAATTACATGCTTCACTGAAACCTTTCCTATGAGAGAAGTTGTCCCTGCTCCTTGGGCTTGAGTCACTACCTGCCCAATGTACCTTACGTGCCCAGCTGCACTTAAATGCGTGTTGTGCTGAAGCACAAGGAAAATACAAATTCTACATGGATGTTGTGAAGATGTCGACACTGTATTTTGGACAGTGTAATTTCTTCTGGAAAAGCAAATCGCGGCTTTACTAATCATGCATTAATTGTTTTAACTCGTGGCTGTGCAAGTGTAAATTCATGCTTCTACACAGGACGGGCTGGTGAGCACAGACATTTGAAGAAGTGTTTTTACCTCGAAGGTCAAGGCGATGGAAACCCCGATGTTGGCTACGGGGGTCTCAGGGGGGGCCGCCCCAGTACCGCCCCGGCTACCCCGGCCCTGCGCTCCGATCGCCTCGCCTCGCGCTTCCCCCGCCGCCTCCGGGCCCGGGAGGCGGTGCCCAGCGCCGGCCGCCCCGCCTCGGCCTGGCAGGAAGGCCGAAGGCCGCCGTCCGAAGGCCGCAGCCCGCGGGCCGGGCGGGGCCGGGGCTGCCATGGCCGGTGAGTGCGGGACGGGCAGGGTCCGGTGACCCTCGGCGGCTCGGTGAGCGCCGCCGCGCTCCCAGGCCCGGCCGCAGCCTTCGGGGCCGCAGCGCCGGTGTCGCGCTGTCCTCACGCCCCGCAGCGGCCCCGCCAGTGCGGTGGCCCCGGCGGTTTGGTGCGCGGCCGCGGCCCCGCCGTGGGTCGGGATGACTGCCCCCGGGCATGGCCCGGCCCGGGCAGCGCTGCTGGGCCCCGCACGGGCGGGCCGCTGGGACGGCGGGCGGGGCTAAGCTGGGCGCGGGGCTCGGGGCAGCCGGGGCGTGCGGAGCCCCGGCCTGGTGTCTCCGATGTAGCCGGGCAGTGCCACGTTTCACACCCTGGCACACTGGCTGCGTGCTGTGTGGCAGCAAAATCTTCTGTTTACTCCCAGCCTCCACCCAGCTCGCTGGGATTGTGCCTCTACACCTGGGGAGCACACAGGTTAGTTATCCTGGTGATTCGGGGGCCCGGTTGTTTTAGCCATCGTATGGAGCTTGGAGGACTGGGACTGTATGTAACCCAATGTCGCACTCTAGTATCAAATGCTTTTAAATATTTTGCCCACTGCAGTTGTTGAAGTCTACGATTCCCTGACGGGTAGGTGTAGCCAGGTGGGTGTCAATCTTCTCCCAAGCACCAAGTGACAAGATGAGAGGTAACAGCTTCAGGTTGCACCAGGGGAGGTTTAGGTTGGATAGTAAGGAAATTTTGTTCATTGAAAGGGTTACCCACGCCTGGTACAGGCTACCCAGGGCAGTGGTGGAGTCACCATCCTTGGAAATGTTCAAAAAACATATGGACGTGGCACTCCAGAACATGGTGATGCTGGATTGATGGTTGGACTCAATAGTCTTAAGGTTCTTTTCCAACCTAAATAATTCTGTGATTCTCCTGACTTGCTGTCAGAGACCCTTGACTTCTGGTAACTTGCCAGTTGCACATGGCAGTGGGTGAGAGTAGCAGAGGAGGATGACATCTTGTTTTTCACCTCTCTGTCATCTTTTCAGCCCAGAGGACCAGACCAGTTGCTCTTCTTGGGTGCATTTGGTATCCAGTGCCATCTGATCATGTCAAGACCATTTCTCTGCAGCCAGTCTCCTTCTTAAATCCTTGGCATCCCTTTATTGGAGTCTTGAAAGGGAAAAGGCAAAACTAAATTAGTGTTAAGCCAACATTTTGTTGAGAGAGACTTTTTCCTCTTTCCTGAGATGCTTCTAAAAGGAGTTGTCATGGACACATGCAAATGGTTTGATCATCCACATTTTGGTTGCCAGCTTTCCTGTGTAATGTTTATGAAAATCTCCCAGGAGTTTTACAGGAAGTAGCAGCTCGTGTTTGCACTGCACAGCAGACACCACTGAGCTTTCTGGAATGGATGTTTGCAAGTTCTGTGTTTTACAGAGAACATCAGAGAGGTGCGCTGGGTTTCGAGTCTGTTGTATTTAAATTTATCTCTTTAATGATCCTGTTTGTTTGCTTGATAAACTTAAGAAGGCTTTTAAAGGGAAAACAAACCAAAGATGAAACCGTAATAAAGATATAGTGGTGTCAGAGACAGTGTCCAGAGTCCTTATGTAAATATTAGTGGAGTTATTAATTGGGACTGAGTACCTGCCTGACTGAAGGTGGTTGGCAGCTCCCAGGGCCCGGGTGTGGATGAGAGTGCTTGCATGTTGCAGTGTGGCAAGGAAGGGCTGATCTCAGCCTACAAATGCAGTTGTATTTATTAATTTTCTGTGATAAATATGAAGTGGCAGTGCAGCTCCTTAGGGCCCTGTGGCTTTATGCAGTAAGTAAAAGTAGATCATGAAAAAGTGTATGCAGGGGATTGTGACAAACAAAATCCTGTTTGATGTTTCTTGTACAGAAAGCAACATGAGGGTTTTTATGCTAAGAATAGTTAAGCAGAAACAAAATTACAAAGGTGTTTTTGGCAACCAGCATAACCGGAAAGTTCTGGTTTGTGTTGTACCGGTGGCTCGTGACAGCTTTCAGGGGCCACACATCTCACCACAGGCATGTAAAGGAGTGCAAGGGTTTGTCCAACATTCCGGCTGCTGCCAGGGTCTGGCTTGTCCCTTTCTCTGTTGGGAATTGTGTCTGACAAATTCAGTGTTTGAAGAACTTAAGAAAGGGTGTCCCTGTTGTTTTTTCTGCAGGTGCTCTAGCAGACAGTCTGGCACCTTATGGTCATGTGTGATAAGTTTTTTTATGCGCCTTGTTATTTTCAAGAGCAGAATGAGAGCATCCCATTGGATGGGAGAAGCATCTTGCAGGTGCCTTAAATGTCATAATCTGACTTCATAAATAGAGAATTGATCTTCAGTGATTTATTAACTTTAAGGCTGTATTTGATTAAATATCCATCAGAGCTTGACTTCTAAATGATTTATAGCCTTCTCTGTTTGGAAGGAGAGAGGCAGTAGGAGTGACCAGCCAGAAGTTCAGATTTATGTAATTTCAAGTGGATGGGTCTTTGAAAGCACATGGCAGTGTTATGTTTCCCTAACAGATAGTTCAGCTTGCTAATATTAGGTGGTGGTGATAATTTTATTTTAGCTATTCAATCACTAGTAGGAAAATGAAAATTATGGAATTTTAAAATGGCTTATTAATTAACTGCTGTGATTTCTTCTGTGTTATTTTATCTCTAGATCAGTCATATTGTCATCGGCTGCAGCATGACATGTATTTTCTTACAAGCACTAGCCGACTGAATGAGCAAGTGGTTGATAAAATTGTTCTTCAGCTTAACAGAGTCTATCCCCAAATTCTAACCAATGAAGAAGCAGAAAAGGTAATTTGAGGAGTTTTGCTGTGTCTCTGATTTTTCTGTTGCTTTTGTAGGTCACAACCCCAGCTGCCCTCTTCCTGACACAACTCTTGGTGTCACATGCAGCCAGCCTGCCTCATCTCCTGCTTGCTGACCAGTTGTGTCTGGCATCTCATGTAAGAGGAGCAGTCACAGGGCTGGCACGTTCCCTCTGCCAAGTGGTCATGGGAGAGAATGTTCTGTTCAGCAGCAGTTTAATGCCATGGTCCCTGCCATGATCAGGGGCACACAGTCGTTCAGCCAGTCCATGGGCAGGAGGGCACCCATCCTGTGATCACATGCCTGGCGTGCCTGTCTGCACCCATGAGATGGTGTGGAGTGACACACCAGATGATCTATGCTGCATCCATCTCTGCCCACAAAATCGGCCATATTAGCTCAATCAGTTTTGGTAACCAATTAATAATTTTAAGTATTGGTAGAGAAGTGGGGGGGTATTAGTCCCACTAGTAAGTGTGGAGCTTTGGAAAGTGGGTGGAGTTAATAATATCTTGCAGTGGTGCCACCATGTATGGAGGAAGGCCACCCTCCCTGATGTTAAGCTTTCATAAATGGGTAGCTCTTTTTAAGGAGCTAATCCTGCGTAGAGACAAAATTAAAGTCAGCTAAGAGCTTCCACAATCTTACTTACAATAGTTTGTACTTGCCCTCTGCTGGCTTCATGTCTGCACTTGGTCAGAGTTTTGGCGTATCAGTATTTTAACATCCGGAAAAATAGGTTCAGTGCTACCATAATCAAACTTCACGGGGACAATTAGTGTTTTGTGGTGTAGAGCAGAGCTAGATCATTTACTGAACCAGTCTTGCCACTTCCCTCAAGAGCTTCAAAATAAACCCATAAAGGATCTGAAACATGATTTGTGACTTCTGCACTTAGGCAGAAATGAACTGCTTTTTAATGGATTCAGGCAAGTAGCGATGTAGTTTAATTGTGTCTCTGTTTCTAGTGAGAGAGTAACTACAAATGGAGTACTAGGTAATAAAGAATACCAGCTGTATCTGGTAGACCCTGTGGGAATTTTGTCAGAATAAAGAGCATTGTGTAAAATCTGTGGCATTCTTGTCCCCCTCAAGCAGCAATTGTTCCTAACTCAGTATGCTACAAAGGTTATCCACTGTGCTGCTATGAAATATGATGTTTTGCTCAGAATGGCTGTTGTAGATGTCACAAATGGCTTTCGATTTTTTGGAAATAAACTGGAAAAGGTTTGATGTGTAAGGCTAGGGATGCATTTTCCTTCTCTTTGTAAGGTCACCTAATACTCACTGCATTAAGCACTACAGAAAAAAGTGTATTTCCCACTGCAACTGTTTGCCAACCTGAGTAATGGGAATTTGTGCCTGTTGAAGTGGGTATACAGCAATTAATTGGCTGGAAACAACAAAAAACCATAAAATACGAAATCTTGGAATGATGAACAAACACTCCAGTACTGGGACTAGGATAAGCAGTATAAAGTGCCTTTTCGGGGATCATTACTAGGCAGCTGAGGGCAAACTTGAAAGCATCAAACTTTAATTCAAATTATAAGATTTGCTGAAATATTCTATCTACAGCTGCCAGAATTAAACTGTAGAATGGCAAGTACCATGTCAGCTTGGATGCAAGGAATGCATCAAATGCAGAGTGTCTTTCACTTGATTGGGACAGAAAAAAGCAGAAGGAGAGGCAGAGACAATATGCTCTTCATCAGACAGTGCTGACCACATGAAGCTCAGGGCTGTGCAGTGCATGTATGTCCTTTTTAGGTTTCCCTTTTTGGCCCATTCTTTTAGTAAATATCAAAGATGCTTCATAAAGAAGCTACATAACTGGCATAGTGATGTAAAATTGACCTTTTAATCTCTCTTCTGTTTTAACCTCTTTTCTGATGAGCACTTTTCTCTTACAGTTCAGGAACCCAAAGGCATCACTCCATACCAGGCTCTCAGATCTGTTAAAACACCTCCAAAAGAAAGGAGACAGACACTGTCAGGAGTTTTACAGGGCTCTGCAGATCAATGCTGAACAGCTGTTTAATGATCTGCCAAGCAGGAAAATCTTGAGTAAGTTGACTTGTAAGTTGATTGATTTGTGGATTTCCTCACCAGTGTATTACAAAACCTAATTTCAGATGCAGTGTAGGTAATTCAAGCAACCTAAACAGGTTATAAATAATACAAATAAGCGAATGAAATAATTTTTGGGGTATACCTTAATTCCTTCTGACTTGAGTTTTCCAAAAGCTGTAAAGGGATTTTGTAATGTAAAATTGTAATTTCCTTAATTTTGTCTTTTATTTTGAAAAAAGCAATTTGTATCTACTCAGCACAAACTGTTGGAGGACCATTTTCTTGCCTGCACAGGGCGGCTGCAGAGTTACCCACATCAATACCTGAACCCTTTTGAACTGGGGAAGTCTGGGCCCATCCTGCCTCAGAATCTCAGATGAGCCCCAGTCCCAACTGACTGAGCCTCACAGCAGCTTGAAGGCAATGCTTTGATCTGATGTTCACCTTGCAGGAGTCGTGCACTTTGGAGAACAGGCTCTTCAATCAAATTATCTTGGATCTATCATTTTTACTTTGGCAGAGGTCAAGAAACAAGTTTTTCTGCCAGGCTGACTAGTAGTTAGCAGACAGCCTTTATGAATTAAGAGCAGTTTGAGAAGTCGTGGTGTAGTCACTAAGAAGAAAAATTTTAAGACTGTTTTGATGTTTAAGAGTTGAAGCTTTTTTAATGTTCAATAGCACATTCTACAAGCCATTTTTGAAAATGTATCTTTACAAGGAGACTTGGTTAGAGTCTGTGGGATGTTTTCACTTTTAGCTAGAGCAGAAATGTGCTCATCCTTGCATCCTTGCACATGATTTATGTGGTGACTCTGAGCTTTCCTCAGGTAGCCATGAGTAGGCAGGGTTAGGGTTTCTTCTGTTCAGACTGTGCATAGCAAATACCTGTGCTAGAAGTGCTTCATGTTAAACATACATCTCCTTGTGGCACCCCAAAACAGTTTTGCTGCTGCTGCTGCAAACTGCTGACTTCAGTAACCATCAAAAGTCATTAAATTCTCTGTTATCTTGGTACACTCTTTCATGTTACCATTCTCAGAAGGATAAGGATAATGATAATTTAAAGAACTGACTTAAAACATTACTGTGTGCTGAGGTTCAGCAGTTTCTTTCTGTTGATCTAAGAAATAAACATTGAGATGATTGTGTTAATATGCTTGCTGCTACTTAGAGTTCTGCAATTAAAACAAATGTCTGCATTCTGGATTGAATGGTCAAGAAACATGTGTGCAGCTTTTTAAGCTAAAACTGCAAACACCTTTATGCTTCAGGAAAAGCTCCTTTATCAATATGAGGAGTAACTTCTCATTTAAGTGAACTTGGACATTTTCAGTGTTAAAGGCATTATCCCTCAGACCTCCAACACGCACAATTTGTTACTCAAATGTTAGTTCTTGGAAGTGCTGAAGAGGTGTTCAAGGCCAAGATCTGTGGGGTCCTGAGCACTCCTGTCATTGGAGAGTGTCCCTGCCCATGGCAGGAGGTTGGAACTGGATGGTTTTCAGTGTCCCTTCCAACTCAAACCATGCTATCATTCTATAATGCTCTTAGCAGTAGTTGTTAAATTTAGCACAAAGCATTTGCAGAACTGCCAATAGAATTTGTAAACATGAAGAACAAGGAGAATCACTAACATGGAGCTTTTCTTCTAAATGCAGGCTGAGCTGAAACAAGCAGCATTACAAACAACTGGAGAAATTATCAATGAGGACATGGATGAACCATGGATGGTTCATGAACGAACTCCGTAGTTCTGTAATAGATTACATGCAGCTATACATACGACAGATTTTTTTCAGCAGAGGAAATCCTTTCACATATTTCTTTTTCATTTTTAAGACAGCTTTAAAATTCGTGCTGGAATAAAATTTCTTTGCTGGAAGTGTAAATTGCCAGTGAAGTGTCTGGTAATGTTTGAACATTCCCACTAGAGGGGGGGTAAGGCACACGATATGGGCAGCCATGGAGCTGTTGAAGCAAACGGGAGTTTCCAAGGGACTCAGAAAATGTTTTTATTTCTCTCCATGCTGACACAGACTTAAAGGATAAAGGCTTGGATCAGCCCCATGCAGCGACAGAAGTGGCAGAGATTTGTCTGTGCTCTCCTGTGCAATGTGAGGATTTCCTAGCTGGAATTCCTAGGGAGGACATCAGCTACTCAAAGGGGCAGGCTGGGTGAGGCTGCTAGGGGCACACTGAATGCACAGAAGCTTTGCAGCAATCCTTGCTGCTCTGGTGACTCTCAAGCTTCACAGCAAAGTGCACCAGATGCTTCTGTCCTACTCCAGGGCCATGCCCTGTCCCCCCACAGAGAGGGATGTCCTTAGCAGGGGAGATGGATGTTTCCCTGTTGCTGCCTGGGTGGACAGGGCAGTTTTCCTACAGCTCTCCTCCTACATCTTGGTGTCAAGTGAAAGGAGAGCAGTTGAAACTGATCAGTCTTATATTCTTCCCTATTGACAGCCAGATTCAGAACTCTTACTTTTTTCCTTTCCATTTTTAACCCTCCTAGCCCTTTGACAGTCGGACTAGGTGATTGTAGAGGTGTTTTCCAACCTTTATGATTCTGTGATTCCATGACTACAGAAATGTTTGGCTAAAACAGTGTTGCAGATTGGTGATTTCACTCCTCTGCCATGTCTGGTGACAGCTGTGCATCCCTCTTCTGCAGACAGCATGATCTCCACATCCTGTGTGGCAAAGGCAGCTCTGAAAGGGTCTTTCTGCCCGGACTGGAAACTCCTGAACACCTTGTCCTAAGGCCAGCCTCCTTTTCTACTAGAATTTGCAGAAAGAGAGAGGCTGAAATTACTTGTGCCAAATGTTAGCATGCAGAACCTGCAGAGTTTTAAAGAAGCTGGGCATATCTTCAGCTGAGACCTGCATTTAGTAAATAATCTACACCAAGAATTTTTTTCTATGTGCTTTACCTGCTAAATACATCAATGCCTAAAGAGTTGCTCAAGAACAAAGAATGGTGATACATTAAATTATAGAGGTGTTTTCAGATTAGTGCATCTATTAACAAATTAAAGAAACATTTGTATTACAATGGAAATTGCTGGTATTGTGAAGGATTATCTCCTGCTTTCCTAATTTGGGAAACAAGTGTAATGTTATTTATGTGGCCAGTGCTTAAGCAGATCAGAGATGGGGCTGCAGCTATTTGTAGTGGCATTCAGATGACTCTGTGCCTATGTCTTTTAGTCAGTTCAGCTTTAACTCTAGCAGTGGTTTACCGTTGGAGGGGTTAATACTTTATGTCAATATTGGATATTTTTCTGAAATGTGGTCTTCTGCACCATTTTGCATGTGCTGGTTATGTTTGTTTGTTTGCTTGAGCTGAGTACTAACTTTTCATGTGTTGCTTTTATTTCTAGAAACCCCAGATCCCACAGAGATAGACACTGACAAGGAGCAATATATGCTAAATGACAGGGGTAAATAAATCATACAGTGTCACCGGATGGAATGGCTTTGCAGATTATGATGCAATTTATTATATCATGTAATTCACACTGCATGTAACAACTACTTTGGCTTATGATGTCTTTACTGTCACAAGTTACGTAGAATTAATGGAGGAAAATGTACTGTCAAGGAAAACGGGGCCAGGAAATTGAAGAGACTGTAGGGTTTAATCAATATTTACAATGGTATTACTTACACTATTACAAGTAAGCTCTTAATTTCCTGTGATTTCTTCAATTCCTGAACAGTAAGGTCTGTTCATTTTGCATAAGGCCATCAATAATTTTTTGATGTGACTTTAAATTTTTTTTTCAAATTTTTTAAGCTCTCAATTTAACTACAAGCCATTTGAAAGCAATGACAGAAAGGAAGGAAAAGCTGAAGTATATTTTCCTTAGGAAAATATATTAATTAGTTTCACCTTCCTCTGTTCAATGCCAGATTACAGAGACAAAGATTTTTTTCATGGTAGGATATTTTGAAAAGGAAGATCTCAAATGAAGATGAAGAGTTCTCACAATTTATAATGAACTATTGTATAATTTAAGTTTAGTATTTTATTTAGAGATTTAGATACAATAATGAGAGATTCAAAACACCTTCTATGAATTATGCCTTTTTTGCAGTTTCCTGAGAGAAAACTGAAATAAGTAACAGAACCACTGTTTAACTCAATGTATATTTTTGTCTGTGGAGGTGGTGTTTCTCTGAATATTGAACCAAATTGCTGTTCAGACTTCACACATTGCTGTTGCTGTCTGCAGCATAACAGTACAGGATGAACAGAGAAAGTGCTTGCAAATAAGAAAATGAAGTGGGTTTTTTTTGTTTTTGTTTTTTTTTTTGTTTTTTTTTTGGTTTGTGTTTTTTTTTTTTGTTTTTTGTTTTTTTTCACTTACTACTTTTTTTTTCTGACTCGGCCTCAGACTAGAGATTGCTTGGCCACTAGCCACCCTTCTTGGGAAGTTACATGCCAAAGAGCAACCAAATCCTTCCTCCTTTGCTGTTTCTCCAATGTCCTTGACCACACAGTCAGCTCCAGGAATTTGTTGAGGCAGTACACTTGTCCTTAAATCGATAGGTGTAGCTTAATTGTATCTACAAGTAGAGGTGTAGTTTAATTGTGTCTCTGTTTCTAGTGAGATAGTAACTACAAATGGAGTATTAGGTAATAAAGAAGCAGATATAAATCTTTATGCTGTTTTGTCAGTGGATAAGTATAAATTAGAAGGGTTTTATTGAACATCAGTACTGACCATCACCATTAAACTGTGTGTAATTCCAGGCAAGTAGTTTCCAGGGGATTTGGTTTGGAAACTTTTCCTTAATACCATAGTCTGTAGCTAGATGAGCAGAGGGGAACAGGGAATGGTGACAAAGCAACTGTAGTAAAAATTAATTGCAGTCTAATAAATGTGCTTCACAGTACATTAGCTACAGAACATACAGAATTGTGAATATGTTGGCTTCATTTGAATATGCCTAATTATGCATATTGATAGCAATTGGTGATTTGTGAATGGAGCTAAACTTCTGCTGCCCTGCTGTGTCTCAGTGTGTTTTCTTGCCATTTTCTGTAGGTCCCGTGTTTTTCCTGGCGTGTTTCAGCATGGCTGCAGGACTGGCCCTTTTCTGGTACTGCTGCAACTCAGGTGAGCTTCTCAGGGGCTTCTCCTACCTGCCTTCCCTCGGCAGGGATGGAATGAGCTGGGCTCCTCATCTGACAGGGCTCCCTAACAGGGTGGGTCAAGGTGTCATCATTCTTTAATGAGCTCTGGATACAGCACGGTGAACATGCTGAGGTATAAATAATGGATATTTTGCCTACAGAAGATGCCACAAATAGGGGGACTTTTTAAATACAGTAGTCATGTGAACTCCTGTTGCTATAGCAATGGGTCATGATTCCCAGCAGTCATGAGACAGACCCAAAATCTTCTGGCTCCCACACCCCTTGGGAGCTGGTGGAAGCCTGGCCAGGGCTGGGGGATGCTGGCTGGATTTGCTGAGTTCCAGCAGCTACAGCTGTCCCTGTGCTGCTGGCTCTGGGTGTTAGCTCTAACTGCCACCAGACAGTCACCTGCTCCACACCATCCAGTACTGTGCTCAGGGGTGAAGCTGCCCCCTTCCCTAACTGACCAATCTCCTCTTCCTGTCTCAACTTGCAGCAATGAATCTTAACAGATTCCTTGTTCACCTTTCTTGGGAGTTGATTTCTATAAATTGAAGGAAATGTGCTTTCCTCTACAGTTATTTTCAGTTGGTTTTTATTTTTTGCAGATGCTGCTTCCTAGCTAAAATGAAATCTAACTGTGTTCACTTTCTCTTTTTCCTCTCATCATTCCGTTTTAGAAACGCAAGTCATAGGAAGAGCCAGGAGAATCTTGGGTTTTTCTCCTATTATCATAGGAAGACATGTTAGAAATATTTGTATGTTGTATTTGGAAGACATGTCAAAAAATTAAGGAAAAGCTGTCTCTTTCCTTGTCTGTACAGTACACCGGCCAAAGCAAGTCAACAGTTGATAAAAATGTCCTGTACTCATACCAAAGATTTTATTAACTAGCTTAATCAATAATTGCCTTGCCTCCAGATGTATTCAGAATTTCAGCTATAAATGTCCTTCTTTATGGGAATGGACCATTTATTTTTGTAAATGCTTGAAGTATTTATTGTTTCTATAAAAAATACTTTTATTACAAGCTTTAAAATGATCTCTTAAGTGAGCATGGGTCTGAAGCCATGTTTGCATATGTGTTTTCTATACTGGAATGAAGGATCACAACTGTTTGAAGAACTCTGGCTTGTCTTTTGTGAGAATTAATTTAAGAAAAGAACTTAAACACATGCACTCAAAGCCGTTACTAAGAAATGGATCTCTGTCTCAGAACTGTTTTGTCTAGATCCTCTGTAGTCACTGCCTGAGCTCAGGTGGGCACTGGCACCTGTGAAAAGTTTATGGGGGCCAGTTCCCTTGATGTGTGCCTTGTGTTCATTGTGCCTTCTGATTCCGTGTTGGTGCCTTGTTCCTGGTCACACTCAGCTGCTGGCCCTGGTTTGAATGCCCTGGAGCTGGTGCAGGCTGCTTCCCAGCCCATGGGGTGTTCCAGGGACTGGAATGTCTGACCTGAAGCCCTTCAGACTATCAAGAAAGTGTTCCAGATTCATTTAGCTTTCCCTTTCCCAGTGAAGTAAAGGGAGACTCTGCAGAGACACCTGGACAAATTGGAGGGCTGGGCAATCACCCACTCAGTGAAGTTCAACAAGGGAAAGTGCTGGATTCTGCACCTGGGATGGTGCAACCCTGGATGTATGGACAGGCTGGGGAATGAGATGCTGGAGACCAGCACCATGCAAAGGGACCTGGGAATCCTGGTGGATGGAAAGTTGGAAATGGGCCAGCAGTGCCCTGGCAGCCATGGGGGACATCCCTGTCCTGGGGCGCACCAGGCCAAGCATGGCCAGTTGGGCCAGGGAGGGGATTGTCCCTCTCTGTACTGAGGTGGCCTCATCTCAAGTGCTGGGGGCAGTTTGTGCATCACAATATAAGATAGATATTAAACTGCTAGAGAGCTTTGAAAGGACACTTCCAGGAATGGGGCAGCAACAGCTTCTCTGGGCAACCTGTGCCAGGGCTGGGGGAAGAATTCTTTCCCATTATGGTACAGGAAAATTTACTGTGGCTGGGGTTATATTTTCCTCCCTTCCTGAGGCGGCTTGAGATGAAGATGTCTCTCAGGGAAAAAAATGATCCAGAATGAGCTATGCCAAGGGTTAGAGCTGGAAGGAGGAAGAAAAAGTGAGTCTGGATTCATCGTCGTGTTAAAGGACATGACAGCAAAGAATAGAAAACAATCTGTTCTTTATTAGTGCCAGTTATTTATTTGAACAGTGAATGTCAGGCTGCCTATACAATTGGCATGTGCGCAGGCTGGGAGACATTCTTAGACTATTTTTCTTTCAGGAGCTTGCTTCTCTGCAAGTACATCTATGCAGCACGTATGGACAGTGATAATTCCATTTTCAGCTCCTGGAGGAAGCACATGTGCACCTGCATGGCAGTCAGGTCCTTCTGGGCAAACAGTGTTACAGACTTGGGAATAAATCAAGCAGGGTCTTGGATGAAACAGTTTAGCTGCAGAATTCTGGTTTCCCTGGCAAATCAAGAACAGCTTGGCCTTTGCTGCTGAAACTGTGCTGGTATTAATTTATAAACATTTGTGCAGGGAAGTTGTCCTGGCTGGGTTGTAGGTGGTTCCATGCTGAAGTTGGAGGCCATCCTTGTGAACACTGTGGCTGCCATACTGTAGGCAGGAATTGTACAGAAGCTAAGCAGGTACTGGCCTGAGCCATGGAAATGGCTAAGGCCAAGTATGGGACCGCCTGTGTGCAGAGAGCTGGGAAGCAAAGTGATAGATCCTCCAAAGAATTTGCACAATTCTGTTTAAAGCCAGACTGCTATTTAAAGGACTTGGTGAAGGATGATGTGCCTGATGAGCTGGAGTGGGAATGAAGTGGTGATTCATTCTGGGATGCACTGGGCTGCTTTACAGCTGCTGGATGGAGTTTGCAGTTAAAAATGCCTTTGCCAAGACAAAGTTATTCCTTTTGTTTCTTTCATTTGTCATTTTTTTTCATATTGTAATAAATTGGAAACATATTTGGTCACAATGTGCCATTGTGGATGCTTTTCCCTGCCATTCTGTGTGCACAGATGTTACTCCATGTTATGCCATGCCGTGATTGTGCTGGCAAGAATCAGTTTGCTGCACTTCACAGGGCCTGTGTCCTATATTAATTTCTCTGAACGTACATCTTCTTGAATCCTTTAGAAAAGAATGTATTTCTTTTTTTAATGGGGTGAAGCTGTCAATTAAATTGAAATAAATTCCAAGTGAGAATGCTGCTGTTTTTCTTGTACTTAATGCACTGCTCTTCCTTGCAGAAGCGCCCCTTGGTTGTTGCCCTCCTGTGGCTACTGACTGACCCCCCCTGGGCTCTAGCCTCTCATGGTTAAATTTTTCTGGGTATTTGCACGAGGATTTTTAACACATTCACCTGATTTCAAAATTGCAGTTTTTCTGCTTAGCTTGTTTAAGGATCTGGAGTTAAACAGGACTGTCTTTGGGTTAATCCTTGATTTTGTGTCTTTTGGGAGTTCCAAGGGTCACTGCCCATGAAGCCTTGAAGGCGCACTTCAAGGGCGCTTGCTGTAAAAGGACTTTGGCACACAGTTCATTTGAAGTGCTACTTGGACCACCCAAAAAGGGACTTCATGTAAGGAAAACCATGTAGACCGTTTTGTTACTGGTCTGTTTCTTTGGGTAAGGGGGAACTGCTCGCCTGGGTGCCTCTATGACCAGTGTTGAGCCTCCCACCAAAAGAACTTGTTGCTGTAACAGGAGAATCATGGGATCATGGTTGGAAAAGAGCTCTTAATATAATTAAGGCCGATCTGGCACCACCACTGTGGATATTCTCAGTTCAGTCAGAGAAAAAAAAGAGGGGGTTTTCTAACCAGGCGAGAGCCTGGGAGACAGTTGGGAAAGAATGTAAATAATTCTCTAATCTCTCTTGTTGTTCACATTGTTCATAGATATGTTCTGCCACCGTGCATCATTCACTGCACACCAGTGGTGTGAGATAGTTTTTGCTCTAAGACCAATGAAATTAGTCCGCACGATGTTCTCTATTTATAGAGCGGTGCATTTGAAATAAATCGGAGTTCCTTCTCTAGCCTTCGACTTGGAGTCTTCTTGTTACCGTCCTGCTCTACAGCGACAACCACCATATTCACAATTAAACCATGTCCTAAAGTGCCATATCCATATTTTTTAAACACTTCTAGGAATTGTGACTTCACCACTGCCCTGGGCAGCCTGTGCCAGGGCTGGACAGCCCTTTCTGTGAAGAAATATTTCCTAATATCAAATCTAAATCTCCCCTGACACAACTTGAAACCTTAGGTAGAGTCACTGACCCACAGCCAGGATTGCATCTGCTGCTGCAAGAGTCTTTGGAGACAAGAGGAGCCCCAGAGCTTAGCATTGGATTCTGTTGAACCTGGGTGGTGATGGAGGAGGATCTCTGAGATAACTTCATCAGGAGGAGAGATCCTCTTCATCCTGTGCCCTTCTGTGGACTGACTCCCTGATGAGTGGGAACTGGACTCCTTTCCTTGCCTGCTGGTTTGTGGCCCTTTGGGGAGAGGAGCAGCTGTTAGTGGGAGGCTGTGCTTGTGCTGGTACCTGTGCTGGGCAGTGGCTGAACAGGAGCCCAGGTGGCTAAGAAGGACCAGGGCACCTTGGCCTGTTCCAGCCCTGTGCCCCAACCCTCTGCCACTGCAGGACCAGCCTCGTGCCAGGCGCCAGGTGAAGGGACCAGAGCAGAGCATCAGGGGCATCAGCAAGGTTTGGATATGAGTGAAACAACAGCCTGATGAAACTACAAAATTATAGGAATCAGGGGAGGGGGTAATTTTCTATCTTCATCTCACCCACTTCACAGGGATGTTATTAGAGCCAAATGGAAAGAAACCAGAGGCAGGAGATGAGACAGGTATGCAGCAACACTGCTCCAGCTAATTCAGTACCATTGCTTTGGCATAAAAGAACATTTTGGGTGAATCCTGAGCTGCCCTTGCTATTTTGGAGCACAGGCCACTTTACACTGTGGTCACAAGGAAAAGCTTTCTGCCATGGTGCAGATAAGTCATTAATAACATTGTGTATAGTAAAGCAAAAACCTTTCAGACTCAGTCTGTGCTTCATGAACTGGTAACAGGTGAAGCCGGGTGCCAGCAGCCAGAGTGCCACTGCACATGAAGCCTGGATAAATCACAGGCGAGACGTTCTCACAGCACGATTTACAGCAAATCCTCTCTTCTCCAAAGCAAAATATTTCATCACACTCAGGTGTTTTTTGGTTTTTTTTTTTTCCTTTTTAGCCCTGGTTTTAGCTACCCTGGGGATCTCCCAGTGCTCCAGCCCTGCGGGTGCTGTCCGGAGCCTGCTCTGTGCCGTCCTGCGGTGCCTCACTCCCGGCCCCGCCGGCTCCAGGGACAGCCGGGACAGGCAGAGCTGCTGGGTCCCCGTAGCTGCTCCCTGCTGAACGCTCCGCTGAAACAGAGAGAGCTGACTTTGTTTTTCCTCTATGGGCTCTGAGCTAATTAATTTTAAAAGCTCCTAGTGAAGGCTGGAAAGACGATGCCTGTGCCTCTTAAATAATCCCGATCCATAATGGTTGCATACAGCTGGATTTTGTTTCACCTCTGCCTCTGGAGCTGGCTCACAGCCATTTTAACATGGCCACTTTGCTCTGCTCTGGAAGAGCTCTGTTCTGCCAGGAGGTAGGGAAATAACTTACATCAGATTGGAACCAAATTCAAAGTCCAGGTATAACAGGTAAACTTATATCAGAAAATAATAGTTGTTATTAATAGTAATAATTTAGACAGCAGTTTTCTGTGAAAGAATTGCAATTATATCTTTCAGGGTATTCCCAGGCCAGGAGCCCTGTGAGATATGAACGAAACTCAGCTTGGTGATCTCAGCGTCAATAAGAAAACAAGTAGGAAGCAAATTCCTCATTCTGAGCTGGATGAAATTCAGCCCTGGATGAGTCTAGGCTGGTCCTGACTCTGGAAAGATGAACAAGACACATCATTCCATCACACCCTGTGTTTGCAAGTGAAGAGGACATGCAAATTAAGCAAAATATTATTAGTGACATCAGGTTTGAAGATTGCAGGACCTCTGTGTGATAACCAGGGTGCCTTCAAGAGGCTGTGAGGTATCCTACTAGTGCAGCTGTGGGATGTGGGGCTTTCAAACCTGTTTCTCTATTAGCATGGAGAAGAAAGAATTTTTATGGCGTACGAAGGAGAACAGTGACCCACACAGGTGCATTATGACTTGCTCCCAATGCTTCACTGTGTGAAGTGTTAGTGCACTTCACAAAGTTTGTGAAGATCAGTTATGTTCCCAAGTCATGTTGCCAGGCTTTGAAACTCTACAAGGGATGGAGAGGCCTGAGGGGATACAGTAATTTCTTTCCTGAGCAATGCTCTCCCTGGCATGCCTGGTGAATCATGTTTTCTGACGCAGAAAAAAATAACTCCTATTTCAGGGTAAAGACACATAGCTGTCTCACTCCCTATCTTCCACAAGTCCAAAACAAATCTGAAACATAAGGCCTTCCCAAGAGTTTAGATTATTTTCATCCTTCATGCCAGAAATCTGTGGTAATGTTGGGTGGTGATGAAACTGATTTATTCTCAAATATTTTTGGTACCAGTGAAAATGTTTTGCAATGTTTCAGTAATCCTGGTGTGGTGCTTCCTAGCATGGCACCATATTTACACTCACCTCCCAATTAGTTAAAACTTGTACCATTAAAAAGGGGATGGGGCAACTTCTAGGCTGGAAGACTGGAAAAAAGAGGAGTGGAAAACATCAGGAAGGAAGCTGAACAAAAGAGGAACCTGAGTTTTTGCCATCTCAGTTTCTGACAAAGCCTGACTTGCCTGATGAGGAGCTATTGATAAGTCTCTGTTCCTGACTGAGAGCTGTGGTACTCTTCTTGGGAAGGCAGCCAGGTTACTAAATAGTTCTCATAATGAGAACCCAAGGGGATAAAATGAACCATGAAAACAGACCTTCAACAGACTCAGTAGGAAGAGAAAAATGAATTCAAAATAACCATAGTATCCAGTAGGAGGGCAGGTAATGTTTTGTCACCACCCTGTTAGGAAGTTGGATAATTCTTGGTTAGATATAATTTTGAAAAGATTGTACCCTGTGTTTCACACCCTATCCTGCACTGACATGTCAGTGACCCTCCCACTGGCACGGCCGTGGACTGAGAACATCAGGAACGAGGATGAGGGGGGGCATTTACAGGTGGAGTCAATCAAAAGTTGGACTCAATGATCTTTGATATCTCTTCCATCCTAAATGATTCAGTGATTCTGTGACTTCGTGATTTCATACAGTGAAAATAATTTGATCAGTGTGAAAATAAGAACTTCCTTCCAACAGCCGAAGCCTTTATATACTGCATTTTTTCCTGCCTCTTTGCTGTAGATGTACTTCCAACAATGTGTGTTTGCTTCCTGACATGCCCAAGAGCTGTCTGCTATCAGTCAGCTCCAGTTGTTTGGTCAGCTCTGCCCATGCTTCTGTCCACTCTGCTCTCCCACCACAGCCAGTGTCAGGATGGGAATACTTAGTGATGGGGAGAGGAGTGAAATTCCATGTACAGCTGACAAATCACCCTGAAGCACTTGGATGCAATCCAGCCTCTGATGGAAACTCTGCCCTAAGGCCTGCTGTGACCATGTTGTTATTCATCTTTTCCTGGAGTACCTTCTCTCATTTATTTCAGTTTGCTTCTTTCTCTAGGGAACGTCTCAGCTTCTGTCTCTGGTTCGGTTTTGTTGATTACCTGTGAATACTAACGGGCTCCAGCAAGACTGCTGCATTCACTGGGTGGTGAGGTCCTGGTGGTGGTGTAAACACCATCTGCTCCAGGAACTGGGGCTGTCCAATTACTCCCAATGCCCAACCTGACCCTCCCTGGCACAGTTTGAGGGAATTCTGTCTCCTTCTGTCCTTGTTTCCTGGAAGCAGAGCCAGAACCCCCTCAGCTGCCCCCTCCTGTCAGGGAGTTGTGCAGAGCAAGAAGGTCCCCCCCGAGCCTCCTCTTCTCCAGACTGAGCTCCTTTCCCAGCTCCCTCAGCTCCTTCCCCAGCTCCGTTCTCTTCTCTGGACACACTCCAGCCCCTCAAGCTCTTTCTTCTTGTGAGGGGCTCAAAACTGACTCCAGAATGTCCAGCGCAGGGGATGGGCACTGCCCTGGCCCTGCTGCCACACCAGGGCTGAACAGCCCAAGGTGCCCTGGTCCTTCTTACCCACCTGGGCTCCTGCTCAGCCACTGCCACCAGCACCCCCGGGGCCTTTCCTGCCGGCCCTTTCCAGGCCCTCTGGCTCAGCCTGGAGCTGCAGGGGCTGTTGTGACCCAAGGACAGGACCTAGCACTTGGCCTTGTTCAACCTCAGATCACTGGCCTCAGATCCAGCCTCTCCAGATAAAACTATGGAGCCTTCCTGCCTGACAGCACATCAATACTCCCAGCAACCTTAGTGTCATCTGCAAACTCGCTGAGGATAAAGAAGTTGTTAATTCAAACACCTGAATGGCAGCTGAGGGGATACAGAAACCAGGATGGTGTTTTCTGCTTCAGCCCATTTTATGTAACACTCAGCATGAGAATGAGCTCCAGCAGTGACCTGGTTTAGAAGACAAATACTAAGAGTGAGTTCCAGTAAATATGGTTGTTGTCACCTGCTTCAGTAAGTACAGCTACGCTGAAAATCCCAGCCCAGGCTATTCTGGATGCTGAAGGGACTAATGAGAAGGACCAGGAGCAGTGCTCACCCTGCCCAGAGCTTATGAAACAGGAGCAAACAGCTGACCTGGCATGAACTGCTCCCCACACAGCCTGGAAAATTCATCTTGCTTCATTATTGATGATCTCTTTTTAAAAGAGATATTTGCCTCCAACCAAGAACTCTGAAAAAGCACAGCAAAGCAAAGAACGAGTCCAAGATTGAGTCAAATGTATGTATTTGTTTGCTGCCCCTCTGAGACACTTGCCCAAATTTTAAAGCAGCACCTGACTTAAAAGAATAATAATCCTGTGATTAAATTATTTATACTTGAAACCAACTTGCAGATGCTGTCTGCTAAAAAATACATGAACTCTAAAGGCTTCAAAGACTTAAAATACAAATTTTATGTCTGAGAATGTTTTGCAAATCTTACTTAATCACAATAAAAGACATGAGAAGCAGCATCAGAAGTGTGACAGCCACAAGTGGGCATGAAGAGTCCTACAGCAGCTGGTGGTTTGTGAAAAATAAATACAGGAAGGAAGTTGTCCTGTGTGCCTCATTCAGAACTTGTTCTGAGTTATGTTTACATTAGTACAGCCCACAAAATTAAACCACTGCCTTCTGGATACTGGTTAAATACACGTTACAGTGGAAATGAAACAACAAAAGACAAATTAGAAAATAAAAAAGAATGTCTATTCCATTACTAATCACATGAGTTTGATTTGTTTTCTGTTAGTAATTCTTACAGAACATATACATGAAAGTCTGGTATACCAATGGGCTTTGAGACATAACCAAAGAGAAAGGTCAGTGATAAAACCTGTAAATGAGATGAGACACATGAAGTCAATCTTCTATTCTTATGTACAAAGGAGCTTTTGAAAATTGATGCCAAGAAAATTGATTCATATAGATCTGCATCTTCCATCTACATATAAGAGCAACCTAGAAAACTCAGATTTTTCTGATTGCAGGTATGATACTTTGGAAATAAAATGACTAAAATGTTTTTGCTGAAGAAATTCTTGTAACCTACACCATTATTAGCAATAGTGTATTTAGAAAAAGTGTAAGTCCCTGAGCCAGCAGGTAAGAAACTAGAAGATATTTATAACTCTATATATATATTTAAAAATAAAAACTTAAAAAATTATTTTGCTTTTAGCCATAAACTCATAAAAGAAACAAAACTGCAGCAATAAGTGATGGAAAGAGAGAGAGGAAACTAGAGAGAAAAACTCAGTTCATTTTGCCATTTGAATTGCTGCTGACAGGCACTTGGTACCAGTTTAACAGGTAATGTTTACCCTGGATCCTCTAGTTTACCAGTTGAGCCTAGAAAAGGTGGCACTTCTAATAGAGTTTCCAGAAATTTGATATAAGAAAGAACCTTTTACAATGAAGGTGGTGAGACCCTGGCACAGGTTGCCCAGAGCAGCTGTGGCTGCCCCTGGATCCCTGGAAGTGTCCAAGGCCAGGCTGGACAGGGCTTGGAGCAGCCTGGGACAGTGGAAGGTGTCCCTGCCCATGGCAGGGGATTGAACAAGATGACCTATAAATGTCCCTTGAATCCAAACTACTCTATGACTCAAATAAATATAATGCACAGAATACACAGAATAGCAGTTCATGGTAAGAAACCATTAACAGTTAGGTTATTTGTGTCTGTGCATGAAGGACAGGGAAATTTTAAGTGTGTCCAGAAGAAACAATACAAATGATTACCTGTGAACAAAACTAGACAAAAGAATGCTGCTTGTTTCTGTTTGTCTCATCTTTCCTTTAGCTGGAGTGGAATAAAAAGCAAAACAAAAAGCTTTGCAAAAGCACAGCTACCTTTATACGCTGCAAAGGAAGAGCCCTGCTGGACTACAGAGTACATGGGCTTGGTGCCAAGCTGTGAAATAAAGGACAATATGACCATGCCAGAATCAAAGGCCTGACATTTCTTACCATTGTGGAAATGACAAATTGCCACAAAAACCAAAGGCATGTAAAAAGTCCTGTGAAATGCTACCAGATGATATCTCCTTGTTTCATGAATTCATATAACTTCTCTGAAAAAAAATAAGTTTCTTCAGAAATTGAAATGCCAACATTCCAGAAAAACAGCATCCCTGGGGCAAAGGTAACCTTTTCTTAGGTGCCGAACAGTTTAAATATTAACACATGGGAAAATTTCAGGTATACAAGTGTGTTGGAAGCTTGAGAAAGCTGCTTGGTGTGTCCAGCTTCTTCAAGTTATTTTTCTTTCCCCACTGTGTCCAGTGTAATTGGCTCAACTGCAAATGGCATCTAAAATGAATGCTCCAAGTCTCTGAAACACAAAGATATTGATATTTTAGTGATACAGGAAGTATAATAAATGACACATTTGCTTTAAAGGGGGAATTATATTTTCTGTGGAAAAGGGTGCATAATAGTAAAGGTGAAGCCAGAACATGGTGGCCACCCACTTCAATCAGGGGTTTGAGGAGACTGTGGCAACAGACTGAAAAACACTTACTTTTCAGGTTACATTCAGATGATCAGATGTTTTTAGCAAGGCCAATGGTTACACATGAGCAAACAACAGCTGTAATGTTCTAAAGCAATAAAGAACTTTCACATTTAACAAGTCTGCAGCAAAAAATAGGTTCTGGACACCACATTTGGCTGTTTAATTAGGAAACTGCATGTGTGAGAACATGGAGGCAGGAGCGCACAGCTGCTGGTTCTGTTCTGAGCTTCCTTATGCCTATTTCAGACCCTTGTCTCTGCCTCTGTCCCTGGTATTTTGTGTTTCATCCCGTGAAGGCAGCTAAAATTCCAATAATCCTTCATGCAGCTCTCTTGGTTTTGCCAGTGTAATTTTGGGGTTAGTGCTTCAGTACTGCTTTAACATATACTGCTGAAGTCAACATTGTACCTTCATTTTGGATAATAGCTCAGGTAATCTATGTGTTCTTTGCTGTAAAAGTTAAATATTTATTAGTCTTTTTATAGAGACTATGGCCAGAAAATGCATTAAAAGTATCTTGTTTCACTGCCAGAATTTCACAGGTTTTGGTTAAAGCAGAAAATTACACCCACGCCCTGATATAAATTACTGTAGTTTTTCATTTTCCTAATAATTTTTTACACTGATTTTCCTCCATGCTGTTTTGACTGATAATAAATTTTGGTTTGACTCCCATTCTTCTTGCAGATTTCTGTAGCACCATTCATCTACAGATGAACGGTTTAAAGGCTTTGTATCTTCTTTTTCATGGAGAAGGGGTTTCCTGTAGAAGTCTGCACAAAGCAGGAATGTTACTTGCACAGGCTGTCTGTGTAGTACAGAGTGCAACCATGCCCTGTCAGCCCAGTCATTCCTTCTGCAGCAGGTCTCTGACCCTGGGCTGAGATCTGGGAGACCAAGTGCCAGAGCAATGTTGGCATGCACAGACTTAGCAGTGCTATTTTAAAGGCAGATGTTGTTCATGGTGCTTCTTGCATTACAAGACTATAATTTAGGTTTATCTCCTCCCAAACTGCTCATCATAGCTATGATGCTAGGAAAATACCCAGTTCGATCCCCACAATTCCTACATTTATCCTTCTGTATAAGTAAAGAACAAAGCTGCAAGTGCAGGTAGAGCAACAACATTGTCCTAAATGGCCACATTTGAAGTGATAGTGCTCATCTTTGTGAGCTGAGTCTCCCACAGAGCAAAGCCCTGTCCTGTGGAGGACAGAGGAGCCACACGATCTGGAGCCAGCACAGGAACTGAAAGGCTCCAGCATGTGCAGTGTTAAATGTCAGATTTAACAGCCCTACCTACTTGGAAACAGACTGTCTTCAGTGTTAAGTAACAGACTGCATGCAAACCTTCCTTAAAAAAAGAAGAGGCATTTGGAGAAAGCAGAACAACATTATTTCCCTTATTGTCTCAGTCAGCAGTAAGGAAAAGGAGTGGCTAGGCCAGGACAATCCTTACACTTCCTACGGGTTACACATTTGTTGACATCAACTTTTGAACTCCACATTCACAAACACATTGTAATAACTTACCAGTTCCCAGCAGCTTCTGCTTTTGCACTAACAGGAAGTGAGCTCAGGTATCTGCAAGAACTTGAACAGTACAGATCAGCCTATGGCTGTTTCTAAAGTGCCCCAGTGTGCCCTGCATTCCTGGATGCTGTGCCTTGCTACCTCATGCTGCAGGAGACCACACTCACCTGGTCCTTACTGTCTTGATGCTGGCTCAGCAACTGGTTTCTGCACTCCAAAGGCAGTGATAAAAATATTCACAACTACTATAATGAATACCAGTCCAGTTGCAAGGTTGTTGAGGAAATTCAGCTTTCCATGTTTTGCAGGGTTGTTAAGGTCATATTTTACTTCAAAGAGAAAGGAGAAAAAATGTTTAATAATATGTATATTTCAAAACCCAGAATAAAAGATTTCATACTGCTGCAGTTACAGAATTTATCTTATGCTAAGCTATTTGGATCATATGTAAAAGGGAAGTCAGATTCTGCAGTGTCAGTGAAAGTGCTATGGGGAAGGTCTGTAACCACAAGGAGCTCATTAACTTCCAGTAATTAGCATCTAATCTCTGTGGAGACACATGGGAAGTAATGGATGCACTAACATCACTAAACATCACTAGAAATCTTTCAAGTTCTTGATGTTTTGAAGCCTAGCTTTGTTGCAGACTTTAAGCATTTAAAAATTATTTCAGTCTTGAATACATGAAGCTTAAAGCCCTGACATGATGAAGTTAAATTTCCTAGTTAAAATGCTAACAAATATCATTACCAGTGCTGGATTTTTTCTGTACTGGTGCCCTTCCCCAGCTTGTATTCCCTTGTACTCCCTGCCTTTGCCCTGATTCTGTTTTTAGAAAGCAAGGGTACTCTATCTGTTTAACAGAGGGAGATGTCAGCGCAGTGTAGTTGCAGTCCTTTCTACAGAGAGCATTTGTTGTGTAAACATTTTCCTTTGTTTCTTGCAGCTGTTTTTCGGTTGAACTGCTAAAGGGAGTGAGGGAGGCTCACACAAGCATTAATGTAGTGTAAGCTTTGATTCCAGGCTTCATGATAGCATACAAATTAGTGACATTGGGCTGATAATAGGTTTGGTTTAAGACAGTGAGAAGTCTGGGGCACTTGCCTGGCATCATAGAATCATTTAAGGCTGGAAAAGACCTCCAAGGTCATTAAGTGCAACTTTGACCAAATACTATCACACCCACTGAAACACCATGTGAAAACCCAACAGTTTCCTGTCTCTGTTCTCTAGCAGCAAGGGCCCTAAAGCTGAGACCCTTGGCTACATTCCTTTGATGCTGATGGAGTGAGTGCTGATGAATTCTGGAGCATGTTTTGAGAATGGGTTTTGTCTGTTGAAACTCCAAGTTCACAAGAGCATGAATCACTGGAGCTTGTGCCTGCATGTGCACAACATGTGAGAGAAAGTTTATACCAGACAAGTTTTTACAGCAACAAAAACCTAGAGCTCCTTCTGATAGGCACATGCATAGATATACAGCTTATGACTCTACCACACAAAATAAATCTTGTTACTTGCTTGTACCATCATCACCCTGTTCCATACTCCAGGAGTGAACCACTGAACCAATATCCCTTGTTGTTGCAGCACTTAAGTGGTTGCAAACACACTGATGATGCTGAAGTGCTACCAGCCAGGTTCACCTGGGATCCCTAATAATGCTGTTTTGGTTTCAAGGAATTCCGAGCACCTGCTCAAGTCCTGTTTGCTAATGCAGTTTAGTCAAACATCACAGGCCAAGAGCATTGAAGAACAGTGTGGGGGAACTGCCCTGAGAAGCTACTGCAAACCACTGCAGGCATTAAATAATTTACGTTGAGTAGTACTTCAACCTTAAAATGAGTTTACACTTTGAGATCTGTAAAGCATCTGGAGGCATGTGGATGCTTGCACCCCAACAAGACCTGGAAGGACTCTTGTACTGCCATGTGAATGAAGAATAAATGAAACTGAATCATTAGTTCTGAAACATGGAATAAGAGCATTTGAGACAGTTGGATAAAAATGGAAAGGCAATAATGACCTGACTGTTTTGTGAGTTAAAAGCAATCACGCTGAAAGGCAAACAGTCACTTTCAGAGCTGTCCCTTTGTCCAAAGGAGGGTCAGAGAAGACAAGTAATACTTGTCAGTTTAGGAACAGCGCTAAACTTTTAAGTAGAATTACAGTAATCCTATCTTTGTAATTACGGCACTTAAGATGAGGGTGTTTGTGAAAATGTTCTTAAGAACAGTTATTCTTTAAGTATTTTATTATTGTGGATTACTATGATTTCAAGCCACTGAAACTATTTCAAGACATTCTTTGCTTTTCTTCCAAAAAGTTAAGGTCACCAAATCACTTCCAAGGACAAGTTTGCTGAACATTTCTCACATTGTTTTCATGAAAGGCTCTTTAGAAGGAGGAAAAGCTTTTAATACCTAGTAGAAACTGTGAGAACTGGTAGCTTTCAGGATAAAACCCTGACTCAAGGAAAGAAATTGGATGGTGGCACAGACTTTTGTTTGGCTGTATGAGAGCTTGAAGAGACAGAATTTCATGGCTGGACAGAAACAAACTATTCCTGCAAGCCAAAACTATAAAATATACATTGTGAAAAGCAAGTTCTTGCTCTGATGCCTATCATCATACCTTCATGCCCTATTTCCTGTCTTCGATCTCAGCAGGACAACACTCCTCCGAGAGTGCATCACCATAAGCCAAGGCCTCTGCTACCCTCAATGTGACAAAGATAAAATTGACAGCAATTTGTCACAGTACAAGCTGGCTTGTACTGGGCAATTAATTTGGCTATAAATAAGAAACCCAACTGGTTCCATAAACTGGCCCCTGGGTTGACAGACGGGAACCTCAACCAATTACGTTCCATCCTAAGCTGCAGACATCTCACTGGTCAGGAGCTGGGCTGTGTGGGGATCAGACCAATCAGCAGTTGAGACCAGGGTTTTCAAATTCCCTATATACAGTAGGTTTGGACACCAGAACACGCTGTTTGTCGCATGGAGCTTTGAGGTGCGTGTGTTGTCCCTGTCTCTGACCAGTAAACCAATGGAACATGTGGCCCGTAACCTAATAGTAATTTAAACTGTTTCAGCAGTGTCTTGCAGAAACAAGCATTAAAAAGCAGTACATAATTTCTCAGCATATACAGAGAAATTATTGCCCAACAGAAGGGAGCTTGTTTACAGCCTCAAAGCCTGCTGAAGCAACCAGGGAGATGCCTTCAACAAAGGAACATAGAAGTATTTTGCTGATTTTTCCATTACTCACTTCCCACACCTGCCAGCATCAACAGGGTGGTTTTTTTTCATGCCATGTGTGAACTCTTTTCAGTTACATGAGGCCCAAGGTCAGTTCCCACTAAGGTAAAGGATGAGATTTGAAAAACATTATGAGAATAAATGATCCCGTATCGCTAGCAGGAATGATCCACAGCTGTTTCCTACCAGAGGAAGTGTCATTTATTCCAGGTGGGCAATGGTAGATGCAGTTTGATTGCAACATAGACAAGCTGAAGACAACATGCCACACGAACATGATGATGGACATTTTGACTTTCACTTCCCTATTGGAGTTCCACATTCACAATATTTTCTTACATGATATGGAAGAAATACATTTCAGTCATAAGATTAAGTAACAAGTCTTCCCAAAAACATTATTATGAAACTGGATAGACTGCATTATCCTATCTGGCCTACTGATGTTTCTTTTACAATATTTCATAACTTTCCTTCCTCCTCAGGCTTTCTAGAGGAAAAAATATTCATAATATGGGCAAATTAGTAGGAGGAAGGTGATAAAAATTGAAGATTTCACATAAAGTTAGCCTTCCTCCCTTTGTTGCCGTATTTCTGTGGTTTCAAGAGAAAATCTGTATTTTTGGATATTAGGAAAAATTTCTTCACTAAAAGGGTTGTCAAGCATTGGAACCGTGTTCCCAGGGAAGTGGTTGAGTCACCACCACTGGAGATGATTAAAAGACATGCAATTGTGATGCTTATGTACATGGTTTAGTGGCGAACAGGGCAGTGCTGGGTTAACTTTTGGACTAGATGATCTTAGAGGTCTTTTCCAACCTAAATGATTCTGTGATCTTAACCTGAATTGGTTCTGAGGTAAAGGCTTTTTAAAAACAAAGGGTGTGTTTATTTGCCGTCTTATAGGCTGTGTCCTATAAGAAAAATACAAGTCAGTGGTTCTTGCTGTTGCTACCTACCAAGGAATATCAGGAGCACTCCCACCATAACTTGCAGGGTGAGTGACAGACTGATGAGAATGATCAGCGGGACGTAGAAGGAAAAGGAGGGCCCTTGCTCCATGACAGCTTTGAGCTGGGAGGCATTGGCCATTAGCAGGGCGATGTCCAGCATGCTCTCGGCAGCACTCTTCTTGTTGGCGTAGTGGTTGATGTTGATGGGTCTGTTCCTTTGGAACCACTGCCACCTTCTGTGCTGGAGCCAGCAGAGAGGAAAATGGTTATTCACATCTCAATTGGTGGTCAGTGAGACATCACTTGGCCCATCAAGTGATTCCTGTGATCATAAGGGCAGAGCCACAGCAGTGCTGAGATCTTCTGTGCAGTTTTCCCACTGTTACCCCTGGCCTCCAGAAGGAGAGCAGAAAACAGTGCCTGCTTCTACTGCCCTTTGGCACTTCTGGCTTGCCTATAGGATCAGTCTAAACAGTCAACATGTTTCTACCCTGGGTAAAGAAGAGGCTGGAAAGGCTGAAATGTTTACACTGAGAAAAAGTTGGGAGGGTAAAACCACCGTAACACAATCCAGCAAACAACAGGTTGTTGTGACTAATTTACTCCTGAAGGCACACTTAATACAGATATTTATTAAATTAGCTTTCTCTCTTTACATACCCAAAAAGTTCCTTCATTACTCATGAGTCTTCTTTTAAGGACTGATGTGAAGTGGGCCACTGTGTGAGCTTTGCTTGCTCTCCTTTCATTGCTACTCCTTCCTCTGCCATGTCACTGTCCAGGGCCATGCATACACCCATACACAGATGTTTTTCCACTTAACTATCATATGATGTGTTGCTGCCGAGAATTGCCCAATTACAAGGGAATCTTTCTTTCCCCATTTTCACATCAGCTGTTTTTGGGTGGTTTTTCATTTGTTTGTTTTTTTTTTAAATTGCTTTGCAAACAAACAGGAAAATAAAAACCAACTGCAGGGTAAACTTAGGGCTAATTAACCCAACAGGATGAATATATGAGTGTTTCCTGATGATGATTCATGTGACCTGACTTGAAATTTGACTGCTTGTCTCCCAGAGGTGCCTATTTCTCTATGGATTAGATGCAGCTTAGGGTAACTAGGTTAGACTTAGCTGCCCAACTCCACGAGGAAGGAAGAGTAAGTGATCCTCTATCCTGCTGTCTCTGAAAAGGTTAGGAATTTCATTACTTCTGCTCTTACTTCTAGACTTTAAAAATAATAGACAAATATATGAAAAGTAAGCTTATTCTAGCTGTCTTCTTTAGACATACTTAGAGACTTTTTTACTGCCCAAATGTGCTCCTGCTTGCCAGACTCCTGTGAAAGGAGTCTAGCTTTGCCGGTTAGCTCAAATGCAGAAGACACCCTCTAATTACTCTCCTCAGCAGCACTAAACATTATCAACTCCCAAGCTAGGCTTGCCACAGTCCAGACCTAAAAGCCTCCTTTTAAACAGGGTAGATATTAATGTACACACTGCCAGTTTTTTCAGGGCATTTAAATACCAAACTTGACCTGTTTTCAGCAGACGTTGTCATCCATCACAAGCCTAAATATTTGACTGAGTGTATTAGGGCAGCAGCAAATGTCAGAGCTTTTTCTCAGCCTGTGATCTTGCCTTCACCAGGAAAAATTACCTGTAATCATGAAAACCCTAGAAACATTCACTTCCTGTCTCCTGACTGATGCTGGAAAACCATAAAACAAAAATCAAAAAAATGAGCAAATTAGCCTTGTCATCTGGGGGCAAGTTGAAGGCCACTACCAGAGGTATTGAAACTCATGTAGTCAGTACTAAATGGGCACTTTTTAAGATCAGACTGTGTGTTACACAGCAATACATGTACAGGTAATGAAAGAAGAGATGTTGCCTTAACCTCAGGAGAGTGATAGTCTTTACAACAGAAATTATAGTAGAACTTGGTTATGTGGCTTTAAGGTATCAGGGGGATTCCAGGCATGCAGCAACGTGTGCAGCCCCCAGCACCAAACACTTACTGTGCTGTGATCACCCACAGGGCTGTGGAGAGGGACGGTGGAATGTCTGGAGATTTTCTAGGATACAGGTAAAGGAATCCTTTTCCTGCAGATGTCACTTGGCTAAAGAGCAGTATGCATTGCACGAGACCTGCTTCAGTCTCAGTGCAACCAAAACACCTCCTCACACACATTTAACATTCAAATTCCTTGGCCGAGACAAGCTAAGCCCTTGTGTTCGTGTCTCCAAAGGAGTTTGAGCAAAGCCAGCACGTGCGTTCACATGTATGTAAGAGCCACGTGTAGCTGGGACGCCATTCCCTGCAGTATTCCCTGACTGCCTTCAGGTCCCCAGTGCTGCAAAGCTTCAGCCTCACAGCATAACAACCTGCCCTGCTGGTCTGTGCACAGTTAGACAAAGGACAGAAGTGAAAAGCCTCTCCCTCTTGCTTCAACTGTGACTGGAAGAATCCCATGGAAGAGCTGATTTTCACAGTGACATGGTGGTGGCCCCATAGGCAGTACTACTCTAGGTCTCCTCACATAAGCAGGGCCTGTTTGCTTGCCCAGAGCACTACACTCTGCAAGGATAAAGCTACAATGCCATGTCATAAATGGGCACATTTTTGGTTCTGTAAGATGGAACCTTCACTCCAAGACTGTATGGTACTGGTTCACAGTCCCCCTGTGTTAGTACAGACTCTGTGTCTGCATTGCTTCACTCCCCATTTCAATGGTACACCCAGAAAAACTGAGTCCCTTTGAAATACAGAAAGGATTTATTGGTTACATTTATTAAAAAGCAAATACAAGCGGCTCTGCAGCAAATGTCCTTAGGTGCTGAGTTTCATGAACCACAGCTGAGTCACACCTGGTGATTCAACAGGAAGGAAACGGCACTGAAAATGCAAATATTTGAAAAAAATAAATTATCTTTGCTAAACACAGTAAATTGTTATAGAAAGGATTACAGCAGTTTTCTTTCTATTTGGGGTTAGTTATTTTATGGGCCAACAGCCTTGACTGAAAATGAGAATGGACCAGAATGACCTCTGGGTTTGTAATGCCATAGAGCAAGCTTTCTGACAATCTTGTGTTTAGGAATAAGTCTGAATTATAAAACAATGGAAACTTGCTAAATAATAATGAAACTGTACAGAACTAAAGCTGAGCCATACTGAACTTAGTGGGGCTGCTCTTTACTGTGTTCTGCAATATTCTTCCCAATCAGAACTGTTAAAAAGATGCTAAAAAGCAATTTTGCTTAAGAAGTAATTTACTATGGTTTTGAAGTATTACTCTTTCAGAAAAATATGGTATGGCTAATTTTTCCAGATCTTTGAGGGGAAATTTTGTATTTGGAAAAAATTCCAGTTAAATCAAAAAAGAGATGGATCAGACATTAAAGGAATAATACAGGACTAAAATAGAACACCATTTCAGAACTTTTGTTTTTTTCTAAGATCAAACCTACAGTTACAGGATTGAACTAGCAACTTTACACTAGTATTTAATAATACTTATAGTTGTAGAATTTCTGTCCATATCTCCATCACCTAAACACTGAAATTGCAAAGGGCCATATATGGCCAATCTGAAGTTAGACTTTCCCTCCAACTTAGAGATCTTGCTGATCTAAAAACAACCAGGTAAAATATTCAACAAAGAAAAAAAGTATTCTTCCAACAAAAATACTTTAAATCATATCAGTCATATAATGGATGATTACAGAATCACAGAATAGGCTGAGTTGGAAGGGACCTGCACGGAGCACCCAGTCCAACTCCTGTCCCTGCCCAGACACCCCAACAATCCCACCCTGGGCACCCCTGGCAGCGCTGTTCAAATGCTCCTGGAGCTCTGGCAGCCTCGGGGCTGTGCCCATTCCCTGGGGAGCCTGGGCAGTGCCAGCACCCTCTGGGGGATGAACCTTTCCCTGAGATCCACTCTAATCCTCCCTGACACAACTTCAGGCCATTCCTGCAGGTCCTATCACTGGTCACCAACAAAAAGACATCAGTGCCCCTCCTCTGCCACTCACAAGGAAACTGTTGATCCCAGTGAGTCTCCCCTCAGCCTCCTCTTCTCCAGCTGAACAGACCAAGGCTTCCCCCCTAGGCCCTTCACCATCCTCATGGCCGCCTTATCTCTAATGGATCATTTGTACACCTTCTCAGAAGATACTATGTGGTTTATCCTTCAAAAAAACATTAGATCGCTTGTTCAGTTTAGCACTGAGAAATACCCCTACCCCTGGCTCTGGAATGAATCATCAGTTTCATTTCCCACAGAAATTTCATTTTGAGGAGAGGAAGGACGTTTTCACCCAAGCACCAACCCAGTGTAACATTAACTAGTTTGTGAAAACTCTGCAATTACATGCTGTGGTTGCAGGTAAATTAAAAAAAATTAAAAATTAAAAAAAAAGGGGAAAAACTCAGCATGTGTTTGTATTTCATAGACATCGTGATTTTCTAGCAGCTCCAAAACCCTGTGCTAAAGAAGAATCACTTTTATACAAACAGAACATGCAACTATGACTACATTAAGAAAAAAACTGTGGCAATCATGTTAAAAAGGGAAAAGTACAGTCTGCTGAGGGCCAAGCACTGTTTTCCTAAAGCTGTACTGGTTCCAGGATCCAGTTAAAATATTTCTACTCATTAAATTACTGTAAAATAATCAGCACATCTCATGACTAAATTTGTGAAATGAAGGAGTAACTTAAATTTGTTCACACAGCTATTTAAATAGAAGATTGCTCCTGCATAATTTTTTCTGCCTTGCATTATTACTACTCATTCCAGTTATTTGGTCTTACAATACTATTTCTCCCAACTGGGCTGTGGACTGTCTATTTTGTGTGGTTAACACACTGTTTGTTTAGTCTAGCTACTTAAAAAACATGCAAGCAAAAACTTATCACCAATAGTATCAATATCTGGAGTATATAGAACACTCCAAATTCAGTTTGATATGAGTAATGAGAACATACCATTTCAGGCTATATGCAGCAAATAATTTCAATTTCAATTTCCTACGGGCTGGTTACTTGCAGTATGATGCCAAGAAACTGCCATGTTTCAAATTACTTTCATGTTCCAAAATACTCCTGAATTTATATATGGACTTCAACACATTTTTAGGAATAACATTATTAAAACTGTTTATTTCTACTATCCAATTCTTGTTCACCTTTTTCACAGCTCTTTAACTCCTTCATCTAGCACGTTCTGTTATCTTGGAAACACTAAACTAGATTTTACAACATGGTGGATGGAGAGTGTTTCAATATGGACCATGAACAAGGAAAGCAACTAGATGGATGAAAAAACAGTTATAATCTGTATTTGTATGAACAGAACTTTTGAAGAAGAGATGAGATACTTCTGGTAGGTGTAATCATGCATATTAGTCAGCGAGGTGCGTCACGCCAGCCCAATCCTAGAAGCAAGGAATTTCTTGCTTCCAAAAGCTTGACAGCTGCTAAAAAATGTATTCAAATGAATGCTGGAGTAAAAATAAACCACATCAAACCACTGTGTGACCACTTGTTCAGAACTACGGAGAGCTTAACTGGTCTTTTTAAAATTTTAGTAGTTGTAGTTGTTACCTTCAAAGTAGTAGTTGTTACCTTCAAAGCTTTGATTGCTTTGAAGGTAACAACTACACCTGCATTTCATGTCAGCTCTTCTGTATGAGAAAGCAGTGGTCTGTGGTGAAGGTGTGCAAGAGAGTCTGTTTTCAGGAGAGGACAGATGCTGGGATGGGAGGGAAGGAAACAAGAGTGACCCATGTTCCAATGCCTGTGAGCATTCCTCAAAGCAGACACACTTTTGACTCCAATACAGAAGATCCAGGCAGCTGCAGATGGTCTCTCCAGGTTTAGGTGGCTGCTGAGCTGGGGTGTTCTTTTGTTTGTGTGAATTGTGAACACTGGCAGATTTTTTAAGGTATCTTCTATTCAGAGATGGGTTTTTGAAAAATCTGTCCCCATCTGTTTTACCTTGCACATGCTTTTGTGTGTGTGAGTGTGTGAGAAAATTTAAAAAGTGTTTATGAAGTTCACTGAAGTGCCACTGTATACATTTAAAACAATGGAATAGCATGTCTCACTGCTTATTCTTTATATGGCACTTACTGAGAACTTGAGTTTTGATGGGAAAGATGTAACGAAATGAGGGTTGCTTGCAACTGAAGATGAAGTAAAACAGGAAAGTTGCTGAAAAATTCTTGGAGCAGACCACACTGGGGGAAAAAAACCCCATCAAGAGTACTTATGATGCAACCACAAAGCTGCGTCAAGAAAATGAGAGAACTCCTAAGAAGTCAGAGGTTTAGAGGAAACCACTCCAGAACACCAGTCCAGTTTGACTTGCATATCCCAGCCTTGATTAACTTTAGCTAAGTTTTCCAGGATTTATTAAAAACAGATTTTTATTTTTCTTTGTTTCATATTCATGACTCCAAGGGTTTGTCAGGGAGGGAGAGCTGGAGGAAGGACAGAAGTGCTACACAATCAGCCCAGTCTGTCTCTAACCAGAACGTTTTACCAGTGACACAGAAGAGGGTTTAGTACAGCGGTTTCTTTGTGGCAGAGACTTAGACTGGAATAAGAGCTGCCTTTAGAGTTTAGTCCCTTCCAAAACAAGATAAAAGACACTCTTTTACCCATCTGTTTTCTTCAGATAAGTGGCATGTTCTGCAAACATCCTTTATACTTAAACAGAATGCGGATGAATATTTCCCAGTGAGGATGTCTGGTGATGTTTTGACTACACATAGTATGAAAAAGCTGGGTATTCTTGCTTTTATTTTGATTACTACAAGGAAATTAACCATACAGGCACAACAACTTCACTAATTCCTCCTAGTTTTGTAACTGTTGATTCTGCGCCGATATCCCCTCCCAAGCCAGCTGGGCGGGCAAAGCCCTGCAGGTGCGTCGAGCTGCGGGCTGGCCCCGGGCCCCTGGTGACAGGTGACAGCTGTAGGAGCCAGGAGCGGCCAGGGATGCTCTGCCCGGCCGTGCCCGGGCACACGGACCCGCGCAGCGGCCTCTCAGCAGCAACGGCGCGGAGTGCGCGGAAAGCAGGCAAAAACCCAGCGATAACCGAGCAGCACCGACCACCACGGCAGCTCGCGGAGTCCCCGTCCCGCCCGGCCTCGGGAGGGACACGACGGGATGGACACGGCGCCGGGAAGGACGCGGGCGCCGCGTCCCCCCGCCCCGCCCCGCCCCGCCGGCCCCGGCCCCGGCCCCGGCCCTGGCCCTCACCTGCTCCTCGGCCGCCGACTCCGCGCCCTCCGCCGTCCCGTTGAGTTCGTGGGTCTCTCTGCCGGAGTCCATCGCGGCCGCCCGGGCCCCTCTTGTCCCGGGCGGGGGCGGAGGGGAAGATTCCCCGCGGAGCGATGGTTGCCGGAGCTGGCCCGGCCTCCCCGCACGGCGCCCGGAGCCACTCCCGCCGCCGGGTCCGCCTTCCCCCGCTCTTCCCCCGCTCTTCCCCGGCTCTCCTCCCGCTCTTCCCCGCCTCCTTGCCTGCCTCTCCCCGGTGTCCCCCTCCCTGCCCGCGGGCGGAGGTCTCCGCGCAGGGCCGGGCCCGGCGGAGCTCAGCGCTCGCCCAGCGCAGGCTCCACCGGCACCGGGGCCAAACCCAGCCAGCCCGGGCTGGGCCCCAGTTCCCAGCGCTGGCCAGGAATCACGCTGCCTAATATTCTGTATGAAGGGAATTGGTAACGGATGCAAATGGCTCATTTCAGAAATCTGTCTTGACCAAGTGGAAGGCTAGAGTTTGATTTTTAAGAGCTCTCTAATCAGTGTTTTTAGGGTTTCAGTATCTTATTTTTAAATTATTTTTTGTCCTATATATTGTTCTATATATTTTGTCTCCTTATGCTTATTTTCTCACCTGTGCTGTGACAACAAGCATGTACAAAACCAATCAACATGCAGGTTTAGTGGTAATGGGATATCAGAGGAACACTCAGAGGTACAGAAACAACTGCCAGAGCAGAAATGCAAAAAATAAATGTAAGTAATTGGGTTTATATGACCACATATAATCTCTTTTAAAGCCTGAACTGCTCATTTGCACTGAAAATGTTCCTGAGTAGTTGTTAGTGCAGTGGGCTAGGAAACACTTACTTGGTGAGAGCAATAAAGTTTGTTGCTATAGTCCATAGAAAATGGAAGAAACAATGTATTATGACAGCAAAGATGTATGTGTATAAACGACACTGTTCTTAACCAGTCCAAGGCTTAAAAAGGCACTTTGCTTTCCTTAATTTTTGGGTTTGTGATAGCTAAACTTCAGTAATA
The DNA here is from genome assembly GCF_031753505.1 of Anomalospiza imberbis. Classification (NCBI taxonomy): domain Eukaryota; kingdom Metazoa; phylum Chordata; class Aves; order Passeriformes; family Viduidae; genus Anomalospiza; species Anomalospiza imberbis. Next base: position 313,607 of record NC_089691.1, read on the forward strand.
CGCTCAACTAGGCCAGCCTTTATCAGATAACCTGTTCATTTAACAGTCGTTAAATATGCATGAACCATAATTATTGCTGCATTTGGATCCCAGGACAACTTGGTCAGAAACCTCTCTGGTTGCAAGCATCCAGTGACATTTTCTGAGATACTGCTATATTTTTAATGACCCCTTTTTCATCTTCTGTACCTCCTTGCAAATGCATTTTGATAACCTTGTTTGCCAGTTGTAAAGGTTTGATGTACTCTATGAAATTATTCTGCCCTTAGTCCTAGAAATGAGAGGTCTGCTCTTTGGACATAACAGTGATAGTGCTGAGTGATTCCTCCTGAGTGCTAACTCCCTTTGTGCTGCACGATCATGTGCCAAGGAGACCTGAGAGTAGGACCTGTTCTTAATCCTGTGGGAATTGGATGTAATTTCAGTGGAGCTGGGAAATAGCTGAATTTGTGTTTGTGAAACATACGGTCTGAAACAGTAGTTCTCTGTTGAAGCTTTGCATTTGTCAGTCTAGTGTAAGTGTTTAAACAATAAAATTTCCTGTTATCCGGCCTTTGAGTTAGTTCTGTGGGTTGAATCTGAAAAAAAATCTTTTGCTGCTTATGGAAAAGACCCTGTGCTCCCTATGAGGAAATAGCCTCAGACTTAGACTGTGGTCAGAGAGAGGCAGAAGTGATGTGATCAGTCTGCAGCCATGGAATGAAACAACAAGACAACACTCTGTGGCAGGCAGGACTTGTTTGCGTGTCAATTACAAAAAGAAAAGCCTGCAAGTGTTGTCACAGGAGTCTGAGTCAGGGGTTCTGGTGAGTGTTTTGCAGACCAGATACTGGAGGGTGCACATATAATCCTTGGGACCACTGTCAGAACACCCATTAAAATCTGGATGGGAATATTTAAAACAAAAATAAAACCCCACTGCTCTGCATCTTAGCTATGAAAGGAATTTCCAGTCTCTGTTAGGCTCTCAAGCTGTTAGCAATTATTTACCATTTTGAGGTTTTTTCCCTCAAAATCACTCTGATGACTATATGACAGGCACAGAACGATAACAAATGTGGAAACAATTAGAAAGGACAGCACTTCTTTGAAATGCTCCAGAATAACTTGAACTGCAGGGCTGCCTGGCAGCCCCAGGAATCAATGCTTATGTCAATATCAGAGTCCTGAAAGTGACCTGAACCTTTTTATTTACTCTGAGCTTTCATGAAAAGCCAATGATCAAGGCAAGGGATAGTGTCCTTCCTTCTTAATCAGTAGGACCTGGAAAGACATTTCGGAATATTTTCCAGACTTTCTGGAAAGACATTAGTGGAAGGTTCCCTGTCCATGGCAGGAGGGTTGTGACAAAATGATCTTTGTGGTTCCTTACAACCCAAAATATTCCATGATTCTGTGGTTTTGGTTTTACCTGCTCACATGCAACTGGTGTGGGCTTAATACCTGAAGCACACAAGGAAATTTCCAGCCTCTGTTATTGGGAAGATCAGTTTCAGCAATCACATTTGTCCATTTTGGATTTAAAATCCTGAAGCAGTGATTAAATATATTTTTTTTTGCTTAAGATGTGCTGCCTTGCTTGGCACACACATGTTTGGAAGAGACTTTCTGAGAAAGTGAAGATTTCCAGCAGTGCTGGATTTGTGCCAGAAGGAAATGAGTAAGCTCCTATGTAGAAATAAGCAGAAACATCTATGCAAGTGGTTTAGCATTAAAATGGGGACATCTGGAGTTTGTGAAAATGCTCTGACCCAGAATATACAATTTACCAATACTCTTTTGGATTATTTTTGATGCATTTAGAAGTGTAAGGCAGTTAATTTTCTCTGTAAAGAGCAAGTAATACCCATTACACAAAGGGCTTCTCTGTGCAGTAGCGCTCACTTCCCCTGGGCTTGCTGCCCTCCCCACAGTCACACATTGCTGTGCAGTGTGCTGTGCTCCCAGCACATCAGTTGTACACTGGAATCAGCCTCTCAGCTGCTCTATTCTGCCTTGTACAAACAGCTGTTCCTTGGTCTGGAATGCTGGGTGCCGTTTGGTGAGCAGCCAACATGCCTGCAGTGCAAATGTCAGTAAGGCTGTGCCTGGCAGGGCTGATTTTAGGGAGAAGAGGGACCCGACGGCCTTGGGCTCCTCTGGAAGGGACGTGCCTGGGAGTGCTCATGGGTATCTCATCTCATTGTGAAGTACAATTTGCAGAATGGCCACAAGTCATCTGGAGACCATAGAATTGTGCCTGGGCCTGGCATGGCATGGCAGCGTGTTGTCTGACTCCAAACCTCGTGTTCAGAGACAGCTGTGTGATTCCCCAGCCTGGCCCTTTACACAAATTATGGGCATTCCTCCCTGGAGAGTCTGATGATCCGTTTTTTACATATTTTCTAGACAATGATGACAGCCTGCCAGGTTGTCAGATGGTTCTACTGTTCTCTAATTCTGGAGCACACTTCCTGAGGAGATCTGGCACTCCTGGCTTAAGCTTTCTATTAACTCCCTCCTGGAACGCCTGCTTTGGGGTGTGCTTATACCACTGCATCTTTCCTGCTTCAGCAAGTGTGATAACAAAATGCTATCTGAGAAACGAGGTACTGTCACACTACGACACAAAATAAATCACAGATGCATGTTATGTAAAAGAGGGAAGAAAAAGAACCAAAAATGAGGATTTTATTTTCTGACTCCACTATATATAGAATAGCAAAAGTGACAGTGGGTTGGAGGGTGAAATTGCCACCTCTCCAACCACACTGGTCAAACCAACAATCCATCAATTCTCTCCACCCATAAAGAAGAGTGCAAAACAATCATTATTTACATGAACAGTGTGAGAAAATTCAGTAGAAATATGTAAACATCAGAAGGAATAGAAAACTTTTAGAAGAACTTTAAAACTCTCAAAAGAACAGGGCGACAAGGTACAGCCTTGTACTTAAAATAGGAAAGAAATATCAGCAGTTTGGATAGAAGAGACTCAATAGCAGGAAATAAAGTTCCTATTTTTATCCTTGGACTTAGACTTCATAACTTTTATACTTACTGGCTGAAATTGCATAGCTTAGTCTATTTCTATATATTAATTTCTCCTTTCAAAAGTCCTAGTAGAATCTCTGCACCTTTTTTAACCACAGCACATACGTGTGTATATATTTACACACTAGTACAATTAGAGGATGTGAGTTTTTTTGCAAAATTTGTTGAGGAAATTGTGGAGCTGAAATGAAATGGTATATAAAGTTGCATACTTGGCACAGTAGGGCTGGTCTAAAAGTTCTGCTGTGCTTGAGCATTGTCTTTTTTAAAACAGTGATGTGTGTTAATGATTTCTCTTATCTGGTAAAGTGTCTTGCTCAGAAAATCACATTTGCATGTGCCTGAAGCTGTGTAACTTAGCGATTTGTTACAAAATGCACAAACAACACAGTGACTGGGAGGTGGTGGTGTGTTTTTAGAGGATGTACTTCATTTCAGTATACTTCAGTTCACTTCAGAGGTGCTGAATCTTAATCTAGGTCATGAATGAGATCAGGAATCAGTTGCATTTACGTTCCCAAACTGTGTTGTCATTGTTTCATTCTAGCCAACAGAACTTTCTTACCATCAATAAATTCTTTTTATAGATTTTATTATATCAAATAGATGGATAATGATTTAAATACATCTAAGTGCAAATCTGGGATTTAATGTTTACTTTTGAAAGGTGATTTTAAACTTTTTTCATCAAATGTGTAGGCAGGGATAGGTCAGAGATGACCAATTTGCAGTAATATACCCCAAAAGAAAGAATTCAAAGAAAAATCAAACATAATGTATTTTTCAGGGTTGTGTAGAAGTGCAGTGGTGGTCTAGAAGAGGGAGTGGAAGGAGGTTATCTGTAAATCAGAGTAAAGAATGCATCTGTTTAAAATGTCAGGTCTCATTACAGGTGTGAATTATATCTGAATTGTATGTCCCCTCATAGCTTGTCAGCAACCAGGTAAATAAGAGAAGAATCAGACCCTAGAGCTACTATTGGGAAAGGGTAATTCAATTAAAAGACTAATCTAGTTAAATGAACAGGCCTTTGTGTATGGAATTACTCCCAAATGTAAGTCATAGAACAATGTTGCTTTTGAAATGCATTAAAACAAAACCAAACCAAAACAAAACAAAATAAACAAACAAAAAACAAACAAACAAACAAACAAACAAAGAGTAAAGGAAAAAAGGAAATAAATGAGCGGTTCAAAGAGTTCTTTTGTATCAGACTCATGCTTTCAGGAGTAGCTCCCAGCCTCCAAGATGTACGGGGAGAGAAGGGAGAGAGGAAGGAAGAAAAAGACATTTCCCCACAAGGCAGAGCACCAGCTCCACAGATGACAGCAGTGCTGAGGCCCCAGAGAGCCCAAGCACCTGCCCTGCAGTGGCCCAGAGGGAAGGCATGAAGAAAGCAGCCTTCATTGCCAAGGTGCAGCCCATCCCCATTTGTTGTGTCTTTTATTAATATTACTAACCTTAAAAAAACCACAACAACAAAAACTAACAACCAAAAGAAAACCAACAACCCAAAACAAACAAATGGAACCACCAAAACCAAACAAACAACACCCCAAAACAACAACAAAAAAACCGGGTGATGTTTGCCAGCTATCCCAGTTTCGCAACATCAGTCAAGGCTTTAGAGCTGCTGTGCAGCAGTAGGATTGTATCGGTGCGCAGGGCTGTAGGGCCTGATCCCGTTTGGGGTTTTTGTGCTCTCTCAAGACTGAGTTCAAGTTCCACAGGGTGCAATGAGATAAGTTTTTGTGCATTGCATGTGCTCATAAATACTGCAAAAGAGGCTTGTGAGTGTGACATGGGAGCTCACATGTCTGGAGTGTGCAAGCAGTGGGGCTGATTCTGTTCTCTAGAAAGAGTTCCTAGTTAAGGTTGTTTTTTCCAGAATTTCTGGAAGTTTTTGCTAGATTCTCTGGATAATCCAGGTTGAAAGAAATATCAGGAGGTCAGCTAGCCTAACATTTTGCTCAAGTAGGATAAGCTGTGAGGTCACACCAGGTGATTTAGGGCTGGCTCATGCTCATTGGCCTTTAAGCATTTTTGGTAGTTTCTTTGTCATGATGATATTCCAATATATGAATTTACAAATATAAATTTACATCCCTGTCATGCTTTCTTTTGCCAGGTTCATAAACAAAGGCTTTTTGAAAAGCGAGGAATTTGACAGTATAACTTTTCATTTGTTTGTTTGAATTTTAAAGAAAACCACATGAAATCTTTAGGTCTGGATGATTTAAAATTACCAAATAGGTACCAAGCACAGATTGCTGTTTACTACTGACACACAGTTTAAAATAGTAAGAGGAAATTCAAGCCCAGATGGAATTTTATGGCCAGAAATCACTCTTGTGATAATTTTGCTTGAATTTCATGCAGCACCACTCACAGTTTGCCCATTACCTTGTGGCTGAACCAGAGAAGCATAGTTGGCTTTGTTGAAGTCCTTAGCATTGCTTTTAAAGCTGACATTAAAAGAACTTGACAGCTTTGGGATGTGGTAAAATCTCAGCCTATAGACTAGATTGGACTAAAGCCATTAAATATGATACATAAGGAAATTTTAAAATCTGTTTCACCTTGAAGTACTGAGTGGCCTCAGCAGAACATGTAGATATTAATTCTGCCCGTGGTCTGCATTCCCCTCTGCAGTTATGGTGAGGGCTGCCTGTAAAATACAAATTTTCTGGTGTTTTACTGGCAGACTATCAGAAAGACATTGCAAATATTTCTGTCTTCTGGTTCCTATCTCCAAAACTTCATATATACACATAAGGGCTTTTTCTTGCAAGACCTATTGCCTGATGAAAGCAGCGCCATCTGGCTTTGTCTTCCTTTTTTTTTACCAAATATTTGATGCAGTGAGTAAAACTAATTTCAACACAACCATTTTATTAGCACTATTGCCATATTTTCACTTCACTAGATCCTTATACTTGCAATTATTTCCCATTGTTGGTTTTTCTGCTTTTACTTGCTGAGTGACGCTTGTGTTTTTATTAAATCTTGATGATTGCACTACTTGTGAAATATTTTCTTTGTCTTAATAGTGATCATGGAAGTAACAGTACATAAAATAAGTACAAAACGTATCAAGAATATAATGTCAGTTATATAGCCCATGGATATATAAACAGCTTATATTTACAGGGTATTTGTTATAATGAATTACTATCTGTTTTCATAGAAGCATTGTAGAAACTTACATGGAATGTAAGTTTAGGATAACAGCCCCATTAGGATGCATATTTTACTTTTTTAACTTTGCTGTGACAGTTTCTGCTATTGCCAAACTGTGCTGCCAACACCTCTGTTTAATGCTTCCATTGCTCATGTGAAGGAGTTGAACATCAGTCCAGTGTTACTGAAATACTGAGGTGTGGAGGAAATTTCCCATAGATAAATGGTGTTAAGATCTGCAAATGTGATTTTTAAACTGTCTGTCTAGTTGGAGATTAAAATCAATAGTTGTGCTTCTACCTAAAGAGATCCTTTCACTGAGCATCCTGCTGCTGAATCTGCCTGAAAGCTGAACCCTGGTTAACTCACCTCTCTGAGGGTCTGAAGACGGAGTTGTTCCCCCTCCACCCCAGGGATGTCCAGATTATATTGATAAGACTGAGGTCCCTCTGGTCTACAGGGTGAAGATGCAACTTTACTTTAAATCATAGGCCTTAGAGGAGGTAAGCTGGTAGTACTGGATAAAAATTCGGGGTTATGCCCAGAAGTGCAAGAAATTTAGGGTCTCAGCCCAGCATGGAGCTGCTCAGCAGTGCTATGGGGAGCATAGGGAAAGTCAATCCAAAATCACTCTTTTGCTGATCCAGCAAGTATTTTCAGGGGAAGTGACATGACTGCAGTGTGAGAGGCAGATCACCGTGACCCTGACAGTGACAAAGCCATGGTTATGGTGTCTGGGGCACAGTTCTGAACCCCTTCTGTTGGTAAAGGAGTGAGCTGAGTGCTCTGACAGCTACACTGCTGCACTTTATTAGGCAAAACACACTCCTTCATTTCAGAAAAGAATTTCACACATCTGCTGGAGGGGGATTGTCATTCTAGGCTGTGAATCTTCATTGAAGCTGGGTGACTTGAATGTCTGAGGATAGAAAAAGTTGCTGCCTCGAAACATTGGCAAGCCAGGCATGCTAAGTAAGTAAGCCCCAAAAGGGAAATCCAGCTCTGATGCTGTGTCACTCCTCGTGTCCACTCGGGGACTCCCGGCTTGCTCCGGCACAGCAGACAGCGGGGGACACTCTCCCATGCCTCGGGAGGTCGGGAGGGCGGCTCAGGCTTTTGGCCTTGAGGGGTGAGATGGTTGCGACGATGGTGGAAGTAAGGACTTGACTCCAGTCAGGGGCAAAGTCCAGGTTTATTGAGGAGAGCTCCAGTGAGATCCAAAACCCAGAGGAACCAAACGACCGAAGCCCCAGACTGGACTGTGCAGCACAATATAAAGGGGGGTGGAAACATGGGGGGAGATCACCCACCCACCCATGGGAATGTTCGGGGGAGTGGAAGGTGGGGAGACAGACACATGGGGAATTCAACAGGGGAGGTGGGAAGGAGGGACCCCTGACCCCTGTCCAATCACTCGACGCCCTTTGTGGAAGGTGCTGGATGAGTGGGATGGGGAGTCGAGTGATGGACAAGACACCAGGGAGGGGACAGGGGAATGATCCAGCAAACTGGGGAGAGATTGACATCAGGGAAGGAGGAGGGGATTGACATACAAGGAAAGGGGTAATTCAGGGTAAAACCATGGAGGGGGGTAAAGGGCTGGACCACTACAGAACTGGTACAAAAACATGAAACTTAAAAACACAATACAACACAGCGCTGCTGGCTGTGTCCAGTCCCATTGTGATAAAACAAGTGGGTGCAACCACAGAATCCCCTGATTTTCTTTGGGATCAGCTGCTTCAGGATGAAGCACTGCTGAATGCAAGTTCTGTAGTGGATCTGGTTCCTAAGGGAGCTTGCAGTGATTAAACACAGGCTACATCCTGAGCTTGGAGCAGGCTCCAGGTGCCTGCACCTGCACACCTGTGCTCTTACTCACTGCCAGCCTCTACAGGCCCAGGGAAGGCTTGGGCTCAAGGTGTGGATGCAGGCAGAATTTAATCTTTTGGGCTAGAGCTGTCTCTGCTGTAGGACTGTAGAGAATCACTGCAGTGCGGTGGCTGTCAGGAGGGCGAACTGTGAGGCCCTAAATCAGTGTGATGGATTGTAAAAAGGTTATAATTCAAGGCAAAGTCACTTCTGAGGATTTCCTTCCTGAGCACTACCAAACCATTTTTCTGACTTCCTAAGTAGGCAGGAGGGTTGAGATACAAATTTACCTTTCTCTCTGCCATTACTTTCCTGCAGGATTAATATACAAAGAGGTAATCAATGACAGAGACAGGAAATGTCCTAATGCTGAGGCCAAGGCAGTTGTGGTTTGGAAGCTGTTGTGTGCTGCATCTCTAGGCACTTTTTTTTTTTTTTTAATTTCAGAAGAGAAACTTTAATGGTAGTGTTTAAGAGTAATGAATACTTACACCACAACACTGGGCAGTCTCAGGACCTTTGAAAAAGCATTGCAACTATAGACTCAAAATACAGAACAGCAATTTTAAAAAGGTTAAAAAAGAAAATGACCAAGACAGAAATTAACACCTTCATATTTTTAAGAAAGGAAAACACAAAATTTCATCTTAGCTTGAAAATGCTGCATTTTAAAAATATTGGTGGTGTATAAAGATGAATGAGGAAGATGAGAAAGAAATCTGTATGTGGACTCCTTAGCCTGGCTGCACCATGCCCCAGCCACCGTGTTTATGTTATGGTGTAAGCCTTGGTTTATGTTATGGTGTAAATATTGACAGCTTTTATTGTCAACAGTTATGGTTAGTCTCCTTCTTGGCAAGTAACATTGTAGATGTCCCTGGCAGAGGCTTCTGCAATGGTGCTGGCTGTATGGGAAGTGAGGCATTAATACCTTGAGCATAGACATTAAAGAACTACTGTCAGGAGAAATGCAAAGTGTGAGAAGTAAAACTGCTCTGATGTACTTAATTGCTACTGGTTGGTCACTTACCTCCTAAAACCACATTTCTCCCAAACCTAGCACACCTGGCATGAGCATGAAAAGCTTAAAATTTGGACTGTTTTCCAAACCGCCTGTCTGAAAATATTGTAGGAAAACTAAGATGTCCAATTGTCCCAACTTGAGGGGTGTCAGTTTCAGCTTACATATATGTTCCAAATAATTCTTGTCTCAATGATTAAAGAAATCAGAATGAAAACTCCAGAGAACTTCAGCTTTGATACCTTTATGTCAGATCAATTGGTAGTTTCAAAGACCATACAGTTTAGACACCAAGATGGATTTTAACATCCTGGTTCCAAAATTATTAATTTTTTAAAGAGTTCTTAACTGTTTTTCAGACTAGACATAATCAAGTGCATCTTTATTAATTTTGGTGGAGTCTTAAAACATCTATATAATCAGATAAAATAAGAGGTATGTGTATGAGCTAGCATGTAAAGAGATCCATCCTGTTCTGATCTGTCAGAACAGCAAAGCTGTTAGGAAAAGAAATTAGATATTTATTCCATTTTCATTGAGACATGGGATCAGTATGGCTTTCCAGGAATTTAAAATTATTTTGGTAACCTTAGGGCAAAGTCTTAAGGTGAGTTCACGACGTAAATCCTCCCAACATCCTGCCTTTAGGTGGTGTTCATCCAAGTCATAGAGAAAACAATGCAAAGTGGAACTGCACTGTTATATGGGATGAATTGTTGGAAACCAACATCTAGGATTCTCTTATTGTTATTGAAATGGCTGCAGTTTATGAAAGGAAGTTTAATCCAGTAAGTATATACAAAGCTTGTCTGTCAGTGTCTCTGACTACCTCACAATAGATTTTTTCTCTCTTTTTTTTTTTTTTAATTTTCTTTCTTTTTTAAATAAATCTGCCAAAAGCAGTAGGGAAGGGCATCTTTGGTCAGTGCTCTGAGTCAGTTTATTCTGATGCTGCTCAAGGCACAAAATACATGGTTATGTTACCATGTTGTAGTAATGATCCCAAGAAATTATTTGCTTTGCTTTTAAGTGGTGTGCCTCACTGTAGACAGCATTACTGTCCATTCAGGAATTAATTGAAAGTACAATTAAGGACAGTTACACAAGGCTTGAAATAACCACAGCCCTATAGAGCCAAACCAACACAAATTAACCAACTTCATGTTGTAGTTCTTTAACCTGCTTTGATTCTTTGGGAGGATTTGAAAATGGCTGATGTGTTTAACTTACGTTTTTCACAAAGGTTTTAATAAAAGTCTTAACATTCCTGAATAATCAAAATAAGGGGCCCTATTAAATCATGTGCTAAAGCCTGGCTAAGCAGCTGCAAATAAAGAAAGTAATAAAACTGTTTCTGTAGGTAATACTGAGTGAGAGCTGAGGTCCAGGATTTCTGCCCTTTTGGGAAGGCTGTGGGGGAAGCTGCTGCCTTTGTGCCTGTGGAGAGTTTTCCTGGGAGCAGATCTGCCGTGGAGCTGTGCTGTGGTGTGCAAGGCTTTCCTTGCAGCAGGACCTGTCATGCCATCACATTGAGTGGGCTCCAGATAGGCAGAACAAAAAGCAGTTTTGTGCTGAGGCCATCAGATGCCCTGAGATTTCTGCTGTGCTGAGGAGCCTGGGTATGCACTGAAACAAGAAAGCTGTTCTCAGTTTCCAACTCAAGTTAGAAGCCAAAAATCAAGAGTATGGTGAAACATGCCTTCAGAAATTGCTCACAGGAAGCAAAAGCCTTTTATTAAAGGTAAACCACGCCTGTAGGCAGTACATTTGAGATTAGTCTTTCGAAGTATAATTCTAAAATACAATTGTAGACTTTTGCACAGGTTTTTCTGCTATGCCACTGAATTAGCAAAAGGAGAGTAAGATTTAGAAAGTATTTCTTGTGTTTCTCTGTGTATCTGCTCAGGTTTAGATATACAGCTTGCTTTAGATTTAAGAAGCTCAAGGATATCTAGGGCTATTCTCTTCAAACACAATTCACTACAGACTTGCTGTGAAAAGCACCTACGTGTTACTGGAAAGGACAACAGCCCAATTAAGGAGAAGAACTGCAGACATGCAAACATAATTAAAAATGCTTTTTCATGGGGCTAGTGATTTGAGAAACAACCTGGCACAGCCAGGCATTATCTCCTTAATATCTGTCCTGAAAAAAGGCACTGGAAAGAGAGTTAAACTGCCTACCCCACTACAATATTTATATCCTGACTGAGTGGTACTGTGGTACAGAGCACAGCTGTGTGTGCTGGCTGCCAGACAATATTCCTGAGTCTGCCAGTGCAGGGCAATTGTCCTGATGCATCTTTAAAGACACTTTTGATTGTTGAAGAGAAGTTGCTCATGGGCAGGTAGCTGCTACCAACGCGATTTCCAAGTTGTGGATGTGTGGGTGAGCCCCTTGCTTGTCATGCCTGTGTGTACTCTGCATCTTTTATGGGAAAGTGCTCCCATTGACCTTAGGGAGGTGACTGACAGGGAGTTTGGACCAGGTGAGCCCACTGTGGTCTCTTCCAACCTGACCCATTCTATGGTTCTGTGATTCTGTATGGAAAGAGAGCCTGTATTTTTGTGAGTTGATCCAGGCCTTGTCAAAATTGAAGGAAAACCTGAAGTGAGCTTTTGCTGTGTTGAACATGAACAGAGACTGCAGTAAAACATATAAAAATGTTTGTGTTAAAATGAAAAAAAAAAAATACATTTGATACCTTTTGTGTAGCTTGTGTGTTTGATCTCCCTTGCCTACAATAGCTTTTCTTTTTTCAGACTTGAAAAGAGTCTGTAGCTGTGGGTTTCTCTTCTTAGCTGGTAGTCTTTTTTAGGGATAGTATACACTGGCAGGAGGGAGAACCAGGCTGCTTCCAGAATAAAAATATACTGCCTGTATCAAATGTTCCATTGACTTTCACAGCCTGTGTGAGGGAAAAAAACCCCTTATTTAAAATCTATATTGCTGTGGGGTCTTGTTGGGGTGGTTTTGGTTGGGAGAGGGTTTTGTGTAGAATGGAAATGAAGTTAAGTGAACACGTACAGAGACAAATACCTTCATGTGTGCTCTCCTCTGCCAGTGCTTTCCTTCCCTCATTTCTGAGGGAGACTCCACAGCTTCCAACCCCATATGAAAAGGTGACCTTTGGTTCTGGCAGAAGGTCTTTTTCTGCTGAGGTGTAGGCTGGAAGAGCAAAGGTATCTTCTTTATAGAGTTTACCAAACCTCATCATTGACAAACAAGGTCAGAGACCACTAGTCAAGGGGTTTCTCTGTTCAGACTGGAGCTGTAGGAGGCATTCATGCAGGTACATGGTGGATTGCTGGCAGCCCTCCCATGGGGAATGGCCGCCATCCTCAGAAATTCTAATCCATCATATAAAATGGAAAAGCCTTTGATTCAGACAAAGGTTAGGTGTGTTACTCATTATTCTAGATCTGGGGCTTGAATTAAATTTGGTAAAAACCCTAATGCTTCTGTGAGCACTTTTCAGCTCTGAGTAAGTGCAACCCAGGTCCAGGGAACAACATCCTGCAAGTCCTTGGGAGAGGTGAGGAAATAACTCTTGGGTAGATTCAGTCTGTCAATTAAAATTTAATTATAGCCTTTGGCAATATGAGAGCAAAGGTTGGGTCTGAAGCCTTTCTGCAGTCCTATAAATAAGTTAAAGCCATTAGGTGCATTGGTCATCATTTACAAGATAGGTTTTGCCAGTAAACACAATCAAAATTGAGTGTGAGACCGTAATTGTGAATACAACTGTGCAGTGACAGAATAGAGCTCACCACTAGTCTGTTTAGTATAAGAGCTCTGCAGCCTACCCACCTTACCTATTGCTTCAAACAGAATGGGAGAAAACCTGAAATAGGACTGACTTCCCCTAAAAACTCAGCAGAAGATGTGAAGAGACAGTAAGTCTGGGTAATAGGAGTGTCCCTCCTGAGAGCATCCAGCCCCAGGCAGCTTGTTGCTGGGCAGAAGCACAAAGGATACATTATATGCTCCAAAGAGAAGTCTGTACATTTGATTTTAAGAAAAAAGCTGATTTTTTGCCAAGGCATTTACATATTTGTTTTTTTTTTTTTGTGCTGGTGTTTGATATTAATTTTAAAAGCAGTCCATAATTTGCCTTGCTGACTGTTGTGTTTTAACTATAGCACAATTCTAATGCCTCCCATTACATTTTTTACCTCTGCAATTAACTTATGTAAAATCAGGGTTCCTGGGTTTTTTCAATTTTTTTGAAGAAAATTGCCTTGAGTACAATTACTGTGCAATGGCTTTTTCCAGTGTGCTTGTTCATTCTCTTACACAGTTATGCGTGTGTTCTTAAAATGCAATAGTAGTAATATCATGCAGCTGCAATTACATTATGGAAACATTATCTTCATGGGATGATGGGACTTCAGGGACACAGCATAGTACAGGTTTCCACAAAAGCATCTTGAGGTTATTTTACCAGCATGATTATGTCTCTCTAGGCATGCCCTGAGACTTGTGCAGTGCTCTTGGACTGAATGCAGAATAAGAAAACCTGAAAAGTAGCTTTTTCCTAAACTTTTAAGCAATTTGAATGCCTTTTTGGAGTTTTTAGTAGCTGGAAGGTTTAAACTGCTGTGGGAATTAATCAATGGGAGATAATCTATTTTTGCATACCTGCATTTACACACATCAGACAACATCTTGTGTATGTGGGTGGTCATGTAAATCCTGTTGGAGTATATCTATTCAGTGATAAGACATCAACAGATTTCTTTTTCTTTCACTTTTCTCAGCAGAAGACAGGCATCATATAAACTTAAAGCTGGCCCTACCTGTTGGCCTTACTACTCCACTACTGCCCTGAGCAGCTTGTCCCAACGCTTTACCACATTTTTAGTAAAGAAATGTCAAGTTTTGCTTTTCTTTTCCACTGCTGGGAAGCTGGGCAAAAACATAATCTAAACCATGCTGCTGCTGTGTCCTTGTGCACGTCTGGAATGACCCCGCTCCTTGCAATCTTGGCAATACATTGCTGATAACTCAGGCTCAAACCGCTTCTGTGATTGAACACAGAATGTGCTGACATACTGAGTTTCCAGTGATCTTGTACAGGTGCAGGTGAGCGTACTAAGTGTGGAAATGGCCTTTTCAAATCTCTTTGAATTGGAAGTACCTCCCCTGGCTGCCATCTGAGATTACCAGCACACCCAACATTGCTGGGGCACGTGGTTTTTCATAGCCAGCCCAGCCTCATGGAGCTCATGCACCACTCAAACATTAGACATATATCCAACCAACTCCTCTTTGCCACCATCCTTTAGGTCTGCATGTGTGTTTTGTCCAAGGTCCAGATGCTCTGCAACTGCAGCAGCCATCTGGCAGCTGGGGGAATTGGAGCACTCCGTGCACCACCTGAGGATGTGCTCTGATTTGTATTTCTGGGTGTAAGGATCTGAGGGATTTGAGGAGTCCTGAAGTGTCTGGAGTTTTTAATTATCACTTTTATTATCAGCCAAACAGTTAGATATATGTTTAAAGTGGTTTTTTAGTCTTCTCTAATGAGTCATGCTCTCAGGGAGACATGGTCTGTAATTATGTTCTCCCTTAGTTTTCACAGTATCTAAGCATTCCTTTTACATTTGTCTAAAGCTTGTACTGTTTCTTCTGCCTCTTTTTGATTTTTATTTTAAGGCTATGACTAAGAGAAACAATTTAAAAACTATTTGAGTGTTATCCTTGATGATGTGCTCATCAGAGAACAGCTCGTAACATTCTTGTAGGACTAGAATTATTGGGCATCTTCAAAGCTCAGCTGGCAGAAACCAACCAAGCAAGAGAATTAGCCTGGCCTATGGGATAGAAGAAATCCCTGTCTGTGTTTGCCAAAACAGAATAAAAAGGACCATTGTTGGTGTGAAGGAAGGATCCTCCACCGGGACTCTGGCCACTGGCCTGCATTGTGAGACATGTATTAACCACCACTGGAGGTCTACTAAGAACAGGCTGGAACAACATGTAACTTGGCAGGAGTGGTGCATGCTTTGAGAAGCCTGCCTCAGAACATTGGGCTGGGCTGGGTAACCTCTCTACAATGCTGTTTTATCCCTGCTACTCCAATAGAGTTGTCTTTTTTCCTCTTGACAGGCAATGCAAATGTAAATTCCTGTATGTAGCTAAGCAACATCTCTGTCTAGTTCTGAAGTTTTGCCCCCAAAGTATTTTTTTCTATCTTTGTCTGTGAGAAAATAGAGAAGTGGAGGTTGGCTCAGACCCCAGGGGAAGGCTGCAGAGATGGAGAGGAGCATACAGCTCTGGTGGGAGCATGGAGAGGGACGGCCCATGAGCTGTCCCCATGGCACTGCACTCCAAAGGGCCCCACACACCACACTCAGAACATGAAGAGCAGACGGACAGCTCTGTCAAGGGGGCTTAGAATGCAGGATACACACAGAGAAGACAAAGATACACAGATGGGTTCCAGGAGGGTGCTCCAAAATCTGCTTAAATTATTTTTGAATCTGTCATTAAAAAACTTTAAGAGTTGAACGAGATCTGGAAAATTCACACCTCTATGAAAACCTGCTGCAATTCTTTAAATCTATTCCATACCTTTGTAACCTTTTGAGTTTGCAAAAAAAGGTATAATGTATTGGTTTTAAGAAACAATAAGAAGAAATTTATTTAAATTTGCCATAATTCAATGGAAGGCCATTTGGGTTCTTAGAATGATGTATCCAGGTAAAGCTGGATGTGGCCTTAGTTTGCTTGGGAAATGCAACCATCCTGAAGTGGTGGATGTTGTGCTGTTAACGGCAGTGTGTTGTTTTAATACATTCTGACTGACATGAATGAACACTATTAAGTTATGATGCATCAGAATTTATGATCCAAGAGCTTTTTCTTTTACTTTTTAAATTTTTTCTTTTGTTTTTCTCCAAGCAAATATATCTCCTTCAGTCCTTGGCTGAGCAAGGTGGGAATGTAGCAAAATCGCACCTCTCTTCATCTCTTCTGAGGCAATTTATCACCCAAAAGGTGTTTAGGCAATATTCAGCCAGTAACTATCCAACAGGGGTTTTATACAGAAGTTATTAAATTTCTTCATTATTTGAATCATTCAGAGTACTCCAGAAATGTCACAGCATTCAATGAAAACCACTGACAGCTCTTTGCATCCTTCCTAGGGTGTCCTATTATTATTAAAAATATATCCAGTATAAATTAATGTGATGAAAATAGGCAGAAACCCTCTCTATCTCTCTTGATCTGATCTAAATTTAGCAAGGAACCGTTGCTTAGTTTTTAATAAAGACAGCTTTACTTTACTATCTTGTGCATACTAATACAGTCTTCTTTTAATGATAAAGAAGACAATATTCTTAAAATTTACTTTATCATCAGTTAGCTGGTTAGTGCCATGATACTTGGCTTGGTTTTACTTGGTTTACAGCTATGACAAATAAAATCACAGAATGGTTTAGGTTGGAAAGGGCCCTAAAGATCAACTAGTTCCAACCCATATCTTCATTTTAGCCCAAGAGTCACAAATCTGGGCAGCCAATACCATCAAACTTTGATTTTCTTGCATTTGAATTTAGATATTTTTTACTGTCATGCTTTTAAATATGGTTTGCCGGGTCTATGTCAGATTCTGTGTCTCTCAGCTCCCAGAAAAGGTAAGGGAGCTGAGGTATTAATTACTGCTGCCACTCCACACATGCAGCACCCTCACCTGATGTGCACATCTTATCCAGCTGTTTCATGTCTTGCCTTCAGAACATGTTGAAGGGAATGTGCAGGTAGAGGAAGCCCAGCTCACTGAAATGAGCCTCAAACCAGGCTTCCCTCACAGCTTAGCTGTGATATATGACTGACATTGCCTGGTCCATTACCTCTTGCCACTGAGTTGTCTTCCTTTGAAGAAACACATTTTTATTGCAGAAGGAAGGTCTGAACAAAGTTAACTTGATTAGGAATAGAGTTGCATGGCAGTGAAGCCCTAATGAAAACACACAAGCTGGAGAACTGCTGAAAGCAGGAGGCTGTTGAAAGTATGGTGCACTATGTACTTTATTTGTGTTATTGGCATCAGAAAGTGTTTTTGGAAGATGTGACTCTTTATCCAGCTACAGCAGAAAACAGCACCTGTCTGCAGTTGCACTTGAGATGTCTCTCTTTGGTAAGGTATGTCCTCTGACAGCAGAAATAATGACCCAGTGAAAAAAACTTTACCAAAGTTTTTTTAACTCCCCATTAGTGTTTCCCTGCTTGTTTCCCTTATTTTTCTGTATCTGAAACTGTTTCTATCCGCTGTTGTGTTCATTAACTTCAGCTCCAGAATGCGCAGCTGGAATCAGCATGTTTCCCTATAAACTGCTAAAACCTGGAAGAAAGATTGCAAGACCCTGATGCATCTTCCCATAGCTGCTGGTTCATGATAGTGAGGAACCAGTTAGTGACCCAGGGTGAGAACCTGCTTCAAACAGGCAGTTCCTGCTTGCTGTTCTGAGTCTGGATCAGTGAGGCATACACCCATTGCAGCACTGGCAGAAATGTCTGTAGCATTTCCTTTCTATTGTTTCATGGTTAGAAACTGCAAATTATTTCACAAGTGCACATATATGGCAGTGTGGGTTATCCTGCTTGTTTTTATTATAGCAGTTAAGGTCTTAGGTTTCTCAAAATACTATTTGCTTTAACAAGGAAATGCCTCTGCTGTTCTGCTGGGAGCTTCCTCTGTGCAGCGTGTTTCTACCAGATAAGGCGTTTGAACCACCCAAATGGAAAATGTAAAGAAAAAACATCCAACAAAAGGGGAAGGTGCCTTTGCCGAGTTCCAGCTTGTTGTGTGGATGGTGGAACCTGAGCAAGGGGTATCTCTGGGGGGGAGCTCTTGTCCCCAGGTGAGGTTAAGGTGGAGCTGTGCCTGCTGCTGCAGAGAGCCCCTGTTGCTGCCCAGTCTGTGCAACACATGGAGGGACAGAATCACAGAATCACTAAGGCTGGAAAAGCTGCCTAAAATCGAGTCCAACTGTTAATCCATCCCTGTTGTCATGGACCCATGTCTCTAATCCACTCTTGCAACATTCTAAGCTACTCTGTTTCTGTCAGCTGTCTCTTGCACAGACTTACTCACCAGGGTCACTCACGCTGGGGAGCTCTTTACCTGGCCATGGCAGGAGCTCTAAACCACGAGCCTGTTTCTGTACTTTGCCAGGTGGATGCATTAGGCAGGAGCTGGTCAGTCCCTGTGTCTGAAACTGACTGTGTATTTAAAAGTCACAGTAATTAACTCAGCCAGAGGACCTGATCTGCAGAATTGTTCTCCTAGCTAACATCTGAAATGTGTTTAATGAAAATTCCAGAGTCTAATGGGTCTTGTCTAAAAGCACCTACTTCCAATGACTTATTCCAGTAAATCCATGCTTATGAGAGTGCTCAGTTAATCTCCTGGGAGTTATATTACATCCACTGAAGATTAATTTCAGGCCGTTGTATTTGCTCTAACCAGTTTTCACAATGGAAGTGGCTTCTCATTTATTTTTATTTACTTTGTAATTAATGACGGCTACATATTAGAAACTTGGAAAATGCTGATCAAAGGCCTGGGGTGATAAATTGGGCAGAAGTCTACCCAAAATAAATGGCCAGCACAATCTGGAGCATGTTCTTGAGATTTCAGTGGTTTAAAGAAGGTGAACTGTATGATTATTACTAAATATTTCTGGTTTGGGGGACAAAATCAGTTTCCAGAAAAAAATGGGAAATAATGAATTAACTCATCAAAGTACATCTTGGTCTGTTCTGCAGGGAAGTTTAGCTGTTAATTTATTTAGATCAAGTCACTTACCTCCAGCTGTCTTAAAATGCATTCAGAAGAAGGGGAATTCTAGCAAAATTCATTCTAGCAAAAATAGTACGCTCCAAAACTATAAAATTAAGTGTGGGTACTAGTTATTCTCATCTCTGGAACAGAAGAAACTGCAGAAGGCATTAGAGCAAAGAGGGCACAGAAGTAAATGTGGATGACTCATATCATAGCTTTCAAGGAGAAATTTAGTTTAAAAGATAAAACCTAAAGACTTCAGATGAACCTAACCAACCAAGCCACAAAATGGGTAAAATTTAGGGTTAATAAAAACAGCCCACAATGGAAAAGAAACTTGAAGCATCTCTAGACGTTGCAGGGATGAAATTAAAGGAAGCTGATCAGAGTGTCGCTGTGGCCATATCATAAAATGTGAGAAGATGGATAATGATCTAGATAAATGCCACAGAAAATGTAACCACATCCTATTTGAGATCCACATCACAGCCTCACCTGCAGCCCAAATTTCAATTCTGTTTGCAAAAGGATTTTTAAAATAAAAGCTACTGAGAAAAGCAGGTAAGAGATAAGCCAGACAAATGACAGGCAGGGAGTGTACAGATAAGAGGGGACATGCTTAGAGACCTGAAGAGAAATCTCACACTTCTGTGTACTTTTGTTGCAGAAGAATGTGTTTTAAATCAAGAGACATCAAATCTGGTGTACTGAAAAGGCAATACACAGTTTCAGTGAGGAGCCACTTGTCTTCAGATGCTGCCTCTTCACTGGACAAACATGAAGCACTAGAAGAGATGTAAAAAAACCACCCCTAAAATTGCTTGAGTTGCCATAAATGGTTGCCATCCTCAGAAATCTACTTCTTAAATCCAGAGCAGGCCCCAGGGAACTGCAAATGTACCAAAGGTTTTCCAGGCACCATATGGTGGTTATGAAAAAACCTAACACAGGCCTATTTTTGAGTCAGCAGAATGGCAAAGAAGAGGGCTAAGCTTTGGAAAGCAGCATGTTCATGGTTATGAAACCCAAAGTGGTAGACAGGCTCAAGCCCTCGACACTTCAGCAGCACTCACTCTATATCTATTTATAAGTCATTTTTCTAGGGGGACATTAATCAAGTGAGAAAATACTCTTGCTCCAGCCTGTGAGTGAAGAAATTGTCATGACAAAAGAAAAGCAAGTAGAGCTATTTTAAGATATTGGAAGAGGCATTAAATGCAGCCATGTGCTTGTGGGAGGTTTAGCCTTGGCTGCTGTCTCTTGTCCTGGGCTGTGAGAGCCGTGGCAGCCCAGCCTTGCCCTGGGCAGGCTTTACAGAGCTTGTGTCATCCTTGATAAAACAAAGGCTGACAGTGTACAACTAGAAATACTGGCAAAGCTTTTCAGAGGATGTTCATAAAAGCAGGCTGCGTGCCTTTAGGACATCTACCTTGCATGAGGAGATTTCTGTTGCTATGATCTCTTACCCCGTGTCAGAAAGACATTGTGTGATGATTTTTAAGGAATTCATTAGAAAGTGTCCAAAGGAGGGACACAGCATGGGGAAGGGTCTGGAGGGGCCCTACAAAGAGTGGCTGAGGGCACTTAGTTTGCTCAGCTGGAGAAGGGAAGATTGAGGTCAGACCTCACCAGAGGCTGCAGCTCCTGCCGAGGGCCAGCTCCAATCTCTGCTCCCTGAGACAGGGACAGCACCCAGGAAACAGCTGGAGCTGGGCCAGGGGAGGCTTAGGGTGGATATCAGGGAAAGGTTCTTCCCCCAGAGGGTGCTGGGGCACTGAACAGACTGCCCAGGGTTTGGTCATGTCCCCAAGGCTGCCAGAGCTCCAGGAGCACTTGGACAGCACTCTCAGGGGTACTCGGGGTGGGATTGTTGGGGTGTCCTGTGCAGAGCCAGGGGCTGGACTCAATGACCCCTCCAGCTCAGGAGATTCTATGAGTCTATGACAGTGCTGTCACTGTCCTTCTCTATGGCCCTCCCAGAACCTCTGCTCCCTTCGTTGCTCTTCCAGCTCTGTAAGATCCCACAGCTGCCATGTTTGGGAAGGGTGGGGTTATGTGTATATTCATATGTCACACTGGGAAAAAGCGTTCCCAAGCAGTGGTGGTTTCCTTGCTATGATACAGCTATGATATCTACTGTACTAATTCTATTATATCTTTGATATAAACAATCTTCAGGATAAGCAGATGTATTTAAATAGGACACATTTGAAACTGATCTTTTATTGTTCCAATATTTCTATTATTTAGTAATTAGACCAAATGGACCTGAACCCAATAGCAGAATTTGGCACAGAATAGTTAATTCTACTATATAATCTGCAAGATCACTGGAAAGAGCCAAATTCAGGGTTCCAGTGCAGAGGATAAACGTTTATTTTTCCTCCCCTGTGGCTCAGATAAGAAATGTTCGATCTACTGAACACAGAGTTTCAATTACTTATTGAAGTTGGAGTCTATTGGTAAAACTAGAATAACACTTTAGAAAATGTAAATGCTTAAAAGAGTGAGCTTGAAAATTCCCTACTGAGGTATTATCTTAATGCCTTATGGAGTGCAATTCTGCCCCATAAAATGAATTAGAAAAAGATCCAGCTGTAACAGGATATTGCACAAAGGGGATGACTGAGAATTTTGCTTTAAAATAATAATAAAAACATTTCATTAACTGGTTTTATTTAATTTTAGTAAATATTTTCTGCAAACCTCTGAAAAACTTTGTAAGTCCATCTGCACAACAGATATAAATTTGTACAAAAGATTTTGTTATTCAGATTTGCCCAAAGTTGTAATGAAATGCAGTACAGGATGGTCTGTGTCCTGTTGTCAAAAGCTGCCAAAAAATAATTAGAGTGCCTGGCTGATGCATGACCTGAAAGCCCCATGTTTTAGCTGCTTTTCCAGCTTCTAAGATCTTTGGGATTTTTGCACTGCACCCTTGATTACAGAAGTGTTTAAGAAGCAATGATATTATGGGGTGACACTATTTGAAAACTATAAGGTGCAAGTAGATTATCAAAAACCCACTCACAACTAGTACCAGCAGAGGCATTGTTTATCCTATTTCCTACAAAAACCGAGCTATAAGGCCACCTAAAGACCCAGTTAAAGATGCTATGGAAGGCCAAATGAAAATTAGGCATCCTTATTCAAATCGTCAATTGTTTCCGACAGCATTTTCCACCATTCTGAACCGTGCTTGGCTTTGAGTTCCATGTCCTGTAGAAATGAGGGGTTTTGCCGGTTTAGGCTGTATATTCTAAATTTTACCAAATGTTGTGAACTGCTTTAACTTGGTGGCCAAGGAGTGACTTCCCTGGCAGGAAAGAGTAGGATCAGCATGTTGGAAGCCAGCTTTAGGGTGGTGCTGTGCCCAGGTGAAGTGCTAGGCCACCCTCAGCTCCTGATCTGTCAAAGGACAGCACGTTCACCCTCTGGAAACTGTCACCCTATTTGCAGTTTATTACATGTCACAGAATCCCAGAATGGTCTGGGTTGGAGGGACGTTAAAGAGAATTTTGTTTCACCCCCTGCCATGCGCAGGGAAGCCTTCCACTATCCCAGGATGCTCCGAGCCCTGTCCAGCCTGGCCTTGGACACTTCCAGGGATCCAGAAGCAGCCACAGCTTCTCTGGGCACCGTGTTCCAGGTTTCCCCATCCTCACACCCTTTCATTACCAATGTAATGGAAATTGCAGATTTAACTTTCCAGTGTGCACTGAAGCACACCCACCCCTCATTCATTCCCAGTGACATGCTCACAGTTTCCTGAACCTTTTGCTCAGGCATCTAACTGTGAAAGCCACACACTTCTTTTCCCTGTCTAATTAAAACTCCCCTGTCTGATACCAATATGCTTTGCCCAGCTAAAAGGTGACATTCAGGTGATGTCCATTGTTCCAGCTGAGGACTGTATTTGCTGGGTGCTGTCACCTGGTGCTGCCAGAAACCATTATCCCTTCCTCGCTTTGGTCTCTGGTAGCAACACAGGTTTGTCCCCATCTCTAGTGTTCTGATAGAAGCCCTGAAAGGTGATGTATAGTCTTCAGATAAAAATCCTAGAGGCAAACAAATTCTTACAGTTGTGGAAATAGCAGAGATTTTGAAGTCTTTGAAAACTGGCTTCCTTTCCAGGAGGGTGCTGGAAGAAAACACTGAGCTTGTCTGATGTGCCTGAAGCCACTCTGGTGCTCAGGAGCAGCAGACACTGTGCACAACATTTGAAATAATTGACAACTCGGCAGCTTGGTCCATCTCCCAGGGTGATGAGCTCACGAACCACTGATCTCTCATCCAATATGCAATTTTGCATCTCCCTCTTGCACTCTTTCCCTGGGGTTGCACCCATGATTATTATGGATTGATCCTTTACTAGTGGGGAGCTGCATGTGTTTTCATGTGTGTGGGGATGCACAGGATTTACTGAGCTTCACAGGGCCTGGGTGGAGCACGTAATGGGAAATGGAAGTGGAGGGTCAAAGAGAACAACTGAGGCTCTTCTTCATTTAGCTGCATTCTCATATAATGGAGCATCATTAAAACCTCTGGTGAAAGTATGATGAAGCTCACAGAATTTATCTGACATTCAGAAAAGGAATTTGAGTGTTGAAGAAAACCTTGTCTTTTAAACAGTTATTGTTTCCAAATTCACATTCTGTGCTAGTTTTCCGTACTAATATTATCTTAGAACTGGGAGGCTATTATTAGAATTCCACCTTCTAATACAGCCATTCCAATATTTTGGTGCCATGGACTTCATATGACCTTTTCGATATCCTGTTGTTTGACTGCTGCCTATTATTCTTTTTGCTATTTACAGTTTTCTAGCCCCATGGGGAAGGAATAACTGACTAATAATGACTATGTGGTCTGCTGGAATGAGCAAAATAGTTCCTCAAATGGCTACAGTGTGGTTATGAAGTTAGGATTTACAGCAGTCTCATCACAGTGGCACTCCCCTCTATTCCCAGTGCAGTTTTGAGGTGTTTTGCTATCATCTCAGTCATTTACAGAGAGCAGGAACATCACTAAAGAACTGGTCCAAAAAAATTTACAAGACCGTGTAAAACTATAAAGAAAGTGGGAATTATGAGTACAGGTGTTACTAGGTTTTTCCTCCGCTAGCTGATCACAGGGGTTTCTTTAGAGCAACACAGTTTACAAGCAAAAAGAAATGAAACCTTAAAAATGTGAAGCTAAGAAAGGACAAGAATCCACAAAAAATCAGGATCAAGGAATTAAGTTTACATGCCTGGACAGCAAAGCTGAGATCAGAAACTGGGCTTTCAGAACACTTTTTTTAATGAGGTAAGAGTAGTACCAAGCAGGAAGGAAAACTGGCAGTTACCTTTCGGTCTCTCTGGCCTTCAGGGCTAGGTCCATGGTTGCTGCTGAAGCAGGACTGGTCCCCTTGAGTTGACCAGCTATGACAACTCCATAGCACTGAAAGCTTGGAAGTGCCAGGAGATACCTTGCTCTGCCCTGGAAAGTTGGCTTGAGAGCTGGGAGATGTGTCCTGCTTCCAAAAGTTCATTTTAAAAGAACTAAATGTTAGCAGAAATTTGAAGACGTCACCCTTGCACCAAGAATGACACAAGGACAGACGAGGATGCAGCGTAAAAAGGAAGAAAAGAAGGCCCTTATGGAAAGGAAACTTCGGCTTAAATAGACCGACATGACACATTCTATTTGATTGGTTAATTAATAAAAACATCTTTCTCACACTTGTCCTTGAAAGGAACAGAAAAGCAAGTGTAAAAACAACACCTGCAGATTGTTTAGACTAACAAGGTGTCACATTCCTACAGCTCACGAAAAATTCTCACAAGTGAGAAATGATTGCCGTTTCTCTCTCCCTGACCAGGCTGGCATACACATATGTTATTGGTAGTTTTGGGTACATGGCTGAAATCCAGAGGACAGATTTGAAGAAGAGAATCAACAGTCTGTATGATAACAGCTCATTATGGATTTATGATGTTTGTGTTTGTGAAGGAATTCTTCTACTCCTGCATGAATGAAAGAGAGCAGACACATCCTTCAAGTACCTTAAGAGGGCTTATAAAAAGATAGAGAGTGATTTTTACATGGGCATAGAGTGGTAAGACAAGGGGGAATATCTCTATATTTGGATCAGATATTAGGAATTATTCTTCCCTGTGAGGGTGGGCAGGCCCTGGCACAGGGTGCCCAGAGAAGCTGTGGCTGCCCCTAGATCCCTGGCCCAAGGCCAGGCCGGATGGGGCTTGGAGCAGCCTGAGACAGTGGAAGGTGTCCCTGCCCAGGGCAGGGGTGGCACTGGATGGGCTTTAAGGTCCTTTCCAACCCAAGCCATTCTTGAGTCTGTGATACTTGCACACTTAAAGTAGCAGATGAAGAATATGAGCTTTGAGCATGATAGGACCCTGTTTCTTCTGGCTGTTGTACCACTGTGACTTTGGTAAGATGTGAAGGGCAGCACTCCTGGGCTGCAGAGCATTTTTCCATTGCTTGTTTAGCTTTTGGTATGAGATAGAAGCTGTAACACTCATAGTTCTGAAGAATCATGGAATCATTAAGGTTGGAAAAGGCCTCCAAGGTCAGCCAGCCTTCAGCCAAATCCCACCCCGGTCACTAAACCACATTGCAAAGTTCCATGTCTGCTCTTATTTTGAACAACCCTGGACTCCACCACGTCCCAGGGCTGTTGCAATACTTTACCACTCTTTACATGATTTTTTTTTCCTAATATCCAGCCCGAACCTCCCCTGGTGGAACTTGAAGGTGTTTCATCTTTTCCTATCACTTTTTACGTGGGAGAAGAGATTGAGAGACCCCCTGACTCCAGTCTCCTGTCAGGAAGCTGTGAAGAGCGAGAAGGGCCAGAGCTGCTGCCTGAGAGAGGCAGATGTCTATAAATAAAGTGCATCAGATGTAGAACCCAATAAGGAGAGAGGAGAGTGTGCAAAGTGTGCTCTGTGAGCCAAATGAAAACATATGGCTTAAACTTGGTTCATCTGTGCTGCAATTAACACTGTAAAGGTTATCTGAATATTTTCCTCCTATAGCAAGAA
The DNA here is from genome assembly GCF_031753505.1 of Anomalospiza imberbis. NCBI lineage: Eukaryota > Metazoa > Chordata > Aves > Passeriformes > Viduidae > Anomalospiza > Anomalospiza imberbis. The sequence goes on from NC_089691.1 coordinate 339,559, forward strand.
CTTAAATTATCCCTTTTATCTCAGACTTAGCAGAAACAAGAAAAATACAGACTCTTCAGGAGCTGGTTTGCAGCCCAGTCCCCTGGGAGAGGAAAGGAGAGGGTGAGACACCTCTGACATTCAGCAGAGGAATCCCAGTTATGCCTCCTCTTTGCCAAGTCCAAATCTGTCTCTTGTGAGAATGCTGCTGGATTGGTAACATTCAGCATCAAGGAATTTGTGCTCAGCAAGGCACTGGCTCCCAAATGGACATATCTGGGGTCTGATTTCTGGGGTTAAAGGTAAATGAAGAGCCTTTCTCTCCTCCACCAGCTCCTGATGAACAAAGAGAACTTTTCCTCTAAAGCAATTTCTGCTTCACATTTGCCCTAATCAAAGAAAAGGGACTCACATCCTTATTGGCCTGTGGAAGAAATCTCTGAGGCAGGTGCATGAATTCTCAAAGCAGTTGGGGTGCAGTCATGGCTGCCCTTGCAAGGAACTATATGTTAGAATTTTTCTGGACAACTTTGGCTCCTCAGCCTAGCGATCCCATAATATGCAAACATTAAGGGGCTGCTAATAAGATCAGGTCAATGTATAGGGTATATTCCCTACAGCTTCAGGACCACCTGTGTTATAGACAAACCCAAAGAAGGTTTCCTACCCGTTCTAAGGCAACTCCAAAGCCTGTCCAGTCCCTGGCAGAGACCTCTGTGTGCCAGTGATTGACTCCTGGCTTTGTGTTCCCTGTAGCACCTTGCAGGGTCCAGAGCTGGCACAGCTGGTGTGAGGCACCTTTGTTTAATGGGATGGGCCACTGTAGAACTGCTGTGAAATGAAGGAATCGAGACGTATTCTGTGACATTACAGATTATTTTCTCCTTGTAGGAACTGAGTAAATTGAAAGTAATGTTCTTTGAAGCTTCTCTAACTCAGTCCTGCAAACTGCTGTTGAAGAATGCATTAAAGCAAATGCTGTATCACAAACCCACTGACAGTGTGGTGTCTCAGCTGCTTCTGCCTACCCTTGTGTTTGCAAAACTTCATTAGTATGTTTTTACAGTAAATAAGTGAGAAAGTGATCACAAAAGAGCTCAGATGTTGCTCCTAGATGCTGCTGTGTAAAGCGTTCTCTAGCAGCCTGCCTCCTTAGAGTTAGGGCTGGAACAGCCTGACTTAGCAGGAAACTCTCCAAAATCCCACTGCCCTTCTGAGACCAGAAAGTGCTCGGGGCAAAGCTAATGTCCCTTTAGGATCTGGATTATTTGGCCTTTACACATTGTATAGTTCCAAATGCCACACATCCTCAAATGTCCATGGAGCTGTGAAAGCCAGAGAGGGCTGCACTTCCAGCCCAAGCTACAGACAGCTCAGTAGAGAGGCTCTGGCTCAAGTTGCCCAGAGAAGCTGTGGCTGCCTCTGAATCCCTGGCAGTGTCCAAGGCCAGGTTGGACAGGGCTTGGAGCACCCTGGGACAGTGGGAGGTGTCCCTGCCCATGGCGGGGGTGGCACTGGATGAACTCTAAGGTGCCTTCCCACCCAAACCAGTCTGTGATTCTGTGATTCTGTGACGTTCACCCTTCAGCTGCTGAGGACCAGCTGCACCTCAGTATGAGGAAGGTCCTGCTCCCTCTGAGGCTGTGTAATTTCTGCTTGATCCCTAAACATGCCTTTCTGCCAGCATTCCCTGCTCCCAGGGGAGGAGCAGTACACACTACTTGTATTTCTAGTATTTTTTCAGGTTGCCAGACAGACAGTTTTCTGTTAGCACTTTAAAATCCTGGCATTTGGGCCCAATTCCTCCAAGAAAAAGTCAGGGGTGCATTTTTTTTTCCCTCTCAACCTTCAAAAATTCCCCAGCATTCCATCTCCCTACCTGTGCCCTCCCTCCCCTGTCATTTCTCTCAGCACTTGGAGAGCCCTGATCATGAGAGGGGAATCCTGGATAAAGAGGGCGGTGGTCTGGTCAGGATCTGCTCCTGGGAAGAAGAACCTTTTGTCACAGACCTGAGTCTCCACACGCACACTCCAAAGGATTTTCCTCAAGACTTAGTGGCCTGGCATAACCTTTTGGATCATGATTCCCTTTCAAAGGAGTTACAGGATAACCCTTTCCCTCTTCCTTCTTCCTTTTCTTCTTCCCTTCCTTCTTCCTTTCCTTTACTTTCCTCTTTCCTTCTTCTTCTCCAATAATTTAAAAAATCCAGTTTGCTAAGCCATTTCCCATGTTTATTTCTCTTGTGGGATGCAGTTCCTGATGTGGAAGGTGCTCTTGCTCCCTGCTCTTGCTCTGTGTTCATGCACAATGCTGGAGAATGTGGTGCTGCAGGTTCATAGGTGCTGGTGCTGGTCCGGGACCATCCTTCAGCTGTCCACAGCTCTCCAAACACAGATAAAAGGGCTGCCTAGCTTGGAGCATGTGCAGTCTAAGTAATGTGAGAGCCAGAAATACTCAGGAGACTGATATTCAGTGAGGGAAAAGGAGATGCTCCCTCAGAATGCCGAAAAAAAGCAGCAGATACACATCACTAGACAAGGGTGGGTAGATATTTTCATGTGTAAGAGCAAAGTGGGAGACAGTGAGAAGATGAACCTAGGAAGACGAGACTGCTGTTCTGTAATACTGTGGGTTGTGAAGGCAGGAATGACAACAGAGCACAGCAACTGCCTCAGATGGAGTGATGGAGACAACACTGAAAGCATCACTGCTTCTGGAATACGTTCTGGGCTCAGAACACAAGTTGCTAGGAAACTGTTATATTAAAAGGCATTCATCTTTAAACCCTGGGAACATAGTAATAGCTTCTCCTCTGTGCTAGGGAAGCTCTTTTAATGTCAGTCTTGACATTACTGAGACGAGTAATATGTGGGAGAGAGAAAAATACCTGGAATTATCTTGAGCAAAGATTAAAATCTAACATTATTTTTAGATAGCCTGCAGGGTTTAACTGAGGTTTAGTCATTCTGATCTGACTAGCGAGACACTGATGAAGCATAGAATCATACAGCTATAGAATACCCCAAGCTGGAAGGGACCTACAAGGATCATCCAGTCCTGCATTTTGCACACCCTTTCTTTTTTGTTTGGGGCTGTTTTGCTGAAGGTTTTTTTCTCTCAGTTTTTCCTTCCTTTCTTCCCTGGCTGGTGATACTTCCATACAGTCCCAGATGGATGAATGCATCGGGTCCCTCCCATTCCATTGTGTCGAGTGTGTGTGCGTCGGGACCCACCTCGTTCTCCTTCTCGGTCACTCCCCATGATGGGCCCCTCAGTCGTGGTTCCGCCCTCCAGACAGGCCAGACCTCTCCACCTCCTGCCGCTTCTGGTTCCTGCACCACCGCAACCAGATGTGGACATGGCTGGAAGAAGGCCATCTTGGCCTTCAAGAGTCCCAACCACCGGACCCTTCCAGCAATTAAGAGGCTTCGTGCCGTGGCTTGTCCTTCCTCATCCTCTGAAGAGGATGAGGACAGCAGCACCTCTGGCCACAACATCTGGCCAGGAGGAAGCTGGGCACGGGTCAGGAAGGAGGCAGTGACGGAGGGAATTTAGAACTCGCTCAAGACCTTGATCAGCTTGTGGCACCGGTGATTTTGTAGGGGGGGGGGGGGGAATCCTAGATGGCAACAAATTCCCTATGCAGAGGTGAAGGAATTAAGGAAAGCAGCCAAAGATTACGGGAGAAATTCGGCATACTCCAAAAGCACACTCAAATTTACTTTTTCGGGACATACACTAGTGCCTCATGACATCAGATATATAATGACAGCTTTGCTGTCACCAACTGAATTCATATTGTGGGAGGCACAATGGAAAAAGCTACTTAAACCATTGATAACCAAACATGGAGTGGGTGATGGAGACCCCAAGAATGCAATAGACGCCTTGTTGGGGGAGGGCGAATTTGATAAACCAGAGGACCGGGCTCAGATACCAGTTCCGGTTTTAAATGATATCAAGGATGCTGCCCGCACTGCTTTGCTAAAAATACCCAATGGTAGCACCCCCCTCCAAAACTTCTCTAACATTCAACAAGGGGTTGATGAGTCTTTTATCAAGTTTATTGATAAGTTGTGAGAAGCCACTGAAAAACAAATAGACAACTCAGAGGTCTGAGAAGAGCTGTTGAGAAAGATGGCTGCCACAAACGCGAACTCGGAGTGTAAAAAAGTGTTAAGAGCCCTTCCACAGGATCCTGAGTTGACAATCCAACAGATGGTAGAGAACTGTGCAAAGGTAACCTCTTTAGAACGTACAGTTGCATTGGCAGTGAGCAAAGGGGTGGGAGGCAATGACAACCTACACCAACATTAAATGCTTCAATTGCAAACAGATGGGACATATCCAAGCACATTGCTCTCACCCTGTTTTTGAGTCTCCTCAAAGCTTTCACCCACCACACAGGCCGGGAAACGGATGGCAGAGCGCAACACGACCCCAAGCAATGACAGCAAGTGGCAGGTTGTATCGCCCCAGTCTCCCCACCATCCAGGAGACCCAGCTCCCGGATGGCACATTTCTGAGGAGAGGAGCCACTCAGAGGGACTCTGAGTCTTTAGCCAAACAAACCAATTAAATCAACAAACAAGGCGCATCCTCCACAACTCTCTACACCTCATGCTGGATGATGAAAGTTTGGTAAGAGTGCCTGCGGGGTTTATTGGTCCCATCCAAGGCGACAGACCTATCCAAGTGTTGTTAATAGGAGACAACATGCACACACCGGACAATATTACTGTCATCCCAGAATTGGTTTCAGTTGACCCCGGCCATGAAGTGACTGTCTCCATTTTGTTCACTTTGACTAAGGGTGCACCATTTGCACAAATGTACGTACTGAGTGGACAGGACTATTTAGATGCTGCTAATTATGATGTCTATCTCTCCCGTGTTCTCAGCAGGGAGAAACCAATGGTTTCTATCACCATGTCACACCAGGGAAAGATTGTTTCCTTCTCTGCCATGGCTGACACAGGGGCTGATGTTATCCTCGTCCCATGATCCAAGTGGCCACGTGACTGGGAGTTGGTGTCCCCTTGTGGCACTGTCTCTGGGATTGGAGGAGCTGTCACCGCTCTGACAAGCAAGCACCTTGTTCACGTGGCAGGACCAGAGGGACAAGTTACAACAGTAAGACCTTTTGTAACAAGAAGAAACAACACTCTACTAGGCAGGGATGTCTTGTCACAGTGGGGGGCAAAGCTAGAGATCCTGCAGCCATCCTGGGATTTCTAGTAAGGGCCACTGTAAAGCACGCCACTCCACCACTGGTTTGGAAAACTGAGGATCTGGTTTGGGTGGATCAGTGGCCCCTTCCAGAAGAGAAACTAGAGGCACTCCACACCCTAGTAGAGGAACAACTATCAAAAGGGCACAATTGTACCGTCTACTAGCCCTTGGAATACCCCTGTCTTTGTCATTAAAAAACTGGGCAAAGACAGGTGGAGACTGCTCCAGGACATTCGTAAGGTAAATGATGTCCTGGAGGATATGGGCCCCCTACAACCAGGCCTCCCCTCACCTTTCATACTTCCCAGGGACTGGCAACTCAAGGTCCTTGATATCAAAGACTGCTTTTTCAACATCCCGCTCCATCCCAGAGATGCTCCCAAGTTCACTTTTTCCATGCCAACCATCAACCATCAAGCTCCCTTCAAAAGATATCACTGGGTAACATTACCACAGGAAATGAAAAATTCCCCTGTTTTGTGTCAAATGTTTGTGGCCACGATTCTATCACCAATAAGGAAGGTCTTCCTTGATGCTATTATTCTGCATCACATGGACAATATCCTAATTTACTCCCAAGACAAGACTTACCACAATTCGGTGATCAAAAAGAGTCTTACAGCAATTGAGAATGCAGGTTTTGATATTGCTCCTGAAAAAATCCAATATTGCTGCCCATGGAAATACCTCGGATTTTTAATCAACCAACGGATGGACCATCGTTCCCCAAGGTATTTCCATCAAGGACAACCCATGAACACTGAGAGACTTGCAGCAGCTGTGCGGCTTCATCACTTGGATCTGACCATTTCTTGGCCTCACCACAGAAGAACTGTTACCTTTGTTCAACCTACTGAAAGGAAGCAATGACCTGAGCTCTCAACGCGTTTTAACTCCAGAGGTCCTCGACACATTGCAAAAGGTAGCACATGCTATCTCATCTTGAACAGCATGCCGCATCGACTGCTCCCTGACCTTCCAGCTTGCAATCCTTGGTAAGTCCCACCACTTCCATGGACTGCTTTTTCAGCGGGACTTATCCTCTACAGATCAATTGCTAATTCTAGAATGGGTGTTCTTGCCACACCAACTGAAAAAACCATTACAACCCCACAAGAGTTGATAGCTCAAATCATTAAAATCAGAAACCGCCTCTGAACCCTTGCAGTGTGCGACCCAGCATGCATTTACTTGCCGTTTAGATTACATGAGGTAGAATCATTCAATTTGGTCCCAAATTCTTTGAAGAGTAAAGTCCCTCTCAAAGCTCTAACAGTTTTCACAAACAGTTCTGGAAAATCACATAAATCAGTTATCACTTGGAAGAATCCGAACACTCAGAAGTGGGAGTCTTCTGTTCAGATTGTTGAAGGATCCTCTCAAATTGCTGAATTGGTGGCAGTCATTAGAACCTTTAAAAATTCCAACAACCTTTTAATCTGGTCACTGATTGGGCTTATATAGCTGGGATAGCTGAAAGGGCAGAACATTCTATGATAAAAGAAGTATCCAACCATAAACTGTTCCGCTTGCTCTCAGAGTTAATATGGCTTATCTCCCACCGAGATCAACCATTTCATATAATGCATGTCAGGTCGCACACAGACCTTCCTGGTCCCATAGCAGAGGGCAATCAGAAAGCAGATTTGCTAGCAATGGCAGTCAACACCACCTGCTCTACCCACAGGCTACCAGACATATTTAATCAGGCAAAACTCAGTCATCAATTTTACCACCAAAACGTGCCCACCTTAGTTCGAATGTTTAAGATTACCAACCAACAGCAAGGGCCATTGCTACCATGTGCCCCAATTGCCAATCATTTTCTTTACCATCCATGGTGACTGGAACCAACTCTTGGGGCTTCGGCAGTTTAGACTTATGGCAAACTGACGTGACTCATTTTACACCCTTTGGACGATTGAAAAAAAATCATGTATCTGTTGACACCTTTTCAGGTGCAATCTTTGCTTCAGCTCACTCAGGAGAAAAAACAAAAGATGTAATAAAACATTTTTATTTGGCATTCACAACACTCGGAGTCCCTCAAACAATCAAGACTGATAATGGCCCTGCATACATTTCCAAACCACTTACAGAGTTTTTCCAACAATGGGGGATCCGCCATAACACAGGCATTCCCTGCAATCCCACCAGACAGTCTATTGTTGAAAGGGCACACCGGGAGATAAAAAGGGTTCTTGAACAACAACAAATTAACAATATAACCCAGTCATCTATAGAAAGGTTGTGCAAAGCTTTATATGTCATTAACTTTATGAATAATTCCTTTAGAGAACCCAACCCTCCAATTATAAGATATTTTTCTAACAATACCCAAGCACGCCTTCGAGAAAAACCCCTGGTTCTTATAAAGGACCCTGAAACGAAACAAGTTCAGGGACCCTTTCCTTTCATCACATGGGGGAGAGGCTATGCTTGTGTTTCTACAGGTACAGGGCCAAAGTGGATCCTCGGAAAAAATATAAAACCCTACCTAGAACCTGACTCCGAATTGAACCCCTGACAAGCACATCATACATCAGACCAAGAAGTGCGAGCACAAGAAGAGGCAGTTGTGTGGTGTCACCAGAGAAAGAAAGACAGGTACCCTAATATCATCGCTCACGTCCTAATTACGTGCAGATATTTTTACTAGTTCCTTCTTCTCCTACTTACAACAACTTCCACCTTCATACACACACACACCCCCTTTCCCTTGACCTACCCTTTGATACCCATACCCTATCCCCCCACCCTTACCTACAGTTATTAACACAGGGAGAACAGGGGGAGAGAAAAGACAAGCAGGAGAAAAGGGGTACAGGAAAGACTTGGAAAGTGAGGAAAGGGAAAAACATTGTTTATAACTGTTACTTTTGCCACATGCTAAAACATATACTGTAACAACCCTAGGTTGATGCCCAGTACCCAAAGGAATACCATGGCATTTTCTAACAAGATAATGCTGCTGCATGGATTGTACAGCGACCTAAACAAAACATCTGGGTGACTCTCGCCAAGACCCTGAAACAAGACAGCTTCTGCATGGCCATGGGCAGCGTAGATGACCCACTATCTGCATGCCTGGTGGGAATTCCTCTGACAGCAAGAGACTACCCCTACACAGGTAAGAAGCCCAGCCCTGGGGACACTTGGGATGAGTGGACGAAGATCCTTCCACATGCACTACAGGAGCCCCAGGAATTGAACTTATTGGGGTCTGCAAAAGCAACATTTTGTATCCATTTCTTTTATAAACAATCTAGCCAGCCTTGGTCAGCTACCACACAGGCCCAATCTATTATTAGGAAGAATGTAACACCTAATAAGAAAGAATATAATGCGGCCAATTGGTGCAATTATACCAATCACATCCTATCTGAGTCCTCTCCATACCCCAAAGGGCTCCTGAGGGGTGTGTTTCTTATCTGTGGAGACAGGGTATGGGTGGGAATTCCCTCACGTCTTCAAATGGGTCCCTGCAGCCTTGGCCAGCTTACCACACTCACCCCAAATGTTATGTTAATTCAGGATTGGAAGCAGAAGGATAAATTGGCCCGCACAAAAAGATCATATGCTGAATTCAATTCAAATGGAAATGACCAAATTTATAATTGGGGAAAAACAAAGAGGGTTGCGGTCTCCATCGATTTATCATGGGTGGCTGCTGCAAAGGCCCTCGGTGAGCTTTCTCACCTGGGGTGCTGGCTCAGTAAGCAGGCCAACGCCACATCCGCCACACTCAGTGATATTCTAGTGGACAAAGAAACCACCAGGCATGCCACCTTACAAAATAGAGCAGCAATTGACTTCCTGTTACTTGTCCATGGCCATGGGTGTGTGGACTTTGAAGGACTTTGTTGTTTCAACTTAACATCGCACAGTACATCTATATAAGCCAACATTAAGAAGATGCAAGACCAAATAAAGAACATCAAGGCAGAGATGAAGGCCGCTGAATGGCTTCATAACCCGTTTGGACAATGGGGTGTTCTGGGCTGGGTGGCCCCAGTTATTAGATGACTGTTATGGATTTTGGTTGTTATTGCAATTTTAGCATTAGCGGCTTCATGTTTTATGAGATTTGTTAAAAATACTGTGGGAAAGGCTTTCATAGTAAATAAAGAGGGGGGAGATATAGTATCTCATATGGAGGAAAGAGGAGTAGGAATGCCTTGGGAGGATACAACAGTTTAGGTTAGAGTGACAGCTAGGGTTTTTTTCCCATGGTTCTTTGCTCTTGATGTTAATAACTGTTGTGACATCACTTCTAGTCCCTTCCCCAGTTCCAGAATGTTCACTGTTTCATACTTTCCCATTGGTCCTTGTTATATGTTACTCCCCCTCTGTCTAGCCACTGGTTACTGTTCCTTTAGCCTGCCTTTGTGCCTGCCCTTATCCCTCCTCCCACTGGCCCTTGAGTTGTTTCACCCCGCCTAGCCCAGGTCAGTTCAATACCTTGGACCCTCCCCTGTTGGAGGCACTGACTTCTGGGCTCTGAGCCCTGCTCCTCGCTGTCCCTTCAGCCCTCCTGTTAATAAACAATGGTTGGAAGCCTACACAGAGAGCCTCTCCTGTCTTCTCTGGTCAGCCTGCTATACACCATCTGCCTGTGCAGGCATCTGCTGCTCGTTTGGGCTATCTGCCTTGGTCAAGGGAGACGCTCTTGGAAGGTGGCCACCCTGGCCACATCTGCCACGTGGCCGCACCAAACCACTACTGATAAGAGTACTGTGAGTAGTTGTATTGGAGTTTTATTATTACTTTCACTATGGGACCTGTCCCAGGGTGTTGGCATCTTTCCCAGAGTACATTCAGCCTCTATCTTTGCTCTGAGAGAGCACTGCAATTCTGAATGATTCACTGAGAGGGAGAACACCCTGCTAGGGTTGACATTAACCATGTTAAGTGATTCTAAATGTAACATCCTTGGAGTTCTGTGCAATGAAGATTGCTGGGTGGTTTTTTTGGTTTTTTTTTTGGATGAAAATGATGGCCTTTTTCACATCAGCTGATAGACCTGGAAAAAACAGACATGTTTTTGAACTCAACCCAATTCTAACTTAAGACTTGTGTAATGACACCAGAGTCGAATTGGCAACCAGCAGTTTTGCATGACAAACATTTACTACATGTTTTTCAAAATTACCTGTAACATGCAGGTGTTCTTAATAAGTGTTTTTGAAGTGAGAAGATCACGGAAATATTTGGCAGTAGAGCAAAGTAGACAAATATGTACTCTATTAACAAGGAACTTGTTATTTCTGTTCATATTTATTAGTAATGTTTATCTAATGGTATACATTTAAAAGGACATGATGTGTCTACAGCTCAAAATACAAACACACATGGAGTTGGACTTTATGATCCTTATGGCTCCCTTTTAGCTCAGGATATTCCATGATTCCATGGTAACCAGTGGGATGGATGACTAGACCTGTACTGCAGGATCACAAGCTGAATAGTGGATAATAATTATATTGCAGAGAATCTCTCCCTCAATGTTCTACTCACCTGCCATGTACAAGTTAGAGAACATAGGTAGCTGCAGATTGAGTTATGGCAGCATAAAGAGAGATCGTTCCTCTGAAACCATTCTAATGCTTCAACATTATGGCAAAACCTTCTCTCTTATGCCACTTGGTGGAGCTTAGTGATTTTGGCTCTCACATACATAATTTTGTAAACTTTCTCTTCAATTACACAACCAGTTATCAGTGTGTCTTGAAAATGGGCCAAATCCCTGCCCAGAAAGTAAATCATAAATTCTAATGAGCAAGGTGCTGGTGCCTAGCTGCTAATGACTTTGCTAATCTCTTCTTCTCAAAAGCAACAAAATATATAGTGTGCTAATTTTGAGGAAAAAGTTAAAGCATGGGCTTAGGACCTTAGAATGTATGATATATAGGATGAGAGATGGGTAGAATTATGTCACGTTTGGTTAATTTTTCAGATTAAAAATAATGTTTTAATTTCCCTTGTAGATTTTTGGGATGTATCTGTGTGGGAAACCTCACATTCTTTTGAATGCATGTTTTTACTCAACAAGCACATGCACAGTAAGCAAACCCACAATTAAACTAGGAAATTATTATATCACGTGCTGATCCTGCCTTCATTTAAACCAATGGCCAGTCAGTGCAAGTAAACCAGAACTGGGACCTTGGCTCAGGCATAGTGCTTGTTTAAAGTCTACCTGAAAATTCAGGACATTACACCAATTTCATCTAAACTATCTGTTGCTAAGTATAAATTAGTTGCTCTGCAAATCTTATGGAGTTTATTTTTGTATTTTTGTCCAAAACTTATTCTAAATTATCAGACAAACACTACTGTCCAATGAATGATATCTGATGTTTTGAAAATACTCAATTTTAACATCTGAACCTCAACTCCAGACCTTGGTATTTGGTACCCAAAGTGAGATATGTTGCTTTTATTTTTGGAGGTATGTTGTAACTGTGAGGTCTCAAAGGCTCTTCCTAAACCCTCCTCATGCAGGATGCCAGCTGTTTTGGCAGAGTTCCAAAATCAAGAATTCATGTGCAGCCTTTTGCTGTTGTCAAGGAAAAGAAGGAAAAAGAACAAAGGACATACTCCTGGAATCTATTGTCTGTGGTCTGAGGTGGGATCTTCAATGGATTTTCTGGCTTCCTTTTGGGAACTGGAAACAGTAATTGCAGCTTCTTTATACCATGGTATATCTCAATTTTTTCTTTGTTTTGTTGGACTGACAGATGAGAAGGAAATTTTGACATAGCAATCTGCCATACACTTTCATCAAATCCTGAAAACTGGTAATATATCAATGTTCTTCTGGAGTATTATTCTACAAGGCATAAGAGTAAGAGCAAAATTCTATTAGGACCTCTAAAAACAATTTAGAGGTGGCTATGACTCTGCAACACACGCACCAGTGGCTCTCCACTAATTTTTTTTACAAGAAAAAAAGCCACACATGTAATTCTGCCCAAAAGGGTGATGCAGCTTAAATTGAGGTAGCCTGGAGAAAATGAGGCTCATAGGGAGGCCTTTTTACTCTCAGCACCTCCCTGACAGCAGGGTGTAGACAGATGGGGGTTTCTTTTCTCCCAGCTAACAAGTGACAGGATAAGAGGAAACAGCCTCAAGTTGCCCTGGGGGAGATTTAGAATAGGTAAAAGGGAAAATTTCTTCATTGAAAGAGTTGTCCAGCTCTGGCACAGGCTGGCCCAGGGCGATGGCAGAGTCACTATCCTTGAAGGGAATTAACAGATGTGTAGATGTGACACTTGGGCTACTGGTGAATAAGGCAGTACTGGGTTAATGGTTGGACTTGATGACCTTAGAGGGCTTTCCCAGCCTCACTGAATCTATGGCTTTTTCAGATGTTTGCAGGGGATCTAGCAGAGAGAAGAGCAAGATTACACTAAGCAACTGCATACAACTGCAGGAGATGACACAAGGCCACCTCTCCTGTGTAGCCCACACTCCATGTCTGAGCACTGAGTCCACGGATCAGCCTATTTATCCTGAATGTACTGCCTGCTTCCCAATGATTCCAGCAGAGCACACAGCATTGGCTGACAGGCCTGGTCATGTATCTCAGATGTCATGTATCTCAGTCACCTTGGGACTCCAAAAGGTTCCTTGTCCTTGTTGTGACCCCTAAACAGGCTAGTGTCGCTGCAGGCCCCTAGCCAGGTAATAATTAACATTGACTCCATGATTGCAGAAGGCTGATCAATTGCTTTATTATATCATCTATACTATATTGTACTATACTTACTAAGAAACTCAGTAACCCTTACAGCCAGTCCGATACAGCTTTGACCTAATTGGTCAATCCACCCAAACACCATCCAGTGTCCAATTAAGAAATCACTCTTTGGTAAACAAATCTCCATGACACATTCCACATGTGCACAACAGCAGGTGCAACAAGGGGAGATCAGAATTGTTTCTCATTCTTTCCTCTGATCTTCTCACAGCCTTCCCCAGGAAAATGCCTTCGAAAGTTGTGCCTGCTCTCTGTGGAGAGAGCTGCTGCCACAGGCTAGGAGCTCTGTGTCTCCATGTGGTGACTCCCCTAAGGAAGCCAATGGTGTTTCCTGCTTACTTAAAAGCCCTTAAAATTGAAGTGTCTGTGTACTAAACAGGAGGCTTCTCATGAGGAGGGTGAAGGATGAAGGCTGTTTGGAGCACAGGCGTTGACTCCACAGGTCTTTCGTTGCCATCCGTGTGTGACACAGTTTCTGTATTGCTTAAGTGGTTATCCTTTGTAAATATTGTTTTAATTTCTGGTTAATGCCATAGTAGAGGCACTTGTGACTTTTGGGTGTTCCTCACAGTGGTGTGTTCAGTCATTGGAACCAGTCAGGCACATGGGTGCAATCCTCACGGCACAGCACCTGTTTAAACTCGTTTGTGATATGAGCCTGTCACTAAATGCACATTGCATGGAGGGAGGGTTTTGTGCTGAGGTTTTGTGCTCTCACCACTTCTTCAGTTCATGGAAAAGCTGGGATCAAAAAGGTCAGTATAAAAAGCAGCGTTGCACGGAGAAGAGAACAGCAGATGTTCTTATTGAAGTTAGAAGAACTTATGCCCCATCTTTTATGTTAGGAGGGATAATGGCACTGTCATTATGTCTTAAATCTGCCTATTTTGCCGCACAATGTGTTCAATGGGCTCTTTGATAAAATATAGCTTCATGCTAAAAATAAAAATAAAGGGTATTCACTTGCTCAACTTAAATATTTAACATTTTGGAAAATCCTAACCGTATTATTAAGTGTCACATTCAACTTCTTGATTTGGTTTGTTTTGCTCTGTTCCTTGTTTTGATCTAATTCTTACATTGCTCTTTCCATCTATTTCGTTTTCGTTATAACGGTACCTGAGGGATCATAGCGGGAAATGGCACAAGAGGTGAAAGAGGTTTTCAAAAAAACCAATCTGCTCTTTGAACTCTTGCAATCCCCGTGGCCACACAGGAGCATTTGGAAATTAATTGGGTCATTCATTTGGGCTTATGGCAGGCTGAAAGCCATTGTTTTCTGGCAAAGAAAAGCAGATAAATAATTAAGTACAAACTTTGGAATTATACAGTAATTTTAAAACAGCTATTCATCATTGGTCAGATTTGGTGTGGGAAAGATGACAGGCTGCCTGTCTGAAAAATAAACCTCACCTTCATAGAGTGGCGTGGAGAGATAATGCTCGATGTAAAACATAGAATTGTAAAATAACTGTGTTTTTGCTGACTAAGCTGACCTTCAGGGAGGCCTGAACACAATTCCCTGGGCACAGCTGGCTCCTGGGCTGGGAAGCAGCAATCACACCTCATAAATCCATATAGCAATGAAGATACTGCTCATTAACTTCTGTGCAGCACCATAAAGTTTGTTTATTTAAGGAATCTGAGAGGTAATGTGGTGGCATATTATTATGCCTATTAAAATCTGTAGGAATTAAAAACATGGAACATTTTTTCCATCTAAGCTTGTCATGCATGTTAGAATGATATGTTGTATCAGTGTCACACTGCAGGGCAAAGAAAGATAAAATGGAGCCCAGCCCCTCCTGAAGAAGGTGGCACACACCTTCCCACCGCTCGCTCTCTGCCCTTGCCTGGCTCCCTGACCTGCAAGGTGATTTTGCCAAGAGCGTCCATAATTCTGACATAAAGAGATGCTTGTTTACATCTTTGTGATTAGTTTGTATTATCTCAATGACTGAGTATCATGGAATCAGAGTCATTAAGGTTGGAAAAGACCTTTAACATCAATCCAACCATTAACTTGAGATCATCTGAAGAAGTTCTATACTATAAAGGTGGGGAGGCCCTGGCACAGGTTTCCCAGAGAAGTTGTGGCTGCTCCTGGATCCCTGGCAATGTCCAGGGCCAGGCTGGATGGGGCTTGGAGCAGCCTGGGACAGTGGGAGGTATCCCTGCCCATGATAGGGGGTGGAATGAGATGACCTTGAATCCTTCTAGGATTCTATGACACTTGGACCACTGTATCTATAGTCTCTATAAACAAATTATTAGAACAGAATATAGATGATCTAATGGAGAATATATATTGTGAAACTGTGTTTTTAAATTATCATTATTGTTCTTTCAAAGAAAAAACAATTACTACATAACACTGCATTAGGGCCCATAGCACATGTGCAGGTAAAAGAGCATACCCTGGGTGCAACTGAAAGTAGCTCTCAATAGGTATTTGACCTGATTTCAATACAGTCATAAATCATATAAAAAACTGAGTTAATAGAAAACTGGAGGCCAGTACAGAGGTTTCCATGGTCTCCTGTAAGAATTTATTTTAAACAAATAAAAAATTTCTCAGTATCTGAGTACCTGAAAGTCAAGCTGGTCAAACTGGTCTCAACTTCCTCACTCAAAATTAAAACATAGAAGGAAAATAAGGACTGTTATTAAGTGAAAATGGTTCTTTTTCTCCCTTTTAAACCTAACACTAGCTATGAACTGGGACAAGCTGTCCTGCTCTGTGTCAGTGAGTGACTGACTGTTCCTGCCAGAAGTGAGGCGAGTCAAAGACAGACTGCTTGTCAAGTGGAAATGCCCATCTGTGCTCTGGGGTGATATGTGTCTCACTCAGCACCGTGCATGGAGAGAGAACTTCATTCAGGGGATGAGCATCTTGGCTTTCATTCCTTCAAGGAGCAGTTCTCCAAGTCAAAGTCTTGATTAAGGTCACAGTCTGAGGTAGCACCTTCACTGCCTGTCAGTTGACATGTGCTATAATTTCCAATGCCATCTGCATACCAGTCAGCTCTCGAGGGTGAAGCTGCTTCTAGCTTGTTCTGATGATGGTTGATGATCCAATATTCAGGAGAACTGCAGCTGTTCATCTTTTTCCATGCCCCTTGGTAATAAAGCACGCTGATGTAGTAAGCTGTGTGGGTAGAACAACCTCCTTGGGTCTGTGTGTCTGCTGGCTTGCACAGGCTGAAACAGGTGAGCAGGAAAATCAATAATAGGCCTCTGCCTTGGGTAAACTGAGGAGAATAGAGGCAACCCCATAAAACAGCTTATCACAAGAGAAGGAGAAGTTTGGAGGGAACCACAGTGGGCTACCTGGTGCTCCTGCTCAAGCAGAGTCATTCTAGAACACAGGACTGTGTCCACAGACAGCTCTGGAGTATCCCCATTGAGGGAGATTCCACCCCCTCTCTGTGCAGCCTGTTCCAGTGTGAGGTCCCCTGCCCAGGACAGACGTTCTCCCTTATGGAAAGGTAGCTTGTAGGTGACTGTTGCCAGTGCTGAGGGCTTTGGGTAGGTGGCAGAAACAAAGAGTGCCTCAGTCTGTACTTTGGGTGTCATTCCAGTCCCCCCTATATGCCTGCTGAGCATTCCTCACCCATCAGGCATGAGCTTGGGGCAGGGGGCTGGCTTGGGACTGCTTGAGCACAGGGTGTGGGAGAACTGGGCACTGGATCCCTCTGTGACTGTGTGTCCATTGTGGTCATTGACACTGGGGAAGGCTGGAATGACAGCTCCTGATGGCTGAGGAAGTGCTCTGTCTGCTGGGCAGCATCCCTCTGCTGGGATGGGCCATTATTTCCTGCCATGGAGTGCTGGATCAGACTGGGGCCAATCTCAGAGTTGCCCACGCTGTGCCACACTGCTCTGCAGGTGTGGCACTGCCTGAGTGGGGTGCGGATCCCAGTCCCGTGGTGCCCCGTGCTGTCACACCTCTGCTCAGCTCACTCACCTGGGGATGTGGAGCAGGCAGGGGGCAGCATGGAAAAGGTCAAACAGCTGTCTGGGAAGAAGCATTTTCTTTCCATTTTAGAATATTAACGATCATCATGTAACACAGAGCACTTGATAGTGGATCACAATTAGGTTTGTGACCTAAAAATTATTGCTAAGTTTTCAGTAGACAAATGGACACAGGAAGAGCCCTGGGCACCATGTGACACTGGACAGCACAAAAACTCAGCTGTGAGAACAGGTCTTGTTCCATCTATGGAGCCCTGGGAAGGGGTCAGAGGACACCAGTGCAGCATGGCAGTGCTCGTGTATCCTCCTGAGGTTGGGGTGGGATGCTCTCTACACCCGAGGGTGTACAGATTCCCTCTTTCTTCTGGCAAGGCCTGCCAGACAGGGAAATCCAGTTTCCTTCCCCCCCCTGTTTTTCTTGATTGTGGGTTTTGGGGTTGGTATTTGGTCAGCTCTACAATATTCCCATTTTATCCTGTCCACCTGCAGAGTGAAGTGCTGCCAGCTACATTTAGCCCTCTCATTACCCTGAATCTTTTTCCTTTTCTACATGGTGGTGGGAATTTCTCTTGCTCTGAAGAGAGTTTTAGGTCAATTTATGTAATAAGTAGGAGAAGGTGTCAGAGCTCTTCACCTTCCCTTCTTTTCTCTCGGTAACTGCAGACTGCTCTCTGTGTACCAAATTTGTCTGTGCAGAGAGGTGCAGAGTGCAGCATACAGGACTAATATTTGGGAATTCGGGTTTCTATACAGCACACAAATCCGTGTTTCATGCCACAATTGCAAGTCCTAGAAATATCACTGATATTTGAACACTTCAAAAAGCAAACCACTGAAAGATCAAATGCATCCATGAGGCTGAGTTATTAGTGAAGTGTGATTTATAAAAATAAAGCACCAGTGATTTTATTGACAATAACTACCCAGTTTCTTACTTTAAAAGGGTTTTTTTAAAAAAATCGTTCTTAACTAAAAATTAATTAAAAGAAGAACTAATTATGGTTGCCTGGCAGTCAACTTCCCTTCCCTTAGAAATCTCAGGGAATAATTACTTGGTAAACCTTCTCTTTTTATTTTTCTTTATTTACTTAAATTTTAATTACATATGCTATGTTTGTATGAACCTAATACTTGAGAAAGGAGCTTTGCAGTAGTGGCAACCAGAGTCCTTTTGTGAATTTACAGAGCAGAAATGTCACAGCTGTTACAGGGCACAGTCTTTGGCAAAGCTGGTGTCCCACATCTCTGACCTCACCTAAGGATGGACTACAGAAGTTTGGGCTGGAAGAAATCTTAAAGCCCATCTCATTCCTAACCCTGCCATGGGCAGGGACACCTTCCACTATCCCAGGATGCTCCAAGCTCCGTTCAAACTGGCCTTAGATATTTTCAGGGATGGGGCAGCAATAGCTTCCCTTGGAAACCTCTTCCAGGACCTCCCCACCCTCACAGCCAATAATTCCTTCCCCATATTCCATTTAACCCTGCCCCCTGGCAGTGGGAAGCCATTCCCTTTTGTCCTGGCCCTCTAGGCTGTTGCCCAAAGTCCCTCTTCAGCTCTCCTGCAGCCCTTCTTCTCCAGGTGAACAACCCCAGCTCTTCCAGCCTGTCTCCAGAGCAGATGGGCTCCAGCCCTCCAATTATTTTTGTGCCTTCCTCTGTACCAGCTCCAACAGGTCGATATTCTTCTTGTGCAGAGGCCCCCAGAACTTGAGGCAGTGCTCCAGGTGGGTTCTTCGTATCACAGATGGGTGTTGAGATCAAACTTTTCCTCTGTCTAGGCTAATTTGAAGTGCTGGTCACAGGGAATGATGGGGTCAATATCCATAGAGTGATTATTGAACTGCATGGAATAAAGGAAAAAAACAAACAAACAAACAAACAAACAAAACCCAGAAAAGATAACCCAAGGTTGTGAGGCTTGTCATGTGTTGTGACCTGCCATGCAGTACATAGGTGGGCTGTGTGGTGTTTGCAGTGGCCACACCTGAGTCGGTCCCTGGTCACATTTTGCATTTGAGGAATGCTGAAAGGTGCTGTGTGCAAAGAGTATCCAGTTCCCTTCAAGTCACCTTCCCTTTGCTTGAAGCCGTGATAATCGGCTGCTTGGCACAGCCACCTCCTGGATCCAGAAATCAGATAGAGTTGTGGCCCGCGTCCTGCACCCATCCCACACCTGCGCGGGCGCTGAGCGCTCGGAGAGATGCTCTGGGGGAGATGTCTGGGAGTGATGCACTCGGGGAACGCTTTGGGAGGGATGCTGTGGAGGGCAGGCTCTCCGTGGATGCTCTCGGCGGGATGCTCTGGAGGGGATACACTCGGGAGATGCCTGTCGGGAGGATGCCATGGGAGGACGCTCTCGGGGGACGCTCTCGGGCCCGAGGGGGCACCTGCCAAGGGGCGGACGCTGCCGGACGGGAGCGAGGCGGCGGCGGGGCGCGAGACCCTCCCATTGTCTGCGGCGGGGCGGGGCGGGGGAACCGGGGCCGAGGACGGGGGAGGCCGCCCACCCTCCGCAGCCTCATTGGCGGCCGCCGAGCGCCGGTGCCCTAAATGGGCGCTGCCCGGGAGCGCTGCCATTGACAAAAAAAAGCGGCTGCGGGCGGGGGCGTGGCGGGGCTACCGCAGGGCGCCCGCGGGCAGGGGCGCGGGGCCGCCGGGCGCGGAGCGGGAGGCGCGGCAGGGCCGGCGCTGCGGAGGGGGCGGGCTGCGGCGCAGGGGCGGGCCGAGCCGATCGGAGCCGCGGAGCCCCGCACCGGCAACGGCTCCCCCGGCCCCGCCGCGCACCCGGGCAGGCGCACGCTCGGCGGAGCCGCCCCTCGTCCGCCGCCCAGCCTTCCCCCGCGCATGGCGCTGAGCGCGGCAGCCCCCAGCTCCGCACGTAAGTAACGGCTCCGCCGCGCCTTTGTGCGCGGGCCCTCCGCAGGTGAGGGGCTGCACCGCGCGTCTGGCGCTTTCGGCCGCGCCCCTGCCGGGGACAGGGGGGAGCCCGCTCAGAGCGGCCGCGGCCCGGCCCGGGGGCCCGGCTGGTCGGAGCCCCGGGGCCGGGGGAGGTGCCCGAGGGCCGGGCCGGGCCGTGGCGGCGCCTCAGGGCTGCGCTCTGCCCCGCGCAGGTGGTGGCGCGGGCACGGCTCGCGGTGACTCCCCCGGGCCGGGGCGGCGGCGGGCGCTGAGCCCTCAGCCCGGATGGAAACTGGGGGTGATGCTAGAGCGGCACCTCGGCGGGGCAGCAGAGGCGGCGGCCGTGGCGGGGTTCCAGCGGCTGCCGAGCCCGGCGCTCCCCCGGCCGCGGAGACCGGAGTAAATATGGATGGGCCCGGCGGCAGGGGGAGCGGGGCAGCCGCGGACACGGACGCTGCTGCAGCGCCGGCAGCCCCCGGGGCCCCCGCCCGCCCGCCGCCCCGCGGCCCCGGCTCCAGGGACCCCAAGCTGGTCCATCAGCGGTTCCTGCGGAGGAGCGTGGTGGACTCGGACCAGGAGGAGCCTGCCTTCGACCTGCCCGAGGCGGAGCACCAGCGGAGGATCATCCTGCTCCCCAAAACCAGGAGGATAATCGCGGAGCGGGCGAAGACGGGGCAGGAGGCGGCGGGCCGGGCGGCCGAGTGCTCAGGGGAGCCGCGGGCAACGCCGGCCGCGGGCGCCGAGGAGCAGAAGGAGCCAGGCAAGGATGCGGAGCGGAGAGAGGCGCAGGATGCTGCCAAGGACCAGGGCAAGGCTAAGAAAGAGGAGCCCGAGGAGGAGGCTGATATGAAAGCGGTTGCCACCTCGCCGGACGGCAGGTTCCTAAAGTTTGATATTGAACTCGGGCGAGGATCCTTCAAAACGGTCTACAAGGGTCTGGACACGGAGACGTGGGTGGAAGTCGCGTGGTGTGAACTGCAGGTAAGCCCAGCTGATACTTCTGTGCTTTTTTTTCTGCCTCATAAGCCGGGAACTAAAGGCGCCGTGCTGGTGTCATTCAGAGCAGCTCAGCCCTGAGCAGCCTTTATGGTCACCATCGCTTAGAATCCAGTGTCTAACTATAGCGCAATATCCCCATTGGCTCTGGATCCACCACCTTATGTACACTCCTCCCACGCTTAACCCCCTCGGCCCGGCGCCGCTGCCGCCGCGGGGGCTGCACGGGACCCGCCTGGTACAGAGAAGGTCACGCGTGGCTCCCGCGGCGTGGGAAAGGGCGGAGCGGGGATGCTCGGCTCGGCCTCAGCCCCTTCTCGGGGCAGCAGCTCCCGGTTAAAATGACACCGGCAGTCAGTGATTCGAGTGCGTTTGCAGGAGGAAAATTTCCTTTTGTGTTATGGCTTCATAAAGGCCGAGGAGCTGCTCTCGCCGACCTTCCCTCTCCCCTGCCATGAGATTGTCACTGTCCTGGTGAATGTGCCTGCCACATCAAACCTCCTAATATGCCCCGGTGCTTGCCATTTTTTAGGCACCGTTTTGCAGTACTTTGGTTAGGTCAAAGACTTAGCTGTCCAAATACCTTTGAAAAGGCGGATTTGTACATTAAAGTTCTAGATCTTCAGAATGAAGTAGTATCATTCAGTAATATCTAAAGAGAACGGAGGTTTAAATGCTGTCTTTTGCTGTTACCTTGTTCTTGGTGGGTTTTGTAGCTTTTGGTAAAAGTCACTGTAGTACATGCTTTTTCTTTTTTTTTTTTTTTCTTATTGTGAAGCCTATAGTGCCTGTTACCTCACTTTTGTTGGCATCCATTGGCATGAGACCTAGCTAAGAGAAAAACCTAATACAGAATTAATATCGTTTTATTTTCAGTCTGAGTTACTCTGCAACTTAGGTGAAAGGATGTTTAACTCTTCATTATAATTTGGGATCTTTAAAATTCCATTGGGTAGCTGAGCTTTATGGCCTACAAGAGTATTTGAAACTTACAATAACGTCTTATTGTACGTCTGAGCTCCTGGTTGGTTGTTTGTATTTTAACGTTGGCCCAATCTGTTTGTAAATTACTCCTGGCTGCCTGGGATAGCTGGGGATGGATGTACAGCCACTTCTTTATTCTCTGATGATTTCATTACACAACATACTCATAATTCATGCAGCAGTGCTCTCTTAATAAGAATTATGGGGAACACTTCTCAGTCTTCATAGTTGTGCATTCCCCGGCTTTTATCAGACAGGGATGCAGAATGGGAGCCACAGCAGCCAGGCAAGGTATGGAGGGCTGGTGGTGAGGGGTTGAACCCCTCTCTCCTCCAGCCCGGGGGTCCTGGTGGGTTTGTGGGGAAAGGGGGTCTGGGGGATTGTTAGGGGATTTAAACGAGAGCTGCTGGAGGAAAGCCTGGGGGCAGGCCTGGGCTTTTGTCTGGCTTTGCTGGGAACTGAATCTGGAGTGGGTAAGTTCTACTTCAGCAGCCTGAAATCCACGAGAGATGGTGGCTGAGATGCTGCTGGAGGGCAGCTTGGAAGAGGCTGATGCTGCTCCTGTCAGTCCATGCAGCCCAGGCCAGCCCCATCACTGCCCAGCCATAGCACAGACCCAGAATTCAGCATGATGCCAGGTTTTCTCAGAGTGCTCTAGCAGGGGGATTGACATGGATTTTCCACGTATTTTCTGTAATGGAGCAGCTTTAACAACCAAAGCCTGTCAAATGTATTGGTGAACACTGCTTGGAAGTGCTGGTCTGGATCATGTACACCTAAGGAAGAGACTGGGAAGGGAAAACTGCAGTGTGAAAGCTTTCTTACCTGGTGAATGGCCTTCTTATTCTTAATTACACTTGTTTAGGAATTCTTGTACTGACTGCGTGTGAAGAAATCTGTATAATGCTCAAATTCCCATTAGTTTTCACTATATGTGCTTCAGCCCAAATCAGATCTTACTGCTAGGTATTTTCAATTTGGTACAGGATTTGCTTTAGGCTTCTTATTGTGGAAAGAAAACTATTGTTTGGCTGCTTTAGAGAACATGGTGTGAATCCCTTGGAGGCAGGGGCTGCTGGGTCTACTTAAACTCTACTGTGTGCAGTTTTGAGTGGTGCCGAAGGTAAACGTGAGATGGTATGCGACTTCGGAAGCCAGTACTTCGGTCTGGATTGGGAAAGCCTCATTGAATGACAAAAGCCTTTAACTACAGGATTAAAGCCTGTGCCTCTGGATTGCATTTGCGTGGAGGAGGCTATGGGAGAAGGTGTGAATTAGCTGTGTTGTCTCTTTGACTTGCAGAATACTCTCAGTTCAGCTGGGGAATTTTAGGGAAAACATTCAGAGGGTGCTGTCAAGTAAATCCCTTTATTCATGGCTGCTTTTTTTTCCTTTTCTTTTTTTTTTTTTTTTTTTTAACTGTGAGCTGTGTCAGTTGGATCTGCCCCGATTTGTGTTTCCCTGCACAAATTTGAAGTTCCCTATAGGTAGCAGGAGACTGAGTGGAAGCCATCAAATCACCAAGCTGTTGGAGACAAAATGCCTTCCTCTGCAGCCTCACACCATCAGAACCCAGGCTAGAGCCTTTTGTGGAAAAATTGCTGCAACCTGTAGTATTTATCTTGTAGAGATGCACTTGTGCTTGTTCCACTTGGAGCAGGGAAATTAAAGTGGACAGTGTTGAGGTTCCATGCAGGCATTAATCCTGGCCTAGCTCAGCGGTTTTTCAGCCCGCTTGTGCTGTTGCCTGTGTGCCTTTGTCCATCTGTACAAAGGCCTTGCGAGCCATTCTTGTTCAGTGGCTTTATTTCATTGAAAAGATGGCTTTAGGGTTCAGAACTGAAGTCATAGCTCTGATTAGGGCGGGACCCAAGCGCTAACCAGATGATCTGGATTTTAGACCTGTCTGAAAAGGTGAAAGCTGTAGTTGAATTCTAGCTAGAAAATAAGGCTATTGTTCCTTCATGAAGCTGAAGTGCTACAGCAGGATTAGTGTGCCCTTACAGTTTTGGAAGGGTTTGCATTCCAAGGTTTTCAGCAGCTATAATTAATATTAATTGATGGCGTACAATTGTTGTGTGGTGAGGCTTTGGCATAGCAGTATTGCAGTGTTGTACTCCTAAGTAAAGTGTTGGGTCATGAATAAGGAATACAGGCTTTGCCACTCCCCTGCTTGTAAGCCAAATATTCGGTTTAGTTAGATGAATGGTTTCAAAATACCCACCATGTTTCCCTTTGGGAATATATAGGGGCTCTGCAAAGAGTCAGACCTGGTATTGTGAAATGCAGAGGCCTCATTGTACTCTATGGTTCTTGCTTGCACTGTCAATACCACCATTGTATTTAATTTTAATTTTTTTTTAATTGAGAAATGGGGAAAGGCTGAGTTGTCCTATCCTGCTGTTGCAGGAAGGTGTGGGATGCCTGGCAATCATCACAGTCTTGTGCCCCATATCAAAATTCCAGGGCTTTTTTCCCTGAAAAGAGTAGTAACTCCAGGATTTCAAGTAGTGTGGTAGTTTGGCTTTTGTTAGTGTCCTTGCTGGCTGGCAGCATTCATCTGATGTCGAAATAATAGCAGGTTACTGTCTGTGCTGGTAATTTATTGGCCAGATAGACTTTGTAGTGTAAGTGAACAGAGTAATTTAGAAAATCTGGGAGAAGAAACAAGACAGAGACTATATCTGAAAGCTTGAGTCTGGTATTGCTGTCTGCTCACACTAAGTGAACTTCAAGACCAGTTTTGTCTGTTTCCAGTTAATTCTTGTGTCTGTGACTTCTGTTTAAATTGAAATAATTGATTAAGCTGTGCTCTATGGTGTCAGTATGAAAATGTTTGCCTGTATCACTGGTGTTTGTTAGCAGAGCTGTTACCCTGGCATGGAGAAGCAGGGCAGGGATATGGTAGTGAACTATTAATAGACTGCTTCTCAAATTCAGTAAATAAAATAGAGCTGGGTCAGGCTTCACATTCTGCTTGTGAATCACACAAGACTCCTTTCTTTTGCTTTGAGCACATTGTGCCTCAAGGTTGATTGTGTGCTCTTAATTCTGGTGAAACTCTTGATGCTAAATGTGTGGGTCCAGCTGCCATAAGAAGAAATTACTTCAAATCAGAGCTAGATGTAAAGGATATTTCTGGTCCCTTTGGTCATCTCATATCCACAGCTGATGGGGGGTGGAAAAAGTTGATGTTGCAAGCTGTCACTGTGGTGATCCTTGCAATTGATATGCAGTCTGACATGAGTGACGTTTACATTGGTGATGTTTTGTGGCTAGGGTGTAACAGAGGTTTAAGAGTTCGAAGGCAATGGTAATGATGTGCTAAAAGATGCTGGCCTCTGGAGTTAGTGCATTTTGGTAGTCTGAACGACTAGAGTTGCTGCAGAGGTTTGAAAGAGTGTCTCCTGAAAGGTAGAAGACCCACTGTAAGGGTTAGGTGTGAAAGCATTGTTGAGGAAGGAGGCTCCTGCCTCAGGAGCCTACTGCAGTGGTACATGTGGGTTCAGTGAGAATTGAGAAGTTTGGTTTTTAGATTTGCCGCGATGTGGCTGTTGATGGCCAGCAGCAGGACACTTACCTGTGTGTGCCTTAAGCTCTGGACTGGGTCTGCTGGCCAGAAGGCATAAATACGAGCTCAGTGCTGATGTGCGATGCCTGGACAGGCCGTAGGTGTAAGGCAAGGGCAGCCAAAGGTGTGTCACACAAGATATGTGACACTTGGCACTCTTAGTGGAAGAGACTTCTTCACTGCGCTGCAACAGGAGGGGCTTGCAGATAGCAGCTGGAGGATATCCAGAAGGGTCATGTGGAAGCAAAACTGGTTTGCTTCATGTATGACGTTCTATTTGGAAATGTATCTTTTCTCTCAAGTGACACTTGTGGACAGCATGGGTGCTATCCCAGTGTTGATTTTGATGTGCCAAAATTGGTCAAGAAAGGCAGCAGAGGATTTTCCTTGTGGTGTTGATAAGTCAAGTGGAAACAACCTTCAGTCCAGTACCTTGCTATTCCTGTGTAGCTCTGAAAGGAGGGAGCAGCTCCCTGATTGTGCTGCCCTCCTGCCTCCTGGGAAGCAGAGGTCAGCCCTCCTGTAGGAGGGGTCACAGCCGCCTTAGCCAGCACTGCCTGGCTGCAGCTGCTTCTGCCTGGACTCTGCACCAGTACAAGAGTAGTTGTACATCCTTCTAAACCCAGTTACTACATAAACCACAAAATAGAGCCCCTTTTATGTGTGACTGGTCCCTTGCTCTGGAATGGACTGATCTTCAAACCATAAGCAACTTCCTCTATCCCTGATTAAAATTTCGTTGTCCTCCAATGGAATCAGGTCCATATCTCATTTTGGCTTTATGCTTATCCCAAACAGTGTGCTTGTTGAGAATTTTTGTCCATTCATAATTAGCTACATAGCTTCTGAGAGATTCTTTTCACATGCAAATACCCATGTCCTGTAAAAGACAATGGGAGTTTGGACATGGAGTGGATCACAAGTCCTGTTTGTTCTCCCCTGTCCCCTGCCATCACCTGTGTTGTGAATACAAGTTGTGACATGTCACTGAACACCTCCAAGCCTTAGGAAGCATCTTATTTCCCAGCTGGTTGCCTGTAACAATTGGTAAACCTGGACTGAGTTTCAAATCAGCTGGTAAAAAATGTGCACTGAAAACTTTCTGGAGTGACTCTTCTATGATGTGCAGATAGTGGGGGGTGGTGATATCTCTTCTCAATCCATTAAAGAAATATAAGTAAACTCATACCTGTACTCATCTTGAGTATCTGCTGCCCTTCTAGACCAACCTTGGTTTCAGGCACATCAAAATCAACACTGGGATAGCACCCATGCTGTCCGCAAGTGTCACTTCAGGGAAAAGATATTTTATGGGAGATGCTCCATCTTGGTCTTGAATGGTCTTACCTGTGCGTTCAGTTCACCATAATCCCCAAAATGCTTTAAAAAAAATTACACACACTGGAAAATGATTTTACTGTACAGTGTTAGTACAGTAATATGGCTGTGTGATACAGTGGTTAAATGTGCAGTGGGAGTAATGGGCAAAATGAAAGACCATGTTCTGGGAATGTCCATCTTCTTTAAACTATCAAGGAAGGAGTAACGAAGACCTAATACCATCTGTTCTTCAGTTGTTTGCTGCCGAGGGCTATAAACCACTTATTCATGATCTCTGAGGAAAACCGAGAGAAGGCAGGACCAAGTAACACTGTGAGGGATTCTAACTTGGCCATGTGAATTCAGTCTGATCTTCATTCTTAAAGGAAAATTAAATGCGAATTTAATTAACAGGTCTTAAAGGACCTTCTTAAAGAAAAATTCAATGTTCTTAGAATGCTATTTGATCCTGTGATGTATCTCAGCACCACCTTTCTATATTTAATTTGAGTTTTAGATATCGATTAGATTAACATTTTTTGTAAAAAAGAAAAAATGAAAACCTAAAAGGAAATGAGCATTTTTTTTGTTACACACGAGTCCTGTTTTGTAATGCTTTTGTGTGGGAGGAGGCTGTACAGTAGCTGGTTGCTAAAGCTGTTAATATATTTTTCAGATTCTGGAAGTCCTGACATAGTTCATCTCTCTCTATTTTAAAGGCCTTTTGCTTCATCAAAATTCAGAGAATTTGAAAGTAAACCTGTATGGATGATGGCTGCCTTATTGTTTGTTTGGGGATTTTTTTGTTTATTTATGTAGTTTTGGGGAACTGTCAAGTATTTTCCAACCATTAACTTTTTTGCAAAGCATGAGTCTCTAAGCTGTGGTTCAGAACTGAGCATGGTAATGTGATATTCTGTATTCCTGAATTAACAGGGCTTGTCCAAAGGCACTGTCAGTGCATCTCACATGCTTAAACTGCCTAAAACCCAGTCAGACTAAACAGATAGAGGAAGGGTTTTTTCTTTAGCTGAAAAATAAAATTTGTTCTATATTCTATAAAATAAAACTTTATTAAAAAGAACAGATGATAGTTGGTCACCTCATGTATTGAGAACTGAGTATTGATTTTACAGAAGTAGGATTTGATTTTAGCCACACAAATACTATCTGGACCAGGCACTGCCTCTGTCTGCTTCCGAAATGGACATTCCGTTCTCTCACTAGCGCGTGCTCAAAGGATTAAAGTTTTGGTGTTTATTCCAGATTTTTATACAATAAGCAGCTTTTTCACGTTGCCTTTCCTGATGCTGGATTGCTTCAGTTAGAGCAGCATTTCAGGTGCCCCACTGTGCTGGCCAGAGCTGGTGCAGCTGTGGTGCTTGACTGAGCAGAATCAATCCTACTGTTCAAACAGAATGCTTGGGACTGTGGCGGGGGGGAAATCACAAAATTTCCAGTGGATGTAGCTCTTTGCTGCAGCCCTGTGCTGCACTCTGCTGAAACCCTGGAATCAGTTTTACAGGAGACAGATATTATCAAAATAGGCTTGTTTTGTTCCAGGCTTTGCCGATTAATTAAGGGAAACAGGCATGGTTGTGTGCCTCTGAACTTGTTTTGTTTCTCTTTCATATCAGTGTGTGTTTGGAGAGTTGTTGTAGATAATAAAGCAAGTGTTACACTAATGAAATGGGCTTGCTTTTATCTCAATCGTAACACTTGTATTGCTAAGAATGGCAGAATATTCTCTTTTGAAAGCATGAAACTGCAGGAGCCGTGCCCTTCACTCTTTCCTTAGCTGCCAGGGCAGTAGTTTAAGGCAGTTTGGTAAAGGCTCCAATGAGCCTCACACATGTGAGGGGAGCTGGGAATGAATCTCCCCTCATGGTGTAAGTTCTTTAGTCTAAGTTTGGCCATTGTAGGAGGGGAGATGGGCACGACCTCTTCTAGGTGTCATGTCAGAGGAGAGTAGGTGCCATCACTCAGCTCTGTCTCCGTGTGATGGGTGTGCAGTTTGAGGAATGGCTGAAGAGTTAAATTTCTGGGTCCCATCTGTGCTCACACATGGGGGGCACATTCCAAGGCTGAAGCCATTGGGGTGTGTGCTGGAGGCGGGAGCTGCTGTGGGCACCTTACCTTGAGGAAAGGCACAGAGCCCTCAGTGTGCTGGCAGCTGACCACTGGCTGTCAGAGCCCCAAGTGCCTTTAATTGAGTTCATTTGGACCCAGGTCAGTTTTATGCCTTATTTTTACGGTCTCATGTTAAAGTAAGCCAACCGGATAGATTCCGATGCGATACAAGATACTGCTGTGGAGGCACACTGTGGCTTCCTCTAGGCTATGGACAGCTCTGAATCCCTCTGTGAGCAAGAGGATTAAGCTTTCTTTTCAAAGTACAGAAAGAAGAAACTTGTAGCAAATAACTGGTTGAAAGAGGGAAGTGAAATGTCTTTTTAAGTTGCTGGAATAAATGATAATTTTTATGTTTAGGACTTGACTGGTTGAATTTCTGTCTTTGCTCTTGAGCACTTTGCCAGAACCTATTCTCCTGCCATGCAATAAGTACACAACATCCTCACAGGGGCTGCTAACATGGAAGGAAGGCTTTGATGAGAGACTGACATCCCTGACCGTGAGAAACAGTGAATAAAAAGTGTGTGATTAAAATGTGTGATTAAAATGTGTATCTGTCCACTTGGATGAATCCATTATGACAAGTTTTAACCAGTAAAGCTACAAAAGTATTAGAGCATTTCTTTCTCTAAGTAACACTAAAACATTAAATACAGCTTCATTTACTGAAGTATGGATATACTTTTTTTAGCATGTTTTTTTGTTTGAGGGAAGGGCATAACAAGCTCAGGCTTATGCATCTGTGGGCTTCAAAGAACGTTTTGCTGCATGGCTGTGTTTTGAGGCTTTCCAGTGGGAAATGAGACACTTGGTATAGTGAAGCCTGGTAGTTCAAGAGCAACTGCCACAAGGAGAGGACTGGGGATTTGATTTTAGCCATACAAATAGTATCCAGACTTCCTTTTACTTGTGTTGTCGCTGAATAACAACCCCATTTATAACAAACACTGCTGGGGTTGTAGCCATGCTGGGAGGGAATCTCCCAGCCTGGAGCTGCTGATGGAGAGTGCCTGGAATGGGAAGGTCTGTGCCTGGGGCAGTTGGATTTGTCCAAGCAGGACACCACAAAAAATACACAGTTTACAAACTCAGGACCTGAAAATTCAATCCAGTGATTGCTGCTGAACCCTGCATTCTCTGGGTGTGGAAGGTGTGACTGGTGCTGGTGTGGATTTGTTACAGGTTAGGGAAGGGTTACATCAGCCCCTTCCTGCCTGCCTTTGACATTTTTAGAATCACAAAAGGGTTTGGGTTATAAAGGAACTTAAAGACCATCTTGTTTCAGTCCCCTGCCACGAGCTTGGACAATTACCACTACAACAAGTTGTCCCAAGCTGCATCCACCCTGGCTTTGGACATGTCCAAGGATGGGGCATTCACTGCTTCTCTGAGCAACCTGTGTCAGTGCCTCATCACTCTCACTGCCTTGTTAGGGAGGCTTTATTAGTAAAATGGATGCTACCTCACAAAAGCTTTCCAGCAGGCCTTTAATAAGCAGTTTAAATTTCTCGTTCCCTTCTCGTTCCCTTCTCGTTCCCTTCTCGTTCCCTTCTCGTTCCCTTCTCGTTCCCTTCTCGTTCCCTTCTCGTTCCCTTCTCGTTCCCTTCTCGTTCCCTTCTCGTTCCCTTCTCGTTCCCTTCTCGTTCCCTTCTCGTTCCCTTCTCGTTCCCTTCTCGTTCCCTTCTCGTTCCCTTCTCGTTCCCTTCTCGTTCCCTTCTCGTTCCCTTCTCGTTCCCTTCTCGTTCCCTTCTCGTTCCCTTCTCGTTCCCTTCTCGTTCCCTTCTCGTTCCCTTCTCGTTCCCTTCTCGTTCCCTTCTCGTTCCCTTCTCGTTCCCTTCTCGTTCCCTTCTCGTTCCCTTCTCGTTCCCTTCTCGTTCCCTTCTCGTTCCCTTCTCGTTCCCTTCTCGTTCCCTTCTCGTTCCCTTCTCGTTCCCTTCTCGTTCCCTTCTCGTTCCCTTCTCGTTCCCTTCTCGTTCCCTTCTCGTTCCCTTCTCGTTCCCTTCTCGTTCCCTTCTCGTTCCCTTCTCGTTCCCTTCTCGTTCCCTTCTCGTTCCCTTCTCGTTCCCTTCTCGTTCCCTTCTCGTTCCCTTCTCGTTCCCTTCTCGTTCCCTTCTCGTTCCCTTCTCGTTCCCTTCTCGTTCCCTTCTCGTTCCCTTCTCGTTCCCCCACCCCTCTAAAAGTTAAAAGGAGACAGTTCCGCTCTTAACACCTTCTACACTGCCACAGGATATATACACATATCCTTTTTTCACATTCCTTATTTTTCTTTAGAGGGTCTTCTTAACAATTGCATTAAATTAACTCCTGTGATTAATCTGATGAGATGCCATTTTACCTGAGAGCCTCCCAGTTGTGCAGGGTGTTTCCTTGGGCACTGCTTTGTGCAGCCTTGGGACCATCAGTCAGTGAGCATCTCGTGTCTCTGAACATCCTGATGAACCTGGGAGAGAAATCAGAATTTGCAGAGAAACAAAGGAAAATAGGGTGGCACCTAGTGAGACAAGATACAAAGGCAATTTATAACCTCTTGTGCCATAATTGTTTCTGATTCTTAGCAGTGACTGATGGTTGTTATCTTTCTGCCTGCCTTGTTGATGCTTTGCTACTGCAGTTCTGCTCCTGCAAGTACAGTCCACATGCTGGAAGTGCTTTTTTTTAAAAAAAAACAAGCATCCATAAAGCTTATATATTCTGCATTTTTTAGGCTTTATCCTGTTTGCAATCTCTCTTGAGTTCTAGAATTGAAATTGTAAATTATTATTTCTGTTAGAGAAAGGAAAAAAGTCATTGAAACATTTCCACAAAGCTAATTTTTGAGTGCAAAAAGAGATAATGTAATGTTTTGTGAACTGTGACCTTGGTGCCTTGAAAGATGTATATATTTCCTAATGGATTTCTGACAGCAGGGTAACTAATGAAATTCTCTGGCAGTGGAGTCCTTGGTGCCTAATAGGATGTGAACTCCCTGTGTGGCTGCTTCAACTGTTTGGTTATTTCTGATAGTGCTCTATCAAGTTTACAAAAAATTGAGAAGTGCTTTGTTTCCATGTGTTGCTACCATGATTTACTCACTAAATGTGTTGTGGAACATATTTTCCTCAAGCAAAGGCTGAAAATCAACCTTTGAATGTGTTTTTGACAACCACTAGAAATAACAAGAATGGGTGACTTCTTACTCTTACGATCACACAGTGGTTTGTTTTAGAAGCTGCCTTAAAGCCCATCCAGTGCCACTCCTGCCATGGGCAGGGACACCTTCCAGCCAGTCCCAGGCTGCTCCAAGCCCCATCCAACCAGGGATCCAGGGGCAGCCACAGCTGCTCTGGGCACCCTGTGCCAGGGCCTGCCCACCCTCACAGGGAACAATTTGTCCCATAAAATAATTCTTACTCTTCATATATTGGTTAAGTTGATGCAAGATAACAAACTCCCAGTAGTTTTGTATGTATTTTTCTTGGAGGATACAGCTTTCACTAACCTATAATCTGTGACACAGCAAAGTGTTTAATTGTGTGACTGAAAAAAATGGATGGACTGGTTTAACTGGAAGATCTTACATATGCTGGAATGTTAGATAGTTTTAGAGGTCTAAGACAGATGAATAATTAGTCATAAAAACATGATCACCTGTTTTTAAGGTGTTCAGTTAAAAAAAAAAAAACAAACCAAAAAAATCTTAAAAAAGAAACATACTGTTTCTAAGGTGCTTGTGTACTGAAGTTTTAACCCCCCTGCTGCAGGGTTTATACATGTTTCAGTAAGCATTCTGTCTAGTCTGTTCTTTAAGGATGTGACATATTTTGAAATGTGGTAACATTGTCAGAGCAGAAGCTTTTATTCTTAGGTTGCCCAAAATTCCCATGTAAGTTTATCTGCTTTAAAAATAATTGCATGCACTGATCGTGCTGGCATGGTGGCAGGTCTTAAGAATCTGGCATGATCAAAGTGAACACACAATTGTTTTAAATGGATGGGAGGCATGAGAAGCCATGCTGTAGCTGTGTAGAGTATGTAGCAGTGTGTAAGCCTGGACTGGGGCTGTAATCCCCACAGGGGAAATCTCAGTGCAAAATCAGCATTGTTTGCAAATACGTGTGTTTTTATAACACAGAGAGAGTTGGTGGTTCCAGGGCTTGACTTCTCCTTAACCTTAGATATGGAGGTGAAAATACAGGCTCAAATGCTTCCTTTGCTTTTCAGAGAATATTCTAGTAATTCTATCTTTCTTTATGAAGCTGATTTAAGGAACATTGTAGCTGCTCT
Organism: Anomalospiza imberbis; assembly: GCF_031753505.1. Classification (NCBI taxonomy): domain Eukaryota; kingdom Metazoa; phylum Chordata; class Aves; order Passeriformes; family Viduidae; genus Anomalospiza; species Anomalospiza imberbis. Next base: position 372,679 of record NC_089691.1, read on the forward strand.
CTGGCTTCATTTTTTAGTGTTACACCTTGTTTAATAGCTGATGTGGGATAAATCTGGGAACAACACTGCAAGTGGAGGTGTAATCCCTAAAGAGATGGCTGTGGAGCGATTTGACTTGATTTAGGTTGCTTCGGTCTCACTGTTGAATTGCTGTTTTCTTCCATACTCGTGGCAAGTGTTTTCCCTTTGGATTCTTGGGCTTTGCTTAAGGCTTGTCCATAAGAAGTATGTGAGCATTACTTTAAAAGACCACACACACCTGTGCAATAATTACCATAATAAGGTGTTTGGACAGGTGACATAAATTCAAGAATCTAAATTTGTCATTGTCCTGCTAAATTTAATGCCTGGTGTTTTGAGGCATATGGGCTTTGAAAATTAATTGCAGTACATGGCATTCATAATGCAATAGGTAATGTGCTTCTGGTAGGTTGAATGATTTAAAAAAAACCCCAAATCTTCTTTAGCTTGTGCGTTCTCAGGTGCTTTCTTTTAAAAGTGCCTGGAGTCATTTAGGTGGACTGTAAACTGGTTAGGTAGTTCTGCCTAAGGCTTTTACAAACATCTAGAAGTGTCTTTACTCTGCAGCTGATGAATCAGCTCTCCCTTGAGTGCTGTGTGTGAGACCGGGCAGACATTCACTGTCATACTCTAAGGTCCTAGAAAGTTAAGAAATTTGGGGTTTAAAACGGAATTGCAGCTCCAATGAGGGCTGTGCTAAAACTTTTGTTTCATTGCAGTCAATGAATTTTTCATGACAGTTCTAATTTTGAAAGCTTCTGAAGACAAAGCTTCAAAATATTTTAACATGAATCACTTCATGACTTACAAGTTTTTTCCCATCTTGGAAATGTCTGGGCTTTTGTATGGGATGGTAATCCATGTCTAGATCTTGATGTTTTATTGTTAAAACTTTTGTGATATTGAAACCATTGACTTTCATGACAATCAGCTAAATCTGATGGCAAGACTAATCCAGCCTCCTGCTGCAAAAAGCCCTTTGCTGAATCGCTCTGAGCATCCTCTTCAGAGAGATCTAGAATTTAACTACAGCTACTTAGAACCTCTTAGAGCTCCAACTTGTACATGTTTAATCTTTTAGACCAACATAATCTACAAGAGCTGGAGTATTTAGTGTATTTTTAATCTTGTAGACTAAAATAGGGATACCAAATGGATATCCCTATTATAAAGGGATCCCAGCTTACTGATGTCACAGACAATATTTTAAAGTACTCTACCTGAATTTTAGCCTTGCAAACTAAAAAATATGTTCTGGTAAAAGAATGCTATTTGCAGTAGATCATATTCTGTTAGTTTCAAGAGTGCTCACAAACTGAGTGGTCTCTGAGAACTTTCTAATTAAGAGCTTGATGAAAACCAAGTTTTTTTCCAGATGAAAGGCTCGGCATAGTGTGATGCTGCTACTGAAAACCCAGGGAGGCTGCCCACTGCTCTAGTTCTTTGCACTGCAGCAGAGAAATCTCACAGATTATTTCTATAATCAGGTTAATTGAAAGAGTGGAAAGGATAAGGAGAATTTTTCTGGATTTATAATTAAGGGAGAGCGGGAAGGACTGATGTGGCCTGTGTCTTGGTAGCCAGCAGTTGGGAGTGCATGATGGGGGCCAGTGCCTGCAATGCTCTTTTAATAATATATTTTTCATGTGTATATTGTTACAGGGGGAATTAATGTGTTTTTGTCCCATGGAAATGTCTAGTAAGAAAAGTGTGTGATAAGAAAAATCTCTTCAACCAGCCTTGTCTCAGTTTTCAGGGGAGGAAACTCCTGACCCTCATTTGAGTTTCTCCCACTCTAGGAAAGGTAATGGGAAGTAAACGCAAAAATGAAACTACCCTGGTGTAGTTCAGTTTTTTCCTTTTCATGTTCAGTAGGCGAGGGCGTTGATTTTTCATCTTGTATTTCCTGGTTCCTTTCAGAAGCTGCAGATTGGGACTGGTCTTTTACCTTTACCACCTGCATAGTTGAAAGTTGGAAATACTGAATCCTATTCCAGGCTGAGCCCACGAGATTTTTAGAAGAAATTAGTTGTGTGTGTTTATTAAGTTTCAAAATCTTATTTTCATGTGAAATGTCTTAATATTGTCGTGCATGTTCTTGGTGTTTGGTGCTTGTAGGGCTCCAGGTGTATCATAGCAAGACCAAGGACTCCCCTTGCTTACCCACAGGGTACACATCTGGGAGGTTTGTCAATTGAATCGTAGCCCAAACCTCTGTTGACATATTTGTTTCCTATCCTGTTTTCTTCTGTGTCATTTGAAACCATTTTTATTCAGGGTACTGTTCTTAAGGACCTACTGTGTACTTAATAGATTTTTTTAAAAAAGAAAAACCGACTAAAAATGTCCCATTGGGAATGAAGAGTCATCACAGAGCTTTTAATTTGATATCCAACCAAGCAGCCGTGGTATTTAATCCATCCTTGGAACAGCAGCCAACATATAAAAGCCACAATAAGAAAACTGTTAGTTATATCCTCCTCTCTGTTTAGTGGGATGTCCTCTAAACTTACCAATATGGACCTATGGTGGCTTCCTTTAAATGTGGTTTAGTTTATTCCTCTAAGGTTTTAATAAATAACGAGAAGCCGTCTGGGCTTTATGGAATAACTCATTGCACTTCATCTCTTTATTTCCAGATAATTGTTTTTTGCAATGGGTATCCCTATTGTAAGGGATTCCAATTACTAAAGCCACAGAAAATATTTATTTATTCTGAACAGACCTATTCCTGTAATTTCTTCAAAGTCCTATTTTTATGTTAGTTTAGCTCTGCTGAGTTACTTAAGAGGTGTTTTTTGTTTTGGATTTAAGTGCACACCTATTTTTTGTAAGAGATTTTTTATATTCTCTCCATCTGTTTTGCATAACTTTTTAGGTTGAAGCATTCCTGAATTTCTTTCTCAAGAGCCTGCAAATTAAATTGAGTGAGGAAATATTTTCTTCACTTTACATAACAATTTAAATAAACTATTGCATGTCAAATCAAGCTTTTATTATAATGAATGCAAGGTGCACTGTAAGACTTGGTTGTGCCATATAATATTCTGCAGTTAATGAAAGATCTTCTGTCTGAAGGTAAAAATATGAAAACAATCAAGCAGATTCTTCTGTGACAGTAGTTCTCAGCTGTTGCTGAGAAATTGAAGCTGTCTTCTGAGGAATGTATTCAGATATCTTTTTTTGTCATCAGAAATGAAACTTGGGCAGAGATGGCTGCAGGTGTGTCTCCATGTGTGGCCTCTGCATCTCCCCATTCTGCCTGGTGTGCAGGGTGGGCTGGGGCATCTCCATGGGACCAAGCTGTGTCTGTAGGGCAGCAGCTCGGGAGAGGGGTCTGACCAAGAAGGGGTAATGGGGCAGGGCAGAAAGGCAAGGATTAGTTGGGTTACCTGCTGTGAAATCTGTTTAGCAAGACATGTGTGGGTATTTCAGGAATGGGAGATAAACTGTGATGAGATCAGTGGGTGGTGGTGATGGCCATGAGGCTCTGGGGAGCCCTGTGGGCACTGCCCTCCTGCTCTGTTAACTGGCACAGGCAAACAGAATCATAGACACATTAGGGTCGGAAAAGATCTCTTAAGACCATCAAGTCCAACCATCCCCAGCACCACCACCATGTGCACCACTAGACCAATTTCCAAAGTGCTAAATCCACGCATTTCTTGGATACTTCTAGGGATGGTGACTCCACCACTGCCCTGGGCAGCCTGTACTGGGGCTGAACAAAAATTTCTGTGAAGAATTTTTTCCTAATACTCAAACTGACCCTCCCTTAGCGCAACCTTAGGCCATCTCCTCTTGTCCTGTCTCATTTGTTGCCTGGCTTGTTACCTGCATAACTTGTTGCATGAATAATTTCAGCTGTTTGGAAACAGGGAATTTTAACAGAGCCTCTTGTAAAGCAGGGCTGCAGGTCAGTCTGCCACTAGGGCCTTTTCTTCCCATGCACAAGTTGTTCTTGCACAGGCTGTTGCTTGATTGCCTGTGCTATTGAGGAAGAGAATGATTCATAGGAGCGAGTTCCTAATGTTCCTTCCTCTCAAAACATGGGGAAATGCAGTGAAAGCTGGTCATGGAGAGCTCTGTCCACATGCAGAGGCACAGTTACACAGTGTGGGCATGAGGAGCAACAAGAGCTGTTGTCTGCAGTGAAACCCCGTAAGTGGTGGAGATCAGTAAGTTTGGCATTCCACACCAACACACAGGGCAAAGGGAATTGGGATTGTCCCAGATGCTGATTCGTATGCTTGATCTCAGCTGTTTGCATAGTATTCACTACTGTTTGGACACAGCAGAGTGAAAATGCAGCTCAGGAAAGTTAATCAAGGTCTTAAGATGAGTGAACCATGCACTGTGCTGCCTTGTTGGGCACGCCAGGGCTTTCTGCCCTGCTGGTTTCTCATGGGCAGGCTATCCTTGGGGCTCTGCAGTAGCCTGGAACCTGACACACATCCAGCTTGTGTCAGGTTGAATTTGGCTACTGCTGGAAATCATGTTGCACTGCTTGGCTCTTTGGGTTTCGGCTTTTTTTTTTTTTTTTTTTTTTTTGGGAGGTAAATAATAAAGTAACGTCAGTGCAGCAGAAAATTGGGATGGCACTCCAAGTGTTTTTCCTGGGAAGATAAGGGAAATGAATGGATGCTTGTAAGAAGGGTGACTCAGGGACTCAGGATGACTGAGGGAGGGGAACAGGGAGGAGTTAGGATGTATTGGGATGGATGGTTGTGGAAAGGAACAAGCTCACAGTTCAGGAGTTGCCAGCAATATGCAGTCAGAGCAGGGATGCCTTCTTATTCCCCTCTCTCCTGGGATGCCTGAACCCTCTCCTGGTTCCTTCACCTAAGTGGAGCTGGCTTGTGAGCTCTTCAGTGTGAGGTGGGGGTTGGAGGCTTTCTTCCCTCTGGGTAGGATTTTGCCTGAATTACTCTTTTTCCTTTTGCATTACATTTGCAGTGGGTCGTGGAGAAAGTCCTTGCCCTTTCTCTGCCTTCCAGGTGGGATTCGGGATTGGTGCTGCCCTTCAGCTGCTGCTCTGAGCAGTACCTTTTGTGTCTGCTGGCCACTTGCCTTGCTGTGGTGGGCAGGGACAGCTGGCATCACATGCATGCAGCAGTGGGGCTGGGGGGAGATGTACAAAAGTGGGCTGGCCCAGGTGGCTTGGATGTGAATGCAGTTGCTGGGAGAGGAGAATGCAGAACCTCCTCTGAGGTGTTGCTTTAGGAGGGATGTATCTAATTGGGATGTATGAGCCACTTAAGGCTGTTCTGAAAAGCTGTTTCTATTTAAAGATTAATATCCCAAATGCTGCAGTGCCTGTTGCCTTTCCTGGGTTTTCCTTCTAACTGGAGTGCCCTGTCCCATGGTTCTAAGGCAGAGCAAGCGCACCAAGATCCAAAAGGTTTTCCAGAAAATGAGTTAGTGCTGTATTGTGTACCTGGTCCCACAGGTAAACTATGGCTCAAAGTCTGAGCACTCACGTTAACCTCAGCTGGTGCTGAGTGTTGCAATGTCTGCTTTTCAGATTCATTTTAATTAAGAATCTGTTGAACACCTGCTGTGGCTCTGCTCTTCCCAAAAGCAGGGATATGTATCAGTAAGAGAGTTGTGAGCCATGAACTCTGCTCTCAGATGATGTTCCCCAACCTTATTGTACAAAATGTTGGGCACTTCCCTTGGATAACTGGCCACAGGCTACTGGTGCAAACCACTGCATGCATCTCACTTCAAGAAAGATGTGGGACTGGTCCTTCAGAATCCAGTACGTGGTTACAACACCACAGAGAGATCTCAGATACGTGGCTGATAGTGAGAGATGGTTTTTCCATTTGAAGACTAGTATCTGAAAAACAACCCAAACACTTAAAGGAGGATGTCAGTGAATGAGTCTTCCTGGCCACCATGTACAGGCAAATAATTAATGGGCTCAAAATGAAACCAAGGACATGTAGGTTAGAGAACAGGGAAATGTTTCTAACTAAGAGGAGTTAGGCATTGACAAATATTCCGTAGGCAGGCTCACTGGAGCTGTGTGCAGGTCTGTCAGGAATATTTTAAAAATCATTGCTCCTATCTTGGAGCAGATGTGATATTTCCTGGTGACTTCCAGATCCACTTGCTGCAATTCTCTTTCTCTCTCCCGTGGCATTGGTCACACACTCAGTGTCACAAGGTTTTCACTGACATTGATGTGGTCAGTCCTGTGAGCACTGTTATTTCAACCAGCACATGAATAATATAAGTTTGGTTTAGTTTGGTAAGGAGCCAGCCTGAAATGAATAGTCATCTCATCTTTAAACTGAGATGTTGGCAAGTTCTGTTTGCAATTATTTCATAAACAGTGGGTTGAACTGGTTTGAGATAGCGTAAGGCTTATGGTGCATAACTGCAAATAACAGCCAGTCAACAAAAATCATCCCTGTTCTGCTGCAGAGGAATCAAGCACCCGAGAGCAGCAGGGACTTATCTGGGTGCAGTTGTCTTTAAAATGGAAGAATATATCGTGAAGGGCCACCAGAGTGAGTCAATGAAAGGAGAACCTTGCTTCTAAAGCAAGGCTGGACCTCAGCTCAGTTAGCCTGGCAAGCCGAGAGGTTTGTAATAACTCTGTAGAAAGGCAAAGGCAGGGAAAAAGCACAATAAGGAAGAGAGCTGTGAAGGCCAGAGGATGAAGCTGGCTTGGGAAGGACTGGCTTCGAGCAAACTAAACGAGGAGGAGTAAAGGTTTAGCACAGCTTTGCTTTAGCAGTAACATGACAAGAATTCTAATTATTTTAATATGAAGGTTGCTAAGTTTATGAACAAGATTGATTATCTGGCATGTCCTGCACTTGACCTTGGTTCTCATGTAAGAGGCTTCTGCAAGAAGAAGCTTTCTTCTAAGATCTTGAGCTACTGCTTGTCTCTTTTTTTCAAATGTCAGGAACATACTGTCAAATTTTTTAAGTTTCATCCAACACCTTGTACTAGTGAAGGTGGAAACTTCAGAAAGAGTAAGATTAACAGCCCCCCCCCCCCAACTTTAATTTGTAAATATATTTTTTAAGTGCTCATATTGCTTCTGAATTGCAAGGGGGTTTTTTGTTTCTTTTTTTGTTTGTTTGTTTGGATTTTGTTTGTTTGTTTGTTTGTTTAAGATCTGTAGTATCCTGAAGTTATGTCAAGTTTGCTCCTGCAGGAATCCTTGAGTTTTGAATGTACCGGTAAACACAAAGATGTCTGTTTTCCAGAGAGTGCTTCCTATTTATAAAGAAACAGGACAAAAGGCTCTTTTTCTGCTGATGAGCCCTCTAAGGTTGTGCATTTACACTTTTGTTTATAGGTTTGATTTTTGTTGGAGTTGTTGGTGATGGCTGGAGGCTCAGAATCAGAAAACTCACCCAAACGTCTGATGCCAGTGGAGCCTTGAACTTGAGAGCAGAGATAAACTGATGTGGCCTGATTAATAGTGGTTTATCCAGCACTGGAGGACTGGAGGACTGGACTGGTTTTAAGCAAAATATTGCTCTGCACAGGAAGAGTGTGTGACTTGCTCAGTGTGCAGAGATGGTCACGGAGCTTTGTCAGCCGAGACACTCAGAGCAAGGGGGAGCAGCATCGGTGCCTGCCCCTGGCTTTTGGGGTCTTGCCATTCCTCTGAGATTCACCTTCCAGCCCAAAGTTATGGGGCCATATGTGAACTGATATTGTCATCCTTACTTTATCATCCTTCATTGTTACAACTGTGGAAGTGATGGTAGGGCCTTCCCAGTAGATGCTGATGTTCCCTCCTGTCTTTCTGATCTTGTTTTAAATAGCCTACTAGTGGTGATTCTTTTTCCGTTTTTTCTTAATGACAGGGTTGAAAAAAGGTTTTCAACCAGTGTTTCTATGACTTAATTTGCAAGGGTACCTGGACATCATACAGAATCCTGCTGAATGAAGGAGCCTTATCTTGATATCTTCTAGAAATGCTGTGTCTGGGAGCATTTGCCAAGGTCATTGTTTGTAAGGACACAGTCTTCCCAAGGATGCTGTATCGAGTGTCTTGCTACCTTCTGTTCAGCATAATGGGAAAGTGTTGAGCTGGTGCCAATACTGCCACAGCGTACATGGTGGGGTTTGGTCATAGCAGAGGAAAAAGGCAGCACTTAAATCTCAAAAGCAGTGAAGTGTTAATGTGCCATTTTTGGTTGATGCTAAAACACTGAGGTTAATGCTTGCTTTTCCACAAAGCCTCATGTCTTGAGGGTAGGTCTGTTCTTGGCTCAGTGCATATTTAGTGAAGAAACCAAGTAAATAGACTAGAAGAAATTGTTGCTTATTAACTTAAGGTTGGTAAAGAGAGATAGCAATAATAACAAAAGAGTAACTAATCTGATTTGTTGTAGTGGTAAATCAGCTCTAAATTCGTTACTGTAGTATCGTGTTGAAGGGTTTTTTTTGGGAAATAATAACACTTTATTGGAAAGATTATTAAATTATTTCTGTTTTTACTAGGCATTGTTTTAACATACAGTATGGTTTCTATAAGGACACAGAATGAGTGTGTGTTTGCCCTCCTCCCTTTCTGTTACTGTAATATAATTGCTTTCCTTTCTTCTTAATATAGCCCAAAATGAAATGGAAATGGTGTTGCTGTTGTGGCCAAGGTTTACCGTTGTGAACCATCTCATCAATCACACCTGCTTTCCTTCCAAATGTTTCCTTTGGCAAGAACATCTGTTGAGGAGAATAGCTTTATTCCCTAGGGTACCATTTTCCATATGCTCCCATTTCAGGATAAAATTAAACCAGTGGACCTTGTCAGTGTTTTTGTAACCAAAAATGGGTCCTTGTGCTTCTGTTAGTATAACATGAGCAGTATTATTTAATGATGGCATGAGTCATTTCCGCTGGTGCTCTTCTAGAGAGTAGTGCTGGCTGGTTGTGAGTGGAATTGTTCTTTGGCACATGAAGCAGATGGTGTTTAGTCAGAGAAGTGTCGTATGTCCAATCTGGTATTGCCTGGCTTGCTGGAAGGGTAGTAGTTTGTGGAATGAAGAGCTTGGAGGCATGGTAAGCACCAGGAGGAAGAAAACAGGGCTCCTGTGTGTTTCCTGTGAGGCTAGTAGGGCTGTCAAATGCCCAGATTTCCATGGGCATCTCCTCTTGGTGAGTCCGTACGTTTTGTGCAGGAAATTGAGGGCTCCCTGTGTGGTTGGCAGGGATCTGAGACGAGTGGGCAGGCTGTGCTCAGCCTAGCTCTCAGGTGTGGGAGTGTGAATTTATTGTACATGCACAGTAAGTCCAGCCTGCTCTGGGTGGTGACGCTCGCAGGGTGGGATCAGGCTGACATCTCTGCCTCTCTGGGGATGGACCTGTATGGAAGCTGTATGGAGAGGGACAACCCAGGTGGGTTCAGGCTGGTGGTCATTTCTTGGTGCATCTCTTTCCTCCTGCAGAACTGTGACCTGGCAAAATTAGCATCTGTGAAACCCTTTGTGATCCTGGTGTGGATGTGAAGGGAACACTAAAGCAGTGCACAGCTTTATCTGTAATAAAGTGTTTGTTTGGAAAGGAGTATGAAGGCCCAGAAATCCCTGGCAGCTTTCAGGGAGTGAAGCCCATTGATAGTGTGTGCACATGAGGATAAAGAGGTGCCAAATTGCACAGTGATGTAAAAAACAAACAACTCCCTTTTGTTTAAACTGTGCTTTCTGAACTTTTTCAGTACCTCTCCCCAACTACACGTCAGCATGAACTGTGAAGAAAAACAAAAACTGCTATTCCTGACTTCCTCTGGACTTTCAGGTGGACTCATACTGCTGTATGTGACTGCTACATGCAGTCCATGGCAGGCGAGTGTGTGGCCTTGGGTTTTAATGTGCCAGTGAGTTTTAAAGACAGCCTTGCCCTCTTATGCGAGCTTTTAAGGCATTTTCATGCTTTGTGCTATTTATCATGGTGTCTTACTTGCATTTCCTCTGCAGTATTCAAAAAGGATATGTTTCCTGCAAGGTCCTATCCTACAACATTTCTTTTTTCCCAGGGTGAGGCAGGTACTGGTGATACATGGTTAATACACTGCTTGCTTTTTTTTCAGGCGATGCTGCAGGCATCTGCGCTTTTGTTTTTCTGTACAAGTACCATTTTCCCCAAGACTGCACAATAACTTGTTGACTGACGAAGCCGTTTCATGTACTCACCTATCATTTATCCTGGGGACTGTGGGAAACAGTCCCAGGATTTAAATTCCATACAGTGGGCATCCATTACTGCTGGTAATTAAAAAAGTCTTACTCCAATTGCAGTTTCTCTTTCAATAGTAATTAAGCTGTTGGTTTCACGGGCGGAAAAAGCTTTTATTCTATGCAGTCACAAGGACCTCAGAGAGACCAGTCTTTGCAATCATAAATGGGCATATTGATTGGTCTTTATTAATAGAAAAGCCTTCATCTTGTAAGGAGAGATGAAGTACCTGAATTTTGTAAAGGTAAAAAAATAATTACAGAGCCTTTTAAAGTCACATGGAAACTAGGCATAGTTCCTAGTTTCTCCAAACTTCTAGTCATGCTTCTAGTCATGTTTTTCACGATGCTGTGTTTTGTTTTCTAAAAAGTTTTACTGAGCAAAGAGATACATCTTTAGAGAAAAAAGAGTTATTTTTAAAAATAACTTCTTAGTGAAAATGTGTACCAGTAATGCTATTTATGGATTGATGGATTGAACCATTTTAAGGTGCATTGAACCTAATGGTTCTTCAGTCCTACATTTTGCCAGCAATGCAATTTTCTTAAAAAAACCAAATAAACAAATCCAAGCAATCAAATGAAGTACTGGTCACTCTAATTATTATGATATGTGTATGCACTGCTGTTCTTTTCTTCAAATGTCTAGTTTGAAGAGATTTTAGTCCTTTTATTTACTTAAATTGATAGAGGGCAAATCCTTTTGTTGGGCTGTCTCTCTGGGGGTGGGTTCTCCAGTTCCACAGTACCTTGTTGGTGTGCCTGAAGTCAAACAGCAGCCAAATGGAAAGGATTTTTAGTTTGTGTAGGTGCACATCAAGGTAGCCAAGAGCAGTGTCATCTCTATAGATCCCCTCTTAAGGGAGTTGATAAAGTCAGCTTTTGCTTTTTTTTCCTGTCAGCTGAGGAGAGAGAGAGAGAACAGAGCAGAAGGTTTCTGTATGTTTTTCTAACTTGTATTGGGTTTTATGAATGTAGGAAGCAATATGTGATTAAACATAAAACAAACATTTTTTGGCAAATAGTCTCTGTAAACACTATCTTCTTGCACTACTCCATGAAATTTGAGTATGAAGCTCAAACTACCTGTCAGTTCTATGCCATAACCTAGTTTTCCCATTTGAAAGCCTTTTGAGTATTCTTTAACCGTCTGGATCCTGGGCTGTGTCATCAGCCGGTTGAGAGACAGGATTCTCCCCCTCTGCTGGGACTTGGAGCGCTGCACCCAGCTCTGTGGCCTCCACAGGAGAATGGGGTGGAGCTGCTGGAGAGATCCAGAGGAGGCACAGAACTGCTCCGGGGCTGGAGCCCCTCTGCTCTGGAGCCAGGCTGGCAGACCTGGGGGTGCTCACCTGGGGAGAAGGCTCCAGAGAGAGCTCAGAGCCCTTCCAGGGCCTAAAGGGCTCCAGGAGAGCTGGAGAGGGACTGGGGACAAGGGATGGAGGGACACGACACAGGGAATGGCTCCCACTGCCAGAGGGCAGGGACAGATGCGATATGGGGAAGGAATTGTTCCCTGTGAGGGTGGTGAGGCTCTGGCACAGAGTACCCAGATCAGCTGTGGCTGCCCCTGGATCCCTGGAAGTGACCGAGGCCAGGTTGGACGGGGCTTGGAGCAGCCTGGGACAGTGGAAGGTGTCCCTGCCTGTGGTTGGGGGAACAAAATGATCTTTAAGGTCCCTTTCAACCCAAATCTTTCAGTGATTCTGTTCTTGAAATCTTTCAGAAAATTAAATGTAGTGTTTCCTGATTATTGTTGCTTTCCATAGAGTCTCTGTCCAATGTTGTTTGTTAACTACAGTCCATGTAATAATTCTTGCATCACATTGTAAAATCGAAATTGCTGTGGGCCACAGATTTTAAATTATGAAACAGTAGTGATCAAGGCTGAACAGACCAACTCATAAGGAATGTGTCTGTGCCCACCAGTTGGGAATATGCAAGTACGAGATGGGATTGTTTTTGTTGGGTTTTTTTTTGCTTATTCAGTTTTCAAATTCTTGTCATGATGTGCTGCAGGGACTCCTATCACTGAGCATCACTAACATTTGTTTAGATTTGGGGCTGCTGACTTTGTGTTTTCATAGGGGGTGTCTAGCCAAGATTTGAACTTTCTTGTTTGCATTTGATAACGACCATTTGAATCAGTATTTTGGGCCTTAGCCAAGGTCATGTGTCCTGTAACATAATGGAGGGCTGTAACAGAATAGTTTCGCAGACTTCAAGTTACAAAGTACTTCTGTGGTTGTCTATTCGAGCCTCCTGTATGTGCCTTGGTTTGTAAGAGTTTCTTCTGTGAATTTGGTAATAATCCCTGACACTCTCAGAGAAACTGTTCAGCCTGAACTCCTCAGCATGAACAGTATGGCCCAGTGCTTTACTGGATCTCAAAGCCAGTCCTTAAATCAGGGTCTGTGCTAAGGGGCACAGTGCTCTCTGCAGTGGGAGCTGCTCTTCTCAGCAGGGGGGTACCTCATTCTCTGTTGGGATCAGTCCCTGGCCAGGCTGGCTGTCCAGCCCCTGTGCGGCATCCCTGGCTCTGCTGGGATCAGTGTATGACTAGGCTGGCTGTCTGGCACCAGCACTGTTGAGCTCCTCGCATGCAGTTAACATGAGAAGCTCAGTCCCTCTTTGTGGCCTGTCACTTTTATGCTGCAGAATTCTCCTAATTCATTATAAAGTGTCACATTTGGTACTAGTGATGAGCTTTTTTTCCACAGTTTTTTGTAAAAATTCAAATCAATTTGTTAGAATAAAACCTGAGCCCTGCAAAACCTCATGAAAAATCCTCAAGGACATGTATTTTTATTGCTTAACCAATTTTTAATTATTTTATATAAACAGATATTTTCTGTTTCCTTATCATTCTTAATGTGAAGCAAATGCATTGCAGAAATCTGAGCTTATTATGTCAATGTTTTTATATTTATCAACCCAAACATATAATCTCCTTGGAAAATGGCCCAGATCTGTTTCTCACATACCTATGTTGATGTTACCCTTTCATGCCTTGCTGTCCAAAGGATGGAGAGTTCAATTTTTAACTATTTAGTGTGTTTTAGTTGACAAGCTCCTGTTATTCTTTTGAGCAGGACTATAGAATGTCAAGCTTCGCTGGGGGGAAAATCAAGAAAAAGGAACTATTTCCTTACAAATGGGATGCTTTCAGCTTAATTCCTAACCATTATGGGAGACTGTGATGAGTGTATCCTGTCTGGGAGTGCAGCATTTGCCTTGGAGTGTTTTCTAACAGGTTGTCAGATGGTGTTAGGAATGCACCAGAAGTGGCACCTCCTTACAGCACTTAGAAAGGTTCACAAGGAAGACATTTCCAAACTCCAGACACATAGCTCTGTTAAATATTTAGGAGCTGGGATACCCCAGTCTGAAGAATGGCTTTGTGACAGTGAAGGGTCCCTCTCCTCAATTTCCCAGAGCTTTGCAAGCATTGCAGCAAGGAATGCTTGTCCCGTCTCTTGAGTTGTTACGGCAGTTGGGCTATTTGCTTGTTCCTTCGCTCCACACTATATTCTCCTCGCTCATGTTTTCTTTTGAATTTTGCCTCCAGCAGCAGCAGTTGGACAGTTGGACACCCAGAAAGGACAGTTGGTCCTTTCTTGGGTCCTGCATACTGTGGAGCCGGGCTGGAACAAGAGAGAGTGTCGCTGGAGCACCTTCAGGGCCTCTGAGGCTTGTGACTTTTTGGTGCAGAAGTTTATAGAATCATGGAATCACAGGATGGTTTGAGTTAGAAGGGATCTTTAGGCAGGGACACCTTCCGTTAGACCAAGACCTGTCCAACCTGGCATTGGACATTTCCTGGGGGGCTGGTTATTTACAATTATATGACCCTCTGCAAGGATGTTTTTTTCAAAGCAGAAAGAGAAAATTATTTTAAAGGAATATTTTCCTATATTTCCCCCAAAAGGTCCCTAGCTAAAACTAGAAGCAGGTTGGGATGAGAAGAGCTCTCAACACTGCTGGTTAGGGTGCTGCTCTTCCATAGATCTCCAGGGTGCACTGAGGAATTCCTTATCCTTTTTCTGTGTGCATTAGAAATGTAAAACGTGGGCACAGAAGCATTAAATGACTTGGTGTAGGAGGCTCAGTAGGCCACAGTGTGAGGGAAGAACTGAGGCAGTTTCTCTCCAGGATTCATTGAGCCACTGTTGGAGTTTAAATTAAGATCTGTGCAAAGACCCATTACTTTTATGTTTTCCAGCTATTTTAGGTTCCTATCCCTCAGTCTAATTAAGTTCAGCATGTCTGTATAAAGGCACGTATGAACTTGGTCAGTCTTACATGTTTTGTGGAAACAGGGACGTGAAAAGTTCTGAGATGCTGAACTTAGACTGAAGGCTGTGGGGGCAAATTTTCCATGCTTGCTTAGTACCAGGACAGCTCTTTACTGGGAACAAGATAAAATATGTCCAGCTCAATAAGGCTCCAGTCATTGGGGTGATAAAAGATGTGGATACTACAAGATGTTCTCCTGCATAGAGAGCTCGAGGCAGCTGTTGCAGCTCTGGCCAGTGAGACTCATGATGGTGATGATGATGGTGACAATGAAAGACCTCATTGTGGTCTGCAGCTTCTTCCTGAGGGACAGGAGAGGGGGCAGGCACTGATCTCTTCCCTTTGGTGACCAATGATAGGACCTGAGTGACCAGCATGGAGCTGTGCCAGGGCAAGTTTAGGTTGGATCTCAGGGAAAGGTTCTTTCCCAGAGGGTGCTGGGCACTGTCCAGGCTCCCCAGGGAATGGGCACAGCTCCCTGAGGCTGCCAGAGCTCCAGGAGCCTTTGGACATGGCTGCCAGGGATGCACAGGTGAGATTATTGGCATGTCTGGGCAGAGCTGGCGTTGGATTCAATGATCGTAGTCGGTTCTTCCCAACTCAGGGGATTCTGTGGTTCAGTGGCCAAGGGGCTCTCCTCATGCTCAGTGCTCTCCTGAGCTTAGCACAGAATCAAGTGAGAAATGGCTTTTTAGTGCTGCTTTTATGTGACACAGGGTGATTTTATTAGAAGAGTGGCCACATTAGATGTATATTCATGGCTGTGAGGAAAGATGATTTGAGGAGCTGTGAAAATCTCACCTACAGTTTACTCCATCTGTCTGGTTTGGTGGGGAATCTTAGGGTGTTTTGTGGGTTTGTGGTGATTTTCGTACTAATTTGAACTTGAGGTAGTTTCCTAAAATAAATGTACTTAGTGTGTAATTGAAGACTGCCAACCCTTCAGGGACATCATCACAAGGCTTGAAGGGCTATTCCATGTGCATCTTCTGGGATTGGTAAGGCTGCCTAACCTGGGGTTCACTGACAGATGCAACACAGTCATGGGGCTTTATTTGAGAGTCAGAAAATACATATTCTGCTCTCCATCCTGCCACAGAGGGTAGGGGGAAACAGGGGAACGAGAGAAAGCGGTGTTTGGCTTGGAGAGTCTCATTGGGCGGAACTGAACTGGGGAGTACCATTCCTAAGCCATCATCTTAGACCAACTGAGCATCTTATGGCCTGCTTAGGGTTCCTGGTGACTATGATTAATTCACTGGTATGAATATTTCACTTTAGGAGTGTTCTACAGATTGAAGTATGCAATTGCTGGGTTATAACTAGATGGGAAATGGTAGCAATAATGGGATGAAAATGCTGTTTTCTTGTTAGAAAGGCAGGATTGAATGCTGCTCCAAGATTAAACTTGCCAGAGCAAAGCTAAATCAAACTTGGCTTGCTCTGCTCATTCTTTGCACTGTTTATTTTGGTTGGCGAAGCTCGTTGGCCAAGGGAGCATTAATGTCTGCATGCTGTTTGGTAGCATTGGGTAAATAACAACAGTTTTGGTGCCTCCTCTCAGGCTGCCAGAGGGTGGTAGGGCTTCTCTGGCAGGCTCTCTGGTGGGCAAGGGGTGGCATCTCTCTTCTTTAAGAAAAATACCATGGCTGTGTAGCAAACACACAGCAAAGCGAATCATAGAATCCTTGAATGGTTTGAGTTGGAAGTGACCTCAGAGATCATCTTCCAACCCCCATGACCTTCCACTAGACCAGAAAATATACCTGTACAGTAAGTTAATTTGCAGACTGCCCTAGAGTAAGGAGGTGAGATGGAAGAAGCACAGAGGGGATAGTTCCTCCCAGCACATGAGCACTCTGCTGCTGGGCTGGTGCTGGGGCGGGTTTTAATGGTCACAGCACACCAGGAAGCACAGCCCTTCAAGGGCAGTGGATTCTCTCTGGCTCCTCTCCTCCATTTCCACCTCTCTAAAGGTGATTTTTTAGGCAGCAGCATTGAAATGTCTCTCTCCACTCCTGCCGTGGGCCAGCCCAGGATTGAGCCTCCAAGGGATAGCTGGAGCATCCCTCCTGTGCTGACAAGTCCAGCACTGGAATGAAGGTAATTTACCTGCCCAGTTACTGTGTTTGTGGTTACAGGAAGTAGGTGAAGCAAAACGCTTTTTAAAAACACAACCAATTGTTGCTTAAACTTCAGTAAATGCTGGACTCAGGTGGGATTCCAGAAAATACTGAAACACCAGGTTCTCATGACATGCCTGAAGTGCTTTTTTTGTGGTTAGGGCTTTTTCTTTCAAGGAGGATCTGGTGTCATGGAGCGTTTTTCACACATTGATTTCAGAGTTTCCTTTGAAAAAGGTGTTTTGTGAGGCAAGTCAGAACTGTTTTGGTATGTCATCTGCAATCACAAGCTTATGTGGAACCTGTGAAGCACTGGTAATTAAGGAAGTTAAGGAGGTGCTACCTGAAGTTAATTTAATTACTTGTGGCAAGAACTTCTTTTGTTTAAGTGTTGGTTGTCATGGTGTGGTTATGTTGGGAGGTTTTCACCTCTAAAACGCAGGTCTGTCCATGGTGTTGTGTTTCTTGGGTGTGTTTGTGGCTCTTTTGAGATTGGAAATTTGGGGTATTGATTCCCCTTCCTCCTGCCCTTGCAGGATGAGCTGCTGAAGTTCTGAGGTTCAATAGAATATATGAATCTCACTGTTCCTCTGCTGTAAGACTTTGAGGTGTACCTTAATTTAGAAAGCAGCAAGCTATGATTGCATCCAGCAATAAAGCACACTCAGCCTCTTCTACTGTGCCAAATTTAGCCATAAAGGTCTGAATTCAATTCCTAATTTTCCATAGATTTCTAACAGTGACTCAGGCAAATAAGTAAATCTTCCTCAGCCTGTTCCATAGCTCCAGTTCACTGAATTGTGAGTATCCATGGGGACAAGGACTGCTTTTATGCCTTTGGAAAATTAGTTCCCCCTGGGAAAACCTCCCTGCGCTTCAGTAGTGCCGCTGACAAATAGCAGGCTGTAACTTGACCGAGGGTTACTGACTGAAGAAGGATGTTGGCTGGATTCTGATAGGGAATGAAGCTGTAAAATCTTTTTTCTTGATTTGCAAGTTGTCTCATGGCATCTGCTGTTTGTTCACAGAGAGGGGATTTTATCCTATAGGATTGCTGTAAGTGGTAAGTGCTTATAACTGAGTATACGGGGTGTGGGAATGAAAGGTCCTGGATGCTGTTAAACAGTTATCGCATAGGCAGGATAATACTAAAGATATAGGGCTGGTACATGAAAGCAGAACTGTGCTCCTGTCCATAAATCCACGGGAAACCGACAGACAGTTCCAAAGGAGACAGCTGGCAGTGGATCCTGTGGCTGATTTCACACTTGAGGCCATCTCCGATTAGAAGAGTAGTTGCGGTACATGAGCAAAAGTACGTACTTGGAATGCAGATGTGAAAATGGAATGATCTGAACAGATGTTCATTCTGCTGTAGGTATTTGATTTCTGTCCCTGGCTCAGAAGTGCCTCTGATTTTTCTTTCTTCGTCACCAGCATGGGTCAGGCTTCTGCATGATGGAGGTGAGCCCTGCCCTCATTTCTGACCTAATGCTCCTACTTGCCTTACAGTCAGGCCTTCATCTGTTCAAAATGAGAGAAAATTAAATAACCAACAGCAAATGCAGCTATGTCAGTTTAAGAATTAAAAAACAAATCAAAACACAAAATTCCCAAGAAAACTATTTATAGGCTAGCTGGACACAGAAGTCCTTAGGCCAGGAAGTAGGTAAGATATCCAAGTGTTTAAAGTAGTTTAAAATTTTTTAACATTAGTGAAAATTCAAGACTTTAAAATGACAAAATTTTAAAACTTCTGTGAAACTGCAAAGCAGCACAACTTTATAGTTTGCAGCAGCCGTCCTCCAGACCCTGCTCCTACACAGTCCTGTGCATTGAATGTGAAAAATTTATGTAGTCTTCTTTGCAATAGCCCCTTTCTTCATAGTGAGGGGATGGAGTTGTTTCCCAAATCTCTTTGCTCCTTGTAAGGAATTAGGCAAGAAACTTGACCTTGTTTGTTAATCTTGGAAATCTTCTGAAGGCTCAGGTGAAAGCCAGTCTCCTGCTTGTATAATTTTCAGATCCTTAGTCAGAGCCCATATGTTGCAACCTGGAGGAAATGATGCTTGGCGATGACTAACTGAACATGTTCCTGCTATTAATTTGGGTGTCATTTCAGAAATTTAATTAGTAAGTTTTCCCTTTCCCTTTTGTTAACACATCTACTTACTAATTCCTGTCTTTGCTGTTGTTACCCATAAGGAACTTAATGAAGGGATAAATTTTATATTAACAGAGAGAAGCATTTTTTCCCCTAGCTGTGATGAGTAGGGAGAAGCAGAGAAGATACATGTGTTGGATTAGCAGAAATTCGATTATAGATAGGATATTCACTTCTTTGTATCTTCCTGCTGCAAACATCATGTTAATCCAGTTTAAAGTAGTGTGGGATTTACCAGAATTGAGGCTCTAAAGTGCTAGTTGGAAATTCATGGAATCACAGAATGGTTTTTGTTGGAAGGGACCTTAAATCACATCTTGTCCACCCCCTGCATGGGCAGGGACACCTTCCACTGTCCCAGGCTGCTCCAAGCCCTGTCCAGCCTGGCCATGGACCCTTCCAGGGATCCAGGGGCAACCACAGCTTCTCTGGGAAACCTGTGCCAGGGCCTCCCCACCCTCACAGTGCAGAATTTCTTCCTCATACCCAGATGATCTTTTGGGCCCCTTCCAACCCAAACTATTCCATGAGTCTGTGACCACCTTTCTTTGTCATGACCTTTCCAAACAGTCCTGTTCCCTATCTTAAAATGTAATGCATGGAGGTTGTTTCAGGTTTACACCCTTAGCTTCAGGATGAGGGCATTTTGCCTTATGTGGATTATATGACGGGAATGAGTGTCTGTGACCCCACTGAAGGTTTCTTGGGTTTGGATTAAACCCTGAGTGAGTCATGCAGTTAAACAGGTGTTTCTGCTGCTTCAGAGTAGAAAACACTTTGACCCTTAAGCCCTTTCAGAATCAGCTTATGTTTTTGCCAGTGACTCGTGTCAGGTTCAGCCTGGAGGAATTTAGAAAAGGCTGCTTGAGCCCTGATGGCACCAGCGACCCCTCCCGTGGTGGAGGCTGCAGCCGCAGGAGTGGCCTCTCTGCCCTGGCCCTCGCCTTGCCTCTCCAGCTGGAAAACAATGCTCAATTATTCAGCAATGCTCAGTGCTTTTTCATCAATCTGATGAAAAAAATCGAGATTTTTTTCTACTGTAATTACAAATAAAACACACATTTGCCTTCCAGAATCACTTTGTTGCAGTTGCCAAAACGATCATGCCTGTAATATGTAGAATATACAGAATATGGTTGTGTACTGAAGGATGGTTTTTAAAGTTACCAATAAAGTAGCAGTGAAAAAGTTCTCACAGTGCTCAGAAACCTGGAAATGAGAGTCAAGGACTATGGTATTACTTTTTTTTTTTTTCTTAACTGGAAAATATTTGCAAATCTGCTGGATCTATGTGGCCACCTTTCCTTTTCTCTGCCAGCTCCCACTCTGCTCTTCCTGCCTTGAACAGGGATGTGCTCCTTCTCTTTCCTAACAGCAGTGTCTCTGATTTATTCTACAGATTTTAAATTAGACAGAAACTCAGCAGTAGGGAGGAAGTGATGGATTTGAGAGCAGTTCTCTGGCTCTTCTTGCCTGACTCGTTAGACAGCCTGGTTTTTGGTTTTTTTGGGGTTTTTTTGCTTTAGAAGAAAGGCAGCTGGTGCAGAGCAGCAGAGGTGCTGCCTGGCTTGGCTGTGGGCGTTCTGTGTGCTGCTGTCCCTGTGGGGCACAGGGGGCTCTGGCTGCCCTGGGGACCCAGGCTAGGTGACCGTAGGCACCCTGCACTGCCCAGCCCCAGGGCTGCTGCTGCTGCTTGGGCAGGGTTTGCTCCACAGATCTCAGAGGGAACAGAGAGCACCACTGATCCTGCTCTACGGATCTCAGAGGGAACAGAGAGCACCCTGAACAGCCCCAGTACCAATGGGAACGCTCCCCCCATGCACACACAGAGCTGTGGCAGGGTTTTGTCATCCACCAAGAGCCAAATCACAGTTCCAACCCTGTGTTTCCTCTGATGAAGTCTCTGTGTGAAGCATTTGTAGCCATGGGAGTTCTCATTCCCATCTTGAACTGTCTGGGATTGTGGGTGAGGACAGGCTGTAGAAATGGCAGTGGCTGATCCTTTTGCATCTTGGCTACAAGTCAGCTGTGTTCCCATTTAATTCACTCTGTGAGCATAGGAGTGCAGCTCGTATAGAAGTGCCTAAGTGACTTGAGAAAATAAAGAAGTCTGAGGTTAAAATATGAATCAATTAATCTGGGTTATTGGTGAGCCTTTGGCTTTCTGAGTAAGAGTACCTTCTAAAGATCCCAAAAGCTCCATTTCTAGGGTAGGGGTGGGCAGTGCTTTAGCCAATCGGGGCAAACCAGGCAGGCATGATGGTGGGGTCTGGGATGGAACTCCCCTGCTGCTCTGTTTCGTCATCCTGAGATGTTGGAGCAAGTCTCCGGGCTGCTTGTTTGAGGTCTTCATGTGCTGGGGAGGTCCAGGCAGCCCTGGAGCTTCTCCTGAGCCGTGGGAGAGACAGAGAGGCTCTGCATGTGCTGGACAGGCTCATGTCACAGCCTGGAGCTTGTAGGAAATGCCCTGAAATTCCCTAGGAAAACCAGAGTAGTAGAACATGACATTTTCACATTTCTAATCTAAAGAATTTCCATGCATATGCAGCCTATGCAAGAAGCTGAAGGACAGCTGCAAACACTTCCTTTACCAAAAAGAAGGGAAAAGTCTATACAATGAAGCAGAACAGCAAACACATAGAAAAATCGATGCGTTTGGATTTTTTTGGAAGGTAACATGGTTTTAATTTAGTCTGAGGTGAACAGGATGGGCTGTAGAGCCCAGTGTGGTGAGCAGCACAGACCTCGGCTGGTGCTCTGTACCAGAGCATCCCAGGAGCAGCTGAGGGCAGTGGGAGCCATCCTGGCTGTGAGTTCTAATACCTGGAAATGGCATCCTGTGGGTATTAATCCCTTGGATGAGGAGCCTCACAACATCCAAACATGAAGAAATAGCTGAGGGTTGATCCATCATGCCATGGGTGTGTTCATGGTCCCTGAAATATTAGTGCTGTCATGAGCATGGCGTAGCACAGGCATCTCTTTGTCTTCTTGATATTGGATTTAGGCCGAGTGCCCTAGTTCATAATGCTGCTGCTCTCTTACATATAATTGCTCTTGACACAAGCATAAAACAAATGTAAAAATCTGAATACCCTGGCAATGCAGAGCCTTTATTTTTGTCCGTCACTAATAATAATGTCTCATTTTGGCTTATAGGACAGAAAACTCACAAAAGTAGAGAGGCAGAGATTTAAAGAGGAAGCAGAAATGTTGAAAGGTCTACAGCACCCAAACATTGTGAGGTTTTATGACTTCTGGGAATCGTGTGCAAAAGGCAAAAGATGCATCGTGCTGGTTACTGAGCTGATGACCTCTGGAACGCTGAAGACGTAAGTACTGCGCTCCTGGCAAAGGGCTAAGAATAGCAGCAGACATTTATAGCAAAATCCTACTTTTGTATGCTGAAAAAAGCCATCTTCAGATAAAAGCAAAAAATGGAGCTGTTCTCTGGTGTCTGTCATTTGTCCCTGCATTTGAACCGCAGTGGTTTGACAGGCAGAATTTGGCCTTCATCTCTTTCTGCCTGCTTCCCTGTTTCGGTTATGCAACTCGAAGCTGTTCTCTGGCGTGTTTTATCTTCCACCTGTGACGTTTGGATTTGTCAGGGTGTGTTCTGTGCTTGCTTTTGGGCTTGTATTTGCACCTTTTGTTAGGGAATTCAAATGGAATAGCACTTGAATGGTAGAATCTCTCAGAAGCTGAAGGTGCTCTAGGTTATCTCCTAAACAATATTAATAGCTTCTGGTACTGACAGTCTTGTTAAGGCTGATATAAAGCAGTTGGCATGAATTCTGGAACAGATTTTCAGCCCCAATGGGAGCAGTACTCAACCAGTGTGCTGCTCTGCCAGTGCATTAGCAGGCCCAACGTCTTCCCCAAACGTCCCCTTGCAACCAGCGCTTCAGGTAAATAGAAGGAAATGTAGGTGCGTGGTACAAAGGTCTAAGTCTTGTGGTTAAAACTAAACTTTGGTGTTCTTCTGATTCAAAATATATGAGCATATTCTACAGCTCTTCTCTGCATTAAATTAATCGCTGACTATAAGACTTCAAAATATTTGGTTGTATTTGCACCAAAAATGCTTATTATCATCCTCCCTAAAACTGAATGCTCTAATTCCTCCTTTTAAAAGATCTATTTCATTCAATTTTGGGATATTTCTGTGTTGCTCTTGTGGCATCTAATAAGGGGCTTTTATCCATAGTGGAGTTTCAGAAAAGTTAAGCTATCCTGTTAAAGCCCCTTAAATCTCTAACAAAATGTTTTCACTTCCTTTATACCCGCTTGTGTGTATGTTGTGCTCCAGGTATCTGAAGAGGTTTAAAGTGATGAAACCTAAAGTCCTGCGGAGTTGGTGTCGGCAAATCCTGAAGGGTCTTCTTTTCTTACACACAAGAACTCCACCAATAATTCACAGAGACTTGAAATGTGATAATATTTTTATTACTGGACCAACTGGATCTGTGAAAATAGGAGACTTGGGTCTGGCAACACTCAAAAGAGCTTCATTTGCCAAAAGTGTCATAGGTAATGCTCTTGTTCTCCTTGGCTTCCCTCGGTCAGTATCGTGGCTGTCTATTTAACATTTTCCTTTCCCATTTTGCATTAGTGGTTTTTAAATTGCAGATTGGTAGTGGAAGTTAAAGTGGGTTTGGGACTGTTGCCTCTATACCCCTATAAAAACAGGAATCAGAAAATAATGGTATCATAACTTCCTCTTCTCCTCCTTCTTGTATCATCCTTAATGCTTAGGGAGCTCAGTACCAGTGAAGTCAAAATAATAAAAAATTCAGATATGTGCTTGGCTGCTGTGGGTCTGCTTAATTTAATTGATTTTAATGAACTCGTGTTTGTCTATATTTGTTAAGTTTCTCTCATTTTTAACTTCTAGTAACTGGTGGTGTTTTTCTCTCTTGAGGATCAGTATTTCTTCAAATAATTTTTTTGCAGGGTAACAATTGTTCATGGGACATATTGGAATAATATCAATAATAACAATAGCGGGAATAATATAAGTAATACCAATACTGGGAATCATTCCAAAAGTACTAATATTGGGAATAATATCAGTATTGCCAATACTGGGAATAGTATCAGTAGTACCAATACAAGGAGTAGCATCAGTAATACCAACATTGGTAAGAATATTAGTAATACTTACACAGGTTTTTGTAAAATCAGTTATGAACAGAACACCATCATAATGCACTCATGTCTGAAAGGAATTTGATACTGTGAGGGCTGCAGGATGCTGGCAAAGTGTCTGCATTCATTTTGGCAATAAAACTGAGTTTATAATTTTCATGAGTAGTACTGCTCCAAGGAGAGAATTAAGGAGGCTTGGAAACACTGGTGATGAGTAATGCTGCCCCCTCTGCAGAGGGAGTAGCTCTAAAGGTATATCAGTAGCTGCATTTCACGTTGGCTGGAAGGGATGAAATCAGCACACTGCGGTGTCTCTGCAGGAGCCCAGCCAGGGCAAACCAGCTCCTGCCAAGAGCAGCTGAGTGGGTGCTGAACAGCTTCACGTTTAGCTGGGCTGTTGTGTTGAAGGATGCTTGTAGGTATTCCTTTCCACTCCAAGGAATGCGAGAAAATGTCATTTTTGTCCTGTTTTGGAATGGTGCCAAGTATTCAATATGCTTCTTGGACTATTGCTATCTCTTTTTCAGATTTGTTTTAAATGCTCTGTAATTCATGAGATTCACTTGTGCTGCTGAGTCGTGCTCCTTCTAAAGCAAGGCAGCAGCTCCAAAATAATTTCCTGTGGCAGCTGTTAACTCTTTATGAGCAGCAGCCTCTGCCTTGGTGACAGCTGTAACAAACATCCAGAGAGGGACTGAGCCTCCATGACACAGGTTTGGCTGATTTGCTAAGGCTGGAGGAATGAGTGTCTTTGAGGTGGAACATAAACAAGGGAAGAGATGAATCTTGAATTTTGCGAAATTAATTTTACAGAAATGCTTGTTCATGAGTTAAGTCGAGTCTGCTTCAGAAATGTGTGCGAAAACAGACCCTAATTTTGAGGGTTCTCCTATATGTTTAAAAGAGTTTAGGACAAGTCAGAAAATCCTAGAATGGTTTGGATTGGAAGGGGTCATAAAGATCATCTTGTCTGCCATGGAGGAAACAAAAAAAAATGCAAATGCAAATAAAAACAAGAGTGAAGGTTCTCATTTCTTCTTCCCTTTTCACCTCCCCGACCCTGTACAAATCCTTCTTTTCAGCCAGAGATAAACCATTCTCTCACTTCAGTAGGGGCAGGAAATGAACCACAGCTCATTTTCTTGTTCATTTTTGAAATTTTTATTTCTTTTCCTTCCCCCCCTCCCCTCTGTCCTGTTTTCCCCTCTGCCTTGCTTTGGATTATTGTCAGCAAGCCATGGGCATGGAAGTACTCCCTGGAGGATGCTTGAGCTCTTTTGGAATCATCTTGCATGCACCTATACACTGTTGTATTGGGCACACTTCTCACGGGTGAAAAAGCTTGTGGTTAAAGCCATTTGGACTCCTGTAAAAAATCAACATTATCTTTGTATGTCTGTGTAGGAACACCAGAATTCATGGCCCCGGAAATGTATGAGGAACACTATGATGAATCTGTGGATGTCTACGCGTTTGGAATGTGTATGCTGGAAATGGCTACCTCAGAATACCCTTACTCAGAATGCCAGAATGCTGCTCAAATCTACCGAAAAGTAACCTGTGTGAGTATGCGTCCTTAATTGGTATTGGATCTTGTCATTGGAAGGTTCAAAAGCATATTTTGATGAGGTGTCAATACTGCTGAGTGTATACCGCGTTCTAGAAGTTGAGGTATCTGAGCTCTGGGTTGCACAAACCTGTTTCAGTCTTATGTGTAAGCTTACAATTCTAGACTTGGAGTGTGTTTTGATGCAGCTACGTGAAATATTTTCAGTTATCTTTGTCACTGCTTTTATCTCCATTGGCCACAAATACAGTCCAATGGGCTGATGCTTAGTAGTTTAATTTTTCTTAGAGTTTTGCTTTCAATCCAGAGCCACTTAGAAATAATTTGAAAGCCCACAAAAGGCCTCAGAAGCTGCTCAGCAGTGCAGTTGTCTTCATGCTGTGGATGTAGCGGCTCCCATGGCATTGCAGGGAGGTGAATGTATGCAGCCGTGGGTCTGCTGGCTGCTGACCATGCTCTGCACCATGCACTGGCTGCAAACCATGCTGCAGCTTCTCAGAGACATGGAATGGGTTTGATGGCTCAGGGGAGTTCCTTACCTTTATCTCTGTTATTCAAGGCTAGGTTGGGCAGGGCTTGGAGCTACATGGTCTAATGGAAGGTGTCCATGCCCATTACAGGGAGGTTGGAATGAGATGGTTTTTAAGGTGCCTTCCAACACAAACCATTCTGTGATTCTGTGATCCTAGAGCCACATGGTTACTCCATGTTATTATTCCATGGTTCTTTATCACAGTGTTTATTAGCTTTGGCACAAGGGATGTTGGCTCTGTTTTGGTATGGTACTTCAGATGTGGCCTAAATGCCACAGTGTGGGCAGCGTAGGAGACACGTTCTTGGACTCTAGAGCTTTACAGAGTGGCTACAAGAGGCTCTTCTAATTTCAGGCTCTATAGCCTCATGTCCTGCATGTGAGACTGGTCAGGTACTCACTATCACCGTGGGAGCTGGTGTTACTGGGAAGGTATGTGTGCACCTGGAACCACAGAGAACATTGAGCTCTTCATTGCTCCATGTACCCAGAGAAACTGTATGCACACCTTATAGCCATCTGGAGTATTGGTTATTAAGACTTTGCAAGGCTCCTAAGCCTCATTTATCAAAGCAGTATCCAAGATGGCAAAGAATAATGATTAATCAGAGGATTCCTAATTCGATGTTATATTTCAATGTTTAGACTTAAGTAGCCATTATTTTAAACACTGATGGAAACCTGAGCCAACTCGTTTTCTATGGCAGTAACATTTACACAGCTCAGGATTAGATGGTAAATTATTATAGTTTTGTAAAACTGGCTTTATACTGGCAGCTTCGGAGAGGTGGGAGATGATGTTTATCATACAGAAAAAGCAATGGCGGAGAAGCTGTTGAAAGGTCCTTGTAGGGGGTATTTTTGAAGCAGAACTGTCTGGCAGGGAAAGCTGAAGACAAAAGCATCAGGTACCAGCATGGAGGGTGTGCAGTTTTCATCTGAATTTAGGGTAGTAGCAGTGGAAGCAAAGGCACCAAGATTCCTTAGATGCCAAAATTGGCATTACTGTTTTTCCAAGGAAAGGGTTAACCAGCTCCCTGTGGAGTGGAGAAAGCCCTGTCAAATGCCATGAGCTACACAACTGTCAGGCAGGAAGGAGGAGCAGGGGGTGGACCTCTGGGGTGAGGGTGCAGGAGGAGCCTCGTCCTGGGGGAGATCCTTTATCCCAGGAGGGACCTTCTGGTGGGCTCAACAGCTTCTCTAGTGGAGCTGCATCTGAAGGGGAGCTGCTGACAGAAGGGACCCTGCTCCAAGCGATGTGAGTGGCCTGTGGGGTCTGAGGAGGTGGTGGAGGAATTTGGGATGTGGGGTCCTGAGCTAGCACCATGCAGTGGAGTCTGCCCTAAGCTGGGGCAGTGACTGCAAAAAGACAAAGTGACTCTAAGATCACTTGAATGAAGAGTTAGGTTTGGTGATGCAGCAGCTTGTGTGAGCCTTGGGGCTTATAGACTGAAATACAGTCAAAAATGGAGTGTAGGCTGAACACAAGAGGCTGACTTAGACTGTTTTCTTCCAGTATTAGGTTAGTTTTGGGGCTCTCACTAGAGCAGAAGGTGGCTCTGACCTTCTTGGATGGAGAGCATGCAGTGCCTCTGAATGCTGCAGCTTCTCGGTGGGACATTTGCTTCTTTATTGAAGCTGGGGCTTTTTTGCACCAGAAATATAAATACTATTTCTAGTGTTTAAAATTGAGAGTCAGTGCATTGTGAAATGTGTTTGCTGTGTCTAGCTGTCTGATGCCTTTATTTAAAAAGTATAAAATAAAATAGTTTTCTTTTCCTGCCTTGGGCTCAGCATTGCAGTGGCAACCACCAGAAGTGTTCCTAGCATCCTTAGGGATTGGAATTGCTGGCTAGAGTTTGCATTAAGGAGTGACAACCAACAAAATATTTAGACCGCCTACCTTCTGTTGGGTCCCACTGAAGTGATATTCCCTCTGCTGCCCAGCATAGGCAGGGTATGATTTGCGTTTTGCCACTATAATATCTTTTTCAGTAGTTTCTAATCTGTGTCCTAACACTCTACCATGCCCTTGCCTGGTACTAGGACATGAGATACATCTCAAGTCCCAGCTGTCCAAGTACCACATGTTGGTCGTCCTTATTGGTGTAGAAAATGTAAGCATTACCTTTCTGAGACATTATTTCAGCATATGTCACATTCTGCATGTCTGTAGTGTAAGATTATTATACTTAATTTATTTCAGTGATCTTTTATTCTGCCTGACTGTATTCTTATGGCTTAATTGCTGCTTTAATTTTTGGATTCCTGTTTTTCTGTGTATGCCTGTATGTTTGCAGTTGTCCAGGATAAGGAGGTGATCATGTTTGGGAATGTGCAGAGTGGCTCATTTCTCTGTCAGATGAGACGTGCTTGTTCCAACTTGTCACCTCTCTGCTCTTTCAGCCTGAATGATAGAGTGTAAACAATTCAAAAATGGATATGTACCGTAAATAGAAAACACATCTTTCCCATGCAGTGGGGCCAAGCCACGTTTACCACAGCTCACTTTGAAGTGATTTCCTGGTCAGCATATTTGCAGTGCCCTTCGTTCTGATGCCATAATCTCATTTTTCATGCATAACTTGATGGTTTTTCTTATTCAGATTTTTTTTGTGTTTAATCATTCTGCCAAGTGATTTTGATGTAGACAATAGTGATGAAACATTGGAATCCGTGACCTTCCCAGGCTGCTCCAGCCTAGTGTTTTCTTAGGTATGTGCTTCAGAATGCACAGCAGAACAGCTGCATCTCCAGAGAGTTCCTGGCCATCTCCTTGGGTTTAGTGGTACAAACCTGTGCTTCAGAGCAACCCACCCTGTGACAGTGTTCTGGTTTGCATGTAAAGCTTTCCTATTGTCTGTTCTCATCAGCTATTGAAGGTTTTCTCAGCATTCGCAGGCTGCATGCCATAGTGCACACAGACAGAATTAATGCTGTGGCACAATGACAGCAGGCAAATAATGCTGTCAGTGTCATTGCGTGGACTTCTTGTGGCTTTCTGAGATCTTCTTAGATCTGCAGGTAATCCTCTTAGCTTCGCATTAAGATGGAGCACCATTCTGGAGGGAAACAGATGAGTTTATAATTGTACACAGTGATGTCATGGAACAAAATCCTGGTAAAATTGAGAGCTTTACCTTCATTTCAGTGACTTCAGAGAGTGTGTGCCAGGGTGCAGTTTCAGTTGGAAACATGGCTTCACCTTTTTTGGTAGAGGGTTTTTTCCTTTTTTAGGAATGACATGAGCCCAGAGTTACCTTCAGGTGGAAGGTGGAGTGGTAGCCCAGAGCAGGCTGTCTCTGGGGTGGATGGGCACTTCTAGGGACCAGGAAAGCCTCTAGAAAACTGACTGATGTGGGTCAGACATGCCAGTGACTTTTGTGGCGTTCTCTGTGTCCCTTCAGAGCATCACGTGCTCCTCTTCCAAAGTGTGCTCTCTGATGGAAAATGGCAAGCGGCTGTTTTTAGACCCTGCAGAATAAGCAGCACATTTTTTCCCTCAGCATGAAGGATGCAACTTTTTCTGTATGTGTCTGGCTGTAGACTCAGCTGCCTTGTACTGGAGGGCAATGGATCACAAATCTTAACTGCTTCAGAAAGAAGGGAATGGCAATAAGTGGCGGTGAGGGAGTCAGAATATATCATCCTGTTTGAGACAGAGAAGCTCTCAGTTTGATCTCTCATTTTGCTGTTGGTTTATATATTTGTATATCTATTTTAACATTTAAGGAATCTGTATTTTCATTATGCCCCTTATGTCACCCAGTGAGCCCTGCATTTCACATTTGGTGGCAGTGAATTTATTTTAATTTATAAGAGGTTGTACAGCTTTCAAACGGTCATGGATAATCTCTTAGCTAATACACTTTGAATTTTGGTGCCGTGTTTCCTTGGGAATGCTCAGGGAAGACCTTGTTTACATGAATGAGATGAGTCCTTTGATGGCAAATAGAGTCCCCCTTCATTGTCAGGGGCACTGTGCTGCAAGGGAGGCCAATGAGCTGGCCTTGGAGAGTTTAATGAAGAGTAAGGAAGAAAAGCATCCTATAGCACAGGGACAGGGAGAAAACACTTTGCAAAAACAGCCCTGTTCAGTACTTCACTCCACGTGCTTTGTCCTCGTTTGTTTTAGTCATTTAATCATAGCTTAGCTGTTCAGCAGATTAACACAATGGATATTTGGAGAGGAGTCAGTGTTCCATTCAAAGATGGAGAAAATAAAGTGTTGGTGGAAGAGTCGCTGTTTTTAATTTGTGGAAGCAATTTGTAAGGGCAATATTGGGAACCAGTCATCGAGGATCTGATGCTCTGGGCTTGCTGTGCCAGGCCCTCCCCACCATCGCAGGGAGGAATTTCTTTCTTATATCTAATCTAAACCTGCCTCTCTTCAGGTTAAAGCCTTTATTAGATCTTACTATGCTTTCTTCCTGGCAAGTGTCACTCTAATATGGAAATCAGTTTTCTCATAGCAAACAGCAGTGAATTGAAGTGTATAGATTTATCCTTCTTCCTGATGGAGAACACACTAGACTCTCTGTAGCTTAAAGGTGAATTATGGTACACAGGAGTCCTGCTGAAACTACATTTTGATGGTGCTTTGTTTTCTTTCATTTCTAATTCAGGTATCAGAGCTCTCCTAAGAGCTCGCCTTGGCACATTGGAGCCAGCCTGGGCTTTGCAGCCTGGGAACTCCAGTGCCTTTTGACACATTTTTCTAATATACAAAATTTGAACCCTTGTCTCATCAGTAAGATTTAGGTTTGCTTAAGCAAATAATTCTTTTTAGTGAGTCACAGCCAGCCAGCCACATGTATAGATTATTTTGTTTCGTTCTCACAAAAATGGGTTTCTTTGGATCTCCGCAGCTTTCTGCTGAAGCAAAGCCAAGGAGCTGAGTCTTTGAGTGACTGTTCTATATATTTATTACTGTTTTTTCAAAATCTACCATTTACATATTTCACACTAAAATTTCAAGACAAATAGGGGGTTGTTGATCTAAAATTAATGAATAAAGTTTGAAGTAGAATCTGAGGCTTGAATAGCAACAGAATGTTCATAAAAGGATAAAAGCATAATCTGATGCTGAAATATTTGGAAATTCTGAGAGAGGCTCCAGCCCTCATTGAAATTCATCCATAAAATTTATTCAAGACGTAATTCAGTGTATTACTTGCAGACCCTCTTTGAAAATACTTGTTTTCTTCTTTTAATCCATTGGGTGAGCCAGAAGTCCACTCTGCAGAGCTCCTTGTCTGTGACTGCATGAGCCATTATTTACTGTTATTTCAGAGTGAAACTTTAAAAGGATTTGTATGGAGCTAAATGTCCAATTCCCATTCGGTTATGTGCTTAACCACATTCTGCTTTTTTAGATAAAAGAAATTGTGTTTCCTTTTTGTTCTGCTCATTGACTTCACTGGAAGTACTTGGGTCCTTAAGTGATAAGGTCCAGCTGCATCATCTCTTCTCAAATAAATTTTGTCATATTTTCATCCATATACATCTTGGTTTAGTAGGTAGAGGTAATAATGTGTTTTTAAAAGGGAATCAATTAATTCTGTGATGCTGGACATCAAAAATAAACAGAAGAACTTCTTGCACTGCCACTTGCCACCTGTAGCTGAATATATACATGGATGTGGGGACACTGATTCTGCTTCCCAGGGTTTTCTTCTGCAGTGGGTGGTTGGTTTTTCCCCTTGAAAGGCCATGCTCCTAGGTTGCTGTTCCAAATCTGTTCCCAGCAAAAATGCTAACATTAGACAGAAATTTAACTAGATTTATAGGTCGCACCTGCTCTATCACATATTCCCAAGGGGTTTCTAATAATATCCTGGGAAATTCAGGAGCAATACAGAGATGTTGTGTTCTCCTGCTTCCCTGCTTTGTTTTGGGGTTGATCTTTAATTTTTTATGTAGAGGGGAATGTGTTGGAGAGTGTTTGGGTCATGGACAAGCAAGAGGTTTGTAGGAAACAGGCATATGGACTATTCCAAGGTATTTTTCACTCATTTTCAGTACTAGCTATCTGAAGAAAACTATGATTATCTGTCTTTATTAATTTAGTGCTTTGGGAGTTGAGGCAAAAGCATAAAAGGAATAATTTCAGAAAATGGTTATTTTTGAAATTTAAAGTTAGCTGTTTCTTGAATATTTACTTCAGAGTCCAGGAGATATAAAGGTAAAATTTGCAAAGGTACCTAAAGAAAAAGGGATACTTTCCCTGTGTATGGCTGAACTCGTGTAAACTACTGTATTAATTCTGAAGTGCAATGGTATTTAGAAATACCATTTCTAAATGAGGATCCATGAGGATTGGTGCCCCTAAATCCTCAACTCAGTTTTGCATTAAGACTAACAACTTTAAAGTATTAGTAACTTCCTGGCCTGAGTTACCTTTAAAATGCAGAGAAAATATGCTTAATTAAGAGGTATTATGTAATTCTTTTTCACATTAAATTGCTTTTTTTTATGCTTTTAGGGTATAAAGCCAGCAAGCTTTGAGAAAGTTACTGATCCTGAAATTAAGGAGATAATTGGGGAGTGCATCTGCAAAAACAAAGAAGAAAGGTTTGTTTCAAGGGATCAAATTTTATATTAAATAATGTGTATGCAGGGATTTCAGAACTGTCTGTGGATTTCTGCTCTGGTCTGCGGGTCTCCCCTGTGCATTAGAAAATGCAGCATGGAAGTGCAAATCTAAATTATTTCCTGCTTTCCTGACATTCAATGTCAGGATAAGCAGTGCTGTTGTGTCTTTCAGGCGCTCAGCATCATGTGGAGCTGAGCTAGGGTATTCTTGCAGTTTCTGGTTCAGCAGTCCAAAAAATGTCACTGGGAAGGTTTTGTAGGGGGCAGGGAGGGTGATAAAACTTGGTGTGGTGGATTCATCACAAGCTGTGGTAGCAGATTTCATTGCCCTCTAGACATGGAGACATGTTATGCCTAGTTTCCAGCTTTGGTTTTAAAAATTAATGTTTTACTGGTCTCTGCTAGTTTGTCTCGTGATGAGTATTTCCTGACTTCCACAAATACGGTTTTTAGGACTGCAGCCGACTGCCTACAGAGAATCTCTTCTCTGGTACTCTTTAAGCTCAGATACTTAAGAAAAGTTGAACAAAGTTATAATCTGTATTTCTCTGAGTTCTTGAGGTCTATGAATATTACTAAAGCTTTGAGAAATGGGAAATGTCACTTGTTCATTTTCACTTCCTTTTCAAAATCCCACATCTTTTTAAAAAGAACACAAATTCATTATGGGTGAACACCAAACAGTCTAAATGTTTCCACCTTTAACAGCAGTTTCTTTTTACAAACCTTTCTAAAATTGTTGACTTGCAGTGGTTGATTCTTCTTTGTATCCTTTGCAGATATGAAATTAAAGATTTATTAAGCCATGCCTTTTTTGCTGAAGATACTGGGGTAAGAGTGGAACTTGCAGAGGAAGACCATGGTAGGAAATCCTCTATTGCCTTAAGACTCTGGGTAGAAGATCCTAAGAAACTGAAAGGAAAACCCAAAGATAATGGAGCCATTGAGTTTACTTTTGATCTGGAAAAGGAAACTCCTGATGATGTTGCACAAGAAATGGTAAAATACACTTCTTATGAAAATGTGTATATATAGAAAGTAGTGCATACATTTCAAAGGACAGCAGGAACGAACTGGGTAAAGTAACTTCACTTGAACCACTCCAGGTGTCCAGTTTAGGCACTTTGCATTGATTTTGGAATGAATACTATAAGAAAGGGGTGAACGGGGAACAACTAACTGAAACATACTGTTTAAAAACAGATGCCTGAAATTACAGTTTACATAGCTTAGGGACCGTAGAGGTCTGGTCTACTTTTATATTTTGCATGCTCTTCTGCCAGATTCTATAGGCTGTTGAATGTCTTTAAATTTATTTGGAATCTGTTTAGTTCCAGATAGCAGCTAGAAATACATTAGAAGAGTTCAGAAGTTCAATCACAAAATATTCTGCATTGAATTATCCAAAACATTTTGCCCTATCTTTTCTGTTAGTGTTCCTTAGAAGGAATGTAGATGAGAAAGGTCTGTGTTCAGCTTCTCTGCCCCCAAACTTTGACAGGAAATTGGATTCACTGAGTTAGGAGTAAGCTTTGGATTTTTTAACAGATAAGTTTCACTTGCTGAATTTCTGTACTTTTATAATTGTGGGATTAGAGCATCTGTGTTCTGTTTTCACCACATAGTCCTTGAACTCCTATTTTGATGGTGTCTTTGCTGCAGTTGTTTTGGTGTTCTAATGTCACAGAGGCTTGGGGTCAGTAAGCACTGAGCCAAGGGTTTGAACATTCCTGTGCTTGCAGAAACATTCCTGTGCTTGTGGAAACGTTCCTATTAGACTCTAAATCCCGAGGGATCCCATTTAATGATATCATCACCACTTGTGTCCTGCTCAGGAGGCACTCATTTAGGTAATGCTGCCTTGCTCTGCTGGAACTCATCACCATCTCCTCCAAGTTCAGTGGGAGGAATTCAGGCTCCTTTGTCTTCTTGTCGTTAGTTGCAGTAGGTCCAGTGTTTTTCCAGCAATATATTATTACAGAACTCATTTAGTTTAAAAATTGCTCTGGTGCCATTACTTACTGTTATATTTTACATTTAAATATTGGTAGAAATATTTGGAATTTCAGATTTCTCTAAGTTGCTTGGTCCATAGTTGGTGATGTTTTATTTTGAAGAGGAAATAATTCTCATCAAAAATATATTTAAAAGGATCATGCCCAAACTACAGTGACACTGTACCCATTCCCAAATAATTTAAAAGTCTGTATTCTATATTAATGCATACCTAAGAGACTGCCCATTAAATGCTTTCAAACCAGAGGCTGTTGGCAGGGGCAGAAAAGTGGGACGTTTATTCCTAAATGTCTTTTTCTAGTCCTTATAAATTCTGGAACTCCAAAGCCACGTGCTTTCATCTGTTTGTTGCTTTGTGTGCTGTGGAAGAGAAGAATGCAGGAGATCTTCTGAGTACAGGGAATTATTTATCATTGATGATGAGTTTTCGGTAGTCAGGCAATTCCACCTGTTCAAAGGATATGGGCAAAGGGAACTGGAAACATTGTAGTGGGTTTGGAAAGTGAAATTAGCTCTTGAAGCTGTGTTTTAAGATGCTTTACACCCATTAATTTTAGCAGTGAAAGTCTAAGCTGGGAAAATGTCTTATGTTTGGGTAAGAGCAAAGCAGGAAGGCCTCTAGATGTAAGTCCTTTCAAATCTGTTGAATATGCATGTTAAGAATATAGAGAGAGCAGACAGAACTCTGGTAGGTCATTATTAAATGAAAATTCATACCCTGCACTGCAGGAGATTATGCAAACAACACAAAGATGAATTTCCATTTTATCTGTTGAGCAGTTGAGTTCTGAGAAGCCTTGTTCCTTTTTCCATCAAATGGGAACAGTCTGCTTTTTCTTTATAAAAGTCAATCAATACTTACTGACTTCACTATTTAAGAGAAGTTAATTTGAAACATAATTCTGTTAACATCTTGTCCTTCATGATTTGCTGTGTTACTAAGCAGAGCAATTTGTCTAACTCTGTGTGCTGGACAGGTTAAGACAATAAATTCAGATTTAGGGGCAGTTTGTTTCATTCCAGGTACATGGTTCAGAGATTCTTTTTAATGTTATGTCTGTTCTTTTAATGCTAAAAAGGAAAAAAAAAAAGAGGGTAACCCATCTGAGCCCATCTGCCATTAAACTTGCTCTCCTCAAGGGATGTTCAGTGGTGGATAATTAGAGCCAGTATATATTCAGATCTTAGACATTACATCCTGGGTTTTTTTAATTCATTTGGAATAGACGTTTTACTAAGAAAGAACTCCACTCCATCAAGCTCTTGAGTTCCTGTTCTTGTCAGACATAAATTTATATAAATCCGTGTTGTTTCGATCGGATGTTTTCTTTGTTGGGAAGAGGTTCCAGTATGGTGTATGTGCTTTTGTGCGTGCCCAGCCATATGCTCAGGACCTTGCTAAGTGTGTGCTTCTCTGCAGATTGACTCGGGGTTTTTCCACGAGAACGATCTCAAGATCGTGGCCAAGTCCATCCGTGACCGAGTGGCGCTGATCCTCTGGAGGAGGGAGCGCATCTGGCCCAGGATGCAGTTGGAGGAGCGCCGCGACTCGGAGTGCCTGGACAAGCTGAAGGCGCCGCAGGCACAGCAGGTCCAGGTCACCTACCTGTCCCACACGGGCCACCACATCCTGTCAGAGCCCGAGGAGCCGGAGGCGGACCAGCACCCCTTCCAACAGAACCTGCCCACCAGCGTCACCTCTGTCGCCTGTAAGTCCCATGTTGGCTTTGTGGGCACACAGGGATGAATGTCTGAGGGGGAAACCCACAGTGACCTGAGCTCACATGAACTGATGTGGGTGGTTTTGCACAGTAGCTCAAAACCCACAAACATCTGGAACAGATGCGTGACAATTTTGAAAGCAATGACGCTTCAAGAAAACAGTATTGTATAGATATCTCTATATAACTCTCTATATATTTTGGTACTAAACAATTATCGCAGAGTTTGTTTTACTGTTCTGGGCTTGTACATAAGCATATATAAGTAAAAGATGCATTACCTTTAGCAAGGCAGCTGCTGCTTCAATTCAGGTATTTTATAAAGGGCTACAATGAGGTCTGCTTTGAATACTGAAATATCCATGTGTACCTGTACAGGAAAAATCCCTTTACATGATATGAGAAATAGCTACATTTGCATAACACTCACAATATTGCCACATTCACAAAGCTTTTTATCTGAAGCTAAAATGAGCTCATTTCATTTTTTGGGATCATGCACTTATTTCATGCTAATTCCTTTGCGGAACACTGCAATTATGGCTCTTTGTTTCTAGTGCTGCAATGAAGTGACTTGTGCTTCCCATGGCTGTGCTGGACATGAGTTGGCAAAATGTTATACTAAATATAACCCCCACAATTTATTTCCTACTCCTCCTCAACTTTTAACCAGAACTTTGTATTATTGGGCAATTTGCTATCCGATTATTTGAACATTTTCTTAGCATGGGACCTCTATAAATTAGGGTGGCCCTCATGCATATAATTTGACATTAAATGTAAAAGTGGAAATTAATAACTTAATGTGTGCAAGGTACATTCTATAAAAACCTGAGACTGACTCACAGCTTTTACTTTAGCCCTCTACCATTAGACTCTCCTTTTTTTTTCCCTTTGAGGTCCTCAATAATTGTAATAAAACAGAATGTTAATGCAGCAGAAATCCCATCATGAGAGCAGGCCTATGTTGGCTCTTCAGAAGTGAATTGAATAAATAGAGAGGGTAGTTTAATTTTAGAAAAAAAAACACAGTTGGAAGAATAGCTTGGGAGTACTGAAGAGGAATGTCATCTCTGGTGCTATTAAAAAATAATTTGTTATTTAAAAGCCAAATAAGTAAGACTCTATTTAGAATATGGAAAAAAGAGACAGTGGAAGGTGTTGGGAAAAGAAATAGTATTTAAGTTTAACTGTAACTTAAGATGGTTTTTGAAACTGTGTTGCAGTTTTCTTTCAGTTTTAAACTTTAAATCCCTGTTAGAATCTCGTTGTCCTTGGGATACATCTAGCTGCAAGTCTGGTTGTCTCACTTCCTTTCTCAAGTGAAGAAAGCAGTAACTTAGGCTCAAACAGAGCTGGGCACTTTTATTTTACACACTTTTAAAGTTGTGAAAAGATTTTTTTAAGTCAGTAGTACCAATATTTCCAGTTCCCAAAGGACCCAGTGCTTGCCCAGTGCCCGTATCTGTGCAGTACCACAGGTTAACTGGGCAAATGAGAAACTCCCACGGAGCTGAGTGTGCCAAAGCACTGGAACCTGCACAGGGGTTTGTGTCTTACTTTAATCGCACTACAGTCAAGCAGAGCATGACTTGCTGAACTAAAATCATACAGCATAAAGAATTTTGTTATTTTCAGTGCTGCTAATAAAAGCAGGGTTAAAGTCAGTTCATTCCTGGAAGATGGAACTCTAAAAGACCCCATGATCTGCTCTGAACATGACAATCAGGGTTTCCTCTCCTTTCATCCTGCAAAATCTATAAGCATCTGCAATTCGTAATGTCAACCCAATGTGCCTGAACCATCAGTGTGTGCAGAAATCCATGGGGATGGGTTTTGGCTTAAGAAAAGCAGTGTGTGCCTTTTGTAGAGAATAACAATGGTGTTGTATAATTTATTTATATAAAGAAAGGGCTAGAGTAGTAAAAATGCTAATTACATAAACCATGGTTACCTTGCTCTAAAATCTCCATTTGAACTTGAGGAACTGTTGAACTTTTAGTAAAAATGACTGTTTTTCCAGCTGACAGCACGTTTGACAGTGGCCAGGGCTCCACGGTTTATTCAGACTCACAGAGCAGCCAGCAAAGCGTCATCTACTCGTCCCTGCCAGACACTGTCCCTCCTGCCATCCAGAGGGTGTACAGTCCCCCCCTGAGTGAGGGCCAGCCTGTGCCCCACAGCCTTCCCCAGCTCGGCCACTACCAGCAGCCCTCAGCAGTAAGTCCAAAGCTTTTTCAAATAGTTCAGTATCCTGGGTCATATT
This sequence comes from Anomalospiza imberbis, assembly GCF_031753505.1. Lineage (NCBI taxonomy): Eukaryota > Metazoa > Chordata > Aves > Passeriformes > Viduidae > Anomalospiza > Anomalospiza imberbis. The sequence continues at coordinate 411,335 of NC_089691.1, forward strand.
TTATATTAGCATTTATGCTCTTGTTCCCAGAGGATATGGGTTCCAGGGGTGTCTGTACGTATTCCTCACTCACCTCTGTGCATCGTGATCTGCTCAGTCCCTTATCAGTGTGTTGGCACTGAACTACATTAGTGGCTTTGCAGCAAAGTACAAGAAGGACATGGACCTGTTGAGTGTGTCCAGAGGAGGCAACAAAGATGCTCTGAGGGCTGGAGCCCCTCTACTCTGGAGCCAGGCTGGCAGAGCTGGGGGTGCTCACCTGAAGAAGAGAAGGCTCCAGGGAGAACACAGAGCCCTTCCAGGGCCTAAAGCACCTTCAGGAGAGCTGGAGAGGGACTGGGGACAATGGATGGAGGGACAGGACACAGGGAATGGCTTCCCACTGCCAGAGGGCAGGGACAGATGGGATATTGTGAGGGAATTGTTCCCTGTGAGGGTGGGAAGGCCCTGGAAGATGTTTCCCAGAGAAGCTGTGGTTGCTCTATCCATGGAAGTGTCCGTCCCTCATGCTGCTGTCTCTCCACAGCCTGTCCTGCCCGCGATGCCAGCCACCCCCGCCGTGGTGCCCCAGCACTACCAGGAGCCAGGGATGCCATTCCCCGTGGTCCCCAGCACCGTGGCCTCGCTCCCGCTGGGGCAGCCGCCGCCACCCGTGCTGGCCGGCCAGCAGGTGAGAGCTGGGCTCTGCCATGGAGCTGTGTCCATTTCAGCCCTTCCCTGTTGCTGCTCTGCCTCACACAGGGTGCCCAGAGAAGCTGTGGCTGCCCCTGGATTCCTGGAGGTGTCCAAGGCCAGGTTGGACAGGGCTTGGAGCACCCAGGGACAGTGGAAGGTATCTCAGGTTTCTCTGCAAAACGTCCCAGAGCACCTATGTTCCTCAGAGACGGCAGTGTCCGGTGAAGGTCCATGCTATGGAGGGTAGGGTAGGACAGCAGAAGAACGGAAATTAGGGTGAGAAATTCATCTACCTACAGAATGAATTGTTTTGATCTTGTATCAATATGCACTGGTGGATCAGACATGTGGAATCAATGTTGTATCTCCTAACTTTTATTTGTTTTTCCAATTTGGGTGTCTGTGCATTTACACTGCTAAAGTTATAATGAGGCAAAGTTACCTAATCTGCCTGGATATTTTCCCTTCCCTGTGCCTTACCCAACTCACAAGCATTTTTAAAGACGCAAGCTGGATTTGAGAGGGAGGTTTTAGGAAGCAGCACAGTTTTCCTGCTCTAATGAGCACAGTTTTCCTGCTCTAATGCCATGTCCCCTGGAGTGGGAGGTGGCTGAGCCACAAGTGCCAGTGCCCTCTGTCCCTTTGGTGAACCGTGGGCAGCTGTTTGAGCTGCAGATTAACCCAGCTGGGGTGCGAGAGCAGAGCTGGCTCTGGGAGCTGGCAGCTTTATGAACTCCAGCCCAGCGCTGTGGGCAAGCAGCTCTTCCACCCTGGAGCTGGGGCATGGTCCTGCAGGAGTTCCTCCATGGAGTGAGTGGGTCCCTCCCATTCCAGGTGGGCCCCCTCCCTCCCTCAGACAGTTTTCAGGTGCCTCAGCCGGTTTGCTCTGTCCCATCACCAGAGCCATGCCAGCCCCTGCGCTGCCGTTCCCGTGCATTTGGGATTGTAAATGGGTAGATGCCACATCTTTCCCAAAACATGAGGGGGCAAAGGTTCTGGGTGCTGCAGGGCCTGGTGAAGCCACCAGACCTGTGGTCCGTGTAAGTCACCCTGAGCCAGCCTATGCCTCAGGGTTATCCTTTTGAACCAGAAGGGTTTTTAGAGTACTTCAGAACTAATTAGAGGAACTGAAGAAGAACATGCCAATAACACATAAAATGTGGGGGTTTGTTACTGATGATTTCCAGCTTTAATGCAGCTTTTTCTCTGTTCTGCTGTCTAAAGCCTGGCAGGCCAGGGGAGCACTATTTTCTCTGGAAAAGTAAAGCTGCTTTTTTGGCTACCACATTTTCACTAGAGTACATCAGAAAAATCTGGAACCTAGCTTTTACTGCAATTATTGTGGTTGATTGTGTCTCAGGTAATATGTGTTGTATTTTCTGTGCCTGCTCCATTATGCTCCAAACTTCTGCTTGCCAGGATGAGCTGGGTATCATTTGTATCTTGGAAGTTAGTGGGTAGGGATTTCACAGGACCAACTGGAACAATCTCTGGGATTTAAAGAGTGTGAATCATTACAAAGAGCCTCTCCAAGACAGTTAGCACTTGTCATTTTAGGTGCTGTATCTTGCATTTAAATGTGTTTTAAGCGTGGGCTCTGGTGCAGTGTTTGAATTAAGAGTGCTCATCTCTCTTGGGAGCTGTTCCTGCTGGAGCACATCCTGAGGGGCTGGAGCATGACCAAGGCAGGGAATGGAGCTGGGAAAAGGGCTCCATGCCTGGAGAAAAGGGGACTCAGGGAGGACCTTCTGATTCTGCACAACTCCCAGACAGGAGGGGGCAGCCAGGGAAGGGTTGGGCTCTGCTACCGGGCCCTGAACAGGGACAGGATGAGAGAGAATGACCTCAAACTGTGCTGGGGAAGGTTTAGGTCAGATATCAGCAAAATTTTCATCACTGAAATAGTGGTTAAGCATTGAAATAGGCTACCATGGGCAGTGGGGGAATCACCATCCCTTAAAGTGTTAAAAAACATCTTGATGTGGCTCATGAGGACATGTTTTAATGGTAGACCTTTCAGTGCTGGGTTAGTGGTTGGACTCGGTGATCTTATAGGTGTGTTCCAATCTTAATGAGCCTGTGATTCTGTGCTCCAAGCGCCAGGTCTGTCCTGACAGTGAGCTAGGGAGAAATGGGGAGCTTGGCCAGCCATCTGGTTCTTTGGCAGTACACAAGCAGTAACGTTTTCCTTCTTGTCCCTGCAGCAGCAGCCCATCTCGCAGGCAGCCTCCCTGCAGCAGGTGCTCAGCAGCCAGCCCGTGTGCCCGCTGCCGCCAGCCCCCCACCTGCTGCCGCCGTTCCCGGCGCAGGGCTCGCAGGTGCCCGCTAGCAGCACCCCCCTGAAGCCCCTGCAGATCTCCACCGTGCCGCAGCTCCCGCCCGTGGCCCCTTCCCAGGTAAGGAAAGTGTGAGCACAGCCATTTGAGGAGAAATTTCCAGCTAATAATTAACATGATTTGCAGGTTTTGTGTGGCTATTTTGACTGCATGCCAGTTTAATTAGGCGATAAGAATATTATTGCTCTTTTCTAATTCCTTGATATTTCTTTGTTATTTGTTTGGTGAATCAGAAATCTCCTTTGTGTCATACTCAGTGCCATCCAGTTAATGGCGGTTCCAAAATGGCAATAATTGTTTTAGGGTTGGTTTGGTTTGGTCTTTTGCGCTGTCCCCTCTGGCACAATCTTTTCCTCATCCCAGGCTTGAGGGCATGAGCAGTTGCCTGTTTTTATTGCTATTTTCTGATCTCCTGACTTCGCCACTTCCCCCAACACCTGCCAGCCATGTCGGTGTCGTGCTGCTCTGGGTCTGTTCTCTGGAGCAGGGACAAACCCTTCCCTTGGCCTGGGAAGGTGGATGGTACTGTCACTGTGTTTGGTAGAGACAGGCACCATAACGTGAAGCAGCTTGTGCCAAAGGGCGAGAGCAAAATGCTGCCATGCTGCCGATGTCTGCTCCATCACTGGGAGGTTTTGCTTGTAAAACCTCTTTTTTCTGGGCTCTTCCATGCTGCATGAGTTGAAGCTTGTTCGAAAACAAGGGTTTAAATTGCCCCACTTAATTTGGAATGAAAGAGTTTTGCATTAGGTCTGGCCCAATTCCTTTTAATTTCTGTTAAAATGAAAGCAGCTTTTAATTAGGATGTTGCTTGAAGGCTTCAAGCTGGTGTTAGAAGTAGTCCTAAGCTTCTAAGGTATAAAATATTCCCCCTCAAATGTTGTTTTTTTTTTTGCTTTTAATAATGATTTAAGCATAAGTCAGTTTTTATTACTGCTTGCGAAGCTCAGGGAATGAATGGAAGTGATTAACAAACAGACATAATTATCCTCCTGGAACAGGTGGTTTTTAGGGACTTGTGTAGCAAATTAACTGCTTTATACCATCAGTGAAAGCACTGGCAATTTATGCAATATTATATTTTTTTCAGATTCCTCAGTTTCCTGTCATTCCTGCAATTACTCCTCTGGCAGGACTTGACAGCCTTCCTCCAAATCTGTCTGACATCCCTGCTGCAAACGTGCCCCCCATTCCTGCTCCCTCCCAGTACTTTGCTCCAGCTGTGATCCTGCCCAGCCTGCCCATGAACCCCACGCTGCCCATGGCGCCTAACTCTCCCGCCCTGCCCATGCAGGCTGTCAACCTGCCTCACACCACCGTGGCTTCTCTGGTCCTGCCCTGCCAGCCCATCGTGCCAAACATGCCGGCGGCCACCATCCCGCTGCTGGCGGTGGCGCCACCAGGGGTGCCGCCGCATGCCGCGGTGCCGCCGCTGCCGCCGCAGCCCGTGTTCCAGCCCGCCTTCCAGCCGCTGCTGCCCAGCGACACGCCCTCGCCCCACCACGCGCCGAGCTCCCAGCCCGTGTCCCAGCCACAGCCACCTCCTCCAGCCCTGCAGCCCAGCGTGATCCACCCTCCTGAGCCGGCTCACCAGGTAAATCCGCCAGGCGCAGGGCCGTGCACTGCAGGGTGCTCCAGGGCACTGCCCTTCCTGGGGCTCTCTCCCTCGCCGACATTAATCCTTGTTCTTGAAATGTTTTGTTGACTTCTTGCCCTCAGTTCTGGAGGTGGTGGCTGAGGCTGTGAGCTGTGGGGGAGCAGGTGATATCCTCAGCCAACAACAGGGTTATCAAGGATATAGAGCATAATACAACTGGCTTTGGACAGTAAATGAGCAGAGCACTTTCTGAATTTCCTCTTCCTTTTTGGTCTCAGATCTTGGGAAGTGCGAGCTGTGGTTCTCCCAGGTCAGGAGGGCGTACTGAGCCTTGCCAGTGACCGTAGCTGGTCCATGTGGGATGCAGGGGCTGCTGGATACACACAGCAAATACAGGGGAGCTAGCAGAAGCAGTGAAGTTGTTTTGGTGCAGAATGTATTTAAAACAGCAAAGGGAAGTGGCCCTCTGGTAAGGACTCTGGAAAGAGAGCACTGAAAAGAGAGTGCTCTGTGGAAGAGCACTGTCAGACTTGCAGGGCAGGGATGGATTCTAGCTGCAGACCCTTTACCCCTTGAAAGAAACATAAGAAGCATAAACGAGCTCAAGCAGTATTTACACAGAAACTGCCTCAGGACTGAGAGTCTGTAAATACTTCTCTCGCCACCTCTGTGATATGTCAATGTGACATACCTCAGTCTGATCAGAGCAGGAGAGGACACTCAACCTGTTAATAAAGCATTTGGAAAATCTGTATTCTGCCACATCCCTTCACCATAATACACTAATTAAAATTTGTAACATCCCATCCCAACCTGTCATGGCATCTTCAGAGCAGTACATAGTTTTTAAATTTCTCTCTTCAGCCATGTATTTCATACAGGATTACTGTTGTAGAGAATGTCAGCAGCATGGAGTTTGGGAATGTTACTCAGTGTTCCCTGTGGCTTTAGAGGGATTCAAATTAAGCACATTGGACACAGTGAGCATGGCAAATACCAGAACTGAAAAGCTGATGTTCCCAAACCATTCTGACACAGTCATTAGCTATCAAATATGTGTAGAAGAATTGCATATGGAAGAATTGAGGATAAAAAACAGCTATTACAATGTGCAGAGGAATATTTTTAAAAAATTGTTTTGATTTGAAGACTTCTAATGGAGAGGTATTTCTGTATATAATGCCATGCTGTTTTCACAACTGATGTTTAGCACCTCTGAGTTTTGTTTTGCCTGGATACATCTGTATGGGTATTCACTTAAGAGCTGCACTTGATGATCCTTGTGGGTGCCTTGCAAGTCAGAATATTCTGTGATTTGACACTGAAATATTTTGTGAATTATTTTAGTTATATAAGATTTAAAATTGAGCTACCCTTCTGTGGCATTACACCACACTTGTCAGTCTAACAACCCCCCCTTGGGCACCCATGTAACTCTGAGGTGTTGTGAGGCACATCCTGTCTTTACTTTTATCTACATTAAAACCTGGAATAATAGTTTTGGCTCATACCCAGAGCCTGCTGAGAGCATGCAGCAATGAAATCATGTGGCCTAGTTCTCATCTGAGTCTTTTTTTTTTTTTTAGTGTATTTTCCAATAGCCTTAAGTCTCTATGTGATGATACGTCAAAAAAAAAAAAAAAGTGCACACTTTTACCTAGTACTAAAAGTTTTTTTTCTTCCATATGCTTCTTTCTTTCCCTCTTCCTCTTTCCACAAGCTCAGTCCCCCTGGAAAAATACATGATGTACCTAAAAGGAGAATCTTCTGATTTTAAATGTACCACCTAAAAGGACTCATATGCAGAATAACAACCCAGTCTCTAAGGCAGCTGCCATCCTGTCACCTGGGTCTGGTTCCCACCAAGTGCTTGCACACTTGAGTTATTTTAATGCATTGGAGAAATCCACTGAGATAAGTGGAACTCCCTCTGTCCACATGGATGTGTTGGTAGGACTGGGGCCTTGGGGCTTGGCACATCAAGAGTTAAGTTGGGACTTCAGTGTGTAAACTGCACTAAACTGAAGTAGGACACTGTTGTATTATTGTAAGTAATACAATAAATGCAGGTATGTGCCTGCCACAGGTGTATATTCAGTGAAAGGGTTAATTGTGTCGTTTGTTCCCGGTCCTGGTTCTACATATCTGGCAGATTTCTTAAAATATCCTAAGTTAGGTTATGGGTAGAATGTGTTTTTCTCTGCATGGACAGTGTGGGGTTGTTGAAAGCAGAGCAAAGTATTCAGGAGAATGAATTCATCACCTAAGATCTTAAAAGGAAGTCCAGAGGAGGCCATGGAGATGCGCTGAGGGCTGGAGGCCCTCTGCTCTGGAGCCAGGCTGGGAGAGCTCACCTGGAAAGGAGAAGGCTCCAGGGAGAGCTCAGAGCCCTTCCAGGGCCTAAAGGGGCTCCAGGGGAGCTGCAGAGGGACTGGGGACAAGGGATGGAGGGACAGGACACAGGGAATGGCTTCCCACTGCCAGAGGGCAGGGACAGATGGAATATGGGGAAAAAATTACTGGCTGTGAGAGCGGGGAGGCCCTGGCACAGGTTGCCCAGAGGAGCTGTGGCTGCTCCTGGATCCCTGGAAGTGTCCACGGCCAGGTTGGATGGGGCTTGGAGCAGCCTGGGATAGTGGAAGGTGTCCCTGCCCATGGCAGGGGATGGAATGAGATGAGCTTTGAGGTTCCATCTATCACAAACCATTCTGGAGTTATGTGATTTTTTCCTTTCTTAGCAAAATCTGGCTTTGTCCCTACTAATAAACTAGTACCTGAGCAATGCACATTGTCCTAATGGTACAGAAAGAATCCTTAGCATTATTTGGTTATTTCATAGGAAGTTTATCTCTGTAGTTGTTACTGAGACCACCCAAACCCAACTGACTCAAACTGCAAAGTTTGAGTCCTTTATTCATGAACACCAGTGACTTTGCTTCCTTGTCACGTACGTGTTGAGCCCTTGGCGCAGAGATGTGTGCTAACAGCTCTCATTGTGTTGCAGCCCGTGCCTGGACACACTCAGTTTGCTCTGGAAGCTGGAGCCCAGGTGCCTGTGCTGCCAGTGCAACCCTCCATGGTCATGTCACCGCCGTTGCAGCTGCAGCCAGAGCTGGTGCCGCCCTGCGTCGCTCCCGAAGGCGTTCCCCAGGTCCATGGCAGCCTTGCCACAGCTGCCCCGCCCGCCCCCATAGAGCCTGGCCTGCCTCTCCAGCCCTCTGCTCTGCTGCAGCTCCAGCCTGATCTTTCCCAGCCACTGGGCCAGCAGCTCCCAGCTCCCTGCTCGGCTGTCGCGGCAGGCACAGAGACATCTCAAGAGGTAGAGCCTTTCCTCTGAAGTAACTCACCAGCCTCAGCCTTAATCTTCTTCGTTACTCCTGTGTGGAAACAGTGGGCTTGTTGTCCAAGGGAGGTTATCCCCTTAGTGTGTCGAGCTGCTGCTCCTTGATGCCAGCAGCTCTGGGTCAGCAAATAATTGGCTATTCCAAATGAACCTTCATGTTGTAGCTCAGGAAATGTCTCACGGAATTCATGAGGCAGCAGGACTAAGCACCTCCTTGTCCATAGCTGAGCACAATCACAGAGATAGAAATCAAGAAGTTCTCACTGTGGGTGAGTTAGAAGTTGTTCTGTAGAGTTTCACCCATGTTTTGTCCAGTCTTGTTTTAAATGTCTCAAGCACTTGTTCAACCAACCATCATTTGCCTTAAGAAACTACTCCACAATCTGAGTCTTTTGTATTGTGGAAACCCTTCATACTCTTCAGTTTGAGCCCTATTCCCATTTCATTTGGCATTGTATACTCCTGTATTGCCTGATGTCTGCTGTAGCCCTGGGATTTTTGTTTCTTAAGGTACTCATGGGCATTCCCAATTCTCTGTGGTCACAGAAGCAGGATGCTTTTTATTGTTTTCCATATAGAATTGTCAGCTCCTCGTCTGCTATTTTGACTTTTCTTTCCACTTCCATAATCGTTAAATCTTCAGTCTTGACAGAACATTTCCTTCTCTTCAGCTGCCTGTTACCACAAAACAAAAGCTTTGGCATTTCTACCTGATTTCAGGAAATAAGTCGGATTTTTTTTCTCCACTTCTGGATGGAAATGTCCCTCTGTGATTCTGCATTCATTGTGGTTCCTCTTGAGTCTCTGTTCTGAGTTATGTTTCCTCCCAAAGTATGTATTTCGCCTTTTAAAAATTAATCTCTTAGTTTCGCCCATGTTTCCATGGCTTGTCACATGCCTTGGCCCCAGTGCAGCCTGAAATTCCATTGGAGATACAACTTAATGCTGTCTCCAGAAGATGCTCCAGAAGGGCTGTGCTAACACTAAAAATGGATTCTAGATCCCCATTTTTCCTATCCATCAATGTTAGTTTAATTCTTACTGCATCAACATGCCTGCTGTGATGTAGGATGTTTCCTGGTGAATGTCTGTATCTTGTTGGTTAAGTGTAGCAGGAATGGTAGAGCCTGTCTGCAGTGCTTCACCTGCAGACTCCCCAGAAAAGCTAGGCTGAGTCAGGCATATCCATCACTCAAGATATTCCTTCTCCAGCTGTCTTTTTTCTGAATGCACAACTCATGGCAGGGTCAGTGCTGGTGCCTTCAGTGCAGGGTCCATTCCATTAGAGATTCTGGAAATATGAACAAATCTCCCTGTTGTGCACTGTGATATGGGGGATACAAGTTCTGCTGATGTCCACTGATGTACTGATGGCCACTGAGGCACACGTCTGTCCTTCACATCTGGTATCCCTCAGAACATTTAACCACTGGTTTGCTAATTTCATTCTCACGTCCATCTCTAAGTTAACCCCTTTCTCTCATTCACTTTAAGAAATCAAGCAAGTACCAATCCACATCCTCTCCATGCTGGTTTTCTGACACATTGTTAAAGTTTCCTTGACTGTAAGAGAAGTTTCATACCTGTCTATATAATCAAAACACTACATTTTGTTGCTACTCCGCCATGACATTTTTATCTCTTCTGTTGTGTTCAGGCATGTGGCAGCACTTGCATCCAAATCAACCTGAACCAGTCAGGCAAAAGAGGTTTTGTAAGGCACTTGGTTAAGTGCTTTACCAGAATGTCGATACATTATGTCTGTGTTCTCACTGTTCATTGATGTTGCAGTTTTATTGAAACTGCATTTAAGCTTGGCATGGCTTATGTATGAGTGGGCCTGGAGTGGTTAGCTGCAGAGAACCAGTGGGGCTGACTGGTTAAGTGACATGGAACCAGTGGGGCTGACTGGTTAGCAGCAGAGAACCAGTGGTGCTGACCAGTTCCCCTCTGAGCTTTTAACACCAGCTCATCACTGCTTGAGTGCTCAGTGTAGCGATGGCAGTCGAGGGGCTTGTTTCAAGCTGTGTGTCTATAGAAGGCTTTTATAGATGTGTTTTTATAAATATATATAAAATTATATATATTTATGGGTGTATCTGTTGCGAGTGTATATACACAGCTATATACATGTACGGGTGTGTGTGTCTTTGTGCATACATGGTAAGTTTGTTACAGCAGGGCCTGCAGCATTGTCGCAAATTCTGTGAGAATGAGTCTACCCGATGTGAAAATCATGCTATGATGTCTGTCCCAGAGCTGCAGCTAGTGAAGAGGGAAGCTTTTAGGGGAAATTCATGTAGAGGACATTATGTGAGGGTGGTGTTCCTAAATGATGAATTTTCATCTTTTGTTTGTAAGTTCCTCAGAAATTTTCCCACTAAGCCAAACACAATGAAAATACTGAGCATATTTCAGAAAACTGTATAAAGCAATGAACCAAATTAGCAGATATATTCAAAAATAAAAGACAGTGGGTGCTGATGTGGAATTGTCCCTCAATCAGGTTTTGCCACGGTGGTGAGAACTGTTTTATTCCTTTCACCATCTTGTCTGCTGTGGGCAGAGGAAGGGAACTGGCAGGTTAGTGTATCTGAAAAAGTGGCTGGTGCCTTGGACAGAGGTGATGTTGAAAGGGTAAAATAGGACATTTATTTTATTTCCAGGTTCCAAGAACTGGTTAAACAGAATGGTTTCAGAGTTACTGGTGCCAACCCTTTCCTAAAGGTGTTTTTCATCTGCTAATATAATGTGTTTGCTTAAATTACTTTTTCTTGCATTTTAGGAGCAGGCAATACAGGACAAACTCCAGGCTCTGTCCCAGAGTTGCGAAAGGTATTATCACCTCTTTGGCGTAAGAAATGCTTGCATTTTGGAGGCTGTTTTTTCTGACATGATCAGAAGGAAAAGGACTGGGAGAAGCTGACAATGTTTTGTGTGTAGTGTGCCCATTCTGGCACCTGCAGCTCTTTTAATTCCTTAGTTTGGATGCAGCATCCTAGCCTTGTATGTACAGCTGTATGGAACTTCTCTTTTCTTCCTTCTACAGCAAACCTAATCTCTTTGCCCTTCTGCTGGAAGGGCAGAAAGACAGGAGCTGAGAAAACTTCACCTTAGAAAAGTAGGAACTGGTGCAGTTCAGAGAAGGACTGTCAGGGCTCCCTAAGTGAAGGGATTAGGGGATGTAGGGATATATTCAGAGTGATGGGACTTTTGCTGTGTTACTGCCAGAAACATTAATAGATCATTTCTTGGTAGGTGTTGCAGCCAGAGTATGTGCCTGGTGTAGAGTAGTGCCCTTCACTCACTGAGTATCTTCCAGTTGACTCAGTGTGGGCCAAAAAAAAAGTGAAAATGTGCCCTTTTTTGCAGCCTCTCTTATAGCTTACATGTGATGCATGACTCCATTGTGTGTGACTCTGCCTTTATTTTGGGGCTGTTCTTCCTTTCCCTTGTGAAGCTACATGAGTCCAGATGTTGCTTCTGGTAAAGAGATGAGTGACAGCTTGGAAGGAGCAACAGGAAGTGGAAAGCAAGAAGGAAAGTCTTCAAAGAAGCATAAGAAATCCACACGTGCTCGTTCGCGCCAGGAGAAGTCCAACAGACCCAAACTGACCATACTAAATGCAAGTACAACCTAGTGGAGGGTAGCTCTAGGGTTCCTTTGGCTTTGCCAGGAATAAGGATTGTTGATCTCTGCATGCAGGTGTGTAACACAGGGGATAAGATGGTGGAGTGCCAGCTTGAAACCCATAACCATAAAATGGTGACGTTCAAGTTTGACTTGGATGGTGACGCGCCTGAGGAAATTGCTACTTACATGGTGAGATGTGGCTGCCCATGGGCTCTCAGTGCTCCCAGTTGCTTCAGGCAGCTCCTCGTGTGTGCTTGTTGCCTGAGCTGTCTGGCAGCTGTGGAATGAGGCATTAATTAAAAAATGTCTGTTTTCCCCTTTATTTTGATTTGGCCTTCTAGGTGGAGAATGAATTCATCTTGCAAAGTGAAAAAGAGACTTTTATTGAGCAAATGAAGGATATCATTGATAAAGCAGAAGATATGCTCAGTGAGGATACAGAAGGAGAGCGAAGTTCTGACCAGGGAACAAGTCCCCAACAAGATGCAGATAGGCTGGAAATAAGCGAGGTAAGAAACGCTAAATACAGATTGCTAGTTTGATTCCTTTTTCTTAACAGCCAGATACTTAAATTACTTCTGCATCTTGATTTAAAAAAAAATAAAAATGTTTCTTAACTAGAAAAATAATGCTTTTGCTGTGTTAAACCTTACAATATGAGTGGGATGCTGGTCCTCTTGCACTGATCCATCTATTTCTTCTGTTGTTTCTTTAACAGGAGAAGCGTCAGTCTCAAATGAAGACACCTGTGTATCAGCAAAATGGTAAGAGTGCCTTTGAATTTCTAGTGGAAGGTGTCCCTGCTCATAACAGGGAGTTGGAACTAGATGGCCTTTAAGGTCTCTTCCAACCCAAACCATCCTGTGAAATTAAGACAAAATCATGATCTGGAGACAATGAAAATTCATGTGTTTACTTGTTGTTTTCTTTTCATCCCTAGTTTTGCATACTGGAAAAAGGTGGTTTATTATATGTCCAGTGGTGGAAAACCCTACTACAGAGGCCCCTGAGTTTTCTCCCCCAGTGCCTCCCAGTGCCCAGCAGACAGAAGGGCCAGGTATCTCTAAACTTTATAGAAAATGTCTTCTCCAGAGCTGCTGTGTTGTCTTTCTTCTGTCCTCACCTCATTTGGCTGTGATGATTTCATTTGATTTAGTCAGAGGAAGAAAATGAGTAATTTTGTTAAGCTGTGCATTTACATATGATCCTGGTGTTGAACCAAACTGGGAGTCTTTATCTGAGTTTCAGTAAAGTGTCAGTATTTTAGCTATACCTTTTGCTACGGGGTAGCTGAAATTCTCATCACTATAGTGTCTTTTCAGTGAAATATTTTTTTGCATAATCTGAAAATTCTCGTTTGATGTATGTAACAGCTATTTGCTGGTGGGAATTGCTAGTGGGTTGTCCCTGCAGCTGACCGGGTGGCTTGGCAATGATGTCCTTTCCTTTCAAGGTTGACCTTTTGCTTGTGTTCTCTCTAGACCCGGAGCAGTCAGATGACCAGCCAGTGAGCTCCGCAGTGACAGAGACGCCTGGGCTCAGGGCTGGCCAGCAGCTTCCCCTGCACACAGGGGTCAGTGACAGCCCCCTTGGAGCCACCCCATCCTTGGCACCAGCTCCTGTTGCAGCAGTTCCTGCCAGCATAGCAAGCCAGCCAGAGTTCCCAGCTCCAGCCCCTCTGGCATCTGGCCCGAGCATCGCAGAGCCTGCGATGGCCAGCAGGGCTCAGCCGGAGTACCCCCAGCCTGGACCCCCAACCCCCCGAGCCGTGGGGCTGGAGGAGCCCCCCGAGGCCCTGGCCCCGCACCTGCAGCCGCAGGCGGATGAGCCGGCGTGCGTGCCCGATGTGGAGATTGCCTGCTGCAGCGTGGGGCCGCCCGCGGCCGTGCCGACAGCTCCGGGGCCGCTGCCCACGCTTCCGGACGCCACGGTGCTGGAGCGGCAGCCGGCGCCGCAGGGGCCGCACCTGCTGGAGGGCGGCCAGCCCGGCGCGGGGCTCTTCGGCATCCAGCCCTTCCCTGCGGCCGCCGGCCCCGACGGCCTGGGCTTGGTGGGGTCCCTGCTCCAGAGCCCCACGCAGGTGCCGCTGGCCGCGTCCCAGCAGCTGCCGATGGCACAGGGTGGCACGGGGATGGCTGGGGCAGGGGTCGGCCTGCTCCAGCAGCAGAACCCCACCGGCACCACCGAGTCCGACGGTGAGGGCCCCCCCAGGGTGGATTTCGTGGACAACACAATAAAAAGTCTTGATGAGAAGCTTCGCAATTTGCTGTACCAGGAATATGTTCCAACTTCTTCAGCATCAGCAGGGACGCCGGACACCTCTGTGCCACCCGAACAGGGTGACGGTGAATTTATCTTACCCCCTTTTCCTGAAGAGCAAGCTCCTGCCCCAGCGTTGGATGGGAGAGAACCAGCCTATAGCATCCCGGACACCTGCCAGGAGGTAAAAGCTGCTGCTGAGCTGCTGGTGCCCCTCGTGCCCTCGGAGGTCTTGCCTTGCCCACCTCTGGTCAGTCCCCCACTGGCTCTGCCCTTCATCCCCTTAAAGCCAGCCTATAGGGCTGGCCCCAGGGCAGAGCTCAGGACTCACTCTCCTGCAGTAGGACAGGTGTAGATCTTTTGCTTCCCTATCTCTGTTCCAGGATGTGTTACCTTTGCCTGCTGACTGCTTTCCAGTGTGAAAGCTCACTTAAATTTTTCTTGTCAGATGCATCCCAACTCATTTTTCAGAAATGCTAGTTAGTGAAAGCCAGACTTTCCTTTTGGGTTTAGAAGTTGTATAATACTTTAATTCATCTCCTCTTTTGTCCTGTCTAAAGCAGGCAGAAATGTGTCAATTTCTTTGTACTTTAAGAATGTAAAACACATGCATGGTATAGTCATTCTAGTTCTAATGAAGGTGATTTTGCTTCAATTTTAAGTATAAATGAATGGTTGCAATTACTGCCTTCGAAGTCAGCCTGGATAAAGCAAACACTTCAAGTACCTTTGCCTTGTCCACATGCTGCAGCCAAAGGCAGACATTCCATTGGCAGGAGTTTCTGTTTCCTGTAAGAGTTTCTTTTGTCTTCTCCTGAGCTTGGTAGAGCAAGACTGCCATGGAAACCTCTAAGGAAAGAGGTAGCATGCAGTCTGGGACAGTGGTTACTCTGTTTCAGTTGACCCCCCTTTTTAGGTTTTTTCAGATAAAATTCCAAGTTTATGATATCATCAGATTTGCAGCACATTGTGCTAGATCAGTATCTATTCCAGCCCCTGGCACAGGTTACCCAGAGAAGCTGTGGCTGTCCCATTCCTAGCAGTGTCCAAGGCCAGGTTGGATGGGGCTTGGAGCAACCTGGGATCAATGGAAAGTGCTCCTGTACATGGCAGGGGAGGGAATGGGATGAGTTTTGAAGTCCTTTTCAACCCAAACCATTCTGTGATTCTGTATCTTACTCAAAAATAGCATTTCTGGAGACAACTCCATCCCCACTAGCAAGGCTGAGCCTGTTCTGTGTAGCATCAGCTGGAGGGACTCTTACCAGCTGCTTGAGAGGTGCTGTGTGGTATAGGAAAGCAGCTGTACTGGAGTGGTTTTTTAGAGCGTGTTGTTTTCTAATGATAAATTACTTTCTACAGCAAACCAAATTCTCTCTCTGTGAAAGGTGCTATGTCTCTCTAGTAATTGGAATTTGTCCTATTAAAATCTATGCCAGTAAGGAAAGAGACATGGAACTTCTGAAGACAGACGTACAGATGAGGAATGTGCAGTCTGGCTAAAAAAGCAAACCAGAACAAAGCCCCAAGTGTGTGTGTGTGTATAATATACTGGGTTTCAGTAGCTTGGGCTGCAGTTCCAACTGCGATGCTGCCACTGCTTTATTTCTTCCAAGGAAGGAGGAAAAAAATGGGGGAGTTAGAGGCAAGACTTGAAGGCCACCTCCACAGGCATGTGGAGTATCGGTATTCACTGATAGTGCCCAGGCAGCAAGGGGAAGTGAGGGAAGGAGAGCACATTCTGCTTTATGAGTGAGACTGAAATTGTGTTTATTTTTTCCTTTTACTGAAAGTTGAACAACCCGGAAATCACTGGTGTGAGTGCTCATCCCTCAGAGGCAAGAGGTGGGTCAGCAGGCAGAACAGGTAATGCTCCTCCGGCCATCCCTACTCTGTGTCAGTGGGTGTCAGTGGCAGGAGTGGGGCAACAGCCCGTCCATGCCCAGCAGCCCTGTGTGTCTCTGAGCCACCAAGGACACCAGAATAGTTCAGGCCCAATGTACCATGCAGGTTTCATTCTTCTCCTGTTTTTCTCCTTAAACATTTTTAACTGAGTAATGAAATTCCACACACCTATTATTATTTGAATTCATTAAATCACTAGATCTGCCAACCTGCAGATATTTTATATCGGCGTCACTAATGCCTCCTGCATTTTCAATCCTGTATTACAAAGACTGGGGTTTTAAATTATTCCTCAGTGGTACACTTCAGTTTATCACAATAAAACATTGTTTTTTATTATATAAATGTATTCCAGACATAAATATTTTTTTCTAACTTTAAATCAGGTCCAGTCACAAGCATTGCTTCAGCTCCTGCTGCTCCAGCAAAAGGCCTCCTTCAGGTAACCAGAACTAGGAGTGGTTTTCTGCTTGATTGTTACAGTTCCTTTTGTTAAGCTCTCTTATTTTTTCCAGGTTGCACCTCCATCATCAGGCACAGCTCCACCGATGGAGACTTTCCAGAGGAGCGAGGAGGCAGAGAGGACGACTTCGCCTGCACACGCAGAGAGCGTAATGCGGCAAGCGACAGCAGATGGGGCGATGAGTAACTTCCACAGGGATGGCTCTCTGGGCTCTGTTTCCTATGAAAAACAGGCTGAGGCTCAGGAGAGTGGCACGCCAGCCAAAACCATTGGCAGGTTTTCAGTCATCAGCACGCAGGACGAATTAACTTTAGCGGCACCGCACTGCTTGAGGTTCTCGGCCCCCCCGGATGTGTACCTGGACGAGCTGCCCTCCAGCCCGGACATGAAGGCTGCTGTCCGCAGGGTCCAGACGGCCTCTTCTGTGGACGTCCTGTGTGACCAGGCCTCGAGCGACTCTGCCGATGAGCCCTTCCCACGGCAGCCGGCGGCTGCTGCAGCTGCACAGCTCTCCCCCCCCAGCAGCAGCACAGCCACGGATTTAATCAAAAAAGCAGCTGCTTTTCTGCAGAGATCTGCCAAAGGTGGCTCCCCTGGGCCAGAGTCGCCCAACGGGCAAGGTGTGAAGATTCCTACCATCAACATCACATCCTTCCACTCCCAGTCATCCTACATGAGCAGTGACAATGACTCAGAGTTTGAAGATGCTGATATGAAGAAAGAATTGCAGAACCTGAGAGAAAAGTACGTTGGGTTGCAAGTGATGCGAGGGAAGCTTGTGTTACCATACCTTAGCAGCAGCTCGGCTTAGGATGAACAGAACTGTAAGGAGTAAACTGATTCTGGGCAAATCAGGCATTGCCAGGACCTTCCCGCACCTTCCTGCTTTTCATCACCTTATCTGTCAGTTCCAGTTAGAAGAATAACTCATAGAATACCAGAATGTTTTGGGTTGGAAAGGACCTTAAAGATCATCTCATTCCAACCACTGCCATAGACAGGGACACCTTCTATTATATAAGGTTGCTCCAAGTCCCATCCCACCTGGCCTTGGAGCCAGAGACTCCCCCTTCCAGGGTTGGTGAGTCACCACAGATAGATTGTTGTAGCTTTGCATACTTAGGGATGAGCAGCTGATTGTTTTATAACAAACAACTGTTTTGTTTCTTCTTTTACAATTAATTATGCTGCCAGGATATGGTGCTTTATCAAATACATTGCTAGCAGAATCCTTTTATCTTTTCAGGCATATGAAAGAGATTGCTGAGCTGCAGACGCAGCAGAAGAACGAGATAGAGGCACTGTATATTCGCCTGGGGAAACCCCTTCCTCCCAACCTGGGCTTCCTTCACTCTGCCCCACCAAGCAGCCGGCGACGAAGAACCAGCAAAAACAAATTGAAAGCTGGAAAACTCTTAAACCCTCTGGTCCAGCAGCTCAGGAGTGGAACATCAAGCACAAGTAGGTACACTAGGTGCTTCCCTTCACCTGTTGCTTGTGTCAGTTGTGGCTGTGCTGTGTGATGTCTGGGACTGCTGGAAAGGATGGAATTTTTGTTGATTTTGAGCTGGCATGCTTTTGGACAGGCTTGTCCCAGGTCCTAGTAGCAAGCCATACCTACCTGCTCTGCATTGCCTACAGTGCTTGGCAGAGGAATAACATTCCACTTTAATTTGGAAAACAGCCTGGTTACATCTCCTTCATTCTTCAAATGCAATTTACTAATGCTTGTATTCACTTCTTAGGTGCTGTTATGCTGTATTGATTAGGTGCTGTTTCTTGTTGTTTTTTCCTTTTTCCTCCAAGATGCCATATATAAAAGATGGGATTGCATTTGCTCCCCTGAAGGATGGGAGGTAAAAGCATTTACAAAACTGTGGTGGATGCTTTGACCATCTGAAGTAGTGTGAGATTTTCACACAGCACTACAGTCTTGAGTTTTTATCTCTTGGAAAAGTACAAAAATATAATTTACCTGGGAAATATTAATAAACCCCAGTACCTATTTCTTCAGCAAAATGTCGAATAGAGTATGCATAATTTTTCTTCAGCTTAGTTTGTGCTGTTATTTGTGGGAGCAGCAGCATTTCTAGCATTCACCCTTTATTTCATACCTGATGGCTCTTGTTTTCAATATTACTGCATCATAGGGCCCCTTTGAATTTTGTTGCATCAATCTTTATAGACAGGATGTTGAGGAGGATTTTGCTTTTAGCTAAGGATTTCAGCTGAGTTGGGAAAAACAAATACATTCAGAGGCAATAAATTCTGTGGCCCATCTTGAGACTGAGTGTTCTTGCCCACAGGGATGGAAGCAGTGTTTGATACTGTCTGTACTTCTATATCTACCTAGATAGTTATATATTGATACTTATCTGTAGATATCTAGATAAATGTGTCTATCTGTACTTTTGTCTACACAAATATCTCAGGTAAAGAGGCTTAAAAACCAAAATACCTTTGCAATCATGTGTTACATGAATTTATCAGTAGAAGCATCTAACAGTGGCAATGACAATTATACTCAAATAGCTAGTAATAAAAAGTTCCTTGTGTCTTTGCTGAAACTTTTTATTCTTCTTCATTTGTTTAATTTCACCTTTGGTGTGAGAAAGCAGACCTCTGTGTCTTGCTTCGTCATTGTGTGTTCATCCTCCTCAGCACCCCAACAGCTCTCTTTTATTCCAGCAGTGCTTCTTCTGAGGCATCTGAAAACACAGAGGAGAAACTGTAAAAATCAAGCCTGCTCCAGGAGCTTCTTGGAGAAACAGGATCAGTGATGGGAGCTGTGGATTATTTTCTGGTGCAGGCTGTCCCCATAGTCTGTTCTCCATCCAGCACATCAGAATGGTGAACGGCTGTTCCTCTTGGGGTCAAGATACTGATTATTTTTAGGCAGGGATATTTTATTCTGAGTTTTCCTAGCTTTTACCATTGCATGTGTTGTGTTTGTTTGCTCTTTCAGGTAACCTTTCAGACTCTAAAGACTCACCCCACAAAGAAAGCAGTAACTCGCAGCCGGGCTTCCCCGAAGCCGCCGCGGTGCCTCCCGGCGCAGCCCCCGCCTTTGGCAAGGCTGTGCAGACCCAGCAGCCCTGCTCTGTCAAAGCCTCTCTGTCGTCTGACATCTGCTCTGGCCTGGGCCCCGACGCAGCCGACGCCAACACAGGCTCTGGCCAAGGTGATTCTTCCTGCCGCCTTTTTCACGTCTCTTCCAGCACGTGCTAAAATTAGTTCCCTTCCCTTAGGCTTGAACTTTTTAGGAGTAATAGAGGAATGTGAGCCTTTGGCAATCCAAATTACTGGCTTATCTTTAAAAAGAGCATTGCAGTATTGTCAGCAGAGCAAAATTTAAGTATCTTGCTGAGTGTTACCAGCACTCGAGAAGGCATGCCCCAAGACATCCCTAATTCTTAGGAAAGAAATACCTTTCAGTTTTGCCAGCAGTGGCTTTATCCTAATACCTTCTCTAGAGTCTGCCTTACAGATTCCTGAGAAAAAATGAATGGAAAAACAAATAAGATAGAAAAGGCTAGGAAAGTGTTTGCTTTGTTTCATTTTTTTAGCCCCTTGATTCCGGTAGACCCCCAAGTTCCTCATTATAAACTACCAAACCGTCTTGGGCATGAGAGAAAATAAAAATGAAATGAAAAGAAAACCAAACACAGGGGACCAAGTTATGTTTCCTTTCTATGAGGGGTTCACTTTGTGCATAATTTTGGAGTCCAGCCACGGGACTGTGCTCCCATGACCCCAGTTCTGAGACCTCTTTGTATTGCCCCTGTCGTAGGCTTTGACCAATCTTGTTGCCATGCATATGGAAGTTCCAATGATGATTATAATACCTTCCTCTCATTGCACATCCTGCCAAACTAATCTACAAAATATCTATCTGTCCTCTTCTGCTGTTATTGCATCCTTTGTGTATGGTCAGTGAACTTGCTCCTCTTTGGCAGAGTTAAGAGGGAGATGTGGAGATTTAACTAACAAAGCTGATTTGACTGATGGTTTAGGACATCTGATCACAGCTACTTGTACTTTATAAGTGTCTTTGTTTTCTTCCCTTTATATTCATTTACAGGCTGGACGGTTTTCCACCAAACGTCTGAGAGAGTGACCTATAAATCTAGTAGCAAACCTCGTACCAGATTCCTCAGTGGACCTGTGTCTTTGTCCATCTGTTTGTATTTGTTCTTTTGTATTTTATCACAGTCCATCTTTCTTTTACCCCCTTTTCCTGATTCCATGGTTTATATCTCTAATATGTTTGGCAGGATGCCTCTTTTTCTCAACCATCTTTTCTTTCTTTTTTCTCTTTCTTTTAAGTAATCATCATGAACACACCTTATTTATATTAATTTTTCATGTGAAGCTTTTTTTGCACTGCTTTTGGCTCATGCCTGGGCACCAAAAGCATGTGTGGAAGATCTCATCATTTATTATATATAGCCTGATGGTAAATTTTACCCTGGAGTTATCAAAGCTTTTGTACTTTATGTTCTGTTGAAGTAATTTTATTTGCAATGTGGCAAATATACATGTCTGCTGTCCCGGTTCCAGCGACAACAAAACGAAATCCATCCTTCTGTAGACGAATGGTCTCTTTCACACATGTTTGGACTCTGAAGACATGCATGTAGCAAGCTGATACAATTCTAGAAGGTCACTGGAGGGTATAACTTCCATACAAGGGCTGTATTAACTCGATATACAGTACTGTTTATATCCACTCTATTTTCTTTAATTTTTTTCCCCGCTCTTTGCATGTGGAAATGCTGAGACAACAGTGCTCCAGCTAGTTCTTTCCAAATCTCTGTCCCAGGTGGGCTTTTCCCCATGCAGTCACTTTAATTAGTTTAAGTGAGCAATTTTTTTATGGAGTCATAAGGTGCAGGAAGATCTGGTTACTCTAAGGGAGAGTCCCATCAACTTTTTGTGTAAGCTGATCTGGCTGAAGCACTTGACTCAGTTTATTTTCTTATGACCTTATGTGACCTCAGAGATGAAGTCAATTAGCAGTTCATCAAAGCATAAATAAGTAAAAAGCAATATCAGATATTCAGATGATACTTGGAAATGGATTGCTAGGATCCAGGAGTTTTGTCTCAAATAACTGTGCACCTTCTATTTGTACCCTATTTATCTGACTTCTAAAGTAATTGGCAATTCCACCAAACAATATCAAGCTATTCAATGAAAAAATTAAGACTTTTTTACCCAATTGTAGATGCTGCTTTTTAGGCAAACGGATTTTGCTTGTACAATAAAGATATGTTGTGCTGATCAGGTACTATAGGCCACTTACATATAACCTTAGAAGGGCTGATAACGTTTTTGAGAAAGCTTGTGGTTAAATAACTGTGGGTTTACAGTAGTATCAGATATCCCGTTGGAGTTCTGCACTGTTCATTACTATCCAAGTGGGTCAGGTCAAAGGCACAAGACCACTCCAATACACTCCTCCTAATTTTATGAATAAACAGTATTTTAAGAAAAAAATCTCGAAATTTTTTCTTGTTTGAGCTCCCTGAAAGCACAAACATTCAGGTGACTGACGTTTACAGAATTTATTATCATGTAAGCTTTTAATGACTGGTGAAGTCATGAGACGATTTTGCATTTAGGGATTTTTTCTGAGAACCTGAGGAGAATTCTCAGCTCCCAAATATTCCTGTTTGGTGTTATAGTGGCCACAGCAATTTCTTCTTCTGCACATGTAGTTCCCAGAAGAGGTTTCATTAATCTTCCATGGAATTACTATTCAGTAGGATGCAAAAAGTCTGGGAGATGGCAATTAAAAACGAGTGTATTAAAAATGTTTGGGTGCATGGATGTTGTGAATGAAACCAAGGGAATATGTAAATCCTTTGAATCGTGAAGTTTCCTCATGCTTAAATGACCCAGCATGACTAATTGCTTTCTCTTCTCAGCCCATGTGCTCTCTCAGGTTCTGGGTGAGTTCTGGGGGAGGTTTGGCCTCCCCTGTCCCTGAGTCACACCAGGAGATGGGTGCAGTTCAGGCACTTAGCATGACACTGCAATCCTAGGTCACCCCTGAGGGTCCCAGTCCTGAGAGCACAGCTTGGCTGCCAGGGGAGCCTCTCACCTCAGGTGCCTCTCACCTGGAGAGCTTGGCAGGTCCCTGTGGCTGAGCTGTGGGCAGTTTGAGTGGGGCAGGAGGCTATTCCAGCTTGATTTCCTGTGAGCCCAGCAGGTGGGATGGTGTGTGAGTGCAGGACTGGGGCTGTGCGCATTCCTGTCCTTCCCCAGGGCAGCTGGGACTGGGACAGCAGCCAGCAGGATGGACAGCAGGATGTTCTGTGGAGCTGGGATCCAGAGCAGCTGTGTCTGGAGCCTCAGGAAGAACAGTGCTTGAGGAAGGCCAGGTTGGATGGAGCTTGGGGGAGCCTGGTCTAGTGGAAGGTATCCCTGCCTGTGGCAGGGGTTTGGAACAAGATGGGCTTTTAAGGTCTTCCAATGTAAACCATTCTTTGATTCTATTATTTGAAGGTGATGATGTTGGCAATCCCAGCTGGCTCATGTTCCTTTCCCTCTGGAAGGGACATCAGTGGACCCAGCAAGCAGGCAAAGCCAAGCACTTGCATTAGGTGCTAAGCGTGTTTGCATCCATACCCCATCCCTGGAAGTTTTCCAGGACAGGCTGGATGGGGCTTGGAGCACTTGGGATAGTGGAAAGTGTCCATGCCCATGGCAGGGGGTGGAAGTGGATGAGCTTTGAAGTCCCTTCCAACGCAAACCATTGCAGGTAGGAGTCCATCCTCTGTGCAGTTGTACTGGGCTGGGACATGGCTGTCCAGTGCCAGCAGCTCAGTGGCACCTCCAGACAGTTCAGAGTCCTGGGTCTATTCCTTAAGTTAAGGTTTCCCTGGTATTTTTTTTGTTTGGGAGCTGCTGGGAAACACTGTGCTGCATTTTCAGAAATGCTCTGAATCTGTATGTTTGGTTAAGGAAAACCAGCCCTTTGGCGAGGTGGGATATGCCAGCAGGAGACCTGCTGCACTGGCAGAAAAGTTGGCGACAACTTTAAAAATAAATTTTCAGATGGATTAAAGACAGTATCACAAAGATCTTGCTCTGGTTACAAGATCCATCAGACTCGAACACTTTCACAGTGTTCTGCAGGACATTTTGATTTGTTGTCCATGTCCAATATTGACTTAATCTTTGTATGTTTCATGAAATAAAATATTTTTATGGGCTCTGGCATAATTTTATCCTGAGTTCCTTTCCTGGGTTAAACTGCAAGGGTGCCCTAGGGAAGAGTTTTCACTGATCGTGAGTGGAATTTTCAAAGCTCCATTTGGCTTAGGCTTGGAACCTTGTGTAATGCAATTTTTGCCGGGTTCATAGCAGTTCATATACTGTATGTGCATATGCAATTATGGAAATGGTCTAGCAGTTTATTGCCATTTCCATTTTTTTGTAGCTTTCCAGCTTTTTGGCAGCTGTTAGTGCAAATATGGGACAGTGGATTTTTTCTGTTCTGTATGATATAATAGCTATTTAATTCCTCAGATAAGAGATCTGGAATTGGAGGTAAAATGCTCTGAACTTTCACAATCTTACATTAAATCTTAATTACGATTCATCTCCTTAACTTTACTGTTCTTAAACGTGTTAATTTTAGCAGTAATACAATTAATCAGGTGAATTAGATCTACAAAGTGAATTTTTAATTGAATTTGAGTTCATAACCAGCCGTGGCTGATAACTGTCAGTCCCTCCTTGAGGCAGTCTCACTGCTTAGGGAATATTTCCCATCTCCCAAGCCCCACACTGGAGTGATGCTGCTGGAAAGAGCAGCTCTCTTCTCGGTGCCTGACTCTCCTGTGATAATTTTCCTCAGAGCTGGAGCCCCTCATGCAGGTGTTTCACGAGTGTGTTGAGTATTGCCGCTTCTGTCACTTCCCTGGGTTGGATTTGGCACCTGAGGTGCTGGGAAACCTGTGCCTGGGTGTGCAGGAAGCAGAGGGGTTGGCAATGAAGGTGTTTTTACATGCATTCGAGCACGTACTGCAGTCAGCTGCCTGCTTTTATTTCTCGCAGGCAGGTGCTTTCCATTTGCATTCATATTGTGCTAAGAAGTGCCTGTTGCTGCAGGAAATAGCCTCTAGGATTGCTGCTGTGGCCACTGCCTTCGTGGGGACTTGTTTCCATTGTGGGAATTGATAGCTAACTTTGGGTTAGGCAAGGTAAGGTATATCTGAGGGAAAAGAAGGTAAAAGATGTAAGAATACAAGACAGATGGTTGAGTTGTGAATGTGACTGTGTTTGCTATCTGGGCTTTGAGATGAGAACTGAACTTGGTCATGCTTGTGTTGTTGTAGTCATGTCCTTCTGATTTTATCAGGGTAGAAATTCATATGAACTATATGAAATAATAAGAAATTCAAAGCAGTCTTCTGTTCCTCATGCCACCCATATCTAAGCACAAACATCTCTTCTCCCTTACTTCCTCCCTCCCTCGTTTCTTTACTTTCTCTTCCTCAGTCTCTGACTGAAATCGCTTCCTTCTCTTCCGAAGGCTCATTCAGGGCCTGTGTCAGCCTGGACCTGCAATATCTGAGTTTAAAGCTGCATTTTTGGCACAGTAACAAAATGTTACACCACTGTTTACTCTAGAGAAAAAGCACATCATCCTCTATCTTACTTTTTTTGCCCCAGTCTGATTTTGCTCATGGTTTCAAGTGTTTCTTCCCAATGAAACCACCATAACCCATGTCAGACACTCATCCCCATTCCTCCCCCCCTCCCCCCCATCCCCTAACAATATTCTTCTTATCAAGTCCAAAATACCTTTCAGGAAATTTTGGCACCCAAATAGCAACGGTGCCGATGTCTGGCAAGATCTGACAGTCAAGTCGGGGTCTCGGCACACTTCTAGCACTCCATCTATCAACAGACTATAAAATCATGATGAATGATGGAACGAGACAATAATGAAAAAAACAAGTATTGTAGTTAAATTAAAACTTGACTACCCTGGCGGATTATTTTTTCTGCACTCGGACAAGGCATAAGGGAAACTCATTCACAGTTTCATTCAATTGAAGTTCAGAGTCTCACATTTAGACACAAATCCTACAAATAAACTATTTGGAAACAATTGGCCTCAGACCTGCAGAACAATGTATCTTTTTGGACTTGTAAAACAAGATTTTTGGGGTTGTTTTATGGTTTGTCTTTGCAGCCAGACTAGCTTGACTTGTTCCTGAAAGCATTTTTGGCCTCCAATCACAAACTAAATTGACATTATTTCCTGCATTAATGGGAAACAAATCAACACCTTCTATTAGGAAGCCAAGGCAATTTGGAAAAAAAATAAAAGAAAATCAGTTAAAAAAATTTTAAAAACCAACAAACCAAAAAAAAAAAAATCCAAACAAATGCATCTTTAAGTCACGAGCCCTTGCTTTTGGCATGCTGTGGTACTTCCCAAAGCTTTTGAATGGCTGCACATTAAGAAAGGTTTGAGCTGTCCAGTTATTTAGGCTTCCTTTACTC
This sequence comes from Anomalospiza imberbis, assembly GCF_031753505.1. Lineage (NCBI taxonomy): Eukaryota > Metazoa > Chordata > Aves > Passeriformes > Viduidae > Anomalospiza > Anomalospiza imberbis. The sequence goes on from NC_089691.1 coordinate 437,072, forward strand.
ACCTGAACTGCTGACTTTGTCTGTCCTTTCTTGCATAATAACTATTTTTTGATTGCTTAAAAGTACAGAAGCTTGTCCGTCTGATTTGCTGTGTTTAGTCTTACCTAATTCTGTGTGTCTTGTATTGTTTTACCTTGTAGGGTCCACCTTGAAACGACTATGTCTAGGCAAAGATCACAGTAGTAGTAACTATCCCATTTTGTTTATTTCCTTCATGGCATGGGATGTTCTTTGCTTTTTTATTATTATTTTTTACTAAGAGCTAGTTCTTTAATAACTAGAGCTGATGCACTTAGCGGAAGCTAGACTGTATAAATTGTGATACTTTGAGAGTAATGCATGTGCTGTGATGTCTTGGGAACCTTGCATGCTGCAAGAGAGTCGTGGTGTTCTGTGTGTGAGACTGTGCACGCATGTGGCCAGGAAACTGGGTCCAGTGTCTGTCTCTGAAATACACACCTCTATATGACTGCAGTTCTCTGCTGGAGGAATTGATAGCTTAAAACCATTCCAGCCCCCTTGAACTGCATGAAATAATAAACACCAATTGAAGAGCTTTCTTCTAAAAATCCTTACTTTTCTCACTTTTACCCCAAGAAAAGGAAAAGGAGTTGAGCAGTATTCACTTAGAAATGACCTTGCAGATTGAATGCATGATCATTTAAAGGTTATTAATGTATTTTATATAACTGTAGGACTAATTAGTGTACTTGGTTTCATTGGCTGGTAACTGATTAACAGGGAAATACTCCATGTTCATGTTCGCTTATATAATCATTTTACTACAGTTCTATGAACTTTTTGCTTGGAGAGATGGTCTTTATTTCCAATCTTTAGCTGTCTCAAGTATGTTAGCTGAGAAGTTACTTTACATTTTCTAATTAGGTTAGATTCAGACTCCTTCGGTTGCAGTCCCTTACTGAGCTTGCCGTGTCAGACTTGCAGTCACTAAGCAGAAAAAGGACAGATTTTTTTTTTACTAGTTCTTCTAGAAAGAAGTGAACATACCGAATTAAATCGCTATCAATACTCTTCCTGATTGCTTTTATCTATACCAAAAGTTCTCTATCTTTGTCTCAAACAGTCACTCTACCCACTACATCCTCTCTCCTCTCTCTTCTATACTTTCATGGTCCTGATGGGATTTTTTCCCCCAAAATACACAAATAGCCATGTGAATGGTCCTGACATCATCGAGAGAGGTGGTGGGCTCCCAGAGGAGCAGGAACCAGCCCTGCCTGTGACCTCTGTGACAATAACATTTTTCCAGGAGGACAGTAAACTTAGGCAAGTGAAATAAATGGCAAATTCATTTTATAAATGTTTGCAGTGTTAGCAATACATCCCACCTCCCTCTTCCTCATGGTTGTGTCTGAGGAGATGTTTTATGGGATGTCAGCTTTTTGGGGCTGCATTCCTGGCTTTACTCCCTGTCCCTAATTTCACCCAAGACAAATTAGTAGCCGAGGTAACCTGATGTGATAGAAAATGCAAACCCATTGGACTTGGACCATTTCTTTAAGCAAAGGTGTTCTGCAGCCAGGAAGGGGAGGGTTAGAAATCTGAAAAGCCAACATTGGAGTGGCAGTAGGTGAGAAGGGGTTTGAGCTGCAGAGGTGAGGCAGAGACACCATCTCAGCTCTCTGTGTGATTTTCCAGGATCCTCGACCAACAGCCTGGTGACGTGTCCTGAGCCCCTCCCACAGTCAACACTGCAGGTTCAGGCCAACAACAGTAACAACAAGAAAGGGACGTTCACAGATGACCTGCACAAGCTGGTGGACCAGTGGACGAGCAAAACTGTTGGAGCTGCACAGACAAAACCTTCTTTAAACCAACTGAAGCAGAACCAAAAAAGGCAAGACATGGAGCCAAAGGCTAACCCCATGCAAACGCAGAATGAGACATGTGGAGTAAGTGGCCCTCCTTGAAGGACATACCTTTTGCTATGTGTCTGACAGCCTTTGCAGAACTCAGATGTGGAGGAGGACATAGACTAAAATTACTCCAGATAAATGCTTTCTATAAATGTCCAGCTCTTTTCATTCAGTACTAAATCATTTTTTTTTTAATTGTCCTTTGGAATAATCTTAAGGGATATATGGGCAGCAATATATATATATATAAATATATATTTTAAAATTCCAAACTGCTTATTAACAGTGATGCAGAGCAATACTCCTATCGTTAGCATCTGTTGCTCAAATTCAGTTTCAACTATTACTAAAGTTTTCTTTCTGATGTTTAATATTAACCTTCCTCAGAGCAGGGGCTGGTGGCTCTGTGGTTGGGAGCCTTGTTTGAGTGGAATTGGAGTGAGTCCTGTGCTGGGAGAGGGGACAGCTGGGAGTGTGCTGACCCTTGCTTGTTGTACAGTACTATCCTCAGAAATGCGTTCAAAGTATCTACACCAAATAGGGAACTGGAAAGCCCCCACTGGTCCCTTTCTGTTCTCCGCAGCAGGACAAAGCCGTTGCAGGTGCATCGTGTCTGTGTTCAGTGCTACTGAGGGCTGATACAGAGGCAGCACAGCAAGGAATGAGCACACATCCAGAGTCCCAGTTCACCATTCTGGCCCACCCTGGTCTGGATTTCCAAACCTCTTCCTTCTCGTGGTCGGAGATTATTTGACTAGTAATTTTTGCTGAGTTTATTTTCTTGGAAGACTGCAAATTGAGCCAAAATAGACGAAAATAAGAGTGAGGAGCTGTTTTGTAATCCCCTAAAAGCAAGACAACTAGATCTGCATAGCAAACCACTGCCTTTTTGGGATGTAGAAGGAAAAAATCCTCTAACAGTAGTAGCTCTGTAGCTGTTGGTGAGGTGAAATGTACCAAAGCAGGAACCTCACCAGTGTGTCTGCTTTGGTACCTGCTGCTTCCTGAGTAAGTAAATAATCCTTTTACTCAGTACTACTTTAACCAGCTCAGGAGTAAGCAATGTCTACTTAAGACCCTAACAGTTTTCATAAAATTAAGTCAAAATTGGTGCTAGTAAACCCAAACTAATGATTTCCATAAAGGGGCAAGGAGGGCACACGTTTTGTTAAGTCACTTCTTACTGTCTTTTGCTATACTTTTTGGAGCATTTTGGTATCTTTCCCCTGAGTCTGCTGCAGAAGTTTGAAGTATCTGATGTGGATGTTTTGCCCACCTGTATCTCTGGAGAAACAAGTGATTATTTTACTTATTTAAATCACCCGTTAGTATCAATTTAGGGTTGATTTTGCCTCCTGCAGTCTTGGTGTCTCTGTCTCAAAGCCTGTGGAGAAGGCAGTGTGTCACTGTGAGAGCAGCAGGAATGTCCTTGTCTCAGTAGACTGGATCTTAGAGGGTTTGTGTCTTTCTCAACTGTGGCAGTTGTTCCAGGGAATCAGCAGAGCTGACTGAAGGTTTTTTGAGGTGATTTACCAGGAGCATGGAGAGGTTGGGATTCCCTGCTCTTCATTTTATCTCGTTCCTGTTGTGTGGAGGAGTGGCATCAGCTGGAGCCCTGGGGTGGGTGAGACCTGGGGTGGTATGGGGCATGAAGTCCTTGTAAGGACCGTGCTGGCTGCAGCAGAGATGCAAGGGCAGATGGCAAACACTAGTGGTGTAGTTTTTGTTGAGTGTTTTGGCCGTGAAGATAGCACAGGATGCTGCAAGTGGCAGGTATGATATAGAAGAGTTTGACAAGGGCTGGTTTGGGAGTTCAGCATTGTTTTGCTGTTTGTACCCTCCAAAATTGACTCTAGCAGGGAAATTGAAGTTGAGGGAGAAGAGAGCTGCATGGTGTTGGGAGAGAAGTGGCCAAAGGAGGAGGAAGGGAACAGCATGAGAGGGCTCCTGGTGTGGACAGCTGAACAAGTGACCTGTGTATTGGAGGGATGAGCCCCATGGAGAGATGTCCATGTGCTGAATCACAGCTAAGTCAACTGGAAAGACAGAAAGAACTTGGGAAATCACATAAAGGATGGAAAAAATCGCTTTCCAAGAGAGAGAATCTGAAGCTCAGGCTGTACTTCTTCAGTTCATCTGGTAACACCATCTTTTGTCGCCTCTTTTGATCAAAAATGCCTTTGCAAGAAAAAAATTAGGAGCACTAAGCAGATTTCCAGCCCATCAAATAAGGTTATAAGGTTTTATGTTGGAAATAAAGGCTGGATAAGTAGGAAACAAGGCGATTCTTATGCCTTTTGTGGTTTTTTTTTGAACTGGAACAAACTAGTACGGAGCTGTTAGGGTGGGCTGTCTCACATGAGCTTAGTTTTGGGAAAAGCAGTCCCTTGTGATGGTCAGAAATGAGGGGCTAGGGGTGGCAGGATTTGTACCTTCACTACTGCCTTGTCTTTGGGGATTGTTGTAAAGAGAAATGCCTCCCTAAAGGATTTCATACAGGAGTAGGAGTGAAGGGAGTTGTCCCACGATGAAAAATACACTAAACAATTTAAAAAATACAAAATATCAACTGTACATTTAAATAGAAAAATACATTCTTTACTTTAAAATTTTCTCTTACTGTTCACCCACTGTTATGAATATGTAGGGCAGTTGTGTGGCTGACTCAAAATCTTCTCTTTCCCCCTGGAACAGAGGACTCACTTCCCTGAGTTACCTCTTTTTTACTCAAGACTCCTTCTACCATTAGCAGAAAATTGTTTGCTGTGAATAAAATATATTATTTTTTAACTAAGTGAAAGCTACTCTTTAAGGCTGGAAATAGAAGAGAAACTGGTAATGTGTTTAATAAGAGTGAGTGATTTTCTTTTCATACTCTGCCATCAGAGGTGTAGACAGCAATAATGTAATTGGGATGTGAAGGAAGACTTCATATTCTGCTTTGTTTCTATGGAAGTTACCAGTCCATTTGCCTGCAAATCCTGGTTGATCATATTAGAAATCTGGGGGAGACCTTTTAAAGGGGGAGGAGCCTTCATCCAGTTGTATCACAGGAGCTTTTTTTTTTTTTTTAGTTTCTTTTCAAAAGGTTTTATGAAGCATGGAAATGCAGGTAGATTCTTAGCAGCAGCAGTTTGAAATGCAGTAGGAAGTATTAGAAAGAACTGAGGTCAAACCACCTGAGTAATTTCTCTCTGTGATCTTTGTGAAGATATGATTAAATAATCATTTTTACAGGTAATTTTTAGCATTAGTCAAGGAATAAGCTTAGGAATATGAGCTGCCTTCTGTGCAAAGAATACTAAATATTGTGTACTTAAAGACACTTTGGAAATGCCTGAGAACTAAGGGCTTGCCAAAAATGTTTTCTATTCTCCATGCGGTGTGTAGCTCCATGGGATTTACAGAAAAAACATTACCCCCAAAAAGCTGAAACGTGTTCCCAGTGCATAGTGAGGTTGTTTCTGAAAACACATAGGTCTGTGTCACTGGGTGATGGGTGCTGAGGGCTTGGACACCTTCAGCAGCATCTGAACCTCTGCTGGCATTTCCTGACTTGTGGGCTTGGGTGTGCTGCCGGGAGCAGCTGGGCTGGACACGGCCACAATGCCAAAACCAAGCCATAGCCCCTTCACTGTGTCTTCCTCTCTGTTGGATTGGGACAATAAAAAATGAATCTGTATTTGAAACTACCCAACACTGCCTTGGTCTGAATAGTTTTCCAGAAATTAGAAAAGCACACACTCATCTCTTCAGGAGTGCTTAAAAGCTTTGGGGTTTCGACAAACTGGGCAGAAGTGATAAAAGAGCTATCCATCTCTTTTATCATCCTTACAAGCTTGTGTTGGTAGCCAGCTCTGACTCTGCCCTGTGACTCAGTTTTGTTTCAGTGGTAGCTGATCCATACAGGAGGAAAACACTGATGCTAATGGGGTAGCAAGCAAAAGAAAAATCATCTAAATCCTGCTTTTTCAAATGGGTTGTGATAGATATGGTCAGCTTTCACAACAGAATTACCTGGTTTCCTCTGTTCTGATATAAACCCAGAAGTATTTATGATGTTGTGAAGTCACACCCAGTGCTTGGCTGTGTAGTTTGACAGTACTGGAGCTATGAGTATCACTGGGGTGGTACTTTGAATTTTGCCTGGTAGAGCACAGGAAAGATTGTAACAAGTCCAAACAACAGATTTGGGGTATCTAAACTACCCTAGTCTTTGTCTTGTGAGTTTTTTTTTTCATTTTTACCAGTGTTTTCTGGTATGTTGTTCTCTGTGTATGTATTATTCTTGTTTTCTAAATGAGTTTGTGTGATTATTTGGGGGAAGGGGAATAAACAGCCACAAAGGGAAAACTGTCAGGAGAGGGCAGGTGTGGGGGAAGCAGGAGCTGGTGGCTGGTACCTGCAGGGACATGTACAGGTGCTCAGAGCAGAGGTGTGTCAGTGCAGGGAGGGTTGGGTGCATGCAGGTGAGGAGGTGGCACGAGCAGAGCTGCGAGGGTGGCGGGTGAAGGCGCCACTGCCTTTCTTGGCTCAGTGAGTTCATGGCTTCAGCAGAGGAGCCTAGTGGAGATGTAGAGGGGGAGAGTTTCCCTTCCTACCCGTAAGATACACGCCACCCTGCCCTCCTGAGACCTCACCCTCAGGACTGCCTGCAGGTCTAGGGTCCTCAGCACAGGTTGGCCATGGGGGTGCTCTGAGGGCTAAAGCTGGCCAGGCAGGAGTGACGGGAGCCCACGTGGGCTCACGGCTGCACCGGTGACTATCACCCCTGGCAGCTCGGGCTCCTCCTCAGGTGTACCCCTAATCATGGACACAGCAGTGTGCAGCACAGGGGCTTCCCTGGCTGTCATCCCCCATCAGCCTGGCTGGCTTGAGATGCTGAGCCAGTCCTGTTCGGGGCTGTGCTGTGATCCCGGCAGAGCAATGCACACACCTCATTCATCACTGCCTGAATGTCCATCTGCTGCCCTTTGAACGGGACCGGCAAAGGGACGTGCAGTCTCATGGCTTTCCTGGAGCTGGGAAATTCACAGCTTTGAGGCTGCTTTTCTGGCACATGTTCATTTCAGTCAGCACCTCCGTGCAGGAATTGATAGGATGTGTGGGCCTCCATCGGTGTTGAGTCATCAGAATTGGTTAAAAAGGTGATGGTTAAAAAAAGCAGTACCCAAGAGGCTCCTGCCGAGGGGAAGACACAAGAGCCAGGTGCCATAGCTCTTAAAGTGTGTATTTAGCTCACTCGAAGCATGGGAGGAAGGTAGAGGAAGCAAACTTAAACCGTTAACTTGTGTTTGTCATGACATTATCATGTTTAACATGTATGTGTAATGTTGGGTTTGGGGCATGACAGTTTTTTTCTGGTCACACATATGTAGCATTAAATGCAGCCACTGCTTTACTGAGGATTCAGTTCAGAACTGGAATGAGTCAGATTTCTGAGTACTTTAAAAGAGCTGACAATAAGCTTTTTCAAATTAATTTTTAAAAGGGCAAAAATGTCACCTCGCATTTTTAGTGCCACTGAATAATCTCTTGTTATTATAGTCCAACTCCTGGCTCTGCACAGGGCACCCCAACAACCCCACACATGTTTGAGAGTGTTGTTCAAAATGCAGCATTTTCACAAACATCTGTTGGCATTCCTCACAGGTGCTTAGTTTGGTGGAAAGTCCATTTTGAGGATGTTAAAACAAGAATCTAATAACAGCATACAGAAGTCTGCAGGTCTTAAAAATATATCCTTGATTCCTCTGTTTCTTGTTCTTTGATTTCTGTTAATTTTGGTGGGGTTTTATACATTATTGGTGTTAAATTCATGATCCTGAAGCATCTCCTTCACCATCAGATTCAGGTTTCAGGTGAGAATGAGAGACAGGGAAGTGAAGGAGAGTATCAAATAGTTCTGTATTTTTCTAAAATTGCCCTTGGAACTGAAATTAATGCCCCAAAGTAGGACATCCTGGGGGACATTGCAATTTTTATTGTTCACAAACATGGTAGTAAGCATCCTACACAACCTTAAACATATATTCATTTTTTATGCTGAATTTTCACCTTCATAACAGTTTAATCAATTGAATGTGAAATATCACATTGATAGGAGACTCCCAGAATTAAATAACACCCTTTTTTCCTTATGCCATAAATAGGTGATGGCATGCTGGGAACCCTGGCAGGGAGCTGTAAATTCTGTGACATGAAAAATGTAATGAAATGCTGCAAACATCTGGGGTAACAGCAGCTCCCATGGCATCATGCAGGATGGAGTGTGTAATTTGGGAAGCTCTGCCTTCCCATATTGAGGGAGGAGAGCTCTTTCTCTGCCCCTCACATGCAAAAGCTGAATAATTGAAGTGTATGTTAATAGAATTTTAGAAAACCGGCTGGAATTGATCCTGGCAGCCCATGAGGGAGAGCAGCTCTGCTGTGTCCTCACTGGCTTTGCCTCACCTGGCACGACCAGCACCAGCGCCAGGCACTGAGCCACCACGAGAAGTCTCCTGCCACCCCCACCACCGTCAGCTCCCCACGGCTGGGTGAAACAAATTTGTACAGAAATAAGGGTGAGAATTTTTGGAGCTCTTCTGAGGCTGGCTGTAAGAGCATGGGATTTGGGTTAATTCTGCTTTTAGTGAAGTTTATTTACTTTCACGCACAAGTTAACATGGAGTTCCTTTGGACATGCGAGGGTGTTAATTTTCACTTGTTTAATGATGCTTCCTGTCTTCTTAAAGAATGAGGTTATATTGAGGTAACTTTCCCCTCTGCCTCATATCAGCCTTTTCTGTTAAATTCCAAATACTCTTTAAAAAAAACCAAAAAAACCCAACCCAAGCCCCCAGCAAAAGTATAAAAGGAAAAAAGAAATGAGCCCAAAAGAAAGCCCCAAGGGTGCCATGGCACCCCTGTGCCTGTGCCCGCAGCTGCCCAGAGCCCAGCGTTGGGCCAGGACACTGCTGGCATGGGGAGAGCAGTGCCCTGTAGCAACACTTCTTGTGTTTCTTTTTTGTAGGTAAGTTCGGTAAGGACAGGACTGGGGAGCAAGTGCCCTGTTCCAGTGGCTTGCCCCATGCCCACGGGATTAGCTCCTGGAGCTGTGCCATCCCTGCCAGTGCCCGTGCCCGGGCCCGCCCTGGCTGGCGCAGTGACACCGTACGTGATGCCTCTCTGTCAGTACGGAGCCGTGTTCCCTTCGCCTGTGTACGGAGTGCCGTGGCCGGGGCCGGTGGCACAGCCGGGACTGGTCCGAGGGCCCAGCATCGTGCGTTTCTCGCCGCTGGGCCGGAGCTGCCTGCGGATGTACCCGGTGCCGCTGCAGCGCCCGGCCCGGCCGGCCGGCCCGCGGCTGCGCATGACCTAGCGTGGGGACCCTGCCACGGGGACCTGCACGTGGGTGACCCTGTCAGTGGGTGGCCTTGCCATGGGTGACCCTGCCCTGCGTCCCGGTGGTTTTGATGCCGTCGTGTTGGAGTGCTTGCTCTGTACGTGCCGTGGTCTGTGTGGGGTGAGGCGGGCCCCCGGGCACAGCCATACCCTGCATCAGCAATCACTGTGAGGCGGCATCACCACAGATCATTTGTTGTCGAGGCAATACCTGCTTCTGTCCCATTGCTGAAGACACTTTATTCCTTGTATCCTCTTTCACACTTGCGATCCTTAACATCATTGTACTTGAATTGATAATTATTAGCAAATTGTACTAACCCTGCAGGAGTTCAGTGCCTTGAATCTCAGCTTTCCAGTCCCAGCTGGAAAGAGATGTACAATTATTTGAAAGGTGTATTTTATTTACAATCTGCTTGTGAGTTGGAGGTCTTTTTATTTGCAAAGATATTGCAAGTTTACAGTTGATGTTCCTCATCAGCTTCATTCTACTGTAAATGCTTTGTTTTTATTCACGGGTTGAATTTTCATTTCTGAAGCTTTTAGAAGTAAGAATTGTGCGATGAGGTTTGTTTGACATGCTTGTTTGATGCACTGGTCGTAAAATTGTTGGTGTTTGTACAAGGAGTAGTGAAGTGCACATTGTAACGTAGGAGCATTTACGGAGTGATCCAAGAAAGGTGTATACAAGGACTAGGGAACAGCTTCAGGCAGCACTCTCCGTTCTCCTTCCCAGCCTGTGGTAAAGTCATTGTAGATGGCGACTTAATTCTGTAACAGGCAGCAAATGCTCTTTTTCCGCTGGATCAGCAGCACACTGGATTTCATTTCCTTTCCCTATGTTGTGGGCTTTTATAATTGAGTTAAATCACAAGCTCATGCATGTTCCATAAGTGAAGACAAGTAATGGAACTGTTGATTCTAGCAAACCGTATCTGCAGGTGGCTGTGAGCCCCATGTGAGCAGAGCGCGCACATGTGTTCAGGTTCTGCTCTGGCCACTGAGCTTGAGGGCGATGTCTGGTCCCTGGTGTGCCAGTTGTATTCATGCTAAAACAAAATAAAAATGTGAAGCTGTTCTTTTTCATATCTGACACTTCAGGTTTTGAGTCTCACTGCCTTCTGTTTGGAATTACTTATTTATTTATTTATCTTTATTTTTACCCAAATTTGCGCTGCAGGTGGCATGGACACCTCTCTCTCTCCTGTTTGAAAGTTGTTTTTTTCCTATTTTACTGTGCATAGAGCCTCCACCTGCACTTAGTGTAAAGGCACAAGGTAACCACTAGAGCTGGTTTGCCATGGTAAGTCTCCTTCCTTCCCCGAGTGCTACGGACAGCATTAACAGGCACAGGACCCAGGTGTGGGCACACCCAAAGGCCCCACAATGACATTTTATAGCCCTCTGCTGAGGGGCAGAGACATCCTGTGCTGCCAAGCTGTGAATTGTATAGTTCTATTGTACTTCAAGCATTATACCTGTCTAAATCACTTTGTTTGTACCCTTTGAAAATATTATTCCATCAATTCAGTTAGAATTGAATTTTATAGACAATTTTGCAGAGTCTTCTGCCTGGGCAAAATACTTACTGCAGTAAGAGATTTCTGTTCTCTGTACCATGTATCTTTAATTTGTTTGGGTTTTTTAGATTCATGTCTGTATGCTTCATGAGCAAACATGGAAAATATGTTCTCACACCGGGTTCCCTTTGGCTCACACTGAATCCTACAGTTTATGTTGCTATTGCCTGTATAGTCTATCCCTTGTATACTGACAAAGTCAGTGGCACTAAAAGCCCCAAGAAATTGTATAGATTAAAAAGAAAAATAAACATTTTGTGCTTGAAAAAGGTGTGAAAAACCCAGTGTTTTCCTAAAACATAGAGCAGTGTCAATTTCCAGCTGTTGCAGGTAATTCTGTGTTTGTTTTCCAGACTCCTCCTTGTGCCTGGATTGTGTAGCAGGAGCAGATGTGGTGCCTCCAGCAGTTGTTGGGTGCTCTCCACAGCAGTGCCCAGGGTGCATGCTGGCACCTCGGGGGCACTGAGCCCTGAGCCCTACCTGGGGCTGCTCCTGGGGCTGGGCTCTGCAGAGCAGACGGGCTGCAGCCTCAGCTGGTTCCTTTGAGCACGTGGCTCCCTCAGAGCTGCTGGTGCTGCTCATGAGGATGCTCAGTCTGGTAGGTCCATGAAAGAGGCCCATGAACTGAGGCTCCTGAGCTGCAAAGCACTAGGGAAGCCCTTCTGAAGGATCCTGGCATCATTTAAGTGTGAGGAAGCTCGGTCCTGTTGCCAGCACCCTCTTGGCAGTCACCATCATTGGGTGAGGCTGAAGGAGAAATGAGAAAAGGGCATGCAGGTGTGGCACTCCTGCTCTTGTCTCTGTGTGGCTTTGCTGTCTGTGCTATGTTGGTTGGGAAGTCTCTGGTCCACGCTGGTGCCCGTCTGCCCCGCGGTGGCTGCGTTGCATGGCTGTGCTCCCGGGAGAGCTGGGGTGGCTGGGGAGCAGGGCATGGGTGCAGCTTCCAGGGCCTTGGGAGGTGTGCACCTGCCTGTTGCACTGGGGCCAAGCAGGAGCTCAGAATGTGTTGCTGGCATTGTTGTACTTGTGATTTTTAATTTCCTGATGGCCCTCTTGGCTGCAGCTCTTCTGGCTGTTCACTTCAAGCCATGGTTTTTTTTGCCCTCAGTTGTGAGGATTGTGTCACAGGGTGCTTTCACCTCACTGGCAATTAAGCAAATGACATGAGATTAAATAAATGGAGCAACTTATTGAGCAAAAGGTGAGCCAAGAGTAAGAACTGAGGGGTCCATGCTGCACCATCAACGTAGGAAAACTGCACCTAAAAAGATCCCCTACAGATCCCAGAACTGAACTCATTTTATTCCTGACTGAATGTTGCTTCAACATGCAGCAAATGGGTCAAACATGCTGGTAGAATTCCTGGCCTTGCTGGTTCCAGTCCTGCATGTCCTGTAGCTCTGCCATCACCCAACATTCCCAGCCAGCACTGTACTGCAGGGACATGTGGGAAGTCAGCAGAGAGGCTCAGCTTCAAATACCAGGTTTCAGTGAGGGAGCTCACAGATCCCCTGATATTTAGCCTTTCAGTTATAGAAATTTAATACAAATCTTGAAAAAACGTTTACCCCCCCCCCAAGGTCACTCAGCCAGTAGTGGGAAAGTTTTGTAGTTTTCGGTTTGGGAAGTTGGGAAAGTAGTTGAAGTTTGCCTGTGTGACTTTTATTTGCCTTTCTGATTGCCTTATGTCGTGATGGAGTATCTTAATGCATGACCACATCCTGCTTTCCCACTGCATTCCCAGCTTGCTTGGAGTAAGACTGGACATGGAGAGGAGCTGCTGCCATTGGCACTGCTCATCTGCCACAGGGATGCCACAGTGCAAAGCTGGGCACTGGAGATGGTAGGAAGAAACACTGCAGTAGTTTAAGGCTCTTTTGCAAATCTGGATTCAACCTCCCCGGAACAGATTTCACTCAAAAAAATGATGCAACACTGGCCCTTAACTCTGGTCTCCAGTCCACAACTTTAAAGAGAGAATATTTTTTAAATTCCTTTAAAAAAGAAAAAAATCTTTAAGAAGGTCTTTTAAAGAGGAAATGTTGCCCAGAGAAGCTGTGGCTGCCCTTGGATCTCTGGAAGTGTCCAAGGCCAGGTTGGATGGTGCTTGGAGCAGCCTGGGACAGTGGAAGGTGTCCCTGCCCAGGACAAGGAGTGGGATGAGATGGGTTTAAGGTCCCTTCCAGCTCAAACCATTCTGGGACTCTGTGATTACTTAACCATTACTCCGTATCTGTCTTTACACTGCTCCGTCTGTGCCTTCTACTTTTCTCTGAAATCCTTGACATTAGCTGAGGGCAAGACAAGGGACTGAATGGCTGAGATGTGGCATTCTCTGTGCTCCTGCAGAGTTACTTGTGTTGGGAACAGGATGCTAAGAGACAGGATTCCTGAAATGAGCTTCTTCCTCCTGGGGCAGGTTTTGCTGTTTGGTTTTTGTGGAAGGAAATCACTAATACTTTGAATCATTAGTTTAACTTGGCTTTGCCAATGATAGCTCTTTCCCTTCAAGCATGTTTCATTATCCCAGTGCATTACTGTCTGGTCTGGGAACATGCAGAATTTTTCCAGAGAAGCCCCATGGATGTTTTGTGGGTCCATCTTGATTTTGTTTGGTTTGTGCATATCTGAGCAGGAAAAACATCTGTCCTCACACATGCCTTGGAAGTTGGCTTTGGAGAGTTTTAACAAGAAGTCTCCCTTCTAAAATGTATATGATGTCAGTATTGCTTTCCCTGTCATCCCCACTCTCCCCACCACCCCCACTGTAATGTAGGAAAAGGTTCAAGGCTTTTGGAGCAAGGTCAACGTTAATCATCAGGTATCAGCTATTATGGCAAAAGCTTGCCTTGTTTTCTGCCTTGCTGCCAGCTACTTGCCCCCAAGTTTTCCATGCATGCTGTTGAAATTGTTGGCTCATAGACAGTCACATGTGAAACAGTTTCTGACTGTGTGTCATGTACAGTAAGGTTTCCTTGCCTTCTCCAGTTCTTTGTCTGCCCTCCTCTGTCCTGATTTTGGGTGATTCCTGTGGGACAGTGTAGGCACGATCTCTCTACAGAGCGTACGACAGGGAGATCACGCTCGTTGTTGTCATGGCTGGATGAATGTTTGATATGGGATTGAATTTATAAAACAACAAAACCATGATTGTGTGTTATTTCTGGCTATGATTATTTATCATGGATTGAGTCCTTGAGGAGCACCTCAGTGGTTTGTGGTGTTGGGCAACTGACTGGTGCTTGGGCAGACTCAGCTTCAGTGGAGTTGTCTGCTGTGCTGATCTCTGTTGCTATTTTATCCCTGACAGTCAGTTTCCTGTCTGTATACCCTAGAAATGAATACCCCAGTTTGTTGATCTGGTGGGAATTGTGCTGTGACTCACGTGTGCCTTTTGGCAGGGGCAACATTTCTGGCTATGGAGTGATTCCTGTAGACTCAGCAGGACAGGGATGCTCCAGCCCCAACCATGCTGCTGCCGGGCTCCAGAAGTGCAGTGTAATGAGATAGATTTTAGGGGCTGTCAGGCTACAAATTCTGCTTTATGAAGGAATTTTTTGCTCAGAGGGGTCTGGATGTGCTGCACTGCTGACCGTGTGAGCACAGAGATCACTTCCACCTGATTCAGGTGGAAGTCAGGCTCGGACCAGGAGGTGGCTGCCGTTGGGAATGATGTGATTCTCTCTCTGCTCCCTTCTCAGGGGTAGTTGTGTGCTATCAAGGCTGTTTCAGTCTGACACACAAAGTCTCAGGAAGCTTTAGGGCTCACTTGGTCACTGTGGAGAAGCTGTTCATAGACAGTGCCCTATGATTTGATAAAGTATCTGTTACAACAGTGAAATTCTTTTGAGAAGCTCTTGATTTTTCCAAATCTGGTAAGCATAGAGCACTTGGATGAATTTCTTTGTGCAACAGGATGAATGCACGGTGAATATTGAGTGCATTGTTGTAGTCACAAGGCAGAGGGGAAAGTTAGGATTGTTTTTTCCTCTCAGAAAGGAGCACATCCCTATACATTGCCTTTCATGACTGAGGCACCACTTGAGCACCAGCTGTGGCACTGTGGCTTTTGAAGAGCTGGGCATGATGAGAGCCTCTCCAGACACTCTTCAGGGGACTTCTCTAGGCCTGTTGCAGTTTTTGTGAGGCATTTAGGGCCCTGACACCTTGTAAAAACTTAGGAGATTTAGAAGGAAATAACCAGCTGCCAGTCCTTTGCAAATGGGGATTCATCAGGTCTGACATAAAATAGCCCCAAAAAGTATTTACTCTGGTGCTGTTTTTTTGTCAATGACTTTGCAAATAAAGTAAAAACTTCCTCAGCATTTCTCATTTGTTTATCAGACTAGACAGACTGAATCTGGTATCTTTGTCCCTGTTAGGCAGCAGCTTCAGGGTGTGCCATGGCTGCCTTTTCCCACAGTTCTGCTGTCACCGAGCAAACTCGTGGGTAACTGCGCTCCCCGACCTCTCCAGCACTGCTGCCCACCCAGCCTGGGAAAGCTCAGGCTGACTGAGCCTGGAGTAAGAAGTGGGGTGCTTGCCCATGGCACCTGTGGAGGTTTGTTTTAGGAGCTAAGTGCCTGGGGAGCTGGCTCTGCTCGGGGTGTTGTGGCTGCCAGATTTTTTGTTCCCAGTTACCTGAGGATAGTTAATTTTGTCCTATTTTCCTGGATGAAACTCCATGCCAAATGCTGGTTATCCACCGTGAGCTGGTGTTGGGGTAGATCCAGGCAGATCTTCAGAGCTGATGTTGATCAGAAGCTCGGGAAGGAGTTATGAGGAAGACATGATTTTCCTTCCCATAAAAGTCAATTCTTCCCATGAACAGGCAGAGCAGGCAATACAGGAGGGAGGAAGTTAGGGTTGCGTCTAACAAACACAAAGCCCAGACCACAGAGACCCAGCAGAAGCTGTGCCAGATCCTGGCAGTGTCTGCACCGTGCGCTGTCCCCAGCGTCCCCTGCCTCCCCCGCTGCTCCAGGGACTCCCTGAATGAGCTCTGAGCACTTCCCGAAGCTGTCTGCTCTGTCAGACCTGTCTGTGCTGCCCCTCCACAGCAGTGTGCATTGTTTGTCTGTCTGTGGAGCCGCCTCTGGGGTGCATGTCCCCCAGCACCTCCCCAGCGTGGCCAGTGCATGTGGTGGGCATGTGGTGGGGGCTGGGGAACACGAGGTGACACCCTGTGCTGCCGCTGCCTCGGTGATGTGCTGCTCCCAGCCCCTCCCTTGCCTTTTACCCTGCTTGTGTCATCGCTGTGCCCTTCGCGTCTGTCCAAGCACCTTCCCCGTGCTCTGCTCCTGTGGCAGCGGATGGATCCCCTCCCTGCCAGGGTGGGGCACGGCATCCCGTGTGGCCCTGCTGCAGAGAGGTCTCTTCCAAACCAACCATTCTGTCACCCTGTGATCCAAGGCTTGGACAAGGGACAAGGGAGCCAAGCTTGCAGGTGTGGGATCCGGTGCCACGACCTGCCCTGGTAACGCCACCCTCTTCTGACACCTGCACACAGCCTCACATCCATCTCCCCTCCTCCCAACAAACTGAGCCAAATGCCAGCTGTCTCTGCTGGCACTTTCCATCTCTGCCTCCTGGGAGCCTGGCTCTCCCCCCACAGGCATGAGAGCTCTGGTCTGAGGACCCTGTGAGGTGCCAAGGTTCTGCCACCAAAAGAAATGGTTTACACACCTGAGCTCTCAGCACAAGCGCCCATCCCATCTCTGTCCCTGTTTCCAGGGAGTGGGACCGGAGCGCGCTCTGGCAGCAGCACCTCTCACACACTTGAGGTGCTCTAGCTCACGTGGCCTTTTTGGGTTTGGTTTGGGTTTTCCTAGATGTGAAATCCATATGTGGATTTTTTTCTTTTAGATTCTGAAAATGAGACCATCAGTGACTGACACGTGGCCCCCACAGCTACAGTGCCAAGTGCAAGGCCCTGCCACGGCCAAGGAGGAGGAAGAGGAAGATGGGAAATGATTTATCATGTGTGAGGAATTCTGTGCTGTTCTGGTCCGTTCAATGCTATTTTGTAACTTCTTTCTAATCATTTTTTTATTTATAGTTGGAAATACAAAAATGTTATGCAATAAAAAATAAAGGAGAATTATTTTGGGGGAAAAGGATTTTGTTCCAAATTGTTCCCTTCTGTTGTGAGCCAGGTTTCCATGAGCAGCAGATGGGGAAGAGGGAGAAGGAGGAAGAGGAGGAGGCACTCCTTCAAATGCTTTTTGTTTCACACAGTTAATTGTCATTTAAGCAATTTTCCAAGTGATAAACTAGGCACGCATATGAGAAAGAGAAGTTCCAGTTCCATTTACATTTCTCACAGTTCTTTTTTAAAGATGAGATTCTATTTTAAAATCAACTTACATTAAGTTAGAAACCTCCGGATCCTTCACCGGGGAACGAGTCTGCTCGTCACTTCCCTTTTTACCTCTCTCTTTTTCTCATAGACTGGCCACATATTCTTGCCAGATTTAAATACAGTCTCAAGTCACTGCTGATTTTAAATGTAAGACTAAAATACTTCCAAATATGACTGGGTAATTGGAGCCATTGTTAAGACTCTAAAGTGCCTTCAAAGATCTAAACCGATGCAGTGGGGCTTTCTTTCTCTGGGTTCACTGGTGGTGGGTTTTCAGCTGTCTCCTGGACTGAGGTGATGGACAGAGTAGTTCGTAGCAATAATCTCATGAGTAACCATTTATCCGAGGACTGCTCACCTGGCTTTCAGAAGGCTGGGTTAGCACTGTCCTAAGAAGTGGGAAAATGCTGCTCCTGCTGTTACATCTGGGCCCCGAAGTCTCTGCACCCACGGGCCTCCCCCTGCATTCCCAACCCAGGCTGTTCTCACCCTCGCTCTTGTTTTTGGTACCAGAGCCACAGGAGCCTCCCCTGCCCATCAGCCTCTCGATACCACCCTCCCTTGCAGCTGGAGCCGGGCGTTCTTTTTTGTTGTTATCTGCCATGTCTGTCTCTTCCAAATCTTGATTCGAAATAATAAATCTTATTTTGATTCTGTTGTTCCCTATTTCCTTTCCACCCTGGCCCCTCCTACCCACCAGCAGGGGTGAGGAGAGTGCAGGTGGAGGTACATGTAAAGCTCCAGAACCATTCAAACACTTGGTGAATTCAGAATTTTGAAGCCCCAGGGCCAAAATATACATATTTGTGTTAATTTTCTGCTTCTCTGAGGTGCCTCCTAGCCTTTTCTGAGGAAATGGGATGGATCACCTGCACAGGAGCAGGGACTGGTAAGTGCTAAATCATTGCTGACCTTGGGCTTCCCTGATCACAGGAGGTACCAACCTCTGTCCCTTCCCTAACGGGGGGGGAGAAGGGGGATCCAGGTGAGTGGGGCACCTTCCTGTTTCTCTTCTGGTTGTTCTCTTTTCCCTGGCTGGGAGTGCAGCTCCCTGCTGGCTGGGGGAACAGGGGTGTCATGTCCCCGAGGTGCTTCTCCAGGGATGAGTCACTACTTCAGTGATCACAGAAACAAAGCACTGTGCCTTCATCTCAGATTTTTATTCCCAAGTTTAAAAGATGGTTTTCTCCAGGGAAATCCCTTGCAGGGTCTCCTGGGGTCCAGAATTTCCTTCAATTGTTCTGAACCTCTTCACTGCTTCTACAGACCCTTAAGCTCCTCCACAGTTGCAGGAAACCAAGGAGCCTCTGTCTCCAAATCGGCATTTTATAAATATTCTGTTAATATTCAGATTAAAAAGAAGGATTAGCACCAGGATTAAAGCTCAGGAGTGGAAGCTGCAGTAAGCCCTGGCTGGTGGCTGCTCCCCACATCTGCCCAGCCGCTGCTTGCTCGATACTTTGGAGCTGCTAAGGGTCCCTGAGCTCCTCTGGGATGAACCACTGAATGGGATCTGCTAACTCACCCCATGGTTCTGTGAGGGGGAACAGATTTAAACTAAATAAGAAGAAATTTAGATTGGATTCTAAGAAGAAATTGTTCCCTGGGAAGGTGGGCAGGCCCTGGCACAGGGTGCCCACAGCAGCTGTGGCTGCCCCTGGATCCCTGGCAGTGGCCAAGGCCAGGCTGGACGGGGCTTGGAGCAGCCTGGGGGAGTGGAAGGTGTCCCTGCCATGGCAGGGGTGTAAAAGGATGGCTTGTAAAATCCCTTTCAACCCAAACCATCCCAGGATTGTGTGGTCCCAATGTTTCATCCCAGCCTCCCTGCTGGAGAAGAAGAGATGTGAGTACTGGGGGTTTATGGCAATGGAAGGAAATTGAAAAATTGAAAGCATAGCTTAGTTCCCTGTGACTTCAGGGGCTGCTGAAGCAGTGAAGTGTTTGGGTGGCTGCTGATTTTGAGGGGCAGGGAAGACTGGAAATGTTTCAAATCTCCTCTGGATTTTTGCAGTTTCGGTAAGACTTTAGAGAATGTTTAAATGGTTTCTTTTCTGTGCAGTTTCTCAGTGCTTTAGTTGTCTGAGCAGGAGAGTATCTGGACAGTAAAAGAGGCGATACATTTGGTGAGAGACTGATGTGATGCCTGGGGGCATGTGGAGATGTTTGAGGCTGCTGGATGTTTAACAGGGATTCCAGGGGCTTGTAACACAGTCATGGAAATGCAGAGCCAGTTAAAAATGTCAAAATGCAACATCATTCTCAAGTGTTTGCTGATGGCATGTTAGCTACTGGGCTCAGTGGTGTGTCCTTTGAGAGAGGAATGGCTTGGGGATTCCATAGGGCTTTGCAGCCCTACACCTTTTGTTTGGGGGCACTTTGGGAGGTAACTTGTGTTTGTTATCCTTCTTAGAGCATGCATTAAAAAAAAACAAACCATAAACTGGCGTCAGTGGAGCTCTGCATTGCCGTGCTGCCTATTGGTGGCAGAATGAACTTTCTGTGTCCCAATGCTGGCTGGTGATGCAGGGATGAGAGAAGGCATCTGGAAGAAGACACCCTCCTCCCAGCACCCTCCCTGTGGGTTTGCTCTCACACATGAGAAGTGATGAACACACAGAAAATCGCTGGCAGTATCCCATTTGCTCTTGCAGTAGGATTCTAGGAGCTTATTTCTGTATTTATTTTACATTTATTCAGCACTGAGAGATGATATGAAGAAGCTGACAATTAGCAATGCAGAATATTTCTGTTAACTGATGAGCAAAGACAAGCAAAGGGACATGCAGGGAGACTTTTATTTGTCCTTTTCCTTCGATTTCCATCCACCTACTGGAAGGTCTCCCTGTCTCTGGCAGGGGGTTGGAATTAGAAGAGCTTTAAGGTCACTTCCAACCCAAACCATTGTGTGATTGTATGATTATTCTTCACTGTTTTCTACCAGCTCTTATTACAAAAGCAGACAAGGAAAATTGTTTGGAAATCACCTGCCTGGATGGTTTCTCCATGGGAAAACACAATTGTTGCAAAGCAAACCCACATGCTCCCCTTCGGCTGGAGCTGACACTATGAGCATGTTCCCTGTGTCCAGCTCCAGCTGAATTAGAAGTGCCCAGAGTGGAGCTGTGCCCCTGTTCCAGAGGTGTGGGACCCTCTCAGAGCCAGGCTGGGCTCTCCATCTCTTTTTAATCAGCTCTGAGGTGCTTTGAGTTACCTCCCTTCCCTGGGTGCTTCATCTGCATTCACACGTGTGGAGTTGGTCCTGTTGGGAAAGTGCCTCAATTACGTGTCTTTCTTACAGCACTGTTTATTTTCTTTATTTAATCTCTCTGGGTAAACTTTTGGCTGTGCTCAGCATCAGCAGCTCAGGCTCTAGTGACACACAGTGTCCCCAGGAGTGATGACCCCTGTGCAGGGCAGGTGGGACTGTGCTGGCCACCAGTGGGCAAGGGAGTGGGGGTCTCAGCTGGGCCAGGGGGTCCCTGCTGGACCCCAGTGGGGGACAGCCTGGGATGACGTTTTCCAGATGAAAAAGCAAAGTTCCCCCTTTTTCTTTCCTTCCCTCCTTGTTCTGCAAAGCTGGAACATCCCAAGGGGCTGTGCCCACACTGGGGGAAGGGTCTCGGGGAGCTGGGGCTGTTCCATGGGGGCACCAGGGTAAAAAGGATACTCGGCTCTGGAGGGGATGCATGCCTGTACACCCTGTGACAGTGTCATCCCTGTGACTGCCAACTCACTGCTCAGCTTGTCTCTTACCACAGAATGAACCAGAGGGAAGGGCTGGGAGCAAACAGGGAATTTTTTTTATTGTCCTTTTGAATCAGATCTAGGACAAAATGTTCAAGATGTGGGCTGGAGCCTGGAGAATTCCCCTGTGCCAGGCTGGGAGCTTGGGGCAGGCAGAGGGGCAGCATTCTGTTACTGGCCTCTAACTATTCAAATCTCAATTTTTTAAGAAACCTCTGTGTTACATCCTGGCTTCACAAGATATTGCTGTTACTGTTCACTAAATGACATGGACATGTGTGAGCTGCCCAAATCTGTTCCCAAACTGATTTTTGCAGAGGACTAGAACTGGATCGTGGAGTACAGCAGTGGCAGGGTGAGTTTTTCAGGGCTTGTTTTTCAGGGAGGGTTTTGCCACTCACACCGAATGCCTGATGGGCCGGAGCTGGCTCTCTGTGGCAGCAGCCCTGGGCTCTTTGTCATGGTGATCAGCAATGCTTCGCTGTTGTCATGGTTGCGGGGTTACTACTGAAGCCAAAGAACTGCACAGCCTCTTTATTCATAGTTTCAGTGTATAAACTAATTAAGTCAACTGAAAGCAGCAGTCTGTTCCCTGTGCCTTGTTCTTCTAATATGCAGGATCAGATAGACCTGATTCCTCCTCCCGCTGTCCTCCAAAATATCCAGTCTGACTCTGCTTCAGCTCCTTAGCTGAGTTTTGTACCTTTACACAGTCAGGAAAATTTATCCACAAACATCAGAGGTTTATGTCCAAAAAGGAGACAGAGGAGTCCTTTTTCTTTATTCGAATAAAGGGAGAGGCCATGGGGCATTCCCCTGGCGTCTCTCCAATTTTTGGAGGACACAGCCTCCTTTTCATCTTAATTTCCCGTCCGCATTTCCCTTCTCTCTTTCCCCATTGGCTGAGGTACTTGAGAGGTACAGACTTCCCAAAACGCCTGATACTGAAGATTTCCCTCTAATGTATGACCCTCCCTTTTCATTTTTAATTCTTATGGAATTTAGGGTTTTTCCCCATTGTTTCTTTCATCTTTCAATGTCTAATTTCATTTATCAGCAAACCTAAAGTTTATTTGTAAAAGCAAATATCTTTTCCCATTCATCAATCATTGGAATCCTTCTTATTGTTTCTTTTATCTCTCAGTGCTAGTTTTATCTACCAGCAGACCCACGGCTTGTTTGTAAAGACAAATCCACTATTCCTCTCAGTCCCTCCTCTTTTATTTTTAATAATTGTCTTTACAAACTTTAGTTATCATTGACTTAATTTTCTGTTCCTGGGTCTTTTTTGGTTTTGCAATTATTTGCAGAGACATCAGTTTCTGCCCTTTTGTAGCCATCTCTGGATCAGTAGGCATGGCTATTACCTGCATCCCTTTGATCACATGTTGAATAAGTTGTACTAAGCAAGGGATCATGCATGGTAAAAAGATTAGTTGCTACAGCACATATGAGGAAGAAAGCATTTGTTTAACCCATAGTCCACCAGGTAACCACGAAACATGTCCCATTCCCATCCTTTCCTTGTTTGGACCACCACCTTTCCATTGTAATTATGGAAGGAACACCTTACCCAGCTACCATTAGTGAGCTTAATGTGTTTGATTCCATCTGCCTTGATATCTGGAACAATCATAAGGGGAGCAGTTGGGGGTCCAACAATCTGAAGCCAAAGATAAAGTCCAGTCACAAACGCTTTTTCCCACATATATGTTCCCTGTTCTATTTAGACAATAAATGCCTCTTTCAGAAGAATGAAGCTGCCATGGACTTCCTTCTTCATCCCAAAATCCTGTTCCATTATGGACCTCACTCAGGGTGCTAACCCACCATTTAGGCTCAACTGGGCTGGCCACCCATAGCCAGCTTTCAGATCCCCCTGGCCCTCTGCAGACCCAACAATTGCTAAGGTTAAAGGTTTTTGCTACTTCTTCTCCCAAGGTTAAAAAAATTATTTTCCCACTTTTGGCCCCAACCTAATGGACAATATAAAGGTAAGATTATTAAGAGAAACATTCTAATGGTGTAATCTTAGCTCTTAACCTAATTTTCACTTTCACGTTGTCTTCCACACCACCTGTGGCGAGAGAAGGCACAGAAACAGCTTAACATAAAGAAAACAATGGCAGCGAGGATTGGCCCCCAGTGAATGGAGGTCCAAGAGCAGAGATGCCCACACAAACTATTTCAGCAGGCAGTGTGGGTAGGCACACAGGGCTTCCCCCAATGTCGACGCACTGGCTGCTGCTCCGGTCTACCCCTGCGGAGTGTCAGACGCAGCTTCCCATCCTTCTCCTCCCGCAGAGATGTCCAAATCTCTGGGGCCTCAGAGATCTTGACCTGAGTGTGATGGGTCCCCCCGTGTTCAGCTGTCTTGATGGCTGTTTCTGTGGTCAGTAACACTTGGAAAGGTCCACACCAGTTCGCCACCAGGGGTGCTTCTTTCCACTCCTTAGCTAGGACCCAGTCTCCTGGATTGATGTTGTGAACAGCAAAGTCCAAAGGCAGGGTCTGTGCCAGCTGAGCTTCCTGTCGAGAAGATTTCACAAGAGACAGTATCCTGGCCACATATTGTTTTAAATACACATCACTTATCTCTACCCTGCCACACTAGGCTGAGAATTACAAGGGTAAGGAATTCCAAACATCAATTCAAAGGGAGATAACTGAATATCTCCCTTGGGTCTGGCCCTTATTCTTGCCAAAGCCAGTGGCAAGAGCCATACCCACAGCATCTTAGTTTCCGTCACCAGCTTCAGGAGGTGTTTCTTTATTTCTCCATTCACCCTCTCAACCCGGCCCAAACTCTGGGGGTGCCAGAGGGTATGGAGATTCCATTGTATCCCTAAGGCAGTCATAACTCCTTGAACAATTTTCCCTGTAAAATGAGTTCCATTATCTAAGTCTATTGCTTCCACAATCCCGTATCTTGGAATTATTTGTTCCAAAAATACTTTAATAACTGATCCTGTAGTTGCTGAAATGGCTTGAAATGCTTCTAGCCGCCCTGTTAGCTGACACAATATTACCAGAGGATACTTGAATCTTGCCACTCGGGGCATTTCAGTAAAATCCACCTGGCATCTCTGGAAGGGACGTACAGCCCAAGGCCTCCCTCCCCTGGCAAGTTTCTTTGTAACTCTGTTATTGGTTTTAGCACAAATAAAACAACCCTCAATAGCCTGCTTTGCCAGAGTAAAAAAACTCACAGCAGCATTCGTTTTGAGGAAGGCTTCTGCCAGTCCTCGGGAGCCCAAATGACTCCCTTCATGGAGTTGTTTTAATAATTGTAAGGCCAGGGCTTTTGGTATCCACTGCTTACCATCCCTTCTAAACTAATTATCCCCTCTTTCCTCTGTCTCACTCTTTTTAATTATCTCAGGTTCCTCTGGTGGAAAAGACAATTTCTCTGGCAGTGGTGTAGTTATTAAGAGCAAAGGGAGGATCTTAGATATTTTTGGCAACAATGCAGCTTTCCGAGTCTTTTCATCAGCCAGTCCGTTTCCTATTACCTCCTCCGAGCACCCTGCCTCTGCTGCCCCCTTGATATGTATTATTCCTAATTTTTTTTTTTCTTTTTTATTCTGGCAAATTCACCACCTCCAATAGGTGAGAGATTAAGCTCTCATGAGCTAACGTCTTTCCCCTGCAGGTTAATAAAACCTCTTTCTTCCCATATTTTCTCAAATCCTTGTATCGCCCCATATGCATACTTAGAATCAGTAAAAACATTCCCTGTCTTGTCCCGATATAATTCCAGGCTCTCACAAGGGCATACAGCTCCGCTTTCCGAGCTGACCCGGTGTGCGGTAACCTCTCCCCTTCCTTTAATTGCCTTCCCTTCACGATAGAGTGTCCTGTAAGTAGTTTCCCTTCTATCACCCCTGAAGTCCCATCAATAATCACATTTTCTCCCTCAGGCCGGGGAGAATCCTGCAAACCCTCCCCAGCCGGTCTGGAGGCCAGCTACCTGAGCACAGCCATGGGTCTCCTCTTGGCCCCCCTCCCCAGGGCCACCTAAACATGAATCTGGGTTAAACCCTTCCCCACTTCCAAATTCTAAACCCTCCTGTTCCATCAAACAGGATTCACTCTGGAACAACTGAGCGCTGGTCATCCACTTAGAGGCTCTCTCGGCTAACAAAGCTTTAATATGATGTGAAACTTCAACAACCTGACACTCTCCCCTTGTCAGCCCTCAGCCACCACCAGAGCTGTGCCAGCACAGTTCAGCAGACACGGGGCCAGCCTCCGGCCACCAGCTCTAACAGCTTAGAAAAAAAACAACAGGCCTCCATGTTCCCCCACGCTCTTGCACCAGAATTCCTTTAGCATGATCCTGTTTATCATCCACATATAGTTCAAATTCCTCCTCCGAGTCCAGAAGAGCCAAAACTGGGGCATCAACAAACCTGTCTTCCAATTCTCCCAAGCTTTGCTCTCCTTCTGACACCAGGACTATCCTGGGTTTAAAAGTCACACAAAGGTCTGGCCACAAGAGAGAAATCCTCAATCCATGCTCTGCAGCACCCCACCAACCCCAAAAACTGCCGCAACTCCTTTCCTTTGTGGGGTAATGGTACTTGTAAAATCCCTTGTATTCTTTCTGGATCAACTCCCCAATCAGAATGCGTCCCAAATATTTGACCTTTTTTTTTTTTTTCCCACCAACTGTGCCTTCTTTTTGGACATTCTAAGTCCTTTTTTAGCAAGAAAGTTAAGCAGCTTTACAGTAGCCTCTTCAACCACCTTTTCATGTTCCCCTGATAAAAGCAAATTGTCCACATACTGCAACAACCTAACTCCTGAAGGTGGAGTAAACTCTCTTAATATTTTCTGCAAATAAAATCCCCAAAGAAAATCCCAATCCTTCCATGTATAATCTGCATTTCCCAAATATTCCTCTATCTTTTCCCCCACCCCTATGGGATCATCCAAATATGGAGGTAATTTTTTTTTTCAATCTTCTTATATCCTGGGTAGTGAGTGGTACAATTTCAAACCCAAACCCTCCTCCTTGAACTCCCAACAGAACTTGGCAGAGTGGCATCTGGTGTACTCCCGTCTCTTGGGTCTGAGGGGTTTGTGACGTCCTAAATGCAGTTCCTCTTCTAATTCTAGGGAGAGATACAATATGCTGCTGCCCTCCCCCCACACCATCATTATTCTCAGGTGAGGCCGTAGGAACAGCATTTCCCTGATCCCCCTGCTCCAGGAGGTGAGGATACAGGGGACCTGCATCCCAATCCTCACCGTTTTCCTCTTCCTCCCTTTTTTACTTAATACATAGATTTCTCCTGTTGCTTGTCTAATCTATATCAATCCACATTCCCTTTCAATCCATCCTTTCCAATTCTCCTCTAAATACCTCCACAAAATGCAACACAAACAAATTGTATCTGTTCCAGAAGATGGCCCTTCGTCAACTTATCCTCTGGCCACACAAGATAATATTTTACCATGATCTCCATAGTTACCTCTGGGTGAATGTCTGTTCCAAAACCTCAGCATTCTCCCCAAGGGACTCTCTGGGGGTATTATGGGATCGTCATCCCTTTTGCTGGGCCCCCTTCCCGGCTTTAACCCTGCAACCCTCCATGGGAGCCTTGTTTTACCAGTGCTACCCTCCATGGCTGCCCTCCCAGGTTTGCTCCCCGAAGATGCCATTTTACTCGCCGGTGAGATTTTCAGTGTTCTTTCCCTCTGGAGTCTTCACAGACTCCCCTGGTCCGCCACTCATCTGTCTCCTGGACAGTGTCAGGAACCCAATCAATCGCCCAGAGCCAGCCGCCACCAAGGGCAGCTGATCACCAAAGCTGGGTGAGGGTCCGCTCACTGCCCACTGCCCTGGGCAGTGGAAAGATCCCAGACCGAGCCCCCGGCTTGTCAGGAAAATTAATCCACAAACATCAGAGGTTTATGTCCAAAAAGGAGACAGAGGAGTCCTTTTTCTTTATTCGAATAAAGGGAGAGGCCATGGGGCATTCCCCTGGGGTCTCTCCAATTTTTGGAGGACACAGCCTCCTTTTTATCTTAATCTTAATCTTAGTCTTAATCTTTTTATCTTTTATCTTAATTTCCCGTCCGCATTTCCCTTCTCTCTTTCCCCATTGGCTGAGGTACTTGAGAGGTACAGACTTCCCAAAACGCCTGATACTGAAGATTTCCCTCTAATGTATGACCCTCCCTTTTCATTTTTAATTCTTATGGAATTTAGGGTTTTTCCCCACTGTTTCTTTCATCTTTCAATGTCTAATTTCATTTATCAGCAAACCTAAAGTTTATTTGTAAAAGCAAATATCTTTTCCCATTCATCAATCATTGGAATCCTTCTCATTGTTTCTTTTATCTCCCAGTGCTAGTTTTATCTACCAGCAGACCCATGGCTTGTTTGTAAAGACAAATCCACTATTCTTCTCAACACCAAGCAAAGTTCACTGATCATTTAGTTGTTCAGAAACCTTCTTTGCAAAATTGAAAAGGTCTGTGGAAAATGTCTTTTGAGCTGCTAAGATGAGGCGGAGAGCCAGTGTGTTGCAGCTGTGCTGCATTTCTTATCACTGCTTTGCTCGGGGCAGGAACCCGGTCACTATGTTTAGTTTCTGAGTTTATGCGTTGCTGGGTAAAAAAAAGAAAACGGTGGCAAAATGCCTGGGGGAGGATCTCAGCAAAGCACCTCACTCCTGCCCCACCACGGGAGGGTGGGAGAACGGAGAAGGACAACTCCGCGTGGCACCAGCTGCAGCTGGCAGGCACAGCGTCCCCTCCGGCCGGGTCGGCTGCACAGTGACACACAGGCTCATTTTTTATTAAAACCTAATCCGAGCAGCGGCTCTGTGTGAGCCCGGGAGCGCTGGAAATGAAATAGAGAGTTTTGGAGTTCACTTGAATTAACAACATACACTAATTTTAACCTTTTACTTGAGAAACCTCTGCCATGGTACAAAGGGCATAAGAAAATGCAAATCTCTGAAGCTTCTTGCATAAAGGACAATGCCAGAGAAGACCAGGAGATGCAAAGAACCCAGACAAAGGGGCTCCTCTGTCTCCAAGCTTATCAAGACCGACAGACGTACTCAGATAGGCACCAAAGGACCAAAAGCGCATGCACAGAGGAGAAAAGTTCCAAAGTTCAATCCTGAGGAAGACCACAATCTTCAGCCTCAGGAGACCACCAGAGACCACCCGCGTGACCACCACAGCAAACCACGCCTGCCCAGAAGGGCGAGGACCTATTTAGGATGAGAGGCGAGGACAAGGTTGAATATGCATAGAAAAGTTGTGTAATGTATTGCATATGGAACACCTTTGTGAATAAAGATGTGGGCCAGACTGAGGCTCGGGGCACAAGTTTTTGGAGAACTATCTCGCTTGTGCCGGGCGCTGGCATACATACCCACTTCATAACTACATCGAGTTGTGGAGTCTATTTATTTATTCCGCATATCGCTTCAGAAGGAGCCCCTACGTCTGTGTAAGGCAGCAGTGGTGGCATCAGCGTCAGCCTCTGTCAGGGAAGGGTTTGGGAGATTTGGTGTCCTCACTTGTGTCCTGGTCACTGCTGAGCTCAAGTGCAAAGTAAAACCAGACAGGGACCCTAAAAATTCTCTTAGCCCTGTCTGAGTGCTGCTGTGGTGTCTCCCAGGCACGCTCTGGCTCACAGCCCTGGGAGGGCAGTGCCACGGGGGCAGCCCCTCACCACCCTCCCACGAAGGGGAGCAGCAATGGAGGAGATGCAGATGCCACTGGACCTTCTCAGGGTACAAAGGGAGCTGGAATTTGCACTCTTGTCCCACATGGAGCTGGAATTTACACTCTTGTCCTACATGGAGCTGTTGGCTGTGGCCAGCACAGTGTCTGGGGGACATGTGCCCCTTCCAACTCTTTGTTGCTCCACAAACACACAGCAATAATTACTTTGGTTGCTTTCTTAGCAAATATTTTTATCATTAATCTCATTTTGACAGAATATTTGTGGGGAGCAAATACAATGGAGGCCCAAATATACCAAATCTATGAGTGGGAGACGATCTTCTCTAGCTCCAGCCCCAGCCTGGGGGTTTTTATGGTGCTGAATGCACCAGCTGGAGTTTGTGCCCCTCCAGATGCCACGGGTTCACTGCTGGCATTGTCCTGGTACAGGAGGTGTATGAGATTTGGGACAGGGGCAGAGGGAGGGGTGGAGTAGGGCTGCGCACTGCCCAGCAGAGCTCAGAACTTGCAAGAACTCGCTGTAATAGCGCAGGGGCTAGAGATGACAAACAGAGCAGGGTGTAAGGAAGGCAGCAGGACATGGAGTGCAGGGCAGGGACAGGACAACCCAGCAACCACCGCAGAGAATTTAACCAAAACTGAAGGAAGTACTCCCAAAGGCTCTTCTGTTTGCTAGTCAAAATCTGCCAGGATAAACTTTTTTTCAAAAAGCAGTAATACTGTAGGAAAGTGACAGAGACGGGTCTGCAGAGGGAGGTGACAGTGACTCCTTGCTGCTGAGGGACGCTGGCACAGCTGAGCCCTCCCCCACCAGCGTGGGGCTTTGTGAATTCACCGACCAGGACTCCTACCCTGGTACCTGATCACCTTTGCTGCAAGCCAAATATAAGCAACTTTTACATGGGAGAATACTGTGTTTTAGCAAACTGCAGACCCATGTGATAAATGGATGTGATTCACGCTGAATAAGTTGTACTTATATCAATAATTTGGGAAAATAATTGGAAAAGTATATGTGATTAGTGTTATGAAGCAGATGGGCTTCTTCAAGAATACATGTGGAAAGCAGGATGCAGGAGTTGGATTCGATCTTGGGAATGGAGGAAATCAGGAACCGAGTCCCAAACCAAAACTGGCATCAACTGAAGTTAGAAGACAACTCCCAGAGCAGGATCGCCCTTGAATATGAATATTGGGACCATTCCAGATAGGGAACCTAAAATAGTGGTCTTATCTATGAAATAATAAGGCTCAATTGGAACATAATGCATCAAGCTCAACGTGCACGCGCAACCTGCCAGGTCATTCAGAGGACAGCGAGGAAGACCTTCGGCCTTCCTCCAAGAAGACCCCCGAAGAGACAAGAAGACCCCACAGCAACAACGGGAACATGCGCTGTGCAGTAGAGTGACGTAGATTTCAAGAATCGAAAATGGGAGGAGATTTACGGGAACTATTGATGAATATGTATTAGCACACAGTATAAAACTCGTGCCTGCATTCTTCTGCCCTTTTGTACGGGTGGCAAGGCGAGAAGCCCTCCCCGTACCACAATCGGTTTCGCTTATGCTTTTCTGAACCATTGCCAAATAACTCTTTGTAACCACTTCATTATATTTGATTGTATTATTATTGTTTTATACCCCAATTAAAAATTGCTGCTAAATTTCACTCTTGTGATACACACTCATTCCTGTAAACGAAGGATTTCATAAACATCAGTTTCTCTTTTTCAGCCCCACCAAACAAAGCACAGCAAAATACAACTATTGATAAATACCCTTAGGGATAAGTATCAGGCTGGAAGAACTCCATCAGCTGAAAGTTAACTCCTCCCTTTTAACAGGAATCAATTAGTCTTGAGTTAATGCAGGCTGGAAATTAGAATACAGTTAATTGTAATGGGTGGATAAAAATTCTGAAGCACCTTGTGATTGCAGAGGTAGTTTGAGAAGCTTGTGGAAGGATTGTGGAACTAAGCAGAAATTCCAGAAGGGAGAAAATGGCTTTTTGGTGTGAGTCCTGAGGGATTTGGTGGACTGCTGTAGCTGGAAACAGAAGGCACTTCTTGGTTTTCCCTGCTAGACTCCTAGGGTTATCTGTGGGAGTAAGAAAAAAACTCCTGTTGGTGGATTATCTAAGTTATGGGCGTTGGGTTGTTGTTCTTTCCCATTCTCTCAAGCACTGAAGATCGGTCTCAGCCAGAACCAAGATGCAAGTGAGATTTGCTAAGTGACATTAAAATCCTGGGATCTGGCTGGTGGTGCTGCCCAGTGTCCTCACAGTACAGGCAAGGGCAGGGCTGGGGCAGAACTTGTCACTTGCAGACCTCAGCCTTGGCAGAGGGTGCCAAGAGCTGGTCCTGATGTCCTGCTGTGTGCAGGGACGTGGGACACATCCCAACGATCACCAGCAACTGCCACTGACCAGATGGGTGTCCCAGTGCCAGCGCTCAGGAAACCACCCCCGATGACTTCTCTGAGTGTGCACGTCACAGGCAGGAGCCCAGACTCTTCCTGCAGGGCATGGTGCTGCCATGCCTGGGGCAGGGAAGCAGAGACCCTTTGTGCCCACGACACCTCTTGCCCAGCTGCAGGCAGATGTCAGGGCGTCGGCTGTGTCACCCCGCCATCCCTTCCCCTACCCAAGGTCTGTGCAATAATCTCGCACTCAGTGCTAGGTGGAGAACAGGTTGACTAAGGTTGACTAAGGGCTGACTGTCTAACCTGTGGCTGAGGGAGGTGGGACACGTGCTGGGCGTCAGGTGACAGCGCAGGGTGTGGCCGCTGTCCCCTCACTGCCGCTCACTGCCGGCCCGCCCGCTTTGGCTCCTCCCAAGGCGTAGTCAAACACACTATGGGCAGTGCCTGCACACCCAGAAGATCCCAATAAATTATCTATTCGCCTTCTTTCCGCAACAGAGAAATAAAATCACTGGTTGATAGATCATTTATCAAAGTACATATATTTTTGGAATAAAATTCCATGTAGCACTGGAGAGTGATGTTTTATCACACATCATAAAACTTTCCAGCTCTCCTGTGGATTTCTTTGGTCCCCTATTAGCAGCCTCAGGACTGGTTAAATGGTCTATTTCTGCCCGTTCCATCACAGCCATAGCAATTTTGTGGCCTCTCAAGTGAACACCCTGCACTCTCCAGGCCATCATCCTTTCTTGCTGTTACACAGTACAAGCCCAGAATATTTAAAGCATATGTGTTTCGTACCACATCAGGCTACTCTTAGAAAGCGCTCTTCACTGATTGTAAACTAATTATGGAGGATAAGTTTCACTCAGTCCCAGAATAGCCTGGCATCAAATTCTCAGCTGAAATAAACTGCTGTCTTGCCATTGCATTGGGCACAAACCAAACAGGATGGAGAAGCACAGGTCTGATCCCAAGCGGGAGCTGTGAATGCGGCAGAAGAGCTCAGTCATAAAACTAATGGTGACTCAGACTAATTAATTTTATTTAATTTCATTTATTGTTATGTTATTTCATCTTATTCTATTGATTTTACTTTATTTTAGAAACTGCTGTGAAGGCTGAGATTAGTGGGGCCTCTCAGAATATCCAGGTCAAAGCAGTTAATTATTTAAACCAAAGAGATCTTTCTTCTGAGCCCTTTTAGGTTGGTGGCGAAAAATAACCTCTGTTTGAAGGCTGGGAAAGCAGGACATGAGGATCATGATTTAGCATTGCAGATGTTCTGCACAAGGATGACCTGTTCCTTTGTGCCTGCATATGGGGCATGTGGGCATGTGGCATGAATGCATGAATGAAAACATGAATAACAAAACTAGAGTGTTCCTTGTTCAAGCAGCACAGCTCTAGCAGGAGAGGACTGGCAGATGGATTAGCCCATACTTCTTGTTCAGATTTAAGCCCTGTTTAGGCAGTGAGGGTTTCTGCCTCCTGATCTTGATTCCAATTCTGAGAAAAGCTGCTTTTCTGATACATATCCTGATACAAACTCTCCTTGATAGCCCATAGGATCATCAATGGAATCAAGCACCTGGCGCATGCGGCAAATACAGGGACGGACCTGTAATTGCCACCCTTTAGGCATAACTTTGCCAAGTTTCAGTGGTTACTGGACTTGTGGACTGCTGTAGGTCAGGATGCTGCTGGCTGAGAGCTGTGTGTTCTCACAGCTGTCATCTGTTCACTGTTACTCTTCTAATTTTGAGGAACCACAGTGGCTCAAGGAGAAAGGAGTGCTGGGACAAGGGGCTTTACAGAGAAAACTGTGTGATTAAAGGATGGGGGTCAGCTGTTACCATCAATAGTCTAAAGGCTTTGAGCTGGTGATAGAGCAAGGGGGCAGAGGTAATAGCTGGGTTGCCAGCTGTTTCTGATGGAGGACTAGAGAGGGATGAGGATGAAGACATCTCAATAAATCATGTAAAAAAAATGAACCTCCATGAGAAAGGTGCAGAGGAAGCAGTATCAACAAGGGTGGCTGCAGCTGGTGGTGAGCAAGTAGAGACAGAGGGGGACAGGACCTCTTCAAAGTAAATCCAAGAGTTCAGTTACTTTACATCTTTCACTGTGCTCTGAGAATTTTTACTGGGTCACAGTCCCCCAACTTTCTAAATGTTTTTTCAATTTTAATATTTTAATATCAAACCAAGTAACTAGTGAACAGCACTGAAGTCAAGCACATGAATGCTGTAAATGACACAGCAAAGTGGAAGACTAAGAGAATGAGAACGTATGACTGTGACGACAGTTTGGGATGTCAGGATTATCATGTGATGGCTGGATAAAAGAAAAAATATATTTTTTTATTAATTTAGTTAGAGCCATCTGGTTTTTTTTTCACATATTGTCTCATATTCTTTCATCTTCTAGCAGTGCCAGAGCTGACCCCTGTTGACTAAGTGTCTTGGTTTAGGGTAAATTTGGGAGAAAACCTCCAAAGGGGTTCCTCTAGAAAGCAGATTTAAGCAACCCTTCCTTTAACTGATTTGGGAAAAGATTTCTTTCAAGGAAAGTTGAAAAAAACCTCTTTATTTAACAGGCAAAATATTCACCAGCAGAAAAAAAAAGAACAATATTAAACAATAAACCCTCTCGCCACTCTGAAGAGATGACAAACTCAGAAAGTCCCCTTTGTGGGCTGTGGCTCTGCTCACTCATTCTGTTGTCAGTCCCTCTAGCCCTGGAAATGCCGCAGCCCAGGCCCAGCCTGGTGGGCCACAGGTGTGAGCTGCTGGTGCTCTTCTGGGTGTTCAGTCCAGAGCAGGTTTAAACAGTTCCACAAAAAAAGAAAAACCACAGTCCAGAGAAATTCTCTGCCTCAGCTAGCTGAATACCAACTAAAAAGCAAAGGAGAGCTCTATCCCGCTGTCTGTCCTTGCCACAGACAACACAGTCCAGGAGAAGGATGCAGGGGAGCAAGTGCAGTTTCTGGTAACAAACTCCTTCTCGCCCCCCACTTCACTCTTGGAACCAGTCCTAAAGGTGCAAAACTTATTTCTGGATTGAATAGACGAATGGGGATACAAGCATCATAAAGTCACCCCAGAACACTAAGATATCTCTCACTGAATAGGTTTGTACCCAAAAAAGCCCACTCCTTTTCCTTCAGTGAAGAAAATAGCATGAATCATGTTTTTCCAAGGTTAAATGGGTTCTTTATTTCTATAGGCAGGAAAAGAGTGCTTCTCGGTAGTACTACAATTGACTAAAATGTCAAAGGGTAATTACTTTTTGACCCTATCAAAGGACACCTGTGATTAGCACTTAATCAAACACGAGCATACAGGCCTAGAATACCCTGTCATGAACTAATGAGGGCATTTTCTAGCCCAGAAAATGCTTCTCATTACCATTAGGGGCAACAGAAAAGTGTCTATGATGCTACAGGTTTGTTCTCAAGTTCTGAGATCTGCACGTTGCTGTAGCAAAACCCGATCTCTTTAACTCCTAATAATGCAAAGCTTTTTCCAGAAAAAAGAAAAATGCATAATTCATGAAGAATGATAGAATTGATGATAGAAGAACGATAATTAGAACTTCTCAGATTTAAAGGCCATGCAAAGATTTTGCATTAGATCCATATGATATGGATGATTTAGATGGCAATGTCTGTGCTATAAACTGAAGGCTGGCCAGACATCCCTGATATTGACAGGACTGCAAGTCCAGAGTGCCTGCATTCATGACTGGACTTTGATCATCCACAGGAGGTAACAGGCAATCTGCAAAACTGAGAGTTGCAAATGGATTACCACTATTAGAAAAGGAAGTGCAGGTAGCTGGGAAATACCTTTACTTACTTTGTAAACCTTACTTTTGAATCACCTGTCCCCAGAATCATGGGGTAAATCAGGCTATCCTGATCTGGTTTTGGTCTTATTGTGATATTATATCAACAAACAGCACATCGGTACAAGTGGGAATGATTTCCCATGTTCACTGGCATTGCAGCACTTCAGAACAGGCTCCAGTGACAGATGGTCTGAGAGACCCACATTACTAATATACCAACCAAAGCATGTGCACAGAGAAAAGGACTAAAATTCCCAGGAGAGGAACTAGCAGGGAAAGAAAATATAATTTCCTGATTTCCATTTATAGCCTAAAATAGCCTGTCTGCTATACATGATCTTTGGAAAAAACAGCGATTACGAAGACTAGTGGTATTCAATTCCTGGCAGTGTTGCAGCACACTCATGAGGTACTTTGAGTTGCAAATTCTGCCTGGCAGAAACTCAGTGGAGTTAATCATATGTAGCAAATTAAACAAACAAACAAAAAAGCTGGTGGGTTTAGGAGGATCTGCAGCAGCTGAATGTTTTCTTATCCTTTCTAGGCAAACATTCCCAAATTGTAGGGAATGGGGAAGGTAAAGACAGAGGGCAGTGGTGGGTTTTGTATCCAGGCTCAAACAACCTATATATGTATATGCAATTTGTAGACTGAAGCAGACTGAGAAATCTGTCTATATTCTTACAATAGTTAGAATTAAATCTCTCCTGCAGTGAAGTTGTTGAAGTTAGTCCACCAACATATCAGCTGTGCTCTGACAGTGAGGTGATGAACTACTGTATGCCCCAGCTCCTGTCCCAAGGAGGCAGGTGCTGCCAAAAGGGCTCCTAAAGCACCAGCTGTGGGCAGGATGTTCGCCAGCCGAGGGCTGGCATTGCCAGCCACAGACCTTTCAAACAGTCTTGAAATTAACATGGATTTGCAGCATGGAAAGAAAGGTATAAGAGGCAGGAAAAGTCAAGGTAGTTTGGCACAGCTCAGCTGGATGCAGATATCCTCATCCTGCATCCCAGTGGAAACGGCTCCTGAACATCACCTTCTGCAGCACATCCTTCTGTTGCTGAGGAGGTTGCCTAGAACATTCTTGCAGAAATGCACCTTTTTGCCATAGTTGACTTCGGTGACATGAAAGAGTCTCAGTCCTGGTATCTTTCTCTCTAAAACCACAGAAAGGGTAAAATTAATCTCTGGTCAATGGTTAGGGTTAACTTATAACAAGCTAACTCAAGCTCAGTGTAACTAAGCCTAGAACTTACAATAGAATCATGGCAATTAGCATTTGTGGAAAGGAACACATGACTGCTTTGAAGGAAAACTATTTTGCCATTAGCTCAAAGTAGCTTGTAAAAGCTTTCACAATGACTAAGATTTGCAGTAACGTTGGAGATCATTCAGCCAAAGATTGTGGTATAATGCCTATTTATGGCTTTAACATTTTAAGGTTTTTGTGAAATAAAGCAGTAATGATGAAGCGGACTCCCTCACATCTGTTATGCCTTGGAAGAGAGCACGTGCCTGCTCAGGAATAAATTAGGAGTTACATATTCAATCAAGAACACACATGTAGGGAGTTAAGAAGAGTTGAATGCTAAACTCTTATCCACCACTCCGCAGGCATAAACAGAGCATGCTATAGTCACTTTGTTTGGAAAAGAAGACATCTCTGCTGGCATCCCACTGCAGCATCCCAGAGCCTCTCACCAAAAGGGTGGCTGGCTTCATCCCAGGAGTGGGGAAGGAGAAGCAAAAGCTGCTCTTAGTTCAGAGATGTCCCAGATGTGCTTTGTATTCTTCCAAGAGGAAAGTAAATCAGTGTTTGTACCGAAAAATGGGCTGTGGAGGTGAAGCTTACACAAGGCTCCACAATTCAAAGATGCACCAAGTTCAGACTCATTACATGTCTTTCCTGGGAAGATGCAAAGAGGATTGTGATGGCAATATCCTTCCTTAGGTAGGCTTTGGGGTGTTTTTCCTGGCAAGAGAGATTTTTTTCTAATAAATAACCGCTCTTTCTTATGAGCTAGCCATTGTCAGTGTCTAGAGGACATAAAATAGATCCTATCTGCCCACAACAGCTCACAGAAATCAACTATCGTTTTGTTTTCTTTATTGGGTAAAAGGAGGAAGATGGCTTTTAAATTAGAAATTGAAGCCCTTCCAGAATTGCAATATAATATATCAAACCAATAATTCTTCACACAGTTACCCCCTACTCCATCAGCTCCTACTACCACAAAAATTGGTTGTTGCCAACTCAGCTGAGTGAATAATTTGCAGTTTCATTATTTGTTAGAGGAAATTTTCCTTTTTCTCTTTTCATTATTTGTCCACAAGCAGATTGATTTGCTTGAATATCTTTTTTCCAAACATGTGTGCAGTAACCATTCTGGAAATAACTCTTGCTGTCGATCATTTGTGAGCAACTTGTTGCAAGAAGTCTTCAAACATTTGTCCCAAGTCTATTCATTCTATATATACACTTGCATCGCATGTCTGTTTCTATGAACAAAACATCAGAAGAGCCAGTTTTGAGTATTCTCCCTGAGAACAATTGAAATTATGCACAATTTCACCATTTAAAAATTACTTCATTCCTAGAAACAATGGCAGGATTCTCCTGGTTGTAACCCTTGTATGAAAAACATGGCTGTATCGGAACCCCAGCTGAAGAGTCTGACCAGGACCATGCTGGACTCAGTGCAAAGTTCTTCTTTCTCCATTTTTTAGATGGAGGAAAGTGCCCTCCTCAGACTGTAAAACACTGTCTTTTAAAAGAAAAGTTGAAAGGAATGATTGCACTTTTCAGTGGGAGCTGGATTGGGTACCTTGCATCCTCTCACAAAGAAAAGCATTGGAGTGACTCTGACAATATGGAAAAGGAGGTAAAAGTCAAAGCCTGACTGCCATGGTACACCAGAGCTAAGGAGCTTTAGAATTTCAAATCCAACTCTCACAGTTGGCCTGAAATGTTTGCTTTGAAGGCGCCTGTAAAATACAGGCTTGGCTCTGGTTGATGTGCCAGGGAAATGCTTTGCTGGTATTCCAGCTACAGTAAACAGGTGCTGCAGCTGCCACCCCAGCACTCTGTGATGTTAAGTAGGAAAAATGGAAATGAAGAAGACATGGAATAAATGGATGATGATGTTTGTGATTGTAAATGGGACACGGATGGGCATCTCTCCCATCCGCTGTGAAAACAGGAAGATTTTAGTTAAAAATAAAAGATTTTTATTTAAAGTATTTTTAAATTTAAAAATTTTTAAAAAATCCACATAGAAATACTGCTAGTGAGAAACCAATTACCATTTTTCAAATATTAATTTTGGAAAAGAAGTTTTATTTTATTTTTGCTCTCTAACTTCTTTTGGAATGATTTTTAAATCTGTCAGTGCAGAAAAGACTTAGTGCACTGTGTTCATGTCCTTTACCAGCACCATCTGAGATGGACTGAAATGTTAACTCTCACTGCTCATCAACACCTCCTCAGATAATGTAGTTTGTGACAGAAATAAGTTATTGATGCTAAGCATCAAAGTTTCCTGAACCCAAGGTTCAAACAATCAGTTTTAGGCTTGTCCACCAAGCTGAGTGCCAGATGCAGCCCAGTCATGGGGATGGGGGAGCCCCACCCATCTTGCCAAGGTCAGCAGAACCCATAAAAACCATGAGAGCTCTGGCTGTGGCACAGAGTGAAATCACCATTCAAATTAAATAATTATATTGTTGTAATTTGTATCTCATTTTGGTGATGTAGTT
This sequence comes from Anomalospiza imberbis, assembly GCF_031753505.1. Lineage (NCBI taxonomy): Eukaryota > Metazoa > Chordata > Aves > Passeriformes > Viduidae > Anomalospiza > Anomalospiza imberbis. The sequence continues at coordinate 475,767 of NC_089691.1, forward strand.
GAACACTGCCAATACAGTGCTAGAAATCAACAGAGCACAGCTGTATTGTCACACTGTCATGTCACACTGCTGGCCCTTCAGAGTGAGAATCTGTTAACTCTGTACTCAGAAATCAAGTCCCTCAAGACAGGAAAATTATTATGAAGCTAAACAACAATAATTTACACTTAGAAAAGCTCCCTACTTTTCCTTCCACCTGGAGCAGAACAGGGTTTATGCGGTTTTACTGTCTGCTGAAGTGAAATTTTACTCTTTGGCAACAGCAAATAAACCCACGTTTCTTCTGCTGAGTTGCTTAACTAGTGTGGTGCTGTAGTCATGCTCTAGAAAGGCCTGTGCTTTCTCCTCAGAGAAGGCAATACTGCATGCAGGAGTGGAAAGTCTGCTTTGGAGCAGTGGCACAGCAATTTCTGCACCAAGTGATGTGTACAGTATTCCCCTTCCTGTTCGATGTGGATCTCAAACATAACAGAAACTTTAAATTTAGTTTTACTTATAGTTTATGCTAAATCATATAAAATGTGATCAACTCAGAGGCACAGCATTTTTCTTTGCACTTTTCATCACTTGCTGGTATTTTTTTCCCAGCACCTACATGCTGTAACTTCCCATTTGGTATTGTGATACCAATGGAGTTTGTATGGATAGGGCAAAGCAGTGAGGATGTGCTAGCATCAAATAAACTTTAAAAAATTAAAACTTTGTAAGAAGATAGATTCTTCCCATGCATTTCCTGTAATTAGTACAGAAAGCTACCATAGTATACGTCAGAGGGGAAAGTTACTATACTAAAAACCCCGAACTCTGCCTGCCTGACTTTGAATACGCATGTTCAAGTTGACTACCTCACTGCAAGGGCGGCAGTCCCAAATCCAAGCCCTGTGAGCTGCAGCAGGCACGCTGCGACCCCGGGCAGCCCCGACGGCGGCGCTGCTCTGGACTGCGGCTCTCTGCGTGGCTCCTGCCGACTCCCTGCCCGTGGCTCCCTTCCACCCGCCGCAGAATGGAATTTTTGTTCAGCTCCGTCGCGCTGGGGGCTGCTTTGCTGATGTGAAATAGCACAAAATGACCTACACCACGCACTCCTACTCTAGAGAGCAGGTATAATCTCCGTAACTACACCACAGCTGCACGGCAAATACCAGGAAAATACAGAGCAAGTGCGTGTTCCTGCAGCTTACTTGTTAATTATGCACCACTACTAACGAGTTCAAAGAAAAATTATCATTGCAGGATTTAGGTGCCTGCTAAGGCGGGTCATAATGAAATTCATGATATTGAAGGCTTGCTTTTGTTGATTTTCCAGTGGAATGGGGAAGGGAAATAACTCACCTCATATGCCCAAAGGCTTAAGTGCATATCATGTCCTGGTACAGAAGAGGCACACTACTATACAAAATAACATGGCACAATTAGGAAAACTGGGTGAATAAACAAACAAAAATAATCTCCAATAATAAATCACTTTTCAAATTCCATTTAGTAATCCTCCTAAGCAAATATGTTTAAAATCACTGGTATTGCCTGCAGTAGAACTGCTATGGGTTTCCTGGCTCAGTATTTAAACTTGTATGGGCTAAAATCAGAGGAAAACATCAATTCAACGATGTCACTAGCAAAACTATCATTGCAGCAAGAACAGGGCTCTACTATACAGCTTGCCTGGACTCTTGAAATAGTGTATTTCTTATGGCATCAGACATATATCACCATGTGAGGCCAGTTCACAGCCTGTGCTAGCTCTCCTCTGAGCTGCACTGCAGTATTTCGGACTACAACTTGTTACTTTTAATAGATATTTTAATAGTATTCAAAAAGATAAAATTAGCTTCTCTATTAACATTGCTCTTCTCCAAAGTGAAGCTTCCCTTTAAATTATGACTCCATGATGGTTGTTTGGTCAGCCATTTATAATGACTTTTACAACCTGTGTTGGATCACCTTGGGTTTTATTTATAATTTTTTTTTTCAATTTAATTAATCTCATATTGATTTCCTTCCTGAAAGGTGTTGTTGATGTTTCTGAGCCTTTTTTCTATTGAAGTTCTTGATGTATTTCTTTCCAAAAATGTCCAGCGTCTATTGCAAAGGAAGATGTTGGTCTTTAGGGATTGCAAAATCAGGACTAGCAGAGACAAAATAGCCAACTGTTATTTTCTGTTGCTTATAGAAACCTGAGGTAGAGAATGAGATCCCACTGAAACTGGCTGTGCATAACTACAGATGAAAACAGCAAATAGCTTCAGATACAGAATGACTGCTGGTTTGAATGGGCTTATGTTTATGTAATGTACATTGACTTCAAATAAAAGGGAACTTTTCGTCTCCAGCACTGTGAACAGGGCAGTCTAATCGAGGCTCCTTAGCACAGCTGCTGCAGCTGATGGAATCCTCTGAAGATGGAAACCTGGACTATAAGGAGGATGAAAAAAGAGAAGACAACATACCTTGTTTACTCTCACTCATTTACTCCCTCCTCAGTCTACCCTGGAGCCTCAAAAACTGTTTGTAGGTTCTCCTAGAACACAGACATCTGCCAAAGTGAATGCAAATGATGTTTCTTCACTCCCAGGGTCTGCTCTTGCTCTCCCTGAAATCTGCAGCGAGATTCTTGCTGTCTTCAGTAGTACCAGGCACAGGTTAACCAGGCCTTGAAAGTCCCCTAATGAAAAAGAGCCAAGAGTACTGAATGGGAAAGATATTAATAAATATTTAGGAGAACATGATTTCCTTGAAAGGCTAATTTTCTTGAGAGTTACCCATGAAAAAAAAAAAAAGTCTGATCAATGGGAGAACAAATTAAAAATTAAGAATCTCTCATAAAACCAGACAGTGAAATACTGCATTCAAGAGGACAGTCACAAATTAAAAGAAATATCAACATATCAAGTGGCAGGAACTTCAAAAGGCAATTTTTCCCTCATTTCCATAGGCATTCTTCATGAGCAACATCAAGAAGTGTAACATGCTAATAGCTAGTAACAGCATAGGATTCACTAATTTACTAACTGAATAACTTAATGTGTATCAAAGGAATAGTTTTCTGATTTCATTCTTTTTTTTTTTTTAGATCTAACACTCAGCTGGGTATTATCAAGTAGACAAAACTGCATAGATTAAAAGTCATCACTAAAATAGCCATTTTAGAATTAAGATTGCTTTTTTATGTTGGATGTATCCTTTATGTTTAAGGAAACACATACCGTTTAGCCTCATTATAACTCCGATTTCAAAAAAGAAATCAGGAAGGTATCTTTGTGGACATGTGATGTTTTGCTAAAAACAGCAAAGTTTTGCAGAGACAGACCTGTCATGATCTTAAAATCTGAAAATGTTGAGGACTGCAGAGGGAAGAGGTTACCCAGAGGGGGATACTTTGGTTTACATTTGGCCAGATAAAACCAGAGCAGACCTAATTCAGTGTTGGTTCAGTCCTGCTCTGAGCAGAAGGCAGGAGCTGATCTAAAGGCCCCATCCAACCAGTATTTCTATGGTGTAACTCAGATTTAAGCCAGTGGTGTTATGAAAATCTTAACATATATGATGTCAAACAACTAACTTAATATTCACACACCAGAAAAGAGGAAAGAAGACACACCTCCTCAGCTGGCTTGTTTTCTCAGAGCCAACTCCTCTGAGAAACACCACTGCAATGTGTCACACTGGCATCACCTTCCTCTCCTCATATCTCAGCCACAAACATGAAGTGTTGTGATGCCCCTTTAATGGGGAAGGTCAGGTTGTTGGAACTAATGGTTTTGTGGCACTTGGAGCAACATTTGCAATTGGGAAAAAAACAATCTCATGCTGCCAAGACATTAATAATTCTGCTTTCTTGGAAATATTCTGTCATTGTCACTGCTACATGTAAAGTTGTCATGTAAATATGACTTCTTCCAAGGAAAAAGGTGTGGTTCAACAGGCTTTTTGAGGACAAGGACCTCTCTGCACCTGTTTTTTCTCTCCTTCAAAACCATTTGCTTCTAGTCACAAATTTTCAGAGCTGCAGCACCATGGGAGTGATACTCGTGGTGATTTCAGTGAGAGACAGGCATAAGCAGGGCTGGCTTGGGCAGGCTGTCCCATAGTCCCCATTCAGCTGAACCAGGCAGACAGGACACAGTGAAATCCAGCAGGGAATGGCTTTTTTTGGTTTGTCTGCATATTTTTGCACATTGTATCTCATTGTGTGAATGCCTGTGTGCCTTACACTGTGAGAAAAACAAGAATTTCCAGATCTTCCTTTATACCACACAGTATTTTTCATAGCCTTTCAATGTCTTTTATTAATTTACTTTTAAAACTAGACACTCATAATTCTTTAAAATTCTGCATCTATAGAACTTGAAAGTATTTCAGTGATTTTTTCAGTCCATTTATATTACAGCTGCTTGGTGCTGGAGTCAGACATGTGGTGGTAGTACTGCAGACAGTAAAGATGTCCAGCCTCTCTGCAATTCTCCTTGCTGTAATTATTGGTCTCTGGGGAAATTGAGCCTCAAACACCAAAAAACCTTTCTGTGAAGCCCAACTGTGGGACAAGTGGGCTTTTAGTTTAAAAAGACAGCCATTGTCCCTCCACTGAGGAGGAGCTGAGATTTATTTGTAGCTTTACACTTTTCTATACATCATGACAAAAAGCTGAATAATTCTATTTTCATTTAGAAGGAAATTACAAGACAAAGAAATAGTCTGATAGATTTTAGATTAGAGCTGCTTCCCTGAGAGCAGGGGCTGTTGCAGTGTGGGTCCATGACAGAGATAAACTTCTTTTCCCCAATACTGTCAGCTGGACCAATATATTTTCAAGAATTGCTGCACTAAACTGAGAGTTCTCCAACATGATGCTTCTGCAAATTTAGATTATTCTCTCTGTCAGCACTAAGATTAAGAAGTCATGAAGGTAATCTGCATCATAGTGATATTATAATGATTGCTCTGAAAAATATCACACATCTGTTTGTATTCTCCAACTTGAGACATACCTTTAGGAAGTCAGTGTCTGATGACATGTTTGGGCAAATGACGCTTTATCTGCGTGCTTTTTCCATGCATCATCCTGATCTGGGAACCTGAATGCCATAAGCAGAAAGCTATGTTAATTGTACAGTTTTGGAAGTCAGTGCAGTCCAAAACATATTCTTCAAGACCATCAGCCTCACAAGGTCTGCTCCAGAAGCTAGAGATGTTCTGTATCTGTTAGAGGAATCACAGAAAGTGTTTGTAACAAGAATCTCCAACAAAGAGCATCTTGGCCTTATGGATGTGACATGTTTCTGTTTCCTAAAACTAAAACCCACTACATGTATGAACTGCTACTGTAAACACAAGTGCAAGTAAAAGACTTCTACTGTTGCTCTTCCTCAGTTTAGGCAGTCAGCAAAATTACTTTCTCAGTATTGAGTTAGAGTTAAGAATTGTTAACTGTGGTGTAACTTAGAGCAAAGACAAAGTCAAGTCGAAGGGATTTGCTTCAGCTTGTGACACTTCAAATAAAGCCTGTATATTTGTTTAGATCATAAAACTGAAGTATGAAGTACAGAGAAAATCATCATAAAAGTATAGAGAAAATATGTGCTACAAAAATAGAAGTTTCTTACTACAGCAGTTTTTATGGAAATGCTCACAGTTGAGTTAGTGTTATTTGCTTCTAATTTGGGCTTTGTTCTCCATACTGTACGTTGACAAACTTAAGCCACTTAATGCCAAGTGCCTTACACATTTTTCTTTAATTAAATTTCTCCAAAGAATCACATTACACAAGCATTTGCCAATACAAAAAGCACACTCAGAGATTCTGGGTAAAATCCAGGCACCCCTACAGTAACCAGTAAAATTCCCATTGAAGACATTATTCTACTGTACAGATCTTTGCTATATACGGGTAATAAAAATTATCTTGTCACTTATGAATTAAGTTCTTCTGTACAGTAATTCTAAGAACCTCAGCTCTGAATGAGCTCCACACTAGCACTTACCACCTCCCTTACTAGATAAAAGCAACATCACTTCAGAGTCCAATAATGTCCGTTTTCAGGTATGTTTATAATTGCTGGAATATGCAGCAGATGCCAGTTTAGACAAGCTTCCTGCCTGTGGATAGAGGAAGGTACTCAGTCTAATAATCTGCAGTTTTACTACAGAGCTTGAGCACAAGATTGCCTGCACTGAGCTCTGGGAGAAACCTGAACCATTAGAATTTAGGGATCCTCTTAACTGTTCACTAATAAGTTATAGGTGATTAGTACATGAAAGTAATGCAAAAATTAAGACTTAGGACAATCTTTATGATCATTAACAGAAGACCAGGAGTAACAATTTACTTGTATTTCATTTTGAGCTGTTTTTTGTCTGAGATGCTGAGGTGGGTAGTTCTGTGATTCGTCCTCTGACACAGGTTTTTAGCATCATTTTTTCTTCCATAACTCAGCCATACATTGCTGTGGGATTTGATGTTTGGGAAAAAAAAAAAACGATCAAGTCTTCTCTAGGCCAGCACTGCTCAGCAAGGGCACGAGCAGGAGGGTTTGAGCTGGTGCCTGCTCCTGCCACGGCTCTTGGGACATCACCATCCTGCAGCTGCAAGAAGGACAAAGGGCTGAGGGCTGCTTGTGTGCTTCAGTGCAAACTTACTTTCCTAAATGGTATTTTTTTGCAGCTCTAAGATGTTACCTAGCTACCAGTGAATCACAGCCTGGTAACCACTCAGAGAATTCTGGGTTTATTTACAACAAGGTAAGTGACCCCAAATAAGTCAGGCTGGGGACACTTAGCCTGTCCAATTGTACAACAGGATGAGACTCACACAAAATTTATTTTAAGTGTTAAGATTAAACTTGCGGTATGAAATTCATTACCATTAGTCTTGACAATACTAATTCTATTTAAAATCTGTTGAACTGGTTTAAAATTAAACTTCAGGCTCCCTTCACCTGCAACCCAGCCCTGAAGCTGTCAAACCCTGTGTTATCCATCCCATGCCAGATTTTCCCATTTGGTTGGAAGATTGCTATTAAAAGACCATAAGTGGATATAAAAAAAAAGGAAAAAGTGAGATTATCCAATCACCCAATTCTGCAAACAGCCATGTTTGCTTGCTTCAGTTTTGAGAAAGATTAGTTTCCGAAATTTAGTTTCCTGACGGGGCTCAATCCTCCCCTTTTGTGGCTTTGGACCATCCATCCCTCCTGCCTCCTCCAGTGCTGGCTAAGCAGGGTTGCTAAGCGACATGTTCTTTTCTTCTGTACTTTAGCAGAGAGGAACAGATCAAAGACACCCACAGCCCTGAATTATTTTATAAATGAATTTAAAGAGACACTCTCCAGTGCTGTCTTATAGGGGGGAGATCAAAAGTTCCTGGGTATAGTGAGAGTAACTGGAGAATTAAACTGACGTCTTCTGGAAGAACGTTCTCATAAATGAGAGCTGTGTAGCATTTACCTTTTTTCTTGGTGTGTTTTTTTTTTTCTTTTTCAGAACTAGATTACAAATTTTTTTATGCTACTTAACTTTTCTAGTTTCATGGTAGTCAAGACACTGAGCGCAGGCCAGGCTGCATGTGTGTACAACTTCCAGAAGCCAGGGTTTCTGTCATCAATGACAAGCTTGCACGGTTTAACTCTTTTTGTCTCTTGCAAAAGAGATTATCTATTATACAAAAATGTTTAATTCTTTAATTTTTAAACACTTTAAACATTCCTGACTGATCTTAGGCAAGAAAGCCACAGGACAAAGTTCAAGTGATGTATCTTTAAAAGAATAAATGAAGCTGTGGAAGTAACCTGTGTAGATCAGACAGAAAACCTATGACACCAACATCTCAGATCTTGCTGAGAAGAATGAAAACCAAATGACTAACCTGTAATTACAAAAGCTGGGAATACACAAGTTTAAACATTGTCTTACAAGATCTTCACTTTCCTGGCATCAGCTCAGCTCGGCTGCTCTGTGCAAGCTGTGGGGTTTGTAGGAGCAGGCTGGCAGCTGAGGCAGGTGCTTGCTGAAACAGAAAAGGGAGGAATTATTTGCCCTTGTATCTACTCAGTTTCAAATACCGTCAACGACGTAAAAGGAAAAAAACCCTGGCACTTGGTAACTAAGTGCAAGAATTTTTCATGACTTTTCATTTCCAAAGTTGCCACGGCTCACACAGCACTCAGAAAATGGAGAGACACACAAAAAACACACTTAAAACCTTCCTCAGACAAGCAAGACAGACGATTTATATAGAGAGTAAAACTCTTAGGTAAGTTTGCTGCAAAAAATTGCATGTAAAACTTTTTCTACATGCGAATCTCGTTGTTCTGTACCAGCCACCTGAGCTGCACAAGCAAATGTCTCCTTTAAGGCTGTTTCAGGGGCTTGCTCAGGCAGAGGTGCTCTTGCAGCTCCAGGCACAAGACCACTGGGGGAAGGAGTGCACAGAGGATCCCCCACTCTCTTCACCGTGTGCCTGGTCAGAGAGTGGAGCAAGCTCCTCACTCTTGTCCTAGGCCAGCAATCTCACATCAAACTGAGGGTAGATTTGTGAAACTAATACAGTCCAGGACTATAAAGTGATTAATCTCACATAAATCTTCACAAAAAAACCAACCAAACAAACAAACAAAACCAAATAGCACTAGCATTTGTTTACATGCATTTTATTTTCCAATGAGAAAACAAGCCTCCCTTTTGTTCCTGCATCATTAACAGTCTCTTCAAAATTCTGACCACTTAGGTTTGGCATGTAAAATCCACTGCACTGAAGCTAACCTACATTCTCATAAAAGCACGTATTTTAGAACAGGGCTCAGCCAGCTTCCCCATTTGTAGGTATCAATTACACAGGCAAGATATGTGCTTTACTCTCACTGACAGAGTGTTTTATGTGTAAACATCTTGACCAGCACTACACTGCCCATGGACAGCACATTTGGTGTGTTTTGGCTGAATTTCTGAAGGGGAAAACTGTGACTTGCACTCTAAATATTTTTTCTGGAGAATAGATTCCTCCACAGACTATGAGCATCTTGTACAGAATACAAGTAAACATTTGGGAAGGAATTTCATGCTTATGGCAGGTATTGATTTGCTAGCCTTGGAAACTCTACTCCCTTGGACTCACTGCACAGCACAGCTCTGGCAGTGTGAGCTCTGCAGGCCGGCCACGTTCCCATCACATCACTGCTCCTGCTGCAACAGCAAGGAGAGAGTCAGAGAACCCTAGAGGTGAATGGCTTGGAAGGGACGCAAAGATATCCAGGGCCACCGCTGCCATGGGCAGGGACATCTTCCACTATCCCAGGATGCTCCACACCCCGTCCAACCTGGCCTTGGACACTCCCAGGGATGGGGCTGCCACAGCTTCTCTGGGCAGCCTTTGCCAGGGCCTCACCACCCTCACAGCCAAGAATTTCTTTCTAATATCTAACTTAAATCTGTCCTCTGTCAGTCTGAAGCCATTCTCCCTTGTTCAGTCACTTCAGGTCCTTGCATACAGTGTCTTTTCATTTCTCTTGTAAGCTCCCTTCAGGTACTGGAAGGCTGCAACTGAGTCAGCCTGAAGCTTCTCTTCTCCAGGCTGAACAGCCCCAATGCTCTCAGCCTTTCCTTGTAGCAGAGGTGCTCCATCCTTCTGATCATCTTGGCGGCCTCCTCTGGACTTGCTCCAACAGACTGAGGTTCTTCCTGGCTGTGCAGGCAGCTTGTTAGGATCTGCATTTCTGGTGAGTTTATTCAAACATTCTGACCACGCTGTGTTCAGGGATGCAGTTCAATCGAGCTAGTATTTTATTTTAAAGGAAAAATTATCTTAAGTGGTGTTGTTGTAAGAATGTTAGTTACTTTTTATTAATATTGGTAGAATTTTGTTTAATGAATGTAAGTAATTTTGATTCATTGCTTCTCTTTCTTTACTTCCAGAATGCCGCAACAACCTGTGGTGCAGCTGGGCTGCTGGATTCCAGCAGCCTGGCTGAGCAGCCATGCCTGGGCTTGGGCCTGGGAACAGGAGATGATGCTTTTGACATGTGGGAGGGCAGTGAAGGCCTTTGAGAACATTAATAACATTGCTTGATGCTTCTACAGTGCTGTGCCTGTGCCTGCTTAAAGCTCAACATAGACTATGAGTAATTAGTGATCTGGATGTCTCTGAAAGTATCAGCATCAGCATTTAAATCATCATTAAAATACAATTAGCAGCCCTTTGGACAGAATGCTGTCATTCAGAGCAGTCTAATTGGTGGCTCGTGGGCCAGTTCTGGACAACAGGAAGATTGTCAGCTTCTCCAAATGCACCAGCTCAAGGAGCACCCTGTCCCAGGAGTGGTGGCTCTGCCTCTGGGATGGACATGGGAGAGCCATTCTGTGACAGGAAAGGCAACAGCACAAAGTATCCCTTGTGTCCAGGCCACTACTTTGAAAACTCTGGATTTGGATCTCATTCCATCCTGTATGCTGATTCAAGCAGATGCAGCACCAGAACTTTATACTTTGCAGTTCAAATATTTTTTTTTTTAATTCCATTTTAGACTCTGCAGCAAGAACTGTAGGGATGAAATATGGGCAGACCATGGTAAGACAAATAACTGAGTGATCCACATCTACGGGTGGCGTGCTGGCGGACTGTGCTGTTGTGCATTTGGGCAAGATGAAGAATTCAGAGAATTCAGTTGCTGTAGCAGACTGATAGTGAAGGTCTGGCATGGATGGTATTCCCAAACCTGGCAGCCCTACCCCACATTTAGGTAGCTAATTCTGCTACTTCCATGCCTGAGATACTTGTGTTAATTTCATAAATGCCAACAAAAATGACATGTTTTTAAAGTGTTCCAAATGTAAATAGCTGCTCTTCTGAAATGGCCACAGTAGATGTATTTTAGCTCAGATGTGCTCTCGCGATACCACTGGCAAGTGCATCTTATCTGTTATAATATCAACCTGTAGAATTCTATCAGTATCTTTTTGTAATATTTTTGATAGTCTTGCAAAAACTGCAGTAGAATAGGCTTTAAATACTGGCTTTTTGTATGTTTCACACAACTGTCACAGGAACAGCAGACTACTCTTCCAGGTTTTTGAAGAAGCAGTGCTACTGCTCCCCACCAGTTCCCACTGCCTGCTCCATAATGTCCTCATTATTTATGCTTTTTCTCTTGAAAATTCAAGTTTAGAACTTAAAATTTTCATGCTTTTGTTTCTTAAAACTAATCAAAGGCAGCTAATGGCCCTGATGTGATCTGTGTAGAGTGTGCTGTGGCTGAGCATCCACTGCTGTGAAAGCACTGCCTGTTCTCTGAAAGGAGGAATTCTTTCAGCCAGCCTCTTTGCCCCCTCCTCCTCCAGCCTGCTTCTCCAAGGCGCTCGGAGGACTCACTGCCAGCCATTTTCTTGTCTAAAAGTTTGCTGGAGCAACACCATCATACTCCATGTTACTCCACAAAGGCCAAGGACCAAACTCCTCAAGGGTTGGCCTCTATGGACAATCAGAAATTTTGAGTTTGAGCATATCAGTGGCTCTAGTAAAGTATGCTACCTTTTGAATCATCTTTTCTTTGGATTGGTGGTCCCTAGAGAGCTGATTCAGAGACCAGTAAGTGTTTTAAATAACTCAGTGATGTGCCTTCACATCTTTGCCCTAAGAGGAAAATCTTCCATCCGAAGTATCATAGATATTTGAAAAAAGTTATTGGATGCTTAAGCAAGATGGTGTTTGTTGATGTTTTGTGGAGATATCTGAACACGAAAAACTTCCTTCTATAAATGTTTTGTGATGGTGTGTAGTTTAATTGCAGCAACATAAAAGACACGAAAGGGATGTCGCACGTGGTAGCAAATATGATGATACAAAATCAGAGCAAGATTGCAACAAGTGACAAATTTTTTCCCCAATACTTTTCCAAACCTCAACATTTCTTCGTCAATTTATTTTATTTTTGCAACTTTTTTCGACTAAGTGACAGGCATGCCTAGAACTGCAAGTGCTGAAGTAGCAATGCAGAAAAGCACCTGCCCATAGGGTGAGCCCATCGCCACTTGTAGAACTGGCAGTGAGGTAAAGGCTGGGAGCTCTTCTACAGCAGCAAGAATGGGGAAATTCTGGGGCAGCAGGTCCACAGCAAGATGCACCAGGCTGAGAAAAGAGGAGAAATATTAAGGGAAATTACACTGAACAAGTGTTTCCCATGGATAATGTATGTATCTATTCCTCCCAGGCAGACGTACCTTTCAGGTCACAGTGGCTAGTCTTTTCCACAGTCTGTGTCCATGTTCATCTTGCTGTGGGACTGACTTTCCTTAACAGAGGAACCAAGACTAAACTGATAACATTCACCTCTGTTCTTGCTCTGACACGGTTATTAGTTAGTTCTTCCTAATGACCATTCAGTTCCTTCCTTTGAGGGAGCCACTCCTAATTTGCCTCTGTTCAGGTTGGATAATGAGTCACTGACTTTAACAGCAACTGCTATTAACCCTTCCTTTACACAACCAGCAACTGGGAACTGTGGAACACTTTGTGTCTCAGTGCTAAGGAAGAAGATTGATGAATCCTGCAAGCTTTCTGCAGCTGGTTGATGAAAAACACTTTGTTTGCCTCATGTGTTTGATTAATTGCTCTTTAAGTCTAGCTTAATCTACCTGCTTTCCAGAGTAATTTTGTTTTCCATAAATTTAACTTATTTTCCACTGTCTTCTTGTCTGGCCAATCTTTTAGTTTACATTAAATAAGTTCTGGAAGCACCTTGCTTACCCTTATGCTTTTCCTCTCTCTTTCTTCTCGTTGGGGAGGGAGGGCTTTCTTTGTGGCTGGGCACGAGCTGGCAGTGCTCAGTTCTGCTGCACCTCCCTGACTCCAAGGATGCTGACAGCCAGGCTCTTGGTGGCAGATGCTCTGGACTAGTTTCCTTCCTAAACAACAAAGCAGAAAAAAATACAAACAAATTTATCATCTTTTATTTATATATTATTTGGCATTGCTAAGACTATTGATCTTAAAGACCCTGTGAGATAATTAACGATAAGAAGTGAATTCTTCTTGACTCAGTTATTGCTCACAAGGCTACTTACAGAATGGCTTGTTTCTGATCAAGCTTTGCACTGTTGAAGCATTGGATACATACAGGGCTGTCTGAAAGTCTGATTTTTAGACACCTCATGGATGGCAGTACTTGTTATTTTGACTAAATTTTGGTGATTTTTAGGATATTTGAAATTCTGAAGTTCTTTCTCCTTGATCCCCTTTCCTTGTATTAGCACTATTGGCCTGCTACCATGTTTTGTGTGTTCCTCAAAGTGTTCCAAATAGTTTTATGATTTCGATGCTACTATAACATATCTATTCTTATAGGGTAATCTAAGAATTCTAAGGGAAAAGTAGTTCAGAAAGAGACCAGAATATTTACTTAGGAAACCACACTCCCAGATTACTGCAAAAACAGATCTCCAAGAAGAAACATGCACTTGTAATTGATTACTTCCATAGCTTTTCCAGGATTCTTTACTCCATCATCTTGATGCTGCACCAGTTGGGCTCAGACACACACCCATGGCACTCACTGCCTGGGAGTGGGCTGGCCCACTCCTGCTGCAACAGCAATTCCCTGCTGGGAATATATACTGTGGGTGCCAATCCAGCCTGACTGAAATCTCATTAACAACATGCTTTTCCTCATTAATAAAATATTGATGTGAACATACAGCATCAGCAGCTTGACACTTCCTGTAGTTTTCCAACACCTGAACAGCAGAGAACTGCTCAGGTGTTGTAGTATTATTGCAATGATAAACTTGCAGGAAACCTCTGGAGCTTGGCATTTTAAAAATTAATTTCTTCTGGTAAAATCCAAGACAGTTAATTCCTCACTGCCTGTGCAGTGAAGAGCAGGTTTCTTCCAGCAGTTGATACTAATGCTCATTTATGGGGTTCTTCCCTGGTAGTTGATACTTATGCTCATTTACCAGTTCTGGCAACAGTTTGGCAGCCCTGTGGATGGCAGATCTCAAGATGCAAGCAGTTGCCACTTTAAGCATGTCTAAGGTGAAAAGGCTACCAACATCCTTGCGAGAGGTAATTGTGTACCCCTATTCTGCACGGGTGTGGCCTCACCTCAAGTCTTGTGTGCAGTTTCAGGTGCTATACAAGAAAGATCTTAAGCAATTAGAGAATGTCCAAAGGAGGGCAGTGAAGATAGTGAAGGGTCTGGAGGGGCCCTACAAAGAGTGGCTGAGGGCACTTAGTTTGCTCAGCTGGAGAAGGGAAGATTGAGGTCAGACCTCACCAGAGGCTGCAGCTCCTGCCGAGGGCCAGCTCCAATCTCTGCTCCCTGAGACAGGGACAACACCCAGGAAACAGCTGGAGCTGGGCCAGGGGAGGCTTAGGGTGGATATCAGGGAAAGGTTCTTCCCCCAGAGGGTGCTGGGGCACTGAACAGACTGCCCAGGGTTTGGTCATGTCCCCAAGGCTGCCAGAGCTCCAGGAGCACTTGGACAGCACTCTCAGGGGTACTCGGGGTGAGATTGTTGGGGTGTCCTGTGCAGGGCTGGGAGTTGGACTCGATGATTCTTGTAGGTGCCTTCCAGCTCAAGGGTATTCTACGATCTGGAAGCTTTACCAGCAGCAGCAAACGCTCAGCCGGGCGAGACCAGGCCAGCCGATCACTTCTCCCGGAGGCGCTATGGCCAGGTCGGGCGCGGCATCAGCCCAGGAGCCCCGCGGCGCCTCGCCGGAACCGAACCGCTGCGGGAACACTTCTCCTGCCTTGAAACGGCCGAACACCCCCGAGCAACAGGTGCCCGGGGCGCCACTCTCCCGAGCTGGGCCCGCCACGGCGGCCGCGGGGCTGATGGAGCGCCGCTGACCGGCAGCGCGGGGCTACGACCGGGCCAGGACGATCCGGGCCGAGTCCGGAGAATTCTGCCCCGGTTCCCGCTGCCGCTCCCCGCCCCCGGCCCCCTCCCTCCCCTCCCCTCCCCTCCCCTCCCCTTCCCTTCCCCGCCACTCGCTTCCGCCGCGCTCCCGCGCATGCCCAGGTTATGCAACGGCCCCGGCGGTCGGGCCGGGCCGGGCCAGAGCCGCAGGGCGGGGCAGAGCAAGAGCAGGGGGCCGTGAGGGGCTCCGGGCTCCGAGCACGGGCGGCGCCGAGGGCGCTCCGCTCTCCCCGCGCTCCCGCCGCGGCTCCGCGCGGTGTGTGAGTGGCAGCGGCGCCGCCGCCAAGTCCCGCCCGTTCCGCTCTCGCTGCCGCAGGCGGCGGCGGCGGCGGGTTGGCTTCCTGCGCGCCCGGCCGCTCCCCCGCCCCCCGGCAGTCGGAGCCGCAGCCGCCCGGATCCCCGAGCTATGGCTCTGTGAGCGCAGCACATGGCGGCCGCGGCAGCCATGAGCCCCCCACTAATCCATACAACTCCCCCCTGATCGGCCACCGACGGCAGCCAGCGCTCCCACCCGGCTCCACCGCTCCCACCGCCCGCCCGCCGCCGCCGCGCCGCCCGGCCCGAGCCCAGACCCCACTGCTACCGCCGCCGCCGGGCCCCCGCTCGCCCGCCCGCCGCCGCCGCCGCCCGGTCCTCACCATGGGAGTGCAGGGATTCCAGGACTACATCGAGAAGCACTGCCCCAGCGCCGTGGTACCCGTCGAGCTGCAGAAGCTGGCGCGGGGCAGCCTCGTGGGTGGGGGCCGCCAGCGGCCCCCCCAGACCCCGCTGCGCCTCCTCATCGACGCCGACAACTGCCTGCATCGGCTCTACGGCGGCTTCTATACGGACTGGGTGAGCGGCGGACAGTGGAACCACATGCTGGGCTACCTGGCGGCCCTGGCCAAGGCCTGCTTCAACGGGAACATCGAGCTCTTCGTCTTCTTCAACGGCGCCCTGGAGAAGGCCCGGCTGCACGAGTGGGTGAAGCGCCAGGGCAACGAGCGCCAGACGGCGCAGCAGATCGTCAGCCACGTCCAGAACAAGGGCACCCCGCCGCCCAAGGTCTGGTTCCTGCCGCCCGTCTGCATGGCGCACTGCATCCGCCTGGCCCTCATCCGCTTCCACATCAAGGTGAGGAGGAGCCCGGGGTTCCCCCCGCCCGGGGGTCCCGGCGCCCCCTCCCCGCCGCTCCCGCCCGGCTCCAAGATGGCAGCGGGGGCTGCCCGCGGGGGGAGGGAGGGCACCCTCAGCCGCTCCCCTAAGCGCCTCAAAATGTCGCCCAGACCCGCGGGGGCGGCACAACTTTCTGCGGCCTCAATCTCCGGGGGATTTTGGTTTATTTACATGGCGTTGCCCGCCGCCTCGCCAAGGCCGGAGGCCGGGAGGCCTTGGCGGGGCGACTGGCAGCGCCCGTGGCCCGGCCCGGCAGCAGGGCGGCTTCTGCCTCCATGTTCTTTCGCTCCGTTGCCTCAAAATGTCCCTTCTTGCCTTGTGGGCTGTGGTACGGCAGGGGAGAGCGGGTGGGCGAAAAGCATCTCTGTAATTATTAAGGGGAGGAAAAAATAATCAGTTTAGTTCTCGCGCAGGATGGATCTGCAACAAGTTCCCGGCTGAGGCGAGGTGTTTTAAACTTGGGCTGAAGGGGAAATGCCTCGCTGCAAAAAACACTGGGGTGCTACTTCTGACTTTATGGAGGTTTTTGTGTTTGCTCAGCGTTTTCTCAGTGTCAACAAGCTTTTAAAACCAGCTGTAGACTTAACTGGCTCCTTACTCTATAACAGCAACACTTGTAGTTTGTGCAGTCAGCAGTGCCAAGCTGACAGTCCTTCTTTTAAACGCCTTGTTTTAAGGGGCAACCTCAGTTTTCCCGCCCCACAAGCAGCCCTTCATGTCGGAGCTGGGCTCCATGGCCATCTTGCGCTCGAAGGCTAGGATTTCAAAGGTTGCAGGATATGACCACGTCGCATCTCTCCACATGGCGTTCCTGATTTACGATGGTTTCTGTTCAGCTGAGCGATTGTGTATATTGAAACACAAGACGCTGCAAAAGCAATCCCAGTGATGAAGCTGCAGTTTTAGGAGTTGCCCGCTCACCTTCCTGCTGGGGAGAGAAGAACAGCAGGAGGGAAGCACATACTCGTAGGCTTTATTATCTTTAATTACTTTGGTGTGTAGAAAAATATTATGTAACCTTCGGAATTGCTCGGTCACTAGCAGCACCTTAACGTTACTTGGCCTTTCAGCGGATTAGAAACATCCTGGCTGGGCTGCAGCCCTGGGGGTAGGGAGGCCTCTCTCAAAGGAGCTCACCCCACAGGTGTCTTTGCGTGAAATTTCTCCTAGTTCTGCCAGCAGGGCGGGAATCGTGTTGCTCCCTCGTAGTGCCCTGCTCGCTGGGCCAGGCCCATCCTGGAGGAGCTCCGAGCTGGAGCACAGCCATCCCGAGTTCAGTCCGCTCGGCGGTGGAGGCCCCACCCTGGGGCGGCCCCGGCCGCGGTGGGGATTGGGTCAGCAGGCCGGGCCGCTGCGCCAGGCACAGCATGTGGGGAATGAGCTGGAAGCCGAGGCGAAGCTTGTTCTTGCAGGGCACGTGCAGCTCTGCCAAACGTGATGCCTTGGGCCTGGCCTTGGTTAAAATGAGGAGGTTATGGCCGTGTCTGCTGCAGTCATTTTTCCTGGTCATCGTAGAAGCCAAGGGGCGTTATGTTTTTTGGATGGTGGGAATTTGCAGGATAAGTAAAACATCCTATCATTTGAGCTTTTGGGGACCTTTTGTAGCTAAGAAATAATTTTGTTCTTTCAGCAAAAAGTTTTAGGGCCCATGCAGTGGAGGTCCTTACCTTGACCTGTTTGTGGGAGCATTATAAATCTTCCTCATTTGTTATTGAGACCTAGAGATCATTAGTAAAAACAATGAATGGGGTAAAATAAGGATTTTTTTTTCTTTCAATGTATTAGAGACTTGGTTTAATGCAACATAGACGTGCATGGTACTCAACAGGAAGCCAGCTGTTTTGTTATCCATGGGAATTTAGCTTTTGCAGTATTTTTGTGGTATGTTGAAGTGGCTGTTAGTTTGTTAAGCATTTTCTGTTACAGACCTGACTCAGGTACATTAGGTCTGAACCGAATTGCTGCATTTGACAGTGGTGTTACCTGTAGCGTTTTGTTTACTTTCCAGTGCAGTTGCTTTAGCTCGTTTATAGTTTCTTGGTGGCAGGCCTTATTCCTAATCTCTGGAAGCAGTTATAGGAGTGTAAGCACACTTATACTGTGTCCCTTTTCTGTCATTAAAAAAATACCCCAAACTTGCAAAATCTCGTGAAATACAGTATTCCCCCAGTTCGATGGAGATGATTTATGAGGTGTATATTTATTTGTCTGTATTGGGTTAGCCCGGGAGTTTGCAGCTTATTACCAGATACTAAGGGGTGTGGGGGGAGAGGTTGTTGCTGTCCACACCACTGAGCCACCACCATGCATGTCCCAACTGCGCTGGTTTTCTGCATTGCTCAGCTGTCCCATTGGGGATGGGAAGGATATCAGCAATTTCTTTTTGATGCCTCATTTTTTTCAGTTGTCAAGAAACTCTGCTGATAAATCTAGTTGTAATGGATTCATTTTCAGGTTAGGAAGGATGTTTCATGCTTATAGTGGTCACATGCATAATACACATCAAAGATACTGCTGATCTTAAAGCATTTCCCTTTTCTGCTGTTTTTCTCTTACATGATTCATTATATTTCTAAACCTGCTTTGTTACTTGTATCTCTTTTTCTCTAAATCCTCCTTCAGATTTATTCTCTCACTCTGGTGTAGCCTTCCTCATGGGCACAGAGCAAATGCCTCTTGAAAATGTGATTTTTATTTACATGTATAGGTGATTTTAAAAATCTACATACGCATAAAACAGTTGTTAAATTGTAGCATTTTCTCACTTTGTTTTGAGAAGTTGGGTTTGAGAATACTGATTGACTTTAAATATGAAACTGATTTTCATATTTTTAGGAACATTTGAGTCTGGAGTAGGTTTCTGTGTGAAGCAAGGAATTGGCCATGAATTTAATCCATTTTGGTAGTTAGAGAGGAGAAAAAGTAATGTCTTCTATCCAGACCAATTATAAATCACTCACAGATGGTTTCAGCAGGATGTAAAAATAACAGGTTCCTCCAGGTTATAACAAATATCCTGCGGGTTCTTAGTTTCATTGTGACCTGGTGGTTTTTCAGTTTGGGGAGAATAATTCTTAAAATAAACTTTTATGCTAAGTAGGTTGCTAACATTTAAATATTTAGGCAGTGGAGTTCTTAATAACTCTAATACTTGGGGAGACTCTTTTGTTCTCAGTACCTAAAGGTGCTCATGTGTATTTACTCAGGCAGGATTCTCTCTTTCTGAGCCAGCACCATTAAAGTTTATACAAGATTTAGACTTGAAAATTATTCCAAATTCCTGGCTGTGATTTCCACCACATCCCTGTCCCTGGGTTGCTTTTGAAGCCTGTTTATTCCTGAGTACCTCTGTATTTGTGAGAGCCATGAGGTATGTCTCTGACTCCCATCTTGTTAGAGCTTTATGGGTTAACTATACTTTGTTAAATACAACTCCTTTCCTTGTGATGGTTCAGTTATTTGAACATGGATTCTGGTATTCCCTGAACACACAGCAGGTTCGTGCTGGGTTAAAGAGCTCTCTAAAATGGGGAGGGAACTGGAGGCTGTGGAGGTAGAGGAAATAACTCATCGAAAATCAGAGGAGCCGCACACAGAGCTTCCTTTTGCATTATCTGCACACCCATGTCACACCTAGTGCTGCAGAAGGAGTTCTCACTTGTTTTTTTATAGATCAGGGCTGTTGGTGCATGCAGGAATTGGGTTTAGAGATAGGGACATAATTTAAATCTATCTACCCTTAATTAAAAAACATCCGAGGGGTTTTTCTAATTTAAAACCTGTGAAGACTGGTGGGTAGGGGTGGGGTGAAGCCTAAGTTGACTTCCTTTAGTTAGGAACTATGTAAATCTGATTTCTTTAAATTTTTCCAAAAATGTTTATGGTTTCTCCCACACCTTGTGCTAGAGGGCAGCATCATTGCGAGAAAAATGTGTGTGTGTTCTTCTCACAAACAAAGTAAATTTCAAAAACAGTCCATCAAGGAAGTTTCTGAAGAAGTAACATTTTCTGAAGACTAGGGCATGGTAGAATTAGTAGTAGGGAGAGCTTAGTGAACTGGTCTTTGTTTGCAGGAGCAGGTGAGGTGCTGACTGTTTTGCTGCTCAGGATCTGACTTGAAAGGGATCATCTCATGAAGGTGCACGGGAGAAGTAAAATTTGACATACCTCTCTGGAATACAGTAGTTCAGCATCAGTTTCAGCAAGTGCAAGACATGAGTAGAAGAGGAAGGGTCACTGTAAACTTGCTGTGGGTGATTGTATGGGCTGTGGAGTTTGGGACTTTGTCTCCTGTTCTGCAGAGGAAATAAATAGCCTTGCTGGCACTAAGGCTGTGGTTATGTGTGCTGTGGAGACTGAAGCTAATAGTTTTGTACTAGTCTGTTTTGGGTTAGCTTGCTATCTACATTGTTAAAAGGGAATACTCAATGAGGGTGGGTTATACCAACACCCAACTTCCAAGGGGATTTCTGTATCACTGAATGTGTGTTATGTCTGTGGATGGCAGAAGCATTAGGGATCCAAAGCCCTCAGCTGGCTGTAGTTGAGTGTGCTTGTACGCATTCTGTAATTGTAGCAGTTCTGAAGCTGTGTTGGAATGCAGGACTGTAGGTCCTGACCTGTCCTTATGGGACTTTCAGTATAAGCTTCTTGATTAGAAAGGGTTCCTTTTATATATCCAATATTAGGCGTTGGCCTATGTCTTCCTGCATGTGTCTATTCAAGTCATCTGATTTCTGTAGCCTAAAATACGTGCTTTGCTAGGCAACAGGAGTGGAGAGGTGAAGTTTGGGCTAAAAGCTCAAAGCAGTTTGCACTCTGATACAGTTGTGCGTGAAGGGATTAGGCTGAAGATGGAAATGGGAAAACAGTTGGCTTAAATACAGCAAGGTTTGCATTTGAAAGGTCAGCAAAGTTACCTCTGTTCATCTGGGGTTGTGTTTGGCCCGTTTAAAAGAGGGCCAAAAAACTTTAAAAAGTATCATGGGGGGCATCTCGGTGTGCTGAACTGCTGGGGTACCCACAGCCTCAAGGCTTTCCCCATGAGCTGGTACACACACTGGAACAGAGTTCAAGTGTTTCTGATAGTAAGCAGTTTTTTCAGATGAGTTCACTATGCCACTGCAGCGTGCGGGCTTCCAGAAGTGCCTGCTGTGCTTCTGAGTGCTCCTTACATCCTGTTTGTATGTGCTGCATCACTGGATTTTTTTAATTACTTAAAAAATATCTCGAGTATTTTAAATTCACATGTATAGTTTCAGAAAGACCCCCTATATCACAATAGTTGTGATCAATCAGTGCTTCCATTTATGCTGAAGCTAATTGCTCTGTCTTCCACTATAGGTTGCGCAGAGCATTGAGGATCATCATCAAGAAGTAATTGCTTTCTGCAGAGAAAAAGGTTTCCATGGTTTGGTTGCATATGACTCCGATTATGCATTGTGCAACATCCCTTACTATTTCAGTGCCCATGCCCTAAAACTGAGCCGGAATGGGAAAAGCCTCACAACAAGCCAATACCTAATGCATGAAGTTGCCAAGCAACTGGACCTGAATCCAAATCGCTTTCCTATTTTTGCTGCTCTTTTAGGTAAGTGAAGATGCTGCTACTCAGCCTTATGATTTCAGTTGCTATTAACGGTTTTAAAATAATGTGTGTGTAATTTGACAAAGTACCTGGGGAAAGGCATCCCTTTGTTCCAGACATTCCTGCTGTGTGAGGTGGACTGAATGTGTGTTTAAGGTCAGGCATGCCCAGTTTATAGAAACCTTCGAGCAATGCCAATTGTGGCTGTCTGGAAAGAAGAGTTGAAAGCAAGGGTTCAGCAGAGCTCTACCTAGCCAGAATGTTCTCTGTGGGTGGGGGAAATCAGGACAGTTGTGGTACTAGTTTGGGTCTTCTATAGCGTATGAGGTCTAGTTTCAGTGGTACACTTTCCTGACAGGAAGTACGCTTTTGTCCTGAATTCTGCCTAAAAATAACACCTATGGAGTGAAGGGGCTTGGTTTGCTGGGGCATTTTTTCCCCTCAGAAATGAGTACTGGGCAAATATGGCAGCATGTCAGGTGCAACAGAAATATTTTGAGTTATAATTGAGTGAAACTCCACGTTTCTGAAAGCACATGATCGACATTGTACCATTCCGTTGGTTTTGGCTGTATACTTTCTTAGCACTCCTGCTTCTCATGCCCATGAGGTTCTCATACTCAGTAGCATAGGTGGGAATGTCTCCAGTTTCACATTTCTGCTTAAATGGGACAGTTTTAAGACACTCTTATTTCCATAGCAGTGATAGAGTATAACTGTCATACTCCCTCAGACAGAAGACTGAATTAAGTGTTCACAAAGTTGACTTCAATGAATAAGATTTATTTATAATAGTATTCTAAATGCTTTTGGGGAACAGCCATGTTCTTAATCTTATCATGCTTTGCAGACAAATTAAGAAAACTGACTTTTCTTGTTAGTTTCTCACTCACTTTGTTTCAGTATGGTTACACGACAGAGGAATAAAACTTCCTTGAAAGCTCTCAATGAGAGAGCTTTGTGTTACTGTTTTAAATGCTAATATTTTAGCAGTCTTTAACATTGTTCCCAGTCCAGGAAGGCACCTTCTTTGTTAAGAAGGAAGGATCTAATGGATCTTGCAGTAGACAGTCACAAGTACTTGACTAGTTGGACTTGATTTTTGTCAGTTTGTTTTTCCTGCCTGCATGGGTGTAGGGAGGAAAGGCAATAGTAGGGATAGCCGAGCTGCCATTGCAGGAATTGCATGACAGACTACTATTCCTTGGCTTTGTTTTGGAGTCTATAAATAAGTTGGGGCATGCCAGTTCAGTGAGTAAGAAGTACTGCTGGAAAAGCAGTTTCCCAGTTGCAGATACGCTTTATGGACTTCATGGGAGGTGTGGCTTTAAGTTGCCACACAATGCCAGCTGCATGGCCTTCGGGGGCTTTGCTTGCTTATATCAAACAGTAGTGAGGTAAGTTCTGATAAAGTTTCTGAAGGCTTTGCAGTTTGATGCAAGAAACTCTTGGTTGGTTTTCCTCTCTTGTCTTTCATGACCAAATAGTTTTCAGCATGTTCTTAGGAGAAAGAAATTGAAGGTAATTTCACATGATTACTCTAGAGAGATTTGATTGCTTTCCCCGCTCTCTGTCAAATTGGTACAAAGGTTAAAAACCCCCAGGTCACCTACAAGTTTAGTTCTGAGTATTCCTTTGCATTTCTTGTGTATATGTATTCAGTATGAGTAAGCAGAATAAAGTTCATGGAAATCAGGGTTAGAGCAGAAGATATTCTGAAGATCTTCCTGTGCTTGGAGCTTTTTTGTTATTTTTATATGAGTGAATTTTAGGAACCTTAGGTATTTGGATAGAAAGTGATGATGTAAGCTGAAAACAAACAGATACAGTTTGGCTTGAAGTATGGGCAATGTGTTTAACTTTTGCAACCTTGGTAATATAATAACTTTTTTTTTTTTTTTTTACCTATATGCAAACAGGTGTGTGTAGCATGTAATGTGTTTAAATTAGGATGGGTCATTTTCTAATCTAAATTTTTATATTTTTGTTGAATATCTGAGGACTTCTCTGGCTTCAGAGGTTATTCTGTCCTTGTTCCTGTGGCCTCTTTGGGTCTTTTTTGATTGTGTTATATAGAATAAAGAAAAGCACAATGGGAAGGAATTGACTGAGCATTTGATGACATGGGAAGGCATGTGAATTTTTTTCTGGGTACAGCAGTATAACTCCCCATGCTAGTACTTTGTGTATGAATAAAATAATGTATTCAGAAATAATCTCAGTTAAATTGCTGGTTTAATGCTTGCAATTCCAGCAGGCCCAAACAATCACTATAGCTGTGATATCCATATTCAGCTTTAGGGCTGCAGATGTATTTCCTTGTATCCAGAAAACTAAAGTTTCTTTGTGTTCAGAATCTTTCTTGTCAATAACTCCAAGAATTAATTTGAGGAATGCTGAAAAAGGAAAAGCATCCTCAAAGTTTTAGTCTCACATTGAACAGTTGGAGATGCCTGAGGAAGGACACTAAACTGGACAGTTAAAAAATTGTTCTCAATGGCAAGTGGTTTGGGATTGAGTTCTGATCAGGGATAAAGTCTCTATTGAAATATTCCCTCAAAATATTTTCCTGACTGTATCAACGAGGCAAACTTGTAAAGATTGCTTTCAGATGAGGTTCGGTGTACACTGTGGTTGGTTGGCTTAGTTCACAGGTTTTTTTCCTTCTTACAGCTTCTCATCAGAAAGGGGTTTATAGTTGTAGCATTGTAATATAAAGGGTGTTTTTGGAATGGGTGGTAAAAATGTGGCCTGGATACTGCATCCTCCTAGCATGCTGTTAAAAATTTCTGTTCTAATTGCTGCTGATGTAAACAGGGAGTTGATTTGGGTTATTTTGTAACTTTTGACTCAAATGCTTTAGAATAATTTAAAAAAAGATAAACAACCCAAGCTTTAGCAAGTACAAAAACAAATCCTGTATGAGATATAGGCTCTAATTGAGTGAACTCTTTAGAAAGGACTGCAGCTTCAATTAGTATCTAATTGCTTTAAAAAAAAACCAAAAACCTAAGGCATACACTAAAATAAGCCATTAAACTGGGAAAAATCAATATATGTTGAGATTGCTCAGCCAGGTAAAGAAATAGAGGTTGCTTATGTAATTCTGATCTCTTTCCCACTGTGACAGCTCTTTGTAACATGTTTAGTTATGGAATCTTGTTCTGCTTCTCAGTAAAATTTTAGAACTACATAAGGTAAGTACAGCAGGCATCACTTCTTAATTGGACCACAGAAGACACTGCTGCACTTCAGCGTACTTGGTGAGAATTGATTGAACACTGCCTATGTGTGTTCTGGGGGATGAATTAACTGCAATGACAGATGGAGACCAAACAAAATTGAGGTTTTGGTGGAAGGGAGAGAGGCCCTGACTGTTGTAAAAGGTAGCATCTGCAGGAGTGATTGTCAGTTATCACAGGACTGTCCTGCTCTGGCTGCAATAGATTTTTGCAGGCCTGTACTAGAAAGACTGTCTAATCTTACCTTGACCAGATTAGCGAGTGTGGCTTTTATATGCAAATTTGTTGAATCTTTCTGATGTGAGATTAAAGTTTAGCTCCTAATGAAAAAAAACAACATCTCCTTGCTGGAGATCTCGGTAGTGCATGAAGCATTGATTGGATACAAAGACTTCCCACTCTGAGAAGACACCTGCTTGTCAGCTTGTCAGCAGGCAGCTTTCCAGGCTTTCACAGGTTAAAGAGCATTAAGAGCAATGATTTTACCAACAAAATACCAAGAAAGAAAATAATTGTTGTAATATTCAAAGAATCTTTTCATACTCTTTATGAACAGTGCATTCACTAATAAGCTGCTGCTCCATAAAGCCAGGTGTTGAATATATCCTGAAGTTTTCTTCCAGAATTAACACGTTCTGTTTAGCTCTTTGTAAATTTTGGGTCCACAGCCACTGAACTCCATCAGAGGTTGATTAGTTATGTCTTTGATTAATACAAATATTTTAAATGCTTCCTAGTAATAATTTTTTTTGAGTGTGATGTGCTTTGGAAAAAAAACCCAAAAAAACAATGTAGGCGATCTTCCATTAGGTATGAACAGTGTGGTAAATACAGTCTCTATCTCTGTCCATGGAAACAACAGAGTAATTTCCCAGTTCCTTCTCTGCTGCCAGCCCAAGGTCCCATCATCAAAGCCAAGGTCAGATCATCAAAAAAACTTCAGGAACTGGGGACCTGCGATGTGTCACTGGAGCTGCTGGTGTTCCTGAGGGTTAGATAAAACTGGCTGGTGCCTTGCTGCTTGACCCATGCTTGCACAGTGGAGCAGAGTGCGGATTCCAGAGGCAGCTCCCATGTGGGTCAGTAGTGGCACATGCTGGGCTGCAGAAAGGCCTTACCAGCATGTGTCGGGGAGCAACAGAACAGGTTCTTACTCTCTTTTACCTGCATTGTGAAATCTGTTGAGGGTTCCCTAATAGGACACGCTGGCTTGAGGTGGACTCTGTGTTGGGCCTGGGTCTGTTGCTGCTGTAGGTGAGCTGGTTTCATGGAAGAGTGGTCCTCACACACCAAGTGGCTCTTGCTGCTACAGCAGCAGCATGCTAATTAGGTTCTTCTGGAGTAACAGAACGCTATCTGCAAGTTTAATCTGTTAATCCTCTTGAGCAGGAGTTGAGGACTGATTGCAGATTTGTTTGCTGTATGTAGAAACAGTGTATAATGTTTTACAGTGCACTTAAATGAGTTCTGCATTATGTTCCAGGTAATCATATTCTACCTGATGAAGATTTGGCTTCCTTTCATTGGAGTTTACTTGGTCCAGAACATCCACTAGCTTCACTTAAGGTACAAATTTAATATAACTAGGAGAAATTAAGCTAAAATCAATGCTACTGGTTAACAAGAGCAATGTGATAGCTTAATTGAGAGCAGCTTTGCAAGGCTCTTGTGCTCGGTCACCCTCAAGTGTCCCAGTGCCTGGCTGCAGGGGATACCTGGGGTCATTGGCCTTACAAGGCTAAACTTAGCCTGTGTCATCCCCCTCAGCACCCTTCAGCTGCACAAGTCAGAGCTCCGGTGTGGTTTGGCTTGCAGAATGCAGCTTCTTGCTCTCCTCTTTCCTGAAGAGGAGAGTTTTTTGTTTAGTCCTGTTCTTCAGCTATCAAAAACAATGAGCTGTGTATCATCCGACCATCATGGTTGATTTTTCTGCTGCTCTGAGTTTTTGTGTAATAATCTGTTTTTGGTATTTAAAGTGTAAATATGCTGGAAAACAGATTGCATGAGAAAGCTAAAGTGGCCTTTGGTAGGTTGGGGGGGAGGGGTTGAGACAAATAAATTGCCTGATGCTTTTAGTTTACAATGTGTGTGTTCCGCTGCTTCATCCCACTTGCCTCGTGCATCTGCCAAGTAGAGCGCTATAAATGGGAAACTGGACACATCAGAGCATGGAATCATGGTGACCTTTCTCTCTGCCACAACAGATACATCTATTTGCCTTTCTCCTAAGGTGTACCATGTAGCAAATAATCTGCTTTTTGTAAATTCTGTCATACTGCTTAGTTATCTCTACAGCAAAAATAGGTGGGTTTTTCCCCTTCCG
This sequence comes from Anomalospiza imberbis, assembly GCF_031753505.1. NCBI lineage: Eukaryota > Metazoa > Chordata > Aves > Passeriformes > Viduidae > Anomalospiza > Anomalospiza imberbis. The sequence goes on from NC_089691.1 coordinate 502,981, forward strand.
GTCTGTAAGTTTATTAAGCCCTGAAAACTTGTTTTGCCAAAGGTAGAATTTAAAACAATATTCCAGATTTTCAGCAGAATTTTCAAGGCTTGCACATGCATTGCTTAGTGAACAGCAATTTGATGTTACACTCATCCTCTATTTTGCTGCCGCTCTGGTGTTTAGAAAGGTAAGTGTCAGCACGTTCTAATGGCAGAACAAAACCTACATGCATGTTTTCTACTTCCTCTTAAAATTGGAGGTGAAAAAATGAGTGAGTGTGCCTGTATTTTCATTTTTTATTAAAGAGGTTAAAATGTAGGGCTTCTTGCCAAGTGGATGATAAACTTTCTAGTGATTCTTTCCTGTGGTCTAGCCTGAGTAGACTTGTTAGGTCAGATTATGACTACAGACACCTAGACCTTCTGGAAAGCCCTCTAAATTTATATTGAATTACTTGAGTGAAAATCAGATATTCGTCATCTCTGCATCTAGATGTACCTGTTAAGTGGAAACGCCAAGTGGACTTTGTAGCTGACATCCCAAGGAAGTGAAACGTGTACCCTCAGAGCATCCTGACCTGCCATAGGCAGTCCTCCCTGCTGGATTTTATCTATTGGCCAATGTGATTAGATATGAAAACAGTTCTCACTTGGCTGTTAAGGGTTCAGTGAAAACTGCTGCACTGTTAGCAATGCAAAGCCCCAGATGAGTTCCCTGACTGAGGAAAGACTAGCACACCACAGGATTTGTTGAATGTCACAGCAGCTTGCTGGCCATTTGTTCAGTGCACTGCTCCAAACTGAGCACAGCACCTATGTCTCCTGCCTGGCAGGGCTGTCAGGTGGAAGGACACATCTGTAGCAGACCAGTCTTCTTTAGTTACTGGTAATGGAACAACTGCCTGTTTGTTTCAGCTTTAATTTTGCAGTGCTCATGGTTTGAAATGATGACTTGTTCCAGGAGCTCATTAATTGAGTCTAATTTCCTTGACATGCTAGTATATCAGTGATGTCACCACAGCTCTCTGTGGGGACGTCTTCAGTGTACCTGTGTGCAAAGTAATATTACTTGTAAATTTTATGAATGCTTAAAAAACCCTAAAAAACATTTTTGTTAACCACAAGGCTGACAGCAAGGAGTAGTTTCAGAACAGTCCCAAAAAGCACAAGCCTTCGTGAAACCTAGAAATGGGGGGAAGTTGTTGTGTTTCCCCAGGATGTCCTTCCTGGGCTGTGCTTACAAACTTTGCTTTGTTGTGTCTATTTAGAGTCACAACTGGGTATTCTTCATGCTCAGGAACCAAGGGCTTTAATCCCACACCTCATTCAGCTCAGGATTTAGAAAGCTTTTTCTCATTGTGTAAAGATTTTAATCTTTTTTCTTTAGAACAGTATGGTCTTGAGCATCAAAGCTGACAGATTCTGTTCCAGTGGCCAGATTTGTTGCTTTTCAGGGAGAATTGTGACAGTTAATAAAGTACAATTTATTTCCTGCATTCTCTTTCAATCTTTTATTATGCTGTAGCAAAATACTTTTCCTGCAAGAGAAGCTTTGCCAGTTCACCAGTGAAAAAGGGTAGCTTAAAAAAGAAACCACCAGCTTTGCTGGTGGAAATTGCTGGGTCTCCCCTGGAGTCACCATGGGGAGGGAAAAAAAAACCAGAGGAACCCATACTTCTGTTTTAATTGGAGGGTGTTCACCCAGGAACAGCTGAGTAGAAATGGGAAGATGGGAGGAAAATGAAAAACATGACTGAAGAATCCATACCTTAACATCTGGAAGGAAATGAACCTGAGAGTCAGGACAAAGTCTCTGTGCTGGATGAAAAGCCTTTCAGCAGATACCAACAATGACTGTCAGCTGAGCCGAACTGGGAAGATTCCATGACCAAATTTAAATGAAGAGATATGAATTAATGTTGCTGCAACAGGGAGAAGGAATCAAAAGCTGGCTCTGTGACCTGTCTGAGTCAGGTTCTCATCTGTCCAAATATACCTGTGGAAAAATCTCATAAGAGTGCAGACCTGCACTTGAGTCCTGTCACCTACCTGAGAGCAGAGTTCACTGAAATGACCACCCAAATCGGGGGTTTGAAACAAGAAGAGTTGATAGATTTCCTGAGAAACCATCTGATTGCTAGACCTTGTTTGTAAACCAGCATTATCCTGCTTTTTGTTTGTGTTCTTTGGGATTTGTCTTTAAGACAATTTGGTTCTTATTCTGGAAAAACTGGTTACAGTATGGAGCTTCAAGATCAATGAAGAATGAGTTTGGGAGGGCAGTTTCTTACCTCTGGAAGGAATTGGTGCCTGTTTGGGAGCACAGACCACTGAAGAGGTGCTGACTCTTCATTCACGTGGTAACCTTAGAAACAAAGCTTAATGCAGTCTCCCTTTATAAATAAGAAGAGTATGCAGGGAAACTCCATTTCCTTGGTTGTTATGTCTCAGTGGAAAGGCAAAGATACTTCTAGAAAGCAATCCAGATTATGTAGTTTAGGCTTCTCTGAATCTTTCTAGGAAATTTCTGTCTTACTGTCTTGCTCCTCTGTTAACTACAGAGGGTGTTTGCCAGAGTGAGACTAATATGTGAAGTAGATGTTTAGGTAATTTGTTGCTGCTCAGATGACAAAGGTGACACTATTAAGATATACTTCAAGTAAATGCCTTGTTGTTCATGGGATTTTTGGATGCTAAGGGTCATCATAATGCAGGTCAGATGGAATCTCAGGAAGTCATCTAGTACAGCCTTCTGTGAAAAGTGTGGTGAGCTTGAGGTCAGAGCAGATTGCTCAGCACCCTGACTAGACTAGTCTTGAAAATCTCCAAGGTTGGAGACTGCACAGCCTGTCTGGGCAGCCTGCCCTGCGGTTTCATGGCCCTGACGGTGAAGATGCTTTGCCTTGTGTGCTGTCTGAGCCCTTCTTGTTTCAGGGTATGTCTGGTGTCTTTTGCTCTTGCACAAGGTACTGCTGTGAAGAGCTTGGCTCTTTGTGCTCAGTTACCTTTCTGTGGGTAGTGGAAGGCTGTATTTACAAAGCTTTGTTTTTGCCACACTGGATAAGCCCCATTCCCTCAGCCCTTTCCAGAGCAATTGCTCCTGTCTGACAATCTGGATGGCCTGCAACCAGCTCAACTGTTCTGACACACGGCTGGAGCCCCAGACAGAGTGCAGTGCTCTGGAGTGGATCTGCTGTTCACCGAGGAGTGGGATCCTTGGGTCTGCCAGCTGTGCTCCTGCTGCACAGCCCAGGGTGCGCACCCTGCCTCCTCTTCAGTCTGCTGTGTCTTCTGGCTGCAGGTCCCTTTTGGCACACCTGCAGCCTCTGGAATAGCCAGGGGTTATTCCTGCCCAGGTGCAAGGCTTCACTTCTATAGCTGCAGACTTTCTGAAGGCTCCTGTTGGCTCATCCCTACGGCTTGTCAGGGAGTTCTGGATGGCAGCCCAGCCCTCAGGTTCCTCGGTGCTGGACTGTCCGCGGGTCTCATGAAGTCTATTTGTATCACATCTTTGGCTTGTGCTTCTGCTCTCTCCTTTGCTTTCTGACATAATTTGTGTTCCTCATCGTATCTTCAGCCTTTTCGCTCAGTAGCAAAAAAAAGATGTTCCCTGTATGTTGCTTCACAGCAACGGAATGTTCGAGATCTCTTTTTTTAAATGTTTTGAAAATGAAACTGATCAAATTATCTGTTCCCAGCAGGCACAGCAGTAAATGTGGTGTTGATTAGTCTCTGCAGGTTTTGCTTCCTGAAGACAGTGGGGTGTTCCCAGGGCTGGGGAGCTTTTCCCAAGTGTAGCTTAGGTACCTTCTACACTATCCTGATCATCCCGTGGAGTTGTGCTTATGTGAGTCTGTTCTCAAGTTTATTTCGTCGAACACAAGACATTTTTGTCTTGTTGCTCCCATGTCTGTAGTGTTACTCATTTTGACAAATACCCCTATAGAATTCATTGCCTTTCCCCACTTTGTCTTTTCAGAATGCACAAATAAGTGACTTGTGATTTTTATCAGTGCTCTGTCACAAACTGAAGGAGTCCTTTTACAGCTAGCAAAGGCCCCGGGCCCCTCTCAGGTGTAAGCTCTCCAACCTGATTGCCTGCAAGTATGGGACCCACCCCCATGTTTGCCTTCCAAAATTGATTTTCTGTGTTGTTGCTTTTCTGAAACATTTCTCTAGAGGATAAGGGAAAAAAAGTAACTTCTAATAAGAAACTGGTAAAACATGCTGCTGTTTTTGCTCTAAAATGCTTTGTGTGACACTAAAAATAAGTTTGAACCACCAACACATGCTCTGTAACTTCTGGTGCAAGTCTGAATTTTTCCTAGCATGCAGTAAGACTTAGCTTGTATTTTAATGCACACAGGATTAGAAACATTTTTATGATTCAGTACAAGAGCTACAATTTCAGATTTCTGGAAATTTCTGGAAATTAATAGAAGGATATTTTATTCTTTAATATCAGGAAAGTACTTTTTATTTCGCAGTTTTAATTTCAAACTTTTGTGTAGCATAGGTCATGATACTCTTAGTTTTGACAGTGCTCTCACATCTGCATTGGATGTCTTAGAAACAAGAAAGTCCAAATGCATGAGATGTCTCTAGGTCTGTAAAACATACTTCCAGGTCTCACTGCAGGATTTAAGAGTATGCTCTAGTGAGATCTTGAGGCTGTTTACAGGCGGCTAAATGGGAGCAATATGCCAAGTGAGCCTTTGATAGGCCTCACTTGGGCTTCAGACTTCCAGGGCCTTAGATGGCTGTTAGTGCCTGAATGATGTGATGTCTTCTCATGATGCCAGCTTTATATGGTTTATTCAGTATTGCCATCATGGAGATCACGTAAATTAACAGGAGATTGCTTACTTCTGTCAGCCACTGTGTTTCCAAGCAGAGATTGCAGGAACACTCAGGAAGCAGTGCAGGGTTTCTGCAAGGGCTCTGCAGAGAGCACATCCAGCATGACACAGCCATGGAATGATTCAGCTGTTTTAGAGATTTGTTACATATAGGAGGAAAATGGGAGGTGTTCAGCAACTGACTTGGATTACCAGGGAGAAGAAAATCTATTCCTCATTCTAGAAAAAAGGTGCTCAAAATTTTGTCACCAATATTTGTGTCTCTGTTCTTACATGTGAGTGTGATCTATATTTAGTATTGTTGTCTATATTCAGAGTGCACACTAGTGTGAACTTAGATTTTAGTGTCTGAGATAGAAATAATTACCCTGCCACTGACTACACTGAACAAAACTGTTCTTAACTGTTCACTTCTTGCAAGGGCATGGACTGACAGAACATGGGGTAATGGTCTTAACATGAAGGGGAGGGCAGGTTTAGGTGTGTTATTAGAAAGAAATTCTTCCCTGTGAGGGTGGGGAGGCCCTGGCACAGGGTGTCCAGAGAAGCTGTGGCTGCCCCTGGATCCCTAAAGTGTCCAAGGTCAGGTTGGATGGGGCTTGGAGCAGCCTGGGACAGTGGAAGGTGTCCCTGCCCGTGGCAGGGGTGGCACTGGATGGGCTTTAAGGTTCCTTAACCATTCTGTTTATTTGTTTAATTTAGGTTTATAAAATATAGAGCTCATTTCTGGTAGAGAATAACCAGATGTAGAATAAATATCCTGACATTTTTAAAAAGTAGACATTAGGAGAAGGAAATTAATAGAAATGGGTATCTGGCAAGAATTCCATGGTCTAAATATGAAGAGGGCAATGTAAGAAATAACATCATAAGTAGATCAGATAAGGGCAGGGGAGAAAATAATCACATAGGGTAAACTCTGTATAAAATGAAAAGGAGTTGGGGTATGAGTTTAAAATCTGCGAGGATAAAATTATCAAAGTATTAATCAGAATTTTGCATAAATGTTTCTGACAAGTCTGAATTGCACTGTTTTCTTGTAAAGTGTGATCTCTCTGTGTAGAATGCAGTAAGGACTCAAAAAGATTTTTCTTTTTTTTTTTTTTGTATCTTAAAAATAGAATTGTTAAATGATAATAGTCATATCTCAGGTTCTGAATCACTGAATTTTGCAAACAGAGTAAAAAATGTTAAAAGCAAAAACCGAGCTGCCCCTATAGACCCAAAGCAGAGTGCTTCAGAATTGTGCAGAGCTTCCAGAGGTTTCCTCTAAAATGTAGGACTCATGTTTGGAGACCTCGTTCCTGGCTCTGTGAGCCAGCCTGTGCAGCACTTGAGGTGGGAGCAGAAGCTGCTGATGGTTGAGGAGTTCTTCAGATCCAGCTGGCAGCATTGTTCCCTGCCTGGAATTTTACAGAGGTCCAGGATGGTTCCTTGGCCTGAAGCTTCTGTTCCCCACATAGGATTACACAGGGCACATAGGAGCAGCCATTCCCACAATCATAGGCTAAGTCATAATTTATTTTCAGGAGTAACCAATTGAATGCTGAGGTGGAAGTCCAGGGTTTCCAATGGGTCTTTTTCATAAACTCTGCTATCACTTTACACTCAGAAAATAAACTGTGTCAAAATATTTCATGGCATATATATGTGAATGTATGGTGAAGATTATAGTGTATGATGAATTAGATGAAGCGTTTTGTACTGGAGGAAATGTGCAACTAGAAAGCAGTAAAAGAATCAGCATTGTTGACATTTGTTGTTGGAGCTGATACTTAACCAGCAGGTTTACATAGAGGTGAGTTGTAATTGTGTGAGTCCCTGTTTAAGGTGAAGTCTTAAAAACAAAGTAGAAGGCTCAGAAGTAGTTAGATAGTACATGTGGAATAGCACAGGGAATTTGTTGCAGGTGCTGGCAGTAGAGGGGAGTTCAGCTGTGTGCCCCACTGCGTGCTCACCTGCTGTGTTTGCTCACAGGTACGTGCTCACCAGTTAGTTTTACCGCCGTGTGACGTAGTGATCAAAGCCGTAGCTGACTACGTCCGCAACATTCAGGACACCGCTGATTTGGATGCCATAGCAAAAGATGTTTTTCAGCATTCGCAGGTAAAGTATAAAGCCAAATATTGCCTTGTTTTCTTTTTTTAATCAATTTTGCTGTACATTTTTGTTGAAGAATTGCACTTCATAAAATAGTGATTTGATCAGTTGGTAATAGGAATCTCTTGATATTTGCAGTGGCTCAGCTCTCCTTATTTCATGTTCCATGCTTTCTGAGGATGAAAATACTGTGCTTGCCCTCAGTGCTTTAAATTCTTGATAACCAGAGGGGTTTTTAGCCTAGCTGTGTGCACTGTCTTTGCGAATCAGCTGTTCATGAAGACTGAATGTTTAAACTTTACCCTTAAATGGGTTGATGTAACATTTCTTGTACTGGAGCAGTGCTGCAGCCCATAGGCATTAATCCTGAGATATGGTGTACATTAACTACTATACAACCCTGTGCTGACCTGCTGGTGCCAAACCTGCACAGCTTCTGACAGATTTTTTTTTTTTTTTAGTCTAGAACAGATGACAAAGTTACTCGGTTTAAGAGAGCGGTTGCTTATTACTCGGCAACTAATAAACCTATGCCATTTCATCCACCACATTACCTAGGTAAGTAATGACAGCAGCCAGGCCTTTTGTTTTAACTAAAACCTAGGGTAACCCTAAATCAGAAATGGTATTGGTGGCAGCATCTTATAAAAATGTTTATATCTTCTGGCAATTCCCATTGGCCTGTGAAGTTGAGGCTTCAGAAGAAGGTTTTCATAGGATATGTGCTGAGGTTGTGTTCTTGTCCCAAAAGAGAACAACCTGGATTACTTTTCTTCTTGGCTATTGCAGCTTCCATTGGCATTAGGACTCTTAAGAGAATGGTGCTGTGAACAACTGTAGTCTAGTGTCCACTCCCATTCATGAGGACAGTTGCTATTTCTAGTCATGAAAACATTTACTGTTTCTCACTGGCCTTGCTGGCATGTTTTAGAAATTCCTTTATAGTCTTTGATTTTTTGGTGTAATAACAAACCTGCTCAAATTGCAGCCACACATTGTTGTGGTGTTGCAGATTATTCTCAAGGCTTAAAAATTAAAATGGGTGATCACAGGATTTCTTACTCATGCACCAGTTTCAACACTAAAATGTCATTTTAGCTGAATTTTTCTAAAGATCTTCAGTTACCATACTAGTACACTGACACAGATTTTTCCTGCTCTTCTAGAGGATGTGGGGTGTCTTACTTCCAAAGATCTGCATTAAAGGGTTAAGAAGCTACTCTAGGTCAAATACTCAAATGACAAAATGCCAGCATTCTGTGTCTGCATGACGTTGGCAGCATCTCCATTATGACATGTCTTGGGGATTTTTTTCTTGTAAGCTACCTTTGATTCCCAGACAGAATAGGAATGTAGAGCAATGAGAGATACAAACACCTGAAAGAAGGTGAGACACATAAAATACACTTCACAAGCTATAAAGTATTTCTATTGAAAGGTAAAAATTGATAAAACTGACTAAAAGGCATGGGAGAAAGCAGTAATGCTAACAGAACAAGAATAAATAAACCATAGAAGCAAAAGGACAAACAGGGTAACATTTGTGTCTAATACTGAGTGTTTTCATGAGTACTTGGGGTTTTTAAAATTTTTTTTCCTTCTCTTTTCCCCTCCTCCCCTGCAATACAGCAGCCAGACCGAATCAGTTTGGTATGCCTGGGATAGTGCCACCATATGTTCCTTCTCAGATGCTTAACATTCCACAGACCTCACTACAAGCAAAACCTGTGGTAAGTACAGCTTCTGCCCTGCTCCATGGGGAGAGGTCTGCTGTGCTCACCAAACTGGAATCCAGGTGGGAAAGGTGTAGCCAGCTTTTTCAGTGTGGGCAGTCACTGAATTTTATATCTGAAACTAAAGTGATCCTCTGGTGGAACAGTTTTTGTGGATGCTCAAGATGGCTGAGTTTCAACGCATACGTTTGGAAAAGGCCTCTTGATTAAAGAATGTATTTTGTTTCAAAAGCAAAGCCTTAGTTGCCTTCACTCAAGAGAGATCCCTTTATTTTAGGCCCAGCAGATGTCCGGTCAGGGTGGGGCCCAAGGCCAGGGTCCCTACCCGTACAGCCTCTCTGAGCCAGCCATCACCTTGGAAACAGGTGGAAAAAGTCTGTCTGAGCAGAACAATTACAGTAACATTCCTCACGAAGGAAAACACACACCATTGTATGAACGGTCTTCTCCAATAAATCCAGCCCAGAGTGGGAGCCCTAATCATGTGGATTCAACCTATTTTCCTGCCTCTTCTACATCTTCGTCTTCTGACAACGATGAAGGCAATGGCGGTGCAGTGAAGTAAGTTTCTCATGAGGCTATTCTCTTACTCAGCTTCTGTTAAAATTAATTTACTTTCAATATAGTTTACCTGCATCCTGAAAGTAAGAATGCTAGAATCAATCATAGAATACCCTGACCTGAAAGGGACCCACAAGCATCATTGAAGTCCAGTTCTTGGCAGAGTTGGACTTTGCAGAAATCGGCAAATTAGTGATATGATTGATCTTAAAAAGATGGTTTTGGGTCACTATGACTGCGGACATGTGCATTGTTCAATCTTATCCCCTTGTTCCTTAAGCAGGAGTCCAAAACCAAAAAGTGTTGGGCGTTTTTCCTCTTCTGCCCTTATGTTTTATTGAGAGAGTGAGGTTTTGGTAAATGTCATAAAGCCTTCCAGTCCTTTACTTTGTATAAAAAATATTCCTGCTTCACAGTATAATTCATTAAAATTTCAGAAGCTAAAATCTACAGAACTTCACTGAACTTGTACTGTTTACATGTCCTGAATTTGGGTGTAATATAATGTGAATGTCAGACATTTTTTCAAGACTCCTGCAAATAGACATTTTTAATAGAAAGCATCCCTTAAAATCAGAATATCTTGCCCAAAATTCCAGTCACAGGCACCAAGGATTTATTTCACTGTCGCTCAAACTGCATTTTAGTATAATGTTTTTCTTTCTGTTGTCCTTCAGCCATGTCAGTGGGAACAAAATAGGCTGGGAAAAGCCAGGAACCCAGTCAGAAGGTCAAACGCGTGGAGAGCTGGGAGACCAAACAAAGGTATTTCCTTAAATTCACATTTTATTACTTTGTGTAAAAACTTTTCGGCAAACCTGGAGGAGGATTTTCGGTATAGATCCGTAGCATTTAATGCAAACCTGTACACTTTGTTAGTTACAAAACAACAACTTTGGAATACAGGAGGAAGTTTTCCAAGGACATTGTAGCATATACATAAAAACAAACTGGAAATAGGATGTTTTAGAAAATACTAGACACAAACCAGGAACAAATCAATAACTTTATTTGGCCCTTAGTCAACAATCTCACCCTCAGATGTTGCTCTCTGGGCTTCCAGTAGTGCATGTTGGATTTTTAGGAAGGAGTGTGACAGTCTGAGTGTCCATGGAGTCAAAGTCCTTATCCTGTTACCCACAGTGGAGTAAGCACAGCTCTGACACCATCAGTGTTAGCCACAGGCCGCTGCAGGTGTATTAGAGCTCAGCTGAGGAGTTAAAAATCCTTTATAACTGCATGGTAGGAATTTCACATAGTACTAGTTAAAGTAGCTCCATGGGACCATTAGTGTTGCTGGTTAACTAGGTAAAGAGGAGCTAGATAGCCTTTGATAAAGATTTATCATTATTAAATTTGAGATTTCAAACTACATTCAAATCAAGAACATGATTGTCTCTATTCCAAGGTTGATCTCTGTTTGGAAAGAGCATTCAGAGCATTTGCACTTAATATCTCTGTGCCTTGATGGTGGAGCTGTACACCAGCTGTTAACTCTGTCAAAAAAACCTGATCTTGAGTTAGTTACACTATGAGCAAGCAGAACATTTCCCCTGTACTTTTGGCGTAGGAATTCCAGTTAACTTGGGCTTTTGTGCCTAAAGTACCAAGTGGATGATTTCATCCATCAGCAGTTATTATTTCTGCAGACCGTGCCTGTAACTGTGTCTGCCTAGGATTAGTCACCGTATGCAAATGCTAATTTGACCTATTACATTCCTTTCTTCTCTGCTGGGCTGCGCCTGTGTGCAGCCCTGTGGGTCCCCCAGCCCTGAGCGTGTCCTTTCCCAGAGACAGCCCCTACACTGAGCCAGAGCTGAATGAGCACTCAGTAAACTTTCCAGGAGATGTATGCACAGGCTGACTTAAATATATCCAGTTTAATGTAGTAATGCTCCTGAGCTTTACTTGCCTGTTTGTTTTTTATTATCAAACCACTTCGTCAGCCCTCAGTAGCAGGAGAAGGCAGAAGTATCTTTTGAGCACAAAAGGAAGGATTGTGAGTACATTTTGTAAATGAACTCATTTCCTGGAGAAGTGAAATATTAATGATTGAGAAAAGAGGTAGTACTTCCTTAAGACATTGCCCAGAGAAGCTGCCCCATATTTGGAAGTGTCCAAGGCCAGGTTGGACAGGGCCTGGAGCAACCTGAGACAGTGGAAGGTGTCCCTGGGCCATGGCAGGGGTGAAACAAGATGATCTCAAAGGTCCCTTCCAATCTGTGATTCTATGAAGATTTCAACTGAGTGAGCTATGAGATTTTCTGAATTAAAGTGCTGAACATCCAGCATAGGTCAGGCAGGTAGCAGCAGTCTTGACACTCCTTTCATTTGACTTAAATGTCAGAATTCCTTGCAGTTATCTCACAGTGTGAATTATACATTACAAAGACAAGCTCTTCTCATTTGGCTGGATGCATATTTCTAAAGAAAAGAGTCACCCTTTAACTGTTGTGTTTCCTCAGCTTAGGTGTTGGAATATTGCTGCAGCAGATGCAGGAAGAGCCTGGGTACTGCAGTCAGGGAAAGCATTGCTGTCGTGTGAGGGTTTTTGTCTTTTTCCCTGTGTGCCCTCAGTATACTTCTGTAAACTTCTCGTTGTGGTTCAGTATTGCTGACTTTAGAGTTTTTGGGGTAGCAGAAGTCAGGGAAGGTCTTTAAGCTGACATAGATGTATTTGATACTGTAACACAGATTTAATAAAGCTGTGATATAAAAGCATTTGCTATTAAGGATATTGGTCTGGAAAAGTTCTGGTTTGCAGGTTTTAACCATTTCATCTATGTATTTTCATTTTTATAACTCAAATGAAATCTTTATTACCAACTAAAATACAGTCTTTCAGTAACATCCTCTTTGATTGTGTGATTAAAGCATCATCTGAAAAGAAGGTTGCCCTTTGGTATTTTGCTAGAGCCTGTTATTACTATCTTCACCTTCCTTTAGAAGACTTTGGGAAGTTGTGTGGGGGTTTTTTGTTACTTGCATTCAGATTAGTATTTTTCATGTGTCTGAGGTGAACCACCTGAGCTTGTTTGGGCCTATTTTTTATGTTACATGTTTTGTGGGATTTCATGCTTTGGCCCTTTCCATTTCAGCCTTGCTTTTCAAGTCGTAGGAAGCATGTCAACTTCTTTACTCATATTGTGAAAATGCTCATACATGATATATCATCAAGTGATGAAATTTTGCTCTCAAAAGTTTTTACTATTGCTATAATAATTCATAGGCATGAAGCAAACCTAACATGAACTCTTAAGCTAAAACCAGCTTTCGCCTTTGAAGACCAGGATTTTTAGGAATGAACTTGAAATTTTTTTTGTTCTATCTGTGAGAATTTTTGTTTTTGTTCTGTCTGTGAGAAATCAACATAAATTCTTATAAAGGCTGGGAGGTTTACAGTATGTTTTTATGCATCATATTTTTCCCATAAGTTTATGGACTGCATTTCTAGAACTGGAATAGAATGCCACTTTAGTTTTCCAGTCAGAAAACTTCAGCATTTTCTCTTACAGTCTTCTCAGATGAAGAGCTTTTATGTTAAGATAAGACCCAACAGCATTTACAAGGTTTTGCATTTGGACACTATGTATTTTACATGTTATTTAATTGAACCATGTAATTTCCCCTGTTTTGAATAAAATTGCAAGCTGAGAAGGGCTATGTTTATGGAAGTCTAGATAAATTACAGACTATGTGACTGTCAGTTAAAAAACTGAGTAGGGAGTATCTTGGAAATACTGAGTTAAAAGGCCATTCACAGGTCATTAAAAGGCCATCAGTCCACTTCTGCATTATGCAGTTTAAATTTTTAGAAAATAATAATTTCTGTTGCTGTTAATAAGTAAAAGGCTTTAGCATAATATTTATTTTCTTAGTAATTTGGTTCTACTAGCAAACAATGGCTGAAGGTTTCCTGAAAACCTTGCAGCCAGCTTTGGATAATGTATTCTGCACACTGCATCGGTGTGATGTGAAGGTGTACTATTGTCATTAGGGGTGAGGGAGGAAGTTTGCTCTTTCTCTTGGTTGATCTCCTGGTATGTTTCTGGACACATACAAAGCACTTTATTTTGTATGTTCTGTTGCAGGCAGAAGGTTCCTCTAGTGCTTCTTCAGGAAGTCAGGCAGCTGATGTCAAAGGGAATCAAACCAGTAATCCACAAATCCCATGCCTGTTGTCCATGCCCACCAGAAACCACATGGATATTACCACCCCTCCATTACCTCCGGTAGCACCTGAAGTATTGCGAGTGGCAGAGCACAGGCACAAGAAGGGGTTAATGTATCCTTACATCTTTCATGTCCTAACCAAGGTATGACATTTTAAAATGAGGTACTGTGAGATAATGGTTCTGTGAAGATAATTGCCCTGGCATTTCTGGCTAGCATATCAGATTTTTATATACTTTTTAATGCTCTAACTTTTGGTCACTTTTTAGTGACCACTTGAACCAGTTTCCCCCCTGTTTTCTTACCACTGATATGGTACATTGTTTCAGTAAATAGGAGATGGCTATAATTAGAAGTGTTTATTTACAAAATTAATTCTTTTTTCCCAACTATTTGCAATTATTTGTATATATCTCTATGCATGGGTGTATATGTCTGTGTGTGTGTGTTTATGCAGAGTCCATTTCCATCTAAAAATTCTTGCATATGTGCTTTGGTGTCTGTGCCAAGTCTTCTCTATTTTCAGCGTTCAAAAGTAATAAGATTGTTTCTCTCCCAATCTGATCCCCCTCCCATTACTGTTAGCTGGCCCCGAGAGAAACACACCAACTCTAAGAAATCCCTTTTGTACCAGCAGCTAGCAAAATGACACTGTCTCCATGCCTGTTAACTTGTATTCCCCTTAAAAATCCTCTTCAAGACAATAAGGACCACAGGCAGATCTGAAATTCATCAAACTAAAAGTTACTGCACGAGGTTGAGGTTTGGCTTTCCTATTTCCCATTTGTTTGTTTAGTACCACAGCTTGTGTTCTTACACTTTATTGTCAAAGACAAGTGAAGAAGAATCAAAAGGTCTGTGATGACCATTGATGCCAGTTCTGTTTCACACTTTGCATAGCAAAATATTAGCGTGCTTAAATGCTACTTTATGTTTAATCACAGAATCATTTAGGTTAGAAAAGATCATTAAGATCATTGAGTACAACTGTTAATCCAGCACTGCCAAGGCCCCCAAGTGCCATATCTACGTGGCTTCACAGATGGGGACTCCACCACAGTGACCTGGAGCCACTTCCTTTGTCCTGTCCCTTGTTTCCTGGAAGCAGAGCCTGACCAGCCCTGGCTGCCCCCTCCTGTCAGGGAGTTGTGCAGAGCAAGAAGGTCCCCCCCGAGCCTCCTCTTCTCCAGACTGAGCTCCTTTCCCAGCTCCCTCAGCTCCTTCCCCAGCTCCGTTCTCTTCTCTGGACACACTCCAGCCCCTCAAGCTCTTTCTTCTTGTGAGGGGCTCAAAACTGACTCCAGAATGTCCAGCGCAGGGGATGGGCACTGCCCTGGCCCTGCTGCCACACCAGGGCTGAACAGCCCAAGGTGCCCTGGTCCTTCTTACCCACCTGGGCTCCTGCTCAGCCACTGCCACCAGCACCCCCGGGGCCTTTCCTGCCGGCCCTTTCCAGGCCCTCTGGCTCAGCCTGGAGCTGCAGGGGGTCTCTGTGACCCTAGTGCAGAACTCCTGAACCCTGTGGTGGAATTATGGGGATTCTTTAGAAATGGGCACATGTTCCAGGTTATGTTGCTGTTATTAAGAGAGACCTTTGAGACATAACCTTACCCCTAAGGTAGTGTTGTCAGAGTTAAACCTGACAATATCCTAATGTAACCACTTCAAGGTGTCACCTTCAGAATTCATTACTGGGATAGTTTAAATTGGGTTTTTTTAAAGAGAAAGTAGCACAATGGAGTGTTTTCTTGTCAGTGTTAAAAATAAAGGTTGATTTTTGGGGGCAGTGCAGTCAGTCATTTTCCAAGAATATCTTAACATGTTTGGATGTGCAATTATAGAAAAGAGTGTTGCTGTTCTGAGAGAAAATGTTGTAAGGTTCTTTCATGCTATTTTTCTTAAAAGGTATAAAATTCTAAATTTCTACATATGTGTAAAAACCTAGCCTTATTGTAGTAATTCCCAGTTAGGTGGTTTTCATTTTCGTCCAGGTGTGCTGATACATTGTTTTTTACAGTGAGTCCCCAAATCCTGCAGCAAAAAGTCAGACTGGTGTTTTTAGACAGCATGAGTATTTTTTAAAATAACTGCCTGAAATCTAGATCAGCTTCAAATGTGCTTTGGCTGTCTAAAAGCACGTTGCTCTATTTCCATGTATACTGTTTTTCCACGTGCCTGTATTAAAAGAGCAATATTTAGTTAATCTTCACATGTCCAGACAAATATGTGTGTTATGGAGAAGGGAAAGAGGAAAGCAACAGAACCTGGAGGAAATGAAGCAGGCTGGGCTAGTCCTTCCCTGAGCTGAGATCCACTTTACTACTGAATCACATTTGCCTTGACTAGCTGACGTGTATTAGGGTTGGATTGGGTTGCCGTGCATACCTGAATGCTTCTTGTTCACTGTAACATATCATATTTCTCTGCTTTCTTTCATGCCAAAGGGTGAAATCAAAATCGCCGTTTCTATAGAAGATGAAGCCAACAAAGACTTGCCTCCTGCTGCTCTTCTGTATAGGCCAGTGCGTCAGTATGTTTACGGAGTCCTGTTTAGTTTGGCAGAAAGCAGAAAGAAAACTGAAAGGCTTGCTTTTAGAAAGAACAGACTTCCACCAGAATGTACGTACTGCAGAACCCATGCTTTATTCCTCTTCCCTTTGCTGTGGTTTCAGAGCCACTTGTACCATGATGTGAATGGAAATTGTTGCTAAGTTCCCATCAGGGTAGCTGAAGCCAGAGGAATTTCAGGCCTATTGGATGCTGTGGATAAGAGAAAAAGATGTTGTTAATTTGAAATTTTATTTCCTATTGTAGTTTAAGAGCTATAAATGTTGCTATTTCTAAGCAAGCTCTGAGGCTTGGTTCTGAATGTCTGCTTAAGCTGCTGCCAGATCTGCAGTGAGTGATGTCAGCTTGTGATGTCATTTCTGTGTATGGCAGTACTGGATTTTAGGAAACTTCTGTTCTCTGCACACACATACAAATCTGCTTGCTTTTTTCAAAAATGAGAGGTGCACAGGTTGACTTGCCCTGGCTTCCTGAATGTGTCCCTGAAGGTACCTCAGGGAAATTTTGCAAGTATCATGTGTCCTTCAGGTATTGGCATATAAAAACTTAGTTTAAACCCCACAGAAATCAGGGTGTAATGTAACCAAAGGTAGACCTGGGTCAGGACAGACTAAACTTTTGCAAACAACCTTGTCAAAAGATCCTCTGACTTGTTCAGAGATATGAATGTTAATCTTCTCATTAATCTGAAAGTTGTCTTTTTAAGTCTTCAGTTTCCAGGAATTACTGTCATTTCGGTCCTCATTCTAGAGTGTTTTTGTTATAATGAATGCATACAAGGAAATGACTGAACTTCTCAGTTGCAGCTTATAAAGGTTACAGGAATGCTGAAGCATTCAGTGTACGGCAGCAGCAGCACAAGTATTTAAATGTAGGAGTCTGCTGTCACTATGGTAAATTTAAGAATCAGATATTCAAAATGTATGAAATCATCAGTCATAGGCTTCATGTGTAAAAGGATAAAAATAAGTATCAATTGTAAACTTTATATTCATTCCCTCTGCTCTTTCCATTTATGATTGTGAATGTTTTTGTATGTTTGTAGTCAAGATGATAATCTCCCAATGATGTTCGAAAAGCTCTTTACCTTTGCCAGTTACTTTGTGGGAATGGATATTTATACCCTGTTTGAGATAATACCTCAGCACACCTACTTCTTACTTCTTAAAACTCACACAACATAGTCATATTTTGGGTTACAAGGTCATTTCAGGATTTAAACAGTGATTTTATTTGCAATCATCATTCATCCTCATGAGAATTCTCTCCTGAAAGGCATACTACAGCTTTTTTTTGGTGAAGTGGCTGAGTGCTGGAGGTCTACTTTAGCTTAATCTCGTAAACCTAGAATGTTCTCAATAGGCTACTGGGGAAGCCTATATAATCTCTATTTTCTCTTCATTTATCCAGAGTTTCCAGCTTTCCAGAGTTTACCTCTGGTGGGTAAGCACACTGCTGCTGACTTGGTTTGGTTACAGGAGCTCTGGCAAATCTTGCTGCAGGACACATTCAGCTACTGACCTACTTCTAGCTTAGGACTGACCAAGCTCTTAAAAAAGCAGAAGCCAATTTGAACCTATGCCCAAAAATTCCTTGCTTCGCTGCAAAGCTGGCAGTGCCGGTAAAGATGGATTTGGGCTGCTGTGCAGGTATGGGGTGTGAAAGGGCTGTGGTGCAGGAGCACCTTTGTTTTGGTTGGCTCTCTTCCAAGGCTGGAAGAGCTCCTTATTTCTGTGCAAGACATAAGGAGAGAACAGTGTCTGAAGCACTGATTAGCCTTCTCTAACTTTTCTGAGCGCCCAGGCTATAATGAACTGGTGATGCTCATTTTCCTCTAGTGTGTAAATTATTTTGCTGCTCTCAAAAATGAGTACATTAGGAAATGCAGTAATGAAGACAATTAAGCGAAAATCTAGGAATTAAGATATGTTAAGAGAATAAAGAAATTAGTTTCTGAAGAAATGTAAATGATCTTTAAGATTTATATAGAGATGTAATGAATATTAATATCTAAAATCGTGTCATCTTTGTTGTAGAAACCAAACACTGGCAACTTAAAAATAGTGCCTGAATAATTGGCAGGGATATTGTACATGAGGGTTATGGGAAGCTGGGAAAAATGCATAATAAACAGACACATCGGGATTATTACTAAATATATAGATGGCAAGATAATGGATCTTTCGTGAAAGGGATGGCTTCTTGTCTTTTAAATCATTATTTTTTGTATGAAATTTAAAAGCCAATAAGAAACAATAGAAGTAGCAATCACTGGGGTTCTTCAGTCATCAGTGTCTGCTAAGTGATGCCTTTGCTGTACATGGCCTCATCTCTGCTCCCAGAGGACAGGAGATGTTGGGTCACAGAGTGCCTAATTGTGTTTGGCTGCCAAGGAACGGTGCTTGCTGTGTTGCCCTTCCCTCACAGGGGAGTGGAAACCAAGGGTCTCCCTTGCTCTGCTTGTCAAGCCCTGAACCAGGTTATTTCCCAGTCCTGATAAATACATGTGTGTCGTGAAACCATCTGCTCTTTCTGCTCAGTGGCAAAAGGCACACTTGCACAAGCTGTCAGAGCTCCTGGTTGGATCCCAAGGTTTGTTACTTTAAGCCCAGTAGCCTTGTGACGTGCTGTTCCCATCGCAGATGTACTCAGCTGGTGCCGGCCCTGCCAAGAGGAAAGCCGTGTCTCTTGGGCAGTAGCCCTCGTGCAAAATCAAGTGTGCTGAGCTCAATCTGTGCTGGCAGGAAGGATTACAATGTTAAAAATCAGTTAATGAATAAGACCAGAACCACTGGAGCTGTGCTTGGCAACCAGAGTTCTGCTGGGCCCCCGTGGCTGATGCCTTCAGAGTCTGTAATGGCAGTCAGGTGTTCATTAAGCAGGTTACTGTTGTGCAGGTTGATGCGGACCCTCTTTGCTTGGATTAACCTTAGCCTGTCGTGAGGGCACTGTTGAAAGCAGAGGTCCATGTATTGTGGGGTGCCTCAGGCCTCAGTGAGTATTCATACGTGCTGATGAGCAGTAGGATGAGGTTTGGTATAAAAACAGTGTAATACACACCATGGTAATGGGGCTGAACATGCTGATTCTAGTTGTAGTCCATGTAGTTTTCAGGGTAGGCACTGCTTATTTCTTAGTGGAAGTCATGGGAGGAAATGCCATACATCCTTTGCCATACGTGATTCTGTCAGCTGAGAATGCAGTGAGTTTGGCAGCAGTCTCAGCGGAGGTTTTTCAAAGGTTTGAGAAATGCCCTGGAAAAATTAGTGGGTATGGACAAGTCCTGGCTTCGTCTGTTAGGTTAAATGCTAATTTTGGGTGGACAGTGCTAGAGTTGCTTGTTAATGGATTCAGCTGCAATTCCTCATCCCCATCACTCAGAGAGGAAACTCTATTCCAGCAGACTAGATTGACCTTCTTGTTAAACCTTTCCACAAGAAGCATGGTTACCTGCACCCAGCTGTGTGTTCTCAGCACAGGGCATGGATCTGCAGGAGTAAGTCCAGAGAAGGCTATGAAGATGTTCTGAGGGCTGGAACACTTCTGCTGTGGAGACACTCTGGGAGGACTCTTTTAGCCTGGAGAAGACAAGGCTCCAGGGAGAATTAGAACCCTTTCCAGTATCTAAAGGGACTCCAGGAGAGCTGCGTATGGACTTCGGACAAGGGCCCAGAGTGGCAGGACAAGGGCAATTGCATCCTGAGGGCAATTATGGAATATTGGGAAGAAATTCTTCCTTGTGAAAGTGGTGAGGCCCTGGCACAGGTCATCCTGCCACAGTGGGGAATGGAACAAGGTGGGCTTTAAGGTGTGTTCCCACTCCAGCCATTCTAGGGTTCTTGTATATTATTATTATTATTTAGCACAACGTAGAAGGCTGTGTGCATCACTAGCATGACCTGTGTAGCACGTGGCTGAAGAACAGACTGAGGTATTCTTCCTGTGGCCTTCATGTCACGGGGCCATGGAAGTTCTCATCCACAGATTAAAAGCTTTGAACCACATTTGAATGTTGAAACATAAGGTAGAAAACATAAACATAAAACATAGACATTTCCTCCTTCTAAGCTTAAGAAGTGTATACAGGGTAAGTGAAAGAAACACTGGGAAAACACTGGTGGTGTGTACAGCTTTGCTTCTGATATCTAAAGCAATTACAGAACAGTTTGAAAGCAGACATAAAAAGACATACTTTTGTTTGTGTTTCCTGTTCCGGGCCTAAGCAAGCAGAGAAACCCAGAGAGATGAGCTGTGCAGTAGGGCAGGGTAGCTCTGCTACCTGTTAGCGCCCATCTTTAGAGTGTAGTGGTGTATAAAACCTGGGAGCAACCAAAATAGAACATAATTTTGTAGTGAGGTGACCAACTAAATATATCAGAGTGTTTATTTGCATTGCTGCATGTGATCTTTGTAAAACTGCCCTGAGCTCTGTGAGGAATAACTGTAATGTTTGGCTGGGTTTATTCCTGAAAAGCAGGAGAGCTCTTTGGGATGCTCTGGAGCTTTTCTCTGTAATCCTGACCTTTACCTCTGCTGTGGTTTGCCTGCCCCTGGCTATAGAATCACACATTAGGTTGCTGCCCCATTGCTTTGTAGCCATCAGGCCTGTGCTGGCACCAGTGGGATGTATTTCCCAGGCTGTATCCAGTGGATTTCCAGCAGAAAGAGCAGGTCTGGGCTCCTTCAGGGAATGTCCCCAGGCTGTAACCTGAACCTGCACTAACAAGTTCCTTGCACCTTTCCACACTGCATAACTGGCTCAGAGTTAGAAGGGTGCAGGCACACTGTGAACTCTCAGGCTCAGGGTTGCTCCAAGGCCAAAGGTATCATGTCTCAGCCTTGATTTGAACTTGTGTTCTGTTTTGGTTGTCTTCAAATAGAAGAATGGAGATGATTTAGCAGCAATGTAGAGTGAACTGTCTTCATGCTGATGCAGATGAAAGGGAGACTGGGCACAAAACCACTAACCTCTTCATAGAAAGCAGCGCAATAAATGGGAAGGCTTAATATAAAGTAATGTTTTGTGAAATTTTTAGGGAGAACTCCACACTTGCCAATATTTGAGATCTCATTCCATTGCAGTAGCTGAACAGCTAAAACAAGTATAATAATACCAGGTTTAAATATGATTCAAATCACGAGGATTGTATTGTTCTTAAAAGACCACCTATGGCATATGTTTGTGTTTATGTACTAGTTTTATTTATTGCTGTAGGTTTCTGATCACACGCAAGTATTGTCAAATATGACAGTATGATCACACACAGATATGACAAAGATATTTAAGGAGAAGATTGCACTTTTAAGTTAAAATCACAAAGTGGTTTAGATTGGAAGGGACCTTAAACACTGTCCATTTCCAATCCTCTGCTGTGGGCAGGAACACATTCCAGTAGACCAGGTTTCTTCAAGCCCTGTCCACCCTGGCATTGAACACTTCCAGAGGAAATTGTGCTGTTTGTTTTAGAAAAATATGTGTATTTCCTCTATGTTGTATATTCATTTGAAAATATTAGCATGATGTTCCTAGTGTATGCATGTCTGTATACGCCTAATTTGTAAGTGATCACAATTAAAAAATATTTCTGCAGGGTTTGAATTACCTGGGCAGTGTAATCCAACACATTATTGCAGTCTCAAAGTGATGCTTTTTTGAATCAAAATCTCTTGCATGTGAAGTTTGAAATAATTGCTGGAATATGAAATGCTAAGTCCGGCTGATTTCTTTCTGCTGTTGCCATTCTGCAGTTTCACCGGTGATAATTAAGGAATGGGCTGCTTACAAAGGCAAATCTCCTCAGACCCCTGAGCTGGTGGAAGCCCTTGCATTCAGGGAGTGGACCTGCCCAAACCTGAAGAAGCTGTGGCTAGGCAAAGCTGTGGAAGACAAGAACCGACGGATGAGGGCGTTCCTGGCCTGTATGCGATCAGACACACCAGCAATGCTCAACCCAACTAATGTGCCCACTCATCTTATGGTGCTCTGCTGCGTGCTGCGGTTAGTGTCACCTCCAGGGGCATCAGAACCGAGGAAAGGTTTTACTCTGGGATTCTAGAAAGTGTTAATTCATATTTGCAGCCTCACTGGGAGAGGCTGTTTGGTTGTAGAAAAGCATGTGTGTAGTTCTTTTTCAGTCTCTAAAGGGAAGACAAAAAAGATCTTGTGTTGCAAAGAGGTTGTATCATTTGAATTAGTTTTACCTTAGTGTACTCAAGACTTCACCTCAGGAAAAAAAAAAAAAATCTTTTGGGGCCTCAGAGTGTTCTGTGGGTGAAGTTGCACACAAAAGCTTCCAGATTTCTAAAGAAAAAGTCACGAGTTCCAAAATCCTGAACTGTTTAATTTTCACATTGAAAATTGACAAGGAATTGGGAGATGCTTACATTTGGGGTAATTATTTAAGACAACTAGCTTATAATTCTTTCAGAATTCAAGGTTAGCATCTTAAACATGGTCAAATTTAATTGAAATTAAATTTAATTTAATATCATTTTTGAGAATGATAAATGTAGATTTGTCTATTGAACTTCATCTTGCCTTTTGAGCACTAAAACACTGTTTCTCCTTATGGGCTACTTGGTATGCAAAAATAAGTGGTATCTTAAAGCTGCTCTTTTCACTGGCACAGCATGTTTCTCTCCTGTCACATGTCCTGTATCTGCCGTGCTGATTTCTGACTTAGCCATTAAGAAGCCACTGACTGAGGCCGTGCTTCCCTCACAGGTATATGGTACAGTGGCCAGGGGTGCGCATTCTGCGTCGCCAGGAACTTGATGCTTTCCTTGCCCAAGCATTGTCTCCAAAGCTCTATGAACCTGACCAGCTTCAGGAACTCAAGGTAATTCTTAACTAGAACTTACATAATTTAAGAGATTTGTTTCCAGCTGATCCAGGAATTAGCCATAGTGACTGATCTATATGTGCCTCACTAAAAGCCTATACGTTCCAAAATATTAGTAATAGTGGCTTAAAGTGTTGCAGGGATGGCTACAACGGTCTGCAATGTCCATTTTCCAAATACAGCGCAATAAATCAAAATCACAGGCTGGGTTGGAAGGGACCTTAAAGCCCATCTCATTTTACTCCCTGACATGGGCAGGGACACCTTCCACTATCCCAAGTTGCTCCAAGCCCCAGCCAACCTGGCCTGGAACACTTCCAGGGATGTTGAGCCCACAGCCTAAATGACATCTAGGGGTAGAGATTTTGACAAAGGTATCTATTAGAGACTTATCAAAGTCTCACTTCTCTCTTAAGATCTGATGCAAAAAGGAAGAAACTCCACTGTAAAAATCACTGTTCTTAGAGACCTAAGAAAGGAATTCCCAGAGAAAATATTCTTTCCATTCCAACACAGAACAAATGGCCACTGATAGCAGATAATATTTTGGTTTAATAGTAATTCTTTTTATTTTTCAATCATACATAAAGTAATGTGGATTACTTCCATAAGATATGTTGGTTTGCTGGAAGATGCAGTAATTCCCTCAGGGTTGTTACTGTCTTCACAGGAAGCAGCTTGTGAAGTCAGATATAAAGAGCAGCTGAATTTGATTGAACTCAGCCATGTATCTGCAAAATGAGCGGGAGAGTCTTTGGGCTCTTAAAGGTTGCTTATGCATAAGGAAGGTGGTAATGGAGTTTAATTTTAAAATTTAATACCAAGGTCTTGAAAATGTTCTCAAGCAAGGGCTGATATTTTGAGAAGTATTTCAGAGAACACTAGTAGTAATATTTTCTTATGCCAGAGCTAAAAATACACTTACTGCAAGCAAATTCTTTTTGCTTTCACCACTACCTATTATTCACTGTTTAATTCTACCTTAGTGTCCCTATCCTACATCCTAAATAAAGCTGTTATATGCATACACACTACTTTGTTATTAAGAGATGTGTCCTTAAAGCAAAATCTTAAATCAAACTAATAGGAAATCTATCATAAAGGAGTTGAGAAAGAAATGAGTTACATGGGAGCAAAAATGGAATTTTGCATTGAGCTCATTTCTGAGATGTTCGACCACACATCTCAGAAGCACTTTATTATTTGGAGCAAAATTTTGAATGAAGTTTTCTAGTGCTAATTTCTTGTAATTGTCTTTAGAAATAGTTTCCTGCACTTTGTGTTGAGAAAATAGGGGGTTGTGTTTATCTCTGGTCTCCAGAGCAGGTGGATGGGACAACAGCTTTTCTGAAGATGCGCAAGTATGAGGTTCTGGGGTATTCTTCTGCTCAAACCTCTGAAAGTCTGGATGACCTTTTAAAATCCCTCTGTTTGCCGGAGTTTTGAAAAGAATGTAACTATTGGAATAAGTTTGAATTACGTCTCATTGTGATCTTACATATTTACTCTGGTTTTGAACAGATTGAGAATCTGGATCCCCGTGGAATCCAGCTGTCTGCTCTCTTTATGAGTGGTGTGGACATGGCTCTTTTTGCCAACGATGCCTGCGGACAGCCGATTCCGTGGGAGCATTGCTGTCCCTGGATGTATTTTGATGGGAAGTTATTCCAGACCAAGCTCATCAAAGCAAGCCGGGAGAAAGTTCCGCTCATCGACCTCTGTGATGGTCAGGTGTGTAGTTGTGTGGGGTGATGGAGTGTCCCATGCGTCCACAAGGGTTCCATGGCATGGGTTGTCATTCACCACATGTGTCACCTCTGCTTTTAAAGGCAAATATGAGGGGGATGGCTAATGGGTGGGTTTTGCTGTTTAGTTCCTTATTTCTTGATGAGTAGGATGGCATTTGGGTAGATTTGGAAGAAGAGGCATCAAGTTGAATTTGATTTTTTTTTTCTCTCTGGAAACGGAAACACTGATATGATGAATGGCCAAGTCGGAAACTCTGCTCATTTGTTCAAGTCCCACGTTTTTGGGTCAGACAGTTCAAAGGACTAAGCTGCACTGGGTTTGTAGTGAAAGAAAATTGGTGTTTTTTAACTGATTTGACAGACTGTGTAGTCATTCTTGGGGTCCTCAGCTCAAAATCTTTTCACATTTCTTACAATTGTCTTAAAATACGAATGAAGGCCTTTTTTGTGTTAACCAAATCATGCAAAGTTACTATCCACCTGTAAAACCAGGAAACTGATAAAAGATTTTACTGAATAACCCAAATTTTTTGTTTTTAACTTTTTGAAAGATATGAAATAGTATCCCTTCTTTTTTTGTGACTTGAGGGAACCTGATCCTAGCTTTGTTACTGATGGTGGCTGTGGTGCTTTCTCAGGGTTATAACCCTCCAGGCATGTTTCAGCCTGTATGCACAGACTCTGGTTTGCAGTCCAGGTTTAGGATGATGATTCTGTCTCTACTTCTCTATTATTTTGGGTTTTCCTTTGAATTTGTTGTGTAAATGTAGCTTTATACAATTGAAATGAGAATTCTAATGTCCCTCTTGTGACCTTCTCTTTATTCCTAGGCTGAGCAGGCAGCCAAGGTTGAAAAGATGCGTCAGAGCATCCTAGAAGGATTAAATTTCTCCAGGCAGAACCATCCTCTCCCTTTCCCACCTCCACCTGCCATGCCTTTCTATCCAGCTTCTATGTATCCTCGACACTTTGGGCCAGTCCCACCACCTCAGGGCAGGGGGAGAGGCTTTGCTGGTAAGTGATGGGACAGCGGTGCCACACATTAACTTACCTCGCACATTCCCAAAACTACCAACTCTGGTCAATTTCTTAGGGAAAACACAGAAAAGCAAGTGGTCAGCTTGTGTTGGCATGTGCCAATCACTGTATTTTGGGGTTGCTTTTATTAGCCCAGTGGTATGGAACGTGGTGTATTGCTGCGTATTTTCATCAAGATTTTAGTAACTGTGCCAGATCAAAATATTTTTACTGTTGTTGTAGAACTAGAAAAAAGAGGAATGGATTGACACTGGGCGGTATGAAAAAGCTTTGATTTGCACAGTAAATTGGTTCAAAACATTTATAAATTACCAGACACAGTTTAACTGTCAGGGCTGAAGACAACCTTCCCCCCTCCCCACTCCTCTGTGTTTTGCTGCAGTCATATAACCATTGGCACCCTCAAGTGTATATACTGACATAACCATTCTAGGCTGTTCCTAGAATTGCTCCCTTCCTCGAAATCTTTCCGTACCAAGGCCCAGAGGTGTATAGATACCGGCCACAGGCATCTCAGGGGTGCCATGACTGTAGCTACCAATGCTCGCTGCCAGAAAATTGTCACAAGCCTTTACAATGCCATAGAAGTTGGGATCCCATTCCAAGCCCCAAGGCCTGCCCTTCGGATCAGAGGCTCCCTGCTGGCTGAGGCAGCAGGACACCTTTGGCCAGGGCTGCCTCAGCAGTGCTGCAGCATTGCCTACAGGAGCCCGGCCCGCAGGAGCACGGCCCTCCCGCCTGGCTCTGGAAGGGTGGAAGGAGGCAGCAACCTCTCTGCTGGGGCCTTCCCGGTTGCGTGGCCCCCTCACAGCTTTTCCCCTGTCTTTCTTTACCCTGGGTCTAACAGGAGTCTATGGCTTCGGAGGCCCTTATGGGGAAACAGTAGCCACAGGCACTTACCGGGCCTTCCGGGTGGCGGCAGCGGCAGGACACTCCGGAGCCTTCTCTGGCAATGACAGCAACAGGACTAGCAAGTTTCAGGGCGGTAATTATACCCAAACCCCTTTTCTTAGAGCTTCTGGCAACGGCTTCCTCCACTGTACGGGTTGGTCTGAGGCTTTCCTACTGACTCCCTGTCTCCTTAACTGTCTCAGCTTCCCTCTCTAGAGCCTGCCCGGCTGCTGTCCGCTCTGCTCCCGTCCCTGCCGCAAGCCCCCAGCGCCAGCCCTCCTCGTGCCAGAAACCTCTCCAAACACAGGAGAGCCTAAAACCCAGTGGGCAGCCTGTCTCCTGTGCTCCCACTGGTGAAGAGGGCATCTGTAACCCACTGGCCTCTGTATTAACAGGGAATTTCCAAAATCTGGGGACAGTTGAGCTTTTTGCAAAGACCAGCGTAGAAATGACTGACTTTGGTGTTACTGCTGAGCCCTTCTTTGCTGGCATCAGTGCTGGTTTGGACACAGGAGTGGGATTTACTTCCCTACCTGTGTACCCATTGCTCACTTCCCATATGATGTGAGATGATGGAAACCTGTTGAGGGTAAATTTTTCTCACATATTTAGCTGTTCTTTCTGGCCTCTGAGCTTTTATCCTAAGAGCAAACATACCTCTAGTGCTTCATGTGTGGATAACTTCGGCCGTGCAAACCATCTGCCTTTGGAGCTGAAGGACTTGCACAGAGAAGTAGGAGCCTTCTGGATGTAATCAGTAGTGTAGTTCCCAGCCTATAACATTTGGAGACTAATTATGGCTGTGTAAATGCTGTGGTTTGTAACCCTTTTGGTGCTGATGGTCTTACCAGTAACATCTTGCTCAGTTCACATACCTGGATTTCTTGAAATATATGTTATGCCCCAGAACTGATTTAGTATACAGACATGAGCAACTTGAACAAAAGTTGTAGTTGCATCTTAGACAACTGTAACTTTAGCTGCTTTCTTTGAGGGGGAATGATGAATACACCTTTTAAACTAGATCTGTTTGGATGCTACATTTTTATAGCAACTTAGTGTTAGTAGAGCTTATCCAGCCTAGTAAGTTCTATATTGCCAATATAATCTGTGTGATCTGTGCTTATACTTGCTGTTGGCTAAAATGTGCCTTGAACCTGCAAGAGTTCCTTCTTCTTCAAGAATGCAGGTAAAAAACAATCTTCAGCCAGCTTGTAAAATTCTGCTGGTTTCTTGAGGCCTATCTCAAGTATATTTTTAATTACTGAAACTGAAGCATTCATGTCAGATAACTTCTCTTTTAAGAATTCATATGTATTTTTAAAAAGGTATGGGGAGAAACAGGCTCATGGAGTTCTAACACTTCTGGAATACTGCAAAAATGAGCAATAATCTCACAGTATCCCTAGAGGAAATGGGTTATGTGGTGAAATCTGGGCAAAGCAGCTTTCCACTCATTTGGAACTTTACTGTGATTATTGTGAAGGTCAAAGTTTGGTTTTGCTTTTATGTGCAGGAGTCCAACCTATTCCTTCTCAGGGAGGGAAACTTGAAATTGCCGGCACTGTAGTCGGCCATTGGGCTGGAAGCAGACGTGGACGAGGGGGGAGAGGGCCATTTCCTCTGCAGGTGGTGTCCGTGGGAGGACCAGCCAGAGGGTAAGTGCCAGCCTGGGAACGTGCTTCTCACGTGGGATTTAATGACTGGGGAAGCAAGGAAAGCAGGGAGAAGTTGGAAGCAGTAGAGATTGCATATAACACACTTTAGGACACTTAGGGTCAATTATACCCAGTGAATATTCAGGAAAAACATTGGCATTCCTTTTCAGATGCTTTTCACCAGTTATTTGTATAGTTATAAGCATTTTTATGTGCAAATAAAATTCATACTCAATCTGAAATATATATATACACACACACACAGAGGTTGCTTTTGCATGAGGAGATGACTTCAGGACTTTTCCATTAAACCAGTAGATACATTACATTAAATTCCTTTCTTTTTTTATGGAAGGACATTTATTAAGAAGTATGATAACAGTTTTAATAACTACATTATACAATCCTGTGAAGCAGAAAACACCTGAAGGGCTGAGTTTAATAGTTTTCTGAGTTTAATTTCTGAGTTTAATAGTTCTCTGTTACAGTCATGATGGAAGTGTGCTTAAAAGAATATTAGTTTCTTCAGCTCTTCCACTTAATTTCACTACAGCTGAAGTTATAGGTGCTCAACATGTGTGAAAACCAAGTACTTTATTGCAAAAATACCTAGTTTGTTACTTTTAAGTTGGTATTTTTTTCCATAGGCTTGCTGGTTCTGTGCCTTAAAGAACTCTCTTTATCTTTCATTAAGGTTGTGTCTATTACAGAAGAGAATCCTAAAGTACTATGATTTATGTGTGGTGTCTGTCTGTATTAGGAGTGGAGTAAAGCTGATGGATTTATTGCCACCTTGAGCTAGGGAGCAGCAGTGTGAAAGACTGCACTGCATGAATTTCATCTGTCTGTTAATTTACGCCAGTGTGCACTATGAAGCTTCATGCTGGAGTCAGCCAGAGCTGTTGGGATGCCTGTCATGTTGGGCTGAGTGAGGAGCTGGGTTAATGGAAGCCCAGGGAGAATAGGAGCTGCAGTAGGGCCAGGGAGAGGCAGGAGCAGTGGGAACAAATGTGAAGCAGTTCAGTGGCGGCAGAGCTGACCCTTTGAGGGGACCCCATTTAGCTAGGACCGCCCAGTTCTCAAGAATGAGATCCAGCTGCCAAAACAGAAGCATTGAGTGTTGTTTTAGGTGTTTCAGACAGCGGTCAGGCACCTGTGCGGGTGTGGGGGGGCTTTGGGAGCCCTGCTCCCAAATCCCAAATCCAGAGCAGCATCTGGAGAGAGTGGGAGTGAGCAAAGGTGCCTCATTGAACCTCATTGAAATGAGGTTCTTGGATGATCATCAGTTCTGTTTTTCATGAGGATACATGAACAGAGCTGGTTGCTTCTCCCAGTGATCTGCACTCTGTGTGGGGAGGTGCTGCTGATGATGGCTGGTGTCCTGCCAAAGCCAGTGTCTGCCAAAGCACCCTGAGCAAGGTCTGTGGGCAGCCTAGGGCTCAGAGCTCGCTTACATCCACACAAGACAGCAGTTCCTCCATCTCCTGAAGAGGGAAATAGCTGAATTCATGCAGAACATCAGTAGCCGGGAGCTGAGAACTCTCCTTATCTGGGAAGTGAACAGATCACTGAAAGGGTGTTGCTGCTCCTGCCAGTACCTTTATGACAGAGAAATAGATTTTTCAGTAGTAGATTTCAATTTGAGATAAAATGCCTGAAGTTTCTTTTCGTTGAAGGTGCTGTCTTAAGGCAGTAATGTTTGGTGCAGCTTGTCACTCCAAAGAGACAGGAAAACTGTCAATGTCAGATCTTCCTGTTTCCATCAGATCAGCACTGATAGGACACTGGTCACATGTAGAGTTACTAGAATAGGCCAGAGGGAAAATGACTGCGGGCAGCTTACCCGTTTGTTGGGTCAGTTGATACTAAAGTAGAACCAATAGGAAAACATGAGTTAAGGGAAAACTTGTGTCAAGGATTCTGCCTAAAGACAGAGTCACAGAACCATAAAATATTTTGAGTTAGAAAGGAGCCAAAAGGATCATGGAGTCCAACCCTTGGTCCTGCACAGACACCCCAACAATCCCACCCTGGGCATCCCTGGCAGCGCTGTCCAAACGCTCCTGGAGCTCTGGCAGCCTCGGGGCCATGCCCATTCCCTGGGGAGCCTGGGCAGTGCCAGCACCCTCTGGGGGATGAACCTTTCCTGATCTCCAATGCTTTAACAGCAGGTTCATGTTGGTAGAGGTTATTTCCTACCAAAGGTCACAACTAGGAAACAGCACAGCAAATTGTCTTAGTTCATGGCCCCGTTTTGTACATTTGTATTCCATTTTATCTTTCAGCAGAGGGGACTGAGTCAGGTTTATTCACCCCATTGCCTCATGTCTCTGCAATGCTGAGCTCAGATATTGTTCTTATTGTGTAAAATTATACCAGCTGCTTTGTCTTAGCCTCTATCCTTCAGTGTATTTAGTGTGATTTTCTGAGGGGGAAAAGTTTTTCTCAGCTCCTCGAAGGGCATACTTTGACCTTGTAAAAAGAGAGCCAGTGAGATTGGCAAGGAGGGAACACAGTGAGAGGAACTTACATGCAAACCACAGCTCCTCTCTCTTCATTCTCTGCTGTTGCTTCTTTAAAACCCAGCACTGCCCTGGGCAGCCTGTACCAGGGCTTGACCCTTTCTGTGAACAAATTTGTCCAAATATATCTTATCTAAACCACCTCCCCTGGCACAGCTTGAGACCAAGGTGAGAAAGTTTGGTTTCATCTAATGTAATCTGTACTGAATCACACCAAAAACCACCACCTAATGTGTCTAAGTTGGGAGTCTCCATTGGAAAACATCCCAACTTACCAACTGCCACATGCCAGATAAAGGTGAAACTTTTATTCTCTCAGTTTCTTAGATAATTTTGTGCCTACACGACTTTTTAATTCTGCCTCACTTTTCTTTTATCAGAGCCTGTCTCATGTGTTTACATTGGGAACTGTTACTTAATGGGGGAAATGACTTTCTATGTGGTTCAAATTGCTGTTTTTGTAAGGTGAAAGTATTTTGAGCTCTGGTTTTAAAGTGCCGTGAGGATAATTTGACACTTGGAAAATGTTTCTGCAAAGCTTGAAAATATAATTTATTGTTTCTTTTGAATGGAAATCTAGAAAGAGACATTTTATTGCTCCGGACCTGAAAGGTTTGTTGGGTTTGGTACAATTGCAAGCAGCAGAACCCTGCAATTCAGAATTAGGCATCTTTCTTCTTTCAAGATGTGTTGATGATAGGCACTAGACCATAAAGCTAGGGAAATAGTAGTCTGGCAAAACTAAATGTAAAGTAGTTGTCAACAAAACTGATCAGTGTTTTATTTTCTCCCCTTGCCTCACCCCTGCAGGCGACCTAGAGGAGTTATCTCCACTCCGGTGATAAGAACTTTTGGAAGAGGTGGAAGGTACTATGGGCGAGGTTATAAAAGCCAGGGAGCAATTCAGGTAATGAAGCCATGTGCCTGACTGCAGCACGCTCTGTGACGGGCTGGGCTGGGGTGGACTCCAGACCAGCACCACTTTAACAGCTACAAGTGTTTCTGGCGACCTGTGGAAGCTGTGAGCTGCACAGCGGTGACAGGACAGGCTGGTGTCACAGCTCACTTAAAGCAAACTTTGCTTCTAAAGACAGATGTGGAAGAATGTATTTTGACATGAATCCTGTGCCTACACAGCTCTAACCAGCCATGGGAGTAGAAGAAAATTTAGAAAATGGGAGAAATACAAAGCTGAAACAAATTAGCAGTTCTGTTCCTGCCCCACTCTTCCCCAGTTTCTTTTCTGGGACCACAGTCCAGCCTCATGAAGGAAAGTTTGTAGCAGTGAAGGATCTTTGCTGCTGCCGTGCTCCAGATGTAAAAGGTCACTCTAAACTTCCTGGGAATAGCAGAGCAACCTTTCCCCCTGAGCACGCGGGTTCCTTCCTGGTGACACCCTGCAAAGCGTCCATGGCTCATGACTTCTGTCTGTTCCATGGATCCTTCAAATATAGCTGAGGCACACTGCTGATCTGTACGAGATGCCAGTTGCTTTCAGAGTTCTGTTTTCCTCCCTTTTCCATGGTTCTGGCTGCTATGCAGTTTGGATGAATGAGTAGTAAATAGCTGGAAAAATTTCCACAATAACTATGTCATGTGGATATACCATTTGTCAGGGAGACCTGAGAGTAGGGGGCTTTTTTCAGGTGTCAGACAGTAAAAGAATGTTCTCCAGTAGATAATGGAGCAACTATTAACTTCCAGTAAAACTGTGTTACAGATGTAAAAATTCAAATACTTCTCTTTCTTGTTAAATTGCTGTGTACGCAGACTATATGTCTACAAATATGCCTGTGAATCTGAAACTTTACATCTTTAAATAGAAGAGAAACCACTGTGTTGATAATAGGGCATCTAATTTCTGAGTACCTTAAGCTTTGAAATAAAGGAAATCCTGAAAACGAGCTCCCAAATACTCCAGGCTTACCACAGGTGTACATATGGGAGTATAGTTCAGGTAGTAGCTGCAGGTGTCTTGACAAGTGCCATCAAGGTTGGGCATTTGCATTTTTATTAATGATCCGTAATTTGGATGGTAAATACTTGTGATAACAAGGACCTGTGTGTAAAATTGTGCCTGGAGAAGATAAATGGCATGTTCTGTGGACCTGAGCTGATTGCATTTTGTGGTCATCAAGGCCATATAGGATGTTCCTTGTAGAGGAAGAGAAAAAAGATAATTTAAAATGCACATGGCTGGGAGAACTTGGGAAAGTTCCCACGCAGTGAGTGGACTGTGAGGGCCAGATGAGGCTGGGAGGTGCCAGTGGCCCCTCTGCCTCACTGAGGCAGTGCCTCCGCAGGGCCAGGCTCAGCCCGAGGCACTTCCTCCCCTCAGCTTGGGAGTCTGACCAAAACGAGCTCTTTGGATTTATCCAACACACCAGATTGGTCTGTTTTGTCCCAGGATGAGACTTTCCACTCTTGTTCTGGAAAGAAACTAAAGCATGTCTTGAAAGCTGAACTTAAGGATGTCTGTAAAGAGGCACGATGACAGTGATCAGTGTACCTTGTGCAGTCCCATACCTGTGCAGTGGGACTGAGAATTGTGATTATCTGGATAATGAGAATGCTAGAGAACAGCAGTTCTGACTCACCTGCAAAGTCCTTCTGTAAAATCCTTCAGCAGCTTACTGCAGGTGTTCTAGTAGGTAACAGTGGAGGTTTTTATACTGCAGAGCTGTTTGCTGCTGTTTGAGGTGTCCCTGTCTTAAGCCATTTCTTAGCACTTGACTTTGTGAACAGTGTGACAGACCACTGTGCTGCTTCTTAGCAGCCTAACCTGCTTATTTTGGTTTGTTTAAAGCCTATTATGTTTCTGGAACGCTAAGGTTAATTATAAATACTTAAAAACTAATTGTATGCTGCATCAGTCTGGTTTTTATGGCTATACTCAGTCTTGTACAATTTTACTATATGCTTTTTTCTGAAAGCCTTTCCTAATCTTGGAAGCATATAGCTTGGTGCAGGGAATCGTGCATGGTGCCTCTGCTCTCCTCCAAACGCTGGTTGGAAACAGTCGTGTTTGTATTTGAGTAACACGGAATCCTGCCCCTGAATCACAGCATACATGAACCAAGGAGCGCAGTGCAGCTGTACATTGATTCTCAGTTTCGGTGTTTCAGACATTTATGTAGCTCTGATGTTGTGAAAGGAGGGCAACAGAAAAGTTAAAAATAAAGCATTGCCCCAGGGGCATCAGAAGGCTCTGGGGAACACCGAAAATCCTCTCCATGTATTTTGTGGGCCACTTCTTTCAGCAATGCCTAATATTTGGTGTTCACTCATGACCCTGTGCCCTGCATGCTGCCTGTTGTAGTGTCCTTATATCAGACTGTACATTTATATACATTTTTAGCACTGGTTCTTCAGTAATTCTCTTCTTTTTTTAACAACTAGGGCAAACCTCCTTACGCTGCTTCAGCAGAAGAAGTAGCCAAAGAACTTAAGTCAAAATCCGAGGAATCTAAATCCTCACTTGTGTCTTCAGATGGATCCCTGGCTGAAAATGGAGTTGTGACTGAGGAAAAACCAGCTTCCCAGATGAATGGGAATACAGGAGACATCAGGGCTTCCAATCAGTCTGAAAGTGCCTTGAGTAATGACTCTAAAATGTGCAATACGAATCCTCACTTAAATGCACTAAATGCAGACAGTGTTTGCCATAAAGATGATGCTCTTGAGGCCACTGTCTTAAAAAAAGAAGAGTAAACTTATTTTTTATAGAGGGTGAAGGATGTTGGGAAGGGTCAGGATTAGGAATACCTGGAAAGAAAGAGAGCCTACAGTTATGTACATTTTTTCCTTTCCGTAAGAGAAAAATGAGGACTTTGGAAATTCGGATCCCTCTTTGATGTCAGAGATTTAAACAACACATTTTTTTAGTTTTAACCAGTTGTAGTCAAAATGCTACAATAAAACAAAAAAAAAAAAAAAAAAAAAAAAAAAGAATGAAGAGCATTTGACTCCCGCACTTAAAATGAAGTATACATAAAGTTTAAACTGGTTATGACAAAAGCTTGTAGTTTTGTTTTTTGAAATATAAAGAAAACAAATTTTGGCAGTCTTTAAGTATATATAGCTTAAAACTATAATTTTTAGTACTTGGCACCATATGTATGCCATTATATTTGATTTTGCATTACTGTGTCACAATAAAGCTTTCTTTAAGGCTTTGATTTCATGATTATGGGGGGAAAAAGGCACAACCACAGTTTTTTCTTTCTGAAATCTCATCACCGTTGCCGTGGTTCTTTTGTGTTAAAAATGTGCAAACTCTCGAAACTACCAATTCTCAGTAACACTGCAGTTCTGCTGAGTTCAATAGACATCATACATATGTTACGAGCGAGTTAAACGGAGATAAACTTGAAATCATAGAAGCTACAAACGACCTTTCAAAACAAACACAATATGTTAGGAAACTTTTTGTGACTAATACCATGCATCCGTGATCAATGAACTATGTGGTTTTGAATCAGACGTAGACCATTAGTACTACTATTTGAGCTAAACTTCTGCATGGTTCATGATTTTTAAAGTGTGTAGTTAATATTATGCATGTTATTGTCCTCTTTCTTCCATTCTTACAAGTACTGTGCCCATTTGCAAAACAAAAAAAAGCTAATAATCAGTAATAGTCCTATAAAAGATGTTAACTATGTTTAGTCATTGACTGATCTTGCTCTAACCTTAAAATTTTGTGATTATTGACCTCTGTTGCATTTATTCTAAAACTTAAAAAAAAAAATTATCTAGCCGTTTTGAATATCAACGTTACCCTGGTGTACTCATTGCTGTATGCATTATTGTTCTCTGTTGCTGTTTTATGCCTTCATATTAGCAAATATGAAATTCTGTGAAAAACAAAAAAAAAAAAAAACGCTTTGATCTTCAAAAAAAAAGTACCCCCCTTCTGTAGCAGGAAACAAATGGCTTGTTCTTGAGAACTTTCCCATCAAGAATTTAGTATAAGCAAATATACCTGTATCATTTTGATGTTTTTGTTAGTGTTTCCAAACTTAATGTACTTCAAAATCAGAATCATTTCTTTATATTCGTTTTCATATAATTCTCCTGATGCTCTTCATCACACATTAGTGATCAGAAATGAGGTGTAATTCCCCATTCCCTGCCCGCCAGAGCTAAGTAGGTATCTTAATGTAAGTTGAAGGGAGTTCTGCCCCAACTCATGGATTGTGCAAGAATGAACTACTGTTGGGTTTGGCTGGTTGTAGATGGATTGTGGTGTGGTGTCTTTGAAGGCTATTGAATGCAACTTACAGTGCTTAATAAAAATCTTTATTCTTTTAGTATAAAATACTGTATGCCTTTTTTGTCAAGTATTTTTTTAATTAATATGTAAATAAAAGGTTTTCCTATGTCCAAGTCAAGTGGTTGAGTTACCAGGATCTGTGGTGTCCTCTTAAAAAGCAGAGGAGAGAAGCATGGCCTTTGGTTGTGGCTGCCCTATTCCTGGCAGTGCCCAGTGGCCAAGTGCCAAGGTTGGACAGGGCTTGGAGCAGCCTGGGACAGTGGAAGGTGTCCCTGCCCATGGCAGGGGTGGCACTGGATGGGCTTTGAGGTCACTTCCAACCCAAACCATTCTGGGATTCTGTGATTCACTTACTGCTGGGGGACACCACACCTGGTTGGAGTCACGCCCTGGCTTTGCTGGTGTGTGCAGCTGCTTTAGATGCCACCTTTAAAAGTCAGATGGTTGAGATGCAAATAAGCCAGAAATAATGGAGGAGCTGTTCAAAGAAAAAGAACTGCAGGTGCTCACAGAGGCTGATGGGGGGTGGCCGGTGAGAGAGTGGTGGGTAATGCCTCTACAGAGCCGGGAACCAGTGAGCGTTACACAAGATCCAACTGACAGAACACGAGGAG
The DNA here is from genome assembly GCF_031753505.1 of Anomalospiza imberbis. Taxonomy (NCBI): domain Eukaryota; kingdom Metazoa; phylum Chordata; class Aves; order Passeriformes; family Viduidae; genus Anomalospiza; species Anomalospiza imberbis. Next base: position 539,544 of record NC_089691.1, read on the forward strand.
CTGCAGGTTTACACCTCAGTGTAAACTGGAGAGCTTTCTCCCCTGCTATGCCTGTCTGCTTGGTGCCCACAGCCATGTTAGTGACAGCCTGGCCCCCAGGCTGTGCGCAGTGGGCACAGCTCCCTCTGCCCTGCCTCGAAGCACAGCTGTGTTTTCCACTAGGGACAGCAACCAGACCTCTCTCCTTCCCGAGTCAGATTCCCCTGTAGCAGCCCGAGGGCTCGTGTCCCCGCCCTCCCTGCTCCATGCCGTGGGACTCGCCCCATGCCAGCACTTGTCTGCTCTGACAGCACGACAGAGCATGACCTGCTTCCTGCTTCTGCAGCTGCAGGGCTCCCCTCGTCCCCTTGCCCGGCAGGTTTCCTTTTTGAGCCCAGCCTGGGAGCTGGAATGGAATAATCAGCATCAGCAAAGCCAAGGTGCATGGCAGTGGTCCCATGTGGCAGTGCCAGTCCCCGGTGCGGGTGCACTGGGAATGAGCTGGGATGGGTGGACTGCGAGAGCCCAGCAACGTTCTGTGACCCTGCACGCCTCGGGACGAGCACAGGGCTGCCTGCTGCTGTCCCGAGCAGCTTCCTGCAGGACAGATGCGTTTAAGAACACCGACACAGTCCTCTCACGGTGAGCTAAACTGGCTCTGGAATCGGTGATCCTATGGAATGACTGGCTACTGCCCGGGCTTGCTCCTGAAGAATATCTTTGACACCTCAATTTATTAGTAGAGTAGAGTAGAGAATATAGGATAGGATGGGATATTTCAGTTGAAAGTGATCCACAAGGATCATTGAGTCGAACTGCATGATCCCTTCAAGGCTGACCAAAAATGTAAGCTTATTCTTAAGGACATTATCCAAATGCCCCTTGAACACTGACAGTTTGGGGCACTGACCCACTCTCCAGTACCCTGATCCAGGGTCTGACCACCCTCTCGGTAAGGAAAGCCCGGGTGTGACCAGTATCTCATTAGCCAGCTCCAGCGTAAGAGTAAAACTGGGAGAATCCGCTCTTTGGCTGGGACGTGGGGCCACTGTCCGCTCTGTGCCATCAGCAACAGCATCGGGGCTCTTCCCTCACTAATCGCCTGTGTTAACGAGCAGGGATGCTCGGCGTGTGCCGCAGCCGGTCCCCGCCAGTGCGCGCTGTATCTCGGGCTTCGCCGGGTCCCCGCCAGGGCAGCGGCAGCGGCAGCGGCGAAGGTTTCGGGTCGGGGGACTCGTAGCGCAGCGGCCCGGCCCGGTTTTGTTCTCGGCTGCCGCCTGCGAGGCAGTGTCCGGGCAGCGGGGAGGGCAGCGAGGCGGCCCGGGGGCAAGAAGGCCTTGCCACCGCCGTCGCCATCGCCGCCGCCGCCGCCGCTCCGCCCCTTCCTGCCCGGGGCCGGGCCGTGGAGCGCCGCCGCCGCTGGGGGCTGCCGGTCCGTGCTAGAGCTGCCGGACGGGTGGCTTTCAGGGGGCTCTGAGAAGCCCTACCCGCGGCTGGGGCCGTTCTCCCTCTCGGTGAACAACAGCTCTGGTGTCCGCCGGACGGAGCCCCAGCTCCTGGTGCAGCCGGGAGGGGGAATGGCCAATGGGGAATGAATGAGGAATGGGGCATGGGGCAGGAGACGTGCAGCCATCGCTCCTGCGCTGGGACGAGATGAGGATGAGGCCGTGCCACGTCCTTCAGTGCTGCCGGTGCCCAGGAGCACCGTTATCCAGCCCCGCAATTATCCAGCCCCGCAATTATCCAGCCCCACGGCAGATAGCAGTACCGGTGGTGGTGAGAGTCTGTGTGATCCTTTAGATCGCACCCAAAGCCTGTAAAGTGAATCCAGCCCCAGCCCAGTCGCGCTCATCTGCCAAGTACAGGTGGGTCCTGTACTTGTACCCGTTGGACAGAGATGGGATGAAGTGGGACAGTGTAGGATCCCAGAAGATAAGGGGTTAATAATATGTGTGTCTCAAGCACTGATAGCTGGACTAGCTGTGGAGCCAACCAAGGATTGTTGGTAATAACACCCCATTGGAAAAGAGCAAGATGTGTCTGGAGAAGGGGTGATGCAGAGGGAGGGCAGCACTTTTCTGGGACAAACATCCTTGTTCCAGTCTCTGGAGATAAGCACAAGAATGAGGCTGAGGAGTGAGCATCGGCTGTAGGAGGTGATCAAAACCACCCATGTCCCTCAAAGCCCTCTGACCCATTTCCAGAAAGATCTGAAAGAATGGACTGCATGGGATGGGATGGGATGGGATGGGATGGGATGGGATGGGATGGGATGGGATGGGATGGGATGGGATGGGATGGGAGCAGAGGACTCATCTAACAGTGATTCCTCTGTTATCTTACTCCAATTTCTGGTTCTTAACAACTCTCAGCAAATAGAAAAGGTTCTAAGCACTTGGAAAATCTCTTTCACCTGGGAAATTCCTGGGTGCTTTGAATTTGGGAAAAAATGAACATTCTGTTGCCTCAGGAAGTGTCCTGATCCCTAGCGAGAGACAAAATAAGTGGAGATCAGCCTGAGGCAGCGATGGGCTTGTGTGTCTCCCTCTTCTGTGGAGTTTTGGGCTAGAGAATGCTCTTGGCCCTGCACAGCAACACTGTGAGGGTTGCTGCCCTCTGTTTGGGCCTGTGCCACTTTTTTCCAATCAGTTTAAAATACATATTAAAACTCATTTCGAGGTTTCCAACAATGAACTCTATGATCAAATGATGTTTTGCTGAGGCACCTGGGCACAGCTTCACTGCTCACCCTCCCCTCCCAAGGGCAGCCAGGCACCATCTGGATTGAAATGTTCATGTAGAGCTCAGGAAAGTGGGACAACCTCACCCATAAGTTTCTTAATTCACTAATCCCTGTTAAAATTATGAGTAAGATGTCTGAGCTGCCAGAACAGAGCTTCTACATTTCCATGCAGTATCAGCTCCAGCATCCTCCAGCACAATTACAGATGGCCCAACTGACTATGGCACTTGGCAGTATTTATAAAAACATGAACACTGTAAAAACAGGAGTAGAACCACAGACACACCACTCTGCTGCTAGGTATGGCATCACCTGAGGGCTAGCAATGGACAATGGAGAGCTGGACATGATTCCAGCCCCTAGGAGCACCTGGCTGCACTCAGGCAAGGCCCTGCTGCCCTCTGGAGGGAGCACCAAACCCCCAGGGCATTCAGCGGGTTGGCTCACCCACTGCAGCAGCTGGGACACGATAACACTGGAATTCGGGTGGTGCTTTGGAATTAAAGCTGTTTGCATGGAGATGCTCATGGGACTAAGGAAAGAGGATGAGAAAAATTCTTCACAGCTGATATGGGCTGGGTGAGCAGAGCCCATAAACAACTGGGAGAGGGAACATGGGCACAGAAAGTGGTGTGGAGGAGCTGCTTCAGGGAATAGTCATTTTGTTTGGAAAAGGCCTCCAAGATCATGGATCCACCCTGTGCTTCCATGCTCTGTAACATGACAACACTGGTTTCAGGAAGGGAGGGAGGCCCTTCAGGGTGCAGCGGCCGGTGTGTAGGGTGTGCGGAGGCACAAAGCCCATCCTGTACCAAAGCACATCCCAGTCTCTAGAGGGTCATAAACCCTGAGCTGAGTGGTGCTGGGAGATGTCCTTGGCATTGAGGAGCAGTGTAAAGGTGTGTGAAGCTCTGTGGTGGCTCCCAAGCCATTCTGCTCCATCTGGCTGTACTCCCAGGACTTGATCTTCAACTTTCTGGCTGAAGCTCTGAACAATTAAAGCCATGACCAATAGATTTACACTTAAAGAGGGCTGGTTTTAGGGGGCAGGTTCTTACATGGTGTATTGTGATGAAGCTAGCAGGTCCCTTGGTACACTTTGAGACACTCAAAAGCACTGAGTGACAGTTTAGGACACGCGCCTGGGGCCTCACACCGTGTCACTGCACTTCCAGCTGTGTCAGAGGCCACCTGTGGCAGGGCTAAGTGTGTCAGTCACACACAGTCCTGCCTGTGGCATATGCATGCAGTGGGCAAGGGGAATGATCCTCACAGCACCTCTTCAGCCATTCAACAACAGCTGCCTCTCTGTAGAAAATCTTGGAACTGAAGCTTTTTGGCTTCATGAATCACCCTTTTCCTCCACAGGTGATTCTGAGGATCTTTGCAGACAGATGAAGAAAGTTTAAGAAATGTCAGATTTAGTTTTTTGCTCAAAGACAAATTCCCTGCAACACCACCAAATGTAATGGTCTCAAAATGCTGAATCCATTGTAAAAGAGTTAAAATCCCACCTTAGTTGGGAGGCCCTGGGAACTCTCGTTCCTCAGGGGAAAATTGCCACTGGCCTTTGAACACTCTGGGAATGTAGGTCATTCCAAAAGCCCCCAGCCTGTTTGTTTAACCCCTGCCAGAGCCTTGGCATGGCAGGGCAGCAAGGTTCTGCATCCTCAGCCCCAGCTCACACTCTATGGTTCCTCTTTGGCCTCTGCGTGGGAGGAGGTCGGTGGGGCTGGGCAGTTTTGGGGTTCATGGCCATTCAGTGCCTCAGTGTCCCCCCACAGCCCATATGCTGCTGTGATCTGGTTCTTGGTGGGCACAAGGTGTTCATTACCATCCCCTTGGTGTCACAGCAGGGAAAGGGCTGCTGTGAGCAGAGCTGGTGACTTTAAAAGCAGAAATTATACAAATGGAGAATCACAGGGTGCTTTGAGCTGGAGATCTCTAAGACCATGTCGTTCCAGTTTACTGTTTACCGCCCGGGAAACCCCCCATGTGGTTAAACCCCCACTAAGATCATGTTACTGAATAGAAAGAAGCTCGTTCTTCTGGGTTCTTTAGATGTGGACCAGCCGCGGTGTGTATCTGGATGCCCCCACCCGCACACCCAGCCAGGCGTTGTTCCCGCGGGTCGCGGAGCTCTTGCGGCCGCTTCTCCGGGCTTCTTCGCCCTTGGGGCGGCCCGGAGCCCCCCGCTCCCGCGGGCACGCCGCTCCTCTCTCGGGCTCTGCCCGCTGTCCCAGAGACCTCCGGGCGCCCCGAGCGGGGTCCCCCCGTTCCCACAGCCCCCGAGCGCTGCCCGCTCCCGGTGCCCCCGCACCGCCCCGCAGGCCCCCCCGGCGGGGCGGGCGGGGGCGCTCGGGCTGGGGGCAGCTCCCTCCCGGCAGGCGGGGGTTAACAAAAACACGCGTTTTCCGCCGAACCCCCGCCGCGCCCCGGCCCCGACCGGGGAGCCCCGCTCCGCCGCGCTTCGCTCCGCCCGGCCCGGCCCCGCTCGGCCCCGCTCCCTCCGGGCTGACGCAAGGCCGGGCCCGCCGGGGAGGCCGCGCCGGGCTGTCACCAGGGGGCACCGCCGCGATCGCCGAGCACCGGGAATCACCATCCTGGAGGGACAACAACAACAACAACAACAGAGAGCCCCGGCCCGCGGCGCCGGCGGGCGGCGGGACCTGGCCATGGCCCCCCGCTCCGGGCAGCCCTTCCCTGTCCTCCGGCACCGCTCGCCCGCCCCTCTGGAGCCCTAAATCCACTATCGCGGTTTTGTAGCGTTTTTTATTATTTTGTATTATTTCTCTTTTTCCGCTCTCCCCTTCCTCCCCCGTGCCACCCCCCTCGGCGCCTCGGCCCCGCCGCGCTCCGCTCCGCTCGGCCGGGCGGGCGGGCGGCCGCGAGCGGAGCGGATCGGCGCGGTCGGCGCGAACATGGCGACGGTGCCCGTCTATTGCATCTGCCGGCTGCCCTACGACGTGACCCGCTTTATGATCGAGTGCGACGCCTGCAAGGACTGGTTCCACGGCAGGTAACGCACCGCGCCCGGCACCCCGACTCCGGCCCCGGCCCCGCCGCCCCCGGTGCTCCCGCCGCCGCACTCCCTCCCGCAGGCCTTCCCGGAGCGGGGAAGGAGGAGCCGCGCTTCCCGGCGCCGCTCCCGCGCTCCCCGCGCGCTGGTTTTGTGTGTTTTGTGGGTTTGGTGCTGGATTCCCGACACAAAGCTACTCCCCCCGCGGTGACACCGGAGCCCCGGGGTGGAGGGGGGCCATTGTGCGCGCCCGGGGAGGGGATGGGGCCGCCCTGCGCCGCCCGCCCGCGGCTCCGCGCCGCGACCCTCCCGGAGCCGGGGCCGGGGCGGGGAGCGAGGGGCCGCGGCGGCGGCCGCGGGGCTCGGCCGCGCTGTCAGCGGGCTCGGCCCCCGCGCCTCGGCCTCCCGCCCGGGCAGGGCTCCGGCACCTCAGCCGCGGCTCCCCGCGGCGGCGGAGTGGGCCCGCGGGGTGTTCCCCGGTGGCAGGGCGGCCATGGCCAAGGAGGGCCGGGGGCTGTGGGGAGCGCCCGCCCTGGCAGCCACTCGGCGCCGGGGCCGGGTGGGGCGGTGGGAGCGGGCGGGCGAGCCCTCGCTGGCGCAGCGCCCGCCCCGCGGCCCCGCCGGGCAGCGCCCCCGCTCCCGGGGACCCCTGCGCACCCCCGGCCCTGCCCGAAGCCGGGGCCTGCCGTGGCGGGGCCGCGGGCAGGGGAGCGGCGGGGGAGGCCGGGCGGGGCGAAGGACTCAGCTTTTCGGCTCGTTTCTCCCCACGGCGCTTCCCGGCGCGCAGACAATGGGCGGCCGCGGCGGAGTTGGGGCGGGCGGCGGAACTTCGGTGGCTCCTGGTGTGATGGGGGCGAGGGCGGCGACTGGGGTCCGAGAGCCTCAGCAGCCACCGCACCGCCCGGGCAGCCGTGCCCGCCAAGGGGGTCACTGGGCGAAAGGGGTGCGCGCGGGGACAGCCCCCGACGGGACCCCTCGCTCCCTTCGGATGTGACGGAGGAGTGTCAGCGGCATCGCAGCAATTCCCCAGGAGTGACTGAAGTGTAAAAAGTGCAATTAAAATCAGGTAAATCACCTGGATGAGCACTTTTTACGACAGGGGTCCGCTCAGGCTAGGCTGTCGCTCGTTCATCGCAACCAGCGCCCAGCAGAGTCTCCAAACAGCTGTCACAGGAGGCGGAGGCGAGAGGCTCTGCCTGGTGCGGCTCACGGATGCTCGAGCGGGCACTGGGGCATCCGCGGATCTTCCGTGCGCGGAATAAACTATTCGAGACGCTTAGCCGTGGTATTAGGAGTGATGTTCTGCCGTTTATTTTAGAAGCTGTATAGAAACAGGAAGGGACATACAGAAACAGACAGTCCTGGTGTCAGTGCTGGCAGAAGGGTGCTCTGCACGTTTGGTCCGGGACAGGAGGCTCGCAGGAATCGCGTTGGTCCGTGCCACTGAGGACTCAGGTACAGATGGTGAGGTGAGGCTGGAGAGAAGCCTCAAGCATGTGCACTTGAAACTTAGAAAGTTTAAGGACATGAAAAAATTAAGATTTTCAGGCGAAGTAATAACAGAGTGAATCGCTGAAGAGTAAACGGCAAAAGGAGGTAAGCTGCTTGCACAGGATGGTGAATTTCCATTGAAACTGACGAAGAGAGGTTGCTTGCAGCTGATCAAGCAAATGATCATGTTGTGGGCAGCTCAGGGTCAATAGCAGGAGGAAAGGTGTTTAATTTTGTGGCGTAAGGGACAGAATTGATTTGTAGCGCTGCTGGGGGGAGGAGTTTATACCCTTTTTCTTTAGTTTATAGTAGTGCCCAGAGATTGATTTTAGAGAAAGAAAACTGAGGAGGAGTTCACTTCTCACAGTGTCAAAGCCTGAGATAACTGCATCAGAGAAGTTCATCGAGTATTAGGAGCAAACAGCTTATCTATGACACTGTTTGTTTTTCTGGGTAATATATAAATAAATAAATAGAAAAAAAATCAGGATTTAGTTGTATAAAATTGTGTCTGTCCTGGATACTCAAAGCACTGATGTTAATCTTAATACAAAACTGCAACAAAAATATTCAATGTTATATAGTATTGCAACAAAAAATACAATGTTACGTTGGTTCGGCAACCAAACATGAGCCAGTGTGCCAAACTGTGCAGTGCTCAGGAGGATTACCTGGTGTTTTAATCATACTTCTGTTTCTTTTTAACATGATGTACAGTGTGCAATTCAGAAAAATAAGGTGTCCTTTCTGGTTCAGTTTTGTAGAAGTAGATCAGGTGTTTTCATATTTCCCTTCTGACAGGGATTCCCAAATATCTAAAAGAAATATTTTTCATGGGTTTATTCCTGCAGCAGTCGCAGTCTCCCTTTCATCTAAGGCTGGGCAACATCTCTGTGGCAACTTCAGCAGTTCTGATGGCAAATTGATATTTTCAGAGTATCTAAAGTGTGTAAGCTTATGTAATGTAGTTTAGAAGTTGAACACAGGGTAATGGAGCCCTCTCCACTTCTGGGACAAATGCACTGGGGACCCTTGGACACTGCTGAAGTGTGCTGAGCCATGGAGCTGTTGGTGTGTTCACAGAACCCTGTGACTCCTTATGAGACTGAGGTTTGATGATTCTTGTTCTCTCCGTTTGCCTGAGCTGCTCCAGACAAGCAGCTTCCAGCTGTCTGGAAAGGACAGAGATGATCTTAGAGGCAAAGGACACTAATGCCAAAGTGGGCCTGGGACTGTTTGTCTCCTCTCCATGGTGTGTGTTCTCTGGTGTGGCTGTTTGGGCTGATGAAGTCCCACACACCTCAGTGCTCTGCTCTGAGCAGCCAGCCTGGTGCTCCGTGGTTTCCTGGCCCCTCCATTGCCTGTGCTGGCTCCTCTGCCCTTGGGTCCCATCCTCAGGAGGAGTCCTGGTGTTGTTCTGCCTGGTAGCAGGTCTGCAGGCAGCAGGGCCGGCCGGGGCCTCGTTGGCATGGGAACTGGTTCTTTGAAGAAGACCAGGAAAGGAGGAGGAAGAGGGAGTGGTCTTGATGTGCGAAGAAGCTGAGAGTCAGCAGATGCTCTAGGTCGCTGCTGCCTCAAGGCTGGGCCTGGCTGGATGGGAAGATTGGTGCCAGCTGTGCCACAGGCGTGGGCCGGGGTCCCTGGGCCAGCCACATGCTGCTCGGGCACAGGTGATGTGAGACGAGGGGGTTCAGCTGTGTGGTGTCAGGAGCTCTGCCTTCTTCTCAGCTTGCAGGTGATGCTGCTGGCTGTCCGTGCCCGGTGACACTGTGCTGCCCCACAGGGACGCCCTCCATTCTCCCTTCCTGGGAGCAGCTTGCTGGCAAGTTGCTGGGGGCTGGGAAAAGTGGTACATGATGACCGGTCTCTGAGTGTCTCATCTGCAATGGAAACGTTACAGAACCTTGTATCCAAGACAAGACAAGTCTTTTTGTACCGGTTTGTTTAACTAGAAATCTAAACGGGGTTACTTGTTACAGCTGTAGGTGAGGGGAGGTAAATTATTCATTTTCTCTGCAGTATTTTGTTACCTGTTCTTATAACCCATACCTGGTGCTGTTGGGGTTGTGCTACTAAATGAAATAACAAGTATTGATTTTATTACTTTGTGTATATTTAAACTTTGACCCTCCTTGCTCCAGGCCTAGCAGTGGTCAATAACTTAGTAAAAGGTTTAGTTACCTAAGAGCAGCTCGTGCAGTTATCAGAGCAGCCTGAAGTGATGGTGGGAGTTACTCAGGATGCCCTGGCACGCAGAGTAAACATGGCTGGGTTAAGAAAAGCACTTCTCTGCTACACTGCAAAGCTAAACCCTGTGTGTGGGCAGATTTTATGCTCATAACAGAGCATTCAGCATTTTCCCTTTCAAAAACAGGTCTGATTTTACATGGCAGCATTTAGTTCTACTCTTTTATCCAGGCTTATCACTAGCTATGGACAAATTTGGAAATTTGGGTAAAATTTGAAGATGAGGATAATCCTAAAACTAGAGTGCTATTTACTTTGGTTTTATCACAGCAGAGGGAACCCCTGAGGTTAATTGTGCTGTGCCCAGAATGATTTCCTTTCATGTGCTGAGTTCAGATAGGACCAAAGTGTAAGTTTTTCAAATAACTAAAAATCTCAGGTTATTTCAATTTTTCCTGAAGAGTTAGTTGACATGACAGGCTCAGTTTTTCTGGGAGCCTGCCCACAACAGGTATCTTGAATGAGCCATGCTAATACTTATACTAGAATGCTTTCGAAAATCCACGTCTAAGTAATACCAAGAGTGGACAAGAGTTTCATTTAATTCCACATTACCAAGAGTAGTGTAGATCTGGTACCTGAGAGCCAGTATAGATCACAGAAGATTTTTGTACATAGAGTCTTCTAATTCTAGAAGATTTTACCTCTGAAAGGATAAAAGCTTAGAAATATTAAACACAATTCATGTTTAATTAAAAAAAGACAAAAATACAGTGGTTTAATGAGTACTCTCCAGCAGCCCAAACCTTCAGCTGCACTGTTTTGTGAGCAGCCCTGTGGGCACCTAGGTACCTATTGAGCTCAGCACTAGTGGGATGGCAGCCTTACCAGCCATGTCACAACAAAGAAATGAGTTCTGCAAGCAAAGGGGAACTTTTTCCTCCGTGCTGAATAGCTCCATAATAAAGGAAATGGGAAAGATGTCTTGACAAAAGTTATCAAAGGAATGTAACTACATATGGGGAGATACCGGTGAAGAGAAAAAGTGTTATACAGTCACTCTAAGGCTTTCCAAAACTCAGAGGCCACCATCTTTAATATTACCTTAATGTATTTTCTTCTTTCTGGCCAATATAAATTTTGTAGTAGCAGCGTAGTATGTTTACACTGAAAATTGAGTGTGTTCTCCTTGCCCAGATAGCCCTCTCTTGTATGGCAGCCTGTAGGTCTACAGTTCTCAAAATATTTTATTAAAACATGGTTTGTGGCATTAAGAGTGTCTTATAAAGGTGCCCTGAAGCAGTGCTGGAGTTTTGTTTGTGCTACAGGTGAGCTGATGCTCTGGAATCATGTGGGTTTTTCATAGTGACCACGTCATGCATCTTATCAGTGACTGATAACTCTGTAACATGGTGTACATTATCAAATCTTACACTGGCTGACTGATATCAGTAGTAATTCCTTTCCAGAGTTTTATCTGAAGAAAAAAAAGAGCAGTTCACAGTCTGTTTTATGACTTAATGCATGGCTATTTTTGGATGTTACTTGGCTTGTGCATCCAAGTACCTCTGGTGTACAATATAATGGCAATAACAGCGTGTTTGGCAAATCTCACCAGGTCTCTCATGTAGATTTTTCCTGGGGTGTTGGTCTCCCACCCTGTGTGATGGCTGAGCATCTTCCCCCCCCACAAAGGACACTCTCTGTGGGACAGGGGTGTCCTGGGGGCCATGGTCTCCAGCAGTGCGGTGTCATCAGGCTGCAACATCTTGAGGTAAATGGCTTCAAGTTGTGCCAGGGAAAGCTTCAACTGGATATTGGGGAAAATTTCTGCATCAAAAGGGCTGTCATCCCTGGCACAGACTGTCACCATCCCTGGATGGATTTAAGAGAGGTGTAGATTGGGGACGTGGTTAGTGGTACACTTGGCCATGCTGGGGGGATGGCTGGAGCTGATGATTTTAGGGTATTTTCCAACCCAAACAATTCCACGATTCCATGAACTCCTGCTTTGTTCCTGTGCTTGGTGCTCTTCAGCACTGGGACCACAGCCCCAGACACCCAGGGATGAATATTTTCTCTTGGTCTTGGATTGTGCAAATCCCTCCTTGTTGCACTCTCCTGGGCCTTTGGAAGAGCTGTTGGAAGAGGCTGACAACATGTTCAGGGCTCCCAGCCAGCAGCCCGTGGAGGAGTTCCTTCTTTTCCTCTAAGGCACATCCCCAAAAACTGACGGCTGCTGCTTCTCCAGGTGAGGCCAGGGCTTAGTACTGTGCTTACAGGCAGAGCAGGAGTGAGGACACTGAGTTTCCCTGGATGTAATTGTGCTTAGTTTCCAAGCTAACCAGGGTAGACTTCTCCTGGGATATTCAGCAATTTTTAGTGCTTCATCCATTCGTTTTAGCAAGTAGTCAAGACAAGCAGAAAGTTAAGCAATTGTATATTTTGACAGGAAAAAATAAACCAGAATTGCAGAAACAAAGATATTTTTAAATTTCCTGTTTGCAATTGTCAACCCAGTAATCTGGAACTATGTGAGAGCTGCCTTATTGTTTTTATGGAATTGCTTATGGATTTCATTGTGTTTTCCTCTTTTAGCAAAATACACAGTACATTTACTCTCAGAAACAGCACTTCGCCTCATCTGGCAGACTGGAAGGATGTAACAAGTGAAAAAAGAAGTGAAATATTTCTGCTAGGTATCAGTAGCTGTGATTTTTTTTATTAAACCTCCATTTTTGCTGTTAACATCTCAGTGGAAGGGAATGGAAATGTGAAGATTGGCTGGAATGCTGTTCCTGTGCCATATGTGCCGTGTCCCGTGTGTCAGCAGCACACGGAACATTGTGCAGGAGCACAGTCCCCACAGCCAGCCTGGAAGTGAGATTGAATGCCTTTATTGAGCATCTCAGCAAAGCCTCTGGGTTGGGGCAGGTGGGGGAAGCAAAAGGACTTGCAGTGCTGTTGCTGCTGCGCTTATGTGTTAACAGGGACAGTGTCTCCTGGATTACCATACTATCCACTTGGGATTTCCTCTCCATTTGTGATCACTAAATACCCTTAAATAGATTGCAGCAGTTACTGAGGAAGGTGGAGGGTATCTAGTGTACTCTTAATTTATTTAGCCAAAATGAGCAGTTTATTGGCCAGGACAGGACCACTGGAACCCCTGGCTCCTTACAAGCCATGGGGATAGCATGTGAGCTCCTTCACATCCCAGAAATGTTTCCCAGGGAATTAAAGAAAAAAAAAAAAAGCCATCACTGAGCAGTCCACCTGGATACCTGAATGAGGAGTCATTGAGCAAAGAATGGTAAACACGTGGGGCTGCTAAGTCTTTTGTTCCATGATCACTTTAGAAATCCGAGTCACAGAGGTGCCATCAGAAGCCACAAGACCCCCAGAGAGCCCAAGTGCCCGAGGCTGGGAGTCCAGGGGCCGCTTCTTGACAGCCTCTTCTCTCTCATCCCTGCTCCTTCATATGGAACCCTGACCTTGCTACTCTGCAGCTGGTTGCTGATAAGGGATTCATCATTCCAAAGACTTGACTAATTCCTGCTCTGGCTTTGCCTTTCAATGAAACTTCCACTGAAAGGTGAAAAGGTGGGTAGAGCATGTTAAAGAGGGTTGGAAAAGGTGAGGATGCCATTTCCTTACAGGTGAACATGGGGCTTGTTCTAAAAGGGGTGGATTTGCTCTTGTTGAAATGGCTGAGGAGGTCTTAAAACACTCAGATGTGTTCTGAGAAGATCCTATGAATTCACAACTTTTACTGCCAAAGTGGTTCTTGGCAGTATCTGGAACTCTTATCCACCAACTCTTTTGCATCAGGACAAACACACTGGCCAAATGAAAGCACAGCTGTTCTTGAGGGAAAGTCAACATATCCACTAATGACTTGTCCCAATGTTTATTACTTCATTATTGGAAAAAATCGTATGTATTTCCAATTCAAGTTTGCTTATTTTCATTTTCCAAGTGCTGTATTATTGCATTAGTGAAGAACTTCTTTCTCACTGAGGTGTTTCTGTCAATGTTTTGATGTGCTTCTGCTCTAGTCATCTTCTTTAATTGTGAAATGATAAAATTGTTCATCTGGGTTTGGCTAAAATATTAGAACATTTCTTCTACAGTCCAAGAAATACTCTTAATTTTCTAGTTCTGTACTGAGACCTTTTAACTTTTGACCATGTTGAGGTGAATGTTTTTCCCATCTCTTCTACTCCACATTCATGTTTCCCTTTTTCTTTGTTTATATTTGCAGTAACTTATCAGACGAATGTTGGTTATCTGCATTACACTTGTAAAGGAGCCAGATATGGCTGTACTAGTTACTTTTTAAGCAGTCTGAGGTTTTGAAATTGGGTTTCTACCTTTGGAATTGACTCATGAATAACAGCAGAAAGCCTCAGCCATGTTCAGAGTTGGAGCAAGAAAAACCTCTCCAGTCTGCTGAACTAGCAGAAGTGCTGAAGGACCAAGGAAAGCATACAGAAACATGTAACAGTCTCTCAAAAGAAATTTTTAGACTATTACATGGGACTGTGACAAAGTTTAGCCTGGTGTAATCACAAGGCGCTGTGGTGGCCGCACACCAGCTCCTGCTGAGGGATGCCTGCCCACAGTGCTGTCCTTCCAGCACTCATGGGAACAGGCTTCACACTCACCCCAGGCAGCAGCACATCACTCCCTGAGCCCTTGCTCCCAGCTTCAGCAGCACAGTCACTCACCCCTCTGCTCAGCTGGCACTGCTGTGCCCCCACAACCCCAGCTCCAGGTGCTGCGGAGGGAATGGGTACGTGTCCATGGATGCAGCAATGTCCTTAGAAGTCAAGGATTGCTGGAACATGTGGGAGTAGAACTGCAGGGGACTATGAGCAATACCAGGGTGAAATGCAGCTGTGGATGAAAAACTGTTACTATTCCTGATGCGGCTTGTAAATCACAGACTGGAAGAGACAGTCAGTGTGAGGCAGAGGCACAGTGTGTCAGGACGCTTCGCTTGGAATGGATGGAGAGGGTTCACAAGGACTTGGACACATTATTTTCTTCCAATTTTTGGACACAGAGTTGCACAGAACTGTTAGGAACTGAGCAAATGATTTCAGAGACACCCCAGCCCTGCTCCTGGGCCCTGCCAGGCTTTGCAGGACCATTCTCCCACAGCACTGGCAGTGCCCGTGGCATTTTCCAGTTTTATCAAGTTTTACCCTCTTTTTGACATTGCACCAGACTGACCAGAGAACAGGATAATTTTGCCCAAACACCTCCTGTAAAAGGCAGAGTGCTGAAGTTGGCTGTACAGTGGTGATTCCTGCTCAGCCCCATGGAGGAGCAGCTTAATATCTCAGGTACCTCCGAGGTTTGGGTGTGATCAGCTGTGTGCTCCTCCTTCAGGTTCGCTGCTCCCCATGAGCAGTTCACAGGGAATGTGGTGATACTCCTTGCTTTGCAAGTAGGACACAGCCCACTGCCCCTGTGGGATGTTGTGAGTGTTACTGAAAAGTAGGAGTTCACGTTTCAGATTCACTTGTGACATTTGCAGACTGCATGGAGAGGGGAGCAGGTAAGGAAATGGGTGCTGTGAGTGACACCAGCAGGGAGGAGATGGTGTGAAGAGCAGTCCTGCACTGAGAGTGGTACCTGGCGCAGCGTTCTGCTCCCAGTTACCATCTGGGGCTGTCCTGAACTGGTGTTGGCTGCTACCTAAGTCCCATATACAATTATGTCCCTTTTTACCATACTGCTAAATTTTTCCATTTAAAAAATGCTGAACTGAAGTAGTTGCTGGAATTCAGTTACAGTCCTACTTGAAAAATACCCAAAGGGCTGGAATGAGCTGGAGCTGGGGTTGTTCCCTCATGCTTCCAAAGCAGGGGCTGTAGGAAATGATCTATTCAACATGTCACATGTAGTCAGAACTGCTGTTGCCTGTAGTGTTCAATGATGAGCTAAACCTTAATGTTTTTAAGTTCTCAGACCTAAGCTTTTTCCCAGGAAGATTTCTGCAGATTTGTTTATTTTAAGATTTCTGATTTTTTTGTTTATTTGGTTTTTTTTTTGGTTGCTTGGAACTTTTTATTTAGAACAAGCAAAACTGTTGTTTTATGCTTTGGTGCAAAGAAGTTTTTCAGATACAAAGCACTCACAAATGTTCTTCAGAATAATTATTTCTGCTTTTTTGTGGTGTGAGAGTTGACGAATGGTTTGAGGAAGGAAAATATGTGTCAAGGAGGTGTTTCTGAAGAGCACTTACCTGGAATCTTACAGTGAGTGGGAGCAGAGCCCATCTGGCTGCCTGCAGTCACAGCCTCAACCTGCTGGCTGCTGCTGCTGCCTTTTCATTGTTCCTTCTGACTTTTGTGTTTCTTTGCGTTCTTGGAGCTCTGAAATCCCTCTCTGAGCAGAACTGATTGCTTTAACTGCAAACCATGCTGATGGGGAGGCTCAGTGGCACTGGCCTGCTGGCATTCCAGGTCCTGCTCATGCCGCGGGGCTTCTGTGGGACAGAAATGTCACAGAAAATGTCACAATCATTTTTTATGGAAGGATGTCTTGTGGAGCACTTTTACGGAGTGCCTTGTGGAGCACATCCTGCATGGACTGGAAGGGCTCAGTCAGGTAAGGTTTTCACTTTGAGAAGAGCAAGGCAGAGCTCTAATTTTGTGTTGGTAAGTGACAAGCAGTGAAAGAATATTAGCACTTCATGTTGTGCTTGTAAAAAGGCAAGAAAAGTATCTGGAGAAAAAGAGGAAATTTATGACTTCCCATAGAATCCCAGAGTCATTTGCGTCGGGAGGGACCTTAAGCCTCACCTTGTTCCTGCTTCCTGCCAGGGTGCATTGATGTGCAGATGTTTGAATCAGCTGAAGAAAGCAGCACTTTACATCAGCACCACAACGAGCAATCTCCACTGCTAACTTACTGCTAGTGGCACTAGGTGTCACTGGGTATTTTATTTTGAGCTGTTACTGATCCTCCGCAGTTCAAAATCATGGATGATTAAGAAATATGTTGGGGTTTCCCTGTCAGTTACCAGGTGGAGCAAATCCTCACAAGTCCATGGACACGAAGGACACCACTTCACACCAGCCCACTGCCCAGTCTGAATGCCTGATCCAAGGACACTCATGTGATTTATGGCTGTTGCTACCATGGTTTTCTTTCTAAACATGCAGGTTCTCTTTGTTTCTCTCTGTCAAGGATGTTATCCCTCATTCTCACACACACATGCCATATGTTGTATCAAAGCATGATGGACCACCTCCACCATGGCTCTCTTGGCAGTGGGGCAGTGCTGAGCACGCCATGGGCAGGGGACCCTTTGCTCTCACCTGGATTAGTGATGGTGGAGGTGAGCCAGCTGGAGAATGGCCTGGGAAGAACACACAGAGCACAACATGGATGTACATGGAGACGTATAAAGCCAGTTTGCATCTTGAAATAGGAATAAAATGCGATAAAGCTGTAATAGGGTAATTTGAAATTTGATGATAATCTTTTGAAAATGTATTTTAAGTGCTGAAATGAAATTAAGGTACAAGAGCAGGTTATGCATTTCAACAGCAGGGACAGTTAAGAATGGTTTGAAGGTTCTGTTCATAATTTATCATTCTTTAATTGTGTGGTTGTTGGGTTTAATAAAGTAAGTTCTTTGTAAATATGACAGTGAAAATCATTCCCGTTCCTTCTCCCTCCTTGTACTGTCAGCTCATTTTGGAGCTTCCCCTGTGAGTGTTGCAGTTGGTTCAGAGTGTTTGCCATGCAAAACAGAGCATTAAAAGGTACCGTCGGGCTACTATCAGGATTGCCATGTGTTTATATATTTATATGTATCTATAATGAATACATGAAAATGGTCCTGTGACTGAAAAGGACAACCAACCATTAATCAGTATTTTTAGCAAGATCTGAGCACGCTTGTGCAAATTACAGTGATAAGTTACCTCAGATTTAAAAGTAAGTTATATAAATGGTTATATAAATGGGTGTCACAATTAAAGCAAATCAAACACGCACAGTAGTCAGATTTGTATTAGTGTGTATAAATACATACATGGATGTATAAATACACAGGTACAGGTAGTTGTTGCTGTACAAGGTTAATGATGTCTCGGGCTTTGCTGGTGTTTAGTTTTGCATTTATCTTTCATTTAGTCACACACGTGCACTGCCCATCTCCAGCCTGTTCCTGCCATACGTGTGGCTGTGGATGTGACACGCAGGGTGAGCAGATCCTCAGTGTAGTGAAGAGGAGAGAGAAGGAACATGAAACGCAAAGGAGTGGTGTTGCTCAGCGTTGTGGCTTTTGGAGGACAAGTGACAAAATCAGAAATTCCAGAGGGATCCATTGGTTGCAGGTGTGAGTTTGTAACAGGCCAGTGTTACAGGAGTTTGGTGAGTTGTGGGTCCTGCACAGCTGATGTTACAGCAGTGGTATTTCTTTGCATTAATGTTCCTGTTGGAGGGAGAAATGGAACGACAGGGTTAGGGCAAGTCAGTTTGTAAGGGTTTACAATGGCTGATTTCCTGGAGTGTATGTGTTCATTTTTAAAGGTAATTCCTAGAATTGCAGAGGGTAAAACATAAGGGATGTGTTTTACTGAGCAGTGCTTGGTAAACACAGGTTTGTATTGCAGCACAGCTGATCCTCGGGGCTTAGGTTTAGCCCAACTTTTGGGATCCCTTCTGCTGTGGGGCTCTCCCAGAAAGGTGGCCTACCTGTTTGGCCACTTGTGGGGTGCCATTCCTGATAGAGATGCTTATAATCTTCAGATCCTTGGGCCAGCAAAGAAAGGCTGAGGTTAAATCCAGTCTCATTTGCAGTGCTGCTTGCTGCTACACTGGGCTGTCAGGGCACACTCGGACCAGTCTGCCATGGGAGTTGGCTCTGTTGGTCTGTAGGGTTTGGATACATCCTGGTTAGAGAGTTGGCAGTGTCCACTCCTCATCCCTTGTGGATGTGTGATGTGTTGTACTGAACCTTGAAACTGAGACCTTGTTCTGTAGGGTCTCAAGGAACTAAGCAGCGAGTCCTGGCTGATTTTGGGGGTTCTGACTTCCAGCTTTGAATAACAGATTTGTTGCTGGCATGCACAAGTTCTGGTTAGGCCACATAACAGTGTAAGGCTGGCAAAGACTTGGGCTGTGCAGTAGGTGCAGGTTGCTGCAATCTAGAAACTTTCTGTTTGGTTGATTTCTGTTTTTTCCAGGGTGGGTGATATTTCTATTATACAATGTCACCACTTGGATTTTGCTGAGGAACAAAAGGCACATGCTAACAGTAGATATTTTTGTAAAGTAGTTTGACCTGTGCTTGGGCAGAAGGTGCCCTGTGAGTGAAAACGCACAAAGGCTGGATTCCAGCACTTCTCTGTGGAGGATGATTTGTGCTGGGTTTGTACAAGGCTGGTCTGACAGTGGGTTGTTCACAGGGGCTGCCTCCTGGAGCTCTTCATGGAGCAGTGGTCAACAGCTGAGGTGGCACATTGCGTGAGGAAGAAGTGCTGAGCATTAATATAATGGAATTTTGTTGGTCGTACAATAATTCAAGGATTATTTTCCCTGAGACAATTCTCCTTCCTACTCACTTCTGCACTGGGCAGAATAGAACCTATCGTTTCTAAAATGCTCATGAAAATCAGTCCATTCCTGGGGTCTTTTGTTTCCTGCTGTGCTTGCCTCAGTGCACGTGAGAGAATGCACTCCATCACTCCATCCCTCAATTATGTGCAGCAGATAAGCAAGGATTTATTTGATCAGCCCAGCACTAATTCCATAGAGAAGTTTTGCAGTATGTTTGAAGATAGAAGAGGAGGTTTTTAGAGATCTGGAGAGTTGCCTGTGCAGACAGGGATGAGCTGGGAGCTGGAGGGAGGAAAGGTAAAGGGCAATTTTATGCATGAGTCTACTTCCCAGTGTATGGCCACAAACCTGACACAGCGTTTACACCTAGGCAGAGCCCCAGGGCAGGACTCCTCTTGCATGTGCCCTTAACTCTGTAAAGCTCTCAGTGACCTCAGCAGGACTGGATAACCTTGGTGTCCACCCCATTTGTGTGTAGATCTCAGCCACGGGGAAGCTCCATGTGAGAGGTTATTCTGCTGACAGCGGCTCTGGTTAGGAGTGTCCTGTGAGGATGACAGATCTGAGGACATGGAGCCTGTAAGGTGAGTGTTAGGCTAGTCCATGGAGCAAACTGGCAACAACCCCCAGTGCTATGGACTCCATCAGGGTGTGGAGCTGCTGCTTTCTGTAGGATGGGGCAGAAAGGGTTTGAGGCACCTGGGGACATTCATTAGTGGTGGCATTGGCAATGCCGGGGAACGTTTGGACTCCGTGTCCTTCAGATTCTTTTCCAATGTAAATGATTCTGTGATTCTGTCATTCTGCTGGGCCAAGAGTCCAGTGTGGGTCATGGGTGGAGGAGCTGCTGTGTTGGTCATAGGGCTGAGTGCCACAGACCGGGGAGATGAGCTGTGGGGAAGGGTCCCTGCACTGCACCTGGCTGTGGCTGTGCAGGGGGAGCCGGGACATGTGCTGCCTGCTCATTGGCTTTGTTTCTGAATTCTGTAGAGTGCAGAGTGTCTGCTCAGGTGTATCTGTTTGAAGCTTTGTGGCAGCAGAGCAGAGCTGTGTGGATGGTGTCATGCCGAGTGGGATGGGCGTCGCAGCTCTGCTGGCTCTGTGGTTCTGGCTGACACCTGCACGTCAGTTGAAGATGAAATAGAAACCATACACAGCGAACAGAAGGTGATTGGTGAAAGGAGTGGGAGAGAGGAAGAAAACAGCAGAGACAAGACATGTGCAGACCAGTTCACTTTTCCCACCTGCAGCCTGTTGGCTCAGCCCTTGAGGTGGGAGCTCTGTCGTCCTCGCAGCACCCTTTGGGGCTGGGCTGGGATGCACTGGGGTGCTGTGGAGGGCCTGCACAGTGGTGTTGTCTGCTTTGTCACCTCCCCTGCTCCCAGGCTGGAATGAGCCCTTCTTGCTCCCTGCAGTTGCAGTATGGCCACCCAGCCTGGAAAAAGTTTTGAATGTGGCCAGATTCCTTTGTGGACCAGTGCCACTTCTTTCAGTGAAGTTACATAAGGAATAAACAAAAACTAACAGAATGATTTTGAGAGGAGAGTTATTTTTGTTCTGTTTGTTTAATGGACTTCTTGACCTTTTGGGTCAAGAATTTGAGACCTTGAATTTGGGCTTGGCAATTCTTTCCTTCAATTTTGATTTATTCCTGCTTTTTGCCACTCTTTCTCTGGTTCCCTCCCTCTTGGCTTATTTCCCATCTGCTTTTGGGAAACCCAGTGATGAGAAGGAGGAGAACAAACATCAGGGCAGCTGTAATCACACAGGGCTGAGCAGCTTCTCTGCTGAACAAGCTGAGCTCAGTTTTCAGCAGCAGCAGCACCTTGGCACAGTAGTGGGTCCACAGATGTCCTGTGCCCAGCTCAGGTCCTTCACATGGCAGAGGATGGGGCCAGCACTACCAGGGGATAGGGCAAGAGATATGTTACTGTGCAAAAAATGGCATCAGACATCCTCCCTAGTCAGTGGTGAAGGTGTTCATCTCTTCAAGGTGTTGCCTCTGAGGTCATCGAGATGACAGGCATTGCAGTCAGCTGGAATTGTGTGATTGGTTGTTGGGATAAGTCTCTAAGTCTTTAATTATTTTAAATTATATGACAGCAAGATTTAATAGAATTTTGAGTTGACATAAAGTAATTAGGGGGAAAAGAGTCTCATCCAGCACTTTTCAGCCACGTGTGTTTCATAAGAGAGTCATCTGCCAGCAGTAGGGATCGGGAGAGCTGGACTTCACTTCTGAAGCAGGGTGTATTTCCTTGCTCTGTACATTCCCCCAGTGAGAAGAGGTTGTTGGAAAATGTAATTCATTCTAAACTAAGCAGTAATTCTCCTTCAAATTATATCTTAATAAAAAAGATAACATCTTGGGCAGTCTCTGATTTAGGCACACTGCATTTTAAATCTGTCCTAATTATAGTGCTCATCGCTTAACATTCATTTAATGAAGATCCTCA
Organism: Anomalospiza imberbis; assembly: GCF_031753505.1. Taxonomy (NCBI): domain Eukaryota; kingdom Metazoa; phylum Chordata; class Aves; order Passeriformes; family Viduidae; genus Anomalospiza; species Anomalospiza imberbis. Next base: position 561,004 of record NC_089691.1, read on the forward strand.
TTTATAAGGACAAGGTTGGCAAATAGGAATTAATGCCATTATAACCTGTGAGTCTCCCAAAGGAAACAAATCAAAAGCTCTGCAAAGGAAATGAAACCTTATTATTTATAGCAAGGCAAAGCACGGAGTCACCAGCCGTACCTTGGTGTATCTGGCTCAGGGGCCTGCAGCAGATGTGGTTTGGAAAGGACAGTGCCCTGCTGCTGTGGGCATCACTCCAGCTGGGGCACAGCTTCCCTTGAGGAGCCCCCAGTCCAAGGCTCCTGTCTTGTCTTGCAGGTGGACCTTGGTTTTGTTTTGGTCTCAGTTTCTGATTCAAGACCAGGCTTCCTCTCATCAGCCCCAGAAATAACCATAGTGGTTCACCAAGGCCCAGCAATAAGGATGGAAGGAAGACATCACAGTTGTCTCGGTGGGTCTGGAATGTTGTGGTGGATGCACATCTCTGCTGCTGTCATTTTATCTCATGCTGATGTCAGAACTGCTTGGTTTGAAGGAGCACTGTCAGATTGTCTTCACAGGTGTTGATTTCAACACACACAGGAGATGGATGATTCTACTGGCTTCTTAAAAACCTTGGTCATCCTGAACAATGTTTCACTGGTGGAATTCAAGTGATGGCAGTGAGAGTTACGTAGCAGCCTAAAAGCCCCTAGAGCAGTGCAGACTTGCACAGGCCCCTGCAACCCTCACAAATATCTCCTGACTTCCTTGGAGGCTCTGAGTCTCTGGTGACTAGAGGGAACAGCTGGAGCTGTGTCAGGGAGGATTAGGGTGGATCTCAGGGAAAGGTTCTTCCCCCAGAGGGTGCTGGCACTGCCCAGGCTCCCCAGGGAATGGGCACAGCCCCGAGGCTGCCAGAGCTCCAGGAGCATTTGAACAGCGCTGCCAGGGGTGCCCAGCATGGGATTGTTGGGGTGTCTGGGCAGGGACAGGAGTTGGACTCCATGATCTTTGTGGGTCCTTTGAGCTGAGGATATTCCATGATTTTATGAAGCCTCTGAACCTCTCTGTGTGGGCAGCATAGCCACAGCAAATGCCCACTTGCCCAGAGCTGGGCATTTTCAAAGCACTGAATGAGTGTTTGTCCATTCTACAACAGCAGCCTCGAGGCCATGGGGCAGGTGTTGGTGGTGCTGCTGCCTGCAGGGGGGAAACTGAGTCAAAAAGCTGAGCTCATTTCCTGGGGTGAAAAGCAGTCCAAGCAATCTGATAAGCAGTGAAGATGGTCCCTGTCCCTGCATTCAGGTGTTGCTGAAGCTGCTGGGCTCCCTGCAGGGACTGCACAGATGCTGTTCACTTTGCAAGAAGAGGCCTTTTCCCTTTTCCCTTTTCCCTTTTCCCTTTTCCCTTTTCCCTTTTCCCTTTTCCCTTTTCCCTTTTCTCTTTTCCCTTTTCCCTTTTCCCTTTTCCCTTTTCCCTTTTCCCATCTCTTTCTCTCCACATTTGTGTTTCTGTGAGCAAATGAGAGGTGATGTGAAATCCTGGTTGTCCAGTAGAGCTTGAGTTCTCTTTCATTTAGGCCTTAACTAAAGATGTCCATGCAGGGGACCCTCACCCCTGTGCCCACACCAGCACGTGGGTTCCTTCTGCTGTCCTTGGTCTTGGGTCTCCTGCTGAAGTGACACCAACGTCTGTCCCTGTTCTCCTGAATGACTCCTGAGCTCACTGCTTTTCTTTAACCCTAGCTGACAGCAGGCTTCATCTCTCCAAAATCTCTGTTTCATGAAAACATGTGACTGATTAGAGGAGACAAATCCTTCTGCTTAGGAAAAGTCTTGGTTTTTTTTGCTCTGGAGACACTGGAGAGCACACAGGAACTCTGGTCAGAGTTCACCCTGTAAAACCACCAAGAAAACAGCCCAGAAGACATGAACCCATGGAACAACTAATTTCCTTGCTCTCAAAATGGCCTCCTTCTTTCCCCTTTTCTGTCTTTTATTAACTTCTCTTGTGCTCACAGTGTTAGCTGTTACATTTCTGGATGCTGGGATGGACAATTAACATTGGCCTGGCATCAAAACCTGAATTGTGAGCCTTCTCCACTGCTGGGCAGTGCTGCTTTTCTGCAGCACCTATGGCTTTGTCCAGGTGGTGGAGGCTCCTGGAACTGGACAGGTGTCTTCTGTACAAATCACAGAAGTAAATGAAATGACACCTTGTTAAGGAAGAGCGTTATTGTGCAACATGTGATTGGTGACACACCGAGGGGTACCAGCTGTTCAGGGATAGGGATGAGCTCAGGATAATCACTAATTGTGACCTGTAAAAATGCTGTGAGTTCTTCTTCTGCACTTCATGGAGCTTTGATGATTTGTCCTCATGAGTTGGGGTGGAGCAGTGCTGGGAAGGGAAGGGAAGGGTAGTTAGCCTATTTTTTTTCTTTGGCTCTATTTCTGTTTTCCTAGATTTGATTTTCTTCCCCATCTAAGTGTCTTTTTCTTGTTTATTTTATTTTTTCATATTTTTTTATATTGTCTTCTGGTTGATAATGAAGGTGACATGGTTTTGATAGAACAGATACTATGTGGGTTAATTTTCCTCCTGAAGCTACTTAAAATGTCACCTCCCTGCAGATGACAACCTAAGGTTGCCAGAAACATTCATGTTATAAAACCAGTTTAGTTTACTCACCTTTTATTAGTGTTGCCGGCATAACAAAAAATAATTGTTAACTTTATCAGAATATTGAAACTTGAACATCTCTTCACTGCCAACACAGAAGCAATTTAATTTTAAAGTGGCAAAGGGCAGAGTTTCTGATAAAAATGTAATTTGTAGCCTCTGACTGCAAAAGCTTATAATGTGCTAATTCTCCTTTAAGTCCATGTAACGTGGGTGAGATATCAGCTTAAACAGCTGCAATATCAAAGCCTTTACTTGTCATTATTTTTTCCCCTACAACAGTTTTGGTGAAATGCAAATACATTTTTAATAATATTTCCCTTTTATCTCATTATCAACTTAGTTGTACACTGCCTCAACGTGAGTTAAATCACTTAATGACCATTTAAAAATCAACCATTAGGTTGGTTAAAATTGTTCCAACAAGATTCCTAGATGCAGGACAATTAATGTCTTAGACCATCTTTGCTGTGTTTGGGCAGAAAAGTTTTTTGAGCTGTGAGAGGTGTTGGTGGCTGCTGCTCCAGCATCCCACATCCCTGCCCTGCACAGCAGGTGCATCCCCAGTTCCTGATGGCATGGCTACAGCCCTTCAGGCATGAGTGGCCATGGCACAGCAAGTGAGGGGCTTTGTGGGGTGTCTAGGAAGGGTTTCCTCTAACAAGAGAATTGTCCAGTCTTGGCACAGCTGCCCAGGGCAGTGCTGGAGTCCCCATACCTGGAGGGATTTAACAGCCCTGTGGATGTGGCTGTCAGGGACATGGGTTAGTAGTGGCCTTGGCAGTGCTGGAGAATGGTTGGACTTAATGGTCTTTGAGGGCTTTTGCAATCTAAACAATTCTGTGGCTCTGTGATTCTGTCCTTCACCAAGCAATTTTTTTTCCTTCTAACTCAACAGTGCAACTCTGAGCTTTTCCCAGTTCTTCCCTGACAGTGGTAATGCACCCAGGCCTCACACTGATACTGTGGGATGCTGCTCCTGAGCACGCTGCCTGGATCCCACACACACTGCCTGGATCCCACACACACCGCCTGGATCCCAAACACACTGCCTGGATCCCACATACACTGCCCTGATCCCACACACACTGCTCTGATCCCACACACACTGCCGATCCCACACACACTGCAATGATCCCACACACACTGCCCTGATCCCACACACACCGCCCTGATCCCACACACACTGCCGATCCCACACACACTGCCTGGATCCCACACACACTGCCTGGATCCCACAGACACTGCCTGGATCCCACAGACACTGCCGATCCCACACACACTGCCCTGATCCCACACACACTGCTCTGATCCCACACACACTGCCCGATCCCACACACACTGCCCGATCCCACAGACACTGCCCTGATCCCACAGACACTGCCCTGATCCCACAGACACTGCCCGATCCCACACACACTGCCCGATCCCACACACACCGCCCTGATCCCACACACACTGCCCTGATCCCACACACACTGCCCTGATCCCACAGACACTGCCCGATCCCACACACACTGCCCGATCCCACACACACCGCCCTGATCCCACACACACTGCCCTGATCCCACACACACTGCTCTGATCCCACACACTGCCGATCCCACACACACTGCCCTGATCCCACACACACTGCTCTGATCCCACACACACTGCCCTGATCCCACACACACTGCTCTGATCCCACACACACTGCCCTGATCCCACACACACTGCCTGGATCCCACACACACTGCTCTGATCCCACACACACTGCTCTGATCCCACACACACTGCCCTGATCCCACACACACTGCTCTGATCCCACACACTGCCGATCCCACAGACACTGCCCTGATCCCACAGACACTGCCCTGATCCCACACACACTGCCCGATCCCACACACTGCCGATCCCACACACACTGCCCTGATCCCACACACACTGCCCTGATCCCACAGACACTGCCCGATCCCACACACACCGCCCTGATCCCACACACACTGCCTGGATCCCACACACACTGCAATGATCCCACACACACTGCCCTGATCCCACACACACTGCCCTGATCCCACACACACTGCCCTGATCCCACACACACTGCCGATCCCACAGACACTGCCCTGATCCCACACACACTGCCGATCCCACACACACTGCCCTGATCCCACACACACTGCCCTGATCCCACACACACTGCCCTGATCCCACACACACTGCCTGGATCCCACAGACACTGCTCTGATCCCACACACTGCTCTGATCCCACACACACTGCCCGATCCCACACACACTGCTCTGATCCCACACACACTGCCCTGATCCCACACACACTGCCGATCCCACACACACTGCTCTGATCCCACACACACTGCCCAATCCCACACACACTGCCCAATCCCACACACACTGCCCTGATCCCACACACACTGCCCTGATCCCACACACACCGCCCTGATCCCACACACACTGCCCTGATCCCACACACACTGCCCTGATCCCACACACACTGCCCTGATCCCACACACACCGCCCTGATCCCACACACACTGCCCTGATCCCACACCCACTGTCGATCCCCGGCGCATCATCTGTGATCGCGCACTGGCTCTGGTGCCATGCCCGCTGCCTTTGGACCCTTCTGGTCGTTTTCAGGTGCTTGGTTTGAGTCTTTTTGTTTCTCTTGGGCACATGGCGCTGAGGGCACTCTGGCGGGACCGGAGCGCGTGCTCATGGGAACGCGCAGTGGATGCCAACCGCAGAGTGCCGTTCGTGCTGCAGTTCAGGGGCTGAGGGCGGGAACACCGCTCTTCCGTCGCTGTCGATGGCTTGGTTTTCTTCAGCTGGAGAAATGCTTTGGTTCTATATTGTTGGTAATTAACCGCCCTCAGAAAAACCAGTAATTTGGGTAGGAGATGCTTCAGAACTGGGCCCTGGCTTTTTACCGCAGCTGGCAGTCCCCTTCTGCTTTTTATTCCCCGGTGGAAATGCTCAGACCGACCCAAGGGTCAGTGACAGCCCCTTGCTACCCAAATCTTTCTCTGTAAACCCAGCACAGGCAGCGGGAAAACCTTGTTCCTCTGCTGGCAGGAATGGTTGCCTGGGGCTGTCTGGCAGTCTGGCTTTGACTTTTGGTGGGAATTTGGTTTCCTGTGCCTATATCCATATGGAAGTCACCAACAGTCCTGCTGGTGGTAGTGCCTGGAGAACCCAGCTCTGCTGGGTGAGCGGAGCAGCACAGCCTGGAGTGGGTCGGCATTTTGGTTCCTGATCTCCCGAGGCAGTTCAGCTGGGGGATCCCTTGGACAGTTCACACTCCCAGTTTCCCACACAGAGAGGGCAGCTGCTTCTCCCTGTGAGCAGCTGTAAGTGGCCAAACCTTATTCCAAAGCCATGCTCTAGTTGGAAAAGTTGACTGTGTCTCGTAGGGGCCCGCTGGAGTTTGAGGTCGGTTATTTTTACTTCTCTGTGTTGTTCTCTCAGATATTTGACTCTCTCAGAACAATGGCTCCCACCACGCTGCAGCCGCTGCCGTATGCCACAGCTGCTCAAACCTCCTCCCATCCTGTGCCAAGGGTCTCGTCTCCTTACTTTAGCCAAGTATAGAGTTTTCAAGCTCTTGTAGAGAGCCTGATCTATACCTTTACTGAGCTTAGCCAGCTGAAGCCAGTGGCATAAGCAGCTGACACAGCTTTGTGGGTAGAGGAATCTTCTACATTCTCTTACACTGGCTCTAATCTACCAAGATTTGTTTAAATTTTCTACTGATTAATCTGGTATTTTTCTACAATTTTTTCTGGTGTTTTCTACCAATCTACCATGAGATATTTTTCTCTATATATGTACAGGATTCTGAGGACTGGATTGTTGTGATGGTGATTTTTCCTGTCGGCAAACTTCAGTTTTCTGTGCTGGCTTCCCAGGAACACACAATAATTTTGCATTTTTTCAAGTAACTGTTTAATGAAAAAATCAGCCAAATCTGCAGTTGCTTTGACACAATTCCAAAATAATGATTTTTGTTCCCAGTCTGGCTTCAGAGATGAGAGGGTCTCTGGCTTTAGTTGCAGAGCTTCTGTCACCCTGGGCTCTTTGTTTTGAAGGGAGCTGGGTCCCACATTGACAGTTGCAACAGGGGCACTGTACCCACCAAGTTTTCTGGCAGGATCTTATTTTGACACAGCTGTTACAATGGTAAGAAAAAGGATGTGTTGCTGTATCTTAGCTAGTTTGGCCTTTCCCAGCGTGGTTGCAGCCTTGGTTTTGTTGCTGCTGTTCTCCAGCAGCAGGTGTGTCTGTGGTTTGCCATGGTGACGTGCACCACTGTGTGCCTTGGGGTCAGCAGGGGGTTCAAAACCACCTCTGTCAATGGGGGCTCACAGTGCATTTTAACAGCTGCTCCCCTGCCCCAGGTGTGTTTGTGTTGGTTCTTGGACACCTGCACCCTGCCAAGGGCACCCAGAGCCCTCAGGAAGCGGGTCCAGGAACTCTCATGGGAGGGGTGGGCACAGGACTGTGTGTTATCCTCCTTTATCAGCACCCAGGTCATGGCCTTACTGCTTCTGGACCAGCACCAGGTGCTGCTGCTGTGTCCACCTTGTATGAATTTCTCCCATTGCTGAACCAATTTTTGGACACACTGGTGTCCTGCAGAGCTTGAATGGAGTCAGAATGATCTGAGAGGTTCTGTGAGGTGCTTGGTAGAACTGCTGCCTGGCCTTTGGGATGGAGCAGCCATCCTCTGTTCTGCTTCCTCTGGGTGGAAACGGGAGCTATAAACTCTGAACTCCTGTACTCGTCAGTGCTCAGACCTGCTGGGGAATGCCAGGAGGCAGAATGTGGCCTTGTGCGTGGAGGTGGCACTGCGTGACCCCTGCCCATACCTTTTCCCTGGCAGAAAAGCGGTGTTGGTGTTCTCTGCCAGCTGAGGAGCACTGAGGTGCTCTCTGCTGATTCAGAGCACTGGCTGCTGTTCCCTGCTCCCTGCAGGGCACTGGGGAGGCATTTCAGGAGATGAAGTTGAGAAAGCCCAGGAGAGCTCTTGGCACAGTGTGATCCAGCCTTTCTTGTGCTGGAGTTCAAGGTGCCTCTGATGCCTCTGGTGGGTGATATTGCCTAGATAAGCTTCCACGAAGCCAAGGCACCAGGGATGAATCCCACAGCACTCCACTGAACTCTTTTCCCTGTGTGGTGTCTTGCAGCCTGGGCTGCTCCTGACAGCAGGAGGAGCAGCAGGAGCAGAGTCCCCTTTGCCCTTCCTCTGTGGGCAGAACACTGCCATGCTGGACCTGGATTTTTGGCTGGCTGCTTGGCACTTGGACTGTGCAGACTTCTTGTCTTGGGTGCTTCAATGCTTAGCTGTGTGCTTGGCTCCTCCCAGCCCTGTGCTCCCACAGGATTGTCCATGGGCGTGCCCAGGGCTGCTGCTGGTGTGTCCCATCCAAACCCACCTCGGTGGCATTCTGCCACAGCCAAGAGTGCTGAGTTGGGTGTCTGCTTCACCTCCTCATCCTACATTGCAGCAGAGGTGAGACCTATGGAAGTTGTGCACATGGTATCCCTTGCCAAGATCCCTCTGGTACTTCACACCTGCCCACACATATTTTGTGGAGGTGTGTTTTGTTAATCAGGTTTATGTGGGATGGTACTGGGAGACCTCTGTGCAGGTGCAAAATAGTCTCCTTGGAAAAAAAAAAATCTATGGGTCTCTCTGTCACATTTTCATGGAGTTCCACAGTGGGCTACTGGGTGGGCTTCTGGCCGGCAGCTTCTGGAGCAAGCCCTCAGGAATGTAGGCTACAAAAACCCAGTCTGTACCAGTGTACATGGCCCCAAAGCTGGTTTGGGCAGGGTGCTGCTGGTCAGTGCAGCTGCATGGCAAACACATGGAGCTGTCACCATTAATGGTATGGTGGGGCATGGTCGGGCTAATGTCAGATTTACCTTCTTGTGTTCCAGCTGTGTTGGTGTGGAAGAAGAAGAGGCACCAGATATTGACATCTATCATTGTCCAAATTGTGAGAAAACCCATGGAAAGTCAACCTGTAAGTACCCCCGTGCAGCCCGTCCCTGACACGCAGCAGGGTGGGGGTGTTTGAACAACAGGAGCTTTTTGGTTTGGTCATTACAAAAGGCACACCTCAGTATCATGCCATTAATACTGGAATTCAAACCAGAGGGTGAAGAAAGATGTTAGTGGGAGGAAGCTGCAGGTTGGATCACGGAGCTTTTGCTGCAGCCTTAGGCACGTGTGTGAGCTCATACAGGCACTTACCTGGAAAACTGCAGTCCTTGGCCCCACAAAAAACTGAGTGTCCTTCCTTGGTTGAATTGTGCCCACACTCAGTAATGTGGGCTAGAAAAACCCTATGGAGGCAGCTAAGTGCTAATAGAGGGACTTTTGGAACCTACATGGAGTTTTCTGTCTGCAGATGAGAAGAGTATGAAGCAGTTTGTTGTGCTTGGCCTGGATATAGAATTGCAGCGATTTCAGTGTCAGTCAAAGTTGTAGTATACACTGAGGGTGCCAATTCTTGCAGTTCTTTCACAGGAAAAAGATTCTCCTGAGCAAAAGTGACAGTTGATCTCAGTGGGAGTCTTGTCTGGGAAGGAATCGTGGGATGTGTTTGCTTTGGTCAGATTAATTCACAAATTCTTTCTATTATACAATGGAGAAAAAAAAAAAAAGAAAACCAATCCCTGTGAAAGATGAAATGCTTTTCTTGAAAACCAGTTATTATAAATAAACAACAGTGCCAGAGAGGATCCTGCTGCTCTGCAACCTGAGGGCATCCTGCAGAGGAAGAACACCGCGCTCATCTACTGGAGCTGAGGGAATTCTGATGACCTTTTATTTAGTGTGAAATAAGGGATGACTGGAAAGTGACTCCTGTTGTGTTAAAATTCAGAATTTTTAACCCAAGCAATTATTTCTGTATTTCCTTAGGTGTTAAAGTTTAAGAAATTTCTAGTGGGAATGGGGTGGAGTCTGAAGTGTTTGTTTTGTGGGCAAAAAATAGAATTGTATTTTCACTGTGATTTTTAAAAAATCAAATGTGAACTGTAAACCTGAATGACCTGCAGCTGCTCCTGTCTCCCAGAGGATCCAACTGAGAAGCTGGCAAAATCCCTGTTGGGGGGTTGGTTTTGAAAGACTTAACAAAATCAGTATGTCCCTACAAAATGTTGTGGTTTGAAAGGATCAGCCTATCTACTGTTTTGTTTTCCTGGTTACACAAATAACCACAAATCATTTTGAAGTGAATGATTTGGGATTGGAGGGGGGATGATTACAGGCACTGCCAGACTGTTCCTAACCCAGGAGGGAAGAAGCAGCACAGGATCCCTACCCTCTGAGTCTGTCAGTGCATAACATTGAGATGGGTCTGATACTTTGATTTCTTTCACTTTAAAAAAAAAATTATAAATTATGAAAGACACCTACTTTTCAGGGCAAGGGGAAAAACCCAGTCAGAAGCAGCAAAACCCTATAATCAGGAATTGAATATCAGTTCTATAAAAACTGGGGTGCGTCATCCTAGAATTCAGACATGGCAGTTTTGATAAAAAGATTGCAAGTTTAATATTCCAGTTACGATGAGGAGAGTTGAATTGACAACAACATTCTGATGCTTTTTAAAAGGTTTCTGTGTATCCAGTTATTTTTATCCAAATAAAATTTCACTGTTGTGTCCCAGAGCATTCAGCCCAGCAGAAAGTGCTGCTGGAGCACAGTTCCAGCCCCTGCCATGGGCACAGACACCTCCCACTGTCCCAGGCTGCTCCAGGCCCTGTCCAGTCTGGCCTTGGGCACTGCCAGGGATCCAGGGGCAGCCACAGCTGCTCTGGGCACCCTGTGCCAGGGCCTGCCCACCCTCACAGGGAACAATTCCTTCCCAATATCCCATCTAACCCTGTCCTCTGGGAAGCCGTTCCCTGTGTCCTGTCCCTCCATGCCTTGTCCCCAGTCCCTCTTCAGCTCTCCTGGAGCCTCTTTAGGCCCTGAAAGGGGCTCTGAGCTCTCCCTGGATCCTTCTTCTCTCCAGGTGAGCATCCCCAGCTCTGCCAGGCTGGTTCCAGAACAGAGGGGCTCCAGCCCTCGGAGCAGCTCCAGGGCCTCTTCTGGATCTCTCCAGCAGCTCCATGTCCTTCTGGTGTTGCAGCCTGCAGATCTAGGGCAGCTCTGCAGCTATGTCAGAAGGTGTCTCTTGACCCTCTTCCCTCTGGGGATGCAGCATGGACGGAATACAGACCAACATCCATTCTGTAGGACAGCAAGGACACTTCCTTTTCTCCCTTTGAATACAGCATAGGCAGTTTAATGAGATGCAACACCAATCATCAAAGAAGTGAAGTGCAAAAATTTTATTTAAATATAAATTAGTGCTATTCTTACCTTGAGTTTAGTGACAAGGACACAAGCTGCACAGTAATTTTCCCTGCTAATGTGTAGAATCGTGGATTCTGTGGAAAAAGGAGGCTGTTCTACTCTAGCCCATCCTTGCAGGGAACACCAGGCCAGGGGAGAAGTGAAGGAGGGAGTGGCTTGGCTGGTGAATTCCTGCTGGAATTTGCATGGAGAATATCCTGTTGCAGGGCTTGGGCACTGCTGGGAGATCGCTTCCTTTGCTTATTAACCGCTCCAGAATCTGTTCAGATCCATTATCCAGCACTATCAGCTCTGTAATAAAGGAGTGGGAGTTGTTCCAGCGCCAGTAGTTCACTGGTAGGATTTAATTATTGTGAGATTAGCAAAGGGAAACACAGACACCAATTGTCTGTTATGCAACTTGTCTGCATTTAAAAATATACGTGTATTTCTGGAGCTCACCTTCTACCAGATATGTTTTCCAGATGTCAAATTTAAAAATCATTTTCCTCTCCTTACATTTTTCCACATTACCACTGTGGTGAGTGGCTGTTCTCAGAAGATTGCTTCCTGTCACATGGCATTTTAAGCCATTCCTGCTTAATGAAATGTGTAGGGACTTCTCTTTGGGAAAAATCATCCATATTCATCAACATTTTCTGACATAATCTCAGTAAAATGTAAGGGCTTCATTTGGGCAGGCTTGGCTCATTTTCATAACATAGTCTGAAATGCTGGGTTTGATTGCTACCTCATTTGCCACAGTGAAAATCAGGAGAAATCCTTTGGATTCAGTGGAGTTACAGAGCTGTGAGTAAGCCAAAGGCTGCGGCTGGCTTTAAGTACTTACAACCTTTGGTGTTGATCAGTAGAGAGCTCACAGGGTGCTCCTGGGTATCCCTGCTCTAGGGAAGCACCCTGGTCATGGCTGGAACAAGATGGGCTTTGAAGTCAAACAGTCATTTAGGTTGGGAAAAACTCCAAGATCACTTAGTCCAACCTGTGACTGATCACTAGCTTGTTAAGACCAGAGCACTGAGTGCCATGTCCAGCACTTCCAGGGATGGGGACTCCACCCCTCCCTGGGCAGCCCTGTCCCATGCTTGACCACCCTTTCATTCTTCCTGAGAATTCAAGTTGATGATCCCTTCTACACAAATAGGTTTGAAATAATATATGCATACCTGTGAATTACTCATTTTGAGATACAGTTTTTGTAAAAATTTATTCCCCTTTTCCAATGTTGGACTTCCCAAAGGTTAAATTTGTATCAGCAAAATCTGCAGAAAAAGAAATCTGTGATAAATTACAAAAAAAGTAGCTTTTTCTGGCCCAAGCTGGGATCAATTGCACATGAGAATAAGTCTTTAGTCCTTACTGTGGTGTTCAAGGCAAAGATAAAATATAGAAAGTGTGTCTGAAAATGGCCAAGGGTCAAGTGTTTGATGCAGTGTAATGGACTCCAGCTGCCGTCCAGGAGACAGCCCCTCCTGGGGAATGCTCTGGGGTGACGAATCCAGGCTGTCTCTGCAGGAGAGCTGGATGGGGAGAGCTGGATGGGGAGAGCTGGATGGGGAGAGCTGGATGGGAGAGTTGGATGGGGAGAGCTGGATGGGGAGAGCTGGATGGGAGAGCTGGATGGGGAGAGCTGGATGGGGAGAGCTGGATGGGAGAGCTGGATGGGGAGAGCTGGATGGGGAGAGCTGGATGGGGAGAGCTGGATGGGAGAGCTGGATGGGGAGAGCTGGATGGGGAGAGCTGGATGGGAGAGCTGGATGGGGAGAGCTGGATGGGGAGAGCTGGATGGGGAGGTTCATGGGAAAGGTGGACGCCTGCCAGCTCTTGGTGCTGAGGCAAAGAGCTCCCCAGAGGTTTTGGGAGAGTTGCAGTGAATTTGTTAATTCAGCACTGATCTGTCGCCTTCATTTCCCAACGCTCTATGCTATCTGGAGTGTAATAAAGGAACGTGCTTAAGCTCTTTAATTTTCCTGTGGCAAGTGACACCTCTTTCCCTGGGACTTGCACTCAGAGTGCGAGTGCAATCAGCACACTCGTGGTGTGGATTCAGATGTGGAGGTTGGGAAGGGAGAGAGAGGAGGAAGGTTTGGCATTCAAGCCAGGCTTGTTTCCTTTGTTACCACGAGCATTGAATTAATACACTAAGCCTGAGAGTCATTAAGATAAAGAACTAGCAGCTTTAATGAATATCTCCAGCTAGGCTGGAGCCTGCATGGAACTAATAAACCCAACATGCTTTGTGCAAAACCTGGGATGGACTCACTCGGAGATGTCTTTCCTTGAATTATTCCAGGGCTGTGGTTGGGAAAACAAAATTTGCTCTTTCCAAATCTCATGTATTATATCTCTAGCCTCCAGATTCCTTTCCTAATGGAAAAGTGTATGGATCTCTGTGTATGCAAGGAGTGAGGAGTGGGTGCCATCTGTGAGAAGTCTGCTACCTTCCCTTACTCTTTTGATAAGATGTCTGGACTTGGGGTGAAATACTGAATTTCATCATGTAAAACAAGGGTGGAAAATGAAAGTATGTGACATATGAAAATTCTATTAACAGAGGCTTTGAATGATACAAATGAGGAAAAACCCAGTTTCCTAACAAAGTGAGTTTCTCTAGACTCACTGTGGAAGCAGGAACAGCTGAGGGAGATAGTGCTGACTCAGGGAAAAAGCAGGACCAGTTTTTCCTGCTTTGTGTTATCTGGCTATCAGAGGCAGGGCAAAACCACACTGAAACCTGACTGGCTCACGTGTGCTCATATCTGCTGGCCCTTTATCCCTGATGGACTGTCCTGTGCGTCCATCCCTCACTGGGCGCACAGTCAAGGGGCCTCAATCAGCTGCAGCTCTGAGCCATAATAAAATCCCTTCCCTGCACTTCTAGCAACTAATAATTTTCCTTTTCCTTTTCCTTTTCCTTTTCCTTTTCCTTTTCCTTTTCCTTTTCCTTTTCCTTTTCCTTTTCCTTTTCCTTTTCCTTTTCCTTTTTTTCCTTTTCCTTTTCCTTCCTGTCCTTGCTGTGTGTAGGGCACACTAAAATCCCATCAAACTTGGTGTCAAATGCAGCACTACTGGACAGAGCTTTATTCTGAGGTAATTCCTGATGAATGCACTCTCACAGATCTGTCCTGCAGGCTGTGCCAAGGGGCTTTCAGGGAGTTTCCTGGTGAGGATGAGGGGCAGTGTGAGAGCCCAGGGTGTCCAGAGCCGGTGCTTGTGTGAGGCTGCAGGCACTGCAGCTCAGCAATTACCCAACTGCTGCCCTCTGCTCCAAAATGCTCACTGCTCACCCCATAATGGATGTTCAGCTGCACCACAGTTGTCAAATGGGGCACTGAGAGCACTATTGAAATCTGCAGGACAGCATAGTGGGGGTTCCCTTCACTCTGCTTGTGGGAGAAATTAAATGAAGATTCATCCTTCCTGCCAATGTCTTAATAATTATCTTCAACTTAACATAGTCCAATTCATTTTTTTCAGTGAAGAAGAAAAGAAATTGGCATAAGCATGATACCAGCCAGACAACGGAGGTCAAGCCTGTGCAGAATGGGAGCCAAGTGTTTATAAAAGAGCTGCGAAGTCGGACATTTCCAAGGTGGGTTTCGGTGTTGATGGGGTACAGGGGCAGTGAGTACAGGGGCAGTGAGTACAGGGTCCTGTGAGGCTGGGGATGGTCTGTGCTGGAAACACTGCAGAATATTGGTGACTAAATCAATGCTGTTTGATTGCAGATGTCCCAGGCTCTTCCCTTTTTCACATTTGTGCAGGTGTATTCAGATCTCCTCTCAGCTGAGCCCAGTGCCTGTGAATTCCCATAGATGCTGGGATTTGGGAAGGCAAAGGATCATGGAATCAGAGAATGGTTTGAATAGGAAGGGACCCTAAAGTCCGTCTTGTTCCACCCCTGCCATGGCCAGTGACACCTTCCACTACCCCATGTTGCTCCAAGCCCTGTCCAACCTGGCCTTGGGCACTGCCAGGGATCCAGGGGCAGCCCCAGCTGCTCTGGGCACCCTGTGCCAGGGCCTGCCCACCCTCACAGGGAACAATTCCTTTCAAACATTCAATCTAAGTCTCTCCTAGTTTAAAACTATTCTCCCTTGTCCTATCACTGTCTGCCTCTGGAGAAACTCACTCTTGCTGTTCTTTCTAAGTTCCCTTTAGGCATTGAAAGTGGCTCTAAGATCTCCCCAGAACCTTCTCTTCCCCAGGATGAACCAAAGTGTGTTGGCCCCTAGAACATCCACTTGTATAAGAAACTAACCCACTTATTGCATAGAATTCTCCAGTTCTTAAAATTCTAATGACTTTGCTGAAGTCTGGCCCCATCTTGGACAGAACAATGACAGGCTCAGTCACTGGGTGACAAAGGCTCTCTCACTGGGGTAATGAATGGTGCTAATTGTTAGGTGACATGTCCCACATGTTATTAGGCTGCTCCACAGCCATTTGTGAGAGTGATCATTTTTTTTTGGCTCTTAATGTAGGCTGTAGCCAAATAAATCCTTAATTATTAATAAGTAATTATTTTAGAAGAATCCTTGGAGACTGGCTAAGTAAACACAGAACTTCTTCCTTTTTATGGAGAATTTAATTTCACACTTTATTTAAGATACTAGTCTTAGGATGCTTAAAGGAAAAAACTGAAAACAATTAAAGTGTTCTGCAGCTTTTACAGATGTGTTTTGCTCAGTTCAGGATCCAGTATTTTTACTTGCCTGGTTATTTCCATTGGGGCCTGCAAGGTTTTTTATATTTGCCTTTTTTTTTTTTTTTTTTTTTTAATTTGTAATTTGACAGGTTGCACAGCTCATTGTAAGATAAGAAAGATTTATGGCCCAGCAAGACTGATTTCAGTAACCTCGGGTGGCATCTGAGACTGCAGTCACACATACAGTATCTCTGAGTCACTCCAAAATTGTTATAAATAATACAGCCCCCCATATTTCTCTTTGTTACTCATTAATGTGTGCATAAGAAAATCCTGCTGCCAAATGAAATCTCCTGAGACAGGAGGGTCTGTAGCACAAAGAAATGTCTACAAGATCCAGGACTCAGACACAAAGTCTTGTGGAGGAATTTTCTCCTCCAAAGCAAATGAATGGGATGTGCCGATGGGACAGATCAGGCCCCAGCACTCGGCACCCAGAGGCTGCTGGAGGGGACAGGGAGGTCAGACCAGGAGCATCACTGGTGACTCCCAGCACGAGGCAGGGACTGACAACCCCCAGCAAATGCTTGGGAGGGTCTCAGGTCACAAGGAACACTGAAGGGAGCAAAAAGGCAAAAAATATTATTCATGTCATCCTGTTCTAAAATGTTTGATACCAAAATAGTGCTGGAGTAGCAGGAGTAGCAGTGATAACAATTAAATTGATTATTCTCTGTGAGGGTGGGCAGGCCCTGGCACAGGGTGCCCAGAGCAGCTGGGGCTGCCCCTGGATCCCTGGCAGTGCCCAAGGCCAGGTTGCACAGGGCTTGGAGCAGCCTGGGACAGTGGAAGGTGTCCCTGCCACTTCAAAATGATCTGCAGAATACTTCCTGAGTACATTATTCGACTGCTTTAAAATTATTTGCAAAGCATATCTAGGGCCATTTATTTGAGACTGGGTAACATTTTTAACCTCATCTTCTTTAGAGTGAAACATTTAACATTAATTCTTTAACATTGATCACTGGTAGCTCGACTGATCCTACAGCTGAGGAAAATGGTCTTTTGCTTTAAGCTGTTATTTTAGGACTTCCCAGTAGTTGGAGCATGAGGCTCGAGCAATTGATGTTGCATGACTTTTTTGTGCCCTTCGTGCTTTGCAATAAATGGGGTTTTGGCTTATGTACCTAATTTGCGTATAGTTCCTTTTTCACGGTGTCTTCCTTTCAGCAGTGAAACACAGAACAAGAACATTCCAAACTCAGCGTGGAGCTCCTCGCCACTGAATCTGTGTTTGCTTTTGCAGTGCTGAAGACATAGTGGTGAAAGTGCCAGGCAGCCAGCTGACAGCAGAGTATTTGGAGGAGAAGGGCTTTTCAGAGCCCATCCTGGTCCCCAAGAAGGATGGGCTGGGCCTGGCTGTGCCTGCCCCCACCTTCTACGTCAGCGACGTCGAGAACTACGTTGGTGGGTACCTGGCATTGCAGTGCTTGGAGCTCAGCTGCTTTATAGAAATAATTAGTTGTATGGAAAACTGTAAAGTGCATTCTAAAATATTGTCTGTGCCGTGAGCTGTGCTGGTCTCAGTGCTTTTTATGTAGTGGGAGGTTGTAGTTAGCAATTAAGTCATTCTTGTTTTGTGTGGCAGCTTGGCAGTGAGGCTGAGCCAGCCAGCACTGCTCTCCACAGCTCTGCATAAGCAGTAACAGCCAAAGTAGTATCAAGGAATGGTTTTCCCAGGCACGTGACTACAGAAGCACCATTTGATAGGTATTTATGTATATGCAGGTCTTTCATGCATGTGTGTCTGTGTGGGTACATACATAAGCAACAGGGAGGATCCAAGGGCTGAAAAGGTCAGAAAATCAGAAGATTGAGATGTTTCTGGACAGGTTAACTCACCCTCAAGCATAGAAAAGGGGACAAGCCAGGCTGTCCATCAACCTGTCCTCTCCACTGAATTCATGTGCAGGGCCAGAACGGAGTGTTGATGTCACTGATGTCACCAAGCAGAAAGATTGCAAGATGAAGCTCAAGGAATTTGTGGATTACTACTACAGCACAAACAGGAAAAGGGTCTTAAATGTCACAAACCTGGAGTTCTCTGACACCAGGTAAGGGTCCAGCCTGCTACACAGTAATTACTACAGATTTATTTTAAATTATAATTTTTATTTAATTTATTATTTTTTATATAACATATTTCTATATAATAACATAGCTGTATACTATGCTGTGCTGCCCTATGTGTTTATTTTTGAACTACATTAATATTGCTTACATAGAATTATATATAAATTATAATTTTAAATTACTGAATCTCACACTGTGTCTGGGATATGTGGCTGGGTTCAGCCTCTGCCTTCCCCAGTGCTTTTCCTCCTTAGGGAAAGCTGTTTAGCAGCTTCTGGTTGCTCTGACTTCAGGTGTAGGGTGACAAGTCACTGGGTGTCCTTTGAGGAGAATAACTTTGGAATTTTGTTATAATTCTGTAATCCTACAGCATGTGTTCTAGTTCTGGTTTCAGTGCTTGTGCCAGGTAACCTGTGATCTGTCTGACAGCAGCTCAGGGTCAGGGTGATGCTGACTTCCCAGTGGCAGGCTGGAGGTGATGGTGCAGATCAGAGGGATCAGATACTGGGAATAAATTGCTCCCTGTGAGGGTGGGCAGGCCCTGGCACAGGGCAGCTGTGGCTGCCCCTGGATCCCTGGCAGTGTCCCCGGCCAGGTTGGACACTGGGGCTTGGAGCAGCCTGGGACAGTGGAAGGTGTCCCTGCCCAGGACTAGATGGGAATGAGATGGTCTTTAAGGTCCCTTCCAGCCCAAACCACCCTGTGATTCCATGATTAGCTGACACAAATGCTGAGGGCTTTGCCTGGTGCTCTCTGTAGCTGTGCTGCTGTAACTGAGCAGGGCTTTCCTGCCAGCAGTGGGCAGGGGCATCTCTGAGATACTGAACACCAAAAGCTGTGCAGGTTATTTTCACAGGCCCTGGATCCTTTAGGGTAGCTGATGCTTCCAGAAGGGAAGCATCAGGAAAAGGGAAAGATCTCTTTACACACAAACACACTACAGAGATGATGATGAATGTCAGCAGAAAAACAAAGAATGGTTGTTTTGGAAAGCATTCTGCTTCAGCACGAAGGCTGAAAAAAGAAGACAGGTGGATAAGGACAAGCTCATTTTTCCCAGGCATTCCCCTGATCCCCGTGGCTGGGATTTAGTGGCTCACCCCCATCACTGCAGAGAGCAGCTCTGCTCACTGCAGGTTTGAGACCACCGGGATTCTCAGCAGAGATTTTTTCAGCTTTCTGCCATTATCCCCAAATGATGGAATGTCTTTTTTCCTGCAGGACTGCTGCAGCTGTCGTTCATACTCTGCTAATCGAGACATAAGTAGCAAATATTTTATTTCTTAGCATAGACAGCGACAGTTTAATTGAATGCACAGCTCCATCTTCCCTGCCATGGAAATGGAATTATTGTCATTAGGGCTTGACACTGAGCACAATGACATGTGGGAGCATATAATATTGGCTTGAAGTGCAGATACTCTTACTGAGTGTCTAGCAGTGAATCTTCACCTCCTGCACTATCAGCCCAAATTTTGGACTATTTGAATAAAAAATTTATCACATTCTAGGATGAAACATTTAATATCTGGTTGTCATGCCACTGCATTGTCTTAGCTGTGATTATAGTATATGTTATGTATTTGACAAAAACACAATATATGAATGATATAAATAAATAAATAGGAACATATGTTCAGTGTGAATGAAGAGAATATTTTGTATAGATTTAAATACATATCCAGTAAGAGTATGTTCTTAATGTACATAAATATATTGATTAATATAAATTATAGAAATATGTATTATATACCTTATATTTAAAATATATTCACATTGTCAACCCAAATTGGACTTCTTCCTTCTTTTGAGCTTTTAATGTTATTTACTTAATCTAAATAAGACTGCTGATTTTCACCATCAGATCAGGAGTTATTTATCTACAAGCATTAATGTTGTTGCTATTTGGATTATTAATATTAAGCTTGACTTGCTAATTTTTATGGTTTACCAGTGGATTTCTGTCCAAGTGCACACATTTCACTTTCTGTTCTGGAGGGGGCTGGGAAGGTGACTGTGATCACAGCAAGGTTGGTCCCTGAGCCTGCGTAGCAGGGGCTGGAAAACTACAACCAGCACATATTTGATCATAGATGATACTGCTGAAAGAAGGCAAAGGATTGTTGTTAAGTCATCACACTTAAAAAACCTTAAATCTCTGTCTGTAAACAGTTTTCCCTAATTTTCTGAATGAAGAGCAGTTCCACTGCCACAAGAGGAGCTGCTCCAGTTTGCAATGCAAGTATTTGTCACACTTGCTTCTTGCAGTACCAGGGTCCTGGTGCTCTGTTTTAAAAGCTGCCTGTCTCTTCTCCACTCTCTCTGTAAGGATGTCCAGCTTTGTAGAGCCTCCTGATATTGTTAAGAAGCTGTCCTGGGTGGAAAATTATTGGCCTGACGATGCTCTGCTGGCTAAACCCAAAGTGACCAAGTACTGCCTGATCTGCGTGAAGGACAGCTACACTGACTTTCACATAGACTCTGGGGGGGCTTCTGCCTGGTACCATGTGCTGAAGGTGAGGGACCCTGGCTTTCGGGTGTAGCTAGTAACAAACTCAATTTTATCCACAAAGACCATCAGAGAATTCTCTCCAAAATTCAGCTCTCAGGTTTTTTTGTCATTGTCCTGTTGTATCTGGGCCTTAACTGCTCTGAGTGCCTTCCCAGAGGTGCCAGGGTCTCCCGAGTGAGAAAGCACTTGGAGCATGGAAGTCCTCTGTGTATTTTCTCTCTGTTAACATTTTAATATTTGTTTAGTGCCTTCTGCACATACATTACTCTAGGCCTTAAAGATATCACGTCCTATTTTTGCAGTGTGATGGAACCTGGCACTGTAAACCTTTTGTACCATCACCTCCCACAAATCTGAGCAGATGTGGTCAGGTGTGATTTAATTATTTCAGACCTTCTGTAAAAAGTTGACTAATTAATTTTATTTAAATACTGCCAAAATACACATACATGTATATTTAGATAACTATTTGTGTGTGTGTGTGTGTGTGTGTGCGCCAGTGCAATGTTGTTTGATTTGGCTGCTTATTGCTAATTTTATATTTCTAATTCAGGGAGAAAAGATCTTTTATCTCATCAAACCAGCCTCTGCAAATATTTCTCTGTATGAGCGCTGGCAGTCAGCAGCAAATCACAGTGAGATGTTTTTTGCAGACCAAGTAGATAAATGTTACAAATGCACCGTTAAACAAGGCCAGACACTCTTCATTCCATCAGGTGAGCAGGTGGGGGAGGAGAGCTTTCCTCATGCTTTAGAGTAGCACATCCAAAATGCCAGAGGAGTGGGATTCGACAACTCACTCTGACAAAGTACGGAGTCTAATTCTCAGTAGAAATTTTATTTCATGTGCTTAGAAACCAAACAAATCAGAACTTTTACTCCTTTCTATTAATATTTTAGCAGCCTTTTAAAAGTTAAACTAGTAGGGCGAGTGTTCCACTCATGGTCTAGCTGGGTTGTAGTAACTCATGAGTTCTCTTTCTGCATCCACCATGTCATTGGTGCTTTCTGACACCTAACAGACAATTTACATTGAGTGAATTTGACCATGCATTCTGACCATGACACCCCCAAATCCTTGTCACAGACATTAATCTCCTGTGACACTCAGGGACTACAGGTCACTGTGTGTGAGTAGATTCTTGCATCAAAGGTTTACACACTTGAATTTTACGTTGGGTATAAGAAGTGGAAAGTAGGTGTTTTTCTTATGACTATCTGTGGAGCAGATGGTGGAACAAACACAGGGCAGTTTATAATAGAGATTCACTAACTTGTGTAGATTTTTGTATGGAAATATATGTTTGGAAAACACCTGATTCTGGTGTTCAAAGTCCTGGTTTCAGGTCTTTGTGGAGACAGGAAAGCAGCTGCCATTATGCAGCAAAACAAAGAAGGGACCAGAGGCATCTTTGTTCAAAGTGTGTGTAGTTCTGGGGCTGGGCTGTGTGGGTACCTGTGGAGCAAGGTGCTCAGTGAAGTGTAGACATCACTTGGGACTGAAGTCTATGCTAATGGCCTTCAACTTCTTGTCTTGAGGACTCTTCTCTCTCTTTTAGGCTGGATTTATGCAACTCTAACACCAGTAGACTGCCTGGCCTTTGCAGGACATTTTCTACACAGTCTAAGCGTGGAAATGCAGATGAGGTAATCTGTCTTTAAAATCTAATGTTACGTAGAGCTCATTTTTTAATAAATCAATAATAATGAATCACTGAGAGTAATGCTGGTGTAGCTCTTGGGCAGTCTTGGCTGGTGCATCCATCTTTGTCTTCTCTGACTGTGTTCCCTCATGCTGACTTATCCCGAGCTGTCCTTACCCCTGTGGATAATGCATGGGAGGATGCCTGAGGTGCCTGGATTGATGTGGCCACATCCTGAAGGCAGAACGGTTACACACTGCCTGGAGTTTTACCCTGGCACCTGCCACTTGCTGCTGGAGCAGCCCGCACCTGCTCAGCTGGGCTCTTTGCCCAGTGTAAAACAATGCAATGAGTTCTTTACTGATTCTGGGCAAATAATGCAATAAAACCATCATACATCTGTATCTCAGTATTTTACCAGTGCCGTCATGTTTTGCTTTTGGCCTGAGGCCAGCCTGCTTAGCAGCAGGACAAAGAAGGGACCCACTGCGAAGTGGCCCTGGCACTTCTGTGACACACTCGTGCTCTGTCATGCTGAGTTTCCTGTGGCTTTGTCTTGCAGGGCATATGAAGTAGAAAGGCGATTGAAAATTGTCAGTCTGACCCAGTTTCCCAACTTCGAAACGGCGTGTTGGTATATGGGGAAGCATCTACTAGAGAAATTCAAAGGTAAAACTGCCTTTCCTTGCCCGCCCTGATGGCTCAGCTTTGGGATCTGAGGACAGTTACCCTGAATTTCAGCAGCCATAACTGACAGGAGCACAGGGTGGGAAGGCTCAGCTGGATTTGGGACACAGTAAAAGCACTGCTTATTACCATCAGGTTGTAGTAGGGATTCATTTGTGGGGATCAACTCTCAAAGAGTTAACTTCAGCTTTCCCAGTTACAGTTTTCAAATGAAGTGCTTTCTGTAAACAACTGTAGCTGTCAGTGGTTGAATGACACTGGTTTTTTTTCTGCTTAGGTTTGCATAAAGCTGGACAACAACCTCCTGCTCATCTCCTTCAGGGAGCAAAGATTCTCAATGGTGCTTTCAGGTCATGGACTAAAAAACAGGTAGGAGAGGCAGCCTGGATTAATATTATGCGTTTGTCAGTTGCTGGAGCAGAGAGGAAATTCTGGAACAAAGAGCATCATTGCAAAACATCCAATTCTAAGATGCCAAAGAGAAGGAATTGGGAGAACGAGGGGGTGAGCAAAGTGGTGTTGCAGTTGTGAAAATGAAATAATATCTGAAAAAAGATGATTGACTTTGTTGGTCTCTCAGGACAACTTGTTACAATAACATTCAGAACAGGAAAAAACCCCTTTTTTTCTTATTTGAATGTCTAATGCAGTCAAGATTGATTGAAATACATAGGAAAAAATACAGACAAGTCACTTCAAGAGGTTTTTTTTTTTTTATTTTTGAAGAAAACATGCACAGAAACAGCAATTTGGCTTTGTTGTGTTTTAGGCTTTAGCAGAGCATGAAGATGAACTACCAGAAAACTTCAAACCAGCACAACTTATCAAGGACCTTGCCAAAGAAATAAGATTAAGTGAGGTTTGTGCTGTTTTTATAATATTTACTGTATTTGGAGTCCAGGCTATAAAATGCATGGAGGTATCACCCATTGAGTGTGGTACCAAATCCTGCTGGGTGGAGACGTGTGACAGCAAAAGGTGACCACAGCTGGCTCATCTCCTTCAGGATGACATTGTGCTGCATTCCAGCCTGCTCCTAACCACATCCAGAGACCTCAAAACTGAAACCTATCATGTCCTTTGATCCTCTTTGATGTAGTATTTAAGTTTTCTGATTGTCAGAATAGCAAGTTAAGCAGAAAATCATTTCTTTTTAATTAGTCAGTGTTAATTTTAATTGGGCAGCTATTTTACTGCTAATTTTTCCTGAGGGCATGAAATGTGATTCTGCTATATTTATCACATTAGAACTAAATGGAAAGGGTTTTGCTCAAGCTGATCAGCATATTAAGCAGAAGGCTGTTCTTTTTATCCATCCTGTGTGGACAGGCTGCGTGATGGTACAACCCAGTGAGGGTTACATTCCCTACCAAGCCTCTGGAGTTACTGCAGGCCAGGCTTGAGGAATGTGAGGGTGGGAACTGGGGGTGGGGATTGATGAGCAGAGTGTTATTGTGGCCTTGATGGGATCTTCATTCCTCGGTCAGACTGACCTATGCTGCAGATCCCCTCCACCACATCTTTGGGCATCCCTGGGGTTGTTTCCCCATCTAGCGGAGGGAGTTTCAAAAGCAGGGCAGGTGTGTCTGAACACCTTGTGCTTTGTGCCAAACCACAGAATGCTTCAAAGGCCAGCAAAGCAGACACCAGTGCCAACCCCGCAGCCGAGGAGATCTGTCCTGTGGAGAAGGAAGAGGCTCCGTCACCCGTCCAAGTCACTCCTCTGCCCCCACCTCTAGAAAAGCTTCCTAAAAAAAAGACTCCCAAAACTGTGAAAACCCCCAAACAACTCAAGCCATCCAAACCCCCGAAGACTCCCAAACCCTCCAAACCTCCCAAAACACCGAAAGTGAAGGGAGAAGGCAAAAAGAAAGGAAAGAAAGTGAAGGAGAGCCCACCACCAGCCATCCCCAACCTCGACCTGCTGGAAGCACACACGAAGGAGGCTCTGACCAAGATCGAGACACCAAAGAAGGGGAAGGTGGGTCGTGTTTTAACCTCTCCCTCTTCTCCCACCCTCAGAGAGATAAAATCCCTCTATAAGTTTCATGCAAAAAGTAGTATGTGCAGTACATTGTGAAAGCCTGGCTCTGCAGAAGCAAAGGAATGGTTTGTAACTGCTGGCTCATTGCCCTTCTCTTACCCAGCTGCTGGGTTTGATTTGACTCTTTGCTGGTTATTCATTGATGTGGAGCCTCCCAGAAACCCACTGCTATCAAAAGGTGTCAGTGGTGAAAGAACTTGTTTCTAAAGTATCTCATTTGCTTGAAATGTTACTCTAGAATGAGTGACTGAAACAGAATAGTAGTTTTCTTCCACTTTTACCCACGTAGAAACTTGTCAAGTTTCTTTTTTGATATCCTTTAGTTCTGGTGCCCTGTAATTCGGCATGAATTTTGCTACAGATTTCAGTGGGCACCAGGATCCATCAAGGCACTGATAGAGGAGTGGTTGTATGCTGTTTGTGAAGAAATATCCATAAACCTTTCCTAAAATGTTTCTGAAGTTCTAAGAGTCTGTGTGCAGTTTGTGAAACCTGTCATGGGGTGACGGAGAGGGAGAGGAGAGTATTGGTGTATCAAGGAGAACTGCAGCTGCTGTTCTGCATGCTCTGAAGGAGCAAAATTTGATTGAACTTCAATTTGGGATTCAAAAAGAATAAATGAGAGTTTTCAAAAATATGTCATGTTATTTCCCAGTTAAAGCCCGTGTTTCTGACATGCCAACACTCCATCTTCATTCAGAGGACTTTTTCCTGACTTTTTTCCCAGGCTGCAAAGAATGTTTTAAGTGTTCCCAATAAGGAATCTGCGAACAAGCAGAATGAGGTGGAGAAATTTGAAGTTCGAGAGCAAAGTAAAAGCAAAACAGAAGCCAAATGGAAATACAAGGTGATGGCTCCTGTTAAATTCTGCCGCATGTTGATAAGCCAAGGGTTGGGAATTGTTTGTGGCTCTGCCCAAGCGGAGAGAACAAGGCACCAATTTTCAGTTCCCAAAGAAAAGAAAATAAAGCAGGAAATAATCAATTAATCCCTGATAAAGGAAGAGGGGCTGGATGGATTCTTCAAAAGCATGTGCTTTTTCACCACGCACCAATGACATGGTTCAGTGTTGATTCCTTTTGTGATCCTTGCTCTGACACCGTCCTACTAATTTAAGTCTAAAATCAATAACTAATGAGAAATCAACAACTACCTAATAGCTAATAATCAATAACTAATTTTAATGGCATAAAATTAGAGTTAATGAAATCTGAATTATGCCCTAGGGATTAAAAGCTCGCCCTTCTTCAGGGCTAATGCAGGGTGAGTGAAATTCACTCACAGAATAGAACATTTTGTCTGCAGAGAAAATTTAATAGGATTTTTAGTAAGGGAAAATTGAACAGGCTTAGATTCTGAGGGTACCTGGGAAGATGGAACATAAAGGACTCATTTAACTGATTTATTTATTTTGTTTTGGTCTTTTGCCTTTCAGAACAGTAAACCTGATTCACTTCTAAAAATGGAAGAGGAACACAAATCAGAAAAGACGCCTTTATCAGGAAATAAAGACAACAAATTCACATTCTCTTTCTCTAATAAGAAGTTGCTTGGGTAAGTAAAAATATGACAACATACATCAACTAAAAAAGGAAATTGAAAGGTCATTTTATTTTGTATTTTTTATACAAGATGATGAAAACCTGCCTTTCTGGTCAATGTAGAAAATACCCTATCATTAAAACTTCTTCCAGTGCTCTAGTCAGAGTCCTGTTTTGAGACATAAGTCGTAGGTTCAGAAATGTGTTTGTAAGATGATTCTAGTTGCTTTGGCACCCCTGAAGGAATTCAGTTTGACTGAGATTTCTGCATAGAGATACTAATTGTCTGTCACGTCGCAAGCTGCTTTCTACTCAGAGTGTTGTTACTGATTTGTAAATACTTTTTTTTCAGTTCAAAGGGAGTCAAAACTCATCTGAATACCAGTGTGTTTGGGTCACTGCAGAATTTTAAAGAGGACAAAGCCAAACCTGTACGGGATGAATATGAATATGTGTCAGATGACGGTGAACTAAAAATCGATGAGTTTCCAATCAGAAGAAAGAAAAACACTGCAAAAAGAGAACTGCCCTGTAAGGATATTTCCTGGTTTATCTTTATCTGCTCAACAAAGTCTTAGGTGGTGATTGTCCAAAACAATCAATATAGTCTTTAAAATCTATGTGATTTAGAATAAAGAAAGCCATGTCCTACCTGTCAGTCAAATGTGAGTGGAGTAGGAAGGCTGGTTTTTGAAGGGAAAAAAAAACGTGACTTTTTGTTTCTTTTTATTTATCCAGTTTTATCAGATAAAAAGGAAGCCCTGCATCACACTCCTATTAAGAAGCCAAAGGTGGAGTCGGTACCATACAAGGTATGAGGTTATTGTACCTTCACAAGGAGACACTCCTAGATCATGAGGTTCTTTAAAGACCTTTCCAACGCTAACCATTCTGTGATTCTCTTCCTGTGATATAGAAACTCAAATGTTTGTTTTGTGCTACTTGGCAGAGCCTCTCTGCCCATTATGGGCTGAGATCTAGAATATTCCTAACCCAGGTGAGCCCAGCCCAGCCCAGCCCCTGCAGTGTCAGTGAGCCTGGGTGGAGCTCATCTGCAGGATGGGACAACCCAGGTGTGAGCGTGCCCTGTGTCTGAAGCTCAGTGCTGGAAATCAAATTACATTAAAATTAAATGTTTTGCCCTACTGTGGTTAATGCAGATTCATATTATAATACCAGAATAAGTCAGAAAAAGCAAAATAGTTTGTTAAGACAGAACCAAAGATACCCAGAGTGTTTGGCCTTCAGTACTACGGAGTTCTTTTCACCCTGTTTTGTGTCTGGGACATCCAGGAGGAAGTACAGACCTCTGTCTGAGTCAGTACCTGAGGTCTGGGGTGTCTCCCTGTGCAGGAGCCTGAGGGGGGAGTCCCTGGAGACAGGACTAGCACCCCAAGCAATAAGGGCTGGTGCTGTAGCAGCCTGAAAGCAGGGCAGAAAGGGGGAAGAACTTGTTTTCTTAAGCACCTGACTACAGTGCCTAGAAATCTCAGCCCCAGAGAGAGGGCCAGATGTAGGCAGCTCCCTTCCAGAGCCTGACATGACACTATTGTACACGTCTGTCCCATTCCTTTGCCTGATCCTCCCAGTCTCCTGCTGTGGGGATGGAAACACCACTGTTAAAGGGAATTGATTCCATGAACAGGATCAGATCTCAAAGCTTTGGATGGGAAAAGAAAAACTTACCATGCCTACAGGCTACAAGGAAATGGATTTTTACCATGCACTTGGTTTTGTGGTGTTTTTTGTTGTTTTGTTGTTTGGTTTTTTTTTTGTTTTCTTTTTGTTTGGTTGGTTGGTTTTTTTTAAAGAAAGCAAATTCCAAAGGCTAGTCCTGTGTCTTTGGAGGAGAAGCAGGCTGCAAAAATCACTGTGCTGTTCTTGGGGACCAGCTCAGTGAGTTTCTACCTTTTTTAGCCCTTTCCTTGTTTTTGCAGAGCGAGGACTCATCAGATGAAGATTTGCTTCACATTGACACAGAGGCAAAGCCAGGACGCAATTCCAAAGTAAAGAAAGAGAGTGGAAGTTCAGCAGGAATTCTTGATCTTTTGCAGGCAAGCAAGGAAGTTGGGGGTTTAGAGTATAACACCAACAGGTACGCACCAGGGGATGCTTTTCCCTCTTACCTGTGAACAAAATTGCCCTTTTGTGGTTGTGTGTGAGTGAGAAGGAATTTTGCAGCTTGGTAACTGCTTTTTCTCCAGTAAGCAAAATTTTCCTTTATCCTGTGATCTGGAGGGAGAGGGAGGAAAGATTTTGGTAGTATAATTTGAACAAATAGAGGACTTCACATCTGTAGATGCTGAAGATCAGTTTTAGCAATAATACTGTAATAGATGAATGATTCAAAAGAAGGAGAGAGTTCAGTGACTGCATCTTGAGGGTGGGAATTAAGGTTTTTAATGTAGTGAGATTGTAATAAAGTTATCTGAATGGTCAGCATTTCTCCCATAAGGAACTCTAAGGTGCCACAAATACCAGGTGCTTGAAAGAAGGATATAGGAAACTGTCTGCTCTCCCTGGCCCCACTCCCCCACCTCCCTGTCCCCCTCCCTCCCTCCCTCCCTCCCATCTGTGGTTATCATTCTTCTTCCCACCATAAAATAAGGCATGGGGAAAAAAAGCACACTCTTTCGTGGGCACTTCTGTACCTGAAATGGAAATGTCTGCCTGGGCTTAGTGGTGTCTTAATGGAACATTGAAACTGACACTGGATGTTTTGGGCTATGGCCAGTAAGGTACAGCACCAGCTCCTTCAGTGATCCAAACAGTGAGTGGTGGAAGGAAATAATCACATTAATACTTGTCTGCTTGACCATCCCTGTGACTTCCTTTTCCATTCTGCATTATGGTCCATAATGGGATGAGTGTTTATGTTGATTTTACA
This sequence comes from Anomalospiza imberbis, assembly GCF_031753505.1. Taxonomy (NCBI): domain Eukaryota; kingdom Metazoa; phylum Chordata; class Aves; order Passeriformes; family Viduidae; genus Anomalospiza; species Anomalospiza imberbis. The sequence continues at coordinate 590,092 of NC_089691.1, forward strand.
GTTACATTTTGACATGTGATTAGACACATCAAAAAGTAGTTAGGTGTGTCTGACGCTGTAATAAAGTTGCCTGGTTAATAAAACTCCCATGCTGGAAGTTTGGTATAAAAAAAGAAAAATTATCAACTATTATAAGAACTTAAAGAAATCCTCCTTGGGCCTGTGTACACTGCTGGCCATTCTGTGGATAACACTGCTCACTGCATGCTTTGAAATGGTCCTTGACAATTGTCTGCCTTGCTTGGGGTGCGTTTTGCTGTCTGCAAGGGGTTAAACCAGAATAGAGGTTAAACTCAGGCCTTTTCCCCCTCAGCCTGGGCGCTGAACCCAGGGTGTTTGAAGGCTTTGTGGTTTCTGAAATCAAAGTCCCACCCCAGACTCAGCTGAGTTACTGCTCTGTGTGGGGTGGTTTAGTGGGAATGTGTCATATCAATGCTGGCTCTGGGATAAACACTGGGTTTTGGCAGTGTGTGCTGCATCTTAATTGGAAAAAGCCCCTGGTAAATGTAATTACTGTGTTTCATATCATAATTACACTTGGCTTTTCAAAGGGCCATAACGTGGTCTTTTTGAAAATAAATCAGAAGAAACATGATATGCAAACACACTGTGTCACAGCATGAGGCCAGTGCGGTCATGTCTGACTCTCAGGAACAATTCCCACCTTTCTCTGCTTGCAGGGCAGATGAAGGGTAGGGAACGTGTGTATTTATAGATCTGTATGTGTAAATTGTGGGTGCTGTGGAGCAGCCCTATGTCAGTGTGGGATCTCCTCCCACACAAGCAGTCAGTGCCTGCATCCCTGTCAGACCAGTGCTGGATTCCCAGTCACTGGGAAGCAGGTCAGGGCTTTTTGTGATAGTGGCCTTATCTGAACCATGGCAAGCCTTATTCTGTAAAATACTGAGCTGTCACTAGCAGCTGGCCACCCCAGAGGCCCTGATGGCATTACCAAGAGTGCCCTAGAGAGCTGCAGCTCAACTGTGTGTATCAGCAAGACATGGAGAGGGAAGGACAGAGTTCCTGCAGAACGGCTGCTGTGAGTGTGGGAGCAGGCTGAAAGAACTGAAATGGAATATGCAAAAAGCTTGGAGGGCTGGTCATCACCTGATCTTGAAAGGAGCAAAATTACTTGTGGCCAGGTCTGACTCAAAAATGGAAGAAAACACTGGGTTTGTACTTGAAATTGTTGGAGTTCTTTAGTTTTATACAACTGTGAGTTCTCCAGAGCCACTGCTCAATCAGTAAGTGAAATATAAGTAAGTAAGTGATATCAATATTTCACTCTGCTGAATTATTATAAATTCATTTTCTAAATATGAGGATATAGGTAGGAGACTCAGTAATTCCCAATGGAAGGAAGGAGATGATCTGCCTAGAAAGGGTGAGAGAGATGGCAGTGGTAGAGTTGGTGGTGAAGAGCAAGGCACCAGCTCCCTACACAATATCCTGCACGATGGAGGGTGCTGGGATCATTCCTGTGCCCTGCTCACTGAGGAGGTAAAACCTGAGTCCATCAGTGCTTGTTCCTGTCCCCAGCACAGCTGTTTGCCTGCTCCACCTGCCCTGGGACATGCCAGGAGCAGAATGGCTAACCTGGGTACCACAGTCCCCCTGAGCCTCCTTTTCTCAGACTGAGCCCCTTTCCCATCTCCCTCAGCCGCTCCTGGTGCTCCAGCCCTTTCTCCAGGTCTGCTCCCTTCTCTGGACATGCCCCAGCCCCTCAATGTCCTTCTTGTCATGAGGAGCCCCAGACTGACCCAGGATTCCAGGTTGGGCTGCAGCGGTACCAGCACAGGGGACGGGCACTGCCTGCTGCCACACCAGGGCTGCCACAAGCGAGGTGAAGGCACAAACCACTGCCAGCATGTCTGTTAGAGTGTCCTCCTCTCTGTGCACCCACAACAGCAGCTGTCACCCCGAGGACATGACAACAAGGCTGCTGGGCTGGAGGCAGGTCTGAGCTATCCCCCAGTGCCACCTCCACGGTGTCTGGAGATGCCTGTGGGGATAGAGCAGGGGCAGAAGCACTTTGGCCGCTTTGTTCCTGCTCCAATACTCTGAAAATGTTTTTTTTAAGCCATAATTGTAACTCACTGATAGTTTACTTTCATAAATGTGTTTTTTTAAAAATCATTGCTGAAGGTATAGAAAGGGGATATGGCTCTTCCAGAGCTTCAAAATTGCTTCCTGAGTCTTCTTGAATCTTTTTTTGGATTAGAAAGCTGAAAAACTCCTGATGGAAGCACACCAGGCACATACCCTAATGAGAAACACTCTGCCCCATGTGCAACTCTGAGACATTTCCCCCTCTTCAGGTTGGTGTTTGAGTCTCAGAACCACTGGTTTTGATCATATCCCACATTTATTTGTTGAAGTTTGTGTTGCTTAAGGCAGTTCCTCTCTGATTTGCCCATTTAGTGGTCAGTATTTGATGGTCTGTTTGCAGTGTTTTGAGAGTCCAGTGTTTGGAAAAACAGTTCAGGGGAAAAGGCTGGAATAAAATATGATAATTCCTTGTAGATGATGCAAAATATTTCTTTGCTGGGGAGAAGGCAGAGGAGAAGGCATGATATTGGATGGATTTAAATGGCTCTTTCCTAAATAAGTTTTTTTATGTTCTTCTGTTTGTTGAGTTCTGAATTAGTCTTAACTCATTTTCAGGATTATGACTAAATGCCATTAGTGACCAGAAACTTCCCTTATGGTCTTGTACATTACTCTATTCAGAGCCCGGATTAAGCTCAAGTAGGAGAAAGTGACATGGTGCTGGTTATTTTCTTGTATGTTTGTGGCTTCTATTGCACAACAAATGTATAACAAGTGTAACAAATATTATTGCCACAACAAGGTTTATTTTGCATTTCACTACTTGCTCAAACTTCAAATTTCTGGAAATACTGGATGGTGTGTTCTGCCAGTCTCAGCATGAATTTCCAGCAGCTCCTGGAGTGGTGACAGCCCGTGATGTGAACTGGGACCAAAAACTTCCAGGCAGTTTTGAGCAGAGCCCTGCGTGACATCCCCCACCAGTGCTGATGCATAAGCTCTCCTTTTACAGGAGCTGATAGTGTAGATTATAAATAATACTATTAAAATATGATGAGGAGGAGGAGGATGACTTTGTAGTAGAGAAAAATAACATTATGATAGATAGATAGATAGATAGATAGATAGATAGATAGATATTAAGGATGATGATCATGTGGAGGAGAAGGAGGAGGAGGAGGATGATGATGATAGTATGGCATAGAGACACTGCTCTGTCAGGGATTCTGCTGTGGGCTTTGGGAAGTTTGCTGAGCTGTGCCCAGAGTACTGACAGCCCCAGGGATCTGCCCACATCTCCCTAGCTCCTGGGCCATCACCCCCACATCTAAGGTGCTCTTTGTGGTATTCCTGTCCCATAAAATTTCCCACTGGCCCTGTTGGTATGTGCAGCTGCTCAGAAGAATCAGGGGGTCTCTCCTAGCACAACTGCCTGGCAGGAGCGAGCTGCCTGTGAGGGGTTGGTGTTTCTGGAATCACTAAGTGCTCTGGCATCTCTCCCTGTGCCCGACAGCCAGCCACCTGCCTCCCCCAGCACACAGGAAGCCATCCAGGGCATGCTCTCCATGGCAAACCTCCAGGCCTCAGAGTCCTGCCTGCAGACATCGTGGGGCACCAATCAGTCGAAAAACAACTCCTTCTCCACACAAAACCTGAAGAAAACTGGTGGTGGTGGCAACAAAACCGCTGGGAAACGGCTGCTGAAGAAAAGCACAAAGAACAGCATCGACATTGAGGATTACGATGAGGACCAGGACCACTTGGATGCCTGTTTTAAGGACTCGGATTATGGTGAGTAGGAGGGAAGCAGAGTGAGGGTGTGCCTGGGGCTGCATGGACACGTGTGTGCCTGTTGGTGAATGTCCCTTTGCTTGTGGGTGCTTCTGCCTGCTCTGCCACCCTGGGATCGGCTGGGTGTGCGCAGGAGCAGTGCAAGGAACAGGGACCTGCACACTAAATGGAGCAAAGGCATGGGACAGCAGACTGGCTGCAGAGCCCAGGGTCACACATCCATCCAGGCAGGCTGGATTTGAGGCATGGCACAAAACTTATTTTTTGAGAAGCAAAAACTGTTTTTTGAGAGAAACTCTCAAGAAACATGGAGAGCCCCCAAAACTGCAGCAGTCAACCCAGAAACAGGGGACTGTCCCAGAAATGTGGGTCAGGTGCTGCTACTTGTGACAGAAATGTCCTTGTCTGCACAGTAGCAATTAAACCTCCAGCTGAGAGGAGTGAGAAGTTGAACTTGTACATGGAAAAGGGATCTAATGCCGTTTTGAGTTATGGCAGAAAAGGCAAGCATCTGCAGCAGAAATGCGCACAAAGAGAGTTTACAGCAGTTACATCAGTTCTGCCATAATTATCATGGAATCAGAGAGTGGTTTAGGTTGGAAGGGACCTTCAAGGGCCATCTAGTTCCATCCTCTGCCATGGGCAGGAACACTTTCCACTAGATCAAGTTGCTCCAAGCCCTGTCCAGCCTGGCCTTGGGCACTTGCAGAGATGGAGCAGCCACAGCTTTACTGTGCAACCAAGTTGGGCTCAATGATTCTTGTGGCTCCCTTGCAGCTCAGGATATTCTGTGATTAAAGAGGAATACAGAGAGCCAGTCACAGTTTAATGACAGCAGCTCCCAATAGTAATGTGTGGATGAGAGCAGAGGAAAGTGCCCTGAGTGTCACAGCTGTGACAGAAGTGCTCAATGGCACTTCTGGGGATCATCCAGCTGTGCTGCCTGTGGTCACTGCACCTGGACAGAACAAGGGTCCTCTGTGCTGTTTCCTAAACTGAAACTCTTGCTTTTGTTTCCTACTGTAGTTTACCCTTCTCTCGAATCAGATGAAGATAATCCAGTATTCAAGTCCCGATCAAAGAAAAGGAAAAGTTCAGATGATGCCCCTTACAGTCCGACGGGTAAGTCAAGGTGGTCTGTGCTGCCCAGACTCAGGCTAAGTCATGCAAATTTCTAAATTTTTCAAGGAGTGTGGAAACTGTCGCACACAATTAGTGATTTATTTATCACGTGAAGGATTAACCCTTTCCAGGGCAGTGGGAGGTGATCCAGGCGCTGGGATTCCTGCCAAGCAGTTTTAGCTTTCCTCCTGCAATCAGCTGGCATGAGAAAGTAATTCCTTGGTTGGTTTATTTTTCCTCACAGTCTTAGTAATAGATCATTAGGTTGCCACCTTAGCAGTGGTGTAACAGTGAATCAAGCTCTGGACAGCTGAGTTGCTGTGGATTTCAGGTGTTGACTGTGGGTATAGTGAGAGAGAGCAGGTTCAGCCGAAGCTCATAATCTGGAAGGGTTTGGTCTGCCCTGGGTTTGTTGGAGCTCACCGGGGGTAGTGACAGGCAAGAGGGCCCCTAGACCTCTTTGACCCCTGTAGCCCATGAGCAGGGCACCCTCTGTGTGTGCTGTGTGTGACAAGCAGCCCAGGCCTCATCAGCTTGTGGCCCTGCATGTCCTCCCCCGGTTGCAGGTGAGCATTGTCACTTTGGAAATAACACTCATAATCCAGGATGTGGGCACAAACCTGCATGGCTTTGGCTTCAGGTGGCTGTGGAGCTGCTCAGCTGTATGACATCTCTATCAGCAGCTTCTGCCCATGCCACTGTGCCCAGGGGCTGTTGGCGCTTGTGCCTTCACTCGTACCTGGAGAAGGGAAGGGCAGAGGCTGTCTCCATCTCTCCTGGCTGAGCAGGGCAGAGCGTGCTGCACTGTGGTGGCTGTGCTGCTCCCACAGGCACATTCCTGCCCCTCACCTGTCTCTGCTCTCCTTGCAGCACGAGTTGGCCCCTCGGTGCCCCGGCAGGACAGACCGGTGCGAGAAGGCACGAGAGTCGCCTCCATCGAAACTGGACTTGCCGCTGCCGCTGCCAAGCTGTCACAGCAGGTGAGAGGCTGCCTGGAGAGTAGGAGCTGTCAGGAAAGGAGAGCCCTGTCCCCAGCAGCAGAGCTGTGCCCAAGCCTAGTGCTGTGCCAGCCCTGCATAGTGTTTGGTCCTGCCAGTGACACGAGGCTCTGCAGTCTTAGGGAAATAAATGGGATCTAAGCCCAGTGATGTCACAACACACCTTAGCATGTCACAGGGTAGCAAGGGACAGAGGAGAGCACAGGGAAGGATGAGGGGGTGAGAATGGCTACTAGGGTAGAACAGGAGAAGGCTGCCTCGAAGGAGTGTATTTGATGTGTACTTGAGAACCTGACTGGTGTAATTGCCTGTCTGTGCAGATTGGCTGCTGGCAAGTGTCAGAGTTTGCTTCCAAAGACTGGTGAACTGTGAGCAAAGAGTCAGTTTAGGAAAGGAACTGGGGCAGTTTGGACGTTTGTAAATAAGTGCCTGGTCTCTGAAGGGGTCAGAGAAGCCCCATAAAGGTGACATGGTGAGATGCTAAGGTGACAAGGTCTGCTGGAGCGAGGTTGGTGAGGCACCTCAGCAAGCTGGTGGAGATGCAGGTTGTGGTGGCCTTGGGCTTCTGCGATGTGGACTGTTGAGTAGAAGAGCTTTAAGGATGGTGGCAAGGTTTCAAGAAGAAGTAACTGAAAGTAGACAAGGGACACAGGACAGTAGGAGACCTCTGCCATCCCAGTGTGCATGTCCAGGTGCAGTTACAGGTCAGGAGATGATGTGTGTGTCCTAGCAGGAAGCAGAGGCTGAATCAGTGGGGATGTTTAATATCCTTCATGCTGTTGTGCAAGGGTGTGAAGATCCCCGAAGATAGGAGGTGCCAGTTTATGTGGAAGATGGAAAGATTTGCCCATGCTGACCACGCTGCTGTGCCAGGGCGGTGTCGGTGAGGCCCCGGCTGGCTCCCGCTCGCCGCAGTGGTAAGGACCGAGGAGGCCCCGCACAGAGCGAGGATGTAGAGGCACGAGAGGCAAACGTGTGTGTGCAGCTGTGAGCCAGACGTGTTGGAGCAGCCCCCGAGCGCTTGTCCATGGCCAACTCCTGGCGTGTCGTTGTATCAGGACCCTAAGCAACGCCGCTGGCCCTTGCCCTAGCTAAAGGTCTTCTGGGGATTAATCTGAGCTTCATCTTTGTCATTTTAAAGGAGGAACAGAAAGGCAAGAAGAAAAAAAATACCAAAAAGAAGCTGTCAGCCCCCAACGCAAGCAAAGCGGGTCAGGAAGGCAGCTCCCCCGAGCCGAAGCTGGAGTCACAGGCCAGCAGCCTCACAGATCACGAGTACACCGCAGGGGCCAGCACGTTTGGGGTCACCCAGCCTAACAGGGGATCGCAGCCGATGGCACCCGGTGTTTTCCTCACACAGAGGAGACCCTCATCATCCTCGCAGAACAATGCCTCCGCCAAAGGTACCAGGAAACGCCTGGGTTGTGGTGCAGGAGTGGGGAAGGGTGAAGGGCCATGGAACCCGAGCCTTCCGCAGGGCCTCCACTGCAGTGTGTGGTTTGGGCATGCACAGGTGCAGGTGTGTGCATGCAAGTCAGATCTGGTCAGGGATAGGGCCTGTGGCCTTGACTGTCCTGGCACTGTGGGGCCAAGTAGGTGTTTCTCTGCTGGACTGTTGGTTGCAGGGTGTGAGGTATCCCTGGCAGAAGTGCTGCCCAACCCAGCCCCAGCTCAGGAGGAGCATCTGCAGGGTCACATCCCAGCCAGCCCGGCCGGTGGAGCCTTGGCCAGGGGAGGATGCATCCATGAAGGCTGTTCTGCCCAGGGCTGCGGCAGGCACTGTGGTGTTGGTGGTGGCTGTATACCTGCTCTGTGCTGACTGTAGCTGAGGACAGTCCTCCCAGGACATGTAGAGCAGGGCACACTGCAGATCTTTCTGGAGGGTTGCCGCAAGGGAGCAGAGGAATATCAAACCTTGGAAATAATGCAACTACAACCAAAGACAGGAGAGAGGAAGAGGTTGCTCGCTGTCTGTCATAGGGAAAGCATGAGAAAGCTGAGGCTGTCCCAGAGTCTGGGCTGGGACCTCCTGCTCTCCACTTGAACTTGGCTCAGGAAGTGTGACTCAGGCAGGTGTGTGAGACAGGCACTGCATCAGCATGAAAATTGTATGTGATCCCACTGGGAAAGGCCCCAGTGACAAGTGAGGCAATGTGGCAGATGTTTCCTGAATTCCATGTATTTGAGTAGTGCACAGTACCCTGGCAGCTTGGATGGCCATAGGGCAGGATGTGTGTAGCCTGTGGTAGGGGCTGGGGTCCTGTCAGGAGCTGGTTGTACCTGTGGCTCTCTGCAGAGCTGGAGTAGAAAGAATGTATTTGCCTGGAATTGGTGAAATGGTGGGAAACAGGTCCAAGGCAGAGAGGTGCCCAAGAGCCTGGAGCTGTGAAAAGCTGTAGGGCAGGTATCTGTATCTGTGTGTCTCTGTGTGTGCAGCCTCTCCCTGAGGAGCAGAATGGCACTGGTGGGGCTGGGTTTGACTGTCACCCTGTGGGCAAACAGGTGACCATGAGAAATGAGCCAGGGCAGGTGAGGGCACAGGGCAGCAGGGCTGGCACTGCGGGGACAGAGGGTGCCTGGCAGAGCCGCGGGGTCAGGAGGGTGCCCAGCAGAGCTGTACCGCCCTGGAGCAGGTGTGAATGTGTCCATGGGGGTGGGTGTGCACTGTGCCCCGGCTCAGCAGGGCTGGCTCTCCAGAGGCAGTGCTCCCAGCCAAGCCCTGTCCTGTGGCGAGCAGCCCCATTCCTGAGGGGTGCTGGCGGGTGTCCTTGAAGGTGCTGGGCAGGGCTGGCGGCAGGGCTGTATAGGCAGGAGGCAGCTGGAGGGTCTGTGCCTGTGGGGTGGTGTGGGGTGGGCGTGGGTCCTCACCCCACCCCTGCTGTCCTTCCAGGGAAGCGTACGAAGAAGGGGATGGCCACGGCCAAGCAGCGGCTCGGCAAGATCCTGAAGATCCACCGGAACGGGAAGCTACTGCTCTAGTGGCCCCAGGGACACTGCCACCAATTCTGGGCCACCACTACAACAATCCCTTTAACTTTCAGCGGTCGGACTGTACAGAATCCTGCTATAAATATTTTTTAATATAGATGTCCTTTCTCAGAGTGCTGAGAGCGACTAGCCGCAAAAAGTTAATTCTAATCTTGGCCATGGAGGAGCGCGCCGGGCCCCTCGCTCCGGCACCGGCCCCGGCCTTGGGCCCCTCATCCCGCCTGGTGAGCGGGCAGGGCGGGTGGCCGCAGCTGCTGTGGCGGCAGTGCCAGGAGCAGGAAGGGCCGCAAGGCGGGAGGGGACTGCAGGACTCGAGGTGTCGAGCGAGGAGGTGGCGGGCGCTTTTCTCAGGCACCGCTGCCGCTCCACGCTGCCGCATGCCAGGCCCCTTTTCCTAGAATGTAGCTTGTACATAGCTTTTGGAATAACCACCGCCGGGTTTTTATACGGGGAGGGTCTCTCCGGGCGCTGCCCGCCGGTACCAGCTCTTTGCGTAACTTCTTGTACGAGGAGGGAGACAGTTATTTTACTAGCACCTTGTGGAGTGTTTCCGTGTTTTGTGACGATGTAATTTATTAATGTTTGTAGCTTTTTATATTTGTACATTTCTTATGGGCTTTGTTTATATACACACATTACTGGGGCGCGGCGCCTGTGGGGAACCAGAGCCACCTGCCGCCATGTGCCAGGGCCACCAGGGCCACCACCGGGGCCACCACCAGGGCCAAAAGGGCCGTGCCGGCCCAGGCGTTGCGCCGGCTTTTTTTATTATGATTATTATTATTAGTATTATTATTTTTTCGCGACATGTACATTTCTAACAAAGTTTATCGTGGCTATCTATCTATGACGGTGTTTTATTTACCGATTCATATCAAATGCTCTTGTATCGACTTCACAAAATCTTAAGTAAACCTAGAGCAAAGTTTAAAAAAAGAAGAAAAAAAAGGGAAAAAAAAAGAAAGCAAAGTAAAACTATTTCAGGTTTTGTACACAATTGCCTGGGCCTGGCCTTTTTGTGGGGTCGGTGAAGGAGGGGTGGGGAGGCAGCCAGGGCTCCCTGAGGGTGGGTGAAGGAGCCAGCAAGGACCCACAGCTGGCACAGACAGGGGGTGGCTCTGCTGCCACTGCCCCATCTGTCACCCACTCCCTTACACACCTCTGCTTGCTACAGCACCACAAGAAGCCCTGGTCATTGGGCATGGTCTTGAGCATCCCAGTAAGACTCCACCCACTGCCCAGCTCATCATCCACCTCCCATGGACAAGCATACCTTCCTGTTTCTCTCTGTTTCCTCCCTCTTGGGGGTCACCAGGTGCTCCAGCCTTTCCCCTTCTTAGTGCTCAGTGAAACATGCAGCATCTCACCATTCATTCCTAACCCTTGGCGACATGCTCAACCTGCATTTTTCTTTTTGCTGATGCGAGGCCATTCCCACCTCTCACTCTGCTTCCTGCTCTTGGACACCTTGTGCTGGCGGTGGTCCGAGCCACCTGCAGCCTGCCCCTGTTCCCCCCTGATGGGCGCAGCAGCCCCAGGGGACAGCCCCTGGCCCAGCCCCTTGCTCTGGACCGGCCGAGCGCTCACCCCCGGCTACGCGGCTCTGGGGGAATCCTCGCAGCCCGTCCTCGCAGGGACATTTCGGGCGGGCTGCGGTGGCTGGTGGCGATATCGAGCTATCGCCAGCTGGGGGAGTTCACAGTTCAGAAACAGCCGCAGCCGGAAAAATGGGACCCGTCGGAATGGAACCTCCCGAGCACATCCCGCGGCTCGGGGACACGCGTGCACCCTGGCTCATCATAAAATATCCCGATATCCTGGAAGGGACCTGCAAGGATCACCAGCTGAGGATGTGCTGTGACGGGTGAAAGCGAGCACTCACCCAGGGCACCCACCCAGGGCACCCACCCAGGGCACCCACCCAGCGCCCACCGCCGGCTCTGGCCCAGCCCCGCAGAGCCTGGATGCTACAGCCGGGAGAACCGCGCGCTGGGAAACCAGCGCAGAGCTGCCGCTCCCATCCAGGGACAAGGGGTGACAGTCGCTGTGCCAGCCTCCCTGTGCAGGAGCCGGGGCTGCCACGAGGCTCTGAGTGCCGATGTGGGACAATCGACTCACCTTTGGTATTACCTCTGCAGTGACTGGCACCTGTGAATTCATAAACGTGCTGCTCGATGCACAAAGGATGGCCCGGCCAGGGAGGTGTTTTCTGTGCACACGTGCAGAGAGGCTGTTGGCTGCTCCTGGTAAACCACTACTCACAACATTTGTGTTTCTGTTGTTTCTGTCTTTATACTGACAAGAATCACTCCGACCCAGACATTTGGCACAACCACACCTTAGTCTCACGGACCTCACATTCATCTTTCCCCCGGCCGGGGCAGGCTCTGCCCAGGCTGTGGGGTGCTTCCAGCAGTGGCCCGATGCCATCCCGCACTGCAGGCGCCCTTCCTTCCATTCCATCTGCCACGGACCTCAGTGCCCGCCCCACAGGACTCACAGCATTTATGTAAACTGTTTGGAAGTTTTTCTCTGCATGTCACAAGAGAAAGCCTGCTTCTCATCTTCTCTTGAAAGTGTAATAATTATAATGAATTAGATTTTTTTTCTGTTTCCAGCCTGCGGGGAAGGCACACTTTGAGACTCATTTCGGGTCACTCTCCTGTCAAACTTCACATACTCTGTGCCCCAGCTCACTGTATTTGCTAAACATTGAGCTCCACGGTGCACTCCTCCTCGGGGAGAGGCACGGACCAGCCTGGGGCTGTCCACCTCCCTGTCTCACTCCCTGGCTCACTGGGCTTGCTCCTGGCTCACTCTTCCTATCACACGCTGCAAGTGTTTGCAGACCGAGTCTTCCTCTCATCTTCAACTCAATCAAATAATTAGGAGTCACTTAGGAGTCAATTAGGTGACACATCTTGAAAGTCTTTGTGTTTACCCTACTCCTTCATTTATAAGCTCTGTTTAGCAGCCCAAGGGAAACCCTTTCTTCCTGAGGTCACCAGGGCACCCTGGGTTCATCTTTGGACGGTAGAAGAGTTCACACTCATTTCTCAACACTGGCTGGACAGTGGGCACCGTGGACCAGAGCCCTGCTATGGCCACAGCTCTTGTGCTTCGTGGTCTCTCAAAACCCACTGTCCCTTCACAACGACCCTCCTGCTGTCTGTGGGGAGCATGTGGCTGTGCAGTAGAAACTCACCTCCACTGGTCATTCTTTTCCCCTTTCTTTGCTGAACTCAGCAGTTCCAGCCCACAGCCACTTCATTTGCTGCCATAAAACATATTTAGTGGGTTGGTTTGGAGAACAAACCTTCTACATGATGTGGAGTATCAGATGTCTGAATCCAGAGGAGACAGAAAGGGAAGAGGGGGTGAAGGTTTTCTAGAAACACTTATATATGAATTTATGGGAGCAGACCTTAAAATAGGACCTAGAACAAGTTATACAATTAAAACTGTGCACTAACGCTGTATGGTTTACATGTCCCTTGCCCAGAGTTAAAGACTGCAGCAGCTCCTTTCAACATACTTTCTTTATTCAAGTTCACCAGCCTCGGTACTTTGCCTCAAAATGTGCAAACCTTTAACTTCCCCCAAGGGATAACTCACTCTGAGAATGAAATATTAATTAGAGACTCGTCATCCACCATCACTGTGTGGCCTCTCCGAAGCCTGGGGAAGCCAGACACCAGGCCCAAAGTGCTCCCTTTGTGTAGGGCTTTTGTTCCCCACATTCCACCCGTGGGGCCCTGTCACAGTGGATAAGAGCTCCCCAGGCCTGAAAGGGAGCTGTCAGGCTGGGTGTAGCTGGCTGCTGACAGGGAGTATCACCATTAACCAGCTTGTTATCTTGAGTGGGGCTTGCACAAATCGCTCCCTGCCTGGCTTTTGCCATCAGCGGTGATGACAGCTCTTCGACAGATGCTAGTGAGGAGTGAATAAAGATGCTGTGGCTAAAGACCATCTGCAGGGATTAAACCTTCATCACATTCGGTGACTTTTCTACTCTTGAGACAAAGGGAACCTTTCTTTTTCCCCAGTCACACACCTTAGTTTCTCCAAGAGGCTGTTCCCTGCCAGACACTTCCATTGCAGCTTGTCTATCATGGAGACATTTGAAAACCACCTTAAACTGACTATTTGCACTTTTAATCCATGATTCTCTCTAATGCTTTTCTAAACCTCCAGCAACAACCCATCCTTGTCCAGGACTGCTTCAGGAAGTTGCTGATGGCTCTTAGGGCCACCAACGTCCAACACCAGCCACAAGGGTCGAAAGAGAAAGTGGTGTGTGACCTTCAGAGTCATGTCTTTCCATCTGAGCTATGTGCAGAGAGGGAGAACTAAACCACCAAGAATGTTGTGATTCTCCATCTTCTGAGCAGTGACACAAATGTGATTTGAGTAACAAAAGAACTGTGGAATCACAGAATATCCCAAGCTGGAAGGGACCCTCAAGGATCATTGAATCCAGCTCCTGGGCCTGCACAGGACACCCCAACAATCCCACCCTGTGCCTGAGAGCATTGTACTAACACTTCTTAAATAAGATTTGCTCTTTAAAACAACGAGAATATTAAATCTTGAGTTTGTTTGTCCAATGCTTAAAACTGAACAGGGAATTAAATAGACCCAAGCAAAGCAATTAACTGCAGTGAAGAAATGCTGTTTGTTTTCAGTATGTTTTTGCTGTGTGCAGTAGCATATGAGGAGGAAACAACATCAGATGGGGATGTTTATCTCATGCAATGACTCAGTCCTCATGCCTGATGCTTCTCAACGCATCATGTCTCGCTGCCCTTGTTGCAGTCCTGTTTCCATTGAGCTCCTGATGCTCACTAATGATTTGCACTCTTATTCCTTCCAGAGCCCTGATGGGTGTGTTCCAGGTAGGACCCTCTGGATTCCTACAGACCTCACACTGACCTGAGGCATCCTTGCAATAGAAAAGTTTTTATTTTCTCCCTGTGAGGTTGGTGGGGCCCTGGCACAGGTTGCCCAGAGAAGCTGCTGCTGCCCCATCCCTGGAAGTGTCCAAGGCCAGGCTGGACTTCTTCATTGTGTAGTCAGTAATGAAAGGGTCCTAACTGTTCTAGCTGTCTTGTCAGCAGTAATTTATTTTTATTCAGAAATCAAGGAGATTACTGTCTGAAAACTGTCTCCCCTCTGGCCCCAGTGGTCAATAACTGCCTGGCTGGATGAGGATCTTCCCACACACGTGCCTGTCCTGGGAAGTCACGGGAATCCCGTGCACAGAATAGATTTGCACTGGCATAAATAAACAGACAATTCTGGGCTGCAGGTCTCCAACCCAGCCACATGATGCTGGATGAGATAAACCTTGGCCCAGGTCCCTTTCCCAAGGCAGACCCTGGCTCAGGCACTGGAGGTGGGCAGCGGGAGGAATTATGTGCTATCCATTCAGCAATTCCAGCAGGGAGAAGGGTTGCTGGTGTTGCTGGTGAAGGATTAGCTCTTTCTTGGAGCATTGTTCTTGCCAACATCCCATGAGCTAATTCCGTGTACCCAAGGCAGGCTGGCAGGACAGAGTGGCATTCCTTCTGGAAAAGTGTGCTTAGCTTCCCCGTGAGCCAGTTTGTGACTGATGGATCCCTGGGTGGTCAATTTGGCTGCAGCCCTTCTGCATGGCTCCATGGAGGAATTCTTGAGCTTGGCTCTACCTATGGATTCACAAGACATACTACACTTCTTCCTAGGCATTATTTTCCAGAATGATTCGGTTGAGAAATCTAGAACAGTTGGAGGGTTTATCTGGAAATGCATCACTTTGCCCTTAGGTATATTCATTTAATATACAGAAATGTATTTATTTATATGAAAAGCAAACCAACCTTAGGCAATAATAATAGCTAAAAGCCAAACTTGCAATTGTTATTCAGTGTTATTGCTATTAAGCGGCTGTTACTCATAACACAGCCGTACATACTTTGGATCTTAATCTCCTTTTGTGGTATTAAATGGGCCAAGCAGCTGCTAAATGGAACAAAAGTGTCATCCATCAGGATCAATTGGGATAAACATAAACATCCCATTTCCTTGCAGACAAACATGGCATGGGCTGAGCAGTTTGCTTTGACCATCAGAATGATGTTCCTGGAACTCCAGCAGCTGAAAAATCGGGGTGTTAATCTAACCTGAGCCTGGCATGTGGCACTGTTTTGGGGAACTGGGAGGTGTGAAAGGCTGGAACACTTGATGTCCATGCTTTTTGTAAGGATGGGGCTTAGCAAAGATGACTTTGTAAGGTGCACCTGGGGCTTGGCTTGCACTGCCAGCTGTGCCTGCATCAGGGAGCGCCCATGAACCCTGGGGCAGATCCCTGCACTTGATCCCCTGTGATTGCAGGGGCAATCACACAGTGCTCAGCAAGGGGAGTACCAGGGGTTTGACTCTGGCACTACATGGCACTTCCTCTTTATCTAAGCAGCCAGCCTCTTGCAAAAGAAAATTATCAGCAAGGCAGCTCTGTCAATAACAGATTTTAGCATATCACAAGTGTGTGCAGGGAGCCTGTGTGCCCTGACCTACCATCATTCAACCTCAGCGCTCCATTTGAGAGTAATCAGCTGTAGGGAAGTAATTGGAAAAATATGGCATAAATTTTGTGTGTACACATGCACATGAGTAAAGCAGCTTTCATTAAACAGCATTAAACACAGAACCATATGCCAGATTGAAATCACTGAAGTTTCCTCTGATTCCTACAAACAGTACTGGGCCTGTGGAGTGGTACCTAGCTTGGCTTGGTGGTGGGCAGCCCTGGAATGTCCCAGCAAAGGGGTGAAGTCAAAAATGAGAGGTGTCTGGAAATTTGGGGACTGACAGTTAAGAACTGTGGAGGTTCAAGTAGCACATGACACCTGTGGGAGTGAGACCTCCTCATCTGCTTGCAGCAGCAGTCAGTGCAAGGTCTGGTGAAGATATAAACTGATTTAGATCCACATGGTGAAGATATAAACTGATCACATTAAGTGATAGCTCCACCTGTACCTGAAAGTAACATAAATTGGGTTTTTCCTTCTTTAGCTTCCCCTACACTGAATTCTTTCTCCTCCCCTCTCCTCTCCTGTCTTTTCCAAGCTGTGCCGAGGACATGGGTTTTGGGATGTCCCATGGCACCATAAACACGTCAAGGAAAGGGCTGAGAGCAACTGCAGAAGAGACAGGAACAACCTTTGGAGTGGGGAAAAATGCTGTCCCTGTAATGGCCCTATGATGTTGAATATTTAGAAACATAAACCCAAAAAAGCCAGTAGGTTTTTTTAATTGGGAGTATAGAGTTTTATTATTTAAAAGGTTTTATAAAGAAATTTTAAACAGGCCGTGGAATAGCTGTAGCAGATTGGGTTTTTTCCTCATGGAAATTACTCAGCCATTTGGTTTCTATTTTTGCACAAAGCACAAGCTTTTTGAACAATCATTTGATATGCTTGTTGATGCATCACAAAAAGGAGATATGCTTTGAATTCTCCTTAAAAACCCCATGTAAACACAAGGTTTATGGAGCATTGCAACAAAATACCATCTCCTTATTGAGTGCTTTCACATGTGATTTCCTCTCCGACTACTGCATGTAAACATACTTATTGTGTTTGGGAAATTCCAAAACCTCAGACACAATCAGGCTCAATAGCTCAGCAAAGGCAAGTTATAGTTTAAAATGTCCACATTTTGCAACAAGATGCCTGGATGGTAGCAGAGGGGGGGAAGAGAGGGACATGTTAACACAGCAGGGTGGTTGGATAGCCCCATTTTTCACTCCTTGGAGTCACAGACTCACCCTGCACACACCAGCAGCATCCTCCCCACCCAGGTGCATTGTCTGTAGGAAAGACACCCAGACCCAGGATTGTCATTTCACACAGACGAGGGCATGGTCCTCTCCAGGCCCTTAACTATCCACTGTGTTTCTATCATTCTGTAAAGAAAAGCCTTTCATACATAGGGGTTGTGTTCCTTTTTCTTGCATTTATGTTTCCTTAAGGCTTTATATTAGAAAAGCCATAAAGAAATAAGAAACAATACCAAGATATTACACAGATGAGAAGAAATAGCAACAAGTGTCAGATACAACATGACAAAAGACTGTGAGAAGATGATTAAATACCGCTGAAATAAGTGGGTTGTCTTGTTTCCCATTGTGCACATAGCACACTGCTGAGCACAGGGGTGATCACTGCAGGACTGGGGTCCCTTTAGCTTCTCCTAGAAGTCAGCCAGGATGTGCACACATCTCCCAGTTCTGAATCTTCAGTGTCCCTGTGGAGACTTGCGAGGTATTTTTAGTTTAGCACATAAGCCACTGCCACCTTCCTCCCCACAGCTGAGCTTTCTGGAAAAATTGTTGAAAGTTTAAATCCTACTAATTTGTAAATGAATAAACATTAAATTCTCTTTGTTAAGTTCTAAATCACTATTTGTGCCCCTAGGCTGTTTATGGTTATAATTATAGAATCATCACGGATTGGTTTGGGCTGGAAGGACCTTAAATATCATCTTAAATATCATCTTAAATATCCCATGATGGGCAGGGACACCTTTCACTATCCCAAGATGCTCCAAGGCCCATCCAGCCTGGCCTTGGACTTCCAGGAATGGGGAACCACAGCTGCACTGGGCACCCTGTGCCAGTTCCGTAATGATCATATGGTTATAATTTTCCTCTGCTAAAACTGATACTCAGATTTAAACCAGACATTTCTCCACCTGTACCTGAAGGCAACATACACTGGGTTTCTGCTTCTGCAGCTTCCCCAGCCCCGAAGTGCATCGTTCTGGGCTGAGCACAGCAGGGCTCTGGGCTCTGCCAGCGTTGCCCCAAGGCAGAGCAGGAGCAGCTCTGTCCATGCATAAGCAGTCACGGCACCAACAGTGTTGTTAGGCAAAAGATCTGTGTAACGTGAGTAACCTGCAAAAATGGCAGGGCTGCAGTATGAAATGACTCTCCCCTTCACTCTCTGTATATTTTTTTATTTTCAAATTTGTTTCTGCTATGCCCTGATTTATCAAAGCCCTAAAACACATGCTTGACTTTAAATACCTCACTGCAGCTAAAATTAATTGCATACGTAGTCTTTGATGGCTCAAGGTCATAAAGAAATCACTCACTTTTCCAAACAAATACTTCAGTATTTTAATTGCTTGCAAACCACATCCCACAGTCCCTGCAGAGATGGGCGTAGGACTGTGTGCCTGACTAGAGGGTGAACTGCCTGGGATTTCCCCGACCAAATTCAGGCACTGCACCTAGTTACTCGGGGCACAGCATGTCCAGAAAGGTCGGGTCAGGCTGGGTTTGGGTCTGATATGTGACAAAACACTGGGAAGAACATGTGGCTGTCCTAATCCTGCTGGCAGTGGCTGGCTGGGAGATGCCTGATGTGCCACAGTTACATGAACACATCGGGGAAGTCTTCAGCTTCTCTTCAGTAGGCATTTCCCATATGGGGGAATCATAAATAAGATATCAATATTCCCCCTGGGGATCTTGTTAGTGCATATAAGTACCTACATAAATATATAAATATGCAAATCATATATAGAATCTAAACTTGCACATATATAAAGAAGTGGAAGCAGTATTGTATGAGCAGAGTTCCCATCGACATTCACTCTGACAGCCTGGGGATATTCACTCCCTCCCTCTGCACTGGCTGCTTTCCCCTCTAAAATTCTTAGTAGAATGATAATATTTTAACAGTTGCAGCTTTAAAAGCCTTGATTATGACCAATCATTTCTCCCAGGCACTTGTATATTTAGCAGAAGGGAAAAATTAAACTTCCCAGGAATGAGGTTATTTAGGGCATAAAATTCAAGGAAATAGGTATTTAGGTCATTGTGGGCATGGTTTTTATTTTCCCTAATTTTCAGATTACTTTCAATTAGGGTCTGCTCAGAGTGGAAACTTCTTGATGTGAAATAGATACTATCTAAATCATTAGAGCTCATTCATTGCCATGTGCCACCTTTTAGAGCAATTAAACCTGACCTTGGGGTTACAGAGCTGAGCACTCAACGACCCAGGGCACTTCCTCTGAATATGAATAAGCTTGGAGTACAAATACAGTGGGGCAGGATTGCTCCTGGCACAGATAATGCCTTTGTTAGAGCAGGGCTCTTCGGGCTCTTAACTATGGAGTCCATTGATTCAGAACATTCACTGGTGGGATCAGTTCTGGGAATTTTTTTCCTGTCTTTTTTTCTTTTTTTTTTTTTTTTTTTTTTTTTTTGCCTTGACATCTGGAGTCTATCTCTTTGCCAGCCTCTCAGCCCTCCACTCAAAAAGAGAAAGTGAGGGAAACAGATGGACAGGCTCACAAACATATAGAATAAGTACCAAAAAAAGTTTGACAAAAATTTTGCAAGAAGAAGAGGGAAAGGAAGAGGAAGAAAAATGTCTAAATTTTTAAGTCTTTTGGCCATTAATTTTTTGCCAAGTATTGCCAGATGAACATGAGTTCAGTCTAAAAATCCCATGATTCTCACCAGAGTGGTTTCTTCTCACTTTCCAACTCTCAGTAGCTCTTCCAATGGCAGTGCCCACCATCTGCACGCCACATTTGGAGTCCCGTGATTACAAAAAATGTTCAGAGTAAGGACTGTCCAGGATAGATTGGCCGATCTATCCGCAGGAGTTATTTCAATGCCTTCTTCATTTGGCAGAAACAACGGGGAAGCTGCCTCTACTTACAGGAAACAGAAAAGGAGATGCTGGTAAACAATTAGGTGGGGTCTTGTTTAGAGAACAGAGGTTTTCATGCCCTGCCAAGCCATGCTAAACAATAACTGTCAGAATCTCTTGGAAGATGGAAAATTGGTATTGCTTGGTACAGAACTAATTCTGCTGGGGTTTGTTCACAGACTGCATGGCACTTTCAATCCTGTTTACCCACGGGCTCTCAGCAACCCAAGACAGCTCCAAACGCTTTTCTTTCAGCTTTCATCATGTGGTAGGGAGGAGAAAAAAGTCATCTGGCATTCCTTCACCTGGCAGGGCCACTCCTTATCAGGCTGCTGACATAAAACATAGTCTCCTCCATGACCTATGGAGAAATGGGCAGGACCCACCTGCAAAGTAAAAGCCCCTTTTTGAGGCATAATACCAAATTCCTGATGGCTGATGCATGCACATTCACCTTTAGGACACTTTGCCAACTTGTATTTCATTGCCACAGTGTGCAAATGATTTCCAAGCAAGTCATTCTGCTCATTTGCAGGTAAAAGTTAAACATACTAAAGGAACTACACCAAACCTCCTTGTTCCCCACTGACTTAGTCCAAGAGGACAAGACATGGAAATACTCCGTGTTGCACCATTTCTGAATTCCTTTACACATCTTGTACACAGCATGAAGAAGTAAGGTCAGGAGTTTATGTTGTGAGGCAAACATTTTCTCACTATAGCCTATAAAAGTATAAAGAATTAGGAAATATTCCCAGCCATGGCTGGGATTCAGACTCCTTTTGCAGGTGTAGTTATTAAAAAAAAAAAAAAAAAAAAGATGATTGAGACTATTTTAAATCAGCTTTATCTAAAAATTTCATCCGAAGCAAGCATGCAGCTGAATTAAGTTGTTGCAAAAAACCAATTTCCTGTGGTGGCTGAACAGCTTCAGGGAGAAATTTTGGCTTCACATACAAACACAGAATCAAACCAGCCATTATTATCCATTTCCAAGTGCAGCACTTGAGTTCATGAAAACAGCACTCTTCTCCTCTTGGAAGTTTCTCTCATGGTACATTCCCATCCTCGAAGGAGCAACTCATTCCCTGTGTTAACATTTTATTTGAGAACCAAGATTTCTGGTTTCTGTGGAATGAGTGCAAGGAAATGCCATCCATGCTGGGATATCACACTGGGAAATGGGGGCCAGAGAGCCACACCACTGTCATCCTTCACAGGGAGCCAGCAGAGCCAGCAGAGCCAGCAGGATATGAATGAAATTGTATCTGCTCGGTTAAAGTTCTGCAGTTTTACTTGATTAGCCGTTTCCATGGACACACACCAAAAAAAAAGAGGTTAATTAACTGACTACAAAATTGTACTTTCCATGTCAATATGTCAATACAAAATTAAATAATAATAAAAAAATAGAAAAAATGAGTACCACCTGCTCTGTCCACGAGGCAGAAAAATGAGGCCATTATCAGAAAGGAGCTGCAGAAGAAGCCTGTACTCTGACAGGGAGGCTGAGAAATATGTCTCAGTGGGTCATAAAATCACAGAGTGATTTGGGCTGGAAGGGACCTGAAAGCTCATCTCTTGCCCCCCTGCCATGGAAGGGATACCTTCCACTGTCCCAGGGTGCTTCAAGTGTCCATCCTGGCCTTGGACACTGCCAGGGATCCAGGGCAGCCACAGATGCTCTGGGTGCCGTGCTCCTGCACAGAGGAGGACAGATGGACTGTCATTATTGGCTGGTGTTTATCTGCCAGAGAAGGCAGGATAAATGTGCTGGCAGTCTAATTCCCTTTAACTGAATATGAGAGCCCCAAATTCACCCACACAAGCTGGGAGTGTTGGAAAAATGACAGAGACTGCAGTTAACTGGTATTTCAGGGGCAGTGCTGGCATCCACATGTTTATAGTGGCTTTCCATTACTTTTTAAACTAAATTACATTTTATCAAACTGGAAGTGTCCTATCACTGAGAAGATCTCTCCTGTTCCAGGCACAGAACCACTGCTTTCATAGGAGAAATAAAGCAGAAAACCCTGGTTAAAGCCAACCCATTTCTTGCAGAATTTTAAATATCTCACTTGGAGCTCTGGCTCCCCTTTTCCATGTGCTGGGAGTCAGGGCTGCAGAGCGAGGACTGGCTGTGAGCAGGCAGGGGGCTGGCAGCAGCAGGAAAGGCAATATTTCCAGCTCCACTCTGGTCATTAACAACACCAATTTGCCCACAAACAATCTGGAAAGAGTTTTCTCAGATTACAGTAAAAGTTAATGGAGTTAGAAATTCCTTCTCTTTTGGATTAGCTCATCCTTCTTTGTGCAGCCCTTAAGTACATGTTGAAGTGCAAGGAAGGTTTGGTAGCAGCAGATGCAGCTGTGAGCATAAAACCCATGGTGAGGGGGCCTGATCTCCTGGATCTCCTCACTGCTACCATTAGTCCAGGTGGGAAAGCTCAGTACCTCCCTGTGCTGGTGCCTTTGAGAGGAAAATTAAAGCTCTTGTCAGCTGATTCTGCTGTAACTGGTTATTTAAGGAGGTGAGAGGAACTGGAATAAGCAATACAACTTTAACAAGATACAGCATGATCTCTCTGATACCAGGTTTTGCTGGCAGAGCACTGCAGAACCTCATGAGCATGGAGAAAGCAGTTGAGAGGATAGACAAACAACAGACAGCAGAAAACATTAATTCTAGTTTAAATAAAACTAACTGTTGATTTGAGCCAAAGCCCATTAGGTGACACAGATTAATCAAAACTTCAGAAACCAGCTCAGTTATCCTGCACATCAGGTTCTTCCATGGATCTCTGATCACAACATTATGGATTCTTCAACTCATCATTTCCAATCTACCTTTATGCCTCCTAAGAGCTCTTGTTATTGTGTCAAAGTAACCAGTTTTAAAAATATTGAATGTCATCCATTTATATCAGAAGAAAATCACAGCTAAATTGTGTTTATGCTTCATCCATCTTTATCTCAGATTTGATTAAAAAAAAGTGAGAACTCTATGTAGTCAGCAAAGAGTCTTTCCACTTAGAGGTCAGCAGAATTTCCCCACCCATGTCCTTTATTGCCACATTGCAGCTGATCTGAAGCTGCTCCCTAAACTCAACAAACCTAGAAGAAAACAAGTTCGCAGATAAGGTGGGGATAGGTCGGATTCAAACCCAAGCAAAGACCTCAGCCAACCCTGTTCTAGCTGAGATGCAGCTATCCAAACGGCCAGAGAGCTGCACAGAGAGAGGTCTCATCCCCTCAGCTATCTGAGCTGAGGTTTCTCGTGTGTCTATCTCCAACCCACGACTCCACATAACACTTTACCACCAGAGGAGAGCAAGCAGGGAATAAATGAACAGCTGCTGGAATCACCTCTGCCTGCAGAAGAAATGAAAAAATGCTAGTGCACTCTAGTTAAAAGATGGAAATCTCTTGCACTGCATAAACTTGAGCCAAAACCTACCAGAGCCATTGCTGCTCACTGAAGAGGGCTCGAGGTCTATCTGTACAACAGGATGTGTCTTCTCCTCTTAATCATTAAATCAGATGAGGCAGAGCAGGAACAGACACTCATTCTGTTCGAAGCCAAGCGATGTTCACCAGGGATGAGCCCACAGACAGAGGTGGCCCCTTTCACAGCTGGCTCGTCCTCAGCATGGATGGAAGCTGCTGAGGAAATATCCTCCCTTCTTTATCCCCACCTCCCCTTTCTGTTTAAGGGCCATTACATTACTGAAAAAATAGTTAATCAGTGCTGCTTAAACCTGTTCACTTCCATCTGTGCCTCTTTGCAGCCTGACACCTCTCCTGTCCCGAGGCCATGGAAAGCACAGGGTATTTTAGTGGGGAGGCCTCTGGGGAGCAGCTGTCCCAAATCATCCTGTCCACATCCCTTTTGTTCCCAGATTACATCTTGTACCAACAGTTTGTGTGTGGGAAAAATCAAAGCTGTCAGTGCTGCTCCCAGGATGTGCACAGTGTGCAAGGTGCCTGATCAGGGGGGCGCAGGCCTTGACCCCTGTGCTCACCCAAAATAATGAATGGGGGTAGGTTCCCAGCCTCTTCCAACTCCTCCAGAGCTCAGCAACAGAGTAATCATGACATGCACAAGCAATGAAAGCAATCTGTTGTTAACTGGCTGAACAGGCTTTTCCAGAGACCCCAGACTTCCTCGTTCAGGCATATTACACAATGGCAATTTTCTCTTTAAAGGAGGGGAAGAAAACCTCAACAGGCTAAAAGATCCCTCCTCACAGCCTTCCTTCACCAGTCCAGCGCTTCAAAAACAATTGACAGAAAATCCAAAGAAAATTTCAGAATCCATGGACTGTAATGAAAGTGGAATGACTGAGTAAGTTCTAATGGACTAGGAGGAGTTGATAATAAAAAGCATTTATTTAATATTAGTCCTTCACCCAAGCTCATGGGGATGAATCTATTGAGTTACTCACATTCACTGTCCTGGGAGGGGACTGAAGTCTTTAGTTATGGCTGACAAGGGTGTTTCTGATGGATTGAAATGGAAACACTTCTACAATGGCCTTGTGGGTACAGCTTTGAACCATAATTCACTGGCAACAAAATTCTGTATTTTGGGTGTCAACCCAGATAGCATGCAGGAGAACCAAAAACTTGCTGCCTGCTGAATTTCAGCTTGTCAGCAGCAGCACTGGCTCATCACATCCCAGTTCTCCAGTAATCACCTCTTAACAGTAGTTGCATATCTACTATTTAAATCGTCAATTTAACATTTAATTAAGCATTCATTCACAGAAGGACCAAACACCATAGGAGTCCTGCACACAGATGTGCTGACCCCATATGGCACCGCCTGGCTTTTGACTTCTGGTTATTTTTAGCTTCAAATGTGATCCTTTACACCACAATATCTTCATAAACCATAAAAATGAAGATTTTTACAGACGTGTCCGTAAAGGACAGGACAGGGAGTGCCCAGCTAAGCTCATGGCACGACCTGAGTCCCTCAGCAAGGCAGATTCAGGAACTCAGTAGATGTGGGTAAGAATTTAGGGCAGGCAGCACGAGAGGATCACTCATGGAACTGCTTTCAGTTATTTGAAAAATTAAATATCCACCCTCACAGCAAATGCTCTTTTTTCACTGCAGGAGCACCACTGCTGAGCATATCAATGGTATTGCTAGATAAACCTGTCAAAACTGGGTAATACCTTAAAGTAGGATAATATTTTGTGAGGGATTTAAGCACTTTTCCCCAGTGGCTCCTCTTCCAGCTTGGCCAGAGAAATGCTGCTTGGTGCCTTGGTCACCTGAATAAAAACCACTGTTATTTTATGAGTGGAGTGAGATGACGGCTATCTCTTTCTTCCACACTTCAGCAGCTTCCTGTGGCTGCCTCGTTAATCCCCGCAGGATTAAATGACCTGATGTTATCGAGCTGCCTGGCAGAGCTTGGTGTGTCCCATCTGATCACGGTGTCCCCTCTTCAGCGCCCAAAGAAATCCCGTTTCTCATGGCACACGCCAGGAAACGTTGTCAGGCTTACATAAACAGACATTTTGACAAGGAAAATTAGGTTTTCCCTCTGTTATTTTGTCTAATACTTCTCATGTTTTGTCTATTGTATTGCAGATTGCTTAAAACAGGAGTGCAGGCAAGGGCAAGATCCATAGAATGCAAAGGTAAAGTCCACTCCATTTTCCTATCAGGCAATACTTAGTGCCTAAAAATCTACTCCAAGTTAGGAAAATATTCACATATTTCAATGCAAATGTTCTCATGTTTCAATGCAAGCCCTTAAAAATGAATTTTAACACTGGAAGTGTATGACACTTGACACTGACCCAGTCTTGCCCACCAATCCAGCTCAGCCTGGTTGTGTCTAAAGGTTTTACAGAATTACAGAACGTTAAGGGGTAAAGATCACCTCATCCCAACACTGGCACTTCCCACCAGACCAGGGTGCTCAAGGCCTCTCTTTCTGCAAGACTCAAGACTGTCCCAAGGACACAAGACCCAGTGTCATGCCCATCATATAACTGATGTGTAATAGTTTTGGTTGTCCTGCTACACCAAGGGCCATTCCAGACCCATGGGCACTCTTTAGCAGAAGTTCATCAGTTGCTTACCAACCATGAGGAGAAACAAAAAGCAGAACTGTCACTAACTGGCAACATCTACAGTTGCCTCCTACCTCACTTGCAGATTTTCAGTGTTATCGTCACATATAAATATATATTATACCACACATCACCTCGGGAAGGGTGGCTGAAGTTCTCACTCTAGAGACCATTCTGCAGTGCACACAACCCCTGGTATTTCTGCCCTGCTCTGCCTGTCTTCCACTCCTTACAAGGGTACAAAACACAGAACATACTTCTTAAACAGCTCCAATCACAGTCACACCAGTGTAACAGCAGCAGCTGGGGCTGTCTCCTTCAAAACTGAAACCCAATGGCACCTTTTAAAATGAGGACATCTCATGGGGGATGAAACCTTGGCCCTTTGCAGCTGAGTGGGAAATCTCAGATTGTTCCAGCAGAGCTTGGCCATCACACCTTCTCTTTTGGGCTGGGACACAAAGGGAAATAATGGGACTGGCCTGGGGCCCCTCTCCTGGAAGGAAAGGTGTTGGCTTTGGGGTCTCAGCACTGGTGGTATACTGCAAGCAAGCTCAGAGCTGATGTAAGTATCTCCAGTACAAGTTATGGCATTGTTAATCCTCCACAGGTTTTAATAATCATTTAGCATTTAGTGAATACGCTGGACTATAAATGTGTTATTAAACCTAAATTAAATGCAGATTTGGAACACAAATGTGCTATAGAAATTTATGAGGGATCTTAGCAGTGAATAATTTTTTTAAACATTGCTGTGAAAGCTACAGAATATCAGTTTCTGAATTAGTATAAAATACTGTGTGTTACTTGTCCATTATTGGAGACTGTGTCTGTGGAGGTATGTCCTACAACCCCCAGGCAGTTCAAAACTTAATTCATTGGCAGGAATTTCCAGGTCTGAAAAAAACAAATGAAACATTTTCTTTCAGCACGGTACTGCTCCACCTGGAATTGCTGTGTGTGTGTCCCACTTTCTCCAGGCCTACCAAACTCAGGATGTGCAGAAATCACAGAACCTAGGACAAGCTGGGTTGGAAGGGACCTTAAAGATCATCTCATCCCACCCCTGCCATGGCCAGGGACACCTTCCACTGTCCCAGGGTGCTCCAAGCCCTGTCCAACCTGGCCTTGGACTTCTAGGAATGTGATTCACATACCAAAGACTTGAGGATTGTTTGGGCTGCCAGTGCTTGTACATTCCTCTTCTCCCCTGAGAACGATCACCAAAGAGCCCTTCCTGCAAAGACTGGAAAGGTGTTGATAAATTCAGGGAAGCCATTCCCAATAAATCTCAAGCACCTCACTCACCAGGCGGTATCAGAGGATGGTGCTGTATGGGTTGACATGCCCTTGATAGAATTTACATCAATAATACTGAATTAATTTAAATTGATTTTTAAAGGAGAAAAGCAAACCTATAACGACTTCGACCAGCTTACAAACCTGTTGATTACTTCAAAACCTGAAGATCCCGCACACTGCAGCCTTTCGGTCACTCTGAGGTACAAGAGGATCCCATTTCCTGCAGGAGAATTGCAAGATTTAACAGCCTTGGGCAGAACAAAGCTGTTAGCTGAGAAATTATTCTCATCAGTATCATAGTTAGGAAACAGAATCTTCCTCAAACTCTGCAGCGGCCAGCAGGTCAGGGCAAATGTTAGGAAAGAGAGAATAGTGGAGAAGCTAATTGACCTAATGATGGTGTTTTATTTTAGAGTCGTGCCAAATTTCCTTCATGGTCTGTACCAAAAACTGAACATCCAGCTGTCATGTGTAACACACAGCTGTCCACATGTTGATTTCCTAAAGGACCATCTCTGTTTCTAGTAATTCCAGATGCAATTGTAAGCCTTACCTTAATCAGGCATGATGGAAATCTGCTCCCACTCAGGGAAAGAAGGGGAGAAAGGAAGCAGCAGTGCAAGGGCAAGGTCCTGGAGCACTGGCTGAGCACTTGAGGTGGTTCCTGGAGAAACAAAAGGGACATTTTACATGGACTAAGTGCTCTCAGCAGAGCACATATGTGTGGACAGCTTCCCCTCACTCGTGAGACTGATGCATCCACTGCTTCTTTTGCCAGCCTGCACTTGATTAAAGGACACTCCACATCCAGAGCAGTGTTGTTGTACAGAATGCATGTGCTATCAAATAATAAACTATCTGTCACAATATTGGCTCAAGGTTTGGGAATTTTCTAATGTAAGAAGATTAAGATGATTGAACTTCAAATAAGTACAATTTCTGACTAATTGTTTGCAGATATGGCATAGAAACAAGATGGCTTCTTTTGGGAAAGTAATGTGATTTTACTTTACAAGATTCTAGCTGAAAAATAAGAGCTCAAAGTCCAAACTTGCTTAAATCTTACATTTGCAGTCACCTGAAGGGAAGCTGCACTTAGAGCACTCTAGAGTGTCCCAACATGCTGGTCTCCCCTTGAAAACTGGAATAAGAAGCAGTTACCATATTAGATTTAATCACCTGGGCCTAGATTTTGTTACAACCACATGGGCAGCTCTTCAGATCTGGTCTACAGACCAGACTTAACCTGTAAAGTCTTCCCTCCCCATACCCATGAAGACACACACAGAAATTCACTCTACAGAGCTCACGGAGGCTCCCACGTCTTTCTCTAACCATTACTACATGGCCTTTCCTGCATGGGAAGGTCACAAATGCCACTCTGCTTCCACCCCTCTCTTGGTATTCTCCTGTGCTGATCTCCATAGGGTGACCTGCAGAATCATTTTCTCCCTGAAGGACATTGATCAACACAGACAGAAAGATCTTGGTTCTCCATTCCAGCTGAGTCACAGGCTCAACATGTGACCTTCTGTCACTTGGTCTTCTCATGTCAAAATCAAAATTGAGTTAAAATCTGAGAACACACTGAGAACCAGATGCTCCAGCTGAGCCAAGACTTTCTGGGTAAATACATTGCAAAGAGCACAAATCATCCCACTTCAAACTTTAGGGATCTGTATATATTTTAATGTACACAAAATTCTGCTGTTTCTTGACAATAGGTTCATGCTCTAGAAGAACAGAAATTCAGCAGGCTGAAATTAATAATACATTAGAACGAACACCAGTGCATTGTTTCCCATTTAAGGAACAGCCTGGATATAAATAAATCCTTACTCATATTCTATGATTTAAATAACAGAATCATTCTTACCATGAGTAACAATTGTACCTTTCACAAAAATAAGAGGTAAAAATTAGTTTTGAGAAGAAAAGAGTCTTAAACTTTGATGCTCTTGCTGTCAGTGTATCGAATGGGGCATGGTTCAGAACTATCTGCTGTTCCCAAAATGTCATTGTTTAACCACAGCCAGCCACCAGCCCCTCTCAGCCCCTCTCTCACTCCCCCACCACTGGGATCAGGGAGAGAATCGAAAGGGTAAAACCTAGAAAACTTGTGGGTTTAGATAAAGACAGTTTAACAGTGCAAGCAGAAACTGGGCACACAAACACTGCAAAGCAAGGTATTAATTCACTGCAAGCAAGGTATTAATAACACTACAAGCAAGGTTTTAATTCACTGCTTCTCAGCTGTGCAGGCGTTCAGCACCTCCAGGAGAGCAGGGCCCCGTCCTGTGCAGCCGTGACTTGGAAAGACAAATGCCATCACTTCGAACCTCCCTCCTTCCCTTCTTGTCCCCCCAGCTTTATATCCTGAGTGTGATGTGACATGGGCTGGAATATGGCCTTTGGCCAGTTTGTGCCACCTGTCCTGGCTGTCGATCCTCCCAGCTTCCTGCCCAGTGTCACCACACAAAAGCAGGAAAGGCTTTGGCCCTGCCCATCCACAGCAAAAACATCTCTGTGTTTTCAACCCTGTGTTCAGCACAAGCCCAAACCAGCCCCAAACCAGACAATTAATTCTACCCCAGCCAAAACAGCACATTAGGAAAATACTAAATTGGATGAGTGGAATTCAAACTAAGGTAATTTCTACTTTTGATGCTCTACCTGAAGGTGCTGTTTCCACCACATGGCCAAATCACGTTACCCAAATTTGTGCCAGCATTGTATCTTTCTGAGGTTTCCTCTTGCAGAACGCAAGGAGCGTGCAGTGCACGGAAACAAATATTTGCCCAAAACAATAACTAAGGTAAAAAAGAACCAACCAAACAAACAAAAAAAGAACATGGATCAGGGATCATGGACCCTCACTGAGACAGTTTTCTCAGTGATGGTGTTCTGGCACTGGTGAGAAAGTGTTGCTTTGCATCTGAAATCACAGCCTTTAGTGAGAGCTACTCCTGAATATTCGAGTTCACTGGACAAGAGGCAGCTGAATTACTGTACATTTACACATCTCCAACAATACCTCCAAATAACACCAGAAAGAACTGAGGCAAATGCTTTAAAAACATTATTTTAAAAATCCAAAACACAAAGATTTCAGTTTAATAACTGGTTGTATGGTTCCAAAAAATTGTAGGGTGCTATACATTCAAATCCAGTAACAAGATCCTTTTACCACAGCAGAGATCCCTTTAATTCCACAGCAGAGAAAGTTGGTTGCAATGTAGATTAATTAGCCACTTGATTTTTTTATTTGTGATATGTACAAGCCCAGAGTATTCTACTCTAAAATTCACTGCAGCATTTGGAGTGAACGAGTAAAAAAACCTCAAATCATAAAGTATTTTCCTTTGCTTATATTATCAGTTTGTGAAAACAAGTATCTGATGAACAAACCCTTTTAAACAAACAGGGGTTTAGGAGAGTGCAATACAGCAAATTGTGGTTATTTCTCACATAACTTTGTTACATGCCAAGCCCTGATTTCCTTTTTATATAAATGAAAGCCTATAAACTGATGCAATTACCCTCCCCACATACATTAGTTTAAATGCTGGGGTGTTACAAATCCCATTTATCTTTTGTGCTTTCTGTTAGGCTGCGAGTCAGCTCTGAGGTTTAAATTTTGTTTAAAAGTTCTTGGCTAATTGATCACTTTAGAGATGCTTTAAACACAGGTAAAACACCGAAAAGGACGTTAAAAGTAAGCTTTCCTAATGGATGAATTGCAGCTATCCATCATCCTGCAGCTACTTCTCCACCACCTTCCCATTAAACCTAATAGGTTCTATTAGAGCTGTTAACATGTGGCATCTGTTAATGGAAAGTGTATAATGCACAAGATGTGACCAGACCTGAGGGCTCCAAGAAGTAAAGTTTGAAGCAGAAAAGCAAATTCTGGCTATTCCCAAAGTTAATGTAAAGCCAGGTCAGTGTTCCAGGCCTTTCTCAGAGGTGATTCCTATTTAAAGCCTTGCTGGAGCAGAGGCAGTGAGGCTTCATTTGCTGGCAAAGTGCACATGTTATATTTCAACTACAACAGCAGGCAAAACGTAGAAGTTGAAGGAAAAAGAGGAAATATATTTATTTTTGGGTTGAGAAAACAGTGTGACACATGACAAGCCTGAATCTCTTTTGGAGGGGCCATGCTCTACATTACTGAGATTAAGTCTGATCATTGCTGAAGGAAGACAGAAACCCCCCAGCCTGGATGGCAGGGCTGTAATAGTGGCTGTTAATGTCTGCTGTGAGCTGGTTCCTGACATCTTGAACGCATTGCTGGGGCAGCTCCTGCGAGCCTTTGCCATGTGGATGCTCTGGCAGATGGAGAGCACAGAGCTTGGGGAAAGGCTGGCTGGGAGCTTCAAGGACCGTGTGTATTATCAAAGCCTTTGAAATGTTCCTAGCCTGGGAGACCACTTTCCTTGGTACTAGGAGGACTATCAGAAGATATTAAAATGAACAAAGCCAGCTCATGTAATAACAGCTATAAGTGTAATCCAAAATTAGCTCATTAATTCACAGGAAAGTATTTTCTACTTGTCTTTCATTACAAAAAATGTGCCTGCTTGTTAGCAAAACCTAGAGCTTTAACAGGAATCTTTAAAACATTAGCAATGCACATGTGCTTTTCTATGCCTTAGTGGGAGATTTATTGAGTTTATTCTCTAATCTCTGTTTACAAGCAGAAATATGACAAACATAAATCATTTGAATAAGATTTCAAGCTACAAATCCCCTTTGCTATTTTCTGGCATCCTCATGTTATTTCAAACCTGCAATTAATTCTTTTCTTTGCTGGCCCGTTTGTTTTTAAAACAATTTCACTCCACTTGACCTTTGTATTTCTTGGAAAAGTGTTCAAAGTTGGAAATAACTCTAGATGTTATCTGTTAGTGCTTATTTACCATGCACAGTGAGCTCAGCTTAGGAGCTCACAGTGAGCTGAGTTTAGGAGCCCCAGAGAGATTCAAGATGAAGGGGCAAATTCCTACCAGTAGGAATTAGAATCGCAGGGAGGCTGTGATCATTATTAAGGACAGTCAGGCTGCTCTCCAAGTGGTGGCTCTTACAAAAACCTCAAATATTTAAAAAAGAATGGAAAAAAAATGATGTAACAAGAAAACACCTCTCCAGAGCTCTGCCTTGCAAGGTACTGGGCATACTGCCCACAGCCTAAGCAAGTACCAAAACAACCATTAGGTAGGCACAGGTACAGAATTGGGCCCAAGGCCCTGAAACAGCAACAAACTGTCATTATTGTTAATTAATTCCAGTTATTGTCGTGGACCAGGACAAAAATGCACTGTGCACTAACTGCATTACAGCAACTTCTAGAAACCCAGAACTCTACAAAGCTCGTGATTTCAGTGATTCTGCAAGAATAACTTTTATCTTTCTAGGAAGCTTTACATGTTTTCAGTGGGAAATGTGTGGCTTAAAAGGGCTGGTTTTGCAACTGCTGCCAGCTAAGAATCTGCTGAAACCCATATATATTGGATCAACAACAGGGCAACAGCATTAACTAAACTATTACATCAATGGTATATAGTCCAGACACACAATCTCCACTTTTTTATGGTAGAGGGAGTTCAAGTCCTGCCAAAAAAAAAAAAAAACCAAAAAAAAAAAAAAAGAATACAGAAAGCCAACAAAACAATATTTACATTTAACAGATTGCAGCATTTTGGTTTTCAAATGACTGAGTCCAAGGCAATTAAAACTGCGGTGGCCTTTTGGTTTTTAAATTGCAAATAAAGGGTACCAACACGGAGAGTGGGGTCTCTGCAGCACATGTGGCTGTCAGGGTTTGACAGGTGTGTGCTCGGGCACTGCTGCTGCGCCGCTGCCTCGCCAACCCCGGGAAACCTGAGAGTGTTTGTAAACAGTCTGTGCTTTCTCAAAAGTGCCCTCGAGATTTGCTACAGGAAGTCAAATTGCTCAAATCTACCTAATTTGGCACGATACGTTGAAAGCATGCTTGAGTGATCATAATTGCACTGGGACTGACTTCATTTAGCAATCTCTGGGCATACCTTTCCAATAACAACTGCAGGCGATATAAATTCAATCTCTTGTTTGTTTCTGAAAGTGATTAGCCTAAAAAATTTGGAATTTAAACACTCATAATTGCAAAGTGTTATTTATATTCAATTTTGATTTATTAAAGAAAAAAGTCCCCTCCTTTTTTTTTTTTTTTTTTTTTTTTTTTTTTTCTTTTCCCTATCCAGGAATGGCTTGAGTTGCTTTGGAAAGTGAAAAGGATAGAAAATAGAAATGAAAGAAAAAAGACATGTCTTGTTGGTGGTGAACATTGCTCTTACAATGGGATTTTTTCTCCTACAACATATAGTTTTGCAACAACAGCATCAAAGGTTCTGATGTTTACTTCAAGCCTGGGTTTTTTGCTGTGAAATATATATGGCTCACTAGGATTAATATAATTTTCACATCTATGCAGAAATATGTGCAAAAATAAGGCAAATCAACTGTGCTGTACAGAAAGAGACCTGGAAGGGTCCCCTTTACATTCTGAGTACAATCACCAGCATTGTTCAACATGAGAAACAAGGTTGAAATAAAGTTATTTATTTGGTGCATGCATTCAAGTTTTTAAAACCAATTCATGTAATACATATTTGCACCATTTTTATATTTGTCTTCTCCTGAAACTGTTAGGATAAACACTATGATGGGCAAGAATTTTCCTGAAAGTGAATTTTGGGAGATCTGCAGAAAGAAAATATTGATTCATAAATGTAGGCAAAAATTCATAAAGACTTTTCAAGCAGGATGCTAGCTCTAACACGTAAAATCATCACCCAAAAAGCCCATAATATGTATAAACCCCAAATGTCAGATTTCCAGTTAAAGAAAGATCCTGTGAACTCTTTAGAAATGTACTAATAAATTAAGAAATTAGATTCCCGGTAACTGTCTTGCAAAGAGCACTTTAAAATATCCAGAGAAAACCAAAAAATTCATTAGAAAAAACTGTTTCCTGAGAACATCTTGCTTTGCCCTAATCACAAACAGACCTGTGTGCAGCTCCCTTGCTCTAATTAAAACCAAGAAATGAGAGATGAAGCAAAGCAGTAAGATCTCCATCAGGTCTGACCCTGTGGCCCCAGCCCAACACAGCCAGGAAGGACTGGGCTTTCCTCACAGGAAAAACAGAAGCCGGACAAGTCTCTTTGCCACGTTGGTTTTTTCCATATCTTCTTTATAACCATCCTCGTCCTCCTCCTCTGTTCCTGACCTTAATTGCCATTGAACGTGGCCAGGTCTGTGCCCACAGGTGGGTGAAACCTTGTGCTCAGCACCAGGTTCGTGGTGTCCTGTGCACCCCTGAGAACCTGCTGAGCACTTGGACAAGCCAGGAGCACCAGCACCCCCCAGCAGCAGGGTGGCAGCAAGGATGTCACCTTTGTCACACGTTGGCCACCTTCACGAGCCCATCTGGAGACCCCACTGCTCTCCACAACCACCTGAGAGGAGTGGGGAACCAGTGGGGGTGGTCTCTTCTCCCAGATAAAAAAGTGACAAGAGGAAATGGCCTCAAGTTGTGTCAAGGGATGTTCAGGTTGGATAATAGAGAAAAATCCTTCACTGAAAGGGTGAAGAACATTGGACCAGGGTCCCCAGGGCAGAGGCGGAGTCAGCGTCCCTTTAGTGTCCAGAGGATATGGCATTTGGGAGCACAGTTCAGTGGTGAACGTGCCAGGGCTAAGTTAATTTTTGGATTTGAACACCTTAAAAGTCTTTTCCACCCATAACAATTTCATGATGGTTTCAGGATCTCTCCTGGCAGCAATGCCCACCCAGGTGCTGCTTGTCCAGGGGCCCACAGCCCACCTGGACACCTGGAAAAGGACACCAGGAAAGGCATCTGAGCACATGAAGGCAAAGGCACCTGCAGACACTGAAACTCGAGTGGACTCCTTCAGACATTTCTGAACATGTACAGGGCCCCGTGGCAAGTCATGGGATCTCAGTGTCACAAACCAGCGTGGTGCCAGCAGGTGTATCCAGGGGGAACAAGTCACTTAAGTGGTGCTGGAACAAAAAAGGAGCAGTTCTCAGACCCATCAAGCTCTACCTAAAGTTTACTTTGTTTTTAAAGTAACAAACTAACCAAATCATCCCTAAAACAAAGCCAAGCCTCAGGGTGGATGATTTAAAAAGGGTCTGTGCACAGACAGTCTCAAGCTAGGTGGGACCTTCACCTACTAAGCAAATAATTTAGTACTATAATTATCCCATTTCCCTGTCATCAGTATTACTGCTCATCCAAAACATTGCCATTTAGTTTTAAACCAAACACATAATTTACTTGATAGGAGGGAAGAGAACAGAAAGAGCAGCACAACCTGAACATTCATCATTGTTGTTTGTGCACCTTGAAGGACATTGTTGAATTATTGCTATAAACATTCCACATTTGGCTAAATGTTGTTGATATAAACAAGGATTGTTCCTCATTAAGGTAATCTGGTGCAGTATGAGAAACTGATTTATCAAGAGAATTAATTCAAGGCAGATATGTGTCTCTTATTACTTCTAGATGTTTCAGCATAAACATCCCCATTAAAATTAAATTACCACTAGTCTAGTCCTACTAACAATAGTTTTCAAATACACTTCACATATACAGACATGATGTCCTTGCTCCAATTTGGAGCTGTGCAGCAGAACCCCAAGCTCACCATTGTCACGGTGCCCAGGAGGCAGAAGAGCTTGGCAGATGCCTTGGGTGGTGTTGGGGACCTTCACATGGAAAGATTGCTGGTTTTGGAGTGGGGCAGAGGTAAATTCTGTTTTCTCCTCCAGTCTTCCCATGAGGTACAGATTTAAAAGGACTTTTATGGGCTGGAGACAGGATGTAACCAGTCAATTAAAATAAAAACCCTCTCCCTCCTTCTCTAATGGGCATTTTATGTAGTCCACAGAGGCAGGATGCTAATCAAGCACCAGTGAAACCAACTGCCCCTGAACCAAGCAAGATTTGTCTGTAGCACCTTGGTTCAGGAGCCAGTCCTGTATATAACATTTCCTTCTTCTTTTTATCAGAAACAAGAGAACAACAGTCACAGTGGCAGATAGATGGACCTCAGGACACACATCAGTCACCCACATTCTCAGTTTCTTCTGACCCAGTGGAGCCCTGATAGAGCTGCAGAGTTGGCACAGGGACACTCAGACCAGGAGCCCCGTGTCCTCCTGGGACAGCATCTGGAGACCCAGCAAGAGTGAATGGCACTAAACCCTGATTCTGGACCCTGAGTCACCATTCTGCAGGTTCTTCAGCCCTTTCACATAAATCTACCACAGAAAGGTTCACAAGCACTAACCAAAGCTCTTGAACTGTTGCTTCTCCTCCCCTTACCACTGGCCCTTGGAGCTCCTCCACAAAGCAAAACTAAAGTGCAAATTTGACCCAGGGTATCCAAGTGCTTTGAAAGGTGCATGAACTGGGCAGCAGCAGCAGTTGTACCAGGTGCCTGAAAAGCAGGTCTCTGCTCAGGGAGGTACTGAATAAAACTGTTACCATTTATGTTGTTTTCTGTGCTTGCCGTTGAGAGCTGGCAAAAACCCATGGTGTGTTCCCCTGCTCCAATTGGACTTGCTCCTGAGAGTCAGGGGCTGGGTTTAGGACACTCTGGTTCCTGTGCTCTCACAGGTTGGTTCAGATTCCAGGGTAATCAGCCGTGATCATGTCATACTGATTTTCTTGCCAGCTAGCAATACAGAACATAATTTGCTAGAGAAATCAAAGTCTTCTAATCTTGACACAGAAAGAAATCAGGCATGAAAAGGAATGGGGAAGCAGATCAATCTAGCTTAGGTCATGGACATACCTCATGCCTTAACTAACAGCCTCTCAAAGACTGAAGTACTTGCTGTTCAAAACAAAGCTGAAAATGCCTGGATTTATCTTCACTCAAAGGATACAGGCAGTTGATGATTGAGGACAAGCCACCTTTCTGTTCCCAGTATCGGTGATCAGTCCTGCAGGGATGTTGAACATCTTCAATCCACTGTTAATTGAGCCTGCTAATTACAGTGCTCAGCCATTCCCAAGCCATGGACATCACAGAGGCATATAGATTACATATTTACAGAGAGGGCCCTTGGCAAGTCTGGGGTAGTCCCAGCACAACTTGAAAGGAAAGATAAGGAAGCTTAAGGGGACTCTTCCTCTCCTGCAGCAGACGAATGAATTAGCAGAGAAGGCTCCAGCTCTGGTCAAAGGGAAGGGATAATGTGGTGATGAAGTAGGTCTTCAATCACTGTGAAGTATTTAAATGTCACTCTAAAGAACATTTACAGATGTAGGGAGAAAACAAAGTATCGGTCAAAATCATCAGGCAAATTTGAGGACACCATGGCTCGGTTGCATACATATTCTTTCTAGCATAAAATTCCTTTCATTTTTAAAGGATCTTTTGTATATTGTTCATTGAAGCGACAGAACTTTCATTTAGTCAGGTTATTTATCCAATTTTATTAGCTCATTTCTCTCACACCAGAGTGTCATGTAAGGTGTTTTATTTTCCATGCACAGAAGGTGTCCTGGGGCAGGGAGGGAGCTGTGCTGCTTGGCCACAAGACTACAAACAGCTGTGGGGACTCTGGTGGCCCTGTCAAGGGGACAAAGTCCTTCCCTGGTCTCTGCCGTTGGGCAGAGTCTGACATGTGGGCTCCAGCAGCAGAATGTACTGCAGTTGCAGCAGCAGCACTGGAGTCAGCATCATGGTGGCACCCAAAGCTCCCAGCTGAGGTGTGGTGAGAACCCTGATACCCTGAGAAGGGGAGTGTGGTGAGAGTCTCAGATGCTTTAGGGATGATCCAGCTCCTGAACTGCCAAGGGGCAGGAAAAGAGCAGTGAAGCTCCTCTGAGGTCACTGGTGTCAATGCAGGGACAAGAGCATCACCTGGGATGTGTCAGGGGGCAGAACACAACCACGCCAAGGCTGAACCTGACTGCAGAACCCCCTTGGGCCAGGCTCCAGCTCTGGTCATTGAAATAAAGGCAACAAAGACAATGCATTGTGCTCTTCTATTGGAGGCCTGAATTTCACATCCTCTGGTATAAATCTGAAACAAGGCTCAGGGGAGCACAGGGTAAGATAAACTTCTTCTTACATCTACTTTTTCAGGAGGGAATACTTACCCTGGGATACACACACATAGCTGAGGCACTGCTGTATGGGAATTAAACCTAGCATTTCACTTATCATTAACTAGCAATTCATTAACATCTTTGGCCTTCATGGAAATACTTATTTCAAGGAAATATGATGCATATACATCATCTGGGAGGGGAGAGGGGAATGAAGAACTTATCTCCTAGGACTTGAGAAGATACAGAAGCCTTGTGGCTCCACACTTCCCATGATGGTGCTGTCAGCAGCTGCAGTAAGTGGCTGCATCCATTACAGGGATGGGAGTTGTCAGCAAAATGAATTAGAGGCTCACTGGGCCATAGCTGCATTTTACACCCTCGTAGCAATTCCGTTTCACATGCTCATGAAAAGTAGACTGGGAAAAGAGGGCCCTAGTGCATAAGAACACAAAGTATGTAGATTATTTTTCGTCTCCATAATGGAATAATGTGGGCTTCTACAGCAA
Organism: Anomalospiza imberbis; assembly: GCF_031753505.1. NCBI lineage: Eukaryota > Metazoa > Chordata > Aves > Passeriformes > Viduidae > Anomalospiza > Anomalospiza imberbis. The sequence goes on from NC_089691.1 coordinate 628,786, forward strand.
TTTAAACATACCCTTTTTTTTTCCTTCTCATATATCCCACTACTAAAGAGCAGTTGTCATCCTAAATCTTAACTTAAGACTATTTAGAAAGCATAATTAATGGCTGTGAGATAACATCCCCTCCACAAAGCTGGGTAATTAATGAGTAATAACTGATGTACTTGTGACTGCCAACAAATGTGTGTCCACTTTAAACTGAAGAACAGACACAAATCCTAATGCATATGGAACACCAATAAATGGGCACAGCAAAAAAAAAAGATGGGAATGGATCTGTCCCTTCACACACCAGTTCTGGAGGAAGGAAAAAGAGACAAATAAATCAGATTTTAGTCTGCCCCTACATCTCCAATGCTGCTGGTAGTTTTGCTGGAGCAAAACTTGTACAGTCAGGGGAAATACCCATAACCCAGGTGGGCTTCTTTGGAGAAAATCTGCCAAGGGCCCTTTAGGCACTTACCAGCACAAGGAAACCTTGCTGCTCTTCCTAAGAGAGCTGTGCAGCAGTGATGGCAAGTGTGGCTCTCAGTGATGGCAAGTGTGGCTGACACAGGAGACAGCAAAGCACGGTAAGGATTGCCAGGGCACCAGGGATCCATCTCCCTCCCCACAGCTCTTAGAGCTTTTGCTGCTTCTGTTACCTGCCTCCTGAGTGACTGACACCAAGGAAACTGTCCAAATCTTGTTCTTATATTTACCAGAAAATTCTCAGCTGCCTCGTACTGTCTGGAATCCAGCCTCTAAATGCCCAAATACATAGAAAGATCATAGGGAAGGTGCTTATTTAGAAATGAATGCATATTTTAATATTTTTAAAGCTTGAATGATGAGTATTTAGAATGCGGTATCAAAAATGTAGTCTTTACATCCGTGCATTTATTTCCTGTAGTTACCTAGTGTTTGGGGATGAAGAAACTGTAGTGCATGTACATTTTACCAGCAAAGAAGAAGGGTGGGAGGTAAGAGGGAGAAATGCTTATTGGATGAGCATGTATCTGTCTATTTTGGTTCCAAAATGCTGAGCAGCACTGAGTATATCAGTAGAACCTCACAGCACCCAACACTGGAGGGGAGCAGCCTGTGTGGAGTGTGCAGGCTCAAGGGATAGGTATTCACCTTCACAGCTCATTGGCAGTGTGCTGCAGGACTGGGATCCCACATAGGCAGAGTTTCCTTCCTGGGAAGGTGCAAAGCCATTCATCACTTTCATGAGAGCACAAAACACCCACAGACTTTCCTTAATACAAGAAGTTGTGTGTTGAAAACGCGAATTCCCTGTGTGGGAAGTGGGGCAGTTGAACCATTCTGGCCTCACCTGCAGAGAACTAAAGACAAAACTCTGACAAGGTTTGAGTGGAAGTGTCTCATATACTGTCACAAAAATCAGCCAACACTGCCCTCCCAATTTTTCTCGCCAACTCAGTCCATCTCTTGGCACCATTGCTTGTGGCTGAGCTCACTGACACCACCTCAGGGAACAAACACCCCAGAGCATGGAATTTTTCACTGCCTGTCCTGGTCTACAGCCCTGGTCCATCTGTTACCCCTGAGTCTGTGTGCACAATGTGGTGACAAGGGCTCGGTGCTCTGGTGGTGCCACCCCATTTTTCAGAGAGCTGGGCACAGCTCTGCGGCACAGTGTGGGAGCTCTGGAGTGTTCCAGAAAATACAAAAGCATCACAACTCTGTTTTAAAGTCTCCGAGCCTGCCTGGAGTTCCTGCATGTAGTTGTAATATGAAATTAATTTTGAACTTTGGGCTGCAATGTGAATGCAGCCTACTAGTCACTGTTAAAAACAACATGACATGAAAAACAATAATCCAAGAAAATGGGTCAAACTCCCAGTCTAAGGAAATGGATAAATGTAATGATTGTATTTTTCTCATGCTAACCAGCCCAACACAATCATGAACAGGTTATATACATGAGGCTGTGATCCTTCAGCACCTCTGAACTCCTTCCATGCAATCCATCCATCCTTCCAAGGCAAGAACTCTGACAAAGAGATGAGTTGGATAATTTCTCAATTCTGTAAATCACAGAATCATCCTAGATTTGTTCATTTGCATTTGTGAAACAATACCCTGAGTCTCCTTCCTTCTGAATTAGCCCCAGATTCTGTTCTGTCACTGTTCTACTGAGGCTCTGGCACAGGGTGCCCAGAGAAGCTGTGGCGGCCCCTGGATCCCTGGAAGTGTCCAAGGGATGGATGGGACTTGGAGCACCCTGGGAGTAATGCTCTGAAGTAATTTTGCCTCTGTCTCTCTTGATCCAGAAGAAACAGTTCTTTAGATTCAGCCTTTTGTATTTGAGCTCAATCAGCCCAACTGCAAATGTAGTCATGACCCGCACTCTTTGGAGTTAGAGTGGTTTCCCCCAAATTGAAGACTCAACAGCAAGAAAAGGGAGCTGTGAGGTTTGCAGGTCACCTCTCAATGCAGATGAGTTTATTGCAACACCAGTGAAAAGCTCCTGTTGTGCAGCAGGCCATTTCCAAGTGCTAATCAAGGAGCCACTTTTGCCAAGCAACACTCCATCTCCCCAGGTTGTCATAAATAGTTGAGCATCCTGCCAAATTTCAGTGTGAACAATAAAGCACTTTCTGTTATCAGAGCACTAACCCCACTCTCAACTACTGCGAGTTGCCCCTTAACTTCAATTCCAGGCACCCCCCAAAATCATTATCCCTGGCAGGCAGGGCTTGGAGCCGCAGAAGCCAAGCCTGGCCGGGAGAGCCCAAGGCCTGACATTAATAAGGTGCTCTATGCCTGAAAGACCATAAAGGGAAAACCTTAACTAGGTGTTATAACAAGGGGATATGAAGTGTCACAAAGTGTGTAAATGTCACGAGTTCTCTATGAGGCCTCTCTGTTAAAAAACTGCCTCATCTCAGCTCCTCTGGGTAAAATATTTCCCTTCTCCTGCTGCTGTTTGTAAAATATTTTGATAACAAGAATGAAAATGATAATTTCAGTGGCATGCGTGCTGGCAGCTTTGTGGGGATGGCAGCACAGATCACAGCACTGAGGTGGAACAGGGAGTACACAGCCTGATAACAAAACCCAAACACATATTGCCATTAAAAGCTGTTCACAGAGGACTGCAAGTTTTTCAGATACAACATAAACCCTGCTTCCTGCCACCAGCATTTACACCCTGACAGTTAGGATGCTTGTGACCTTATGCTCCTGGTAAATCTGTGGGAAGGTTTCCATGGTTAACACCTGTAGGGCTGGGGGGCTGTAAACTCAGTCCTGCAAGTCCTGGGCACCCACCCCAGCAGAACTGATCACTGCACCTACACTTCCTCAGGCAACTGTGGGCACGGAGAGCCCTGCAAGGCTGTGTGAGATCACAGCAGGAACATCTCTGCAGAGAAGGGCAGCTTTGTGGGTTTAGGTTGGGGTTTTTTGACAGATGATGTGTTGGAGAGGTAATTTCCACCGTGAGTTTAGAGAACCACACAAATCACCTGGACGAGCAAGGCCAGCCCCTGGTCCTGCACAGACACCCCAACAGTCCCACCCTGCGCAGGCCTGGGAATGAATGCTCCTGGAGCTCTGGCAGCCTCAGGGCCACGCCTGTTCCCTGGGGATCCTGGGCAGTGCCCAGCACCCTCGGGGGGAAGAAACTTTCATTTGGGGTGGTGTATTAAGGGTGATGTGGTGATAGCAAATAAGCACATAGAAGTTGATTCTACCACTCTCTATGCACGTGCAAAGAATTTTAAAAGTCACCATTACTCTCCTAGGGCCAAATATTCCATATTAGTTTTAAGTGCCTATGGAATGCTTTATGCACTAAAGCATTCCATAGGCATGCTTTAGTGCCTAATTCCTGGTACAACCAGAAATCTTAGATTAATGGAATGGTTTGAGTAGGAAATGATTCAGTTTTAACCCCCTGTCCCAAGGCAGGGACAGACCTCCCAGGCTGTTTCTCATTTTACATGTGGCCAGGGCAGGTACCAGCACACAGGGGCCACCATCGGGGTGCTGCTGGCATGTCCCATAGGCTACCACAGCCCTGTCCTCACTGACACAGCAGCCAGGAAGGCTCTTTTCATGTCTTGTTGTTAATGAGAAAAGAATTGAAGGGCTGTGCAGAGCACCTTCCCCAGCCTCACACTGCCATGCCAGCCTGTGATGAATTGGGGCTGTGCTTGAACCTAAAGACCAGCAAATTAACAGTTAATTAGGAGATGATAAATAGCACGGTCACACAGCCCCTCTGGTTTAGGCTGTGTTCAGCTGCCGCCCCTCTCCCATATCTTGACACAGCAAGTGTTTATGTGCATCAACAAGTGCCTGAGTGGGCGCCGTGCCTGGCCTTCGTCAGGGCCAGGGCTCTCCCTGACACAGCAGCTTTATCAGCATTTATCCCCCAGATAAAGAGAGGTGACAGGGCTTTCAGGGAGAAGCTGGGCCTGTGGTGGGAGGGAAGGGCATGTCTCCCAGTCCATCCCTGGGCAGAGCCTGGCTCACTCCCATGGAGGCACTCCTGGGTCAGGAGTCTCCTATCACCAGGAATTATATCTCATCTGACCACTTGAGACAAGGACTTGGCTCTGAAGGGGGTGTTAGACTAAACCAAGGGGACTGCAATTCATCCCTCCTCTATACAAGGACAGTTTCCTCCATTCCTGTAGAATTCACTGGAAGAAGTTCCCCATTCCAGTGGAGCTTTGCTCCATCCACTTCAGGCAGAGAAGAAACTCTGTAAAGCTGGAGCCCAGAGCCTCTTTCATTTCCTGGCACTGCTGGTGGTTGCAGAGCACCAGGGGAGGTTGCCAGGAAAGACACACATGCCCAGGGAAGCTGTGGCTGCCCCTGGACGTGTCCAAGGCCAGGCTGGACAGGGCTTGGAGCACCCTGGGCTAGTGGAAGGTGTCCCTGCCCATAGTAGGGAGTGGAACATGGTAAGGTTTCAGGTTGTTCCAACCCAAACCATTCTGTGATAAAATCAAACTAACAGACAAAATAATTAAATTTTGTTAAACCTGCACAGGACTGGAAGAGGTGGATATTGGCAGGACCACCCCAGGCTCACAGACCCCGATAACTGAGCTGTCTGTAGGGTTTGGGTGAGGGTGTTGTTGTCTCCAGGAACACTCAGCTCTCCTTCTTCTGCTTCAGAGCTCCTGCCCGTGACAAGGCTGGAATAACTCTTTGAACTACACACCTGGTTTGGACAGGACCGAGATGTGATTCCAAAATGTCGAAGGTAATAAGGTTTTTTTCCCTTGTGAAAAATTAAGGTTTTTTTCCTTATGAAGAAGAAGCTGCAGAGTAAAGCAGTAGAATAACTTGGAGAAGACCTTTGAAATAATGAAGCATAACTTCCCTAGACAAACATCACATCATGAAATATTTAGATTTTTTCACATTTTTCCTTAGCTGGTGGTTTTCTAACTCTGCTGGGTATGGAGTCTCCAGCAGCTCATATAGGCTATATAGCCTATTCCAGAAATTACTAGATTTGGCTAAACCCCATGAGAATAGACCCAAAACACTAGTCTTAATTTGAAGGGGCTGTATATTCATGAACCAGGATCTAAAGGTACCCTGGTTAATAAATACATAAATCAACAAAATCCCTTGAGTGCCTTAAAGGTGATTAAACACACACTCAGATTAAATTGAATTCACTGTAGCTTTTATGCATTCTTTAAGTGACTCGAATAGGTTTGTTTTCCCTTGGAGATAAATAGAACAACTGTGTGACATTCATATAAGAACATTGCTTCAGTCAATAAAGGTACGTTCAATCAAATCCAGAAACTAACATGTAAATAATGTTACAGTAGGGCTTAAACAGAAAAGAGTACAGTGAGGCAGTGATACCACCTTCCTCCCCAGTCCCAGTTTATAAAACTCTAAAGGAGAAGCAATTTCCAAGTTTACTCTGGGAGCCTCTGTGCCTTTACATCTCAAACACACGGCTCCAAGATCCATGCAATTGTTTATTGTACTCAACTGTCATGCTTGGAGATGTGAAACAAGATGGAAAATTGTTTTGGAAGTTGTTTAACAGTTATCAGTCTCGGAGGTGAATGATCATCTGCAAACGCGAATATTTGCTCTAATTAATGGCAGGGAGTGGACATGGAATATCAGTTACCCCTTTCCATCTAGCCTCACTCCCTGTGCAACAGCACAGAGAACTGGGCCAACTTAAATGAATGCCTCTGTACTTGTAGGCTGCTTTTACTATCAGAAATGTAAGATTTAAGAAAATCCAGGCTACTGAAAGAGTCAGTAGGAATTCCTTCAGTAAGAAGCAAATGGACTTTGGACCAAAAACCTCAAGAACTGACCAAGGAATTCTCAGTTTTTGTCTCTTCCCTGTTCAGCAGCATACTGTACTGCTTTTCTTCAGCTTTTCTTATTCCCTGCAGAGCATATTAGTGAATCCTTCTTCATTTTTTTCAAATAAGAAGTTGAGTTCTTAGCATTAACAGGCAGAAAGTAAAGGGTTTAATCTGGCTGTAAGTAATTATTTAATCGTATTTCTATATCCCTCAGTATACGTCATTAGAAGCAACAGGTTTAGACTTATATTTATCTGTTCTGAATACTCCACACCACTCCTTTGATTGCTCTCTGAGATCTCCCCAAACTGCCTTGAAGAGGATGTGATCGTTCAAGGTTTGAGCTCACAGCAGCAATCCTAACCTGCTGTTATTTTATTAATTGTGTGTTCTCGTAGGATTAACACAACTCTGCAGCGCAGCATCCGAGTGTGTGTGGGAACAACCAGGGGCTACATTTAACCGTGTAATTTGGGCTCCCTGTTTAAGTAAAGGAAACAATAATGGTAGTCTTAATTGCAGAAATTACCAGCTACTTGGGGCCTGACATGTGCTTAATGACCAGGCGGTGTGGAAACGGTGTGGAAACGCCAGCTCTAATGCCACTTGGCAGACATTGGAACTGATAATCACCTCTCTAAATGCTATTGCTGGTAATCTGTTAGGAACAGATTTGGCTAATTCCAAGCAGAAGCAGCTTTAGGACACAGCCCCCAGCCGCAGTCAGGAATGGGGAGTATTCACATTTCACTGCAAACACAAATCCTGTTAAGACAACCGTGAAGTACCAAAAGACGATGTTGTTCCATCACTAATGCTTTTAATAGAGGGTGCCTACTTTCAAGTGATAATGCGCTGCACATTATCACCTGTCCTGTATCATTGCCCTGACCTAGCCTGTGCATGGTCTTCCTGTCCCGTTGGTGACACAGGCCCAAAGAACTCTTCCCGAAGTTCTGATGAAGCTTGCTGACAAGCTGCTCCGTATAAAACTGGATATCTCTTCCCCAGCAGGAAAGAACCTGTGTTCAGTGGAAGAAAAGCTTTCAAAGTGGTAATTGTGGGGCTGATATTGAGCAACTAAGTATCAGTGGGTATTCCAGATGAATTTTCTTGTGTGCAAATGTGCAGGAGAGTTTGCCTGTCTTGTTTCTTTGCTTTCTGTATCCCTAACAACCTGGTCAGTACTTCTCTTTTTTACTCTTACAAAGCATTTCAACAGAATTTGCAGCCGTCTTATATATTATGTGATTTGTATAGATAGCCGTGGTCCATCCCAACCAAAATATTAACTGGATCCTGCACTTAGCCTATTAGTGACTTAAACAAAGCCACAGCAGAACGTGATAGCTTTGAGGAAATGTATAATCGCTGGTATCACTTTTCCTCATCCATTCTCTAAAAGAGCTCTGATTTTCCTGCGCTGGTATACATTTAGAAATAAAATGATTAATAATAAATATTTATAGTCATATTTCTGCCCAGTCTACTATACATCACTCAGTACAACTAACTTTCCCTAACATATTGGGGAAAATTAACATTAAAAGCATGCCCAGAAGGGAGCCAGAGGAAAATATGGATTTTCGGTCCCAAATTTAGGATAGGAATGGATGGTCGAATATAATGTGAGTATAAAAGAAATAAAAGTTAGTAAAAGGCTCAACAGAAATAAATAAAATCAAATTTGTTTGTTTGGAGTTTTTAACAGACTGAATATCTACCTAATCACAAGAGGAGGACATTAAAAGTTGTTTTAAAGGCCAGAAAAGACAGGCATACATTATATAAATCCATTTAATAGAGAAATAACTTTAGGAAAAGTAAAAGGCAATGATAAAGAACGAAACAAGCAGCCCTACTCCTTCAAGCTTTCTGCACCATGAACAAACATGAGAATTTTCATCCCAAAAGTGTTGCATGTTTGAAGAAAGATGAGGCATGAGAAAATGAAAGATAATAGTGAAAATCCAAATATACCCTTCCCTGAACTTCAGCCTTTTGGCAAACCACAATAATGCAGAGTGATTCTGGAGACAGCAGGAGAGCTGCTACTGGAATATGACCATCAGGTTCTCAGTTTCAAAGAAGCAGTTTTTATAGCAATAAATACTTTCCATGCAGGAAAAAAAAAAGCAACTAGTGACTTACTTTATTATTTGGTGACATACTTCAGATGATATTTATTTCTTGCCCAACAGATTCATAAGCAGCGTCCCTTCTGGACAAGCAATGATGTTTTGGTGACCAACCCATGAGGATGTCTTACCCACTGAAATTGCACTGAAATACAAAGATGTCACAAGAAAGACTTGCAACTAATAATCTGTATTTTAAAACACTAAAACACTATTTTAGGTTTTGGTGCTTTTCTGGTACATGTATTCCATACCAACAGGATGTAATCACAAACAGGTTTCACATATTTGTTTCACATATATATATTTCACAAATTCTCCACTTTTTTGTGGTTTTTATTGGTGCTTTTAAGAACGAGGACTGCTTTTAACTGCATTCCTGACTGTGAGATAAATAAGATCCACAGAGCGGAAGTTTGCCACAAACAGAAGGAGTAGAGAATTTGCTGTGAAAGGTCAGAGAGAGCTCAATTACCAAAGCATGAGAAGTCATTCTCCTTCTTCATTCCAGGCAGGAGCCAAAGCCCACCTTGTGCCTGAGGTGCAGGCAGTGAGATCTGTCTGCAGCCCATGTACTGGAGCCCTGCTGGTGTCACAGCAGCCTCACTGAGTGGGCACTGCACAAATACACAAGAAAATTCCTTGTTTCCCTTTAAAGCACCCAACTCCAAATTATCTGCCATGAAAAAAAAAAATCAAAAAAACAAGCCAGCAGCAATAGATATGATCTGCAAATATCATCAGGAAATTCAACACAGCATAGCTCTAACTTTGATCTCACCTACTTCTAGCAACTGAAAAATTTTTCTACATACAGAATTTCACAAAGACTCAAAAACCCCTCAAACTTTCAGGACATGGAAATTTGTTTTGTTTTATTCCTCTGCATGAGATTCAAGGCTAAACATTGCTATAGGTCAGAGATTCTCTGCCCAGAACTACAGGCTCATGAGCTGGACCACAAACTGGTGCTCTGAAACAGGACCTAACATTTAATCTGCTCCTTTCCACAAATAGTATGAATTCAGAATAAAATTCTTTACTACACAACATGGGGGCTGTTCAGGAATAACACCTGATTTCAGCATAATTCCACAGCACAGCCTTTGTACTTGGTCTCTGTATTAAGAACAAGTTCTGATCCTGATGACCAGCTGACAAGCCAAGCCTAACTCAGGCAGCTTAAACTAGAAATACAGTTTGTAGGCATCAGTAAATGATAGCTATTGAATACAGAGTGAAATCTCCACTTTTGATAATGCACACGTCATACATGTCTAAACCAGGAAATGTGTACAGCATTAATCACTATCACTGAGCACCTCCTGCTGAAGATCTCATTTCTGTGGAATTTCTGCATTTGGATCACAGAATTGCTGAGGCTGCATGTCACCTCTGGAAATTATACAGCCCAAATCCCATGCATGTGTCCAGGTTCTGATTACTTCCAAGACTGGGCCCCCATGGCTCCTCTGGGCAACCTCTTCCAGTGTCTGACCACCCTGTCTGTAAATCTCCACCTCTGCCTCTTATCCTGTCACTGAAGGCTTTGGCTCCCCCTTTTTTTCTCATTGTCTCTGCAGGTATTTGCCTTGAGCCTTCCCTTCTCAAGACCTACAATGTAGAAGCTGAATTGTCCTGTTTGTTTAATAATAACAGATTTGTTAATGAATATAGACTGGGTGGGGGTCCCATGACTATCTCAGAGTCCCAAGGGTGACATTTGCTCTGAAAATCTGCCCTTCACTGCAAAAAGTTGACATTTTGACATCAGTATTTCTACCATGAAGCAATACCCAAGAACACAGGTAATCTTATTTACACAACACTTGATGGAATCACACATGTAAAACCTCCAAAATTTGGGAGGTGCCTGGATCTTGTCAGTAAGCTCCATTTGCTATCATTAGAAGATAAATTACAGAGCAGCATCAGTCACCAGTAGAAAAGCCACGTGCTGCCAAGTGACTTCAAAGGCAGCCCCATATGTGCTGCTGCCTTTGATTTACAATGGCACCAATTACTTCAGCTCAACACCAGTACTTCAAACCCATGACTAAATCCTAAAATAATGAAGCAAAACATTTTTGATTGGATTATTTTCCTTGCCTTCTGATTTATGATCCATAAGGCTTCCAATATTTAGGCAATCTTGCAAGCATTGGGCCCACAGCTTGTTTTGAAGTAAGAGATGATTCATAGAATTATTTGCCTGTAGAGTCCGGATCGTTAGGCAAAAGTGAAATATTAGGAAAATTATCATAAATTTCAAATGTTAACCACACTGCCACCCTACATATCTGAGCAAGGCTTTGTTTTATGCCTCTACACGAAATTCAAGGCTAAACATTGTTTTGTGTCAGGGATTCTCTGGTCACAATAACAGGACAATGAACTGGATCCCAAAACTGATACTGGAAAAGGCACCAATTTTAAATGGTGACAGCTGCAAGATGACTGCCAGGCTGAACTCCAATTGAACAGCCAGCACTAGTATCAAAAGCTCAGATAAATTTTGCACTGAGTTAAGGTTAAAATGCCTCCCTTTGACCAAACACATTGAAACTGCACAACTTTCACATACGTATATATAATGTATTAAAGCAAAACTTAAAATTCATCTCCTTAGGAACATTATCCTTGAAAGCAGCCATGGATGATGCTGGTGTGAGATGAGAAAAAAAAGTTCATGGATTACATTCTTCACCTTTTTATTATACACAGAATTCTAGTATCTGTAATGTTTTAAAGTACTTATATACACTATAGTCTAATATGATTTATTTGGTTATTGCAATAACATTTTAGTGCCATTTTATCTGAGAGTTCATGGAATGTTTTAAAACCCAAGCCTAATGGAAGCCAATCAATCATCACATTTTCAAAGAACAAATTATTTAAGTTTTTGTACTACATGGAGCTAATCACTGCACAGAGATATCCGATTGTTTTGACTGATGTCATTCATTTCTCTTTAGGCTGACCTGATTGATAGTCTAAGTGCTGAAGTTAACCAGACAAATGGATATGTACTTCTGGGCTGTTTCCAGCCCAGCTGCCTTTTTAGCACTAAAAACTTCATATGCCTGATAGCAACTTGCAGCTGGTCCTGCTCAGGCGATTGAAATTAAAGCTGGAAAGGAACGTGACAGCCAACACTTTTTCCTCTTACATCAAGGATTTTGTCCATGATGCCTCCAAGCAATCACCAGTAATAAATGAGCTGTATTAAATCCACATCTATATTTGATTATGTGGTGGCCTGCTTTCCAAGTTCCCACTTTCACATCTTCAAACACTTATTAATAGCACTGCTGAGACACCCAAGTATTATTGCATCCAACTCTTCCTCTCCTTTCTGAACTGGGATCCAATGCTGTGTCACATTTAGGCTGTTGCTTTTGATAACTAGAAAAGTCCTTCATGTGCCAAAAACTGGCTGCACTTCATCAGGGGAGCTGCCTAACTGAAATCTGCAGGATGATTACCTGATTTAGATGAGGAAAATTTGGCTTATCACATGTAAAATCAGTAATAGCAACACAAGCTCCTCCAAATTCTGTGAGATCTAAAGCCAGTTCCAGCCCAAAGAACTGACTAGGCTCTTTTACTTTAATGTATTACATTACTGTTTTATTGGCTGACATCTACTTTAAAGAAATTGGGGAAAACTTTGTGTGAGGAATTAAAGGAAAACTGTGTAGCCGTGATTTTTCATTTATGTGGTCACTGACTGAAATGTATCACTGGTTCTAAGGAGCCACATTCAAAGCCATTAAAGCACAGATATATTTGACATTTATGCTACAACAGAAGACATAAGTAAGTTATAAAAGTTTTGATTGTTTTATGTGGAATGAAATGCACTTTCACAAATGAACATTTTTGTGGTACACCCAGAAAGCTGAAAATTCAGATATTCCCCTCATGTGCTGAAATATCTTTCTAAGCATTGCTGGCAGAGCTCAGAGCTCTCCAATTGACTCCAGAAACCCTGTTTACAGTACAGCAATCACTGATACCATATAATGTGGCTTTTGCAAATGGAATTTTGACCGTGGGACACCTGACAGAAGTACTCATATAAGGCTCAAACACTAATTATGTTATTCTAGTAAAAAAATCTGCCCTGTCAGCTGCCACTTAAAGATCACTGTTGCTGTGGAAGAAAAAAAAACAGCAAAGCAAAAGGCAAGTAGAGAGAGTTACAGGAAACAATGGTATTCGTCCCAGTAAAAATAGCACAGATATGAGAAACAATGGTTCAGCACTTAATTTTACCAAAATCTGGAATGAAAAAAATATATCCTTCCAGAAATTAGCCTGTCATGAATTAGACAAAATTTTGGTAGAAACTACCTCCACTGGAAGAAAACACTTCCTATTTCTGCATGTTCTCACCAACCATAGAAACATCAGGAATATTATAAATCAAGGCAACATGAAGAGGTTATCTTCAAAATGTGTATGTTGAAAAGCTAAATATATTTGCAAGGGTAAAATCCTGCTCCTTTTCAAAGTAATTTGATAACTCACTGCTAAGCCCAGGGTTCTGAAGTCCAAAGAGTTAAAAAAAAGGAAAACAGAAAATAAATATTTTCACAACCATTCTTGGAGCCGAAACCATGATGATGTGGTTTTCTTAACTGTCACTTTCTAAGTACAAAATTTCAAATTATTACAAACAAATATTTTCAAGTAGCAAATAGCTATTGGATAGCTATTGACATGGCAAATTAATTCAGCTCAAACTTGGCTTGATTCCATGAATATTCAGTTGACATTGGACATGAAACTGCTGAAGGCTCTTCACTGTCACATCATTATTTGGCAAACTGGAATACACTGGACTAAGATTCACATTTCATCCAGAATTTCAAAGAGAATCACGTGCTCTCATTTAAGAAGCAGAAAATGGTGGACAACTCTAAGCTCAGGCAGTGTATGTGTATGTATATATATTAAATTAATATATTTTTATACACACACACACTCACGCACACAGACACGCATATAAATCTCAGTACAGCAGGCATTTGCCAAATAGCTGGACAGATTAGACAGAAATTTTTATTAAGGTAGATCAAAATTATTAGGTTTGAAGTGCTCAGTGAGCTTTTCCTTGATAAAGTACAGTTAGTAGAGATATTCTGAAATTTCATAGCAAAAATATTATGTCAAATGTCTGGAATTTGAAACAGCAGCTGTGTAAAATATGCCAGAGTTTTGCTTACTACAGAGAATGAGAATTTTAAAAGCCATAAAAGCAGGAACCTCCAAAAACACACAGTACAGAAACTCTCAACTTGTTGTACAATTAAAGGGCTCTGTTCACAAGTGGAATATATTTGAACTCAAAAAAATGCTGTTTCTTGTGGAACTGAATTTGGGACGAGACAGTCATGGCCTGGCAGGAGCTACTTTTTGTACCCCAGGAAAGACTGAGGTCTTTTGTCCTCCACAGCCTTGTTCTGGGTCCAAGGTCTGCCATCCGCATCCTGCCCACAACACTTAGTTATTTGTGGCAAATGTAATTCTGCCACAGGAAGGAACTGCTCTTGTTTTACTCTGCTTTTCCCTGTGAACCTCAATTTTATAAAAAGCTCAAGGGGCTCAGATAGCTGTCTCTTGCCACTTCTCTGAACAAGAAATATCATGCAATGGTTGTGGCAAAAGTGAAAACTTTCCTGGGAAGCATGGAGTACTTTAACAGAATGATGGTAACTTGGTGCTAATGGTAAGAATTTTTGCCTTAAACTCATAATGGCTGAATTTTTCTTTCTTTTTTTTTTTTTTTTTTTTTTTTTTCCTCCACCTACAAAACTAACCAAAAATGTCCCACGAATCAAAACTGGTGAGCTAATATCGCACCATGCCCTTGCCAACTGCGACGCTCCCCGCAGGTCCTTGTGCAGGCCGTGCTTGGGCGTGAGGACGCAGTTCCAGGCCACGTGCCCAGCGTGGCGTCCTGGAGTGCTCAGCTCTGCTGGCGCAGCCGGGCAATCCTGCCCAGACTCACTCTCTAAACCCTGACCCTCCCTGCCTTGCTGATCAGGAAACGAACGGCCCGGGTTCCTGCTGAGATGAGCTCTGGATCAGTGTCTCAGGCAGACTTTATCGGATCAGCTGAGCGCCGTTTACACAGTAGGCCCCAGGAAGCCCTTGGAAAGTCTGCAGAATTTTTATGCTGTTTGTCACAACCCAGGGCATCAAAGTCTGCACCTCAGGATGCTGACACTGCTGTGATTTAGCACCTTTGAGATTTCGCCTCAAGAGTTTAAAATAATCCAGTTAAATGAATGTAGCCAGATCCTCCTTTAGTATCTTCTTCAGCCTGGGGCTGTGGTAAGGGAAGGGGGGAAGCTCGAGCCCAGGATGCATAGGAAATGCGCGTGACATGCTGCTAACAGGGAACTGATGTAAATCTTTCAGCAAAGGGGAAATATGCTCCGAGTGTTTACTCTGAGTGATAAGGCCTCCTGATCCATTTTGAACCTGCTCAGCTCCTGAGGAGCCCTGCCAGGAAAGCCTGCGATTGTTGGTGCCGTCAGGGAA
The DNA here is from genome assembly GCF_031753505.1 of Anomalospiza imberbis. Taxonomy (NCBI): domain Eukaryota; kingdom Metazoa; phylum Chordata; class Aves; order Passeriformes; family Viduidae; genus Anomalospiza; species Anomalospiza imberbis. The sequence goes on from NC_089691.1 coordinate 643,790, forward strand.
ACCCGGGCTGCCCGTCAGGCTGGCAAATCTGAAATGCAGAGCTGAGCAGTGCTAAATGGAGCCTTTAACTTCCAGACTAATATTTCCTAATATTTATTTAAGAGCCTATAGTGATGGGAATTGCTGGGTATAGGTATCGTATTTTTCCTATTAATGGGAATGAAGAATAACATAAAAGAACTTAAACAATTGTTGAGTTTACTCCAGCAGAACCTAATCCAATTTCTATTTTAGCAAGAAGAAATTCAGTTTTGTAACACTGAAGCAGATATATTGATTTTTTAAAGAACTATATCCAAGTTTCTTTATATTTTAAACTGCATCAAAATTATAAAATAGAAACATTTAATTTTCAGGAGTTTTCCTTAAAAGGTTATGGTAGATATGCCTGGTTGAAATATTTTTGTTCAGTTTCTTTTATGAAAAGCGTGTAACTTTGATCATTTATGGTTGAGAGGAGTACTGTTTAAATAAAATGCCTGAAACAAAATCTCTTGAGTCGATGGAAAGACTTGCACCGGCTCCCTGGGCATTTGATCAAACTTTCATTCAGAAAACATTTTTCTCCACCAACATACTTAAGCTGTTAAAATGAAAATGCAATTTAAGCAATTACATAAATAAGAGTGACAAATGTTTCTTTTCCTAAGTGCAAGCAGGTGTAAGGCACAATCGAAGCTATTCTCTGAGAGCTGCAGAGTGCCAGCGGTGCTGAAAGACCCCGAGACAAAAGGAAGGAAACCTCAGGAACCTCAAACAGAATTAACCCGTGTTTACAACTCGTTGTACAAGCAGATCCACAGCAGCATCCCTTTGAACAGTGCTCACTGTTCCACGAGCCCCTGTCAGCACAAACAGGCAAGAATGCCCGGAGTACAGCACCCAGGAGGATGGAACAGAGATGTTCAGAGTTCTGTGCTTTACTCTGCACCACTGATCACCTGAGCGAGTCTTTACATTCTGAATATCTGTTCCAGAAGAAATCAGAGCCCATCTACCAACTGGTTCCCCTCGGAGCTGGAAGCTTGCTACGTGCCATTACCCTCAAGTAGTAATTTCACTGGACCACACTGATGCTTTCCACTACACTGTGATTCAAAAATATAAGAAAGCTGCAGGAAAAAAAAAAAAAAAAGAAAAATGAAACCTTTCTTAAATGACAGGTTCTAACATATCCAAAGCTCAAGCCTTAACTACTCAGGTCTCTGCCTTTGCTGCTAACACACTATAGAACTTGAGGTGAGCAGAAAACATTCTTAGCTCTTTGTAACACTTAAAAAAACCCCAAAAAACTAAACCCTCAACACCAGCAGTTCAGCATCTAATGTAAAATGCCTGTACTTATTGAATTTAGAGAATCCCTTTGATGAATTCTCCATGGCTGATCTCCAACTATCTCCAACTTTCTTCTCTTAGTATTAGATGCTCAATATTTACTCACTCTATCAATACAAAACCCACAGGACATTAATTATAAAGGCTTCATTCAGTAATTACAAAGGTTTTTTTTTGGTTAACCAGACAGTAAAATCTCAGCTAATATAAATAGATGCTAATTTACAGCTAAGAAACAGATCAGAATTTTGTTGTGATGTCAATTTCTGAGATTTCTAATGATTTCTCTTTGAAACAGCTTCTGTATTTTCACTGCTAGGATGTTACTCTGTACAGACAGATACAGTTATTAATGAGTTCTTCAAATCCTTTAGTATATATTTTTCCTTTGATTTTCTGCTAATTAGTGATGAAATAAAAATAACTCAAGAAGAAAAAGACACTTATAAATTAGTATTGAGTAACAAAAATGAGAATTTTTATTTGCCTCTTATACGTTTATATCCCATTAATGTTATTACTACACTTCAATATATAAAAAAAAAAAATCTCACATTTGTTTTCCTTGAGATTCTTTTAAGTACACACACCTCACTATGAAAAATCACTGCAAAGTCCTACTCTAAATTGCTCTGTATTTGCTACTTGATGTACTGGCAAGGCTGTGTTTTCTCAAGAGCCCACAGGCAAGTGAGGCACACAAGATCCTCATGGAAAGCACAGCACAAAGAGAATTTCAACACTGTAATTTTGTTATGAGAAAAACTATATTTAAATGTTTTTGGGTGTTTTAGAACAGCTCTGTTAACAGTTGAGAGGTAAGAGGATTGTGTGTGGCTCATTGATTACTGTTACAGAAATATTTGTGAACAACCACTGTAGCAATTATTTTTATTGATCTTAAGAAAAACTGGGATTTGGTGGCTTTTTCTTCCCACACACAACTGTGTAAAAATTAACTATACCCCAATGCAGCTTTGTGGGAAATAAATTGGTCCATGGTCATTCCCAGCCCATGTCCATGGTCATTCCCAGCCCATTCCCATGGTCATTCCCAGCCCATCCCCGAGGTCATTCCCAGCCCATGTCCATGGTCATTCCCAGCCCAGGCCCGTGGTCATTCCCAGCCCATGCCCATGGTCATTCCCAGCCAATGTCAATGGTCATTCCCAGCTCACGCCCGTGGTCATTCCCAGCCCATGTCCATGGTCATTCCCAGCCCATTCCCATGGTCATTCCCAGCCCATGCCCGTGGTCATTCCCAGCCCATGCCCGTGGTCATTCCCAGCCCATGTCCATGGTCATTCCCAGCCCAGGCCCATGGTCATTCCCAGCCCATGCCAATGGTCATTCCCAGCCCATGCCCGTGGTCATTCCCAGCCCATGCCCGTGGTCATTCCCAGCCCATCCCCGAGGGCATTCCCAGCCCATGCCCGTGGTCATTCCCAGCCCATGCCAATGGTCATTCCCAGCCCATCCCCGAGGTCATTCCCAGCCCATGCCCGTGGTCATTCCCAGCCCATGCCAATGGTCATTCCCAGCCCATCCCCGAGGTCATTCCCAGCCCATGCCCGTGGTCATTCCCAGCCCATGCCAGTGGTCATTCCCAGCCCAGGCCTGTGGTCATTCCCAGCCAATGCCAGTGGTCATTCCCAGCCCATGCCAATGGTCATTCCCAGCCCATGCCAGTGCTCATTCCCAGCCCATGCCAGTGGTCATTCCCAGCCAATGCCAATGGTCATTCCCAGCCAATGTCAATGGTCATTCCCAGCCCATGCCAATGGTCATTCCCAGCCCATGCCCGTGGTCATTCCCAGCCCATGCCAGTGGTCATTCCCAGCCCAGGCCTGTGGTCATTCCCAGCCAATGCCAGTGGTCATTCCCAGCCCATGCCAATGGTCATTCCCAGCCCATGCCAGTGCTCATTCCCAGCCCATGCCAGTGGTCATTCCCAGCCAATGCCAATGGTCATTCCCAGCCCAGGCCCGTGGTCATTCCCAGCCAATGCCAATGGTCATTCCCAGCCCATGCCAATGGTCATTCCCAGCCCATGCCCGAGGTCATTCCCAGCCCAGGCCCGTGGTCATTCCCCGCTGCTGCGGCACACGGGCACCGCAGGCCGCTAGATGGCAATGCATTGTGCGAAAGGAATAATTCAGATTTTACACTCTAAGCTGTAACAGCACGAGAGTTTTCCCTCTGCAGTGCTGCAGGCACCTCCAGAGAAGGAATTACGGACACTGCTCCACGACACGGGAAGGATTTACTGTAATTTGGGAACTGAATAAATTACTTAAGTGCAAGTATCCAGGGAGAAGGCACAGTAAAACACAGCAGAATCTGCTAGTGATTTGGCAGCTTTTGTCTTCAAGAAGCAGTTTAAAATAAATCATCCTTTGATTTCTGTGCAGTTCTGTTGTTATTATTATTGGGCGCCCTGGTATCATCTGCAAACATCAAGAACAGGGCTTAAGTAGTGAGGCACATGTTTCACATTTATCAAAATTCCTAATTTTTAAATTTTTTTAATAATTTCAGTCTGCACTGATCAACCAAATAAATTAAATTCATTTTTGAGAGGAAAGACTAATAAAATACTCACACTGTGTTATACACTTAGCCCTTAGAAGTTTTATATTTTACAGCTACAGTCAGGTTTTATCTAATTTTGTTTTTGTTTTTGTTTTTTTGTTTTGCTGAAAATTTCCTTGAAATTACAGCGACACATGCAGATATATAAAAAAATAACATGTTTTAAACTATACCCACAGTTCAAAAACCATTCAGGGGAATAAAGCAGCATATCACATTCACATTTCCCTACAGGGGACGTTTTTAGAATCTGCTGTATTTGAAATACCTTTTATTAATTATAATATTTTTTCAGGTAGCGGCAGAAATCTCTTTCTGGGGGAGTTCTTCAATGCATCTAAGAAGTTGCAGAATATTTCTCTGTCTCTAAAAATATTGGCAACAACAATCTACATTCTTCAAGTGTCAATCTTTATAAGAAATACTTCCTATTTCTATGTTGCTCTGCAGCAGAAGGTGCTCCTGCTAATTTGAGACAAATTTATTTATTTTTATGAGGAGCAAAAGGCCATGATTGGGCTGCAGAGAATGGGTAGAATAAACCTCTCAGGACTTAAAATCTAGTAAAATTTTTGAAGCAAAAGGGACTCCCAGAGACAGATGCCCTCATTACCCATTCTCCCTTGAAAAACATAGAAATATTTCGTTGTTGCTTCTCTCTCTTTGTTTATTTTTTCCCTTTTTTTTTTTTTTTCTGTTTTCCAGGGGTTTGGTCATAAATGGTAATAATATAGTACTTTAGATAACTACTTTGGGATCTGTTTTCCAAGAATTAACACTTTTCTTCACAATTAGCCTGAAGGACTGATTTTTATATCAGGTAGTCCCAACTCTACTCACTAAGAATTTTTGCTTTTAAAAATTAGTTGGTAGATATTCCAAGTGCTGACTTGGGATTTGCACAACATTCATCCCAAGATTAATGGAAAGCACATGGTGAAAACTCCACAAATCACCTGGAAAATGTCTCCTGAGAAGCAAGTGAATACCTGCTGAGGGACGGGATCTCTTTGCTTCCACGTGGGGAAATGCACTGGTATTAAGGGCGCTGTTAATCCTGAGGAAGGATAATAAAATCTGCTTCATCTTCCATCAAGTGTGAGAACTTTGAGAACTTTCACAGCAATTTCTCATTCTCTGAATTTGTTCCCAACATATTATTAGAAGTCTGCAGAAACATTCAGAGCTGGATAAGCCTTCCCAATGTATTCAAACTGTACTGGATGCAGTGTAAGAAGCGGTTTGGCCTTTTAAGAAAACCATCAGTTCAAAGTATTTTCAGCATAATCCAGGACACTAAATCACCAGCAAAATAGAAACATTTACTGACAGCTTGAGCACAAATGTTTTATTGTGAAGAGCAGTGAATATAATGACCAGAGCTGTAGCCTCCTGGTCTGGCTAAACAAGGCGGTGGCGTTGGTGGGTACATGTGATTAAAATGTCACTGCCAGGGCCAAGCTGGCAACTAAAAAGGAAACAGGAACAGTCCCCACCAGGCCTAGGAAAGCTTTGGAGGGGCCTTAAAAACCTCTGTCCATATGGGTCTGACTGACATAAACTTATTTACCCTTAAAAGGGCAAAAAGATCCATCAGAGTCAATAATGCTGCTCTGAAGCTCAATCCCTGTGTGGGCCATTCACTGAGGCTTGGACTCAGTGATCCTTGTGGGCCTTCCAGCTCAGGATATTCTGGGACTCTGAAAGTTGAATGAGATGTAAGTCTATCACAGGCTGCTCCCAAATTCATGAGCCATCTCAAAACTGGCTGAACAACCCAGCCTTAGCAGCAAAGATTTTCAGGCACACACAAAACAACTCGTGTTGGCTTTATTCCAGTCCAGACTAGCTCTAATTTTCCTGGGTCCAGTGTGGTGTTAGTGCAGTAGAACTCACAGGGCTCAGCCAGGGACCCTTCTGGTCAGGACCTTCCCCTCCAGATCTTGTGTTCCTGCAGTGACACTACTCCTGCACCTGAGTACCCAGGGTGGGGCAGAGGACTGTAATTACTTTATATATATTTTTTTTAATATATATATATATATATATACATAATAATCCAACTCTACATTCTCTGGCTGCGCCTGTGGAGCATGTCCAAATTGAGTTATTGTCCTGTTGAACAAGTTGTAAATATTTTCATTAGTTAGTGTTCTAGTTCAAAAAAAATTAGAAAACTAATTCTAATTCAATGCCTATACTTTTCCTTTGCCATACTCCATTCATGCTGCAAGCTTCTGCTTGCTCATTACTACTCTTCTACAATAACCTTGCTAATGCTTGGCGTCATTGCAGTAGTTCTTACCAGGTATCAAAACTGACCAGGAAAAAAGACCCAAAGCCAAACCACCATCACATCCCAAACCTTGCACCTTGCAGAATTGTTCCATTACTCCGTAGCTTGGTGGCATGGACAGCAGGCTGCAGAAACATGATAAAATCATTTAACATATTAATAATTATATATAATATTGTAACTTCTTTATAGGACGTTCTTATATCTAACACATCACACCAGGATGTTTGCACTACCCCTCTTCAATATTGTTAAACTGTATCTCATTTTACCGCCATTAAACAAGGAGCAAGTCTGCCCTGCTGTAAAATACTTCATTACCCAATTTTCCAGGAACCAGAGTTGAGGAAAAGTGCAGGAGGGTAGGTATGTTTTGTTGGATCATCCATGTGTGCTGTGTGGTGAGGGAGGTGCCATGATGGGTTCAGCTTTCTGTTGAAAAAGTCAATTAGCAAGCACTGAGGTATGCACGGACCTGTCAGCTCTTACAGTAGGGCTGCCTGAGGGCAGCCTTCTCTTGCATTCTTCCCTCAGAGTCAGAATTTCTTTTTAATCCACATAGTTAGAGCACTGAAGCATAACCTCTTTCTTCCTTAATTGATTCTAAGGTATATTGTTAAAAAAAACCAAAAACCAAAAACCAATACTTTTAAGGATTCTTTAAATCTAGAGTTAAATGATGTTTGAGCCAATGCAATTTAGACAGATATGTTAAGCAAAGCATGTGTTCCAGGTTTTAAGCAATGGGGAGACTGCAAACCAAATCAGCCCAGTGAACATGAACAAAGGTGGAAGACCCACTAGAAATGCTGTTTTCTCTCCAAGCTCAAGACTTGCTTCTTAAATTTTTTTATCAGCTACAAAGTGTGATGAGTTATTAGCTTATTTGTCTGAGTAAAAGGGCATTAATAGTTAAAAAGGAAACATGCTGCAAGATAAAATATCTTAGATTTTTCAATATTCCTTACATGTGGTATTAGTGCTAGAATACAAAAAAATAATGGTTCAATTTCCAGATAGTGATGGCAACTGGCTCTGCTTAGTGCAAGAGATCAACGGCTTTTTAGTAGGAAATAAATTTCAGAGGCATTCCTTTAGGATACCATCGAAGCAACCTGCCTAAGCCCTTCTATCAGATTACTGTAATTAAAAGGGTGGTTTTAGACTAATGACTCTCTTTGGATAGATCCGGGGTCTGCCTACACATATTCCTCAAAAGATAGTCTTGGTTTGGTGGAAGGTGACCCCACCCATGGCAGGGGGTTGAAATTGGATGATCTTTAAGATCTCTTCCAACCCATGCCACCTTGTGATTCTCTGATTCTATGAAGTTTCGGAAGCATTTAGTCAGGTCCATTAACTGAAGAGCCATTCTGAACCACAGCAACACTTGTGCTTCTGTTTACAAGAACAGACGTGCAAGCCCTGAGAGACCAAATTTAAGAATTGGAAGGCAAACCCTTCCTGAAGATCATATGAGGGAAAACAAAACATGGGGAAAACCCAAACAATATAAAGGATTGGATTCCATCACTTTTGCGTGCCAAGATGGGTGCCTGGTGTAAAGCTCGTTTGCAAAGCCAAAAGCTGGCCATGTAAAAGCCATTGTACTTCTACTGATTCACGATTACAACACCATTTATTAACTGAAATAACTTAAGAAAAACACATGTATGGCAATTCCATACTAAAACAAACATCCGGAGCAATCACCACTGGATCTTGGTTGCTGACTGGCAATTTTCTTCTCCTACCCATTCTTCTGCCTGCCCCCATGGATCTGTGCCCACCTCCCCTGCTTGAGCTACGTCACCCACGTTCTCCGTGTGCTGCAGGTGCCAGGGGGAACTTTCACTTAGTCTTCTTTCAGCACTTCTCTTTGGACCTTTTTCCCAACCTGGAAACTTGCACATGCTTTAGTCTAGACATGAATACGCTGTCTGTTTTTGCTCCTCAGACAGCATCTTTTCACAGTAACTCCTCTCTTTATAGCTCAAAGTAGAACCTTGATATTTGCCCTTGGGGAAATGGAGAGAAGAACACCCCCACTGTGGCGGTCCCAAGCCTCTGCTTCCCTGGGTGTCCATCCCTCGCCCAAATGCTGGTAGTAGACGGCGCCACTGAGGAATGTCATTGCAGGAACAGGAACCACAGGGCTGCAGCACAGCCCCAGGACTGCCCCGGCCATCCCTCCCTGACCCAGCATCCAGGAAGCTGCATTGTGCTCCTGAGGGATGGCTGTGTCCTGCTGGGAGCTGAATTCAGGAGTCTGAGGCAAACTTGGTGTCTTGGTGCCACCTCCACGCCCTGCCCACACACCCATCTTGGTCCCAGGGCTGCTGCAGACAAAGTCACTGTATTGCTGCCCTTCTCCTCAGTGTGCTGGCTCCCCACTGAGACAGATCAGCTACCAGCCAAGGTCTTGGTGTACCTGAGAGAAGTTAAAAACTGTTACTAATGATGTTCAATTATTTTTCCTCTGCCTGGTTTCTAGGATGTCAGGGTGAGTACATTCCATCCCAAATGTAGCGTCTCCGAAAGGCTGCTGAATTCCTCCTTCAAGCCTTGCTCTGTTCATCACTCAGTACCCAGCCTGTGCCTCAGCCCAGGCCACATTGCTACTCACGGCTCATGAGCGCTAATACAGATTTTGTTTGAAAAGCCACACGTTGGCAAACCACAGTTATTTGCAAGCCTGGCCCAGGGCTAGCGTCAGACATCAACACATAGGCAGCACAGATATTTTATTTAATTAAGTCATGCCATCTGGGCCAACAATGAATGCACTCATATGCTTTGCCTTTGCTTTTGGACTGCTTAGTGCTCTGATCCCCCAAAATTGTTCTGAAAGTTAAATCTCCATGGAATTTAAAGAACACTTTCAGCTGTTACTTGCATTAGACTGAATTTTTGCTGTAGCAAACCTGGGGATTTTTCCTATCCTAATAAAGCCAGTCAGATTTATGTGCCTCAGTTTCATCTGAACGCTGCATCCACTGTGCAGGAAATTACTAATGAGCAGCTAAAAGGCCTGTGCTATATATAGCAGGTGTGTGCACCACCACAGAGCCAGCAGCGTATTCTGCCAAGGGTTGTTTGCTATGAAAAACAAAGGTAGAGCCAAGCAGCCAGGCACTGGGCACGGGGAGCTGCTCCTCATGCAGGCTGTGCAGAGCTGCAGGGTCACTGCCCATGGCCACACACCCTCCTGAAAAAACTGTATGTTCTTCCAAATCAGGGGTTTCCTAATGAACCCACAATGAACAGAAACCAAGCCACAAAAAAAGTAACGAATATGAACTCAGGTCTTCAAAAAGGGGAAAAGCTTAAAGGATGTTGAATTTCCTGACTTAGTTTTGGGGCTCAAAGAAATTACAGAAGCATGGAAACACAGAATGGGTTGAAAGGGACCAAGCTCATCTTGTTCCACCTGCCAGCATGGGCAGGGGCACCTTCCACTATCCCAGGTTGCTCCAAGCCCCAGTGTCCAACCTGGCCTTGGACATTTCCAGGGATCCAGGGGCAGCCACAGGGATCTCTGGGCGCTCAATGCGAGAGCCTCCCCACCCTCCCAGGGAAGAATTTCCTCCTAATACCTCATCTAAACCTTTCCTCCTTCAGTGCAAAGCCATTCACCCTTGTCCTATCACTACATGTCCTTCTGAAAAGTCCCTTTCAAGCCTTCTTGTAAATTCAGGTCAAGAAAGAATCCAAATTCAGGGAAAAAAAATTCTGTATACCTCAGCACCAGCTTTGGGCCATGGTCTGAATCCAACCATGGCACACGGCCACACCACGTTAACCTCTGCCATGTTAAATGCAATGGGCAGACTGTCACTGTTGCTCTCAAAAACTGTAGCTACCTATACTGTTTGAGAACAGGGTTAAAACCCCAGAAAACACAGGAAAAAATGCATGGAAAAAAGGCAGAAACTGAGCACGTGCAGACTGCTCCAGTTATTCTTAATTGTCCTTTATCCAGATTGTGGCATTTCCACCTTGTTTATGGGGAATTTACTGGTCCTTCTCGTGGGTAACACCACACCACCACACTTACCCAGAGTCATGGCACATGGTTACAGTGGGACTCATAAATGTTTAAAATTAATTAAACTGTTTCAATAACCTGACTGAAATATTTTAGCAAAGTTTAATAACTTTAGCTGAGATTCAGGGCTGAGTCAAATGCAATTGAGTCACTGTGCACCCCCTGATAAGTGCTACACTTACTCTTTTCTTGATAGAGGGAAGATATTATCACTTAACTTAAATAGAAACTGAAGTGTTTTGCTGAACTGAGGCCCAAGCCCATGGAAAGAGTCATTTATGGAATGGAAGAGTAATTTTTGCTCACTGTATTAAACAGCATAAGGTATTATTTAGCACACCTATACTATTCAGCTTTTCAAAGTTCTAAAAGGATGCATTCACCAAATTTTTGTGAGGTAAGAATATAGAGAACAAAGTTATGATCAATGTGCCATTATGTCACTCCGTAATTGCTGGATCTCTGGGAAGCTCCCCGAGCCTTTGCACTTCCCAGTTACAATTTACATATGACTACGTTAAACAATTGATTCTAACACATGCATTTCAGCACCAAAACCCCCTCATCTCCATGTTGTTAAAAACAAAAATCAACCCATATATCCTGGGAAATAGCATCACTGAACATTTTCAAGGGAAAGAGTATTTTTACAACCCTATTTTCCAAGTGTCTGTATTTAGCAATGCTGGGCAGAAAGTCAAACATTTCCTTTTTGCTTCAGCAGATGCGAGCTGCTGAAACTTCTCACGCTCTTGCTACCATCTCACATTAAGAGAGCAAGAGTAAGTGCTCCTAAGTACTGCAAAAATATCTACATGTGAGACAGGAACAGCAGATGGATGCTCCAGTCAAGCACTACTTAGTGCCATCAGCATCAACACTGAGGAATGAAGGACACCTGCAAATTAATTTCTTTAGCATCAGGCATACTCTGAGTTACCATGAACTGCCTATTATTCTATTATTATGGCTCTTGCTATTTAAAACAGTTTTAATGGATCCAAAAGAAGTGTAACAGCAGAGGTCACTATGAAGTATTTCACTGATGTGTTTCATGATGTTTTTCTGTGCTTCCAAAAATACAATCAAACTGTTTTAACATAGCTGGTTTATGTAGTAATGAACTTAGAAATATCAAGCTGTAATGAAGATGCTGTACAGAACAGCAAAACATGCTGGGGAAATTGAAGATTTGCAATGTGCATTAGTGTGTCAGCTTATAAATCAAACAGAAAGGCCAGCATTATTATTAGTAATTGGTTAAAGAAAATAATAGAATTGTTTGACACCAAACATTCAGAAAGTATTCAAAATAAGGCAATTCAAGAATGGCATCTAAATATTTCAGAAAATGTTTAAGAGTATATGAGTATTCTTACAAAGCATAGAAATAATTTAGGTTTGTTAAGGACTGAAAAATTTACTTCTGACTTATCTAGTCAAATTTAACCTAGAAGGATTAGCTAGTGAGTTCCATATAGAAGTCATGTACAGTTTTTAAAAAGAAAAAGAAAAAAAATTGGACTGCTAAGTAAGCACAGAGTGGGGGGAAAAATTGAAGCTGGGAGTACTAGGAAATAGTGTATTTGAGTAAATAGGAGCTCTCCATATTTACACATGACCTGACTGGGAATTAAAACAAAGCAGGCCCTCTCTTGCATGTATCGCACAGAACTCACATGTGTGATAGATAAAGCAAATATTGCAAAGGGCATTTATTGGATGGGCGAGGCAATTTACAGCTTTGTCTCTTAAGCTGGAGAAACTTTTGGAAGACCGAACACAAAGAGCAAGTTTCATGATAGTGAGATCGAAGAGGTTCAAATTTCCCAATTTAAAAATTGTCCTGGAGACCTGAAATACACCTTGAAGGAGCTGAAGGTCCTTTCCTGGAGCTCACTGCTGCTGGAGCCGTCCCTTGGCCGTGGTGGCCGCAGGACTCAGAAGCTGCTTAGCTGGAAGGTTCTCTGTCATGGACACAGAAGATGAAGCAGGCAAGCAGCAATGGCCAGAAACCAGGAGGAGAATTTTGGCAACATTGTAGGAAAACGTTTTGAGGAAGGACAACTGGATAGTGGACAGACAGGGAAAGGACTATTATGGCATGAGAGCGTCCTTGGTGACACTGGAAAACATTGGGAAAGAAATCCTGCTGAGGGACCAGGTCAATGCTGGGGTATTGCACATCTCCTGTAGAGTTCGTACAACTGTGCTTTGGAAAGTGCAGCTATGGTGTACAGACCATTTGATTTGTGCAGCACAGGATGCAAAGGTTACCAGGATTTTGTACAATTTACAAAACATCCCAAAGCAGGAGGAATTATGGACATAAGAATGGCAATTTCTACACTCAAATTCTGGTAAGTTTTGTTAGTCATCCGAAACAGGATGTGTAAGCATGGAGAAACTGCAGAGAAGGATCAGAGAAAACTGAGCTGAAAATCAGACTGGACATAGGCACAGCCTGAAGCCCACTCTGTTTAACTTGACCATGTTGAATTCAGCGGGATTTAAAAATCTATGTTAGTTGCTTTGCTAATTTGGATTAATGCGTTTTACAAAAGCAACAGCTTCACAGTGACAGAGGTTCAGTCCTGTTCTCTCTCTTAGACCTTTTAAGACAGCTGCGTCTGTGTCCCTTGGACAATGTCATGATATTTACACACATTTAGAACATTCCCTCATTCTTTGGTTTTACCTGTTTCAGTAGGAGCACAGATGTAAGGAATAAATTTAGATGTGAGTTTGGAACATTAAGTCCAATCCACAAGTCACAAGATTTCAACCAAACAGGAAAACAAATAAATTTCTCACTGCTTAGAAGCCCTTGCTAAGGGTTTTTCAATTCCACTGCCCATGTAAAACAGTGCCAGAAGGTGGGGTTTCTACATTTACTGCTTAGAGGGCAATTTCTAGGCTTTGTCTTCCAGAAACAAAGGAACAGTGAAAAGGAAGGGAATGCAGTTCTACACCTTTATGCAAAAATTATGCACAAAAGTTTGTTGTTGGAAGTCAAGCTGAAAGTTCAACATCATTTCTTCACCACCTAGCTCCCATACTAAAGTCTTCATACCACTTCAAGAATGTGATAGCTCACAGACCCATTTAAGATCAATTTATTTTTTCTTTCTGGCCTATAAATTCTCCAGTGTTTAACAATTGCTAGGATGAGGAGCATCTCTCTCTTACATAAACTTTTATAAAGGAAATAAAATGATCCCGCTGTAATCCCAAATTTGGTTTTTGTATTTGTGGGGACTGGGAAGTGGTGCCAGCTGTCGGTTGAATTTTAATCTAATTGCCCTCAAGTTTCACACAGTTGCTTAAAGTCGCTGAGCACCAGTGTTTGCATGAAGAAGCACACAAACACACCCAGGCCTCTGTGTGCTCTCTCCATGGTGTCTGGGTGCCTGTAAGGGCACGCAGGGCTCTCTGTGGGCACGGACAGGGATCTTTTAGGCACCTGCACACTGAACCTCTTCACTCCCTTGGAAAACCCAAAACTCTTCTGACAGCAGCTGATCGATACTTCTGCCCAACAGCTCTTAGCTTGGCACTTCCAAACAGGTGTCAGGATTGCAGAAACGCCCTGTGCTCTTTTATGACCCAAAATCCAAAATACAGGGTTCAAAAGTGCCAAAGGTTGAGACTCGCCATGTAATGCTATTTATTTCCAGCAAAATTGTGTCCGCTAGCCTTTAAAATAGGCTTTTCCTAAATTTTCCTCCTGCTGTTCCACCTGATTGAATTAATCTATTTTCCACTCAATGGAATGAACTAGCTGTGTGACAAAGTGGCAAAGAAATCCCAAACAGAATATAAAATTAAATATAAATTACTTGAAAGCATGTTACAGCAAAGGATAAAAATACATAATTCTATCCATGAAAAGAGTTGACTGTCAAAAATTCAACATGCAAAGTATATATTAAATATACAATCTGGTTTTTTTCATGTTTGAGAAATTACTTTAATCCTTTTAGTGAATTTTTTTAATGTGTGGAATACATTAGTCTGGATTAACGGATGATGTTTATCATACTTTGTATTGTGGTTTCAGGAAATAGTCTGGCAATGCTAGGTTTCTACAAATGGATTTAAAATTAATCAACATCTATTTATGAGAAAGTTTAAACCATTATTAATACACTGTAAATACAGATCTCCTTAGAGCTGACCCCAAGTGTCTACCATCTGCTCAACTGTTGTAATCACATTTTTAAAGAGCGTGGTCATACATAATGATTCTTCTCAGGAAAGAGCATCCTTAAGTGCATCAGCAACATTTTAAATTCCACTTGTGTAATGCAATAATTTCCTACTGCCCTTTGCTAAGGAAAAAGGCATATGGTGGTGACTAAAAGCCAATCAAGCAACCCTTGATTTGTTTTCAGGGCTGCAAGGATAGTGCTTTTTATTTATTTTTAGAAGAAACAAGCAAAAATTAGCTCATATAACTTTTTTTTAAATAAAATGTGAGTATTCTCACTAGCTTAACTAAAGCAGCTTTGATGGTAATATAGACATAGATAATATTAACTCCAGATACAAACCTTGTGGTAACTTGGAATATATTATATGACTGAATTAAAGCACACATTTAGCAAAGGCAGCTGAACCAAACAATTTCATTTGGAGAAGTCCACAAAATCCCTTCTAATCCTCACAACATCATTCCAAGTTAACAAACAAGACCCAAGGCCCTGGTTTAGAGCTGATCTGTGGGACACAGGGACAGCATATCCCACGGTGCTGTTATTGACACACCCAGGACCAGCCTCCAGCTCCTTTAAAACACATGGTTTTTGTGGGATGAGTAGGACGGGGAGGGGAGGAAAAAGGTGCTCCACATCAGCCTCCAGTTTCCATGGCCCTGTGGGCACACAGCTCAGGGACCACCACAATCTCCCCAAGAGGAAGAGGCCATCAAAGAGGCAATTACCAGTTTGTAGTTTCAACAAAGAATTTAATGTTTGTGTTTTACTTTAAAAAACATTTTTATTGGAAACAAATGATGCATAAGGTTTATTAAACAGTGTGATGCACATAAAACAGCCAATGTTGCTGTATGGGACTGCCATTAGTATCTTTAAATGGATGTTAATCTTAGGGATAAAAGGAATCTCTACCATTAAGCCAACTGAGAAATTGTTCTGTGTTTAATGTGCTAAGCTTTCTTTGGCAGTGCTGCATTGATGATTAGATTCAGTGATCTCAGAGCTTTTTTCCAACCTAAAAGATTCTTTGACTCTTCAAATGAAATAAAAATATTTGTAACTATCCCAATTAAAGCAAGCAAGCAAGCAAACAAACAAAGCCTGAGAGTTCCAATTAGTCCAACAGTTCCTAGTAAGATTAGGAGTAAGTTCCTAATAAGTTTTTCATCTGTAAATCACATGGTCAAATCCATCAGTAGCCAGTAATACTAAAATATCATTCTCATAGGATGCTTTTATAAACAGTCCAACATGAAACAATTTTATTGCTTGCAGTTCTGCAGGGTTTGCTGAGTTTCCTTCAAATTAGCTTGACAGCACCATGTTGATGGACATGGTTTGATTTCACACAAACAAAGGGACTCCTCCAATCCCTCACAATATCCAAGATTTCCCAGAGAACACAGAGGAGAAATTTTACAGCCTATGAAGCCATTGCTCCGTGGACAACTGACTCAGCAGAGACACCTGGCTGGGTGCAGGACCAGGGCAAGAGAAGGCTGGAGGGACACAGTGGAAGGGCAGAGAGCAAATACAGGCTTGACCCAGGGACAGGAGAGCTCAGGGGCATTATTAGGGAGGGTTGGAGAGGCTGCTTTACTGCCAGGAGCTGCTATTTTCTGCCAGGTTTGGGCTGATAGCCAAGGAGGGCTCTCTGCTTTCAGTAATATCCTCACCTTTCATTTACCATCTTCTCTTACAGGCTGGATCTGAGCCAGGCTGAAATCAAGGCAGAGAGCAGCCTGCCCTGCTCTCAGATGCACAGATGTGACTGTACCTTAAAAGACAAAAGACCCCAAACCAATAACACTGTCACACTGCAAACATGGGGGAACAGCTTCTTCCAGGATTATTTTATTGCCACACCAGGGGAAGATGTGGATCTCATTTCAGCACTGAACCATTACACTCCCCTTGTAAAAGAGCTGCCATCACTCCTTCATATACTCTTTCAAACCATGGGCAGGTCCTGGTGGATGGAAAGGTAATTCCTGCCAGTAATAAATACTGAGTTCCATAATCCTCATGTTAAACATGAATTCTTGCAATACAAAGCATTTCAGAAATTCTATCCCTAGAATGTCACTACAATTACGTTATCTCAGGCAGCTCTGGCTGATAAGAGTTGATAACAGCTGGTAAGAGCTGCTGAGATAACGTAGTGTAGGCAAAGTAATTAAAATTAAAGTACAGGTGCCAACTTTTCAGACCAACTACTAGGATCATGAGAGTGCAAGTGTAAAATTTGATCCTTAAGAAATCTCCTCTTTACTCAATCTTATTTCCTCAGGATTGCATTTAACAGTCCTGGAAAGCTGAAAACCAACGATGCAGAAAGCATTTGGTAATTTATTTTGCAAAAATCTTCTTAACAGGTTTTGGAAGCCACAGCTGGATATCCAGCAGAAATTAGATGAAATTTGTACTTTATGACATGACTGCATAAAGTTAGGAAGGACTAGAAATAGGTTATGGTACCTTTAAAAATTTCTCCAGCTGTCATATTGTTGATTCATACTTATTTTTCTGAAATGCTTTTAAGCATAATATTCAATATTTCAACATGAAATGCAATGGTTCTTTCTTAAAATAAGTCATGTTTTTATCTATGATTTCTGCATTATTGTGCATGATTTATCATGCACTGCACAGATGAAAGAATTCCACACCCCTTTCCTGTACCAGATGGACTCAGTTCCAGTAATTACTATTTCAGTCTAGTTACTTTTTTGCCTTCATTTTGCTGTAGGATAAATGAAAACACAGGGAATGGTGGAAAGTGGAATTTGGCCAGCTGAGCCAAACATTTGTTCACTGAACACAATTCAGAAGGTGTTGCCCCATTAGAAGAAGCTTTGATTGTGCATATCAAGAGCAAGAATTTAATATTACTTGAGAAGAGGCTTTGTCTACCTGTGGGTTTAAAATGAGAAGTGAAGCAGTTTGAGAAGCCAAACAAATATTAACTGACATGCCATTATTTGGTATTGATGATACCATGCCATTATTTGGGTACTGATGGCAGTTTTACCGAGGAGTTCAGGACAGGCGTGACCTGGAGCTCCAGGCTGTTGGGGCGGACGTGCGACGTTCGTGGGTCTGAGGAACCCTGATGCTGACTCCAGTGGGGCTGAGGGGGTTAATGCATTCCTGCTTTCCTCGGGTTCAAACACAGTTCAAGTCACCAGTGAAATGCTGAGGTGAGGTGGTCTCAAGGCAGAGCACTTTTGTCCAGACCCCAACCCACAGCAAGGTTTGGCCACTCTGTGGTCAGTGCCATCTCCGGAGGCGCCTCGGCACTGGACACGAGCGCCCAGGGGGACCAGGGTCACCCATCCCACTGAGAATCGCTGCCCCATCCATCAGCAGGGAAATAAATCCCCTTCCACAGGTGAAACACAGAACAGCTCGGGCTCTCTGGAAGGCTCTGCTTCCTCCTGAAGCATTTGGAAATGCTGTCTGGTTTTTCAGAATGTCTTTGAACAGGAATTTTAAAAATGTTGAAGACAAATAATCCAAAGGTCGAATTCCGACTGTGGTGTTTTCACTTGAGATTTTTCATTAATTTTAATGAGCTCAGGATTTCATTTTATTTAATTTTCAGTTTTAGTTTCCCACATTTTCCATGCAGAGTCGTTATTGCTCCAAATTGATACAAGATATAACAAGGAAAGAGGAAAGTCATAATTTTAAGTTCTTCACTTAAAATTGTCTCAAGAAACTGCTGTAACTATGCATTAAAAATAAGAATAATTGCAAAAATACTAATTCATGTGTCTTTTTAAAATATATTTCTTTAAAAATCCCAACCCCCAAATTAAATACTCAGTAACTGGACAGGATGAAAAACCTTTCTTTTTTTGTCACACACTAGTTATGTGTGAAATATCAGATGATACCAGATGAATTCCAGAAAGTAATTACCTTCCCTGAAATTTAGAAATATATTAAAATTTTTAAAGTACATTAAATAAAGGTAAAAGAAAAGGGCAGCACTGGATTAATTCAAAATATTTCACACTTGAGAATTCTGCTCTCAGAACAGAGCATGGAGGTACCAAGGGACATTCTCTGTCCTGAAGAACAAATAAAGATAAATTCTCCTGCTTTCTCCTGTGGTACATTTGCAATGTGCATAAGCAAGTGACCAAAGAGACAAAATTCCGAAGGCTTTCTCCACCCCTCACAGTTCCTCATTCTTTCTTCCTCAAATCAGCATGGTTCAAAACTGGAAAAATAAGTCAAGCAATTAGCGGTTCCTGAGTGATTATTTTGGGTGACCAGCACAAGTGACATGGTGAGTGCCCATTCACATGGACAATTTCCACTTTATGAGATGGTTGGCAACTCTCACCTGTCTCCTTCCCTCTTAAATGTTTGCTTCTCCAAATATTTGGACATTAACTCCCCAGAAGCTTTCAAGAAAGTGAGGGTTTCAGCTGGAATGTGTTTGAGAAGCTGCACCAGGAGCTGCTGTTTATTTCTAGTGAGGGGAACACAAGGAGTGTTGGATCAATGCAGACCCAGCTCTCGCCTTGTCTGGAGCACAGCAAGGGAGCTGCCTTTGTCTGCTCCATCACCCAAAAACTGTCCATCCTGCCCAGGGAGTGGGCTCTGCCTCCAGAGGGAGGGGAAAGAGCAGGACCCTGTAGCTCCTGCTTTAAAACCCGCTGCAGACCTTAGGGAACAAAAAAGCTTTCGGGATCTTTCCTTATCCCAAAGCCAATTAAGGAATTTTCTACGGTGACTGAGGTTGCATCTTGGTGGATTGGAGCATTTAGCTTATGTTGAAATATGCTAGAGTATGTAATTGCAAGTTTACTGCAAACAATGCAAAGAAATAGCAAGAACCTGAAAAGCACCACTAAGTAAGGCAGTAAAATACTATATTTTATCCCAATTCTAATGCTTGCATGAGTTAAATTACTTCTGTGATTTTTCTATGGTGACTCTCTCTGAAGGGATATTTGAGTTGAGGGAGGTGGAACAGAAAGAGATAAAAATACCAAATCATTGCTGCTCACTTCTGTTTTTAGAACTTGGCAAACAAGTTTATCTTGGATATTAACTGAAGAGTTTGTAAGATTGCCTGCAAAATCTAACAAGACTTTAAAGTGTTCAGGTATATATAGAGCAATAAGAAAATCTCTGTCATTTCCCAGTGAGAGACTTGGATGCTGTCTACTTCAACATACTATAATTTTTGGGAAAATATTTTTTCGCAAATGATGGGAAGTCAGTAGTTACAGTTACTGCTTGCTGTTGACGTTAGGTGACTGTTCGTATGCCCAGAATACCACCTACCTCAGCTAAATGGTATCTTTATGAAATTAACAGAATGCGGTTACAACATGGCTATAAGAAAAAATATTAACATCAAATTTTAGATTATAATTGGAAAACTGACCTTTGGAAAATATGTTACCACTGCAGTCCTGAACTGTACTGTAAAATGACAACTTTAATGAGTGAAAGAATGACTGTATTATGCAGTTTAGAAAACGCAGCAAATACAAATAATTATACTCTTTATGCTTCGCTGGAATTCGAAATTAAAAAAAACTTGAGGCTTTCTATGGCCTTCCTCTTGTGAAACCATTCATATTATTTTCAGTCTTCCAACCTCTTGGAAGTGTCTGTCAAACATTTTAAAGCACTTTCAGTAAACCAGATTTGTCTGTCATTACACGGGCAATCTCCATAGGCCATTGTGACAGGTAATGTAAATAAAGATTTTCCGGGAAACATCTCACAGCAAGATTGTTTCAGAGCATATAAATGTTTCATTTTTGTTGTTGTTAAACAGCAGATTTGATTGAAAACCTTGACATCAGAAGTCCCAAAATGCATCGCAGCAGAAAATTTTGAGAAGCTTCTACAAGATCTACTTTGATACATCCTGGTTTCTCTTGGCTCTGTTACTCTTTAGACTTCTCCCACTCGTACATCTTTGTCAGCAGTATTGCTGTCCTCCCTGGGTCAGTATTTATTAATGTGTGTTGTTGTATGCAAATATAGCTTTATTTGAATTTCTTAACTATTTACATTCTTAACTATCAGGTCATTCTTATGTCATTAAACTGAATGGCATTTTCCAAAAAAACCTCAAAGGTGCATAGAAAAATGTCATCTTGTATTTTTTGTTCTGGCTTAATCTCAAATATAAAATATTAGATTTTTTTTTCTAATGTGAATGCTCAGTTGTAGTTTTGCTTCTCATTGTATACATAAAAATTCCTTTTCCTTAGAAAATGTTTTGATTAGTAGATCAATAAATAGACTTCTAGAGAGATAAGCACAACTATATTGCAGTTGTATTTAACCCAGTTGTGCTAAACTACCAACTGATGGAGAATGTGGAACTCAAAGCATTTAGCCATGTCTTTATCTCTAAGACATTTGGTTCATTCTCAGTATAGAAAAAGGTAAAGAATTAGAAATAGTGCAACTTCTTCCATTTGCCAGTGACTGACAATTGAAAATTAAATCCCAGAGGACTGAGAGAGGCAAGAGTGTTGGTAAAATATAATGTAAAGAATACCAACACCAATATGGAATGTCTAAATGGGGGGATATCCTCTTCGTTGTGTGAAAGAAGCAAGTAAAACCCTTCCAAAATTTAAGCCAGATACAAGGATTACCAAACTCTGGCAAGTGTTTGTGCTAACAGCTAAAAGCCTCCACAATTCTGAGGAGATGAAAAAACAATTTTTATTCAAATACTATTTGTGTTTCAACATAATGTCTTAAGACTAGCCTTATTTAATTATAAATGAAATGCAAACTAAAAATAATCAGACTAAGTGTGTTATTTTTTGAACTAAGCATTCTGGATTGGTTTATTTTCAGGTTTTTGGCTTAGTTTTTCATTTTGCTGGGAAAAAGAAATAGGCCTCATTACATAGTGACTCAAAATGATCCAACTCAGCCCAAAATTTTTGGGGCTGGCCAGAGAAATGAAAAGAATGAAGTATCCACACATCTGTATTTTAGATACTGCTGGTGTAAACTGAATGTCTGAGTCAAGGCTCACTTGCAGAATGATGAGTGAGAATCTTCTGGACAATCCTACAGTGTTTCTCCCCTTCTTTTTGACAGCCATGTAATAAAGCATGGAAATTGGTGCTTCTTGTTGCATGGCAGCCGTTCTTGGCCCAAACCTCTGGGGTTTGCTGCATGCAGTGACGGTAATCCACTGCAAAAACAATTCCTGTCCTAGGAGGAAATGATACAATGACAAAGCTGGTTATTTTTCATGGTTTTATGTTGATCATTACTGCTCCATTCAGAATCTATCCTTGCTCTATCATCCACCCCATCCCCTCAGGGGATGCATTTTGCTGCAAAACCACCTCCACTCTGCTCACCTGCAGAGCAACCTTCCTTGGACTTCCATCGTAGCAGACCAGCTATTTTTCTCTCCTTCTTTTAATTAAAATCTCCACGTCAGTAGCATGTATTAAATCAAGTTCCATTACAAGCCCAACTTACAAGAGTGCGTTTTTTTAAGCAGCTCGTATTTTGTCAAGCCTAATTGCTTTAGTTCTAGGCAATATTAGTTGCAGAACAGCCAGTAATAACCTTTAGTCCTGGCAAATTTTCTCTCTACTAGAACTCAATCACATAACATAAACAGCTATAAAAGGAGGGTTTTTAAAGCTTTATTCATAATGTGTAGCACATGCATGTGGCAATGTATATCAGATCACAACACTGAAGGAAATATGAGCTTTATCCATGATGTAAGTTATGCCAACATATGGTAAGTTGAGAGCATTAATTTGAATTTACCTACAGTAGAAAAGAGAGGGTGAAAATGACATGCTGCTTTATTAGGGCAGGCTTTCCCAATTTAATATTAAAACCCATTTCTTGCTCCATGAGTGTAGTTGCTCATGGCACCACACTGGTGATGCAGCTCAGTGCAGGAAAAGCACACCAAGCTGTGGACAGAGAGGATCGAGGTGGTCTGTGTGAAGAAATGCATCCTCAGGATCTGAGGGGAGGAAGAGAGATTTTAGCTTTTGGGTCTGGTGGCAAGAAGAAAGCTGTAAAGACTGAAAACTGAGAGTGAAACACAGGATGGCCCCCAGAGCAGCACATGCCCAGGGACTGGGGAGTCCCAGCCTCAGACATACCTGGGAGCATTCCCGAGGTGCACAGGCAATGGAAAAGCCACATGTTGGCCATTCTGGCTGGCTGGGTGTCCCACAGCAGTCTGGGTTATTCCCAAAAGCCCACGTGTAATTTATGGGGTGTATTTACAAAATGTCTCTTCCTTAAACCGCCGAATTTGTTAATCCCCAGAGCTGAAGATACAGTCTTCATATGGCAAGCACACTGCAAGGATTTAATACCAATTGAAATAACACTTAATCTGGTATATTTTAAGCCAGTCTGTTAGAGGAATATGCCTTGCAGACAGTTTTCAGCCTGTCTGGTGGTCCATGAGAAAGAGTCTTCTCAAACCCTCTGTACCACAATATCCTCTCCTAAAAGATGGCACAGGAACAGAGGGAGAATTTATTCCATTCTGTTGTTTCACTGCTTTTGGTTTTATTCACATAATGGTTTCACAAACACAGAGAGAACAGGCGTGAAATAGTCTGAAATGTCACAGTGCACAAGGATGCTACTTTGAGAGCAGTCAGGTAAATGTGAAGCTGAGACTTTAAAAGAAAGAAAAGGCTAATAATGAGTTATATTTTGCATTTCCACGTAGTCCAACTCACCAAAGAGCACTATATAATAAATAATCTGAAAGGTGGTGATAGAACTTTCCTTGTGATTTATAAACTCCCCTAAATCAAAAATGCACTGTTAATTTCACAAGGACTGGCTGCAGAGAGGCGCCAAAGTGAAAAACTGCAGCACTGGTTTGAGTACAAAAAGACCAAAATTCTCAAGAAACAGAATCTTCTGTAGGGCCATTATGTATTTCACCAATAAGTTTGCATAGTTCAAGCTGAGTTTTTCCAAAAGGTAATACAATCCTTTTTCAAAGGATGCATTGCCAAATGCAATTATTTGCGAGCATTTGAGAAGTTCATAGAAACATTATGCATACAAATTCAATTTGAGGAGTTTTAGGAAGTCCAAGTTCATTAGGGAAGGCTGATCACAACTGAAAAGCAATTTGTGACTCTGTCCAGCCAATTTATGAATGTTTTGCAAACCTTGAAGTGAAATGCTTTCTTTAGTAGTTACAAGAATTGATCAGTACCCAGTGTATTGGGGTTAGTATAAATGCTGTACAATTATTTACATAGAAGAAAAATATTATTACATAACTGAAAAAAATTACATATCCATGTTATTTTCAAAGTAAAATATGGGTTTGTCATTCCTGATACAAAATTTTCATCCTCGAAACATATTGCAGTAGATATAAGGGGCGGTGTGTAAAAAATAGGAAATAAAATATTTTCTTTCTGGAAATCTTCCTAAAGAGTTGCCATGGAGACAAATTTAACTAAATTTCATATCTCTGTTAGGGATTTCATTTCTGTTTGTCATCTGTTACTTTTATTTGTAATTATAATTGTTTTAGAAACACACACTAAATGTCATTTAAAGATGAATATACAGCTAAATACAAAACCCAAATATCCTATTAAAGTTTTATATTACATAACTATATTAATTTCCTGAAGAAGAATGTCTGTAGATTTAGGATTTGTCTGCATACCAGATAACAGGACCCCACAGAGTTCAAAACTGTCCAAAAGAGGTTGCTTTATTTGTGTTATTTACATTGCACACTGCCTTAACCTGCAATTACAGAAAAGTTTTCTTTAGCAGAGACCACAGTAAGCGGAAACCACACTGAGCTGTGCCAAGAAAACTGCTGCCTGCTCCAGTTAATTACTAAATTTGTTTCTCCAGCGCAATTTTATCTTTAAGGCCAATTTTCAAATTAGCAACTTGGTCTTATCCTGATACATCGCCCGCGTTATCAGCCCAGGACAAGCCCTACTGCTAAAAGACAGGGACACCACAAGGGAGGTGAAAGCAGGAGTTTTGTCATTTCTGGCTGTCCTAATGCAGCATTCCTGACTCTGCAGGTCCTTCCCCACAAAGCCCAGTGGAACCCAGTAAGGCCCAGTGGAGCCCAGTAACACCAGCTGGGCACTGGGAGTGCAGGTGGAGCAGGGCACTGCAGCTTTGTGCAGGGTGTGCTGGTGCCAGGGGGTGCTGGCACTGCCAGGGGGTGCTGGTGTTGGCTTGGACACAAACACCAGAATTTTCAAGTGTATTTTACATTTCTCAGTGAATGCTGAGGGGATATCCCCAGCTGTTGTTTCAATACCTCTGTTGACATTGGCTGAATTATTCCCACCCTGTTGTGGGGTTAATAATTCCAAGGTTTATGGCAGCAAGATGCCTGAAAGAAGAAACTGAAGAAGCTGCAAATAAAGATAGACCTAAATGTATTAACAGACACTGAGAATGTTCCAGTAGTGAAGAACTAGAATTCAGGAGTAAGCTTGGATGTTAAAAAGCCCCAGAATACAGAAATGCTTGGATTTGGGCAGGTACTGTGATCCTGTTTTCTTATTTTCCTCTATAAAATGTATTAGCAAATGGTCAGGTATTTTGTGCAACCACAAAAGGTTTTGTGAATACAGCACAGCAAAGTGTGTAAGTGCAGATTTAAACCCCCTCAACTGCTCACAGAATTTACAACAATACTGGATCCATTTCTTGGATCCATGGGATGAGATTAAACAAGATTGCTACAAGAAAACACTATGTTATTCTATTTTAAAAACTGAAGTTTAATTTTGATTTCATTTTCCAAAATTGACAAACTACCGCTATGGACTAATGCACCAGCCTGCTTACAGTTCCAGATCTCAACCTGTAAATTCCAGCAGGCACATGAACCCGACTTTCAATGCACCTGGCCATTGCTATGGAAATACAGAAATAAATAGCAGAAGCACTGGGAAAACCTGTCCTGATGGAAGAAAAATGTGACATCCAGAAGCCAATGCAGCTAGAAGATACAATTGCAATGACTACAAGTGAAATGGTTCTGTAAGTAGGTATCATCTGGGAAACAAATTAGCAGAACTTGAAAACAGCTGGAACAGATATCAACATAAAGCTCAACAATGCATTTGAAAAGCACACAAGATTCCAGCAGAAATATCATGGAAATATAATGGAAATTAAAGACTGGAAGCATCGCTCTAGTATTGAATCATGGAGGCCTAAATTCAGTCTATATATAGGATTTGTTATTTTTATTCCATTGTCAGTATCACTTTGCTACCTATATTTTGTCCAATAAAATGATACATGAAAATCAGTGGACACATTTGTGCAGAAGCATGAGAGAGTGAGAAAAAGAAAGAGCTTGATTAAAATAATTTACTATTTTTGTATATTGAACCTGCTAAGTCTGCATGTGTCCTTTTAGCAGTAATAAGCATTACTGTCATTTTAGCAATAATAAATTGCTAAATAATGTACCAGGAAATAAGGTCAGTTCTTACAGGGCCTGGTCCAAAGTTCATTTGTCCCCTGTTAATAATAGGGAATAATAAATAGGAGAATAAAACCCAAATAACTTTCTTTCCAGAATGAAAAGACACTGGAAACACATTCAGTTAAAATGTGAAAAACAGGCTGCATGTTGAGATACACAAAATGCAGAATATGGCATTGTTCTCAGCCAGATGTTTTAAATATACAAGAAAATAGCCAGTTTGGGGTTAATTTAAATGTCTTCTTACATTGATCTATATTTTTCATAGTGCATAATACAACATATTGTCTTAGTATATAAACATCCATATATTTCTGCAGTTGGGACATGAGGATTTTAGCATCAATTGCATTACCAGGGCACTATTTTAAATCTATTAACCATTTTGAAAAGGCAGAAAATCCCTTTGCATCACCACCACTTCCCAGACACATTCCTCAGCAAGTTCTTTACCTTTTTCTCCCTTTCCCTGCCCAGTTCCCCACCTCAGGGGATGGACTCAGAGTGTGAAGGATGTCAAGTGTTCCTCACTCAGGACCTGACAAAGCCATCGTACAGACAGACCTCCACACTCATTTCCCTCCCTCTTTTCTTTAGTTTTGGTGGCAGGATTTATCTCAAAGCCATATTTGAGCACACTGAGAAGTTGCTTCTTACTGCCTCCACCAGTGAAATGTCCCACTTTTCTCCATGGTCTCAAAATTGAACTTTTCATGGATCTACAGAATGTCCTTCTCTTGAGAAGGCAGCAACCCCCCCAAGCTCAGAGCGCATCGTGCTGAGCAGTAGCTGAGAGCTCGGAAGGATTGGGAACTCACAGCAATGCCATGAGGAATCTCCACGTGCAGAGCAGGGGGAGGCCACCAGGCCAGGACTGCTCAGCACAGCCACCTCCTCTTCCCAGAGTGGATATTCCACCTGGGAGCACCTTCCAGGAATCTCCCTACTCTGTTATCTCAGTGACTCTGAGCTTTACAAACACTAACTCTGCAATGAAACAAAGAAGGATCTATTTATCATAAAAAACAACAGGAACAATTATTTTCCTTTGGGAAAGAGATAATCTCTGCTGTATTTTCATCTAGACTTCATAACCATCTCTTCTTTCCATTCTAATTTTTGTTGTGTAGTCAAAATGAGCCATTTCACAGAATCATAGAATGGTTTGGGTTGGAGAGACCTTAGAGACCGTCCCGTTTGTGGTAATTTCTACTCCACTGATGTTTGTGCTTCTTAAAGCAACTTTCCCTCCTGCAGCACAGAAGCTGCACGACTGTAGTTTGGACCTAAACCTCAGAATTTTTCCAGTAATTTGGCACTGCCTCAGAGCTTTTCAGTGTTTCCTTTATCACAGCTTGGCATTTTCAGCAGTTGTTTTCTCCATCACTACTGTATTGGTCCTACAATTTGAAATCAGTTACTTGCTCTTTAGAGCATGCCACAATTCCAAGTAATTCAGCATTAAATCAGAGGTTAATTATTCTTTGCAGTCCTGTGAGGGAGCTGAGATGTTTGTGACAGAGCTCACAAAGAGTGACCCATCTCATGGACCCAGCCGGGAAACACTTTCAGGTGAAACTGAAATTTTGGCCAAGCAGGAAGCAAGGCCACTCTTTGTCTCTCAGTATTACACTAACACTAAATTAAGCTCATAAAACTAAGGCTACGGGCCTACACTTGCAACGAGGAGCTCTTTCAGTTGTCCTAAGGCTTTTCTAGCAATTGATATTAATTGTCTCCAAACAGTCAACGTTCTTTGTTTAAACTACTATTTACTTACCAGAGTTTTTCTGCAGGTACGATTACATCTGGCACAGAAAGCACCCAAGCTAATGTTCTTCAGAGAGAGAAAACACATGTCCTGCAGTCTGCTCTAACCATGGGAGTTCTCATCTGAGCTGTGTTTACTCCAGCTGTGTAACTTTTGGGGAGTGCAAAGATGCAAAACAGAGGATGTGCTGGGCAAGGAGCTGATGGAAATGATGGCTGTGTGTAATCTTGGAATTGTTCATGGATGAAAGTATCTGTGTGTCAATTCTCTGAGCATCATGTTCTTTACCAAGAAATAGATATCTGAGAGAAAAGAATTATGGCTGAATTAGGATAGTAAAAATCAGCCCACTATTCTGCACTTGGCATCCCTGGGTTGTAGGTGCAAGAGAACAGGGTCCAGTATCTCTACAGAAAATCTTTTACTTCTGATGCTGCTTTTGTTTTGGTTTCACATGACAGACACTACTAATTCAGTGAAGGAGTGACCCTTAGACCTTGTTTCTTCTCCCCAGGGGAGCTTCAATCAGCCAGAGTCTTCTCTGCCTTCCTTGCTACCAGTGTATTTCAACTGCTTTCCCTAATTTTTTTCTGCTAATTCCCATTTCCTTCATAATCACAGGCTTTTATGTGACTTGCTGGCCAAGCGATTTTCAGGGGAACTATAATTGCCACAGGTCTTAAACATTAACCCTGCCAGGTGTCAGTGCTGGGACTGCTTGTGCATTTGATTAATGATACCAGAGCAAAAAAATTGGTTTTTAATTGACTGTCGTGTTTTTCTTCTTGTCCAAGTGCTCCTGAAACAGTCAGATGATCTGGAACAAAGGTTCCTTGGGAGAAAACACCTGAGGTGGCATGCTGAAATATAAGAAATATGAGCTAAAATAATGAAAAATAGAAGGTCTCAGAAGCCCAAGATGCATTCACCATTTTACATGTGCAGAAATCTCAGCAAGTCTGAACTGTTCCCAGCTTTGTTGCCTTGGGTGGATGTTACACCCCTGGGATCAAAAACTCTGAATGGAGTCTCTCTCCATAAACAAATGTGCACAAAAATTAAAGAATAGAAACACAGAATTGCAGAATCATAAAATAGTTTGCGTTGGAAGGGACATTTTAAAGACCATCTAATCTGACTCCTCGTGCAATGAGCAGGTATGTCTTCAGGCAGACCGGGACACTTTGATATTATTCATAAAGGTAATCTTGATTTATTCCTTAACAGGAATGGCATTTTACCTGGCTGGGGAAAGCCACACCACTGGCTTTGGCTCTGACAAGGCTCACTCAAGGCACAGGAGGACAAGGAACTCATTTCCCAACTTGTCTTCAAGGGCTCAGTTTACTTGCTGGGAAGGCAGCACAGACAGGACAGCGCTCCCAAGTTGCCCAAGTTTTTTGGAGCCAATAGACAGAGAGATCTGTATACCTGTTGTTATTTTTTAGCATTTTTATGATCAGAAAGTTCATTTTTTTAATAAGATGGTCAAGAGGAGGTGGTCTTCTTCAAAAGTATCTGAGCACCCATCAGTTACAAGAAAACAGCTTTAGGAACTCTCCCAAAGCCATCAGCTGTAAATAAAATACAAGGTTTAAGCATACACATCTCCACAAGCTACTGCTTGACTCGTATAATTTAACAAGAGCTGTTGGAGTGGGATTTAAGTGAACATCTCAAGACAATCTTCAGGCAATCCCAGAAAAATCAGTCATAAGAGCAGTGATTTAAATCCATTAATGGTTAGATTCTGCTGAATATGTTAGCAGCTTCTTTTCTTTGTCAATTAAATATGGGGGATGTTTCCACCAAATTCCACTGTCCCAAATTAAAGAGGAGTGGAGGAAAATAAGTACTGGGTATTGATCAGGGCCTTGCCACCCCCTTTTTTAGGTGTCTCAACTCTGCTAAGTCAGATGAACAAGTGAAGTCAACAAACACAGGCTCAAGCCAGCTCAGCTACTGAAGAGTATAAACTGAATTAAATCAGTTGAGGTGAGGTTTTCTTGAAGTCTTCCCTTTCAGCACAGCAGCCCTTGTATTTTAAATGCTTTGATGACACCTTGCAACCCCCCTGACTTCAAGAAGCACCAGTCCAGCTCCCATTCCTGGCCTATCTTCAGTGCTGAAAATTCATGTTTCTCATGGGCTGTTTTTGGTAAGATATAAAAATCAGTTTTGCTGCTAGAGTATAAACACTCAGGATAATTCTGGAACACATTTAAGATTCTAGTTTATTTGTACTCATAAATGCTTTGTTAACTTCCAGCTTTTCAAGGCACAATTTCTTCAAAGACCCTCTTATTGAAAAATCACCCTCCAGGTGACAGAAATCACTCTGGGGGTATGAAAAAAAATCCACTGAAACAAAACACAATTGAAAAAGAGGTGCTAGAATGGAAGCCAGAACTCTGTTTCTTAATGATAGCAAGCACTGCAAGTGATGGTTGCAATAAATGTTTGTTTGAGATACAGTTATTATATATTGCCTAAATATTTAAGTTAGCCAAACCTCTGATCAATTGAAACAGATCCTATAGAGGCCAAGAAGCTGGAGTTAAACTGTTGGGGGGATGTGGAGCTGGCATTAGCACTGAAGCAGGAACAGAGGTAGTGGGAGGCACACAAAACCACAAAAAGTGATCTCATGTCTTTAAACTGTCCAAAGAATCATAATAATAAAGTTCTAGATGAGTGTTGAGGGGACACATGCCATTTCAATGAAAATATAAATAATTTTAAATGACATTTTGAAACATTCCATGGAAATGTATTTGAAATGTAATATGGGGACTCCAATAAAGAATATGCTTTTAATATATTACAGATTATATGTGATCATCAGTTTAAGACTTCCCCTCAACAAGCAGGATAATTCAAGTAGACATCCAGCCTGTCTCTACAGTTTGCATTGCCATCCTTTCAAATGCAAACTCTGATGTTTCTCCATGCCTGGAGAAATACAGAGAAGGTATGGTTCTAATTTTTCAAACTCCTTTGCAAATAAGCTTAAACATTTTACAGTTAAAAGGACAGAATTTACATTTGCTGTGTCTGGTCAGTTTTAAAATGGTATCTGTTATGAATCATGTTCATTTTTAAAGTTCATTTAACTTGGCTTATGGTTTACTTTAAAAAAATGTTATGCATCATTTGGATCTGCACTCCCAGCCACTATTAGTAATAATAAAGGCGTGCAGGTTCCATGCTATGGCCTTTGTATAAACTTGAATTTCCATAGGAAAAAACAAACAGGATCCACACAGATGGTAATAAATCCCATAGGCTTGTGCCATGTTTGGTGTCAGGAGTTTTAATCAAGGCACAGCCATTACAGCTCTTTCTGCATCCCTAATGGGGTGCCTGTGTGCCTGGGATTAGGGACAAAACCACTCAATCTTGTTAAGCAGAACTGCAGTGAGATTTTTTGCTTTTGGACCTAATAAGCAAATGTGCCTGTACGGAGAGATGGAGTCACAGAGCAATGTTAGAGACTCTCAGCATCCTCTCGTGCTGAGCTCTTGACTCAGTTCTGCAGTTCCCTTTGTGTTCTTTCAGCTTAGCTGAAATAGTTGGGTAACAGAGCCTTCCAGAAAGAGAAGAAATGCAGGGTTTGTCAGATAACTTGCTTTCAAGGTGGATTAAGGTCCCTGCATTAGCAGAGACAGCTTCACACAGTGGTGTCACCTCCTCATGCTTATTTTTTTCTCTCTGATTGTTATCCCAAGGGCAATGGGAATGACCAAGCTGGAGCCTGATTTGTGTTTGAGGAATCTGTCCTGCTCTACCTAGGTCATGCCAGCATTGCCCCCTAAAAGTCTTCCCCACCCTTCATTTTTTCAAAATAAACAGTAATACACATACAGTGGATTTGACATTATCACCCCCAGTGCTCCAATAAATACAGGATGAGCCTCTGCCAAAGTCAGAGATGGAAGTCAAGGAACAGAAGGGTCCAGAACACACACTGTCCACACATCTTACATCTTTTGGGACCTCCACAACTCATCTTACAATTCCAATTAATGTCTTTTTACCTCACCATTATGTATTTCAAAAGAAGAGGTAAAGAAAACCCCCCCTCAAGATGTTTGTCCACAAATACTTGTAACAATTAAAGCACTTGCCTTCCACTCAGGGATGTTCACTGGCAGTTTTGACACAAGAAAAACAGTTTTCTTGTAATTACATCTGTCTCATAAATACAACAAAATATCCTTTCAAAAAGCCACCACAAGAAATCTAAACATTGATTGTAGTGAATAACTTTTAAGCACTGTAGCTTGTAACCACAAAGAACAACCTACATTTTCTTGATGCTTTCCTGATGCCCAATTTGATATGGTCTGCAGAGCAGTTCTCTCTGGCTACTATTATGGTCTTAGCTTCTCTTCTTCCATCTCCTTTCCATCACTCACAGATAAAGGACCTTTTCCTCACTGAAGCAAGATTGCCCTGCACTTCCCAGCCTCTCCACGAGAAATATTTGCACTCTTTAAAGCTCTTGACATGCACAGCTAACTGTGCTGTTTAGTCCAGTTCAATAAGTCCATCTTACGAATCCAAGAGTCCAGTGCAGAGCTCAGCTAGGCAGAAAAGACAATGGTGCAAAAGGATCATCTAAAAAATCACTTTTCTGACACAGGGAGTAGTGGTGAAAGCCTTGGGTCCAGTCTCTGGAGCAGATGCTCTGTTAAGTTTCTCAATTCACCAAATCACAGAACTACTGGGTTGGAAGAGACCCTCACGATCATTGAGTCCAAGCCAGCCCTAAGACCTCAACTACACCGTGGCACTGAGTGCCACATCCAGTGTTTTTTTAAACTCATCCAGGGATGGTGATGCCACCACCTCCCCGGGCAGGCCATGCCAGTACTTTATCACTCTTTCCGTGAAAAACCTTTTCCTAACGTCCAACCTATATTTCCCTTGGTGCAGCTTGAGGCTGTGTCCCCTGGTTCTGTCAGTTGCTGCTTGGAGAAAGAGCCCAACCCCACCTGAGCACAGCCACCTTTCAGGAAGATGTAGAGTGATAAGGCCACCCTTGAGTCTCCTTTTCTCCAGGCTGGACACCGCCAGCTCCCTCAGCTGCTCCTCACAGGGCTTGTGTTCCTGGCCCCTCACCAGCCTCGTTGCCTCCTCTGGATGTGCTCGAGTGTGTCAATGTCCGTCCCAAACGGAGGGCCCAGAACCGGACACGGCACTCAAGGTGTGCCGTCACCAGTGCCAAGCACAGGGGCAGAATGATCTCCCTGCTCCTGCTGATCCAGGCCAGGAGCCATTGGCCTTCTTGGCCACCAGGGCACACTGCTGGCTCATGTTCAGCCGGCTGTCAACCAGTTCCCCCCAGGTCCCTTTCTGCCTGGGCACTGCCCAGCCACACCGTCCCCAGCCTATAACGCCGCAGGGGGTTATTGTGGCCAAAATGCAGGAGTGGGTACTTGGACTTACTAAACTTCATCCTACTGGACTCTGCCCATCCATCCAGCCGTTCCAGGTCTCCCTGCAGAGCCCTCCTGCCTTCCAACAGATCGACACACACTCCCAGCTTGGTGTTGTCTGCAGATTTACTGATGAAAGACTCAATCCCCTCATCCATGTGGTCAATAGAAACATTGAACAGAGCTGGCCCCAGCACAGAGCCCTGAAGGACACCACTGCTGGCTGGCTGCCAGCTGGATGCAGCACCGCTCCCCACCACTCTCTGGGCCAGCCATCCAGGCAGTTCTTAAGGCTGCTCCAAGTCAATAGGAAATGGCAATGATCAACCAGGCTTAGAGCTTGATGAAAAGACATCACAAAAAGTTTCATAAAAGAATCCCAAAAGGTTTCTTAAGGTCTGTGATCAGCCTGTTAAACTTTATAGAGATGGACCATTAAAGCACCCAGCTGTGGTTGGACCTGCTGCTCTCAGAGGGATTGTTCACCATGTGAATCTGTGACTCCACCTCTGCAACAAAAGCCTGAATGAGAACTTGCCAGTATCAACCTGGTGAGCTTCTGGGAGCTGCTGGGAACAGAGACAGCTAGGGGACATGGAGCTCAGCTCCACCATGGACACCTGTCCAGAGGCTGAGGAGTTATTTGGACAAAAAAACCTCAAAAGCCCACCAGGGCTGCATGTATGTAAGAGAGCAGGGTGAGCCCAACCATGCAAATGGACTTGGTTCAAGAGTTATCACTCAGCAAACCTGTGCTCCAAAGCATAATCAACCCAAAAAAGAGAAAACCTCAAGTCTTCAGATGGCCAGTGCTAAAGTATGAAGTATTTCTCTTGTGCCACAATGGTATTTAATAGAAGCAGAAATGTTTACCTCAATATTGCCTTTAAAACCAAAGGTATTTATGCACTCTGGAAAACAAACCAAAGAACAGCCAATGCAATTAACTCCCTTTACTGAGTACAATGAGGAAGCTTGCCAGGCCTGCCTGAGAAATCCGGAAGTGTAATGGGAATTTCCAGCAGTCACCTAATAGAAGTAGGTAGTGGCTAATGAATAATCTCATCCATGCATTTAGTACTTCTTTCCATTTTAAAACTGTCTATGAGCATATTATTTACAGTCAAATAACTTCTAGAGCTATTTCTTGAAAGCTTTTGCATGCAAAACACATTAGTCAGGTGTGCCATAATTCCTTGGAATTATTTTTTGTATGCACTAAAAACAACAAGCTCAAAATTTTCCCAGAAACAAAGAAGTTGAATTATTTTATTAGAATTTCACAGTTTGTTGTATGTTCACACCTCACTGACCATTTTCACAAAGTAAACAGAGCTGTCAGGAGCTCCCACAACAAAAACCTATTGAGCAAGTGTTGTTTACGCACTTCCCTCTGTTGCTCTGGAGACCACTCCGTTCACTGCTTGGCCCATCCAGAAGTGTATTAATATGGCAAACAAAGCGCTTTCACCTCCATTCCTGGGGCCAAGACTGCTGGAGGAATTCTGGGGCAGCATGAGAATAGCCAGGCAGTGCTGCTAAAATGTTGTCCCACCTGGACAAGTATAACCCAAATATATTTGTAGAGGATGCTGAAAGTATGGCTGAGTTTGATATTTAACGTATCAAGTATCAAAAGTAAAGATGAAAACCTTCCTTGCATGCACCTGACGTAACCTCTGAGTATGCAAATGGATGCTTAATACTCCAACTACTTATGTGCTCTAAACACAGACATTTTAACTGTAGGTCTTACCATTTCCAATTTCCAGTTTACGTCAATGTGTAAGTAGAAGTAAAAGTAGATTTATAATCGAAGCAAATAAACATTGCAAGCCTGAGAGATGTAAATGCATCAACTATTAAATTGCAGACCCACACATGTGCTCCTGGAGTTTGCAATCCGTTACTAAAAGTGGGATTGGGTACAGAACAATTCAGGTAATCAGCACAGGTCAGACTTTTCCCTCCCCACTGCAACACCAACCTGCTACAGAGAGAGGGAACCTCAGGCCGTGAGCAAGCAGGAGCTTTCCTGATGAAACATTTAAGTTGTGCTTCATGTCCTGTGCGACCTTTGCTGTCCCCAGAGGAGCTGCCGGTGACATCCGAAATGCATTCAGAAATTCAATGAACACTGCAGTTTTGGACACAAAGGTGCTCCTCCCCTGCCCTCCCAGTGCAAGGCAGGCTCAGCAGATCCTCCCTGTGGCTAAAGAGCCCGCTTATGTTCCCCACTGTCAGACCTGGAGGTGTCCTTCAGCCCCGCCCAGCCCCAGCCTCCCTTAGGAACTGACATTAATGTTTCCTTATCCCTCGTATTTTTGGGGCCTCCACAACTGGCAGCGATGCGCACCTCGGAATGTCTGGAAGGAAAAATCCCTGTGGCTGCCCCGCAAGCAGCACAGCTCAGGAGTTTAATGCTAAGTGCATCCACCTCAACGAGCTGCAGTCTGAGCAAGTGAAGGCTTTCCCACCTCACTTCAAATCACACCTCACCTGCTCACACACACACATCAAGCAACAACGGTGGCAAATTCCTGACAAGTTGTTACTGGAGTATTCAAGAAACAGTAAGAGTGAATTAGGAGGAAGATTTGAAACGCAGAATCACAGAATGGTTTAGGTTGAAAGCAACCTTTAACACCACAGGCAGTGAATCAAATCACTGATCGCTGGTGTGTCTCCAGAATAGAGAGACCAAGCACACTTAATGGATTTTTACACATATTCTATTTTTTAAAATCTTTCAAGACTGACCTCAACAAAACGCAATCAATACGAAATAGAAAGCCCACATTTTTCAGGATTTCCTTCTCAAAATAGCCAAAGCAGTTACTATTTCCAGTTCATTCACTTATCTGCTTGGCAGTCTAGCAACAATTTAAGCAGCCAAGTAAAAACCTCCAATAGAGGACAAATTTTAAGTTTGGGGATGAAATTCTCATCTTGCAGAAGCTGCTAAGTGAAAATTTCTTGTGCATAAACAGGTAAAAATTGAAAATGTTTCTCTTATGTACCATTTTATTTTAGAACTTTCAGAAATTTAGTATCTTTTTAGAGAAAAACTCCCTCAAAATGTCCACTTTTGCAAGAAGCAGAAACACTGTACATTGTTCCAAACATTACATATTGCTTTCTTCTGTGTTTGTTGAAATACACTGCTTTTGAGTTCATTAGGACAAGGATGCTAACACTTTGTGGCTGGCAAATCACATCTTTTGTCATCCAGTTCTTGGCAATCAGAAACTATTGTGAAAGAAAAATTATTGAGAATAAAAAACCAATTTGTCTCTCAGATTTGGCCCCAAAAGTCATCCAGCTTCATCTAGGCACTGTAAAGAATCCCAGTGCATCTCCAAAGTCTCCATTAAATTTACTCCTGTATTAAAGTGAACATAAGTACTTTCAATAATATTTTATTAGGAGTAGAAATCTAAGTATTTCTTCCTTTTATAGTCCTCTATGGCTTGCATTTCAAGTCTTTCTTCCTTTTATAGTCCTCCATGGCATATGAATGAATACTAGTGGAATGCAAATCCCCACAATGCTGAATTACTGGTGTGCTTTGTATATGATGGAAAACAGGACACAAAGAAAGTTTCACAAAATGTTGACCAGAGACCAACTTCTGTGTTTATTCAGAGGGACCACACAGAGGGAAGTCCAACCCTTTCCTCACACTTGCCCATGGGGCAAGGTGCTACAGCCAGTGGAAAAATGCTAACAGGGAAAAAGCAGAGCTCTCCTGACATGGAAAAGAGGTGAGAATAGGACTAAATGTTCTGCTACAATAAAGAATTCGGAGTAGACACTCTAAGACACTCTTGAAGAGGGCAGGTCAAATAAGCAGGAAGGTTTGGGGTGGTGGTCATGGATCTCAGCCCATAAGTACCACCCGGAGTCAGCACTGCAGAACCAGAGGGTTCCTGAGAAATTCCCAATTCCCAGGGGAGACCTTAAGAGTCGTGTAGCACACAAGGAGGTCCTAGAATAGAGACTTGGCCTCTGTGGTTTGAGGTGCTGCTCATTTTGTCTCCAGCAGGTGTGGAGACCCCACAGCGGGGAGTGGGACTGAATCCTTCAAGTCTATGAAACTGCTGGAGCCACTGTGGGCACCTCATAAAGCCAGAGATCTGTGAGCACTGCCTCAGAGAATGGAGGATTTCTGTTATCCTTAGACAGGGATGTCCTCAGGGCTGTCCCTGTACTTTGATCGCCCTCTGTGTCAGGTGTAAGAGACCTCCCTGATCTTTGCTCACACAGGTAGGGCATGAAGAGCTCTGCACTCCCCAAAACGTAGCTACAAAATAGGGCGGAATTGGAACACTGCATTTAACACCCCTTTGTACCAGTGCCTCTTCTCCTGGGAGCTGGAGAGCTCCAGGGTCAGTTAATCCAGGGCACAAAATCTAAATTAGCCTCTCAATGTAAGGAACATCCAAAACTGTTGCTCAGTCTAAGTAGTCAAAATTAATTAAAATATCCATGGTTTGAACAGTTCCACAGCTCCAAATTTCATAAATGCAGCAGCACAAGAAAAAATTCTCTGAGCTTCAACCCTAGTTGAGACACCAGAACAAGGCAGCACAACCATGCAGATGTGTTTTGGAAAAACTTCCATGGCCTCTACCTCTCCAGGTTTTTTCATCTCCTGCTTCTTTTATATTACACACTGCCCAGGCTCCCCAGGGAATAGGCACGGCCCTGAGGCTGCCAGAGCTCCAGGAGCTCTCAGGGATGCCCAGGGTGGGATTGTTGGGGTGTCTGTGCAGGACCAGGGCTTGGATTGGGTGATCCTGTGGGTCCCTTCCAGCTTAGCCTATTCTGTGATTCTGTGACTATGAAAAAACTGAAGGGTTTAGTAGGTCTCATTTTTACATTAACAATGCATCAGATTCCCTTTTCTGTCTTCCCTTTAACCTTCAGTACTTGTCTTATTTTAAGGACATTGCTCAGTAATCACAGGTTGATGGATGTAATCTACGGTAAATTTATGAAAACCATGAGCCAGATTTTTTTGTAAGTAATCAATTTCCCACTGACTTCAAGGAAGATAAGTGGGTTTGGCGTCAGCACAGGGTGAAGTTTCCCATCGGCTCTGTGACCTGATGTGAGCACAGATGAGCACACGGGCACACAAAACTCCGGAGCAATGATCACTTCTGACATGCTCCTGAGATGACATTTAGGCACCTAATTAAGGCTTCTCGTTTACAAAAGTGCTCAGCAGTCTCTGAGTTGTTTGAAGTTCAACTTCACGCCCCTGTTTTTAATCTGAATTCAGCCATCCAGTCTGATTGTGCTGATAAGTACAACAGATTGTTTCTAATGAGAGGGCTGGAAGGATGCTGTAATTAATGCCAAGCCCTGTGCAGGGGAGAAGAGGCTACTTGTGAAGTCCCCGGAGCAGAGCAGCAGCCTTGGGAACCTTGACCTCCAGAGCTGGCCTAACCCAAACATTAAATGCAAATATGCACAGAAACAGAGCAGCACAAAATTTATGTATTTTAAAGTCATCGCAAAACTGTTCGAATTTATTTCAGATCTCCCTCATAACTGGGACATGAATCCATATTCTTTTTAAAAATCCTTTCCCTGATAGCATATAATTTTCCCTTTAAAAGATCCAAACAAGCCCCGAAGCAAACAAGACCCCACAATGTACTACTTAACACCATGTGACAAGAGTTTAAAGACCACAGCACCTACATCCTCCTCCCTGTCGGGAATTTGTGGGCACTGTCTGTCCTGCTCAATTTTACTGAGCATTACACAATCCCAAACACTGGTTTTTTGGATCACTTAATGGATTAAAATCTGTCATCCCTTAGCGTAAAAAAAAAAAAAAAAAAAAAAAAAAAAAAAAAAAAAAAAAAAAAGAAAAGAGAAAGAAAAGAAAAGGAGTCAAGTGACACATTAGAAGCACTATATTGTTGCTAAGTACTTACAGCAGGTTCACTCTGACAGTCTGTCACAACATAATGGGATGTTCTGTCACAGATGAATCACCTAACGCCCTCCTTACAAAAGGGAAGCACTGAATTCGAAGTAACGTGACAAGCCATGATTTGCCTCAATCCTCCCAAACATGCTGAGGTGGAATGCAGAAGAGAAAGCCAAGAAGGAAGAGATGAAAGTTTAAGGCAACAACGCAGTGTTTCAAGACAGCACGTGTTTTTCTCCACTGTGCTTGATGGACATGGCATGACTAAATGGCTAAATATGAGGTTAATTAAAAACAAACAGTTCATTTTAAAAAAGTGTGTTATTGACCAAAAATATTATTTTCTCAGGAGCTTGTTACACGAGTGTTATTGACTTGACTGAGCATTATTAGCATGTCAATCACTTCCAGGCTATTTTTATAACCTTGTGCATGTTGTTTTATTGCAACATATACAGATAGAAAAGTAGATACACACCGTAAAGAGCACTGGAATTCATAATCTCTACCAACAATATCTGTTTTGTAGTGTCTGGGGCCACGAGCAGGCTACAGGAGGGTTTTTTCCACTGGAGCAGACACAGGAACTGGATAATCACCTCTTTTAGCATTGTTGGGTTGCTCCCTTGCCCTCCCACAGCCAAGGCTGCTCAGTCCCCATCCCAAAGCTGTGGGCACTGCCTCACCTGCCCTGCCCCAAGCTGACTGGGCAGAGCACAGGTATCCCAGGGCTGCACACTGCTCAATGGAGAGGAAAGGGAAGTGCCCCGAGCTGCAGCAGCAGCGGTGCCAGCCGTGCCAGGGAAGTTTCTCCAGAGTCACCCACAGGGAGCACAGGGAGAGCTCCTGGACCCTTCCTCTGTCACCCAGACATGAAGGGGCTGAGTCCGCCCAGAGCAGGCTGAGAGAACAGGTGTGAAGGAATACTGGGGACTCCAGCTAGTCCTGTTCCCTGCCTAGGCAAGATACAAAGAGGAGAAATAGCCCAAACCAGCCTGTTTTCTGTGTACAGTACAAATGAATGCTGGTAATTGTAATGAACAAAGTTTCCAGGTGTTCCCCAGAGAGGCGGGCAGGGCCTTCCTAGTTCCCATGGCAACACTGGAATGACAGCTGGCTACCGATATTGAAATGTTAATTAGCTAATTGCTCTGTTTGTTTTCTCTAAACTACCTAGAGATAGCCTGCCTCCCCCCCACCACACCGACATTCTGGGACTAAAATGCAAATAAGAAAACCCCCTGGGATCATGGGAGTATTTTTTAGGGGATAAAGACACCCCTAAATAAAGAACTGAACACAGTAGAGGGGGATAGACAAATGCCCTAGCCGAGGAAGAGGGAAACACAACCCCTGATCAACTTTTGTCCGTCACCATCACCTAAGTGACTAGACTAGAGTAGGCTGGGACAGAGTCACCAGGAGGTGCCACCAGGGAAGGAGCAGGGACAACTGTTGTTCTGGACTTCAGCCACAAACTCTGCACTCTACGCCTCCTCACCCTTTGGCCACCGGTTGTGCCACAGGGAAGAAGAAGGGACAGCTGCTGCTCTGGACTTCAGTGACAGACCCTGCACGCCTCTTTCCTTTTGGCCACCTGGAAGAACTACAACAATGGGGGCGAGCTCTGTTCAGAACCCCTGCCCAGCTGATCATTTTAATAAAGAGCTGAACATTAATAAAGGCATTAGCCCTGTTCATTTCAGTAATGGTGACTGCACAAAACTTGTATTTTCATTATTTATTATTTGGAAGACAAGAAGGTAGCAAATGTCTGCACTTCAGGCAGGACAAGTCCTACATCAGTTTCCAGGGCTGCCTGAACCTTTTTCCCGTTCAAAGGACCTTAGCAGTGTTGTTCGTTCCATTCCACTTTTACTGAAGGAAATTAGCTGTATTTTGTTCTTTACTTGAGGCAGTCAAAAAATCACTGTCAGATTCAAAGTGCTGTGAAGAGCTGAAACACTGAAAAACACAAGCCAACCCAAGGTCTTTTTGTAAAGCGACACCCATCCATTACAATGCCCGCTGGGCATTCACTGGCTCCAGCAGAAAAAAAGGGAGATGCAAGCAACAGGACTGTTTTCAATTTCAGCATTGTCTCTTGGCAGTCTTTTGTCTGCCATGGAAAGGAATAAACCACAGTAAGCTGACAGTTCCTTGAAACTCAGCATCATGTGGGACAGTAAATAAAGAAATCAGACAAATTATTTCCTTTTATAAAACATCTAACTAAGAGATTTGTCAAGCCACCACCATGGTCACGAAGCTCTTGTTTCCTTTTGGCCTTGCATGAAGTTCAAACATCCTGTGCAGCTCCAATATTTATTTGTGTCATGAAGCAAAACTTAAATATTCCTTTTATTTTAACTCTATTTTCAGAGCTCAGTCCAAACAAGTTTAGAACTGTTACTAAAAACAAAACCAAAGAAGAAATATAAAAGGATTATGAAAAAAATCCTTAAAACTACCAGTCTCTAAGAAAAAAATAGAATTGTTACCTGAAACCTTTACTTCAGCAGGTTTGTATCGGTGAATCCTCATAAAACCTTTCAAGTGAATTGGCTGTATTAGTCAAAACAGATATACAATCCAATTAATTTGTGGAATATTTTAAATGTAAGGAACTTTCAATAAGTCGTTTCCTGGGCTGCTTCCATCATAAACCCAGTAATTCTCATGCTGTAAATATATCTGAACTACAGGATGTAGGGACTGTTCTTACATTAAAAAAAGGAGAAAGTCCAAACTACAAATGAAAGCATCAACAGATGACCTGATACAAGACAAGCACTGGACAGTCATGTCTTTGGATGTGCCAAGGGAAATAAAAAGACTAAAAAAAAAAAAAAAAAAAAAAAAAAAAAAAGATTTTCACTCAAAACAAAATACATTTGATTTTA
Organism: Anomalospiza imberbis; assembly: GCF_031753505.1. Classification (NCBI taxonomy): domain Eukaryota; kingdom Metazoa; phylum Chordata; class Aves; order Passeriformes; family Viduidae; genus Anomalospiza; species Anomalospiza imberbis. The sequence goes on from NC_089691.1 coordinate 685,834, forward strand.
TGTGATATTTCTGATTTTATGTGATATTTCCAATTTTATGCGATATTTCCAATTTTATTCTCTGCAGCTCTGCCTCTATATCAAAGCTAAGGTCACAAAATTCTGTATGCAGATAAAATCTGTGCAGTCATCACAAACAGCTCCTGGGTATGGGGTCTGAAAAGGCCTCAACTCAGTGGCTGAAGATTTTCTGTTGTCACCAACAACCCATAAAGGCACATCCCCTCGTCCTGATATCAAAACTGGATTTCTGCAAAGAAAAAATACAGGAAAAGGGAAAAAAATTAATGCCATTTAAGAGTAAACACCTTTGAAATGGTATTTGTGATGCCCATCAGGGTAGAGTACATATGCAAAAAAGACAGAAATAGAATTCAGAGGAAATACACGGGCCTACATCGATTTGTGCATGTATTTTCCTGCTGGGTTTATACAATTGCTGCAATGGAATGAAATGAACTTGAGGATCAAAACTCTACTATATTTTTTTAAAAATAACAATAATAAACTGCAATTCATATTTCTGCAGCCATTTCTAAGGTATCACTTTTTCATCATCAGCTTTCAGCAGCTGTGACTCATAAACCATAAACAGTACCAAGAAATTCTCAATGACATATGATTTATGATGTAATTGTATCTCTCTGTATAAAAACATTATTCCTTTACATATAACCTCAGTGTGTTGGACACAGCAGGCACCAGCCTTATGTGAAGGGAGATCAGTGATGCAACTAAAACTCCAGCTGAACTGGCAGGACCTCTTTAGTGTCCTAATTAATTATTTAATATGGAATTTGAATGATACTGAACTGCCTGCATCACCTTGAGGACAGAGGCTCTGATTTAAACAGCTTACACTTTTTTTTGGTGATACTGAGACACAATATTCCAGTTTTGCACTATGTGTCTGTTCATATTACATTCCAAAACTATTTTCTTAATGGAATATTTTTAAACTTGAGCACATATATTGGCTGTTGACATTATTCCACATTTCCCCAAGAAAGTAAAAAACAGAGCAAAAGCAGTTTTAACCTGCATCAAAGTTCCTTGGATAACTTCAGATTATTGTTCCCTGTCATCACAGCTATTGGTTTGGGGCATCTACGGTGACTTGGTTTGAAAAGACATGTGTTCGCTAAGGAAGGCAGGAGCCTCTCTTAAAATGGAAAATGTAAACATCCTCCCTCTCAATTATTTAAATTTTTAAATTAAGGGGCTCTCAGGCAAAGATATGGGAATAGGAATAACAGTTCTGTATTAGGGAAAAATAAAAATGCAGTAATACAAAACAGCACTGCCAGAGTCAGAGCAGCCCTGGCACCCTGTGGGTCAGGGTGGTGGCAGCAGTCCCATCCCATGGTGGCTCAGCCCTCCTGCAGTGCCAGCTGTGCTTCTGCCGGAGCAGGGATCCTGCACAAGGCTGGAGTTTTCCTCTGAAGCTCCAGGGCTGGTGTGGATGGGCCTGGGCTTCCTCTGGGAATGCAGTGGGCAAAGGCTGCTGTGGTGTTCCAAGGTCAGATTGTATACAGGTAGGAATGCTTGGCTCCTCCCCCTGGGCAGAGCCTCTCCCCATGGATGATGGAATTTTCTCAGCCATGCAGGGACACTTACTGGCTGTGAACAGAAGAGATCTCATGGAGGGAGGATTGGCTGTGGGAGAGATAAAGAAAACTGCCCATGAACAACAGATAACTGCCCCACCCCTGACAGATGAGAATAGAACACACACACCCAGCCACATCTTGCATTTGCAACCTAAGACATGTGGGCTTCACTTCACTGTAATATAAACAAGCACTAATGTGCATCTCACAGGAAAATGGTCATGTGGGAGTACAAAACTTTTTTTTTTAAAGACTTATATGTATTGAATAATTTGCTGTATTTGAAGCATGCTCGCAGTACAGAATATCATATGAAATTTGAAATTATATTCTTTTGCGTACTTAAAAGTTGGTCTAGAACACCTGCAAATAAGTGCCTGTGAAAGCCCCCAGATTCCAACAGGCTACACTTTTTTTGCAATAAGAGAATCTCAGTTCTGGTTTATGCAATTTTTTAATGGAATTTGTTATATAATATGGTAGATCCCTGTGTTTTATAGTAACTGTAAGAAAACTGCAAGAAGGTGGAAAAGGCTTGGCAGATTGTGGCACAGAGTAGTAAACCACTGTTTCGTACCTCCTATAATAGGAAAAAATAGGAATAGGAAAAAAATCGGAACATCAAATGAAATTAGTGAGAAACACATTAAAGACAAACAGAAAGCAGCAGATCTTTGTATATCAAGCTGCAGAAGAGCTGCCCCTGTGCTGCTGAGTGCCAGAAGCTTGCCTGGATTCCAAAGTGACTGTCCAAATTCTTGGAGCAGAATACTCATCAAGGGCTATTAAGCAACAAGAAACCACCTCTGGCTCAGGAAGTCTTCAAACTTTGCAGGAGGAGCAAAATTCAATAGCTGACAAGTTCCTGTGCCTTCCTTAAGGATCTGCTATTGAGCACTTCAGAAACAGCCCCCGGGGCTGAATGTGGGATTCTACAAGGGATGGGCCGGGGTACCTCCACTCCAGAACAGCTTCCCTTGCACCTGATGGGGGAGGGAGCCTGGAGGACTTGGGGAGTCACTGTCAGTTCCTTTGTCTAGAGAATCAACAGCTTCTCCAATTCCCTCCCAGAATATTCAAATCCAAAGCCAGGAAACAAAGTGTAAGCTGTAGCAGGGATGTGGAAGAGTACATGGAAAAAATTGGTGATAATGCAGTTGTTTTAAAATTTAGAAAAATATTTCTAAAACCCTCAACCAATGGCTGGAATAAGTTTTTAGTAGAAACAGTGAACAAAACCCTATTTTGAAGATTGGGGTTGATCATAAAAGAGGTCATATGCACAGTTCCCTGTAAAAGCAGCAGATTGCACACAACGAGGTAAAATAGCCTTTGAAGACTTCCACTGCTAATTTGGCTTATTTGTCTGGAGCTAATCTGTCATCTCCCTTGATTTAGAACGAGCACAAATATTACCTTGTGCTCTGTGGTGGGGCACAGGCCAAGGGCCAAGGAGAAGTAATTGCTGTGGCACAGAAATTAGGGCAGGGACACTGTGGCTTTCCATTTTGAACACACTTGTTGTAAAATACTTAGAAAAGCTACATGCCTGACACTTGTTTGCTGTCTTTTTGCATCCCTCTTGTATTTGTAGCACAAATAAAGCTGCACAATTATGGCTCTAGCTTGCAAACAAGCAACTGTACAGATTAGAGCATTAGTTACAAATAAGCATATCTTTCTTTGGTCTTAAAACTCGAATTCTTTCCAGGGGAAGACCGTAATTAGCATGACATGGGGGCTTTTAGCAGATGTGAAACCGGATAGATTGGGCTCTCCTATGAATAGCCTGAAACGAGGCCTGCCTTGCATGGTTTGTAGTAATGGAGAGGAAATTGAGCATTAAATACAAATCAACAATCGTTCATTTCTCCGGGTGGCAGAGCCAGTGAAGTCACTCTTTTCAGCACCTTGCATCCTGCTGGACTTTATTTACAGCACCGGGGCTCCATCCTCAGGAACGGCCACCTACAGGGAACTCAAACAAAGAATGATGAAGGGAGAAAGCGATTTAAGGGTCGATTTTATACACAACCATCAGAGAAGTGATGTTTTCTTTGCTTGCAGTTCATGGTTGGTCTTTAGATATATTCATTAAGCTATCACTCACCCAGTCTGGAATGAGGTCAGCGTGGTCAGCGCCGCGAGCCAGGGTAACAGCAGATATTATTAGCTGAATACTTACTTGTACAATAAGGGAAAGTAGAAGATTTATTATTCTTCTAATCCGCAGACTGATCTGACTCTCCATTTAAAAGTTGAATAGGAAGTTGAAAATCCCCCCTAATGTTTCTGAGAGGTGTGAGGAGATGAGGAAAGCACCTGCAATGCATCATTCTGTTTAGATTGCAGCATGAAAAGCTGGATTTGTTGGCTGCAGTGGTCTCTCAGTGGAGGGAACAGACAGCAACAATCAAGGAGTTCACTGCTCATTATGTGTGAAGAGAAAAATGGAATGCTATCCCCTGGAACACCAGGATGCTCTCGAGGTCAGCTGCTCTAAAGAACTGCTGTAAAAAAGAACATTGGATTTAAGCTCTGGACAGTTCAAGTTCACACTAACATTTGGCTACAATTCTTTGTATAATTGAGGAAAAGCTATTATCTGCATATTTAGCTGGCATCTGCAATGTAGATAGAGCTGTAGAGAGCAGCTCTAAGGTCCATGCCTTAACTGTAGGCACTGTAATTACTCTGCATAGCATTTTGGGGAGAGAAAAATGCTAAAACAGAGTTAGGTTCTTGACTAATTTCATTCCCTCTGTCAAAAGTTGCACCAATACCAAGGCCATCATGACAATTCTATCAATATTCAAGGCACCATCAGTTTGATTCTCAAGCTCTCCCAGGAATTTGTAAAAGCAGTGGGATAACACCCTTTCCCTACAGATGGACTCCCCTCCCCACCCCGGCCCTCCAAGGCTTGTCTCACACCCTTATCCCACTGCCAAGGACTCTGTTGCTGCCACTGTCACAAGCTCCTGTGGAGGAGACACATCAGAAAGGACTTCAAACTAAACCATGGCCTAAAATTTGTCCTGGGAAGAGGATGAGCAAACTCATCTCCTATTCAACTGAATAACATGGGAGAGGAAGGGAGGTCATGTTTATCCTGACATGATTTCCAGTGAACTCCAGGATAACAAAGGCCCTAAACCCAAACTATGGCACTGTACACAGTGTTTTAGAAATGTGAGGTTGCTGAACCAGTGAATGAAACATTTATTCATTATGACTCAGAAAGAATGTTGATCTGTGTTCAGCTACAGGACTGAAAAAAAATCTGCATCATCCCCTGTAGTTTAAAAAGACTCTTATATATTGTTTCAATGTTATGAACAACTGAAATTTAGCCTTAACCCATATTTTTAAACCACTAAAAGAGACATTCTGTACTGAAGGAGGAAACTGAGTAAGTCATCAAGAAACATTAATAGGTTTCAACTTAGAAAATCCCTGAGCTGTCAGAAATACAGCAAGTCTGCAAAGACGTTCCCCAGCATCAAACACAGGGGCAATGATCCTGCTCTGCCAAAATATTGCTTGGGAGCCAAGAATCACTTGCACTTCTCCGTTCTTAGGGCTGTTGAGTTCTGATGATAATTGAATAAATAACAGCTGGGCATTGCTGAGACCCCTGGGCAGCCTCTGCCACAGACCCTCTGCCAGCACAGAATGGGGCTGGGAGGGGAGGCAGGACAGCTGGGGGTGTGAAATGTGCTCAGGAGGATCCACATCAGCTGCATGTCAGCAGAAGATCCCATTGCAGGGGGTAAAAGCTAAATGCTTCAGTCTTCTTGCAGCTCTAACATCCCTGGAGGAACACACACCTTGGAGGATTTTTACAGTGTTGAGGATTTCTAAAGCATGGAGGATTTCTACCAAGACAAAACACAACCATGGGCTGACTTTTCCCTGGAAACCCATGTGTGTTCCTGACACGAATGGCTTAGGATATTCCATGCAAACACTGACAGCATCAAAGGCAGGCTGAAATGAGCACTGATCAAAGATTGCCAAAGCAACACTCAGCTCCCCTGACCTCCTGTTCTGTGTGAAAGCCTTGCTGATTCTGGGAACTGCACATCTCAGAAACACTGTGTGAGGAGGAGCTCTCATACCTTTAGACTTGGTAATAACAGCAAGTGCTGTATGAATTGAATCAAAATTATAAATTTATGAGAGCTATTGGGTGTTCAGAATGATAATGCTTAACAGGCTCTGTAATCTGAAAAGCTTCACACACTGGAAATCTTAAAAGTTAACAAAATCAGATTTCAGGAAAAAATGGAAGTCAATTTTTCGAATGTCTTACTGCCAGGTGCTGACATTTTCTTCTTGCAGTCCTGTTGTGTTTCCGCTAACAGAGCACTGAGGAGCCCCAGTTTTAGATCAGGCAGCTCACACACACAGAAGCCCAGACGTGTCCATTAGCATTGCTGCTGCTGCTGCCTGGTGGAGCTGAGCCCTCACCAACACCTCCTGTCAAAGCAGACCTGATGGCTTCTTCATGCCTTTTGTGTCTAGCACACAAATCCTACTGAGGAAAAACATTTTTGATTCTCCCTTTCTAGACAGATTTAGGAAAAAAATTAAAAATACTTTGGAATATGAGCAATAATGATCGTTACCCTCAGCAGTGACATCTTGTATAATTTGAAAAATGATGTGACTTTTGGGTAAACATGAACATGCCATAAAGAAGGTGTTCTCACATTAATTTAAAAAAATCAAGTCTACAGGCTGGGTAATGAGCCAGAAAAAGGCCTGATTTTTAAAACATACATTACAGGGCATGAATTATGTCTGTAACTACTTGAAGGTATTTATTACCTGTATTTTTTTAAGCCTGTAGAATCAGAGGCTATCCTTAGAAAGCAAGAAAACATTGACTAGATATACTTTATGCATTTTAAAATGCCATTCACAAACCAGCAAGTCAAATTGAACCACAGAAGAGCATTCCAAATGTCCCTTGTATATACAGTGAATGATCATTGACAAGCACGAGCAGCTTTAGCAATCAGGAAAACTTTTCTGTGGACTTTCATGAGCCACAAATCCCAGCAGAGCTTGATGGGAGTTTTGCTGAGTAAGGATTCAGTGGAAGTCTGAGGGCTTGTCCCCGATACAGGTGCAAAGCACAGTTTGCTGTGGAGCCCTCAATGAAGGCCTCAGAATTTGGTCAGAGACGGAAATAATGTAACTTAAAATTCTCTAGAAATACCATGAAATTGGATACCACACATTACCATACCCAAAACTTTGAGAGCCTATTTGTTTAATTTGGATGAGCTTTCAAATAACTCCGAAGTAAAGTAATCTATGGTGGGCACAACAGCTTGGAGGAAATACTGAAGCTGGTCTGTCATGCACCCTTCACCATAGCTGTTGAAACAGGACTTGTAGATGCATCCCAGTGGCCTGTGCCAGACCTGCCAAGGCAAGTTTTCTTAGCAAATGTTACTCAAAGTTTGTGGAAAACCAATAAAAATGGAAATGACAATTTTAAAAAGAAAGTGTAATAGTTTAGAGTCAAAATGAACTAATTTCAGCATGAAGGGAGAAAACAAGGAAAAATATAAAGGGTATAATGAAGTTATTTATGGTTATTTATTAATAGTATACAACTATAGACAAATTGAGCTCAAGTATAGGACAAAGTGACTACAGAAGCATAACCAGTATGCTGACTTCAAGTCAGCAATCACAGATTATTTATACTTTTCACAGTCATCACTTTGTAGCACAATTCTTAGCCCTTACTAGATGATAGAGCTCCTCAGCAACCTTCAAGTTTCATCTGCCCCACCAGCATCAGAGGAGCCAAAGCAATTTACATACTGTGAGGATCTGGATCAAGATGAGGGCAGAGCTGAATGATCTTTCTCTGGCTGTTGAGAGTATACAAGCTGTCTACCACAGCTTGAGTTGGTCCCAAGTGCCGGCACTGTCAGTCAGTAGAAGGAAGCCTGTGGGAACATGGGATGGGGGAACAGGAGCAGCCCCATGTTCCAGGAACACCCAGGCAAGCCAGCCCTGGAGTCAGCTGCTGCTCTGGCCAGAGCTGATCAGGGTCACCTCCCTCTGACATCTCCAGAAACCACCAGAGCACAGGTACTTCACAGACAACAGTAGCTCTTCAGCAAGGCTCTAGAGGCACTGGATCCTCTGGTTGATTTTAATTTATTTTCACTGTGAACATCTCAGTACAGGCACATTGGACTGTACCAGCAGGAGCTTTTGGGAATGCTCAAGGCACTCCCACGTGCAGGGAGTTTGACTGTCCCTCCCAAAGCACAAGTCACCTCTCTCATGTTCATGGTCACAAGAATGCCTGTACTAATGTTTTAATCATATTTTTGAAACAGTAACAGGTATGCCACTATCTTCACCTACACTTTGTTCACTTCTTTTCCTGTAGGCTACACCATCTTACTGATTCCTCCATGCCACATGAGGTGGTTGTCCGTGAATTTCTAACCCATCAAGGAGCTCCATCTAAATGCAAATTTTAGGGACAAACCAATTGAGAAAGCATTAGGATTGCACTCTATTTTTTAGAGCCACCAGAACCACCAGAAGTGTTTGTATTTAGCACTGATGTGCACACACATCTCAGAGCATATCCTCTGCTCAGCTCTGGACGTGGTAGATAGCATCTGCAGCATCTGTGCTTTGCAGCATCAGTGCACGCCAGCAGGAGCCTCTCAGTATCCAAATCTCCTCATTTCCAGACCTCCATGTTTCCAAATCTCTGAGCTACAAGACAGGTGAGCAGCATGTAAAACAGGCAGGTCGGGAGGTACAGCTGCAACCAGTTATAATACTCTTACCTGGTCCACGAGGGTAGTTCTGAGTGATGGAGTTCACCAAATTGACAACAGCAAGGAGTAGGTGCCTGTAGGTCCTTCCTGTGCCCTGTTCGGGAGGGAACAGCCCCACAGCAGGCACTGCAACCCTGCCAGTGCCCACCTCAGAGAGGGGTCACACTGCTCTCCCTTCACTCCCAAAGAGCCGCTCCAGAGCAGCCTGGTTTCTGCCCAAACCATATCAACCAAGAGTTGGGGTGAGGAATAAACAGGAAAAAGGCAACCAAGCCTAACAACACATGGCCACCATAGTAAAGGAGAGCCAGCTTGCCCCATTCTTTGAGCAGGAGGTTCAGCTAAAACACATCATCTGCAAATTTTCCATTTAATCAAATCCTGTTAAAGAATTCTACAATCTGGTAGTTTAAGCTGCATGTTAGAAAAAGCCAGAGAAACATTTGCTTTGGCACTGACAGGTCCTCAGATTTTTCCAGTTGGAACAATGATAAATGACTTAACCCTGATAATTTTTCTGAAACCTGATTTTTTTTGTTTGACATTTATTTACAGTTTCTATAAACACTAACACCTATAAAGCATGGTTTACTGTTTGATTGCTTGGCGGACAAGCAAGCCTTAAATACATAAATTATGAGCACCTAGTTAATGAGTGACATGACGGACATGAAGTTTTATTTACTATTGGCATGAACCTTCATATAAAATTAGTGGCATAAGAAAGCCAGGTTTTGTGAATGCACATAGTCATGCCTATTCATGGCCTGGTTCTTTTTTTTTTTCTTCTTCTTTTTTTTTTTTTTTTTTTTTTTTTTTTTTTTTTTTTTTTTTTTTAAGACTTGACATAAGACTGTGGCCTATGTGTAATTTCATTGCCTGGAGCAAGGTTAGGGGAAAGCCGCTCCATCTGGCAATTTCCCTTTGACTGGCACATAGTTAAACAATGATGCAGTTTGACAAATTTCAAACCCTGCTTATGAAAAAATAACATAAACACAATAGTCACTCTGAGTAGATTGTCCACCTGTGCAAGCGGGCATGAAGTGTTAAGTAAAGGCTGCTGGTAATGAATAAAGATGCAGTGCATAGTTGGATTAGGTCGTTCCAAATGTAAATCACTGTCAGATAAAGCACTTGTGTTTATGTGTAGCATTAATATTTTGATCAGTATGTTTAAGAGAATTAGCTTCTTAATGCAGATGTTCTCATTTGGACCCTCACACCCTTAGCTTCAGCCAACTCCTTTACCATCAGTTATGTCAACATGTCATAAATCTTCGCTGCTGTAACTTCTATTTTAAACAAAGCTTTGCTGTTAAATTTGGAGGCGTGTTTCCTTCGGGCTTTATTTTTGGCAAATTTCTTGTTATTTTGTTGAAAATCTGACACATTAATGTCCAATTAACCATCTTTGAGTGTTTTACTGACAAGGATCCCAGCAGCAATCAAATGCCTTTTTATTGTAAGGACCTCCCTGCCCCCCACCCAACCAGCTGTATCCATTATGGGAACAAGAAGTCTTTATATCTTGATGCACAAACAATAAAGGCATTACACTTGGTGGAAACAGGACATGTGTCCCAACAGCTCCACAGCCTGTGTCCTCCTGGACAGCTTGTTGGAAAGGTAAATGCTCACTAACTGCTGGCAAAATGGGATACAGTGAAATTTCAACACAAAATTCACGGACAGTCAGTGTTTTCTTTTTTGAACAAGGAAGATCTTTTAACCTCTCCAAGTTATTTTAACATCCGTGTCCTTCTCATGGGAGGTTGGTGAGACATGTGGGACATGACACCTGTGGTAAAACAGCCCCTACATGAAACCGCAAATTCTCTCCCGGGTCATTATGAGTGTGGTGATGGTGTCACTCTGTAAACTTCACAGGGTCACTTTTCATGAGAGGAACATTACGCCTTTTTAATTAGTGACTTTACATTCTCCCAAATGTCACTTTTTTTTTTCCCTAGGAACTTTCAAATGTTGAAAACAAAATGATAATTTAGTCTTAAATCAGTCATTATTTGAAAGGAGAATTAATTGATTTTTGCTTTGTGTAGCAAAGGGATGTCCCACAAATTCAGATTTTTTTCCAGAAATTCTGAATAAAATAATGAAAAAGAGAAATATTTACATTCTGGAGGATTCACACTTCATAAAATCCACTTTGCATGCCTCTGATAACCGTGAAGTTCTAAACGTCAATGAATTGTTACTATTCACTGTGGTTTTCTAACTACAGTTTGTAAATGCTTGACATTCTCCCATCAACCTCCCCTGACATCATGGGACTGTCTGGAAGCCCATCTTAGCTTTCCAGAGCTTCTGTTGTTATCACAACCAAAGCATGGGGTTAAGTTTTTAAACAATTCCTTCCTTTTCTGAATTTTGCAGCTCTTTTCAATGTCTTAACTTCAAACAAACCTGCAGGGGAATGAGCAAGTTCTGTTAAGCAGCTCAAGCTGAGGGAGAGACCCCACTCCTGGGTAGCTGAGCTGGACAGAGTTCATGTCCCCAGTGACAAAACTGGAGGGTGAGAAGCCCTTTCTGCTTGCAGCAGGTTCCAAACCCGTGGTTCTGCGCACAACGGATACAGCACAGCCCATCAGCCTCACTGCACCTGTGGGGTGAAGGAAAACACTGTCATCTAGGGATTTAAACTTAATTACAGAACCACAAGATAGTCTTTGTTCAAGGGACACACAAGGACCCTCAAGTCCAGCTGCTGGCCATGCACAGACACCCACAGCTCGGGCACCAAATCCCTGCAGAAGCCTCTGTCCTTTTGCACAGTGAAGGTATCAAAGGCACCTAACTCTGCACTGGTGGCATGGAAAGGACACAGTCCAGAGCCTGGCTCTGGTCTCCCCATGGAAACCTTCAAAGAAAGAAAAGCAGAGGGGTGTTTTGATGAGTGAAATGTTTTTGTTTAACTTCAAAAAGTCATTCATTAAAAAATGAAGAGCTGGCTGATCTACCCAGAGACTCTAACAATTAAGCTGGCATCAAAATTCAGCTCTTGTGACATTCAGGAAAGAAAATCAAATCACAAAACTGGTGGGATTTGCCAGAAAGCCAAACAGTACTCCTCATTCTCTTATTTTAATTCCAAGGATTTACTAATGAAATGCCCAAAAAAAAAAAAAAAAAAAGCATTTAAACTTCCCAAACTGTCCCAGCAAACTGCAAGACAAAGCTGAATGCTGCCCTGCTGCTCCTTCCAGCCATCTGTGTGCATCTTCCTTCAGATGATGCCCCAGAGCCCCACTCGTCCATTCTTCTCTCTCAACTTCAGGACACCCATGGAAAAGGCCAGAGGAAAGGCTGGTCCCTGCTGCAGCTGCACTGTACCGCAGAGCAGGGAGGAGAATCCTCACTCTGAGAACCCGCACTGATCTCTTGTAAGGATGATATCAAATATATCTATTTGATATTCAGGCTTCACTTTTCTGCCCTTTCAGCTGCCCCGTGGTCTCCCTCTCTCATTGTAGGAATGACACCACCACAAACCTTTCTCATTTTCTTCATTTGTTCTTTTAAATTTTGCTGTTTTGAAATCTGGTTTGAGATCTCAAATGTATATACAAAAGATTGGATCCACCTTTACTCCTTGTCTGATCTTGATGTTTTCTAATGGTTAAGTACTTTTCCTCCAGTTCTATTCTAATTTAGTAGTGGTAAACCAATGAAAGGTCCTTTCTAAAAACACCAGGATATATCCTCTAAATAACGGCACACAAAAACGTTTAATAAAAAACCAAAACTGTGCCTCAAGAACTCATACTCCAAAGGTTTCCAAATTAAAAATCAAACTGATAAAAACATAAAAAATATACCCATATCTAGGCAACGTTATTAAAAGTGTATTTGGATGAAATAAAGTCTTCTTTTGATTAAGGCTCAAAATACTGGTTCCTAAGTATTCTTATTGCCTGGAATGAAATCAGTTCCTTCAACACTTGTTGTTGGTTATGCTAATCCTTTAATATTACTATTTATTCCAGCTGAGAAAAAAGGGCTAAGCCAGCTGTTCCAAACATCAGCATTTTAATGTTCTCAGTGTGGGTGTAATATTTTATCACCCGTTTTTTATGTTCTGTCTCAATTCATACATTAAATTATATGTCAGAGCTACTTATAGGGGCAGCAATCAGTTTATACTGATTTAAGGCTGCAATAAAAACTGCACAACAGTGTGAAAAGATTTAAAATGGCAATGATGTGGCTGTGCTCCCTTACACCTCTGCACGAGCCAGAGAAGAGCTGCAGAATCCAATGCCCAAATGTTTCTGGGACCAAACCTGAGCCCCAAGAGCTGCAGAGTTGTAGGAAAAATTCTACTTAAAGTATCACTTGCCCATCTTAACATTCTAAACTATGTTCTTGCTATCTTCTCTATTCTTGCATGAAATAATTTTACAGCTAAAAATGACATGGACAACTCTTCGGAGAAAGAAGTAGGACAGCAGGACTAAAAATTATTAAGATTATTTTTGTGGTATTGACTAACTTGGAAAAGGAAAGAGAAAAAATTAAAGTTTTTTTTGATATTGAACTTTCAATTTCCTCTTTAATCACACAACAAAGGTATAGGATATCTCAATTCATTGTTTTTCTTGCAGTTCATTTTTGCTCAAGCCACAGATGAAAAATAATGGATGCTCAGAGGGAAAAGAATGTGAGATATTACTTAGCCTTCCAATGAAAAAGGGGGAGTTTGTGAAAAAATACACTATCTTGGGTAAGTCCCTACCTAGTCTATTCCTTCTCACACAAGGTAGAATGTATCACTGCTGTCCAATGGCTCTCTGGTGCAAAACCTGTAGGAATATGGGATTTGTAGAATCTGCCTTTGTGAGTAGAATTTGCCTAATTATATTTGATAATCTGAAGTTTCCCAGATTTCTCAGATGAAGTGTATGAAATACAAGTGATCATTAAGCAGCAGATAACTGTTCTAAGCATGTGCAATTGTTTTCTGGATGCTTTGCAAGTTATGAGGACTTTCACTTGAAATGTAATATATGTTTAGCTGTTTACACTTAAAAAAACAATCTGTTGAGGCAGCAAAGAGAATCGAAGTTCTCCAGGGGCATCACATCCCATCATTTAAGGCAACAATATTAAAAGATGGTTTAGAGAAAAATATTCTCATTAAGGTATAAATAAATAGTTGGCTCTTTAAATGTTTCACAATAAGTTGATTGTACATGTAGAACATAGACTGGCTTTTTTCCAGCTCTGCAGAATCCTAATCAGTGGTGTTGGAACTGTGTATTTGTGTAAGTGATTAGACTGTTACAGTGATCCACACAGAGTTAGGAAACAGTGCAGATGATTACTGATTATGGAAACATTTACAGGATCTAAATGAAGTGACCCACAGAGTTCCCTGGTATCCCCTTACCCAAGAGCATTGCCAAACATCCCCACACAGCAGCCAACGTCACTCCTTGGCTGCCCAAGGAAACTGCTGCTATTTCAATCTGCTTCTAAAGCATTTCTAAAGTTTCTTTGAGGTCTTTTTCAGAATTTGCTGTGGTATCAAATTTTCTTACAATCATGACCACTTCTGTAAACACATTTTCCCATTCTCAGAGCATTTTGTCTTGAATTTAGACTCCAGAGATGAGCAAGGCAGAGGGTCCATGCCAGCACGGAGAGCTGTGGGTGGGCACAGAAGGGCTTTGTGCTCTCCAGTTCCACCTCTCCCCCTTAATTCAGGAAAAGGAACAGAACCCGGCTAATCCAGCACTCTACTTAATTTCTTGTGTAAATTGAGGGTGATCAATGGGAGAAGCCTCACTTCTGAAATGCCCAGGGTAAAGCTCCACAGAGTGTAGGGCTTTTGGCTGTGCTCTCCTTGGTAGGAAGCTGTTCCTGCTCAGGGCTCCCTGACAATCAGACCTGTCCCTTGTTTCCTGTTTTAAAGACAGCACCATGGGATTGTTCCTATTCTTGCTGATTTATGACACTTATTTTGCAGAGTTCCATAGCAGTCAAGAAACACAGTGAGACCCAGCCTAGCTTGTTCACAGCTCCTGAGCAGCCACATTTTATACCGATGGGATTGAATACAACAAAAACAGGACTGAGGAGGAATTTGGAGTCTGACTCAACCACCTTTGAAATGCAGCCTCCACCAAAATTTCATTTCCAGGCATTTTCAGTTCCTGAGTTTTGGTTCTGGCCCATTTCCAGCAAGACCATAGATCTGGCAAAGATTTTCAAAATCAGCATAGCCAAGAACCCAGTTATTAGTCTTTCAAACAATCAAGTAACACCCAACCCCCACAAACATTCTGCGTGGGGAAAGAAAAAAAAAAAAAGGGGGCATTCCATACTGATCTTCTTCAAAATTATGCTCATAACATCTGACATGGTCTTCTAAATAAGATAATACGCTTTAGAGGGAGATACAACTATAAAAACAAACACCACATTTTCTTTCTCTTTTCTGCCTTGGAAAGAAAGTGTACTTGATGGATACAAGTAATTTATCCAAACCCCAAATTAATTAATATTTAACCAGCATATCTACTTTGAGCAAGAAATTGAACAGCAAACTGGTGTATAATGACTCTGGAGGAGAATCAACATTTCACAGCCACAGAAAGTCAGGTGATGACCAGGGAGTTCGATGGAATCCCTTCCATTGCCTGCAACAAACTCCCTGTGTAAAATCACATTACTAGAAATTGTCTGTTTTACAGAGTAGTTAAAAAAACCAAGAGGACACCAGCATAATTTTTTAGGGCTCACTGAAGCAGACTCAGAATGTTGAGGGCTTTCCCTCCACCCTTCTCCAGTAATTGCTATTTAAAGATCATTTGAATGACCTTCTAGTACATCTTAGCCATCTTTTTATTTACTTGTCTGGTAAAACCCAATCCTTCATCAGGCCAAATAGTCAAAGAGATGGAAAATTTAAACCTTTCCAGCTCCTGAAGGAAAGTTTCTCCCAACAGCTGTCTTGCTTTATGAAAGCATGAAGTCAGTACATCCAATCTCATGCTATCAATCACGCCGGCTGACGTTTCCTGCAAACTGTGTCCACAAGACAAACGGGGAAAGAGAACCTAAAAGGAACAACAAATTGCCAAAAAGCAGATGGAATTATGTGCTCTTGTTTATAGTTGGCTGTTCAAATGAGCCCAGTCTAAATACCTTCCCCCTCAGAATTATAGCACTAAGAAGTCATTTGCATCACTGCTGAAAACACCTGACACTCGTATTAAGAAATATTGGGTTTAATTGCAGTCCATTAAAATGTGGAAATGTCTTCAGTGGAGGATTAATGATTTAAGTGAACTGTCGGCTTTCAGAGTATTTTTAGGCCCTCCTCCTCCAGATGCAAACATCCTCTTGCTCCCCTCCCGCCCTGAACTTTTGCAAAGAAGGTCTGCCACATGTTTCTCATCTCCTGGCTTTAGGTAAGTAGCATTTAAAATTACTCTGGACATCTACTATCTATGATTTGTGACTTTCAGAAGAGTGTTTGTGTACACAAAGGGATGTTAAATTGTTGTTTTGACTTTAATCTAAATAATTTTCATTTCCTCTTACGGTGAATATTTTCTGCACATACCAAACAGGATTTGGGGTTTGTCAGTTCTTATATATGCACAAGCATGAAGTTCCAGGCTGCGTGGAAGGCACTGACCGCTGGTACTCCCTCACTGGATTTCCTTTCCATACACACTAACTTTGGTCCCAGCCAGAACCTGCAGTTGAATTTCAGTTGCTCTGGTGTGTAGGTCTGCAGGCATGGACACAGGGCAAGAGCTGTTGGTGCTGGCCATCCTGAAGTAACAGGAAAAAAATATTCATAGTCTTGGATTCAGTGCTTTGGATACTGTAAATATAAATGTTTTTCTTATCTGGGAAAAATGATCTGCTTCTTGGGTGAAATCACCAGGACTAAACAATGGCAAGACATCTTAGGATACAACCACAGAGCTCCAAGCGTCAAAGGAGGGAGGGCTGGCTTAAAACTAAGAGCATTTGAACTGAAAACCTGTTCTGGAATTTGCCCCAGCAAGAAACACCAGGCCCACGACTTCTCTGAAGCTGTTGGGTTCTGGCCCCACACTGAGCACTGAAGTCCTGCTGGATCCAGACTCCATGGAACAATCCTGGTCCCTATCCCATCCCAGGAGCATCCAACCAAGATTTGCAGTCTTTGCTGTCTGGCTGCCTACTCACAGCTTACTAAGGGTTTACCACGATGAACTGTGGCAGATGAGGGTAGCCCAACCACCGAAGAAGTGTGAAAATGGATCCTCTCCTGAGCAGCATCCTCTGTCTGGAGAGCACTGCCTGCTGCGGTGCCCTGCACACTGGCTTTCCAGGTCCTGTATTTATTCATCATTGCCCTCTCTTTCCTTTCACAGCCCAAGAACCAGGAAATTCAGAATTGTCCAGACATATAAATCTGGCTGGGTCAACTCTGGAGCTCATAGATGTGAGTGTGGACAGTGTGTAAATACAGGTGCCATGGCGGTGGCCTCCCAGACCAGTCAATCAAAACCAAAACAAAATCCACCCTGAAGCTGAAATTGTATTTGCCAAGGAAATTAAAGAAAAATTAGACATAACATTCAGGCTCAGAAAAAAAATATCAAAACCTTCAGTTTCACTATGCAGCAATTTGGTCACGATTCTCATGTCATGTGTGACTGTAAGGGAAATTACAAGAAAGTCAGATGATGTCTATGGTGTCAAAGGCCAGAAAAGTACAGATATTGTACATGAAGCTTGAGGTTTTCAAAGGCTAAAGCTGTGCCTTAAAATCTGCAGGTAATTGTATATTTGCACTTGTATATTTGTCATTTCGCTCTTACAGAAATTGGCATTTTACATTTTAAGCAAAATATTAAAAACCTCTAATTATAGCCTCTGTATGTCAAAAATGTCCCATCATTTCCAGGTGTCTTATCTTATATTCTTTTTCCCACTGCTTCCACAGATAGCCATTAAAACGTCTTAGTTGTCCAATATCTGTTATTTGAAAATAGGTCTGGAATACTCTCAGCCTGCCCCTGTGCACATTATTTATGTCCTGTTCTGGATCATTAGCATGCAGTTACTAAAAATGCAGTTCACAGACCAGGCTGGACTGCACCTGGAACACCTCTGCTTGTCATTTTCCACACTCTTCTATAAACACAAGGCCCAATGTTTGGTGGGCTTTAGGACATCTTCTAAAATATTGTACTTGAGCATTTTCTGCAAAGGCTGTGCTTATGAGCAGCTGGTGTCTGCAGAAAGGTAAGGTGCAATTAAATTGAAGCTGGGTTTGGAGCATTGTCATCCTTTTGGCACAGGTGCCTGCTCAACCCTTTGCAGCATCTTTGAGCCTTTTCTTTCAAGTAGGTGGAAGCATCAAAATTTACTTCAATAATATTTTAAAAAGCTAAAGAATTCTGAACACATGTGGCCACAGGTTTTTCCCAGGCATTTTCCCATGCTGACTACTGCTGACAATGCATTCGCTTCTCAGAAACCATTTTAGTGTGACCTGGACATGGTTGACACCAGTTTCATGTTCCTAAAGACAAGGCAGCACCTGAAGATGAGTTGCACTCCCCGGGCCCTCAGCAGGATGTTCCCTAGGTGTTGAGTATTTTCAGGTCCCTTTTTTTCACCTCTCTGCCAAGGGATTATCTCTGATTTCCACCAGTAAGAGCCATGCTCCACGGAACAGCCTGGTCTGTGGTACATGGCTGGGGGTTCAGCCAATTGTTGCAAAACATGGATTATTTTCCCAAAAGTCAGGTGTTCAGAACAGTCAAAATTAAGACACAAAATAGTAGCAATTTCTTTTTTTTTTTTTTTTTTTTTTAACAGGCAGCCTACACATATTCTGCCCCTATCCAAGAATCTGAACCAATCAAGAATATCCAGAGAATATTCAGGGTTTGTGAAGACAGTGTGTGGAGCTTAAGTAGTCAGAGACCACACCTCCAATAAATGGCCATTTCCAGGGATTATATTACTTTTACAGCAGGGAAAGGAGTCCGACAGTCCTTTGTGACAGGAACTCTACAAGGCGTTTGTGAAGCAAACAGTGTCCACCCGTCTCACCCTTGCTTCTGCTGAGAACTTCTGTCCAAGTTCTCAGCCCAAATCTGGGAGAGGATTAGATGCTTCCAGGTCCTTGATTTGCAACCAGACCTCGAGGTCCAGCTCATGGAAGTGTCACTGGGGTCCAGTGGCACCCAGGGATTAGGTGAAAGCCACGAGGACCCTGCAGGGCTGGGTCTCACCATCTGGATCTCCATCTGCTGGTGCAGAGATCCACAGCCCCAGAGCAGGGGCTGCTGGCCCTGCACAGGTTACAGGCAGTGCCGTGCTCCCTAAACACAACAAAGCTCACAAGGATCCTCGAAAACCCTCTAAAATATCCTCTAAACTAGGCTAGAGTGTGTTTCCTACCCTAAAATCACTCTATGATGAAGGACAGCCTGGAGAATGGGTGAAAAAGTACTACCATAAAAACCAACCAAAAAAAATCCAAGCTGCTGGAGGCAGAGACTCTTTCTCTACCTCTATCAGGAAGTGATGTGTATAATTAGGAAATACTCTGACAAGGTGTTTCCTCAGAATGCTGCTCACCTCTCTTCTTTCTCCTGGCTTGGCCTGCTGGACATGCACCTTTCTAAAAGAGTCCTATCCCTGAAGGAGATCCAACAGGACAGAAAGGGTTAAAATCAGAGAAGTCAGAGAGGTCCAGAGACAGCCAACAGGGTTTTTTAGAACTGTTGAGTAGGTCTCTTCTATCCAACTTTATATTCACCAAAAAGAGTTAATTGAAAATAGAGATTGCTAGATATGGCTGAATAAAATTAATTTGTGGATCCTAGACAACAAATTGGTATTTTAAAAAGCAGATAAATTTCTTACTGTGTTTGTTATTGCCTTATGAAGTTGAAAACCATGGATATTTAATTGCTCTCAGCACCTCTTTTATCAGCCATGTGCCCTCCAAACCTGTGTCTTTTCCCCATCAATCTTTGCTACTGCATAAAAACATGTGGAATAAGAAAACAAAATAATCACAGATGTGAGATAAAATGCATGACAAGAATGATAAGATGAACAAAATAAAAATTAATTGACATGGTATTATGGGAAAATAAAAGATAAAGGTCAAAAGCATCTTTCAAGAAGCATTTAAAAGTTAGTAGCTGAGGAAAAGAAGAAAGCACAGGAAAAGTTCAGAAAGTGGATGTCACTGCCAGATGAACATCCAACAGGCTCAGGGAAAGAGCAATGAAAGACAGAACCAGCACCAGTCAGTTAAGTCTTTCTGCTAACTACAAAAACCAGAATGTAAGGTACTTAGAAAGGGAGTATTTTTTACAGGAATATTGGGCCTAATTAGTGACATACTGTAATTAAACACCTTTTACAATCTGTGGAATTTATTCAGCAAGACTGAGCTTCTCTGACCAAAACTATTTGTATAAAACTGATTTAAATTTTGTTAGTCTCTGAAGCCCAAGGCTGCACACAGACTGCACTCAGAGTACATTCTGGGAACAGAAAAATCATGAAGGTAGAAATTTCATGAAAAAATAAGGGTGTTCACAGCCCTTGCTGCAGGAAAACTGTGCTCCTTTCCAAAGACTGAAACTATTCCTACCAGAAAAAAATACAGGTATCCTGAAACTTTCCTTTTCAGGAAGCTTACCCCTATCTCAGTAGTCCAGGTTTCAATAAAAGGTTGCTTTGTCTGGTGTTTTTATCATTTAATTAAGAACCTACAGACTAGGCTGCGCCATGAAGAATGCAAGTCCTTAATGCAATAAAATGTTTTTGATGTGAAGCATGCAGAGAGTATAGCACATAAACCCGGGCCTTAGATAAAATAGGAATTCATTTTTAAGGGAAAAAAAAAATTTTTTGGCAATCCTCTTTGAAACCTACTGGTCGCAGGAAAGAATTGCTGTCTCTGCTATGGAGTCCTGCCCATCCCTACCAGCTCCCAGCGCTGCTCTGAGGGTGTGGATTTGGGACAGCTATTTACAGCTCAGCTCTGCAAAACTCCTCTTGCTCTTCCCCCAAGGAATCTAAGGAAGGACTGAAAAGGAGATGCCAATATATCCAGCAAAAATACTGCAGTTCTACAGTGGAGTCCCCATGTGTGAAATGGGCATGGAATCACTGGCTGGAAGGGGATCCTGGAACCCCCATCCAGCATGGGATTGCACAAACAGGGGAGGGTTCCACTGGCCTGCGATGGAATTGTGGTAAGAGATCTTATCCATGCAAAAACCTTTCCAAATTAAAAACTGCCTTCTGTGTCCCTAGGACCGCTGGTATTTTCCTTCAACTTAAACCTCAAATTAACTCTGAATCCCCTTTGTCTCATGAGGTGCAAACACATTCACACCAACAGCACAAGGAACATGTTCCAGGTTCAACATCAACAGCCTCAACATTGGAGTTCCACAACTTTTACAGCCCCTGTGCTCTTTGTAGATTAACAAACTATCAGAATTATTAGGCAGCATTAAAAGGTAATTGCCTTCACTTCGTAGAGTACAATTCTTCAAGCAATTATGCAAGCATAGGAAGCAATTGCTGATAACTTATTTTTACAGAAATAAGAGCCCAGATTCTCAGAAACAGCTTCCAATGTAATTGCTGTGAAGCCTGAAGAGCAAAACCAGCCACTCTGTAAATACACAGATTTTACAATTTAAATAAATGGTTATTTTTCCCTTATAAAATAAAGTGTTACCTGATGCCTAAGAGTTTCAGATGGCATGAAAATTAGGCTTCAATTGCACAGAGAAAGTAACTACTTTGTACTAGTAATAGCTAAATGCAATAATGATTTGTAAATTAAACTGTGCTGTAATTGCTGTGCAGAGCTCTACAATAAGTGAGAGTATGGCAACATCAGGCTTATAAAATGCCACTTATTGCATTGGCCTTCTTAAGAACCTGCAGCTGCTCTGAAATTATCTCCAATTAATTACCCCCAATCTGCACCAGCACAAAGACACTGAGAAAGTGTTACCCAGGTTTCTGGTAGTGACTTTGATCTCTATGGTGAGAGCTACTCCCGCCTTCTGTCCTACCTCCTCTTTCCTTGGACAAAAGGGCGGTTCAAACTCTCCAGGAAGTCTCTCTGTTAGGAAGCCTGGAGGTTAATCAGAAAATTATTGTGCTCTTGAACTGCCCAGTGTAGTCCCTGAGTCATACAAGGCATTCCTGTACCACAAACACATTAATTAATGATTTTGCTGTGGCACTATAAACTCTTTATAGAAGCAATTATGTCATCACAGTTCATCTGGAT
Source organism: Anomalospiza imberbis (assembly GCF_031753505.1). NCBI lineage: Eukaryota > Metazoa > Chordata > Aves > Passeriformes > Viduidae > Anomalospiza > Anomalospiza imberbis. The sequence continues at coordinate 707,586 of NC_089691.1, forward strand.
GCCTAGGTAATTTCTCCTGGTTGAGCTTATCACAGAGACTTGTCCAGCATTTCCATCCCTTGCCCGGGCTTTTTGTTTTCTCTCCATTTTCCCAGGTCTGTACCTTACACAATCACCCTCTTTGCCTGGATCACCTTTTCTCCTCTTTTTCTGAACTTCCCTTTTTTCAGTCCTGACATCACCACACTGCAGAGCTGTGAACACTGCAGGTTCTTACGAGTTTGCTCTGCTTACACTCCCTCAGCTTCATCTGCCCATTATTCCCTTCCTGTGTTAACTGTATGAAATTGAGCACATTTCTAAACAAACCCAAGCACTGCTATAAAAACACAGTAATGCTAACTGAATTCATTTTTATTTTGAGCATGCTGAACAACTGGAAGAAAATAATAAAAGGATATTAAAATCTAAATTACATAATTAATCAAGAATTTTAAGAAAAAAAACATAGCTAGCTAGAAAATTATTACCTGGACGTGGTCTACAAAACACTGCTACTATTTTGCAAAATTACGGAGTCAGAAGCTCTAATTTACTAAATGGAATATTTTTATGTAGCTTTACTTTATTAGAATAAGAACCTCATCATTACCTTCATTTTATTCATGAAGCTGTTCCAGCAGAGCTTAAGTTTGGATTGTCTGGCCTAATCAATGATAAAGTCTATAATTAGATCAGAATGCTGTCATTCAAGCATACTTAAATTGGAATATATTATAGATTTAAAAGCGTAAACAATGACAGGGAAATAGCGAGCTTAGTGCAGCAATTAGAGAAAGGGTTTCATTAAGGCTCACCCCAGCATATGGATTCCATTTCACAGCAAATATCTGCCACAGCCATGCAGAAGCCACAAGGGTGATTGTGTTCCCAGGAGGGGATGTGATCCCTCAGCCCTGCAGGAGAAGGGCCCTGTGTAAATCCTGGCTCTGATGTCAGTGCCTGCTGAAGCCACTGCGAACCCAAGTAAGGGAAGAGGCAGTTCAGGGTGGAATTTTGACCAGTGCAGAAGAGGCAGCCAGCTCCTGCTGGCCCTGAGGAGCAGCACTGAGCTTCACCTGTCACCTGCTCGCCCCAGGAACACCGGCAAGATGGGTCATTTTTACCATTTTTCCTTCTCTTCCGTTACTGACAGCAGAACACTGTCCTCGAGCCACTGTGTGCAACAGCAGGACACTGGTTTGTCTGCTGACAGAAGGAATTCCAGAATGGTACCTGAAGTTTCATCACATTAAATGTAAAACTACGTCAAGAAAATGAAAATTGGATTTAGATTACGCCCAACTGCAGTGGTTTCCTTTGGGTACCTCAAAAAATATATGGACTTAGAAATTTTCTGAATTAGCTTTATGAAAGATTGCTCACATGTCTGCAAGCACAACTCTCTGCTTTTTTATCATTTAAATGATAAAAAAGGAATATGGGAGCTATAAAATGTTGTAACATGCATAACTTTTTATAAATCAACTAATACCTACTTAAAAAAGGATATTAGTCCCCCCAAATCAACTGAAACTACAACCTCTTCCAGACTTTGAAGTTACTACCTCTTCAGAATTTGCCTTGCTTTGATTTATAAACACCATTTCTTCTTATTCTAACACAGAAGAATCCGTAAAAAAGAGTATTTTTTTTTAATGGAATATCCATACAAAACAGTTCTAAATCTGTTGCTTTATGCATTGTCAGATTTGCAAAGCTTCCCTCCAAGACCAAGTTTCCCACCCGGAAGAGCCATGCTGCTGACTCCAACCCAGCCCTAGAGCTTGGTTTGAGGGGATGAGAGAACCAGACTTACTGAGGAGACCCAGAAAAGCAAAATCTGGGTTGGCATTTGACATTATGTGATGTCCCTGTCTCTTTTCCTTGGAAAAGGACCCTTTTCTCAAGATTCCTAGATCAAGGTTTAGCAATTCATTAAAACAAAAACCAAAACAAACAAACAAAAAAAAAAAGCCCAAGGCCACTTTCCCCTGGGCTAGAGCAGCGGAGCAGCAGCTGTGAGTCTGGCCCTGCTCCTCCATGCAGGCAGGGATTTACCTGGCGCATGGCGAGCAGGGCTGGGTGCCTACTCCACTGCTCCACTGGGAGCTTCCAAAATCCTCCCACACCCTTTGCCCTGGGCCTGGGACACCCCAGCTCCCACACAAGGGAGCCCAACTGCTGAATTCCCTCTGAGCAGCTCTCACATGGGTTTAGAAGAGCGCTTGCATTGCAGAGATACTGGTGGACTGGAGGCTGTGTTTCCAGGCTGTTTTGGGATTAGGAGTAAAAAAAAGTCTCAGAAACAAGCTAGAGCAACTGCTGTGTATTAAAGCAGGATGGAAAAAGTTATTCTATTGATGCCAGCTATGTTAGTCCACTAGCTAAATGATTAATGTTGATAATTCCTCTCCAGCAGACTCATTAAACCTGAACTTATTTTTCTTACAGGCCTTTGACATTTCCTACTTTCTTAATATCAGAGGTAATGACAGTGGCGTGATTATATACTTATTCCTTTCCACCTTCAAGCGGTTTTCTTTGGCAGGAGTTCCTTTTTTCAGTAGAAAACCTGCACACGAGTATTCATTCTTTCCCAAAAACTGTTACAGCTCCATTAGCAGCACTAAATGGCAGTGCCTTAGAGGAATGCACAACAACCCTTCTAAAAATTAAATAGTCAAGGTGTTCAGACCAGCACCATGGAAGGTATTTTCTACAGAACTACAATTTATAATGGTAGGGGGGTCCTGCGCCCTCCCTCCACATTTCTTTTAGATCCTCCTGTCAGAAAATGTCCAAATTAAACAAAGAAGAAATTACAGAATGAATCTGGAGCTTAGCCTTGAAGAATTAGGTTTCACTCTAATTGAGATCATACGCTGCATGTGCAGTTTTGGCACATAAGCCATATTAATCAGAAAGTCTTTAATCGTGGATAATTTCTCCTGTGTGTGCCAGATTGGGCATTATGCTGCTGGCCCAGCTTCTAAGTCTGTTTAAGAGTCCACCTTTGACTTCACAAACACCCGCTTACAAAATTGGGGTCAACTTCCTCCTATGAAGGTATGCTGCACTGGCGCTAAAAAAATTCCCTTAATGATTAAATTGCATCTCATATGGAAATAAAAATGTGCAGATTCCAAAGGAGTGACTGTTTTGAGTGATTACAATTTGTGCTGGAAGCAGCCCTCACTCCAGCCCGTCTCTGTGAAGCACACAGCGGATGAAAGCCAGGGTAGATGATCCAACAGCACGGGATGAATCCTGGTGACTGACTGGGCACCGTTCAATTCACTGTTATTGTACTGCTGCTGAGATCCAGAAAGGGCAGACAGGACATAAAAATGTTTCCTGTGTTCAGGACTGAGCAGGGAGGGAGAGGAACCAATGATGTGTCAGAACCCACTGGATTTTCATCCCTCTGGACTGGGAAGAAGCTGAAAGCACTGAGCCCACAGGGAAATGCTGCTCACACAGATGAAACCCTGCTTCTGCCGGGCTGGAGCATGATTTCTGAGGCACCATGGCTTCAGTGGAGTCCTCATCATTCCAAAAATTGGGCTACATTTGGAGATCAAAATGAGCAGCAGTCCTCCCACTGAGAAGAGTTATCACTCACATCGTTCATGCCTTTTATTATAATAGTCACACACTGAAAACTTAAATATCCACAGTGCATATGTACAGCTGTAAAATCTAACTTAGATTTGTCATAATGCATAAACAGCCTCTTGTAATAAATGGATCTTTCTGTAAATTTCTGGACCTGTTAGGTTCAAAATGAGCTTTTGTCCCCAGTGCTCCATTTGATATTTAAGCTGGTCAACAGCATGACACCGACGAAAGATAAAATTACTACCACAGAATTACCCTTGTTTAAGTTTTCAAATATTGAAGAAAAATCAACTGCAGTATAATATGTAAACCTCTAAAAAAGAAAAGAAAAAATATTCAGAAGGGAACCCTCTTTACTTGAGCATACCACTCCCATGAAACCTCTCACGGGCTGCTCTCATGTCCTTAATTTATTTTAGTCATGACTGCTGGGCTTTCCATTATAAAATTTCCAGCTTCAGACATCTCTCATTGTTTCTACAACTTCTCATTAAATACCTCCAGCCTGCCCCACTCACCTTGTCTCTCCCTACTCCTCCACTTCTCAAAAGCAAAATTTTTCCTCCTTTTTTTCTCTTTACACATTATTATCCACTTTCCACATTTCATGTGAGAAGGCCATTCTAAATATTTTCTCTTCACTGAATTAACTCAGTTAATCTAAGATCTAATCTAAGTTAATGCTTCCCTCCTTTGCCCACAGATGCTGTAATGTGGTTCCTTTCCCCTCTCAAATTGGGTTTATTGTATCATTTTTAAACATTTAGCACAGGGATAATCCTGCACCTTGCCAGGCTTGCTGTGCCTTTCTAGAGGAGACACGGACAATTTTTTAAATGAAAAACACACTCTTCAGAGCAAAGAGTCAAACTTTTGTTTTATATTGAAATATCTAAAAATTAAAAATTAAATATTTAAAATGTATTTTCTTCAAACTGTATAAAATAAAAAAAATCAGTCCATATTTTTTTTTTAGGAAAAAAGAAATAGGTTCTTCTTGCATTGCATCAGCTAATGAAAGAATAAGAATCTGCAGACTTATGGTTAAAAAAACCTGATAAATATTTAAAAATTAAAATAAGCAACATTCCTATTTCTGAACTGGGTCAATTGGAACCAGAGGGGAGGAAATTAAGGGCCACCTCACTAGTTATGATCCACAGAAAATGCCTCTTCATGTCTTCTCTCCAAGCCAGCACTGCTGTTCCTTATCTGGGTGTCCAAGTCTCACCGGAAAAGTGAGCAGCAGCGCTTATGGATGGTGAAACTGCCTGTCAGCAGCAGCTCCTGTGGCTGTTGGCAGCACTCAGCACAAATGGGATGGAGACCTGCGAGGAGAGCAATGAGGAGCCTGGCCCTGCAGAGCCCCCGCGCCCTCAGTGTCGCAGGGGGGGCTCTGATTTCAGAGGGAAATGCCTGCAAGCAGCTGAGCCCCCCAGGCTTTCACCCAGCAGGAGATAACAGAGACAGCTCGGACTCACTGCAGCCCAGGGAAGCTTTGCCCCCGGCTCAGCAGGGCCAGGGTATCAGTGACACAATTAGGGCAATAGATACAGCAAACACATCTCTGAAAGAATGTTCATTTCCCAGTGAGATAATGGCACCATCTACCAGCCAGAACGACATGTTTAATCTGATGGATTGAGCATCCTTTAATCCTTCCAGCCATCCATTAAACTGTTTATTCTCAATGTAAATTGTTCCAGCCATAAATTTACACCAGCTAAACTGCCCATCATTCTGCTTTGTGCTCAGCCACAACCACAACCACAATTTCTGTATTTTCTGACACATATCTATAGATTTTCAAGGCTTGTATTGTCTAAACTTAAAATCCTAAAGCAGGCCAACTGAAGGCTGCATTTTCCAGCAAGAGTATTCCAACATTTGGGAAATACAATCTCTATGTTAAATTCATGCTTCTTAGATTGCAACCCAAATGGTTGTGTTCTATAGCCTCAAGATTGCAGGAACTTAGCCAAAAAAATCTCTTTTTTCACATGTTTTGCAAATGTTTTGCATCACTCTGGGCCCCAAGCACTGTTTGTTAGAGTTAGCACGATCCCTGCCCAAATTATCTGGACAGGGTTCGCAATGCAGTCACCTTAATACCAGCATCCATTATAAGGTGAGAGAAAAAGCAAACGTGCTTCCTTAGTGCAAACTGCTGGACATTTTCTGGACTGGGAATAGTTTTCTTGGCTTCCCCCATCCAGCCCTCCTCAGCACACAGTTAACCTTTCCCTTTCTGGTGCACGGGGATCTTTTAGGCCCTACAAAGCACACACATTTAATGTGGGGTGTGGGACACAGGGCAAGGATGAGCTGCACACAAACCTGCAGAGCCTCCAAGCTGATGCAGCTGCAGTGAAACCAGGAGCAGTCATGGACCTGGGCTCTCTGCTCCCAAATCTGACAGCGCTGTGAACAGAGGGGGAAACAGTGGTTCTTTAGCAACTGCCAGTAAAGCATGGATTCATTAGTAATTTGATTCCCTATTAGTGGACATCAACTGTATCCTAAATTATCCATTCTCATTCAGGTATCCCAGGCAAGGATTCATAAAGGTAGGACAAAGAAATTAAGACTTATACTAGTTTAAAGCACATGCTTATTCTTTTCTCCTTTATTTATTTATTTATTTTCCTTATTAATTTATTAATTCATTATTTATTTATTAAATTATTAATTTATTGTGAAAATACATGTGACGGGTTATCTAAAGGGAGGTGGCAGTAAAGAGGCCACATTTGGTGTGGTTCTACAGATGCCGAAGTGCAGGAACTTTCCAGGAGCTGTAGTGGAATGCGAGGTTCCCATGGCACATTAGGCATTGGAAAGCAAGTTTGAGTGTACCTATAATGTAAATCCCTTAATCCCCAGGTAAACTAACGAGGAGGATTTGGATAAAGTAAGGATAACAGGTCAAAAAAGCCCAGCATTGTGACAGCAGCTCCCAGTACCCTGGTTTTTCAGGAAACTCATTTTAGTATAATTCAGTTCATTGTAAAAACACACCATAGAATCCTAGAACAATGGAATATGCTGGGTGGGAAGTGATCCCCAAGGATCCTCAAGCCAAATTTCCGGCCCTGCACAGGACACCCCGAGTACCCCTGAGAGTGCTGTCCAAGTGCTCCTGGAGCTCTGGCAGCCTTGGGGACATGACCAAACCCTGGGCAGTCTGTTCAGTGCCCCAGCACCCTCTGGGGGAAGAACCTTTCCCTGATATCCACCCTAAGCCTCCCCTGGCCCAGCTCCAGCTGTTTCCTGGGTGCTGTCCCTGTCTCAGGGAGCAGAGATTGGAGCTGGCCCTCGGCAGGAGCTGCAGCCTCTGGTGAGGTCTGACCTCAATCTTCCCTTCTCCAGCTGAGCAAACTAAGTGCCCTCAGCCACTCTTTGTAGGGCCCCTCCAGACCCTTCCCCATGCTGTGTCCCTCCTTTGGATGCTCTCTAATGGCTTCTTGCGTTGTGGTGTCCAAAACTGCTCCCAGCATTTGAGGCTGCATCAGCTCAGAGCAAAGGGGGACAGTCACAAATACCAAATACATTAAACACTGACAGTACTGACGTTTTATATATCTCTCCCTCTCACAATTTGCATTTGTAGCATTATTTTTAACAGATGCATGGATCATTTACCTGGTCCAGGAGGCAGCAGTGATGAGCTGCCCCTCAGGCACCCTTCTGCCCTGGAAGAGGGCCACAGCTTGGAGTTGCTTGGCTGGAACACAAACAAGAGAAGTGAATGAAAGTCTCTGTGCATGTGTGGGGAACAGAAAGTGGTATTAATTATTAATGTTGACAAGTCTGAATACCTTAATAATGTATTATGTTAAGCTACAAGCTTTTTAAAAAGCCATTGAGGCTGAAATGAGCCGACTTTGTGGCTTGGACTCTCATTCCTCAGCACACAGCAAAATGCACTGTGACAACAAAATGTGCTGTGACAGATTTTGGCCAGTGTGGTCTTGTTTGGAATATTTAATAAAGAGCTGATAAATACAATGTTTAAAGTGAAAGGGTTGGGATCTATCAGCCAGAAAATGCTACACATTAACCACCTGTCAAGAGAGAAAAGACAATTTAAAGTAACACTTGCACAAACTGACCCATGAGCTGGTTCCCTCCCACTTCAGGACTCTTTAGTAACTTCAGGACTCTTTAGTCGGATGCAGGTGTAGGTAACATAATTTCTGGAATAAAAGCAGATTATTTGTGCAGTCAGATTTACCATTAACCACTCCTACCTTAGTAGGATCCTAACCATCCTTAGTAGGATGCAGGTGTAGGTAACATAATTTCTGGAATAAAACCAGATTATTTGTGCAGTCAGATTTACCATTAACCACTCCTACTCTATCCTGCAAGCTACTATGGAGGGAACTATGTCAGATTTCCACAATGTATTTAGGAGTAATTTCTGGGCCGTTTACAACAAGAATTTCAGAAGCACCCAGGGAAGCCTCTCTTTTGAAACCACCTCCAACATCAATACCAAGCACAGCTTTTAAACCCACCTTAAACATTGAAAGTGCTTCCTACCTCTGGATCCCAGAAGATTTTACACCTTTTAACCAGAGAAAACCTCTCAACATTCCCACAATAATGTATTCCTGCCTTTATTAGGCAGGTTTCAGAAGAGAAGAATTCATTAACTTGAACACAAAAGAATTCTCTCTCTTGGCACAGGTAAACTGTGTCTTTATTTGAAAGTGTCAGGGAATTGAAAGTCAAAAATGAAATTAAACACCAGAAGAGCAATGGACATGTTGTAAAAGCAAATTTAAGGGACTATTTTCCCCTATTACCCTATATAACTACAGAAAAATTTGCATATTTGATTATCACACTTTTCATATTATAATTTCTGAAGTGACCTCAGTGAACAGGTAACAACCTTTGCATAATAGAAGGCTTGAAAGACAAAAGCCAAAACAATTTACCTGCTGATATCAGAAGATCCAAATATTTATGCACCCAAAATCCCATTGAAATTCCCAGATTTAGGTAGGAAACAGATCATCATTTTTAAACGGTGCAAATATTCATTATTCTCTCCAACTTTGCTGATAGTTTGTTTCAAGGGAAAAATACTAAGGAAGTCTGAGTGTGGTTGCCCCAAGCTGCAGTCAGATGTCCAGGTGGGGATAACAGCACAACCATCAACCTGTGTGCACATGTAAATCCCATTTTCTGTACCTCATTTAGGGTCCAACTGAGTGAAAATAGTGCAAAATAAAAAGAACAGCTGAAACTCGAGCTCCTAAGACATGCAAAGACCATTCCTGAAAGAAAATGAAAATCTCTTTCCCAGTACTTAAAATGAACATTAACTCTTAAATTATCTGGAACAATAAGAAAAGCACCCAGTTCAGTACAATTACCAGAATCTCCTATTGTGGCACTTTTCATTCAGCCTAAGTCACATATCTTACCCAGCTGTTATTTAATAAAGCCAATCTAGCTCTAAATGTCATCTTAAATCCTGTAAAGGCAAAAGGCTCAATCAGCTCCACTGATGGCCCCAATTCTGTAAAAACTATTCCTAAAACTTCATCCGCCAAGCCCTCGAGCTCGTGCAAACCCCTGAGCCCTGCTGACTTCCCCAAACGTGAGAGTGTGCTTTAAAATGGGATTTCTGCCAAAGAAAAGGCTGAGATTTAACAGGAACAAAGCAGCCTAAAATTTAAGCAAATGCCTAAAAATAGCTGTTTCTTTTGTGAGGAACAGTATTGTTGGCTTCTTCCTGTGTGTTCAATTAATCAAAAAAATCCTTTTAAGCAAGGATTAAATTGCAGTTACTACCAAGAAACCCTAGCAATATACACCATTTAAATGGATTTGGGACTAAATAGACTCTCTTGCCTCAGTGTTTTTTACACAAGTATGAGCCCACAAGGATGTATTTCCCAGTCCCATCTGAAAGATGCACTGTGAAATAGGCGTGTGTTCATCTTCCCCTGGATGATACAGCATTCTGATGATGACTCAGTCATGCTGGGGGAAACTGCTCCCTCCGTAAAGTGAATGTGCTGGAATGTGATTTCTCTTTACACTCAGCCCCTTGGCAGGTACTGGCAGCACAACAGGATCCCACTTCAGGAACTCACACACAACAATTACAGTTTGAGTGGAAAATCCCACTTGTGGAGCCCTGAAAGAAAACCAGCCATTTAGTATTGGCCCTGCCAGCACATCGGCGCCCAAGGTAAGTGCCTTAACTGGGACAATTAACACCTGGATGACAAATGGGGCGGTGTCTCCTGTGGTGAAAGCAATGTCACTGTGTAGTGCAGTCACTTCTGCTCCTGTAGCCACCAGGAGAGGAACGGAGGGGCACAAATCCCGCTCCTGCTGAGGGGCAGCTGCAGCAGCAATGTCAGGGAACCCACCAAGCCCTGCTCGCACTGCTCCAGCATCTGCCAGGAGTTCTCCCTGCTGGCCTCTGAGAAGATTCTGTGCTGCTTCCCAGAGGCATTCCCACACAGCCCATTCTACCATCTGTGGAGTAACTGCTGCTGCATCATCAGTTCCAGGCCATCCCAAAATTCAGGGAGTCACCATCACGGCCTCCGGAGTCCCCGGTTTTTCCTCAGCCATGGCATGACTGGGAATGGTTTCTCCCAGCCACACCAAATGTGTGAATCAACACACACAGGTCACCGGGGGCATCATCAAACCATGGCTGGAATGCAGAGTTACAGACAGAAAACACTTCTCAACAAATATTCCATAAGGTAGGGCACTGCTCCAGATTAGACACCAGCAGTGGCACAGAAATGGAAATGAGCAGCTCTGCTGGAAAACAGACAATTAGCACCTGACCTAGGCAGAAACACCACTTGAAAGGGGGCAAGTGCTGAGTAATGACCACGCAAAAAGGAAAGCTCAGTCTAAGATTTGATGATGTCCTTGGGAATAACACTGTAAGAAATAACTTTTTCTTCGACTGTGCTACAGAACAAGTCTCTGCTCTGCCTCCAGCGACCTTTCCAAATGCAGCCTCCTGGAGCCACCCTTCCGACTGCCATGGCAGCTGGGCAGTCAGGGGGGACAGGGCAGGTGACAGAGAGGGCAGAACCAAGTGGTGAATCACTTGGCCCAGACCCTTGACGAAGCTGGATCCCCACGGCCTTAACGTTCTTGTTCTGCGGCCACGCAGACAAATTGCCCCTCCAAGGCTGCAAATCCTGTAGCTTTCATAGGCACTGAATTCAATTTAAAAATCAATTTTAACTGTTAAAAGCCAGTTTCAGTTCAATGCTAACTGCTTGCATCACCATTCCTAAGAGCTCACTGTGACTCCTGCTGCCAGAACTTCCAAATAAACTAAGCAAACTTGCTTATAAGAGCAGGAAGAAATCAGATCTTTCCAACCACGGAGGCTCAGCCAAATGCATCCCAGAGTCCTGTGTTGCCATGAACCAGCCCAGCACCATCTGAACTGAGGCTGGAGCTGGTTTCCACATTGCTTTGTTTATATTGACTGCATTTATGATGCCTCAGAAGTTGCCAGTAAAATATTTATTTAGCAGTTAAAACGTTCTGCAAATGATTTTGCTGTCCCAAAAGATAAATATTTCTTGGCATTCTGAAATGATACATTGATGTTTTTGTTAAGGAAATTGCATGTTGATAAAATTTTCTCAGATTACACGTTGTCGTTCCTTTGTATTTGAAGTGGCCACATTAATTTTTTGTGATATTTATTGTAATTGTAAATTGCACCGAGATTAGAAACATTAAACTTACCATAAAATGAAACACATTTCAAGTATTTCCGAGTCATCTATTTAAGGGCTTGAGGACACTTTTGATCCTTCAGGTTACCAGAGTGCTCTAAGCTTACAGGACAAGTATCCAACACAAACCAGAATCCCACTTTAAACTCTTGCGGAGACTTTTTCTTCTTTCCCCGCCCCCTCTTTCCTTCTTTAATATACACTAATATCCAGGTCCACTTTGGGGTGTCACTGCGCAGCAGAATTTCACCCTGATTTGTTTGCAGCAGAGTAGAAACTTATGCAGGCTATTAAATAAAAATAGATAGAGCACTGCCACCTTTATTGATTCCTTCTGCTTCCTTTAACCTCCCAGCAGCACTCACATCCATGGTTTGAGACGAGCTTACCAATTTAGACACCACAGGATTGTTTCTTTAGACAAGGCCAGACACTTGCAAATGAATGAAGGCTGTCAGAGCTCCAGACCACCAAAACTTCCATGGAACACCGTGGTCTTGGAGCCTTCTCCCAGACGCGTGAGGTATCTGGAGAGGAACTTTATTGCTGTGAAAAATTTCAATTTTTCAAACACACCCTCAGTGCAGTAACCCAGCTCTTAAACACAGCTCCTGCCACCGCTCTGCTGTCCAGCAGTCTCAGTCTTGCTGGCCAGCATTCTTCTAATGAAAAAGTCTTCTTCCTTAGGCTCAGATCCTCAGTTACATCTTCTGAGAAAAATCAACCTGAATATGTCACCTGAGTGCAGTCAGAATGGATTCATGGACAGCACAGGGTACTGCCAGACCCCCCCAAGTTTATTTTTCTCAAAACAGTGCTGAACTAAGCACTCAGCATGAAAAAAATTCCAATGGGCTAAAGTTTGCCATCTTCCTCAGCAGTTTTTTAGTGCATCATATTACCTAGGTTTAAAACAACAACAACAAAAGAAAAATCAAAATTTTCAAAAGTATTTGAAATTCAAATCAAATCACAACAACCTCTCAACATTTTTCATTGCTGGAGGGAACATTTTTTGCATTTACCTATGCAAGAAACTTTTTTCCATATTTTCTCCTTTTTGGTTGATTTTCATGGGGGTTTTGTACCATTTGACTTTAGAGAACATCTCTGAATTCACTGGAAATCTTCAGAAATAGGATGAAATATTAGCCATATAGGAAAAAGTTCTCATTCTTCTGTCTTCAGTCCAAATTTTTAAACAGTCCACCAACACTTTTCAGCAATGAGCCCTGACATCTATGAATGCCAACTCTTAACATGTACAATTAAAAGAAATCAAAACCAGCCCTATAAAGGAGCAGGGTTGCAACCACATTCTCCATGGAGGCTTCCACCTTTCCCTCTGCACAGCACAGCTCCGCTGCCAGTTCCAGAACCTCATGGAATTAAACATTCAGGCCTCTTCATTGGAATCAAAGTAAAATTCCTCAGGTGATCAGAAAGCCTGAGAGTGCTCTGAACAAACCATTGGAGGGCAACCTGACGACATGAGCTGGCACAAGGACTGGGATTCTCTCCAGAAACGCTGATACAGGGAAGTTAGGTACCATGGGTGTGCATCCAGGACTCTGAGAAAGCTCTTGATGAAGATGTGGAAGAACACCAGGCAGAAAGAAACGTGCTAGGATCTGGTTCTAAAAGTACTGCATGTGCCTGCAAAGAATCACAGAATCACTCGATGGCTTGGGTTGGGAGGGACATAAAAAATCATCTGGTTCCAGCCCCCTGCCACGGACAGGCGAGTCACTGATGGTCTTCAGCCAGAAATTAAACCCATCACGTTTTAGACCAAAGAGTGGAGTAAACCTCAGCACAGCCCAGTGGGTTTAACCTCCAGGCAGGAAAACATAGAGGGAATGATGGCAGAGTTCCATAAAGCGAAAATTTGCATGGGGAAAAAGAGAAGAGGCTGTTAGGCTGTTATCCTTGTGGCAACACTTGGCTAAGTGCAACGAGTGAAATTAGCAGGCGGCAATTAGCAAAGCAAACAGTGGGAAGTAGCTCTTGTTGCACAGACAACAGAACTTGTTCCCAGACAATCTGACACCTCCCCAGGATAACTTGGCTGAAAATGACAAGCAAACACAAGAATTGCCTGCTAGAGCCTAATACACGTGTCCACCTGTGCCTCAGGAAATCCTTGAGCCACAAGTGATGGAAAGCAGAGGATTGAAGTGAGGAAATGGGAGTGCAACCCAGACTGTAGAATCTCTGGAGCTGTCTCATTATTCATCCTCTAACTGTTGGAGTGGTTCATTTGTCACAGGTCAAATCTTAAGGGTTGCACTGAGAAAGGAACAAGAGGGATCCAAATATAATTAACAAATTTGTGCCAGGCCCAGCTCAAGAACTTGGGCAGTGCAGGGAAAATCCTTATTATTGGAAAAGAACAGGATGAAACTGTATTCTCTAGAGTAACCATTATCTCCAACCCTCTTGTCTCTTTATAAAACCAGCTCATGGAAGTGTTCAGGATTAAAGTACAGCTCATTCCTGGGAGGAAAACCTGCATCTCCCAGGTACAGCAACTCCATTTATAAAAATCTCTGACCCTGAAAATTGTGCTTGGCCTTGGAGCTTTCACCAGCACTGAGTGTAGGAACAGAATGTGTATTGGGGAAAATTTGTGGACACTGAGGACACATGAATACCAACAGTAAAAATATCATCAGGAAAAACGCACCTGGAAATTGTGAGATCTGTAAATGGAAGTTCAAAGAAGAGGATTTTTGTAGAGTGCATCTATCCAAGCCTAAAAAAACACAATGGGATTTTTAATGTGAATAGGACAGAAAATTCAAATGAATACCACAGTCTTTGACCCAATTTTGGGTGCTGCCAGTTCCAGGCTCCCTGCTTATAAACACAGTATTTTCTTATCCAACCCAAACATAACTCTTCCAAATTCATGCAGGGATAACACCTCCTCTGGAGTTTGTCTCATCTAGGAGAAGACACTGTGAGGCACTGTAGAGAATAAAAAAATTTAGATACAAAGAAATACCTTTTCCTGCTGTTTTTTCCCACATCCCACAGATCATGTCTCAATACGGTCATAGAAAGGTCTGTCAGGATGTCAGTTGCTTTTATAAATCCCTTCCTAAAAGAAACTAGCATGGCAACAGCATTAGGGAGACAGGCACGAGATGATCACAGAAACTATGGAAGAATTGCCATCCAGATATTTCCTGGTCTAGCAAGAGGAGCAAAACTAACTGGAAATTCTGTGTGTCAAGGCAGCTGTCAGATGCCATGGCAGCCTCTGGAGCGCATTGCCCAGCATCCTTACCAAGCTTCCAAACCTCAGCAAACTACATCCCTTTGGAGCCAAGTACTCCTTCCTGAGTCCTGATCACACTGAACCCATTTGCACGCTGAAAACACAAGATTCCGCTAAAATGATGTTTTCTGAAAACCGTTGCAAATTCCTTACCTTCCACCCAGAGAAGGAGCTCTTTGGGGCCTCAGGAGGAGATCTGGACTTGCAGGATTCATCCCTGAGCAGTGAGCCCTGCACAGCGGGCTCCTCCTTCAGCCTGTGCATGCTGCTCCTGCCGCCTGGGAATGAAAGGGTTAACTCCACGCAGCTCCCTTTCCACCCACGAGCCAGCGAAAGCTGCAGTGAAAGCTGCAGAGCACTATTGTGTGTGTTTATCTAAAGTTTCTGATGTTCTCTGTGTTTTCTGGAAGGGGTTTGGTTTAGGACTTTTTTCAAACTGGGCTGTATTTTCCCCTTTAAATCAATGAGAGTTAAATCCAGTTGGCTTAGCTGCAATTTGCACACAGGTAATTGTAAAGCACTGGCACCTACAAACCTGTCCCCTTGCAGCATTACATGCACCACAGCTTAGCCCAAAATATTCGTTCGAATTCAGAAGCAAATTCAGCGATATTTGCAGCTGCTTCACAGGCACTTTCTGCAAATATTTGAACACTTGTACTTTACCGGTACAAATCCTGGTGAATAAGGAATTTTAATTTCAAAAAACCGCTGAGCTCAACGTGCTCTGTTCTGTTTTACACCACGGTCTGTACACCAACACTTGCCTAGTGAGACACGCCAGGAAACAAGCAGCACTCTGTGACTTCTAAAATTAACAGTATGGAATCTGAATATGAAATATTTACACACTCATTAACGTGGAAAGTTCACAGCACACCATAGAATTAAAAAAAAAACCTTGTGGGACCGTTTAAACCTTACCTGTGGCAGCACTAAGCCTCAAAGAGCTGGAATGAGAGGAGGCTCTGAGTATCTGCAAGGACTGGCACAGACATCCAGCATTCTGCACAGCCTGAACAGGCTCTGTGAGAATTTCTGTTTAATAAATGGGAATATTCAGCAACCCAGCTCTCACTTTCACAAAAAGGGGAAGAGGACAAGACACAGAGATTATTTGTTTCTTTAAACATCTATTAAAGGCTATTTTGACTCAGAAAAGATGTTATTCAATTCCATATTTCAGCAGATTATACAATAAAAAGATAATATAATTTGCAAATATTTGGGATTTATATTGCTTGTGCTTAATCTTTAGTAAATACCTTAGAAAGTGTTTCTAGCAGCAGTAGCAGTGTGGGATCTCTCTAAGACCTTGTCAAGCAGCAGAGAAGGAAAAAGCCTGTTGGCTCAAAGTGAACAGCCAGCTTCTTCCTCAGAGAGCTCACCGTGGTGAAAAAGGTGCATTTTGGGAGCACCTTCTTTACCAGCCAAAGTCAGACTTGTGCTGTGCTGACATCTCCTGCCATATGTAGATTTTTACCCAGAACTCTTCTCTGACGAAATAGTTCTTCACAAAGTAGAAGCTTCAGAGCTGGAGAAGATAGTTCATAATAAATTAACCTAATCCACATAAAAATGCTGTAATTAATGTAAAATGGCCCAGTGTAGTTTTTGAGGATCTTCTCTCCCAGTTCCTGCAGTCCTGTGTCTCCAGGCGGACGCCAGAGCTCCCAGGACATGCAGTTTTCTCCTGCACATCTGCCTGTCCTGCCCTGGGCTCTGTTCACCCTTAGTTTGTTGTCTCCTGGTAGGATGTGCTGAGGCTGGGGAAGCTGTGCCAGCAGCTCCCAGCCGGGCACTCATGGGACATCAGCCTGGGAGCCATTGCCATAAATTCATGGGGTTTGTGTCATTTTCACTGCAGCTCACGCCTGAGGAGCTGTGGAGTGGGAAAGAGCAGGACCACGGTGCTGCAGGCACAGCTGAACTTGAGCTCTACCTGCGAGCTCTTCAACATAACCTCAGGGTTTCCTCCTCCAGGGGTATTCTTCCTTTAAATAAAACCCACTGACTTCAGTGTCTTTTCACAGAGCGAGTGTGCTCTGCCCAGTGCTCTCTGAACTGCACCTCTGAGGGAAAAACCATTTCAAGAAAACGGAATCTTCTAATTCCACTAATACTTAAACTTCAGGTGCAAACCTGTCCCTTATTCATTTGCCATATGTACCATTTCAATTTCAGAAAGTTCCCACGTTCCCATGCTAAAAAGAAACACATTCTGAAAACACCACGAGCTCATTTTGTGGTTTGTTAATATAGGTGCAGTATAAACAATGGATCTGGGGATCCTGCAGAGGAAGAGCCCATGTTGTACATAATCATGTTTTAATAGACTCTGTTTGTAAACTGATGAGTCCATACACAACCAGGACTTTTCCATCCACGCAGAGCTGTGTGGGTAAGGGATGTAATTTTAAAGTCTGCCGTGAAAACTCTGCTTGCAGTGCTGACCCAGTGGTCACCACCAGCCTCATTAAAGGTAACCATCCCTGTCCTCAAGCTTTCCTTCTGGCACTTTTCCTACAGATTTCATGGCAAAGCTCAGCCAAGCAGACATAACAGCATGGAGAGCTGTGTTAGTGTGGATAATGCAAACTTGCCCTGAGCTTTATTTACACAGTGCTGGGCCAAATTTCAGGGAATCGAGAGTTTAGCATTTAGATTTTATCTACTCTACAACTCAGCTGAAACAACCAAATCTAATGTGTGTGCAATGACCTCAACCCAACATTAGGCTTAAGACAAACATCTAATAACAGGACATCACATGTCAGTTAATGAACTTTAGAGAATTTGACTGAACTCAGTAGGTCATCTCAACCCCTGCATTCGGTTCCTTTTGGACCAAAATGGTGAGGAAAAGTCCCAGATAGATGTTAAATTTTCACCCTAAATCCAAGAAGGCTTGACCCACCCCAGCCTCAGCTCAACACTAACACGTGGTGCTGGGTGATGTCTTTTATCAGTACATGGGGGGTGCAGGCTCCAGCACCCCCCTCCCTCCTCTCCATGCCCCACAAAATCCCTCTGCACCCCCTCCCTTATAACCCCACAATATCCCTTGATATTCCCCCACCCACCCCACAGTCTCACACACATGTTCTTGCATCCTCCCACATCCCCCTCCATGTTCCCTACAAGCTCTCCAGCCCCCATATCTCCCTTCCCACCCTTCCATCCTCCCCGCATCCCCTCCACATCCCTCAACATCACCCCGTCCACATACCCCTGCATCGTCCCACAGCCCCCTGCATCCCTACTCCCCCATCATCCCACATCCCCCCACACCTCACAGCCTGCCATATTTCCTCTTGAATCCTCCTACATCCCCCTCCGTTCCACATCAAACCCTCCCCATCCCACTGAACTCCCCCGTCACATCCCCACTCCACCCCCTCTGCACTTCCCACCCGCTGGACGGGAAAAGGCAGCATCAAGTCTGTGCTTTAGGGTTTTTTGGTGAGAAGTGCCCACAAAGCATTGTTCTAGGATGATTTTTTTCTTCCAGAAGGGCAGAGCAGACTTCCCCTTGCCTGCAGGTGCGAAGCAGGGAGTCAGGGCAAGGCCACCGACCCCCGCAGGGGGACAGCGCCTGCAGCCCCTCACAGCCCCGTCCTGGTGTCCGGTCTGCTCCTGGCAGAGCAAGAACTGCCTCTGAATGAACACCCATGGCATTCATCTTCAAACCCCCTGGCTCCGTGGAGCTATATTTAAATTGACATTGATGAAAAAGCAGAACTTTTCTCAGGTTTCTTTGAGATGCTTCATAGAAAGGGAATTTAGGATGTTTGAATTGGAAACTCACCTTAAATGGGTTTTTGTTAAGAAAACCACCAAAACGTTCGCTGATTACCTGTGACCCGAGTAGCAGTCAAACATGGAAGGACCTACTTTTCCAGCCTTCAATCTACACCCTTCTACTTTGTTTGCAGAGAAAACACACGCTGTTCTACCTACACAGGTGTAATTAAAATGTGGAGTTTCCCGGTGTGGATGCATTTCTGCCAGAATGAATGTGCATGGTAATACAGCTTATTTACACACAGACAGAGAATAACCATCAGGTGTATTAGCTACGAATGTCATTTACTGGCCCCAGTATTCCACAGCACTGGCAAATCACCCTCGCAGCTTTTCCAGCAGTTTTGGGCTGCTGCCGAGCGAGATCATTCCCACAGGCAGAGCAGGGCTCTGAGGAGAAGTTGCAGCCCTGAACGAAGCCATCCAGATCTTCCCTGGGGCTCCTGCTGGGCATCTCCGAGCGCCTGGGCTGACCCAGCTCTGCCGCTGAAGCGTGGTGGGTGCGGGTATCGCCCATCGCAGCCCAGCAGCACCACACGGGCTCCTCACAGCTGCGAAAGGTAATTGGAGAGTGAAATGAGTGTATGGACTCATCCGTTTACAAAGAGTCTATTAAAACGTGATTATGTACAACATGGGCTCTTCCTCTGCAGAATCCCCAAAGAAAACGATGAGAGAATGCTCCCGGTACCACCGTCCAAAATCATCCATCAGCACGAAACCTGTATGCAGGTGAGACCTGCTGTGATTTCCTTGTGGTCACTCATGGGCCAGCAAGGTTTATCGGTGCTGGTCCAGAGGAGCCCCAGCTCTGCTTTTAAATGCACTGGGATATTATCGAGCACATTTGGAAGGGCTGTCACTGAAGGCTGGTGGCATTTGCCCTCGCTTTTCAAACAGAATCAGAGAATCTCAGGATGGTTTGGGCCGGAAGGGACATTAGAGATCATCTCATTCCACCCCTGCCGTGGGCAGGGACCGCCATCCCTTCGAGCACACCTCACTGGGACCCTTCTGCTGGCTCCCAGCTGCTGCCACTCCGGCCAGCCCAGCAAGCAGCCGGCCTGGAGAAGCTGTGGGAAATTAAATTCTGACAGAAAGCAATACATAAAATCGTTAAAATTAATCGAAATATATGTGTGTGAGTTTATGTATATATACATATTACAAGAAAACACAAAGCAAACCAACCAATAAAGAAATCTCATTAGTCAGGTATATGGTCCGATAATTCTAACAGGCTTCTTCCGTGTCTGAGAGGACCCTGGGTTTCGTTAGCGTCGCCGAGGAGGCGGGAGGGCTCCTCAGCCCGGCTCCCAGCCTCTCGGGGCTGTAACCGGCTCCTCCCGAAGCAGAAATTGGTCCTTAAAGTCGTGACCGAAGCGCTGCTGGGCAGGCGGCTCGGCGGGGAGCCGGAGGTGCCGCGTGTTCGTCGGCAGCACACGGCAGCGCTCCGTGCCCTCGCTCCCCGGCAGCGGGAGCCGCCGCCCGCGGCGCCCGGGCGCGTCCCGCCCGCGGCCGCCGCTGTCCCCGCGCTCTGTCCTGCCGGAGGGAGGCCCCGGCACGGGGTCAGCCCCACGCGGCCGGGGCTCTTGGCCATCTGCCGAGGCGAGAGAAGGTTCGCCCGAGCCCCGCGGGAGATTTTCCTGCCGCGGCGCAAGAAGAAAAAAGTTTACCTCTGTGTCCTGCGCAGAGCCGCGGAGAGAGGGCCCTGCGCGGGTGCGCGGCCGGCGCTGCCCCGGCACGGCGGGACCCCGTGCGCGGACAGAGGGGCCGGCACGGCCACCCGGGCACGCCCGGCAGGACCCGACCCCGCTTGGCCCCGGCTCGGCAGAACCGCAGCATCTCCAGCCCTCTCCCGGCTCTCTACGAAGGAAAAACACACAAATAAAAAAATCGACTCTATTTAATGCTTCGTGTGCTGAAAGAAAAATCACCTTATGATCTGAGAAAATATAATCGCTTCTCCGTCACTTGCTCAGCTGTGAAAAGAAAATATTAACATTCTCTCGCGAAGGCGCTAGCACGGAGTGAAGCCCCGCTATTCCAGCCCTGTGCGGGACACCGGTGACGGACACAGCCTGTCGTCTTGTTAATTTAGGTTAATACGCCAGCCAATCTCTCTTTTAATTAAAACCGGGTGCTGTTCTCAGGCGCACTGAAAGCACCAGAAACAACAGCCAGAGGTGACAAGGAAGTGACAAAGCCACACGGCCAGTGTGTCCTGACCGCGCCGAAGGGTCCCGCAAACCCCGGCTCTGCCAGCCCCGCCGCCGCTTTCCCTCTTCCCAGCATCCATCTTCATCCTCAGGTGAAAAAAAAAAAACAAACCAACATTTCCCACTAATTGCTTGGTCAAATATCTAAGTCATTTCAGTGTAAGAATACGAGGCTGTTTCCTGTTTACTCAGCACTGGCTGTGTCCTCCACCGCTCATCCCGGGGGCTGATGTAACCCGGGATGGATCCGGGGCCCCTCCCGAGCCGGGCCCTGGTAGGCAGCGAGGCCGGAGAGAGAAGCAAGAAAACTGGGAACGACCGGCACGAGTTCAGCGCAGATTCACCTCGAGGGCTCCGCCGGCGGTTTGGGGTTAAAGCCCGGCGACGCTGTCTCTGTGCTCCGCTCCCAGCGGGCCGCGGTCTCCGTACCCTGAGCACGGGCTGGAGCTTCCCGGACCCTCTGCCCCAGGACAGGGGTCCCGCACCGCCGCCGGCCGGTCCTGGGGGCACCCCGCCGGGGCAGGGAGGCACAGATGAGCCCCGAGCCGCGAGCGCTAGTTACCGCCGTTAACTGGGCGGCGGCCCCGCAGCAGCGGCTCAGCTCGGGGCTGTCCCGCCGCTCCCCGGCCCTAGCTCTCCGCCTCTCCTTCTTCCCTGCGCTGTTGCTTTTTAATTTTCTTTTCTTTTTTTCTTAGCAGAATAGCAGTAATTGCACGTCTCGGTGGATGCTCTGTAATTTAACATCCCAACGGAAAACGAGGAGAAGAAACTCGGGGAAAACAAGCGAAAAAATAAAACAAAATTTAAAAACCCTCACCCGAACAACAAGCGTCAGGATTTCGTGCTAGGATTTTTGCTGCTACATCGCAGCAGCACACGAAGAGTTTTTTAAAAAGTACCATTCAGGATGCGCAGTGCAGAACTTAATTTATCTTTTGTCACCAACTAACGTATCTTTAAAATCCGAAAGCATCCGAATTTGACCAAGCGAAGACCGAGGGTCTGGCCTCTCCCGGCCACGGGCAGCCGAACCGTCGTGGAAAACGATGGGAGAATCCTCCCCGTACCACTGCGCTTTGCACTTTCTCTGTAGACCTGCCTGGAACTTGGTTTTGAATCTCTAACCTGCCTCCGTGGGTAAAAAAAACACCCAAATTTTTAAAAAATCAACCCCAAAGCATTACGTTACTCAGAGCAATAGTTCATAAAATATTTTATTGAAATAAAGTAAATATCTTCGCATTAATAAAACTGATCATAAAATGCAGTTTTCGAATAACTAGGGGCACCACAGGGTTTTAGACAGCGAGTAGATGTGGATGGTGGGATCCAGTGTCCTGCTGGCCCCTCGGGCCGTCGCACAGCACAGCGGCCGTGGCGCAGCGCAGTGCTCCGCGGGCGCGGAGAGGGGCGGCGGGGCGGGTGGAGACCGGCATGCGGCCAAAGCGTCCAAACGTCCCGAGGCCGAAGGTGGCCGCAGCCACTGTCCGAGCTGCCCTCCATCGTCTCAGGCCGGCGGGGCGGGGCGGGCCCCCTCACTCCTCCTGGCTGACCTCGGCCGGCGAGCCCAGGCTCTCGGGTGGCTTCTCGGCGTCCCGGACGCGCTCCTGCTCCGAGAGCTGCTCGCTGCTGGGGATCGAGTTCTTCTTCGGGCGGCCCTTGGGCTTGGTGGGGGACTCCAGGCCGCCCCCCTGCAACACCTGCGAGGCGAGGAGGGGGCGGAGGAAGGGGACACCCCGGCAAAAGCGAGCTGCCATCAGCCCGCGGCGCAGCAACCCCTCTCTCTCCCGTCCCCCGGAGGGAAGCTGCCGGTGCGGTCCTCTCGGGCTGCGCCCACCCCGCGCTGCCCCGGGGGCCGAGAGGTACATCGAAGGGCTCGGACAGGACCGGGAGGGAAGGTCGGCCAGGGCCCAGGAGATGCTGGACCAGGGGCACGGTGTTATAGACCAGGGGCATATTATTATTACCTATTACTATTATCCTTAACGTTATCGTTAAATATGCCAGGGCCGATATGCAGAAGGACGAAGCCCGCAGGGCAGGGTTCGAACGCGGACACGGCGCACCCAGGGGGAGGACTGTTAGTAAGGGGCACTTACTATTTTCTTCCATTTCATGCGCCTGTTCTGGTACCAGGTTTTCACCTGGAGCTGGCTCAGCCCCAGCGATTCGGCCAGGTCTATTCTGCGGGCGAGAGAGAGATGAGGTCAGGCCAGCAGCTTTCGTCTCGGATGGCAGCTTCCCGACTTTTTCAAGCAAAATGAGCCCCGTCCCGTGGCGTCACGCCCCGGGTCTGAGGTCGGCCGTCGCCTACCTGTCGGGAGTGGAGAGGTATTTCTGCTTCTCGAAGCGCTTCTCCAGCCCCATGAGCTGCAGCTCGGTGAAGACGGTGCGGCTGCGGCGGCCTTTCTTGGCCTTGCCCGGCTCCGGGGGGCCCGGCTCCAGCTTCCCGCGGAGGTGCAGCTCCAGCGGGAGATGCGGCGAGGCGGAGCCGCCCTGCAGCCCCGAGCCGGCGGCCAGCAGCGCCGAGCCCAGCCCCGAGCAGCCCAGAGGAGCTAGCGGGAATTTAAAGACGGCGGCCGGCTCCGCCTTCAGCACCGCTGCGGGAGAGAGCGGCGGTCAGCGCCGGGCAGCGCGCAGGGACCCCCGGGGCTGCAGGGTGCCTCGGCTTCCCGGGGAGCAGCCCCTGCAGGGAACCTTGGCCCCTTCTCCTCCACTCTCGGCACCACCGCGGGTCCTGAGCCCCCCAGTTCCGCCCCTTCCGCGGTACAGGGACACGTTTTTACCCTTCAATCAACACATGCTAATCACGGAGTTACTTGGGGGCTACAAGTGAAAATAATTCAAACCAACCCAAAAGCGCTCCCCTCGGTGTCACCCAACAGCTGCCGGACCCGACTGAATTCGGCGACCAGCGAGGGCGGGCACGGTCCCAGGATTCCCTTCCTAGGAGTTTTCAAGGTATTTTCGACCTGATAATAATTTCTATTCCACTCCGTGAAGAGCAGCCTATGAAGGGGCGCCCGAGGAGAGGACAGCGAGCCATCCCCGAGAATGCTGTTCCAGCGGGCTGGGGCCGCCGCTAGGCCGGCTCGATTCACTTCTCCCCGATCCGGCCTGGCGCTGCTCGGCTCGAGTCCCTCGCCTGGCTCGGCCCGGCCCAGCTGGGTCCCTCCCGGCGCCCCCGCTCCTCTCCCGGGCCTCGGCCTGCAGGTGGGCTGGGGGCCGCGGTCCTGCTCAGCCCAGCCTCCCCGCCAGCGACACACGAGCGACCTCGGCGGCGGGGGAAGGACTTTAGGGGAGTCTCTGCGGGGTTTTCTCCTCTGCCTGTCTGAAATCGCCTCCCTTCCTACACGGCCCTATCCCGCTCCCACCTATCCCTGCGGAACCGAGCCCTGAGGGGTGCAAAGAGTCTTTTATCTGATCCGCTATTCCGAGCAGTTCTGAATAGTTCATCTTGAAAATAATACTAATTTCTAGATATTCTAACGCATGTTGCTCCCTTGCTCAGGGGCTTGACGCTTTCTCTTTTTCTCTTAAATGCAGAAAATGAAATTGGGATACTCCTTTTGTGTTCAGGTCAATGGATAAAGAGCTACGGCTCCACAGATGAAGACGGCTTGGAAAGTGAAAGCTTCGCTATCACCCACTTAAATATTGGCCTTTAAAATGTATTAAGTAATAGCCTTCAAAATGCATTAAATACTACCGTTAAAAAAAACAAAAACCAACCAAAAAAAAACTCCACCCAAAACACAAAAAAGAAAAAAAGAAACGACTTTAAAAAACTCCCCTAAACAATAACAATAAAACCAATAACAATTAAAAAATCCCAAACCTATTTCAATATGTTAATAAACTTCATTTGTCCTGGATGCTGTATCCGACTGGACAGAGAATGCTGGCACCCGCTTTAATCGAAAAACCCAAGCATGTATTATAATATGGACAATAATGCTATGTCTTCCATCTTCTATATTATTATATAAACATAGCATATATTTCTATACTGTATATAATATCTCTGTATATTATATATTTTTATGTTTACACCTAAGTCGAGTTTCCAGCTAAACCTGTGACCGCAGGGCCTCTTGCTGCCCCTCGCAGCCACGCACAGACCTCGCTGCTTGGCTCCAGCAGTTCTCACCTCATCCAAAAACACGGGGAAAAACGCAAAACCAAAACTATCGACAACAACCTTCTTCCCTGAAATCCAAACGCCATTCTGTGCAGAGCAGCTGGAGCCGCAAAGCCGCTTTCTTCGGTTTTAGGCCCCAAACTCCCGGCTGCTCCCGGCTGGAGCGCCCGCGGCACGGCGGGAGCCGGCGGGGATGCGCACGGCCGGCAGAGCCCCGCAGCAACTTTTGTAGGCAGAATTCCTAAGTTTTTCTTCAAGGAGCCCGGCTCCCAAAGGCGCTGGAGACCAGCGGCGGGCAATGCCTCCCCGCCTGCCGCCCCCAGCCGCCCCCCAGCCGCGGGGAGCCCCCCGGGACGTACCGAGGTGGTTGTGGTAGGGCCGGGCCGAGAGCAGCGCCTGCACCCCAAACTTGAGCAGCTCCCCGGCCGGCGCGGCTCCCTTGGCGTCCGGGGGGTCGGTGAGGATCTCCTCGATCATGAAGCTGCGGTAGCGGTGGGAGCGGTGGTCGGGGAAGGCTTCGGCCGGGAAGTAGCGCGCGGCGCCCAATTCCAGCGGGTGCTGCATCCTCGCCGCCCCCGGGGCGCGGGGGATCCCCGGCCGCCGGGGCCGCCCTAGCGCAGCCCCCCGGCCGGCAGCCGGGCAGCGGGGGCTCTGCCCATCGCCCCGCCGCCCCCTCCCCTGGCCCTGCGCGGCGGCCCGGAGCCGTCCCCGCCGCCTGCACACGGGGCGCGGCACCGGGCAGCGTCTCTCTCTCCGCCCCGGGACCGCAGCGGCGGCCTATTATACGGCCGGCCCCGGCGGGGCCGTCAGCGCGGCGGGGGAGGGCGCGGGAGGGGCTGCGGAGGAAGGAAGGGGCCAGGGCGGGCGAGTACCTGCAGCGGGGGTTACAGCCCAGCATTTGATCCCCCGCCATATAAAGCAAATTACCCGTTCTGCTCGCTGCGGGAGAGCAGACACCCAAACAACCGCTGGCCCCTTCGAAGCCCCGGCCCCGGCCCTGGCCCCGGCCCCGGCCCTGGCCCCGGCCCCGGTCCCAGCCTAATCCTTATGACCGTCCCTGTCCCCGGCTCCAGCCCCATCCCCGTCCCCGTCGCCATATCCATCGCCATCCCCGTTCCCGTCCCCACACCTATCTTCCGTCCCTTTCCCATTCCCGTCCCAGCCCTCGTCCCCCTCCCCATCCCCTTCCCCCGAGGGTGTAACCGCGGGTCTGGGGCGCCGCGGCCGATGGAGGCAGACACGGAGCCCATGGAGCCTCGGGGGGCCCCTCCTCTCGGCCCGGCCCGCACGTCCCTGCCCGGCAGCACAGGCGGCTCGGAGCCCTCAGGGCAAGCCCCGGTGCGGTGGCCGACGGAGCCCAGGCAGCCCGAGGGCAGGCAGAGGCCGCGCTGACGGCCGGGGCTGCCCCTGGAGGGGCCCAGGCCCGATGGCCTCAGCTCCAGGCTCCCTCCTGGTCTCGGTCAAAGAGGTGCAAACATCTAAAAGATGCTGGTCAGGGAACAAAACCCAGCACGAAGCGGAGCGTTTCCCATGACTTTTAGATCATTTACTCGGACATTTTGCTCGGTACAACGTGATCCATTCTATTCCCTTTAGCCTGTGTCACGCACGACAGCAGAGACCCACGACCCGGCCCTGCTCGTTACTGACTTGCTTCGAGCCAGATTCGTCTGCGGGAGCCCGAACGCCCAAATCCTTCCCGAAAATGTCGGTACTAATGGATTACAGGGGGATCGTTTCGGTGAAGTCCCAGCAGCCCGGCCGGGGGTCCCACGGCGCGGGACAGGTTTGGCTGCGCTCGGCCTTTGCCCGCGGCCGGAGCTGCCCACGCGTAACCGTGCCTGGGCAGTGTTCGCAGGGAGGCACCCACGGGCTCAGCCCGGCCGGCCCACGCAGAAGGACGGGAGCGGGGCTCATCCCTCCGGCAAGGGAAGCTCAGCCTCATTTTTACGATTTTGGACCAAAAAAAGAGGGTTCTGCCCGTTTTCCCGACTGCTGCGGGAGATGCTCATGGGAGAACGGAGCAGCCCAGGATCTCGCCCGGCTCCGTTTCGGAAGCCCTAAGCAAGATGCTATGGCCACGGGAGTCACCCCCGAGTGCCGCCCGTGAGCGCAGCACACGGGGGACGAGTCCCAGCGCTCGGCTGCCGTCGGGGCTCGAGTGTCAGACCACCCTCCCGCGGCCCCGGGCTCCCCCGAGCCGTGCGGGATCCAGCGCTTCTCGTGGGACCCCGTCCGGCCCCACGCGTGGGTCCCCGTCCGGCCCGCAGCCACGGCCCCCACAGAGCCAGCGAACAGCCCCGGGGGCTCCGCATCCGGTGGCAGATGCCGCTGCAGGAACCCCCGGCCCATCGGGCTCCCGGCCCTGGAACTTGAATTAAATATTGAGGTAGGGGCAGGCGGAGGCGCTCAGGGACCTGTGGAGAACACGAGGCCGCCCTGCTGCTCCTGTCAGCGCTATTTGAGTCCTGCTGCCGTTTCTCTGTACTACTCATCCCTGCATGCGACAGCAACGAATTAATTTATGCTCTGTACTTCACTGCCTGCCCACATAACCTGTTCCATATGGTAACTGCGACTTGTACGGAGCAGTTCCGCGCGGATTTGTTCTGGTTTCTCCACGTTTCTTCAATTTAAAATTACGCCACTCGCTCTGTGAAACGCTAACGGGCTAAACCCCCGTTAGCTGCCCGGGTGCTCCCTGCTGTTAGTGGGTTGTCATTTATTCAGACATTATTGTCATTTATTCTTGGTGTGTGCACCGCCAACGAGTTCGTGACACGCGACAGAGCGGGGCTGTGCCCGGGACCGGCGCTCGCCTCCCGGGGAGGAGCAGCGGTGACAGGAGCCCACCGAGATGCTGCGCGGCCCCAGGACTGGGCACCTCCATCCCTCCCCCACCTTCCCGAATTCCTCCCGGGAATCTCGGGGTAGCCGTGTCCCTGCGCACACCTGCGCTCCGGGGCCTCCCAAAAAAATCAGAAATCCCAACCCCAAACCCTCACCGTTTCCTGACGGGCCCATCCTTCTGCCCGTCCCTTGTCCATCTGCTCTGTTGAGATCACAAGGTGTTCCCATGCCAAGGTGCAGATTTCCTGCGGCCGAGGCCAAAGAGGCCATCGGAGCTACTACCATGAAACGAGGAGAATAATTATGAGTAAAGTGAGCAGAATTTTGGACACATTCAAGCGAGCAGGCAAATCCACATCGGATTGTTTTAACAACCTCATCCCTGAGACTAGCGCGCTCATAAACAAATAATGCACGTAAAAGAAATTACCCACGCCTCCCTTGAGCTTTTTCTTTCTTTAAAATAAATCAAAGCTCAAGAATAACTGTAAATAATAATACTTCGATCCCCACCCCGGAGCAAGTTAGTATCAGAGCGGTACAGACCCAGATATAATACAGATATAATTTCCTATCATACGGCATCAACTTTGATAATTTAAGTTTTTATAATCCTTGGGATCCATCTGCCTCGAGGCTGCTCAGGAGAGCAGCTGCAGCCGGGCAGGCATGGTCGGTCGGCGGATCCGACATCCTCCCCGCGATCAGGCCTACAGCCCCCGAGGTCACCGAAAAAATAAAATAAAAAATAGCATTTTTGAAAAAGCTCCTATTGAAAGATTTCGATGCTGCACTGAAGAAAGAGAGGGTGAACTTCACCATCTGGCCGCACTCACAGTCAGGAATTTAAAATCGTTGAAAAACAAATCCTGTAGTGAAAAGGACATCAGTTATGATGATGATGATGATGATGATGATGATTATTACTACTACTACTACTACTACTATTACTTTTAGTGCAGTAGTGTCTGAAAATAGTCTAATTTCCTGTACTCTTACAGAACACATAAACCCGTACTTTTATTTCACAGTGATTTGGACGGTAGATTCATGCAACCACTTTTATAAAAAGCAGCATCTTAGAGTGGTAGCTCAGCAAAATGCGTGGGGTTTTAGGGACCAACCACATGAACAAGCTGCAGACTCCAAATTTTTCTCCTCCCAGCAACCAGAATGGAATCACCTTTATTTATAAAATTGCTCTTCATTTACCGAGGGGATTTCTAGAATTCTTGTTTTGTTGATATTTTGGTTTTTGTTTGTTTATTTGTTTTGTTTAGGGTTGGGTTGTTATGTTAAATTTTTTTTCTTGCACCAGGTACTTTATATGACTGCTAGAAACAGATTACTTCTAGTTAGCTTTTTTAAAAATAATTTTTTATACAAATGTTCCTAACTGGTTTCAGAAACTATCGACGCATCTATCACATGACGAGGCTCTTCTGATCTTCATTTTGCATAAAAGCAGAACGTGTTTTTTAAAGGCTCCTCTCGCTTACTTTCACGCTTCAGATATTTTGATGTCTCTATTTCGGCTGAGTAACTCAGAAAAGGATGACAGTTCCAACCGTGAAAATTTTGCTGCGAAAAAGCAAGCAAGTTCACCCAATGATTTAAAATCTTCCCTGGGGTGGGAATACTTTTGCTCCGCTGATTCATCCCCGATTTGACGAGAAGAAGAGTTTTGCTGAATCCCCGCAGTTCTCCCGACTCCCACCACCGTAACGCGGAAAACAGTAAAACTCGAACTCCTCGCCTCCTGGATCCCTCAGGAAATATCCCAGCCGGGAAAATATTGTGGATACCAAGGGCAGCGCAGGGGTCCCGCGCCGGAGCGCACGGACCCCTCCGACCGCGCTCCCGCGGCGCCCGGGGCCCGCGGCGAGCAGGGCTCTCGCAGCGAAGCCACGGCTCTCCCGGGAGCGGGGGGCCCCGGTGCCGGTCACACCCCGATCTGCTGACGGGGACCGGGGAGCCGCGGCGCTGCTCCGCAGCGCTGCTTAGAGTAATTGAAAACTGGCGTTGTTTTGTTAGGATTTTTTTTTTTTTTAATTGTATCAAAGCTCTCAATGACTTTTAAACGCAACCAATTCTTTGTTTTCCCAAGCTCACCTTTTCTAAAACTCTAATAAAATGTCCCCGTGTCTCCCATCGCGCCCCAGCGCCGGGGGCAGCGCTGCCCGCCCGGGCTGCGGGGCTTTGCCCGCCCGCCTTGCCGTACAGTGCGGGGACCCTGGTGCCCCGCGGGAGCATCGCCCTGGCAGCCCCTGCCCTTCCCACGGGGGCCCGAGGAGGGGAGTCAGGCACAGCCGCCTCCCTCCCGCTCCCTCCTCACAGCACTTAATATTCAGGAAATCCACAAAGTGCTACGAAGAGAGTGGAAAACGTGACATCACGGGCTTACTGGGAAGGAGTGTTCGGGTTGAGGGACTAGCTCAGCCTTGAGTAATAAGTTATGTTTAATGGCTGGGTAAAGCTTCATCAGCGGCTGTTAAACACGTATTCCTCTAAAAATTATTTTCTGCGAACACCTGGCCTTGTCAGAAAGTCAGACTATGGAATTATCTTTGAGAGTCACGCTCAGAGGATGCAGTTTGGTTTGAGTGAGGGCTGCAGCCCTTTTATTTCCCTGCCCCTCGAGGTCCATCTTCCATCCTCCTCCCTCCTACACATACCCCAGGAACTCTTCACAAGCTGGGTGTTCTCTATTTCTGTCCAAGCATAAGGAAACCATCCCTGAAACTACTATTGTCTGAATACATTTAATTCATATCCATTAGAGTAGCCAGCAGAATGAGAAGCTCCCCACATGCGCCACATCTGTCCCCACCGCTGCCATCAGGTACCACACACCTGAGTGTCACACAGGTACCCAACTGTGACACTTCCCTGAGTCCTTTTATTGTGCAGGGCCCCAAACCGGCACGAACAATCAGTCACGCTCTCTGAAAGGATTTTAATTTTTTATTTATTTGCTTTTACTTTTAGTTAGTTCATGGACAAGAGATGCAATGCGTGGAAATACAAACCAGTAACCTGCCACACACGTGATTAGATTTCAGGCCAGGCAGTATTTTTGGGACAGCCTATTCTCTGTGAACTGATTCCTGGCCATGAACAGATCTGTAGTTTCAGAGCTCCTTCCCCAGCCTGGCCAGGAAGGCGGTGGCTGCCCCTAAAACCAGGGTCCCAGTAAGAGATGAGTGCAGTGACACCTCCCCTTGTGGACAGCTGTACCTCCGTCCTTCTCTGCTCAGACCTGCTGTGGACAAGTGGTGCTGTGGCCTGGGGCTGTGGTCAGTGCCCAGCACCAAGGCCCCAGCCCACACCAAACCTGACCTGGCTACCACCGGAGCGATGGCCAAGAGCTGTGCAGGTGACACTGCAGGCGTCACATTCTGAAAATGATGGGACACACACAAAAGAGCAAGTTAAACTTCAGTGCACTGGTTCAGTAGCTAACTATACTTCACCTGAAACAGCACGTCTGGCTGCACCATTCATTTCTAGGTCATAAAGCAGTTTCAGGCAGAAAACAATGATGTGTCCTTATCACTCCTGTGTGAACTGAAATCCAACCCAGCCCTGCATCTGTGTGGAAATCAGGGATGCTTTGCTGACACCCTGTTAGCCTCGTGCTGTAAACACCCGCTGCGTGCTGAGGCTCTTCCCTGTGCACGTGGCTGACTGCAACAGGACTGTTTATGGTTCGTAAAATTAAGTTAATGACTACATCTGTGCAGGGCTGGGGCCTTTGGTTTTTAAAAGGGAAGAAACAGAATGAAATCCTTACACTCTTCAGTTTTATGGTTTGCCTCCAGTCACTTCTGGTTCCCAGTTCTCGAGTGCTACATCGGGTCTGGATGATTTGGCTTTATAGATCAGGAGGGAGATGTTTAAATCATTAAACACAATAAGGGCTAATTGAAACACTTTATTTTAAAAATAATAAGATGTTTCATACATATTAAAATCGTATCAAAGCTGTCTTCCCTGTCCCTCACAAGCACCACTACTGGTAGTTAAACTCCCTAAGTTAAAGAGGCTAGTAACAACAAATAGTTCTCACTGAAGGCAAATCAATACAAAATATTTCAGTGATGAAGGGTTCTTCCAAACCATTCCTTTCAGTGATTCTGCCATGTCCAGTAGGTCTTTTAATTTCCTTCCACACACAGACAGGGAACCTCACAAGGATTTAAGGCACCTGACCCTGCAGCAGGTATTTTAAATTCTAAGGGAGAAACCCTTGCTGACACTGAAGCCACCAGAAGGAGATCTGCCATCCACTTGAGGCGAGATGAGATGTGAGTTTGCTTACAATGCAATTCCTACATCTGATATGACAAATTTCTATTTACTGTGCTCATAACTAAATTTCAAACCCATATATGGCCACGGCTGCTTAAGAAGTTTAAACAATTTCCCTTTCTGTACATATATTATGACACTTGCAAATTTTTGGACACTAACATGACATTCCGAGACCCACTGATAGTGATCTGCCGAGCTCCAGATGGTCTGATTTAACACGGCCCATGCTCATCCTGCTGGGCTTGGAGCCTCCTCCCCAGCCTCTCTCCTGGGCTGGGGTGATCCTGCACCCTGCATCCCACATCCCACACCCCACCCTGCACCCTCATCCCACACTCGGCACACCACATCCCCATCCTGCACTCTATCCTGTGCCCTGTATTCTGTACCCCCATCCCACCCCCCTATCCTGCACTCCATATCCCCCATTCCCACACCCCTCTCCCATATCCCCATTCCCATCCCCTGTATCTCCTATTCTCTCCTCTGTGTCCCAGAGGCTGTATCCCCTAGCCCGCATTTCCACATCCCATATTTGGTATCCTATATTCCCTCACCCTGTATCCCCCATCCTGTATCCTCCATTCCCGTATCCCATATCTGGTATCCCACATTCCCCATTCCTGTGTCCCCCATTCTCCTGTCCCGTGTCCCCATTCCCGGGTCCCCCATGCCCCATTCCCCCATTCCCGTGTCCCCATTCCCGGGTCCCCCATGCCCCATTCCCGGGTCCCCCATGCCCCATTCCCTGTCCCGTGTCCCCATTCCCTGTCCCGTGTCCCCATTCCCGGGTACCCCATGCCCCATTCCCCCATTCCCCATTCCCGGGTCCCCCATGCCCCATTCCCGGGTCCCCATTCCCTGTCCCGTGTCCCCATTCCCGTGTCCCCCATGCCCCATTCCCTGTCCCGTGTCCCCATTCCCGGGTCCCCCATGCCCCATTCCCTGTCCCGTGTCCCCATTCCCTGTCCCTTGTCCCCATTCCCGGGTCCCCCATGCCCCATTCCCTGTCCCGTGTCCCCATTCCCTGTCCCCCATGCCCCATTCCCGGGTCCCCCATGCCCCATTCCCTGTCCCGTGTCCCCATTCCCGTGTCCCCCATGCCCCATTCCCTGCCCCGTGTCCCCATTCCCGGGTCCCCCATGCCCCATTCCCTGTCCCGTGTCCCCATTCCCTGTCCCCCATGCCCCATTCCCTGTCCCGTGTCCCCATTCCCTGTCCCCCATGCCCCATTCCCTGTCCCGTGTCCCCATTCCCTGTCCCCCATGCCCCATTCCCTGTCCCGTGTCCCCATTCCCTGTCCCCCATGCCCCATTCCCCGTCCCGTGTCCCCATTCCCTGTCCCGTGTCCCCATTCCCGTGTCCCCCATGCCCCATTCCCTGTCCCGTGTCCCCATTCCCTGTCCCGTGTCCCCATTCCCTGTCCCCCATGCCCCATTCCCCGTCCCGTGTCCCCATTCCCTGTCCCGTGTCCCCATTCCCTGTCCCCCATGCCCCATTCCCTGTCCCGTGTCCCCATTCCCTGTCCCGTGTCCCCATTCCCCCATTCCCGTGTCCCCATTCCCTGTCCCCCATTCCCATTCCCTGTCCCGTGTCCCCATTCCCTGTCCCGTGTCCCCATTCCCTGTCCCCCATGCCCCATTCCCTGTCCCGTGTCCCCATTCCCTGTCCCGTGTCCCCATTCCCTGTCCCCCATGCCCCATTCCCTGTCCCGTGTCCCCATTCCCCCATTCCCGTGTCCCCATTCCCTGTCCCCCATGCCCCATTCCCTGTCCCGTGTCCCCATTCCCTGTCCCATGTCCCCATTCCCGTGTCCCCATTTCGTGTCCCGTGTCCCCATTCCCTGTCCCCCATGCCCCATTCCCTGTCCCGTGTCCCCATTCCCCCATTCCCGTGTCCCCATTCCCTGTCCCCCATGCCCCATTCCCCGTCCCGTGTCCCCATTCCCTGTCCCGTGTCCCCATTCCCTGTCCCGTGTCCCCATTCCCCCATTCCCGTGTCCCCATTCCCGTGTCCCCCATGCCCCATTCCCTGTCCCGTGTCCCCATTCCCCGTCCCGTGTCCCCATTCCCCGTCCCGTGTCCCCATTCCCCCATTCCCGTGTCCCCATTCCCCCATTCCCGTGTCCCCATTCCCTGTCCCGTGTCCCCATTCCCTGTCCCCCATGCCCCATTCCCCGTCCCGTGTCCCCATTCCCCCATTCTCGTGTCCCCATTCCCTGTCCCGTGTCCCCATTCCCTGTCCCCCATGCCCCATTCCCCGTCCCGTGTCCCCATTCCCCCATTCCCGTGTCCCCATTCCCCGTCCCGTGTCCCCATTCCCTGTCCCGTGTCCCCATTCCCCCATTCCCGTGTCCCCATTCCCGTGTCCCCCATGCCCCATTCCCCCATTCCCGTGTCCCCATTCCCCGTCCCGTGTCCCCATTCCCCCATTCCCGTGTCCCCATTCCCGTGTCCCCCATGCCCCATTCCCCGTCCCGTGTCCCCATTCCCTGTCCCGTGTCCCCATTCCCTGTCCCCCATTCCCATTCCCATTCCCGTGTCCCGCGGCGCCAGCGCCCCCTTGCGGCGGCGGGACGGAGCGCAGGCGGCCCCGGCTGTCCCCCGGTGTCCCCGGGTGTCGCCGCACCGGCGGCTGAGGAGTCCCCGCTGCCGGTGCTGTGGGGCCAGGGTGCCTGGGGGATCCCTGCTCCCAGTGCCCCGGGCTCAGGGTGTGTTAGGCGGGGGTCGCAGCTCCCAGAGCAGCCTTGTCCCAGCGGCCAGGGGTTGGTGGGACCGCGGGCAGAGGGAGATGGGTGGGCACCCATCCAGTGTTTCCACGTTAGATGCGAGCTGAGAGCAGGTCCCCGGCTTGCCACGAAGACATCCACAGAATGGATCTGCAGAATAGGAAGAACAGGAGTGCAGAGGGCAAGAGGAAGAGGGAATACTGAGGGGGAGCACTGCCAACAGGCCTTGCCTCTCTTCCCAACACTGGAGTTGCTGCAGCTGCAGTGTTGAGCCCAGTGCTGAGCTCCTTGGGACAGGAGGGGTGTGGAGCTCCTGGAGTGAGTTCCATGGAGGCTGTGGAGGGGACTGGAGGTTTGGTATGTAACCAGCAGCACCAGGACATCTGCACAGCCAACAGCTTCCCTCTGTGACCAGGGGCAGGACCTGAGCGGACGGCTGGAGCTGTGTCAGGTAGGGTTAGCTTGGGTGTCAGGAAAAGGTGCTGGGGCACTGAACAGGCTTCCCAGGGAATGGGCACGGCCCAGTGACCCCAAAAGCTCTCCCGCCTCATACTGTGACAGAGCATGGCCTTCTAGAACATGCTTAGAGCTGCAAGTAAAGAGCAGAGACGTACAAATCCCTCTTTTAACAAGGTTAAGACAATGTCTTTTAAAGATTTCTTGTCCGCCCCCCTGCTGTGGCAGACAGCAGCTCAGCTGTGACAGGAAGGTCCCTTCCAGCACCTGGAAGCCACAGACCACTGCAGGAACGCCAAGAGCACTGTGTTGGAGCTGCTTCCAGAGAGCTCCTAGGCACAAACCCAACACCAGAGTGATCAAGAACTTTTGGGATCTTTTAAACCACATCCAAATTTCTGTGTTCTCCCTTCAGCACTCCTGCTGCCAGTGCTCTGTTGAGGGACCCAGCCATGGACGCAGGAGTGGAAGGTAGAGTCCTCCAGCTTCCCTCACTGGAGGACTCCTGAGTGACTGGCTCGGAGTCTTCACTGAGAGCAATCCTCTAACAACTCATAGAAGAGCCTTGGAGCTTGACATTCTTATAAACATCAACCTTTTTATCTTCAGTGTTTGTTGTTTGAGGAAATCCCTTCTAGTTCTTATGCATGTATAACATCTAAAACAATTGAATTAATACCATATGAGGGTAGAGGGGTGAAAAATCATGTCCACAGCCAAAATAGTTCAGCAAAATGGTACAGCTGAGGTTTAAGGCTGCCTGTGGTGACTTTGTATTTTGTTTAAACATTGTTTAAACATTGGTGTTAATACTTCATATAGATATGTGCAGCACAGATTACAACAGTATGTGCTGTGTGCTGTATAATTTATGAACAATTAAACTTAATTCTTATGTTTTGAGGTTGTGAGTTATAGCTAAACAGAATCTAAACTCGAAGCAAATGAAGTTTTTTTTAGATTGTTTTTTTTGGGTTAAGCTGTTTTGTGGGGCTGAGGCAGACAGACCCAAAGCCAAATATTTGCACACTCAAGCTCAGCACGCAGAGAGCTCAGGCTTTATAAAAATAAGTATCTTTTATGTACTGCACATGTATAACCTCTACTGGGGGACTTCCAAAATACAGCTTATCTGGCTAGATTTGTGCTGTGTGTGAGAGGAGGACTCTGGCAACTGAGGAAGGCAGTGGGGAAACTCTTCTGTTCCCTCTGAACTCCAGGGATGCTGGAAGAAGGGAGAAGGGCTGTATGACATCATGTCAGTCTGTAAAATCTCCAGGAAACACAGCAGTGCTGACTACGAGTCTGAACTGCTCTCAAAAAACAGAGCTCAAGCTTCTTGACTTTCTTTTTCTATCTTGCTCAGTGAGATACCAATGTCTTTGTGGGCAGTGTGGAGCTCCAGGCAGTCCTGGGCTGGTGCTTCCCTGGCTCTGCAGCCCACGCTGCTTCCACCCCTGCCACAGGTGAGCACAGCCCCTGCTGCACCTGAGCTGCAAAGCCCCTTGGCTCTGCCCCTGTGGCGCTGCAGAGTGGGAGCCAACCCCAGCAGAGGCAGTGGGAGGAGTAGAAAGGTAATGGCTGTGCAAGGAATTAGGGGAGGGAAAAATCACAGAACCATTAAAGCTGGAAAAAATCATTGAGACCAACGGTTCACCCAGCGCTGCCACTGAACCACATCCCCAAGTGCCACATGTACACATTCTGTTCTACACTTGCACCACCATGGCCCTGGGCAGCCTGTTCTAAAGCCTGACCTCCCTTCCAGTGAAGAAACTTTTTATAATACCCAATCTAAACCTCACCTAGTGCAACCTGAGGGCGCTTTACCTTGTCCTGTTGCTTGTAACCTGGGAGAAGAGGCTGGCACCCACCTGAGCACAACCTCCTTTCAGGCAGTTACAGAAAGTGATGAGGGCCCCCTGAGCCTCCTTTTCTTCCACTAAATAACCCCAGTTCACCGGGGTGCAAGAATGAGTGGTGTGTCTCCCTCCCAGCGCCAGAGTTCACACTGGAACATTAAAGCCAACAGCTTTATGGGGGCAGAAGGAGGAATCCACATAAAGAGTGAACCTGGAAGTCCTGAGGAGCAAACAGGTGAGACCACTGCCCTCAGGAGAGCTGGCCAGCGGGTGAACATCTCCTCCAGCTGCAGCCAGCCACCATCCTTCCCTAGAGCTCACTCCTCCATCCTCAGGGCTCAGAGAAACCACCAAGCTGCGGCCAAATCGGCATATTCCTCACGGACACCCAGCGTCTGGGGCTCTATCCAGCAGCTGAATCACCAGAAGGGCTTTTGCAAATTACGCTTTTCAATAGCTTCTATTTCACTCTGACATGTTTCGCTGTTTGCAAGGTTTACTTGGGAGATGAAACACATGTTAATTACATTGAGTGATATGTCAGGAGAATGGGTGGATTTGCCCTCCCCTCCAATGGGCTGTCGTGGCCTGGCAGCAGCCACTCCACATCCTGCGGGAAGGAGACGGGATACGGCAGGAAGGCACATTTGAGCCATCAGCCTGACACTTCTTTATTGCAGTGTATTTATTTTTTATCATGTGCTTTGACAGGAGTCTCATAAAGTGTTATGCTCCTTCTGTAAGGTCAAAGTCTTGTGACCTTCCGTGATTTTAGAGAGAAGGCACATGATTTTTGAGGGCATGTTTATTATTTCTATAAACAGTCTGTTTTTCATGCCAAGTGAACAGTTTTTCTGTATGTACTTAGATGACAGCTCAATTTTACTGGCTCACTTTCCTGACCAAGTCTTGCCTGCCAAATGTTTTTGATCATGTTCTGGCAAACAAACCAATATTAATAGTTGAGCTGAGTAAATAATTGCCAGAAAACTGCTGATTTCTTTCAAATCTCTTTATTGCTTCCATAATATCTCTGAATCAAATGCAGTTTCCTCAAGTGCAATTACAATTTTAAAGCACTGTAATTTTTTATTAAAAACAAAATCACTCTCGGAAGTCACTTCCAGAACAGTTGGTTGTAACTAAGCGGGTCCTTCACATTGTGCTGCTCGTGTCCCCAAGGAAACAAGTGTCCACATTGCTCCAGCATGACTGCGCAGGCTCCTCAGTTCACCCTCTGGACAGACAGCTTCCACATCTGTTTTTACTGGCACAGATTTCCATGGATGGTAGACGAGCCCACAGCCAAAACAATTCAGTTTTAAAATCGGAACACTCCACTTTTGCAATATATACCTTCAACCATTGTAGGCTTTGTAAGTGCAAAGTATTTAAGTATTCATTTTAGAAAGCCAAACAGTTACACCCAGGTGAATGATAAAAGCAGGTTTCTGAAATAAATGCAGTCAGTTACACCTTCCTCTCCTGCCATGTTCGTGTGTTAACATCCTTCTGCAAGGAGGACACACCATGCACAAGAGGGAGAAGAGGGTCTCAGAATTCCTCAATTCCCTCATTTGAGAAAGAATTCACTCTAGTCAAGGCTTCAGACGTCGAAATTTCTTCATCAAATTTCTTCATCTTTGTTTTGAAGTACAGACACTTGAAGCTGAAAACACTCAGATCTTTCCCCATTACTTTACCTGTGATGTTGTAAAACATGGGGTGATTATTAGTTCCTAATTATAAAAATTGCTTTAATGACAAGTGTGGGAAGGTAAACTAGGGAAACATCTACCCTTTTGTGATAACTATCTCTCTT
This sequence comes from Anomalospiza imberbis, assembly GCF_031753505.1. NCBI lineage: Eukaryota > Metazoa > Chordata > Aves > Passeriformes > Viduidae > Anomalospiza > Anomalospiza imberbis. Next base: position 746,410 of record NC_089691.1, read on the forward strand.
TGAACAACTTCTCACTCGACTTAGTAAACTTTCAGAGCTGTAAAGGCCAAAGCACAGTTTTAAGGTCTTGAAGCTAACAACTGTGAATCATATAAAGACCAAAAAGGTGAGTAAAAGCAAACTCAATACAAAGGCCCATAAAAAAGGCCAAGGAAAAAAAAAAAGTAGTGAGAACAAGAAAATTCTACAGAATCAGGAGAAGACTGGTAACTTGGCAGAGACACGTTTGCATATTTTTAGGAGAAATGGGAACCAAATCCACACAAAGCCAAATGAAAGGATATGAAATGGTCACTACAGAAAGCAGGATTGCACCTGCTGAACCTGTCTTGCTCTGACACCACAGCCAGTGGGCAGGGAGGGTTTCCATCCTCACACTGCTGTGTGCCAAAGGACAGGAGCTGTCACCAATATCCTGCCCAGGCTAAATCACTCAGAAAATCTGTGGCAGTAGGGATAGTTCATTGTTCCCAGGAAAGGTGAGAGTTCCAGCAGATTACTCAGTATCTAGAAGATCCACCGCTTCCAGTGACTCTGCACACAAACCTGTGCTTTCACTTGGGATCCTCTCCACACTCACAGCAGCATCGTCACATGCCATGGAGGACGTGTCCAGCCCCAGGAACAGCCTCTTTAGCTATTTTCTCCTGCTGCTGGCATTGTTTCCTTACATCTGCTCATTATCCCTCGGAGTCTTTTGTGGCTTTCCCACCACGCTGATGCTCATGGCAAACAAGAGAGACATTGTACAATGCACGATGTGCCTGCATAAACAGTGCAAATGAAATGCTCCCAGAGAAAACCTGAATCATCTCTGTAAAGGCTGTGTTTATGCTAGAAAAGAACACTGCTATCCCCTGGGAGTGAGTGGGGTGGCAAGAAACAAAAAGTGGAATAAAGTGTTCAAATCACAGAATTATGGAATCTCAGAATGATTTCAGTTGGAAGGGACATTTAAAGCCCATCCACTTCCACCCCTGCCATGGGCAAGGACACCTTCCACTGTCCCAGGTGGGTCCAAGCCCTGTCCAGCCTGGCCTTGGACACTTCCAAGGATCCAGGGACAGCCACAGCTGCTCTGGGCACACTGTGCCAGGGCCTCCCCACCCTCACAGGGAAGAATTTCTTCTTTATATCTGGCCTAAGTCTGCCTCTGACAGTTTAAAGTCATCCCTGTTATCCCCTGTCCTGTCACTATCTGCCCAGATAAAAAGTCCCTCTCTCCCTTAAAGCACTGGAAGGCTGCCAAACCTGGTGCTCGTGCAAGGGAAGAAAGGACCCCAAACAATCTGGATGAAAAAATGAAGGCAAAAGGTTAAAGGTTTCATACCCCACTTGATGGATTATCCCCACACAGTTATTCTTCAGTTACCTGCTTGGCTGGAATCGGGAAATGCTCAGAAAAGCTGGCTCCAAAGGCACCACTCTGAATCCATGGGATTTCCAAGCGACGCAGGAGCTGCTGAGATGAAGCTCAGGAACCTTGCAGATGAAACCCACCCTGCCCCTTGTCCCCCAGCAATCCCAGGAACACAGAAAGACAGCAGAACATTACAAGAAGTGTTTCGGAGCTGGGAGAGGAGCTGTGCACCGTGGTCCTTTGCCACACGGTGGCATGGGCTGATGTGAAATCAGCTCCAGCCAGGAAAGGTCTGGGCAGACCTGGGGTGGCAGGCTCAGTTTCCTTGGAGCTGTTCCTTCAATGTGAGGCTCCAACTCAGTCCTGCAGCATCAGAGTCTCATCGTACTCCGAGGATCATCACCCGACCCCAAATCACACTTCTGGGAAAGCAAGAATTGTCCCTTTCCCCTTTTCACCCCTGGAGTTTTTCTCTCCAAAGAAAGCTCCTTTTCCTGGCTGTACCTGAGAGCCTGCCCCTCATGGTCAGCCTGAGTTTTCTGCGGGTTCATTCTCTGGAGTAAAACCCCCATATAATTCAAAAGACAACATTTCCGAGCATTCCAGGAGCCTGGATTTCTCTGTGCCATGGTCCTGAGGGGATGTCCCTGCTCAGCTTGTGACAGAAGCAGCCTTGCCCCCTCTGCAGCACTGCACAGGCACAAGTGTTTGTGCAGCTGCACCACAAGCCCAACCATGGACACGCTGTGGTGAAAACCTCAACTTTTTCCTTATTTCAGACAAGAAAGAGCAAAGACAGCATTTATTTTCATGCCTTTGTGGTTGCATCTTTATAACAAAAAAAAAAAAGAGCTTTGTGCTTTCTTCAATGAATTTTACAAATTCTTTGTGAAGCATGCAAAAGATTGTTTATTCATGTAATTATGTAATGATAAACACAAAGTTTGGGAACAGATCACATGGTGTGATCACAGGCATGCTCAGCCTTCCAAGCCCAAGCCAGCCAAACCCTAAACACATGAGAATGATAATTGATGGCAAAGGCTCAAATCTCTCTCTGTGGGACAAACACTTAATGTGCGCCCTGCAGTTCATTTAAAAAATGAAACTTGTTAATTTTAATAACATTTTCTCATAGGCAGACACAGGGAAACCCTATTCAAATCTTTTAGAGGAAGAAAAAAGGAAGAGTCACACAACCTTTTTTATTGATTTAGTTTATAAATCAATATTATTGTAGGAATATGTTATGCTGCCAAAAATCAAGACATATTTAAGACACTTCAGTACTGATGGGACTGACACATTTTAAGAAGAAAGCCCCGTGTCTCCTATGCTGACAACTCCTTCAGCTTAGCAGAAAGGAGTGACAGAATTCTTTTCAGCATTTCCACAAAGTTCCCAAACATGTTTTTACCTTTAAAAAAAGTCAATTAAAAGTATGTAAACCCTGCTACTGTTTAAGTAATTTATATACTAGGGACACTAATTCTAGGTGTTAATGTACTAATGTGGCTAATGAGATAGACAAAGAACACTGCCAAAAGTCTGTGAGTACCTTGAAAACCACAACTTAGACTTCCCAAGTGTGTTAGCAGGCACTCCACGAACACTCCGCTGACCCTCGGACAGATGTTCCAGCCCAGCTCACTGATGTGTGCAGAGGTTTATGGCTCTCGCTCCTCCTTTAATCAGCGACTGTATATTCAACTCCAGTATTAAAATAAACCATTACGAACCTATTCTGCTCTGTGTCCAAGACCTGAATGCCTTTCATGCCTATCAAAAATCTTCAGCTAAGCCTCTCAAAGCCCTGACTTACGTCTGTGTGGCATCTCCTCGATAAAATCCTTGCTGAGATGTGGATGGTGCAGGGGGATGAAGCTGAAACCTTCGAGGTGTCAGTGCGACCACACCTCCACCTGTAGGCACCTGGAAAACACGGTCATTTGGACATTTTCAATTAAATTCCCGACCTTCTTCCACTAAAAACCAATGGCCAACGATTAAACATTAAACTGTGTCAGTAAAACGGCGTGAAAATATTCCCACAGACACACCCAAACGCACACACCTGCCCCAGACCCTCACCTGCCGCTCTTTTCCCGATCTCCCTCGCTCCCACTCCTCCCCTGCATCCCTCTTGGCTCCCGTGCTCCTGACTTTCCCGATCCCGCATGCGCGTTCCCCGCATCCCGCCTTTCCCGATCCCGCTGATTCCCGACCCCGCTGTTTCCCAGTCCCGACCCCGCTGTTCCCGAACCCGCCATTCCCGACACTGCTGATCCCGATCCCGATCCCGGTCCCGGTCCCGGTCCCGGTCCCGGTCCAGGCCCCTGTCCCTCCCCGCGCATGCGCACCGGCGCGGGGCGGCGCCGGCGGAGCGGCTCGAGCGGCCCTGAAGGTGAGGTGGGTCCGCGCCCCCGCCCTGCCCCGCCCGCGCCCCTCGCAGCGCCCGGTGCCCTCCTCACAGCGCCCGGTGCCCCTCGCAGCGCCCGGTGCCCTCCTCACAGCGCCCGGTGCCTCTCACAGCGCCCCGCGCCCTCCTCACAGCGCCCGGTGCCCTCCTCACAGCGCCCGGTGCCCCTCACAGCGCCCGGTGCCCCTCACAGCGCCCGGTGCCTCTCACAGCGCCCGGTGCTCCTCACAGTGCCCGGTGCCCCTCACAGTGCCCGGTGCCCTCCTCGCAGCGCCCGGTGCCCTCCTCGCAGCGCCCGGTGCTCCTCGCAGCGCCCGGTGTCCTACTCACAGTGCCCGGTGCCCCGTGCCCCTCACAGCACCCGGTGCCCTCCTCACAGTGCCCCGTGCCCCTCACAGTGCCCCGTGCCCCTCACAGCGCCCCGTGCCCCTCACAGCGCCCAGCCCCGCCGGGCCCCCCGGGCTGTGGGGCAGCCCCGCGCTCGCTGCTCGGCCTGGCCCCTCCGTTAAAGACTGGGACCCCCGCCGTGGCCCCGCACGGCTCTCCGGGCTGCTCCTGCCGGCCCCGGGCCGTGCCCGGCACCGGCTGCGGCCGAGAACGGCCTGTGGTCCCCCGGGGGATACGAGGCGACACAGCCCCTCTGCAACCCGCTGCTGAATAGTCACAGAACCGAATCACAGCAGCCCAGGCTGGTCTGGGCTTAAAGGGACCTTAAAGTTCATCCCGTGCCACCCCCTGCCGTGGCAGGGACACCTCCCGCTGTCCCAGGGTGCTCCAAGCCCCGTTCAACCTGGCTTTGAATACTTCCAGGGATGGGGCTGCAACCCCCTGACTCACAACCTCAAAATGCTTTCCGTGTAATAAATGATTTGTGTAGTTTTACTTTCGCAAAGGCCCACAGCTGTCAGGGAGAGAGAGGTTCATGCATGACAGCCGGGTAGTGCAATGCAAACTGATTTTCCCCTTCTTAACAGTGTAGGCATGTTTTGCAGTGGTTGTACCCCACCTCTAATCATCACTCATTCACCCTGAAAAACGCAGCTCTGTCAGTCCCGCTTGAGGGACCTCAATGCACAGGTCAATCTGCACACTCAATAGCAACTTTTAGATGCAGCTATTACTGCTTTTGGCTACAGACTGTCACTACACTCTTCAGTGGAATAACAAAAAGATTAACGGTTACCTGATACTTTAATAATCTAGACTTCAGTGTTTTCTCTTTGCACAGATCCCTTGCTTTTGCTATTGTCAGAGACGTGTTTTTGGGAATCCTTCACACCACTGAGCAATACAGAGCTTCACATCTGTGGAGGAATTAATCCCAAAATAATGTGTACAAAATAAATGTGTTTGCACTTTTGTATTCTTGAAAGCATTTTCAGGTTGTAATTCAGGTGGTGGCTGCCCCTGGATCCCTGGCAGTGCCCAAGGCCAGGTTGGACAGGGCTTGGAGCACCCTGGGACAGTGAAGGTGTCCCTGCCCATGGCAGGAGTGGCACTGGATGGGCTTTAAGGTCCCTTCAAGCCAAACCATCCTGGGATTCTGGGATTTTTTCCATCTCTTGTTTCCATCAGTAGTTTATGTGAGACAGAGAGAGTACCTGCATGTCTAAGGCAAGATGAAGTGAGAGAGGGAGACAGTCTGCAGGGCCAGCTGCTGTGAGAGTATCACCTCAGATACAATTAGCAATGTAGTCTTCTCTCATGATGTACTTGCTTGGCTGCACCCGTAAACCAACCCGAAAAGCATTTCTTCCACATGTTTAAGTATATATTTCACTTCCTCGTAAATCCAGTTATACCATTATGACTATTTTATTTTGTGTAATAGAGTAAAATTATAAGTGAGAGGAGTTGTCTAGGAACTGGGAATTCTGACATGGAGAAGATAGTTGTCTCATAAATCAGAGCTTTCCTTTTTCTAGCTAGATCTAGCTTAAGTGGTTCTACACTATTTTCCTAGATGTGTTGTCACCTTTTGCATTTTAAGTCCATTGAATGACCTATAAATAACACCTGATACAACTTTGCAGTTTTGGAACTGTCTTTTGAATTGGAATGTTCATATTACTCTGCTGCCTTTACCTGGCATTTCACTACATTTTGTCCTTTACTGGCAATTTTAGGTAACACTGGAACCAACAGGAAAAGAGAGACTGTCAGAAGTAGAGATGATGAAAGAGGACAGGGATCACAGGTGGGCTGCTGCTATGGGATCTCATTAAGCAGCTAAATGTGTACATTTCTCCCACAGCTGTAACACTGCTGGTAAAGTTGAGGTCTGCCAAAGGCTTTGAGTTTGTTTTTATGATTGATTTGTGGTGGTATAGCATTATGCTTAATGGACAGAAAAAAAATTTATATGTGTATGTATATAAATATATATATGTAAAATATCTAAAAGCAGAACTTACAGAAAGTCTTCAATAACATGTATATGGTTGTAAAGTTACACAACGCTAAAGCCTCCCCTGCAGAGTTTCAATACAGGCTGAAAATAAAGCAACATTAATTGATTTTTATGATCCAAATGCTGAGAAGAGCAAAAAGCAAAAGGAGAAGCTGGAAATGCCCAAAGCCAGCTAGGAATCAAAACACACAGTTTCTATTAAATGAAAATGAATCTTGGGTTTTAGTCAGCTTTAAGTTTTAGGATAATGTGATGTTTTGATTCTGTCTATGTTCCACTGAAAACAGTGCAGTGTAGGCAGGGGTCAGACAGTCTAATGAGGCAGTTTAGACACTTTCCTGCCTGCCTAATCTGATAAACGTGTACCTGAGGTCACGGGATAGGTGGATTTGCTATGTCTGCTGTGAAGTAGCCATGAGGCAGCTCCTGCAGTGCAAGAGAAGCTGCCAGAAGCCCAGTGATCCTGTTCTACTTACTTAAAACACTTGTTGGTATCTTTAAATGGCAATCATAGTTCGGCAGAATTTTCCAGATGACTTGGGATTCTTCATTTTATTGAAACAAGAAAATGCCAAGCCTAGAGACATGAAGATTGCTAGTTTAGTCATTAGCATACCACCTACTCTGTGTATTCCTTCCTTGGAAATGGCAAATTATTTCAGCCTGTAGGTTAATTCTCCCAAAAAGTCACCCTCAGTTATCACAAAGCCCTGTCTTGACTAAAATACAGTGGCACGTCCTGTTTGAACAAACACGTTTGGCACTGGTGCCTGGAATTAGCCCAACTCTGCAGAATACTAGAAGAAATTAGTTCCTCAGCTGAACAAAGTGTTATTAATAGTGAGGAGTACAAATGTAGGAACAGATAAATGAGTAGCCAGCAAAACTCTGACACCTACTAGTGGACAAAGCAAAGCAGAGGCTGTTGCACCAGGAATCCAAACCCTCCAAGGATTAACCCCCCTCTGGAATCAAATAGGTAAATAGTGTTATATTACCCACATGGAAATAAAACTTAGGTATGTCAGTGACAGCTTCTCAGATGTGAACATTCAGAACTTCCCCCAGAGAATATGCTTATATTAAGAATTAATTAATATTCATTAGTTATCTGAAGCTGCTCTTTGTTCTTTAGTCAACTAAAATGATACCAGCTTCCTCCAGCTCCTCCTACAAAATGTTTTGCCAGATGCTCCATTTGTTAGCACATTTTAGTGTGCTGACACTTGGAAAATACATGTATCCCTTTACTCAAAATTCTTAGATTCAGATTCCTAGAGCCACTTCTGTAGTGAGTGAACAATGTGAAACCAAGGAGTACTGCTGTGGGGCTGTTCCTGTTGTGTGACTTAACCCAGAGAGGTAACCAAGGGCTACCCTCAAACCACAGCCAAAATGCAAAGAGCAGATTTATTTCACTGTACAATTTATATTTCATTCTAGCTGACCTCTTGATTCTTTCTACCCCACATTTCTAATACAGATTCCTGCTGAAGGTCTGTCATTCCTAGGAAGTCTTCACTGTTCTGCTGGGGCTCTGCTCTCACCAACACCTGAGTGTGCATGTCCCCTGGCCCTGGGCAGGGCTGCTGCAGCGGTGGCACTGCACACGAGTGAGTGTGTCAGTGTGCGTGTCCCCTGGCCCTGGGCAGGGCTGCTGCAGTGGTGGCACTGCACACGAGTGAGTGTGTCAGTGTGCCTGGCCCCTGGCCCTGGGCAGGGCTGCTGCAGCGGTGGCACTGGACACGAGTGAGTGTGTTAGTGTGCGTGTCCCCTGGCCCTGGGCAGGGCTGCTGCAGCGGTGGCACTGCACATGAGTGAGTGTGTCAGTGTGCCTGGCCCTGGGCAGGGCTGCTGCAGCGGTGGCACTGCACACGAGTGAGTGTGTCAGTGTGCGTGTCCCCTGTCCCCTGGCCCTGGGCAGGGCTGCTGCAGCGGTGGCACTGCACACGAGTGAGTGTGTCAGTGTGCATGTCCCCTGGCCCTGGGCAGGGCTGCTGCAGCGGTGGCACTGCACACGAGTGAGTGTGTCAGTGTGCGTGTCCCCTGGCCCTGGGCAGGGCTGCTGCAGCGGTGGCACTGCACACGAGTGAGTGTGTCAGTGTGCGTGTCCCCTGGCCCTGGGCAGGGCTGCTGCAGCGGTGGCACTGCACACGAGTGAGTGTGTCAGTGTGCGTGTCCCCTGGCCCTGGGCAGGGCTGCTGCAGCGGTGGCACTGGACATCAGCTCTTGGCACTCTGGGAACCCACATGGGTTCACTTTTGGAGGTTCTGAACCCCCCCGTTGCAGCTGCAGGCTGGGGAAGCTGCTTGGTCCCTTTGTGGTTGAAAGTTCTACCAACACACTAAAGAAAGGTGTGCAAAAGAGGATTTTAGGCTCTACAATCTGTTCAGCCAAGGTACCTTAGTGGCTTTTCCCAAATTGTGTATAAATCTTTTGAAGTCCCATTTTTATTTCTTCCCCCCCTCCAAACCTAGAATCACAGAACAGATTGGGTTGGATTTTAATTTTAAGGATACTTTGTTTCTAAGTAATTGGCAGGTATTTTAAATTAATCCCTAGCTTCATTAATGAAAGGGATTTTTTAACAAGACATACAGGGAAGTGATGGGAATAGATGAAAGCTCTTTTTTTTATCAGCTACTACTTAGTGCTTGAAATTGATTTTGAGATAAGAGCTGTTTTAATGATAGAATAAGATACTGTATCCTATTTTATTTACATTTTTAATTTATCTAGTATTTAGTTAAATCAAAAAAATCTTTAGGTTTTACTTGATTACGTTTTTGTTGATTACATTTTAGTTGATTTCATTTGATTTTATTTATATGATTTTTTTAATGGTTTTGAGACATTAATGCAGTTAATTTATACTTGCTAAAAATACTTCAGTGACATTCTGTGCTTTTACCGGTTTAGAAGAAATGTTTTGTGCAGATAACAATGGAACATTTCTACTGAATTCTCTTTTCATGGCATTTCCAAATCAATCTATCAATGTAATTAATCTCACTTCACAAAATTCTCTCTGTGGCTCTGTGTTTGTGTGGTGCATGTAGACACACACAGATAAATCCCTGTTTACTTGTTTCTAATAGGAAATGAGGTGAACAGGAAGAGCAGAGCTGGGAGAGTCGATTAGAACACCAGGCTGCTGCGGCCTGTTTGCCTCAATCCCTTTAAAGGCCAGGCAGACGAAGAAAGCAGTTTAGGGATGATTATCTGCATAGTCCCCGAGGCACTCCCCGCACAGTTTAGGTTAAGAAAAGATCGTTACTGGCTCCTCCCAGATTACCATCCCCGATCCGATTAGCCAGGAAACACCAGGAGAATTCATTCAGCTTCTCGGTAAAACGTGACTGCCCTACATCATGTTTCTTGTGGTTGATACTGCAGCAATGAAGGGATCAGCACTCACTCATTCTTTTTGCAGGGTAACAGGTAAGGTGTTACACTGAAATTGCTAAAACTATTAAAACTCATGTAAACTTACTATCGTTTTCACTGTATTAGATGTAAAAATCCTCTAACTGGCAGAGATAATTTTTGAACTTGCACTTGAGTTCTGTCAGAATGCTGACAATTACTGACAGTATTTCATTCTTCTGTGTGTAGTCAGTGTGATGAGTCTGAGAGTCTCTTGGTAAACATGATGTTCATGATCAAGGGTCTCAGAGGCAGCATTTTTGTTTGTAGAACAGTTAATATATTCACTTTACCCCATTTCCTTGATGAGTCTCTCTGTAATTACTGCCTGCCAGCCTGTTCAAGGTAGTTTAAAATATCATCTCTTAACTCTGAGGTTAGCACTGCCACAGAAAGCGGGTGATTTAAGTAACATGGCTCAAGTCAATTGAGAGATTTATCCATCAGTTTAACTTGCAGTTTCTTGCTGTTTATGTAAAAAAGTCTATGAACAGCAAAGACTGAATCACCAAACCAGCACCTACATAATCTTATAATGAATTATATTCTTTTGTCTCTTTTGTACGTGAAAGAAGCTAGAGTTCTTTGTAAATATCAAACTTGATGATTAAATGACATTAATCTTGTGCTAAGACAAGCGGGGAATATTTTTTTTCCCAAAGAGGGTAAAAGACATGTAGAAATAACAAATCTGTTCTGGTTGTGGTTCCAGTGTGAAACGCCTGGAGTTTCACAGCAGCTGTAGTATCATCCTGCTGTATAAATACTGTATAACTAAACTATATGAAAATTTGTTTACATTTTTACCTAGTCTTCTCTCTCTCCTTTATCTGTGTGTTTATTTGCTTTTCTAGTATTTTGGTGTTTGCTTACAGGTAGTAAACATTTCAGATTTCAAATAATTGAGCTTTTTAAAGCACCTTGGGAATTGAGGTGTGTGCCTACTGAAGGATGCCTGCTCAGTGCTAAAACTGCCTTCCAGACCATGGTTAAATTGTAGATTAAGCATTCATGAAATGTATGTTCCCAGTGAGTTTTTTCACTGGTACAGGCATTAGAACAACAACCTTTGCATCGTGTTTCATTAATCATAATAATCAAGTTTAACAAAACCCTCAGTGATCATAATTTTTTACAAACCTTTAGAAATGCTTTGTTATTCCTGGCAATGTTAAAGTTAGATAGTCTGTGGTAATTTAAAATGCAATTTCATTTACCTGTGCTTCCTGTACCAGTGACTAACCATGTCTCAGCCAATTTAGAAGATTTTTTGCTAGAAACTAATGATCTGCCAATCTTAAAGCATCAGATGCAAAGCCTGAATTGAGAGACAAGGTTATAATTTAGTAGCTCTTAACCATTTCATTAAATAGACCCAGTCCTCACTACACTATCCTATTTTTACTTAGTCTTAATCATCTAAGTTATCTTTAGTCATCTGCCTGAAACATCTCCATTAGTGCTGTTTACAGGATTTTGCATTTTGGCAGTGAAACTTTATCCCATGTGATCTTATATTTAGACATTCTGTTGGCTTCTGTGGGACTGCTCACAAAAGCAAAGCTTCTCAAGTACTTGCAGAATTAGGCCACAGGAAATTTTAAAGGTGTCAGCCAAGTGCTTAGGTACTGAGCTACGCTCGCCCCTACCTGCAGCAAGCTTACTATGTTCCTTTAAAAATTTGGCTGCTAGGTAGTTAGTTACACATGACTGCAACAGGGAGAGAACAAATTCACTCTAGAAGACAATAAAACAGTAAAAATAACCTCAGAATTTCATGTGACAGGCCTAAGCATCAGCATTGCCACTATTGTATGAATCTATTTGAGGTTTAAATTAATTTTTTCCCACATATTGATATTTTAAATGGAAAACATACAAATTTTTTTTCATGTTAACACATACAGGTAATCTTTTTAAGTGTGTGGTCTGCTTTGGCATCCTTGTTTACCAAAGCCACAGGAATTAAAGATTTGGGCCCTCACTATTTGTGGATAGGTGCACAGGGGCGCAGTGGGAGCCTTACAATGGGTCCATTACAATTACAATGTCCATGCTGGCAGCTACACTGCCCTAACTGGAATCCTGCCAGCTGGGAATGCAAGCTCTTCTCTGTGTTTGAAAACATGTTCTGAAGTAAAAGGTAGCAATTGCATTTATTAAATAAACATCCTCATTGCCAAGATAGAGTGAGACCAGCATCTTCTTGTCTCCTCACTTTTTGACGTATAATTGTTTTCTGGCTGCTGCAGTAATGGACATTGCTCCTCTCGTTTCAGTCTGGAGCAAAAATTCAGCCCAGCCATTGGAAGCCACTGGTTTCCAGATCTTGAAATACCAGAAAGTAATGTTTTTTTTGACAAGGCAGAGTTGTTCATTTGCAAATCCCACTGCTGGTTTGCTGGGTCCATCCTGCAGCCGGCTTCTGAGAGCCAGAGAGGGATGCTGTGGAAGGTGGCCTTTGGAAGGAGCATGGAATTGCTCCATGGGACCCCGCATGTCCCAGCTGTCCTGCTGCCTGCGTGGCATCCTGCTGCTCTCCTGTGACCTTACAAAGAGCAGGGCCTTTATTCCAGAGGAAATGGCTGTGGGCACCAGGCTTCACTGCCAAGGAGAATGTGGATGCCCAGAGCAACCTCATCCGCGGTGGCACGAGGTGCCCACACTGCATCCCCTGCAAGAAATGCACCCCTGCATGTGTGCAGCAGCAAGTGGGCCGCGGCAGCTGTCTTTGTTTCCAAATGCAACATGTGAATCCAGTACAAGAGGAGACAAAAATCCCTTCTGGTAGAAATTGTTCAGCTCAAAAGTTTGGGGAAAGAAAAGGGAACTCAAAACTGCATACAAACATCAAAGCACGTATCAAATCCACACCTAGAGGGGAGCTCTTGAAATACCCAGAGTGCTTGGCATGAGAATTCCAAGAAATTCCTCGGGCAATGTGGTCCTGCTCTTGCCTTCTGCCAGCCGACAGCACAGGCACATTTCCCAGTGTTTGATGTCAGGAGCCAGGGTGTTCCCGCTCGCTGGATGGCACCGCTGCCTGTGCTGGAACAGAGGTGGAACTGCACCGCATGGAGACACCATTCCTCTCGCTCAGGGACCGGACAGAGACGTGACTCCACCACAGGAGATGCCGTTCCTCTCACTCGCTCAGGGAGCTGGGATTAAGGGGCGGCCTCTTTGCTGTCGTGGCAATAGGGATGCATGGCAGAAATCAAGCAGCAGAGCTGATTAAGGTGATACCGTGATTGCCCCAAGGTACGTGACTCGGATCCTCGGGCAGCTCATGGCACCACGACCTGGAATAGCGCTCCAGGCTGTGCCTTCCGCAGCTAGCGAGTGTTCACAAGATGAGCAAAATGCTGAAGAATGTCTTTAAAACCCAAGAATATCTGGTACAGAGGCAAAGCAGGAGAGAGCTGCTGCTTTAACCTAAGCACTATTTTTACTTCTAGCACCCTTTTTATTGGTGCAGAAACGTAATACCCCTCTGTGGGTACATCAGCACTGACCTGTCCCAAATTACCACCTTACACCTGTCTGAGGAAGTGCAGTGTAACTCAGCAAAGTCATTTGTCACAATATTCCCAACTATTTTTTCAGAAGTAAATATAAGGGAGTTGCTCCCATTGATCACACTAAGCTGTCAGTCAAGTTTTGCAAACTGAAAGGAACAGACAAAATATTCAGGTCAGTTGGGCAGCACAGGAATTATGGATTTGCTGTATAAATGAAATAAAATGGGTTAGACAACAAGGAAACACAGAGCTCACCTCTGCCACTTAGAAGAATCTTGCTAGTATTTTGTCATACTCTAGGTATATTCTCTTCTGCATTAACCTCCACCTCATCCCTTTCCAGTTAAGAGTTCTCATCTGATTCCTGGGTAAAAAAAAAAAAAAAGGAAATAATTTTAGATAGAAATATCCCTGATATTTAATATCTTCTTTCTTAATCAATTGAGTGCAAGGAAATAGGAGAATTAAATAGTCATAGTGGTGGTGATACTGCTGTCAGTATGATATATTTTTCAAATGTTATCTGGATGAACTATTAAGAATTTTGAAGAGAACTTTCTGAAAATAGAAACCAATAATTTTTGTTAATTGAGCATTTTTAACTCTAAAAAAGAAATTCTGGAGATAAAATGAAGTTCTTTCTTTAGGTTCAAAGTTTCCTCTGATAATGGAAGCCATCACTTACTGATTTCAAAATCCATTGAAAAAAAAATAGAGGTTCTGGAGCTTCTCCAAATAGAATACAATTATATGAAGGTACTTTATTAAAGGATTGACTTTTCAGAATATAGAGTCAGATGGTCAAGTAGCTGATTAGAAAATGCTCCAGATACTCTTTTAATCTTTATTAAAGAGTATTCTTGATTCATATTCTTCTTAACATACTTACATTAGAGGTGCATTTCTGAGCATCTCTGAAGTTTCAGAAGGCTTTTTGTCTTTCACTAACAAATGTAATTCTCATCCCTTCGAGAGGACTGGTGCAGCTCTGTGAAAGGGTTCTTAATGTGGATCTGTGATCTGTTCCCACCGTTAAGGCTCTTGAAAAGAGCAGAGCTGCACTGGGTGACTTTGTAGAATAAAATCCATTAGCATTGTTGGAAGAATAATTTATTCAAGTATGGTGGTAGATAATGTAATATCTGGATGAATAAATTTTATTTAAATATTTACTACAAAAATAAACATGCAAAATTAGAGATAAAAGCTGGACAATGAACAGCAAGCAGTTAACCACCACACAGGCCTGTTGTATCACCTAATCCTCACAGAACTCTTCTATTTTTATATATATATTTTTTAGCAAATCTGTCTTTAAAACCCTGTTTATGCTGCTGAATCCGAATGCTGCTTTTGTGGACTTGGGAACCAAGGTTTGTCTATTTAGAAAAATTTCTGTAGTTAATGATGCTGCAGAGATGTGCTTGGTTTGGTATAAAAATTGCTCTTTTTTGTTATGCTTGCAGCTATTTTCCTATAGAGATAAGAGAAAAAGAAGGGTGAGAAGGGTGATCTTAACTGAGTAAGAATTTCCACTCAAGAGCCATGCAAAGTGTTTATTTAAACATCACAGACTGATTACTGTGTTCATATTTACAGCTTGCTTTATCTTTCTGTCAGATAGAAGGTCTTCAGAGCAGGACCTACTTTCTGTTAGAAATAACAGCAGAGAAAAAAATTGGTTTCTGCCTGGAGAGAGTCATAGGTTCACTGTTCTTGTTAGAGGAGAATCGTGACAGATGTGATTCCAACCCCCAAGAGTACAGGGAAGAGAGCAGCGAGGGGCCGTGGATTGTAGACTGTCTGTCAAGTGCCAGCCCATGCCTGACTGCCCAAATCTTCAATGACTCCATAACCAGGAGCACATGGCTTTATTCTGCCTTTTTTGAGCTTCCCTTGTAGGTTTTCAGTGATTATTTTATTGTTTCAACAGGTACTGCAATGGCTGCAGGAGTTTTGCTGCAAAATGAGCAACCATACTCCTCGCTGATAGAGAGCAGCGTGTATCTGGCAAATATGAGTTCAGGTAAGAATTTGGCTCTGATGTGCCGTTCATAATAAATGCTTAGAATGATTCTAGAAAAAAAAAAACCACAACATTTTTAAAAATCCAGAAATATTATCCATGTTTATAAATTTAAAATGTCTCTAACAAAACCAAACTGCATTATTTCATCAACATATCATGGTGCTAATATGTTGATCTTTTCTGTAATTTTCACTTTGTCAGATCTCTTAATGGAAAAAACTATGCCTTTTTGTGTTGAGAAACTGCCTAGCTCTCTGAAAATGCAAACCTGCCTTCAACAGAACTCCCCTTTCTAATTATTTAAACCTGTACAGGATGCAATTCTTTCTTACCATTTTGGGTGAGTGTTTGTTTGCAAATCTGCTAGATTCAGTAGGAGAATAACGATGTGTAGCCTTTTATTTTCCTCACTTCTTTCTCCACTATCATTTGATACATACTGAAAAGTTTCTGGGAAGAGAAAGAGAAAAATAATTAAATGCAAGAAAGGAATGTAGTTAATTAGAAAACATTTTTCACATTTCTTGGATACAGGTAGCACTTGAAATAGCCTTTTTCATCTCCTTTCTCTTCCACCCAACCCCCAAAATAACAGCATATTTACATGTTTCCTCACCTGTTGATATCAGCTCCACTGATGAATGAAGAGTCAAGGTTTTGAACATTTTCCTTTCCTCACACAATATCACTGCTGATATTTCAGGCCTGGTACCCACTGCAAACGTTGCCACATCACTGTAAGAGCTGGGGAGCAGCAATCAAAGTTCAGGCCCCCAGTTCCTGGTCAGTGCCTGGAAGAAGCAGATTTTTGCCTGGTGAATTTGTCCCACAAGGGAACTTCCTCTTATGCAAATTCCTCTGTACAAGTTACTTGTTTTGTGGTACAAGAAACACAAATGTATTTTAGGAAGATGCAGTGGGATTACTTTGTTCATTGACAAAGTTAAAGTGGATTTTCTTGATTTCCCCAGCCTTCCCCTTTCAGTGCAGTCTGATGCACAGACATTGGGATGACAGAGGCTTTTTACATCACTATAATCCATTCTGTACACAGTTGCTTTTTCAAGTGCTGCAATCTTTCCAGCCACCTCATTCTCCTGCTCAGCACACTGGAAGCAAAGTGGGAGGCAATTTGCCACCTCATACCTACCTTCAGAAGCTGACACACCTTCTCCTCCTCGAGATCTGCTTTCTATCAGGCTGCAGGGTTAACAGCTTTGCTTCATAAAAAAGCTGTGCCCTGGGAAAAAAAAACCCAGCCTTTTGTTTAGGATAACAAATTGTGTTTTGTTAGAAGATGTGACTGGTTCAGGCAGACAGTCTACAATTCATCACATACTGAAGCATTTCAGCAGGAACACACTGATCCCAGTCATTAGACAGCTAATGATGCATTTTGGAGCAGCAAAGTGGAGGAGGAGAGGTGGCTGTGGAATGAAGAACCAAGAGGTGGGGGAGTATAATGTGCTTCCTTACAGATCTCTCAGGAGGCAGAGCCTCCAGCTACATTTTGATTGTTCTGTTGAATTGAGTATTTTGTGTCTTAGCGAGTTCTGAATGCCTGTTATTGAGCAGGAACTAAATACTCCTATTGTTTATGACAAACATGTTGGTTGTTCCCAGCGCGTTTTGAAAATTACCTACTTGACATGCAACTATTTTCATCAAGCGGTGGAACAGTTTGTCCCGAGCAGACGCAGTCCCTGTGGAAAGGAGCAGCCCGGGGCTGGCTGGCAGCAGCGCCTGCATCCTCCGTTACCATGGCGACAGCTCAGCCTGGGGACCAGCTGCTGAGCTCGTTCGGGGATGCTCCGCTCCGCTCCCGCAACTTCAGCGCTGAGCAACTTCCCCTGCGCTCAGAGCGCCCCAGGCAGCGGCGCCGGGCGGAGCTGGGGCCGCGCAGCCATGCAGCCTGACCCCCGCAGGCGCTCGGCCGTCAGCATCTTTAGCCATTTCTTCCAGGGGCGGAGGCATTCCTCCTCCGACCCCCTTCTCCGCCTCAGCCAGCGGCGCCGCAGCTCCGTGGTGGAGCTGCTCTCCTCGTCCACGCACCGGGTCATGGTGGCTCTGTCGTCGCTCAGCCCCGAGGAGCTAGATGCAACTTTTCCTGAAAAAGAAAGTAAAGTACTTTTCATTGAGACTATGGCAGTTCTGGGTATTTTCTCGGTATTACTATACTTTTGTTCTGTTAACAGTACTTTTTTTGTGTGGATAAAATTGTGGGGTTTAATTTTCTTCTTGTATTTTGTATATTCTGTTTTGTTCACTGATTCCTTATTCAGGTGTTAATAGATGCTTTTTACTCTAACAGCTCAGTTATAAACAACAGGTAAAACAGAAGCACGCATTCATGCATACTCCAAGGACATGGTTAACTATATTCGATTTCAGGTTGAAGAGGACTGTGACTTTTTTCAGCTGCAAAGGATGTCACTAACCTCTAACTTCATCAGGAAAAATACCTGTCAGTAATGCAAGCAGTTTTTTCCCCTCAGAATCCTTCCTTGAACAACGAGCCTGAAATACATATTGCATGTATTTATGGTGTTTGGGAGTAGTTGTATTTTTCAGTGAGCTCCTGGCTAACGTGGCTCTGCCTGTGTCGCAGGGAGCTCGAGGCGCCCCACGGCCAAGTACACGAAGGTGGGGGAGCGGCTGCGCCACGTCATCCCCGGGCACATGCAGTGCTCCATGGCCTGTGGCGGCCGCGCCTGCAAGTACGAGAACCCCGCGCGCTGGGCCGAGCACGAGCAGGCCATCAAGGGGCTCTACTCCTCCTGGTGAGCAGCTCAACGCGGCAAAGTAGCTGGGCTTTTTAAAAATCAGCTGCTGAGTGTAAAACACAATGAGAATTTGATCTGGAATCAGAACCTGACGTAGTGGCTGTCATACACAGCCCAAGAAAGACAGTGAAAGGCTCCTGTTGAATTACAGTGGGTTTAGTTCAGATCCAAAAGAATAAATACCTGTCTGTCTTGAATTATTAAAAAGCTGTTCTGGGCTACTAAGGTTTAGGATGCAAATGAATTAAATATATTAATAATAAAACTGAAAAGTAAAAGCATTTCCTGCAGATGAAATAATGTGGGCATGTGTTCAGAAGGATGTTCATGTGCAGCAAAAGTCACATGAAATGTATCTTGACAATCTTACTGTTTTTTTTTCTAACAGCAAATGTTTAAGCAGCATTTACAAACCTTAAAGGGACAAACAGGGATCTGGGTCCAGATTTCTGTTCAAAGGAATTTTTACTTATGTCCTGGCATTTCAGCAGTTCCAGTAATTGTCTTTTGATATTCCATCTGCATCAATTTAATAGGATTTATCACTAACACTGTGGCATAGTAGAATTTTTAAAAGTAATTTATAACTAATCACCAAGGTGTTTCTCTGTTTCTTGAATATAACGGTATTCTTACTTTGGAAGACTCATAACCAGGAAATTATTAATGATAACATTATTATTTGCTTTTCTAATATCTCAGGATAACAGATAACATCCTGGCTATGGCTCGACCCTCTACAGAATTAATTGAAAAGTACAACATTATTGAGCAGTTTGAAAGGTAACAAATTCAGTCTTTATTTATTGTAAGTAGTACTGGTGTAATGCCTGATCCATTTTCTCTTTCAACATAGATTTGGATTGTTGTTAAAGATCCTTTCATTTTAACGCTCTACAGGTAAAGATTTATTCTCCACTAAGAATAAATATGTGTTTCAGAAAATAAGGGACAATGAGATTTTGGCTGCCTGTAATACTTTGACTCATCTATTCCTTCCTTAAGATGTGGCATAAAAACCATAATTAACCTTCAGCGTCCTGGGGAGCATGCGAGCTGTGGGAACCCCCTGGAGCAGGAGAGCGGCTTCACCTACCTTCCTGAAGCCTTTATGGAAGCTGGCAGTAAGTTCCCTCCTGCTGTTGTTCCTCATTAATTATTGACTTTGGCATTTAAAGATATTTTTACTTGAATTCCTGTGAGTTAAACACAGCTATGTAGGAAACATTGCACAAAACGTGAAACCTGGCAAATACAGTGAAGAGCAAATAACACATTATTGAAGATTGTGTATTATACAGAGAGAGATGGAGGGTTTGTGTTCAGGTGTTTCTAAAGGAAGGACAACAGTTCCCTTTTTCTTCTGTATTCGCAAATTCTGGTACACTCATGTCTTCTTACCTAGACTATAAAAGGTTATTTCATTATGAGGACACTGCTCCTGACAGTTTTTTTGTATTTTCATATTATGGTGAGAAGAGAGAAAGTGCCTCTTGGTAAAAAGCAGCTGCTGACTGAAGAATTGCTTTTATTTCTGAAAAGGAAAAATTGCCCTTTCTGTGTATAGTTGAGTAATTTTGCATGAATCACTGTTTTGCTACATCTTTTACATTCTAGCTGAACTTGAGTTTGACAAATCTTTGCTAGCTTCGTGTATCTATCAAGTTTCAATAGCAACCATACACTGAAATGGGAAAATAATCTCTTGCAAACAAGATGTAGTCAGATTTTAAGCTCCATTATGCAATTTTAGTACTATAATTTCTTATTAGTAATCTCTCCTCTGCAAATAGTACTACACCTTTCACATTTGGTGTGGCAGAAAATCACTGTCTCTCTTTTTATTTCAGTTTATTTTTATAATTTTGGATGGAAGGATTATGGAGTGGCATCTCTCACAACTATCCTTGACATGGTAAAGGTGATGTCTTTCGCCCTGCAGGAGGGGAGGGTGGCTGTTCACTGCCATGCAGGACTTGGGAGGACAGGTACGTGTCCTTGTGCAGGAGCAGCACCAGGGTTCCTCTAGAAACTCCAACCATCACTGGTTATAAACCAGTAATAACTGGGCTAGATTCTGTCATTGCAAGATGGACCTCTATAAAATGGTTAAAAGTGCTAAACTACTGTGTCCAAATATCCTCAATGGCTAGAGAAAATCAGTTTTAGTATATTAAAACAAAAAACCTGTAAGATAGAGAAGTTTTTAATCTGTATAATTGTTCCATTACATTCAAATGTGACAGCTGCTTTTGGAGGGGAAAAATTCCCCTGGTGCACTTTCATTGTCCAGTATTTATAACATGTTCACAAACCTGCCACTCACTGTTGGATCAGATAGATTTGGTAGAGCACCTAAAATTTCATTTGCTTCTTTCAAGTCCTTTTTGGTTGTGCCCTTCACGTAGAAGCCCCCATTGCTCCCATATCTGTCCATGGTGGAACTCCTGGAGAGACTGTGGGGAGCTCCCAGTGCAGCGCAGTGAGCAGGGCTTCACCGTCTTGTGCTTCTTCACAGGCAATTACATTTAAGTAACAGCATCACATAACAGAGGACACTGTCTTCACCTATATTAATTTCTATCCCGTATTTCCACTGAGTATTTGTTTGAGTCTGACAGTTCCTTCACTAATCTTGTCTTTGTATTTTCCAGGTGTTCTAATAGCTTGCTACTTAGTTTTTGCCACCAGAATGAGTGCTGACCAAGCAATTCTGTTTGTCAGAGCCAAAAGGCCCAATTCCATCCAGACCCGGGGGCAGCTGCTGTGTGTCAGGGAGTTCTCCCAGTTCCTGGTCCCTCTCCGCAATGTCTTTGCGTGCTGCGAGCCCAAGGCACATGCAGTCACCCTGTCCCAGTACCTGACCCGCCAGAGGCACCTGCTCCATGGCTACGAGAGCAGGCACCTCAAGCACGTGCCAAAACTCATCCACCTGGTGTGTAAGCTGCTGCTGGACCTGGCTGAGAACAGACAGGTGGTAGAGGCAGAGCTGCTGGACATCCCCGACCTCTCAGCTGAGATTGAGAAGACCATGTCCCAGCTGGCATCCACGGAGCTCGAGCGGGAGCTGGCCAGGCACGACAGCGACATGTCGGACTCATCCCACACCCACTCCTCTGCTCTTGACAGCCAGGACTCGCACTTCTCCCTGGGACACCAATGTGATGCTTTCTGTAAAAAAAGGAGTG
The DNA here is from genome assembly GCF_031753505.1 of Anomalospiza imberbis. Classification (NCBI taxonomy): domain Eukaryota; kingdom Metazoa; phylum Chordata; class Aves; order Passeriformes; family Viduidae; genus Anomalospiza; species Anomalospiza imberbis. The sequence continues at coordinate 767,546 of NC_089691.1, forward strand.
TCGAATGCCTTCAGCCTCTTAGCCATCTGAGAAGGCGTCTGAGCTACAGTGAGTCAGACCTAAGGAGAACTGAGTTTCTTTTGGAACAGGATGACACTGCCTGGACAGTGCCTGCTCAGATCTTAGTGAACAACAAACCCAAGCAGAACAGTGGGGAGGAATGTTCTGCCACAGGTGAGGCAAAGCCACAGCTGGAATTAAACAAAGACGCATTAGTGCATAACACGTGTGTGTTCTGGAGTCAAGGGAGATTTCATTTGGATGGACAAAGGGATGGCTCCTATCACAGAAGGGGCTCTATCAAAGAAGTACAACGCAGCAGGACCTTTTCCTCAGGCCTTGCGTCCATGCACATTCCCAAGGAACCCGCAATGCCAAGCCACAGCTTTGCCAACGAGACTGCTCACAGGAAGGACCACAAGACCAATATATATGGCAGGAGAGTCTATCTCTCCGAGGACTCTGACTCTTCTTCCTCTTCCAAAGTGAACTTTTCCATTGGATATGAAAACGAGAGTAGCAGAGAGCTGTCAGAGACAATTCCACACATTGTTCTGCAGTCAGAATTAAGTTTGGAAGCTCGAAGAATTTTGGCAGCCAAAGCACTTGCAGATATAAATGAATTTCTGGGAGAGGATGAAGTGAAGCAGAAGGTAGAAATGTGGCAGGTAATTTTTAACTCAAATCCATGCTAGGGCTTTGCATATTTCACCTCAGTGAATTCCTGGAATGGCAAAAATGCCACGTGGAGCTTTGAAATGGTACATTGGGATAGCAGTTTATATGAGGTCCGAGGTCAGGTCTTTCACAGGCTAGTAAAATGCACCTACATATTCTGGTCTGTAGCAGGAGGGTGGAGGTTCTGGTTATGTTCACTTTCCTAACTGGGGGAAACTGATGCCATTATTTCTGGTTGTAACATGGCTGCCGGTGGCACAGAAATAGTACACGTTTTAAAGGTTTGAGTTGGTTTTCATCAGTGTTTTTTCAGAACTAATCAGAGGATTTGTGAGTAAAAGAAAAATAATTTTGTAGGAACTTAATGGCTTACTGTCAAACCCAAATCCTCTTAGCAATATTTGCTTTGAAGTTGTAATGCAAAGCTGGTTTATGTATTCCAGTGGAGCACTGGGAGGTTCTCAGCTGCACTGCTGCTGTCATCCTTCTGTTTTAAAGAATCACTTGTATTACTGCTGATTAATGTTGATACTCTGGAAAAAAATACAAATTTTTTGGATAACTCTTTTCTTGTTGGAACATAAGAGCCAAATACTACTACAATCAAAGCGAATGTTGACAAGGGTAAATAAATGATGCATTTTCAGTTTTGTTTTGTTTGTTTGGTTGTTTGTTTTTTTTTGTTTTTTTTTTTTAAGAAAGAACTGAATTCTCAAGATGGAGCTTGGGATAAAATCTGCACCGAGAGAGATCCTTTTATCCTCTGCAGCTTGATGTGGTCATGGATAGAGCAGCTGAAAGAACCTATTATATCCAAAGATGATATTGACATGCTGGCAAAAAATTGCACAGAATCCCAGGATGTGCTCTACTTGCTGAGAAAGGTACATACTGGATCTGACAATTCATTCTTTCACTTTAGGCAAAGATTGCACTTTAAAAAAGCCACTTTATACTCTTTCAAAATCAGAATGAGAATTCATTCTGCATCAAATTGTGTGACTTGTCAGGATATCTCTAGATATCTTCTAGTCCAAGTGTCTTGCTCAAAACAGTTACCTAGAGCAGGCTGCTTGTGGGACAAATGCAGTCCCTTAATTAAGCTGGAAAAGGGTTGGGAAGGAACAGCCATAAAGATTGTTCCTCCCTTTCTTCCTCCTTGCTAGCATTGCTCAGTTGTCTCTCTGCCAGCTTCCAGTGGCGATGGAGAGTTGGAAGGACAGAGAGAGGTACAAGATGGGGGAAAAAGCCCTGAACATGCACAGCATTTTGGGCTGAAAAGATCAAATCTCACCTTTCCTATGCCAATTCACAGGAAGGCTGCTGTTCGTGAAGGGGATCTTGAAATTCCCAGAAATAATGAGGAATTCCCAGAGTAGTTTGTGGCACTCAGGAGAAGAATTTTCCCATTGTGATTGAAATTATAACGCAGAGGCTCTTTGGGCTGGTGGGAATTCCCCACCAACTCCTGCACATGAAGGTTTCAGCAGAGGAAGGCACAACCTGGTGTTTAAACAGCAGTTAACAAAATCTGAGTGCTAAACTGCTTTTTATGGAAATATTTCTTCTGATGAGCTGCTGTTCCTTTTCCCCACCAGGAGCAGTGTCAGACCATCCTTTGTATTTTACACTGTGTGGTGAACCTGCAAGTGCTGCCAGCTGATGTGGAGGAGGCCTTACTTGCTCGTGCTATTAAAGCTTTCACCAAGGCAAGTAATCCCAAATAACTATCCAAGCTATTGTATTTACTTGGTTTAAATCATGAAGGGTGAATCAATCAACAAAGGGAGGCCTCTGTGAGAAAGGCTACAGTAATTCATTCATGCTTCAGTGTGAAGCTTATTTATTTCAGAGTTTACATTTTATAATAATCACATACATAAAGGGTTGGAAATATTCTCAACAAAATACAATTCTGTCACTACAACCTTAATCCTGAAGTCTCATTTTTCTCTTTCTGGACCACTGCCAGTTCATGGACATCTTCAAATTATGGAAAAGATAATTTTACAGGGTGACACTGACTAATCACCTAGAGTAGCTTAGCAAAGGCTTTGGTAGATTCTGTACCATGTGAAGTCTTTCCATCAGATTAAGTCATTTTCTGAAATTACACTGCAAGTCAGTTCTGTTCCAGGCCTCACCACAGGATGTGAGTAACTGATTTCTGCTTTGGGCTCATTCAGTAACAGTGACAAGGTGAAGCTATTGCTCAGCTCAGATTTCTTCTCAGATTCAGTCAATGAAATCTGAGCTTGAACAGAATGTTCACTGTGCTGCTTCCTCATCTCTTGTAAATCTGCCTGTTAAAACAATCACCACGTTTCTCCTTCTTCTGTTTTATTTTAATGTCTAGTTAGCATAAAATGGAAACCACTTAGCATTAAGCACTCCATCAAAAACACATATTTTCTTTGATAAATCTCAAAGCTTTTTTAATGTTGTGCATCTGCTTTGCATTTTGCATTGTATGGCATCTCTTTAACAACTGAACTGAAACTTCTTTCTTTTATTAGACAAGCTTCAATTCTGAGAATGGGCCATATGTTTACAATACCTTGAAAACTGTATTTAAACAAGCAATGGAAGAAAAAAGGAAAAGGATTAAAGAAGGAACAGAGAATCCTTCTTGATTTCTACACATCTCTGCCGAAGCATTAGATGAGTTTACCAAATTATTTTGCAGTTTCCAGCTACTGTATTTTGTGCTACCTGGCATGATCTACCTAACTTTAGGTAACAGAAGTTATTAACAAATAATTTTATTTTTTTAGAGGGAGTTTAAGTGGCAGTTGTTCAGTCTACATAGTTTTAAAGAATGGCTCCCTGTGACCATTCTCTGTCGCATTTTGTTTCAGGTACTGTTCTTTTATGTTGTCAAGGGTTCTCCTGTTCTCAGATGTGTTTGTTGATTTGGAATCCTCTGTTATTGGCAAGAAACATTATTGTCAAGTTACATGACTGCCATAAGTTCAGTGCCATGATCCCCAAAGGTTTAATGGATTAATATTTATGTATTACATATGTTTACATTAATGATATTTGATTTCACTTTGCAGAAAATAAATATTGACTGAACCTGTGAAACTGCTTTTCCGTTCAGAAATTTTGAAGTAAGACCAACAGTAATAATGGAGAGATTGACACATCTTAAGATCTGTTATTGACAGCAGAGAGTGTTTTCCTTCAGATCTCTTAAATACTTGTAACCCAAGTATTTCTATAAGGTATTGCAGGAGAGAAATGCAGTGTGTTGAGCAGTAATCATCAAGCCCTAATTTAGATTTTTGTCTGAGAAAGCTTCAAACTGTTTTTAACAGAAAATTCATTGAGGCATTTAAAGTGCTTTGAATAAAATTTTACTTTATTGGCAAAGCTTTTATTGCTTTAAGTGAAAAAAACACTTCATCATGAAATCTTCCTAAGGATATGATTCTGCCCGTACTTACATCCAGCAAATACTTACATAAAGAAGTATGATATAATCATACTAAAAAAACATTAATCAAAACCTTACTAGCTGCAATACACTTTGCTGATGCATTTTTATCTAATAAAACAGGAACAACTGGGCCATCATCCTAACACAATTTCAGATTCCAGCCTTAGGATCTGGACTGGAATGCCAGTTTGCAGAATGAGCGGTTCATCTAGTTTGATCGATTTAAGTAGTTAAACAAGAATCTATCCTTTTCCAAAATATTTTTATTCAATTCTGTAAATGACTAACATTTAGAGATAAAAATAGACCAGTTTGAAATACAGGTTATATATATATATATATATATATATATACATATATATGCCTCAACTGTTGGGTGATTTTATATATCAAATTCTAATTAAAACAGCTTTGGCAGAATCATCTTAAAATAGGCACACTTGAAAGAAAAATACCACATGTGAATCACAAACAAAATCCAGCTTTGCAAAGAGGCAAGGCAAGACAACAGACAGTTCTGTGTTAGCATTAGCAGGCAGGCTCAAACAAAACCCATCTTCTAGTCTACCCAGTGCCGCTTCTGAAGAATGCCTGCTCTGGTGCTCTGCCACCTCACACACCAGTGTGTGATTCACATACTGCAGCCCAGAGTTAGGTTTTTGCAACATTGAAATGGGTGTGGTCAGCAGGATTGCTGGGGATAAATCGCTACAGAACTAAACAAAATGTGTGTACCATCCCATGCTGGGCTTAAATAGGCACAGGAATTTTGGAAAGATGAGGACAAGATAGCAGAGAGCAGTGTAAAAATCGCCTGAAAATCAAAGGAGGAAATGCTAAAGCAGTTATTTGTACACATTTGGGGGTTTACTTTTCTTGGGTGCAAAGCAAAATCAAAAGCTCCTAAATGCCCAAAAGACTGGAAATGTGGAATGTCCTCCATAGCAGAGCTTCAGACCTCTGGATCCTTAAAACAATTTTATCATGGTGGAACAGTGGCAGCTTGAGCTGGTGCCTCTGGGGGACCATGAACAAAGAACCTCTGGGCTTTTATAGCCTCCCAGCTGAAGTGGGATAATCTGGGGTCTTTCTGCTGTGTCCACGTGCCCGGTCACTGGCTGGCACCACAAGTCCCCAGGTCCTCTGCTGAGCCATCCCTCTCCTACAGTCAAGTTTAGTCTGTCACATTTGGCTTTTCTCTCTGAGCCACCACCAGGAGCACAAGAGCACATGGTCCTGAGGGTGTAAAAATGCCTGTTCTTGCTGGAACATTGCTGTTGTGTGACAGCCCTGCAGGCAGAGCGGGCAGCTGTGGGGATGTTGACTCGTTTCCCTGGTGCCAGCCGTGCTGCATGCATCAGAGCTCCTGGATGCTGGTGCTCGCTGGGACACGGCCCGGAACCGCGGGGAGTTACAAAGCGTCTTCAAGGCATCCCCACACGATAAAGTACACGATTTAGCCTGGGATTTTGAGTTGTTTCTCAACTTAAAGAGGGCCTAAACAAGTCTGTAAGAGGCCTAAACAAACTTCCTATGAATTCTCTCCGTGGCAAGTTCAGTTCTGCCCCCGAATGCCCCTCAGCGTTCTCAAGGCAGTGGCAGGAGCCGGGCGCTCACCCGGAGCCCCGCTGGGCGGGGAGAGCGCGGCACAGAGCCAGCCCTTGGTGCCCGGGATGGCCGCAGGCCCGGGAGAGCCGCACGGGCAGCGCCAGGGCCTTGCTCGGGGCTCCTCGGACTCCTCTGGCATCGGTTCCGTCCCCTCGGGCGCTGAGCGGTGCCCGGTCCCGCCACTCTGCCTGCGGGGCTGCCTGTGCCCGGCCCCGCTGGAGGCAGGGCTGGGGCTGCGGCCCCTGGGCTCGGGGCGCCGCCCGTGCCGTGCCCGTGCAGCGCGGCCCGGCGGGGCGGCTGCCCCTGGGCCACGGCGGCCCCGAGCCGGACGGGCCCGGGAGGGCCAAGGAGGGAACCCGGGAGGGCTCTGTCCCCTGCGTGCCTCAGAAGAGACTCCAGCAGCCCCACTGCGTGCGGCAGGAGGGACGCCAAGCCCCGGCACGCTTATGAGAGTCCACAGCCCTCTCCACATCTGAAATGAGACCCCAAAAGCCCGTCATGGGCCTCAGCAGAGACCCCCAGCACCCTGCACACCGTGGGACTCATCCCAACCCCCCTGCATGCCTCACATAGGATTCCAACTCCCTTGAATGACTTACAGTGGACCCCAGTGCCCTCCACGCCTCAGAGGGAACCTAAAATATCCCTGTGTGTCTCACAAGGGACCCTAGTCCCTCGTGCACCTTATGGGGGACTCCAAAGCCCCCACGTGCCTTATGGGGAAGCCCAGGCCAGCTAGGCCAGGTGTTTTGACCTGGAAATCAAGTGTGGTTGCAGCTGGGTTGTTGTGCCTCTGGGGCTGTTCATCAGCCCCATCAGGCCCCAAGGCCACACAGCCCTTCCCTTCCCTTCCCTTCCCTTCCCTTCCCTTCCCTTCCCTTCCCTTCCCTTCCCTTCCCTTCCCTTCCCTTCCCTTCCCTTCCCTTCCCTTCCCGCCCTCGCCCAGAGGAGCAGACCCCGTGCAGCACCCTGGATTGCTGATGGCCCATCAATTAGGTCCTATCAAGTTTGTCTTAATCAGGGGGGAGCTTTGTTTTGCCTGCTGGCATTGCAGGTCAGGCTGTGTCCCTGGAGATGTTCTTCATGGCTTCCCTCTTTTCCTGGGCATGCCACTGGAGGAGCTCCAGGCCCAGATGATCCCACTGAAGGAAATGGGCCCTCAGCCCAGGGACGCTCAGCATGGGCTCGCCCAGCCCCTCGGGGCCCCGCTGCTGCTCACAGCAGCCCCTGCCTGGCTCCTGCCTGCCCTCACCGTGGGCATCCACGGCTGCTCCTGGGCATGGAGCTCAGCCAGAGCTGGTGCCGGCTGGGCTTTGCTGGTGGTACCACCGGGGCACTGGGGTGACAGCCCCATCTCTTTATTGTAACACAAGAGTTGATTTGGAAAGCACTCAGATGAGGTTCATTTGAGCACTTCTAAGTCCTTTCCTGGGGCTTTCAACTTATGGCCTGCATGGGGGGCTGGGCCTGATGCCTCAAGGCACCACAGGGCTTGGAGGTGCAAACTAGCCAGACTCAGAGCTGCTGATATTGCTCATCCTGCTGTAGATGTTTGGGGACCAGCCGGAAGCTTTCAGCTTTTCTTCAAGTTGGTGCCTGTGGAGAGAGGAGTGGCTGAGGCCCCCGGCTGCCAGTGGCACACTGGGACCCTCCTGCAGAGCAGGGCCCAGAGCTGGCAAGGCTCCCCAGCACGGCTGGAGCTGCTGGCACAGCTTGGCCCAGCTGGACAGCTGCCCCTCAAGGCCCCGGCGAGCAGGGGACAGCTCTGGGCAGGCTCCCTGGCCAGGAGCGGGCCCCAGAGCGCGTCTGCCTTTCAAGGACAATCTCGTCCCCGCTCTTTCTCCTCCCCACCTTGCCTTGCCTCTGCCCTGTGCCCCTGGGGCTGCTCTTGGCCAGGCAGCCTCAGTGGGAGCCAGCAGTGGCTGCAGCCCCAGCGGGCCCCCCAGGACAAGGCCCAGCAATGAAGAGGCCAATGAAAGTACTGGGCAGCAGCAGCACCCTCAGCAGAGCTCTTTGGACAACCATGGACCGGCCACAACTCCACTGCAGCCTCACTGGGAACATTCCCTGACTATCAGCAGCATTTCAAGATGCTGGAGGGTAGAGATCAGCAACAACTTACTGTTTCTTTTCCTTCCACCACTGGAAACCAACATAGCACAGGACCACAGAGAGTGGCACAGTGAACAGTGTCACTACTGTGCCTATCATGCAGGACCTGCGCACATCCTGGGGGCAGAAAACTCTTGGGGTGCTCGGTGGATTCTGAGCATTTGCACGTGACTTGTCAAGCACTTCTGTGGGAGCAATGGGGAGCGTGAGCCCGCGCTGTGCTGCACTGCTGAGCTGGCAGCACGGTGGATACGGCCAGGACGTTCTCTGCTTCCCCCAGAGCTGGGGCCCGCAGGCACCTTGCCGCCCCTCGGCACAGGCTGTGCCACCCAGCAAAGCCCGGCCGGCCGGGAGGAGAGCCCGGGGCCAGCGCAGCTGCTTGGGCAGTCGCTGCTTGGAGGGACCCGGGCCAAACCCATCCCTGAGCAGCCCCTGCCAGCCCTGGCCCTCCCTGCCCCGTGACAGCTCCCCCAGCCCCAGGGGACAGAGCCAGGCCCTGTCAGGAGCCAGTGCAGCCCCTGCCCAGTCAGGAGCCAGGGCTGGCTCTGGCCCTGGGCTCGCAGCAGGGCTCCCGCTCGGGGCTGCTCCTGTGCCTTGGGCCTCTGGGCGCTCAGGGCCAGCTGCGGGAGCAGCTGCCGCGGGAGGGGCGTTGGTGCCCGAGTCCCGATTCCCCGCGGCTGGGAACGAGCTCCAGAGGCCTCGAAGCTGAGGCGCCTCCAGCTTTGGCTGCTGCCGGGCCGTGCAAGGGCAGGGCCTGGGGGAAGAGCTGCTGCCACACAGCCCCGCTGAGGGCTGAGCCCGGCTGAGCCCGGCACAGCAATTACCTCCTGTGCCTGTGCCCGTGCCTGTGTCCGTGCCTGGCATCGCCTTCCTTCCTCCAGCAGAGGTGGGCACTGAGCCACTGCTTCCTCCGGGATGCACCTCCTTCTGCAGAGATGTTGTGTCCATCACTTGAGAAAGGAAAAAGGACAGCAGGATCAGATGGAACCATCCACCATTCAGGGAGGGGGCATCTTCAGGAGGCAATGCTTTTCAAAGTCATGGTTAAGGATCAGAAAAACATCGGGGTTTTTGGGACTGGGCCAGTACCCTCCCACCTCCAAACAGCTGCTGTGCCTGAGCAGAACTCGTGAGGGGATGGCGCAGGGCGAGGGCACACACGTGCATGGTTCTGTCCTGGCACCTGCAGCCGAGCTTTGGGCTCTGAGCTGGCAGCTCTCCCAGGGGGAAAGGCCTTGACCTACCCTCTCCATCTCCCAGAGGCTCAGTCCTGAACGTGGGTTGGGAAGCCAGATCACTTTCACCAACAGGGTTATCTGCAAAGAAAGGCAGGACAGAACAGCTCCCGTGGCGCTGTAGGAGATCCTCAGGCTGCACCAAGGCTCAGCCCCGGGGCACAGCCCTGGGCCCGGCCCCTTCCCTCTCTGCTCTTCTCCGTGGCTGCACAGAGCTCACGGAAGCACACACTGTCATTGAACACGGGAGGAAGATGAACAGCTAAATGCTCCTTCCTGCCACTGACAGCAATCCTGTGGGATCACTCAGGGCTTGAGAAGGGAGCAGGGCAAGGCTTCCAGTTTCCCTCAAACTTAAGATTATGTTAAGGGAAATGGCTCATGAGTGAGATCTTGTGACATTGACTCTGATTATTCTCTCAGGAAAGGCACAGTGAAAACTTGCCTCCAACATCCTCCAAGAACTTCAAACCATCATTCATCAGGACTTCGAAATAATCCCAGTCGCGATCCCCATCTAGAAAGGAGCACAGATCAGAACCATTTCCATGGTGTGCTGGGATCTCCTTCTGCCTCTGGGAACTGAGCACTGCAAGGGGGTCGGGTAAGGCCGTGGGAGCCAGATGTGAATGGCCATGGCCAAAGATGCACAGGGGCCTGGGGAGCTCTGGACTGGCTCCTGGCAACTCTCCAGACTCTTTGCTGGCCCTGTGCCACACCCCTGGAGGGGAGGGTGGAGCAGCCCCTGTCCCATTGGGACTCTCTCCCTCCCACTGAGGAAACCCTCCCTAAAAGCCCCGGGGAAAAGCATCCCCCAGTGCTTCCCGGGGAGCAGGGAGCGCTGTCCCGGGAAAGGGGAACCAGGCTGCCGGCTCACCTGCTCCCCGCGCTTCCCGCGGAGCAGCCTGGGCAGCCCTGGCAGGCAGGGCCACGGCCAGGAGGAGCAGGAGGAAGAGGTGCAGAGCAAGGGCCATGGTGCCTTGCCCTCTGCCAGTCCCGCAGCTCTTGCTGCCACCGCTGTCCTGACACCGCTGTCCCAGTGTCAGCACCACTGCTGCCAGCGCCGCCGCTGCCGCAACAGTTGTGCTCAAGGACTGACTGCTCGGTCGTTGTGGTGCTGTGCAACCACGGGGCTCTGGCACCTCTGTGACCTCAGAGCCCGCTGTGACCTCAGCCTGCTGTGACCCCAGAGCCTGCATAGCTTACTGTGGCCTTCAGGCTGGGGCAGGATTGTGTGGGATGGATCTCAAGAGGTGCCCTGCCAGTGAGGAAAGCATGTTCTGCCAGGCAGATGCATCCAATCTTTCAATCTTTGGTTTTTTTTTTTTATTTTATTTTTTTTATAAGAACTGCATTATACAACATTGGACTAATGAGACATTTCATGGTTCTACATGCAATAGCATTGTCAAGTCCAAAATTCAACTCACACTGGCGATTCCCACTATTGCAGGCAGCACCAGGCCTGCCACACAAGGCTGTGTGCTCAGTGCTGGGTTTTGGGGCATGACTGAGTCGACAACCAGGCCTTGCCATCCCCAAAAGCAATGTCTGATCAGTGTGCGTGGACACAGGCAGCCTCGTCCAGCTGTTCATTGATTAAACCTGTCCAGTTACTGGTTTTCTTTCAGTCATTAATCCATTCACTCTAATTTCCTAGCTGCTGTACATCACATGATGCATTTAAAAATAGATGAGGAATTACTTACGTGGTTCCTATACCCCTGGCTAAAAGCAGCACCCAAATAATACTGTCTTGATAACGACTCCAGCCTTACAGTGAAGTGTTTTTCTACATTACACTGAATTATCAGAGAAATAAGGTGTTCCTGCATTACTCAAACTATTCTACTTATTATTTACTTTGCAGATCATTTAGTTGAGGGATGGAGGAACCTGTTAGCTTGTTATCAAATAGTCTAATTGAAGGCTCACTGGACAGATGTAAATTTGAGCTTGAAGAAATCTGTACCCAGAAAAACAGACAGTCATCCCAAATCTTTAAAGAACATGCAGAAAACATAAACTTGCTATGAATTTTTCTCTCTTTTCATTTTAGAAATCTGCACACTTTCTATCCTATAAGTGCTAGCTCCCTACTAAGTCAAAAATGTATTTATTAGAAATCATAGCTGCTGACCAATACCTCACAAAGTACGAACATATCAAAGTTACTATAATAAAAAAAAATTAAGATACAGAAGTTTATTCCAAAATTATGACCAAAAGGAGCAGCACTCCTGGTGTTATAAACGCCAATCACTTGTTTTAAAAATTTATAAAAGTTTACTAAAAATAAAATGGAAAAAAAATAATACAAGTATAGTAATAAAGATTAAACAATTAGAGTTAGGACAATTAAAGAGACAATAACAGCAAAAAGTTACAGCCCGGGCTGGGTACCTCTCTCTGGACGAAAGTGAGCCAGGAGAAGGACCCCGATAAAAAAGAATTCCCTCCTTAAGAGGGGTAACCTGTTGCATACACAAATCACTTCATGAATATGCATATATTTATTTAAAACAAGAAGTTCGTCTGGTACTTGTTGAGGAATTCCTGTTAATCCCAGGCGCCTTGAAGTCTAAATCGAGTTTGGAGAAGTTCGGTTTTTTGTTGATAAGGAAAGCCATAAATTCCTCTCCTCTGGAAGATTTAGGGGTTTTTGTAATTGTTATCTCTGTGTGAAGAATTTCTTGATTATCTTCTTCTTCTCTTGAGCAAAAAGAATACCACACACACATATTTTCTATTTTAACTACTGAAGCTTAATTTCAATTACAAAACTACATTTACTATATTATTAAAATGTTACTACAGCATAACTTTCCAACCTAGCATAATACATATCGTAAATATCTGCGTAGAGCCATCCATTCTGCATTTTTCACTCCTGGCAAATGCCCTGCGGTAATTAGTCTAGTCAGTCGTGCCGGTGAGGCAGGGAGGCTCCGAGCGGGCTCGGAGCGCGCCCGCCCGCGGGCGGTACTGCAGAGCTCGCAGCGCTGCCGGCCGGGCTCGTTCGGGTGCTCCCGCCCCATCTCGTGAGCCCCAGGGGAAGTGCAGCAGCGCTGGGCAGCTCCTCACCCTGCGCTCAAAACACGGGCAAACACCACCGGAGTTACAGATAACACGCAGTACAGCAGCCAGGCGGATTTACTGCAAAAAGTTTTATCTCCACAGCATTAAAAACTGCATTTTAGCTGTTAAGGCATCATGATTTAGTTTGTTCAACATGCAAAGCATCTGCCTTACCCAGTTAGTAGCTGGGTCATTGATTAATCTGATAATTCTCTTATGACCACCACCAAGGCACGCATTCTCTTTCTGAATCTGGGATAAAAATTACTACTTTTGAAGTGAAGGAGGACACCAGACACACAAAAACTTCATAATTCCAACTCTATAAACTTTAAAAATGTTGTTAAGAACTGACAAGTTTCATTATTTAAAAAAAATTCTTAAATGAATATCATTATATATAGTTATATAATTACAAACATTATATTGAGTATTATAGCCAATACTTTTATTTATTAGAATCAAGACCTATCCCAAAAATCTTGTGAAAATTAAGAGACATGGAAAATGAATGCTGTGTTTGAAGTTCAATATTAAACATAGCATTTCTCTTCCTGAGCTTGTATGAGTCCTGATGAGTGTGATACTGCAGACAGACTAAGGAGCTGAAGGACCACTTCTCCTCTGAAAAGCTCTGATGCTCCCTGCAGACCCTGTGCATCCCCAAACGTTACAAAAATCAATCAGGAGTACAACTAGAAAAGGATATTTGGACCCTAGTGAGGTGGTGTTGTGTCTGCAGTGAGAAGATCACAGGAGATGGCCTTCACCTGAGACAGGAGGTTCAGATTAGATAGTAGAAAATGTGTTCATGGTTCAGGTGGCCGGGCTTTGGAGGGGCTGCTCAGTGCAGTGGTGGAGTCACCATCCCTGGAGGCGTGACAAAGGTGTCTGGGTGTGGCGCTGGGTGCTTTAGGGGTCAAAGACTCAGTGCTGGGTGACATTAAAGGGCTCTTTCACCCTTGATGATTCCACGAGTCTGTGCGACGGCCCACGGGGAGGCCGAAACCCCTGAGCCCTGTAATGGTGCTAATGCCGCACCCAACGCCCGAGGGGCGCGGGCCGGGCCGCGGGCAGACACGGGCAGGGCCGGGCCGGGCCGCGGGGTCCTATGCCGGGCAGGGCAGGGCAGGGCTGGGCCGGACCGCGGGGTCCTATGCCGGGCAGGGCTGGGCCGGGCCGGGCCGGGCCGGGCCGCGGGGTCCTATGCCGGGCAGGGCAGGGCAGGGCTGGGCCGGGCCGCGGGGTCCTATGCCCGGCAGGGCAGGGCTGGGCCGGGCCGGGCCGCGGGGTCCTATGCCCGGCAGGGCAGGGCCGGGCCGGGCCGCGGGGTCCTATGCCCGGCAGGGCAGGGCCGGGCCGGGCCGCGGGGTCCTATGCCGGGCAGGGCAGGGCTGGGCCGGGCCGGACCGCGGGGTCCTATGCCCGGCAGGGCCGGGCCGAAGTGGAGGCGGGGAAAGGCGGGCGCGGCCTGCGGCCGCCGGGGGCGCCATTACGGGACCGCTATGGAACGCGCCCGAAATAAATGGCGGCGGGGGGCGGAGTCCTGTTAAGAGCTGGCCAATGAAGAACTACATTCCCGCTCGGGGGCGGGACCTCGCGGCACCACAGCCAATGGGTGCGGGAGGCGCTGGGTGATGGACGGGCGGGCGGCGGCTGCGGCGGGCGGGGCGCGGCGCCCTTCCCGTGGTGCCGCGGGAGCGGCGGCCGCAGCGGCCGCGACTCCATCCGGGTCCCGCAAGTACCGGGACGGCGGGGCCGGGCGGCGGCCGGGGGGCGCGGGAGCGGCCGCGGGGTCGGAGAGCGCCGGGGGGAGGGTGGAGGCGGCGGGACTGAGCCGAAGGGCCCGTACGGGCGGGTGCGGGGCCTCGGCCCGGCCTCTCCGCCGCCTTTGCTGCGGGCCCGGTTCATTGTCCTTATTCCCCTTATCGATGCCTTTTCCCCTCGTTCTCCCCCGCTCTCCTCCAGGCTCACTGGAAGGTCCGGAAGTGCCGCCCCCGGGAGCCGCCGGCGCCAGGTACGTCACTGCCGGGGCCGGGGGGACCTTAGCCGGGGGAGCCGCCCTGGTACCGGGGCTTGGGGGGGGGGCGTCCTCAGCCCTGCCCGGGCACCGGGAGGGCGGCAGCGGGGACAGAGCTCGGACCGTGGGGCGAAAGGTGGAGAAAACCCCCTAGGAAGTAGGTGGAAGTGCCTGGGCGGCCCAGCCCTGTCAGGGGCACGGAGGCTGCTCGGGGCTGTCGTGTATAGCGAGCACCATTACCTGGCGTGGGGCTGCACCTTCCCAGGCCCGTCGCCCCCGGCAGCTCCCGCCGGTTCCTCACGAGCGGCGTGTCCTGGAAGTGGGTCGGGAGCGCTGGCTCTGGGGCCGCTGCGGGCCTGCCCGGCAGCGTGTGGGGTGACACGGGCACATCGCAGCCGGGGCCGCTCACGGCGGGCGCGGGGCTGGCTGCTCACCTGAGCAGCAGCAGCCCGGTGCAGCAGAGGTGCCCTGGTGTAACACGGACCTGCGGTTTCTGTCCAGAGCTCTGGCTGGCCGCTGAGCGTTGCAGGAGTGGCTTTTGCCTTTGGCATGGGTAGCTCGGCCCCTGGGCCAGCTCAGGAATCAGCACATGTGGTTCCCTTGCAGGGCTGGCGGTGGCACAGAGCGGGGTCCGGCCCTGGCACGCCACAGCCGCTGCTGGTGACTTTATTCTGGCATGGCTCGGTCAGTTTTAGATGAAAGTGTTACCCCATCAAGTAGTGTTTTTATGATTTTACGTTACAACTTTCCATGACAGTGGCAGAACACTGAAAGAGGCTGCCCAGGGAGGGCGTGGAGACCTCTCCAGACTCCTCTCTGGAGACATTCCAAACCTACTTGGATGTATTCCTGTGTCACCTGCTCTGAGTGACCCTGCCTTGGCAGGGGGTTGGACTGCATGATTTCCAGAGGTCCCTTCCGACCATAACAATTCTGTGATTTATTTCAGGAGTGAAAACTCAACCTGATGGTCAAGGTTGGGATAATCCTTGTTTAGTGATGTGCCTGTCCCACCTTGTTGGTGCTGCTCGCTGTCTGTACTACTCTGCACAGGCAGTTTTGTGACTGAAGTGCTTAATTGGCAGGGAAAAATTGCTCCCATTCAAATTGTACACAGAAACAATGCTCAATAGCAGCAGTGGGGCAAATTGAATCCATCACAGAATTTTTGAGAAAATCAATCTGTCCCTTCAAAAGCAGTAACTTAAATAATATTTAAGAAAAAAGGCATCTTCAAGCATCCCCAGCTGCCAGGAGCCTCACCAAACAGTTATTTGCTGCTGTGGCTTCTGTTGTCAAATTTGACCAGTTCGGTTCACGACAGCACTCGTTAAATAGTCTGAACTCCCAAGAAGTTTTTTGCAGTGGTAGTTGAAACTTGCTGCAGTCAACATGCAATGATGGTTTTGAATGTTTTTTTTCCCCTATGATAGTTAACTTCATGAAGAGGGTCCTAGTAAATAACTGTATTGTGATATTTTTAATAGAAAATTGCTGGCTGTGATTTTTTTCACTGATTTGTTCCCAGGTTGTACTCTGTGTATCTTATGTGCAACCTCAAATCACATAGGTCATGCTAGGAAATGATCTTGCATACTAATACTGGAGATTTAGTACTTCCTTAGTCAAAAGAAAGTTTAGATAAAACATGAGTTCACTTGCTTTGTTTTCCTACTGCAATGAGCTGTATCCTTACTTCAGTCTCCTTTTGATAAATGTCTTCTGTATTTTCCTCTGTTTTTAGTGGTGGAAAGCATCGGTTCATTTGTAAATAGTGAAAGGCTCCCAGGACTTAGACAGGGTAATAGATGTCTGTTTATATTGCCAGTTAATAACATAACATAGCAATCTTGAAATATTTTTGTGCACTAACTTTCCTGCTGAATTTGTGTCATTGTTATCATATGTGAACTTTTTGCAGAAAAAAACCTACTTGCTCCTAGCATGTTCTAGTGAATAAATACACAGTTGTGTATTTCATATATATATGTATATATATATATACACACACACACACATTATGTTTGAAGCAGGGCCAGATAACCAAACTGATGCCTTCCTTTGAGAAGGGCACTGAGGCCCTTGTAATGTTTGAGGCTGAAGTGTACATTTATTTATTTATAAAGATCTCCCTGTGTTCTGAGAGAGGAGTACTCAAAGAGGAGTCAAAAATGTGACCATTTTGGTGTCGTCATTCTCAGGCCTTCCTGAGTTTCCAGCAGTGCTGTGGCACATGCAGCACTTGGATGCAGAGACTTTAGTATTATTGCTGTAAAATCACGTGTGTGTAGGGAGAGATGCCAGGATTTGTGTTCTGTGTTCATAGCAGAAATCATTAATTGTGCTCACAGACTTTACTTTTCCACAGGAGATGGGCTTCACTCTGTGCTTGAGTGGGCAGTGGTGACTTCCTGTTTCTCTCAGACCATGGTTTCTGGATATTTATATTCCATCTATAACTACATGGTTAGAAAAATAAATTGAAACCAAGCACACTAATTGAAAATGTAGCACAACAGTAATGTCTTGTGATAATTACTTAAAGCCAGAGTGTTCTGTGTTAATTAAATGCAAGTGGGGTAGAGATTTTTGAAAAAAACCCCTGTATTTCCAATTGAGGCAGTAGATAAAGGCATTATTGGTAGCAGTCATTGCTATTAATCTTAATGTTGTGTAAAAAATTCTAAAAAATACCATTGTGGACACGTATTCCTGTCTGGGTGTGTGGACTGTGGTGCTGCCCAAGAGCACATCTCTGCATTTGTATGTGCTGGAACTACTTCTCCTTTTCTCCTCAGTACAATTTCCCAGTTCAGAGCAGCTTTCTGGTATGATTTACTCTTGCTCCAGTGTATTGCTGCTCAGTGGGCTGGCAGGTGCAAAAGGAAGTATTAAATGTTTCAGTTTTGGGTCTGAGTAGGTGAAGAAGAGCTGCCTGGGCTTGAGCTAGGAGATGTTACCTTCAGATTAGCACATTATTAAGACAAAGGAAGGTACAATCCAAAACTGAATATGCAAGAGGAAACATTTGTCATGGTGCAACTTTTGTGTCAATCACCATCTGATTTTCCTGAGTTTGTTTTGGGAAGAGGGGCTGAGATGTGCCTGTTGCATGTGACGACAGGCAGTGCAGGGGTGGGTGAGTGAAGTGAGGGGAAGTGGTATCAGGAATCATTCAGTTTATATTAATTACATCAATTATATTTATTAATTATTATGTATTGTATTATATTAATTTTGCTGTTCCCTTTCTTCCTGTTGTGCACTCCAGTCACACAGAAACCCCATGGAACGATCACATCTGAGGCAGGAGCCTGCATCAGTCACTTGGGATGCTCGGCACAGCTGGAGAAGGTGGTACACGGTCACTCAGCAAGCTCCTGGGATTCAGGAAGTGTGGCTTCAGTGCAGGGAGTGCTGCTGGAATGCAGGGGTAGAGCTGAGGAATTGGTGTTGGAGTTGTTGTGTAAACCCGGGAGCTCCATCGTGTGGTGGGACCTGTGCAGCCAGAGCTGCAGCCTTGGCTCCTGGGGCTGCTGAGATTGTCCAGCTCCACAATTGGAGTCAGCTTGTCCCCTTGCACTGCTCTGGGGATTTTAAACACGTGCTGGAAGGAAAAGCAGACCATGGGAACCTGGCTTTTTTAACAGGGAAAGCAGATGACTCGGGGATTGTGTTAAAGCTTGTCTCTCACAAAGTGTTGTGCTGAAAGAGTGAACGTGCAGGTGCATGACCCTGAACTCCTGTGCTGCACTGGCTGTGACATCAGCAGCGTGGTGACATCAGCAGCAGGGAGCTTCTGCAGTTCTGGATTCACTGGGGATGAGAACACACCAGCTCAGTAGAGGCTGTGCCAGCAGGATAATTTGTCAGGCTTCCCTGCTGCTGTGAGTGCCAGAACCCCCTGATGCATGCTGTGAGAGAAGCAGCCCACAGCAGGTCTCCAAGGGGACCTGGCAGATCTCACCTGTCCAGAAACATAGCAACCTAGGTGATGCAGCTTGGAAAGACTGTTAGAAATAATCCACAAGTTAAAAATGCCCCAAAATGCAGGATTAATGTAAAGCAGAACACTAAAAATAAAAGTTGGTTGATACATGTCAGGTTGGTTAGGTTTGCAGCTAAGCTTTGTCTAAAGGTGGAGAAATGAAACAGATCTGTTTCTAGGTTTATTGTAATCCTTATGTCTTTCAGGCTTAATTTTAGAAAGAAATGGAGAAGCATTGCCTTACAATTTGTAAAATTTAAACAGGTGTGTAACACCCGTCCAGGTTTTCAGTGTGCTTCAAACATTTTCAGTACATCACGGAGCTGTCAGCCTCAGACACTGAACGTGGGACTTTATTAGCTTCCTGGGGTCACTGTCCACCTGAAGCTGCTATGCAGCTCAGCTTCAGGCCAGGCTGCCTCTCCTGCCGAAGAATGGGAATTTACAGGGATTCTGCTCAGCTGCTGAAGGCTGGGATGCAGGAGCACAGAGCGGAAAGCAATGTCATCTTCTCTGCTGAATGTCAGCTCTGCCAGAACTGATATAAAAGGATGTGATGGGAGCTAGTGCTCTGTAAAGGTTTGACTCTGGCCCAGAGCTGCTGTTCTGCTTTATTCCTGCTTTGGGCATCAGGACCAAGTACTTGTGTCCAAGCTGAAGTTTATTTTCAGGTAAATGTAAGTTAGCAGAAGCACATAATGGGATTTATACCAGTTACAAGTGAGATTTTAAGGTTGATTCACCCAAATTTGTCATCACTATTTGTATAAAGGATTCTGTAGTAAGGCACTGAGGGGGCTGGAAAGTAATTTGATTTTGTGTCTGTCCAAGGAATAACGTCATCCCTTTGTGTGAGTGCACAGGATCACGCGCTATGTGCTTGGCAAGGACACCAGCGGGCATGAGGGTGCTCTTGTTCTGTGCAGGCTTTGTTTGGAGAGTGGGCTGAAAACAGCAGGCTGCAACTGGGATCAAGTACTAGTAAAATGTATTTAATGTTTTAAAAACTGCTTTTCTCTAAACATTTTCAGCTATTGTATAAACTACCTGGACAAACAATCATTTTCCTTTCCAGCCCTGTTCTCGAGCTGTCCTTGCTACAAAGGGAATTCTGAGTCACGCATCTGTCTGGCAAGTGTTTTTATTTCAGTATTCAAAGATGATGTTGAGCTGTGTTAATGTGGCAATTGGCTTTAAAGTTACATCAGGGGCAGTTAGAGAAACTCAGACTTCTTTCTGATGGGAAAACATGTGTTTTCAGTGGCCTTTTGGTAAGGCAGTTTAACAACTAAATGTCAGGATAGAGCCCATAATCTTACTGAGTTTTGTTTCTAAGAAAAGAATTCCTGTGCACAAGGCGTAATATAATTTGAGACTAGCAGAAAAAGCTCCAAGCAGTACTTTGGACAGTGCATGATTTTTTATTTTTTTTTTAGCTATTGGTGCAATACAGAATAGGTGAAAAGGTCACTCTAAGTAATAATATCTTTTTAATCAGGTTTACAAATATTAGGGCAAATTTTTTAATCAGGTTTACAAATGTTAGGGCCTCATCCTGACCCATGTAAGTCAGTCACATAGCTGTGGTCCTAGATTGCATTATTTTAAGTTCTAAACAGGAAGAAATGTATGTCTGCCTACAGTGTTGCTGATAGACTTTTCTTCTGATTTCAGGTGAGAAGTGACACCCGTGGAACACAACTGGTAATTCAGCAGAAGTTTAACGACTGTAGTTGCTATGACTGCTACAGCTTGCTTACTTAAGACCCAGGAAACTGGTAAAAGTTTGAAATTAGGAAACCTTATTTTTAAAATAACTTCCTTCTGTGACTAGGGGGAGCAAGGGGAAGGCTTTTTCTATGGTGAGTGTTAAAAATGCTGTCTGCAGCTAGCCTGACTTGTCTTGACTGAAGCAGCAATCCTGCCCCAGCTCTGAAGATGCCTGCACTGTGGGATGAGGTAGTAGGTTGTATAGTTTTAGGGTCATACCCACCACTGGGAGATAACTATACAATCTACTGTCTTTCCTAAAGCAGCAGATAATCAACAATGAAAGCTTCTCGCTTTTAAGCTCAATGTCAGATTTTGCTGAACTTCTGTACTTGTAGTGCTTATGACAGGAAAAAATAATTGTGTAATAGCTGTGGGAATTGTGTTTAGATTTTTCTAGTTCTTGGAAAAGCTAGGTTTCATTCTGCATTAATTTTTCTGACCGAATGAGTAAAAAATTAAGAATAGATTATTCCTGTATGTGTATGGTGGGGTAATCAAATACAAATTCCTGGTGTTCCAGTTGTTGGGATGTTGGCTCAAACATCCTTCAGAATGAAACTGAGGTTGGCTGCTGAGCTCTTGCTTCTCTGTCAGAGTGAGGTAGTAGATTGTATAGTTGTAGGGTAGTTATTTTACCCTGTTCAGGAGATAACTATACAATCTATTGCCTTCCCTGAGGAGTAAAACAAACTGCGCTCCCTTGCAGCCAGTCCTGGGCTAAAAACACTCATTGAGTGAAACCAAGATGAATTGAGGCTTGGAAAGCAGAAGTGCCAGAATGTACAGGACTGACAGTGTGAATGGTGCAACCCCCACAGGATATCCTTGACTTAACATAACTTTTCTCCCAAGGTGAGTGGCACAGTGCTGGCTGGGAATGGAAAATGCCCATGCATTAGGTCGAGGGTAGAACACTCCACAGAGGGAAGTTATTCCAGGCCAGTTAGGAGAAGGTAAAATACAGGGAGCTCAAGCTTGTGCATTGTGATTTCAACTCTTCTGGCACCCCAGTTTCCATAATGCATTAAAATTCCGTGCCTCCCAACTGCTTGGTAGAAGTTGGAGGGAAAACCTTAAATTATCCTTTATTAATAAGACTACATGTTTTTCTGCAGCTTCTCCAGATCCAATGCAAAATTTAAGTGTTGGCCAATTTTGGCCAAAACTGACCTCTCAACTTTCTGGGGGGTGTGAAGCTATGGAGTCTGAGCATCCAAGAGCCAGAACTTTTCTCTGAGGTGGTATTGTTTCTGTCAAAATACTTCTAAAGTTTATTGCATTCTCTTTTGTCCTGCTGTGCTTGGTGTACCCAGTCTGTAACTGGTTCTGTGCTAGCATGCCCAGCAAGCAGCTTGCTGCAGTAACAAAAAACCCCACGGAAATAAATGCTTTTTGGGACGGGAAGTTCAGCTTAGGCAGAGTGAAAATGGAGCCATTGGTGAGTGTTACAGGCAGTGAGCCACTGTTTGTCGGTGCTGACAGTGTCGCCTCGGAGTGTGTGCCCAGCCAGGGCTGAAGAGAGAGCAGCTGGGGAGCTAAAGTCCTGCAGAGAGTGAAGAACTGCACAGAGGAAGCGTGGGGCTCCTAGGAAGAGGTAGTAGGTTGCATAGTTTTAGGGCAGGGATTTTGCTCACAAGGAGGTAACTATACAACCTGCTGCCTTTCTTAGGGCTTTATTATAACACCAGGACCTTTTGGGCTCCAGCCTGCAAACCTCTGCAGCTTTGGGACATGGAGAGAAAGGACAAGGTATTTCTAAGTGTGCTGAGGCTTAACGAAAACTGTCTTGGCAGATTTGGTCCCCAGTGGAAGTGTAGGAATGCTGGCTGGAAGGCAGCATGGTGACATTGGGGCTGCACGTGCCACTTTGGGGACACTGGGCTGTGGTAAGAGGCTGTCCTGGGAAGGCACTCCTTCCAGAGGAAGCTGGAGGCCCCGGAGGTTAGGGTGGAGGTGGTGTAAGCTTGTGAACATCAGGGTACTGGTACTGTGTGCTCACAGGGAGTTGAAATACACCTTCCTTTGGCTGGGTGCATATCAAGTGGAAAAACTCCAGTTTTCCTTCCCCAAAAGTATCAGATTCCAGCCCTCCTGAAAGCTGGTGCTTTCTCACCAGGCGTGGGCACTCTGAGTGAAACAAGCTCTCGGTGCATTATTTACAGTGCTGCAGGAGGGAAGTTTCCAGTTAAAAATGGTGGTGTGGTTTCTCATGGAATTGTTAAAAATCAGTCCATGTTTTTTGATGTAATTGCAGTGCACCACAGCAGTAGTTCTGGTAGGGCTCTGGCTGGGCACTGTTCTGTGGGATACTGTGATGTCAATTCTGAGCACCTTGCAGTATTAATGTGTTGTGCTCACACCAGCCACTATTTAAATTGCAAATCAGACACAGAACTAGCTTATAAACATGTTAAGTATTGCTTCTATCGAACATTTTTTGTGAATTTAATTGTACTTTTTTGATTTAGTTAATAAAATACAGCATTTTGTGCAACTGATAGTGAATTGCCTTTACTCTCTCCTAAATGAAGATATGAATTTTAAAGGAAAAAACAGTGCCCACATTGAAATAAACTCAGGGCCGTGTTTGGTCTTTCCTATAAATTCCAACACTCTGATTATAATGTTAATTATTCTAGTATTAACTTTTGTTTTAAGATCTTTGGCACAAGACTTCACTGCTTGGGTGGGGGAACATCTATTTACTCCTGAATGTGCAGGAGCTCTGCTTATTCCAGACCTGGTTTCTGACCACGAGTTTAAATTGCTGCATAAAAATCTTGACTAGTCTTAACATAATTGCAGCTGGTAAGTTATCTACAGGTAAGGCTCAGGCAGAGAAACGCCAGTGAGTTTGATTTTGGCAGTACCAAATGCCTTAAAAGCTTTAATACACCTAACATTTTATGGATACGAGTGGTATGCTTACAAAAGGTTTAAATCATCTGCTATCTACTGCAGCTGCTGGTTCAGCAGTCTTGTCTCACCAGATAATTTCTCACCTTGATCTGTCTGTGGATTCCACCCAGTGGATGGGAGCTGCGCACTGGGGCTCAGCGTTGGTTTGCCTTTTCCATGGGAGTATTCTGAGGGGTGCAAGGCTGAGGTGACAGCATGCCAAGAACCCTTGTAATACAGGCAGTGGTGAAAGAATGCACAGCAAGCAGTGCAGGAAGGGTTGCAGCAGCAGTGGGGACTTGTTTACCACCCATAGTGCAGTGATTGTGTCATGGTGGTCTTGGAAACATTCCAGTATTGCTCCAAAAATAGAATACGCAGCCCCAGACCAGATCCACATCCCAGGAGAGCAATTTGTGTGCTGTGCGTTTCCACGCAGAAAGGTGTGCTCTGAATTCCCCCTGCAGTGTGAAACCTGAGACCTGTTAGGCTTTTTCTGGGAGAGAAATCACTGCTAATGAAATCCCTGTGCTTGCTTGCAGAGGGGCTCTGGGTCCTCGTGCCGGGGTCATGGTAGGGGAACTTGGCGCATTAAAAATTCTCTCCTTTTGTTGAGAACTTGGGGTGTGGCAGGCAAGAGTTTCCCTCTGCTGTGTCCAGCTCGGGGATCTCCAATACAGGAGGGATGTAGAACTGCTGGAGAGAGTCCAGAGGAGTCCCTGGACCAGTTCCCAGGGCTGGAGCCAGGCTGGAAGACATGGGAATGCTCACCTGGAGGAGAGAAGGATCCAGGGAGAGCTCAGAGCCCCTTCCAGGGCCTAAAGTGGCTCCAGGAGAGCTGGAGAGAGACTGGGGACAAGGGCTGGAGGGACAGGACACAGGGAACGGCTCCCACTGCCAGAGGGCAGGGATGGATGGGACAGTGGATACTGGCAGTGCTGGGTTAATGGTTGGATTCTATCAAAAGGCCTTTTCCAACCTGAAAGATTCTGTGACGTCTTTATGCCAAAAAGCCCTTCTTGCTCTGTCCCCTGGTAAGCAGCAAGCTGGATTCTCATACGTGCCGACAGGTTTTTGCTTTACAAGACGAATTATAAAATACCTGAAATATATGCAAGGGGAAAACAAAAAGCATTGAAAGAGAGGAACACAAGTCTCAGATACACTGATCAAGAGACAAGTTCAGCTAAGATTATTGCTTCCACCTGAGCCTCCCAAAAGAACAGATATCCCTCAATTCTGGAGCCATCAGAGAATGGGGTAGTCTTCAGCCCCCAAGCTGAAGCTGTGAATTTAATGTCATAGTTCTGTAAAGATGAGTCCTGGCAGGAGCTACTGGAGGCATCACATGTCAGTGTGCGTGTTGTTGCAACACGAGAAATCAGGTTTGTTCTTATTTGTTCTATTGGTTGTAATGGAATTGGATTTTCAGGCTGGTTTGTTTCAGACACTTGAAACCACTCCAGTGAAGAGGCTTTGGAAAATCAGACACTGTTCTCTTCCAGCCTGTTGTATGAAAGCAATCTTCAAAATAAAACTATTACAAGTCACATAATGCTACTAAGGACTGTATTTTTGGCGACTGAAAAGGTGCTTTCTGAAATAGGAGAATGTTTCTGAAAAAATACTCCTTTGACATTAAAACTCTATATACAGATGATGTTGAGCTGGTTAGTGAAACCCAGCACAACATAAAAGCAGGGAAGGGATCAAGTCATGGAAGTCCCAGTTCTGTGAGGGAGTTTGCTGCTCCCTGTGTACCTTACCTTATGTATTACACAGCCTTTAGTACACTCCCAACAACTCTGTGTAAATGAAGGGAAAGGAGCAACGAGTGGTCAGTGAATCCCAGTGTCCCAAAATGCTGCCACGCATTAACCCTGCATCTCAGCTGCAAGTGGCTTCTGCAGTAGCTCCCTGAAATGAGGAGGGATAAGGAAGAAAAGGAGAGGTATAATTTGAATTTCCCAGCTCCTACAACAGTAAATGTGTCCCAACTCACACTGTGCCTGCTGAAGCTATTGTCCTGGTACAAAACACTGAAGGGCTTATGCTGAAAGAGCAGCAAGAGCCTTGCCTCGATGTCTGTTTTACAGAGAGCAAGGCTGAAGCTGTTCTCAGAGCCTGATGTAATTCCTGATGGGTTCTTCATCAGCTGCCCAGCACTGCCCCAGTTGCCTCCGTGCTGCAAGGAAAGGGATGCACAGACAGCACTGCAGCTCTTCCTCAGTTTAGAGCAGACCTCATCAGACCAGTGGGAAAACCTACGGGTAAGTGAAATAGGTGGAACAATAGGCCTGAGAGTAACTACGGAGTGTGAAATAAGCAGAGTACATGAGTATCTGAGGGGTGCAAAGGCAGGAAATAGGATTCTTGTTAAAGGCTGGTAAAAGTTCCAGCTGACTGTCTCACAGAGGTGCAATGAAATATGTGAAACTCCTGGGCAGAGAGCTGAAGTGGGTGCAGTGCCAAGGAGCAGCCCTGGTGAGCTGTCCTTTGACAGGAACAGGCGTGTTTAAACCTGGCTTCAGCTGAGTCAAGGGAAATCCTTCCCTTAATCTCAGGGCAGGATTTCATTTTGAACTCAGAATAATTCATGGAATTTTGAATATCCCAAGCTGGAAAGGACCCCTGTGTTAATTTATTGAGTCCTACTCCTGGGTTTGCACAGGAGACCCCAAGAATCCCACCCTATGCCTGAGGGTGCTGTCCAAACACTTGATTGAAATAAAGTGTACAATTAACTCACTACATTAATTAACATATTAAGAGAAGACTTAGCTAAGACACTAATTATTAAGTATTCTTAATTATATTAACATACTATAAATTAAAATACTTTAAAATAAAATTATTAGAATAATTATTAGCTTTTAATAGATTATTACTTTTTTTTTTTTTTAATCTACTCTAGGAAAAAATCATTGTTGACTGAGTGGGCAGCAGGAAGGTGTGGATGTGGGAAATGCATTGGGCACTTTCCCAAGGGGCCGTGTGCCAGCCTGGACCACTCAGGGCAGAGGCTGCTGCCCCTTGCTGGGGCACTGGTGGATTTCAGAATGTTAGCTTGGAGGAGCTTGGCCATGTCTGCTTAGCCCAGCCATGAAGAGAAAGATGCTATTAGCACACTGAGGGATACAGGAGTTAATTATTACCATATCACAGAACCCCAGAAATGTTTGGGTTGGAAAGGACCTTAAAGCTCATCTTGTTCCACCCCTGCCATAAACCAGGCTGTTTGTTTATTCTTTGTGAAGTGAATTAGACCATATGAAATTCTCCAAAGCATTTAAAGTATATTTCTGAGGTGTGCGATAGAAGTTTCTACTCCTAATAAAATACCTGTTTTCTGTTTCACATTTAAACCCTGGCAAAACCTGTGTTCCCACTGGATTGCCATGACTCAGTGAACGCCATTGTGTTGCAGAAATTCTGAAATGGGGCCAAGAAATTCCAAAATTACCTTCTTAAAGAAAAAATACCCACTAAACTGCTTGTCCTTCAAATCCCATTCAGTGACCACAGTGTTGTATTTCAAGCAGGGCCAACACAGGAGCTTTCCTTTGAACTGCTCTTAAAATGTGGGAGCTAAAAATCACAGAATATCCTGAGTTGGAAGGGACCCACAAGGATCATTGAGTTCAGCTTCTGGCCCTGCACAGGACACCCCAACAATCCCAGCCTGCCCAGCTCCCCTCTGTCCCCTTTCCTTTGGTTTTAGGAGCAGCACTGTGCTCCTGTGAAACTCGGAGCCCGTGTCTGGATGCAGATGCAGCACAGCTGTACACAAAGCCTTCTGCCTTCTCTGCCCATTCATGCCACTGTTGGCTCACAGAGGGATATCCCAGGGATTTGCAGACTGCACTGAGCTGCGGCTCTGACAGCAGCCAAATCTGAGCTGCTCTGGAGCTCTGTTTATTGCTTTTAGGGTGACTGGTGGGGAGTGCAAGTGCTCAGGAATTCATCTCCAGAAATCAAGGTCAGAAGTGCTGATCAGTGAATTCAATGCTGAAGAGGGTGTTTCACTCAGTGGAGAGCAGCCCTGAGCTGATCACTGTGCCATCCCTCTCCAATCCAAACACAGCTCTCTCCCTCAAAATTGGCAACAGAAAATAGTCCAATGTTGCTTTTAGATTTAGAACAAATTCTGTGACTGGATGACAACAAAACATCTCCTGTGCACCTCTGCCCTGGAGCCAGGCTGGGAGAGCTGGGGGTGCTCACCTGAAGAAGAGAAGGCTCCAGGGAGAACACAGAGCCCTTCCAGGGCCTAAAGCACCTCCAGGAAAGCTGGAGAGGGACTGGGGACAATGGATGGAGGGACAGGACACAGGGAATGGCTTCCCACTGCCAGAGGGCAGGGACAGATGGGATATTGGGAGGGAATTGTTCCCTGTGAGGGTGGGGAGGCCCTGGCATGGGTTTGGATGCTCATTTTCCAGCACCAAACACGTTCATTGTCAGACAGATAAGCCATGACAAGTGTTTTTCCTACAATAAAATAGAACAATACAACATGAAATAGAGCTGAAAAGTCTGGGTGCCCACAAGCTCTGCTTAGCAGGGTTTGAAGCTGTGGCGCTCTCCTGGGAGAACAGCCCGGCTGCCCTTTGGCCACGGCAGCTCTGAGCTCTGTTAATGACTGCCCGTGGGAGGGTTTCTGTGTCACTGCTGCCTTACAGGTGATCAACAGCTCCAATTTTACTGCAGCTTCCACTGACACATTTGCACTATTAAGGTAACAGGTTGCTGTGCAGATAATGCCCCAAAATATTTTCTCGAGTTGGTTCACGGTCAGGGAAGATGACAAAGACACTTTAAAAGTGAAGTAATTTCTTGCCCACCATTGATGACCTAATGAGACACAGTCATGAGATAAGGGTTTGCGTCACCATCTTTTATGTAAATTCTTTTTTAGGGCTGGTAAGGGAGTGTTACAGTTGGCCACTTCATAAAGGAAAACAAACAGATGGAGGTCTATTTTTAGTCTTCTGAGAATATAACTCACAAATGCCATTTTTCCAGAGGTGATTTGTTGAGTTTCCACATTTCTGCTTATGGTGAGCAAAGCTTTTAACATGGATTTGCACATTAAATTCATGTGACAGCTCCATACAAAGCTTTGGAAGTGTTGGCTTGATACCTAACAGAAAATACACAGGTGGCTTATTCTAACACACATCTTAGGGAGCTTCATCAAAACTCAATCAATTCCAGCCTAGGATTTTGAAAATGGTTACCTACAAACGAGGCAAGTAACCAAACCAAACTCTGTATTTTCTGCTGCCTAAACCATGGTGACTATAACCCTCCCTCATATTTTTAGATTATTTACTGGCCACGTTTAGTGGATGTGTTATTGCTTGGGTAGTTTGGGTATTTTTCTTGCACAATAATAAAATCCCAAGCAAATCTTTATAAGGTGTACCTGTACAACATTGGTGTTTTAGCACTGTTTACTCAAATAAAAGTGATTTTTATACTTTAGGCAGTAAGTGGAAGGAGCTTTCCCTGCCCAGGTAGCTGCTCTCAGAAGTGTTGCTTCAGAACTCTTGTGCCAGGAAAAGAAAATTTTAAAAAATTGTATTTTAAACATGGTGAAGCCAATTCAAAGCATTTAACACTCAAGGGAGCAGCAGCGGATTGAATCTGTTGTGCCACTACAGCCCCAGTTCTCTGAGCTGTTGATGTTACACATCCAAAGAAACTGTAAATGTAAGTGTAGGCTGCTGGGAGAGTTTTCAAAACAAATCAGTGTGGTCACGGTTTATGGTAACTTCTTCGAAGTAAAAGCCACTAGAATATTCCATTTTGTGGTTTTTCTTGTGAAACAGGTCATAACTATGTCCCATGCAGGAAGAGATTGTGAGATTACCATCATATATAAAATCAGTTTGGTGCTAAGAACAGTTACATCAGTCAGGAACATCCCCAGGAGCTGCTCCTGGCCCATGGAGAGCCCTCTGGGCAGCAGGGCAGGCTGGGGCTGTCCTTGCCTCCCACTGTTTGCTGGCAGGCAGTGGCTGCAGGAGAGCTGCTCAGACTCTGATCCCAGCCTGCTCTGGCTGGTACTTGTGCAGGTTTCCCTCGGTGTGTGTCAGCTCTGGGTGTGCTCAATACCGAAAGTGACCTCCAGTGTTTGGGATGGGCGTCATGCTCCACCTGTGTGTGACAGGGTCACAGCAGGAGCTGTGCCTGTACCACCCCGGGGACCTTCAAACACTGCCAGTTCACCAGGTGAAGGTGGTCAATCTGATCCCATCGAACATGGGGTTTTCCTGGCTCCTTGTGTCAGTGCTCCCTCTTTCCGGCTGTGTCACACCACCAAACAAGCTGTGAGCTGTGAGCTCACTCCTCTAGTGCAAACACCAAGCAAAAGCAGGGGAAAAATCTCCCAAACAAACCCAAACCAAGCTTCTGACCCACCTTTTGGTGTCATCTCTGGGTTTCATCCTGTTTCTGTATGCTGAGGTGGAAGCCAAGCCAAGTGCCTGCTCCAAGCAGAGGTGGGGAGTGCAGGATGTGCGGACAGACCCGGACAAGCAGGCTGGCAGGAAGAGCAGGGCCCAGCTCTCCCAGGAGTTAATCCTGCCCGCCGGGCATATTCCCTTCCCCGCGGCCTCTGGGCCATGAAGAGATCATGCTAAAGCCTGCCCAGGTTATGTTTTTCACGTTCAGTAAAATTTGGGTGCCAAAACCGTTCAAGATTCTCCCTCCCCTGTCCTCCATGAGTTATGCTTCCTTGAAAAACCACAACCCTCTCTAAGTACCTTAGAAATGCACCATAAGCATTAAGCCAACACTCGATGATAATAAATGCCAGGATGTGCTGGTGATAATGTTTTCCACTGAAGACAGGAGCAGTGAAATTTTCCAGCACAACAACAGAGGCACTGTCCCCCCACCCCACACGAGTGACCTTTACCTGACCACCCTGTGCCCATCCAACCCCAAACCCTCCCCGTGTGGTGATGTCCCCACAGGTGACACTGGGGCAGTGCCGGGGGTGGCCGGCCCGCCGCTGGCTGACCTTTAAATCCATCTTGTCTTGTTGGCATGCCCAAGAGGAAATCACATGTGTGGCACGAGCCTGACCCAGAAATATTGCAGGGAGTAGGATACTTTGTGCGAATAAGGAAGGGCAGGGTCTGCAAGATGAATCACCAAAACAATAATTATCCTGAGGAAAAACCTTGGAGGGTGGATTAGCCATGATAACTGCCCTTTCAAGGTAACAACAATGCGAGCCGTCAGCTCTTCTCGGTGGTGAGGGAACGCTATAGCACAAAGCTTAAAAATAAAAATGATGAAAGTTCATGAGAAGAGATTGCCCAAGGAGGCATCCTTCACTTCCCAACTGCTCTGACTTCAGCCTGTGATTGTTATACAATCTGCCACAAGAATTGCTCCAAAAATTATTTTTAGCACACTAGCAGTTTTCAGTGAAAATAAATAAAGGGCCAGACAGTGGCTATAAAGACAGGAAATAAACTTTAGAAACTCTTTAACTTTTGGCTAAGCAGGGCAACTGAATTACACAGTTCCTGAGCATGCACGATTGTCTCAGATAAGATGAGCTCTGATAGTTTTCTTTTTTCTTTCTCATCAGCCCAGTTACAGCATCATGGTCAGTGCTTTGTGACTGGAGCCAACACCAGGGCCGGGAATCTCAAGGTGCTGCAGTCTTTGCCTGCACCTCTGGTGTGTATTTCCCACGCTGTGCCATGTGCAGGCACAGAGCTCACAGCCAGCATCTCCTGTGGGCAGCACTGTGCCCGCTCCAGCCCCTGCAGGGGGAAAATGTGCCACAGCACATTCCCAGAGCAGTGTCCTCTCCTGCCCAGCCCACCCTGCATGGCTCAGGCACAGGAGCAGGAGTGCCTCCTGAAGAGGCAGGAGAGCTCTGCTTGCCTGGCTCTTACACTGCTCCCAGGAGCTTCAGGTGTCCCAAAGATGGGCAGAGCCACGCTGGCAGCGAGGGGACGGGGCCTGGGCCCCCAGCAGAGCTGGGCAGGGGCAGCAGCACCTCCAGCCCCTGCAGAGCCCACGGTGGGCAGTGCACCTGCCAGGCTGCCCACGGAGCAGAACGAGTGCTGCCCATCACACATCTCTGCCCTGGAGCACAGTGAGTGAAGGCCCAGCTCTGGTCCCCAAGTGAAACAATCTTCTGATTCTTGTGACCGAGACAATCTTGTGCCCAGCCGGGGCTGCCTGGGCTGAACGCTCCAAGCTCCCACGCTGTCAGTCAGGACAGGTGTTGGGAGGTGACAATATTTTGCTGCCTTTCACTTTTACACCCAGTTATCTGCCTCAAGCACGCTTTGAGCAGCAGAGGTGCCACAGCCTTGTCTGTGCTTCTCCCCATCTGCCCACAAGGCTGGAGAAAGTGCTGGCATTCCTCTGGGAATGCTGCCTGGCACGGGCGTTCCTGGAGGAGAGCCGAGTGAAAAAACCCACCTGGGGCCACTCAGGCTGTGCCCTGCACCCGGGCAGGAAAATTCTCTGCACTGACAGCACCTGGGGAAAGCAAGGCAGGAGCTGGCACAGGGAAGGGCAGCGAGGCGTGCTCGCTGCAGAGGCAGAGGCTGCTGCCCTGGGAGCAGCAGGCATCGCCTGCCCCACACGTTCTCACTCGGGCAGAGGCTCCACCTCGCACGCAGCTGGGCAGGGATGTGCTGCCAGCAGCCTTCCAAAGAAAGGCTCCTCCTGCTCCTCTCCCAGACGGCTGAACCCCTGCCAGCAGCCAGGAAAGTGAAACCACAGCACGGCCAGGAAGGAGCTGGAGAAGGCACTTCCCAGGTGCTGCTCCTTCCCGGGTGCTCACAGTGACCACAGCCTCCTTGTGCCCTTTGTGACCTGTACAGGAACTTCAATAACAACAAGAAAATCAATAAAATCATTTCCCTGCTCCAGTGGGACGTGGATACCTTTCCATTTTGAAGCTCCTGAGTTACTAGAAGGAGTAAGTAGATGGTTGCAATTCACCATTACTGAGCCTGTTAACAGCTTTATGTGCCTCTGCCAGTTCCACTTCACCCTGAGCTGTGCTGCCA
This sequence comes from Anomalospiza imberbis, assembly GCF_031753505.1. NCBI lineage: Eukaryota > Metazoa > Chordata > Aves > Passeriformes > Viduidae > Anomalospiza > Anomalospiza imberbis. The sequence continues at coordinate 799,431 of NC_089691.1, forward strand.
ACACTCTGGTTTCTCCCCACCAGCTCCCCTGAACGTCTTGGATGTCTGCTGCCTGGAGTTGGGTCCGTCAGCCCTTGAAAGGTGGCCTGGGGGCAGGATGGGGTCAAACCACTTAAAAATCCTACTGCTCTATTTGCTTGCTTAGCTGTACATGGAGTTCTCGTCTGATTGTAGTAACATGCCTCCCTTCTGTTTTTAATTTAAGGTTTAACAAAATTATTTTCATTTTTTTATGTCTCCAAAACATAAAAAACCCGCCTTCAGCCACAGCCCTTCAGCTTGGACTCAGTCATGCCTCCCTCAGTGACAGAACGGGAGTTAAACACCTTATCAATTTGGACAGATCAGTTTCCTTTATGGTGGAGTTGTTTTCAGCATGCTGTGATGTGTATTACAAAAGCCAAAGATATAAATGATCAACTGGAAGCTTGAATTAATTTTTCCTTGTGTCTAAATTAGGAGAGTGAGTAATTGCAGCAGTAATCGCGGGCAGAGCCTGTTTATCAATGCCAGTGAATAATTGGCTATCAAACAATAGTGCACTTTGCCTTTGAAAATTCACAACACTCCAGCAGGAAGCACACCGCCGGTTTTGTGCTCGCCTGGTGATTGATGAGAGGAGTGGCAGGATTCCAAACGCAGTTTGGGGAAAAGCTTTCTGACGTGTCTCCCCCAAAAGCATCCCTATGCCTCAAGAGTTATCCTTGCTGCAAGGTTAAGTCACGGCAGCCTCAGATTACAGCATCTGAAGTCACAGGGCCAAAATAGCAGCAGCCTAATTCTGTACTCAATCACTGCTGCTCGCAGGCAGCCGAGGGCTGTACCTGGAAGCCATAGGCAGGAGCTGCTCGTGTTTTGTGGTTTGGTACCCGCGCCCGTCTGCCGCGGCTCTGACCTCACCCTCTGTCCCTCCAGCTCCGGCACTCTTATCTTCTTCGGGCCCTCCCATTTTCCGTGCCAAGCCTATCCTCTCCCCACCGTGCTCCTCATCCCTTCCTCTGCCGGCTCTGGGTCGTGTCCCTGTCCTGCCGGGGTCCCACCCCTCTGCCCCTCTCCTCCGCAGCCTCCAGTGGCACCACTCCTCCTTTTCTCGCTCCTCCAGGCCGTCCGTGGACTCCGCCTGTTCATCCAGGCACCCGCGGATCCTCCAGGTCTCTCACCTGTGCTCTCCTCCTCTTCCAGCACCTTCCTTTCTCTGAGCTGTCTGGGTCAGGAGCAGACGTGGGCCAAATGGTTGGGGATCCCTCCTGTTCCTGCTGGTTCTGAGCCCCTGCTCCTGCCCAGCTTCTCCCCATCCCCCTCCGTGCTTGACCCAAGGCTCTTCCTGCTCCCCCCAGATTCCCACACACACTCTTGGTGCTCAGGTTCTGGAGTGACGGCCCAGCCAGTTCCTCACACTGGCATCTCCTCACTCCTTCAGCTGAGCTCAGCTCCTGTTTGACTCAGGCACCCTGAAAAGGTTAATCTGCAATATTCTGCTCTTAGCACTGCTCTTCCTCACCTCTGCTGTGCAAATTGTGATGTGCAGTGTGTTCTGCTCACTGCTCATCCAGATAATTCAATTAGTTTTCCTCTCCTCCTCTGTTTGCAGACCTCTCCTCCCTGTCCTTTTCTCAATTTGAAAATTGCTCATTTGCTTTCAAGCTTCATTTCAGTCCAGTCTATCCTGTTCTCCCAGACTCTGGCCCACTAACTGAATTTCACTGCTTTTTATCCCCCTGGAGCTTTTAACACAGCAGAAAATTCATTCTCTCTACCTCCGTACCATTACCTTTCCAACTATGCAGCTGTAAGATCCAGCTGAATCTGAAGAAATGTATCTGCAACTCCATCGGATGCAATTTCTCACTTGTGGCTCTCTCCTGGCTCCCCTGTTCTCACAGGAAATATGAGCTGACTGGTTTTCCTCAGGTCTCCAGGAGGACACTGCTCTGTTCTCCTTTCCAACAGCATCTCCCTGACATCTCACTGTCTTTCATCCTTCCTTCATCCCGTTTAATTCTAATTATGTTTAGCTGTGCTCATTTAACCTTGAATTCTGCAGTTTCCCCTTCACTAACATACTTCAGCATCTACTTTTTTTAAGATGTAACAGATGTATTGAAAGGCCCTTGATTTCCCTCCTGTCCTACCACACCCTGCTCCATCCCAGAGCTCACTGCTGTTCCAAACCTCTGAAGTGTTCACCCCACAGCCACTGGAAATGTGTGGCTGCATGGCTGAAGACACCAGGCCCGTGGCACTGTGCTGGAAATGTCTGCACAGGCAACCTCCCCAAAACCAGGAGTCAGCCCAGTCAAGTGTTTCCCATGAAGGCATTTTTGACAAATCTGTTAATGCTATTTACATCTTGTAAAACTAAATGTTGAATGCTAGATTATTTTGCCCTTCATCTGAACATTATCTCTGCACAGGTAGATAGGAAAATGTCCCTGGCTTTGCAAGGAGACAGGAGATTATTGATAAGATCCCTGATATCTACAATACAATCCACTTTCATAGCTTCACAGAAATGCCCCAAAGCTCTCCTGTTAGCAAACTGTTTGGACAAACTTGGCTGGAAAACAAAATCCAGTTCAGTACTTTTCCTTTTTTTTTTTTTTTAACCAGCAGTGCTATTTTAAGATGAATTTTATGGTTCCAGTTTAGGCATTGGCCAAAACGGAAGGGAAAAAAATGACAATATTTCATAAAGTTTACGTGCTTTGCTCGTGACTCTCTCTCACGCCATGAAATCACCATGGCCTCGTGCATTTCTATTGACATTTGACATCAGCCTTGTAAAAGTGAATCTCAAATCTTTGAATAGATGTAAAAGGGAAGTTTTGTTTTGGAAACAGACAGGGTTTGAGTTCTCTCATTTTAATAACAGTTATATAGAGATATTAATCTAGTCACAGTCTCAAAATGTCTTCTTCTGATTGTCAGATTTGTAAATATGCTTTAGCCCAAGGTCAGACTTCATCACCACACAAAGTGGACCCGTGTCTTTCTGTGCCCTCCTCCCCATCATTCCACTTTCTCCACCCTTTCTCTCCTTCCTGCCATGGACATGAGTTTGCTTCCCCTCCTCTCCACATGATTTCCTCATGCTATTTGTTACTCCTTCCACACAGGGCTGTAGGACTCCTCCCTGCCATAGCCGGGGAATGGACACCACCCTTGTTGTCCAGGCTGGTCCCCACCCAGCCACACGTGCTGGGCACATCACCCAGCCAGCCTGGCCAGCCAGGAACCGCGCAGGGTGCTGCTCTCAGAGTGCCCAGAGCCCAGCTCTGCAGTGCCCAGCTCTGCAGTGCCCAGTGCTCCTGCAGTGCCCAGAGCCCAGCTCTGCAGTGCCCAGCTCTGCAGTGCCCAGTATTCCTGCAGTGCCCAGTGCCCAGCACTGCAGTGCCCAGCTCTGCAGTGCCCAGTGCTCCTGCAGTGCCCAGAGCCCAGCTCTGCAGTGCCCAGCTCTGCAGTGCCCAGTGCTCCTGCAGTGTCCAGTGCTCCTGCAGTGCCCAGTATTCCTCCAGTGTCCAGTGCCCAGCTCTGCAGTGCCCAGCTCTGCAGTGCCCAGTGCTCCTCCAATGCCCAGTGCCCAGCTCTGCAGTGCCCAGCACTGCAGTGCCCAGTGCTCCTCCAATGCCCAGTGCCCAGCTCTGCAGTGCCCAGCACTGCAGTGCCCAGTGCTCCTGCAGTGCCCAGTGCCCAGCTCTGCAGTGCCCAGTGCTCCTGCAGTGCCCAGAGCCCAGCTCTGCAGTGCCCAGTGCTCCTCCAGCTCTGCAGTGCCCAGCACTGCAGTGCCCAGTGCTCCTGCAGTGCCCAGTATTCCTGCAGTGCCCAGTTCTGCAGTGCCCAGCACTGCAGTGCCCAGTATTCCTGCAGTGCCCAGTGCCCAGCTCTGCAGTGCCCAGTGCTCCTGCAGTGCCCAGTGCCCAGCTCTGCAGTGCCCAGCTCTGCAGTGCCCAGTATTCCTGCAGTGCCCAGTATTCCTGCAGTGCCCAGTGCCCAGCTCTGCAGTGCCCAGTGCTCCTGCAGTGCCCAGTATTCCTGCAGTGCCCAGCTCTGCAGTGCCCAGTGTCCAGCACAGCTCTGCCTCCCCCTCCTCCTCCTCCTCCTCCCCTCCCATGGCCCCCATGCTGGAGCAGCTGCCAGAGCTCAGCTTTTCTCATGGCCAGCCCCTGGTTCCCAGCAGGTTTTGTCACCAAAAGGCTCCTGCAGGACTTCAGGGCCGAGCCCAGCTGGCCACAGGCAGCAAGGATGCCCATGCACATCCAGTCTTGCAGCCCAGCTCCCTTCCCTCCACACGTGCTCTTGCTGCTCCACCTCCCTGTAGCCTTGGGAAGACCCTGATGGCTTTGGAACCTTCTTTTAACAGCATCCACAGCTCTCTGGTTCTTACACCGCCTGGAAGACTGTGTCATGTTTTCTGGATCAGATCCACGGTGTTTAAGACCTTTCTTTGGCAATGAATAGTCTGCTTTGACAGTTCGTCTTTTCACTTTTGTGTCCATTAATAAATGTGTAAAGGAAATGTAATGTCTTAAAAAAAAAAAAAAGAAAACCAAAAGTAGTGTTTGTCTAAGTGCATGTTGTGATAATGAAGGAGTATTATTTTTTTGCAAATACCACATATTCCCCAGTGTGTTTGCAACAAGTAACACATTATGGGGTGGAATCAGGAAAGTCTCCCAAAGCAGCTGTGCAGGAAATGAATAGTTAAAAAAAGTCTGGATGAGCAGCATCCCTGAGAGCAAATAGCTGTGTTTATGCCTGTCAGGGAATAAAGGGTAAACAAAAAGAAAGAAATGAGCCCCTGTAGATCTGGAAGTCACTGAGTGGTGTGCAGTGGGCATCTGGTGACACTTGCACGTTCCTTGAGGGAACAGACAGTGCGGAGCAAAGAAGTTTATTTTTCCAGTTCTTCTACTGATGTTGAGTATTACTGTTGGAGAGAGAATTTTCTTCACATGTATTAATGATTAGTTCCTTCCCTGGTGTGTGCAGCAAGGCAGGGTCCAAACTCCAGGCACACCAGCTGGTACCAAGAAAGGGGGGCACAGCCTGCAGGGCAGCAGGGCTGATCCCAATCCCAATTTGGGATCCAGCCCCAGCACCAGCCCAGGGTGAATCTGGATGTGCCACAGGAGCCGGGGAAACCACTGGGTGCAGCCACAGCTGCTCCAGAGGCAGCACAGGGGCAGACAGAGGGATTGGCACAACAGCACAGGAACAACCTCTAGGTTCTCCTGTGGCTTTTAACACTCGTTTTCAGAATTGATGGTCATGGCTTCATACAGACATCCTCAGCTGTCAGACAGAACCATGTGATCCTACCTGAGAAACCTGGCTGGATGGAGCTCAGCAACTCAGGCTTGGAGCAGTTTAACAAGCCATTACTTTGGTTTGGATGTAAGGTATTCCTTTATTTGTACTTGGATTAAAAAGTCTGAGCAAACTCAAACCTAGGGAAATCCTGGACCATGTTTTCAGGAGCTTCTGAGGCCATGTCCAGCTCCCAAAGCCACAAGATATGTTGGAGGCCGTGGCAGAGGAGAGCCTGCCTGGTGCTGGACAGCCCTGCACCACAAACCAGCTGCATCTCCCATGCCACTGAACAGCCAGTAAAGCCCCAAATGCTGCAATCAGAGCACCTCTTTCCTCATCCCAAATCTTCCACTGGCTTCTGATCACCCATCCCCCTCTCCATCACGCCCCCATAACCCTCTGAGCCTGTCAGTTCCTAATTAGATGAAGCTGCAGGTAATTAGGTGCCAGGCACCTGTGCTTGCCCAAACTCCTTCTGCTTCCTGGATGCAGTAACTGTGGGGGTACAGTAAAAAATGCAGTGAACCCCGGATCCAGGGAAGAAATGATGATGTCTGGCTCCAGATCAGAAGGCTGAAGGATAGCTTTATTAAAACTATACTATATCATATTATTACACTATTTGAAGAGATACTATCCTATTCTACATACTCACTTCTTACTTACCTATCTAACAAAACTCGTGACTCTGCTGAGAGCCCAAGCCACAGCTGGATCCCACTGGTCACTGGCCCCAAACAACCTTCACCAGAATCCAACCCAGCAATCACTGCAGGTGAACAATCTCCACACCACATTCCACACGGGGAAAACAGAGGGGCAGAGAAAAAGATTGCATTCTCTTCTTCTCTCTGTGCTTCTCCTGAGAGACAGAATTATGTCTCTCTGTCCAGAGAATGTGAATGCCACATCGGGGTGTCCCTGTGCCTGGCTCGAGGGGCCAACCTGGAGCTCCCCTGGATGGGATGGGGGTCAGAGCTGCCCTCTCAGGGGGTGCCACCCTGTCCTGGGCTCTCTGACCACTGGCCTGAGCTCACCAGTGTTAATGTCACCGAATCAGTCGATCACAGCAGGGCACATGGCACCTCTGTACTGCCACAGGGTGCCCAGCCTGGCAGGGAAGGTGCTGTGCTCAGTCCTGCCAGGAAGGACTGGCAGCTCTCACCCTGCCTGGCTCTGCCGCTCATGGAATTCACCGAGGGAACAGCTCTGCAGCCTTTGGTCACTCCTTCTGCAGCCCCACGGCTGGGAGCTGAGGAGTCATCATGGCTGCTGATGGCAGTACATATCAGGAGTGGGCCAAGAAGAGCCCAGGAAATTACCTGGATTGTGAAGGCTATTTATTTATTTACTTATTTATTTATTGTTTCTTTTTTTCCATGCACTTTTAGGAAGCAGAAGATTCTTAATATAGGGAGAGTTGGTATATTAACCTCACATTTTTGCTACTGAAAGGACTCTCTGGTCTGACTTTTACAGGAGATGTTTTGACAACAAAACAGTGCATCTATGATTAGCCTGATAAAAGGGAGCCAGAGTTGGAGTATTGATGGTATGTGCATCTAGGATCTAGTTACAAAATGGGCTTTTAACCACATTTTCCCTTGCGAATTCCTGTTATCAGAGGCCATCTTAAAAGAAAAAGAAGAGGAAAAAAAAAAAGACAGGCAACCTTTCTTTTTCATTTTAGATGGGGATGTTTCTTGTATTTCTTTATGCTTATGAAAAATGAGCCATTAATAACCCTGACCAGAAGCACACACAGAGCAGCGTGTGCTGTGCAGATCTCCTCACCCAGCTCCATGGGAGCAGAGCAGCACTGAACCTCCGTAGCTCCAGGACCCAGCTGTGGCTTCGTGAGGGAGCTCAGCAGTCCCAAAGGATTGGATCCAGACCAATAGACTTTTCAAGCTTTTTTTTTTTTTTTTTTTTTTGATCTAATTTATTTTAAGAATACATTTTCAGAGCTGATTAGCTGCCATACTAAATCACTGCACTGTCTAACCCCAAAAAGCTGCCCTGACAAACAATGAACAATAGAAACACCATTGTGGCAACAAGTGATGGATGGCTCCAGGGTGCAGCTTGGGCCCAGGCTTTGTTCAGAAGAAGTTGCTGCTGCTAAATAAAGACATGGGTAGTAAAAGGTGAGAGCAGAGAGATTGTATCTGGAATAAAACTATTTGCTCTGCTTGGGGTGTTTCTCACAGCATTAGGCATCTCAGGAGAGGCAGGCCAGCCCCATGGCTCTGGTCGTGATCAGAAACTGCCAGGCACCAGGGAATCATGGGATGGTTTGGGTGGGAAGGGACCTTAACGATCACGTTCCAACCCTGGTCATGGGCAGGGACACCTTCCACTGTCCCAGGCTGCTCCAAGCTCCAGTGTCCTGCCAGCCTTGGGCACTGCCAGGGATCCAGGGGCAGCCACAGCTGCTCTGGGCACCCTGTGCCAGGGCCTGCCCACCCTTACAGGGAAGAATTTCCTCCCAAAATCCCATCTAAAGCTGGTCTCCTTCAGCTTAAGGACATTTCCCCCTGCCCTGTCATCTCCAACCCTTGTGGAAAGGCCCCCTCCAGGCTTCCACTTTAGGCACTGGGAGGAGCAGCAGAGCCAAACCTCCTCCTGCCACGAGCTCTGGGATTTCTCTTAAATCCTTTTTAGAGCAAGGCTTTGAGTTAGCTTCTCTTGCCACAGGCAATTTCTCGATTCCTACGGTTCTGTCATCAATCTCTAATTGTTATTCTAAGTTTTGTGTTAATCTACCAACTTGCCTGTAACTTATTACTCTAAAGAGAAATAGAATCAGTCATCACAATGCTTCATATTGATTTTGTTATGCAGATATTAAAATCTATTTATTAGAAGTAATAAATATGAAGACACAGTGTAAAAAAGGAAGCTAGATATGCAGACCCTGTCATGGTAGGTAAGGATTAGTAACTACAGACCACTCAAAAGACATTGTGGTTGAAAGGATGATTTAAGGTCTACAGCATTTTAAAAATGATTAAAAAGCCAGAGAAACTTTGCCAAACAAGCCAAACTACCTCCTGTAATCTGCACAGGAATGTTATTTTATGTATGCTTCAAATGCATGTAGGTCACAACTTTTTTAGGAATGAACAGAATAAGAGAAAGTAATTGATTAGTCCAGTAAGTTATTTTCTCAGGAAAGTTTGCCATTCTCCACTTTTCCTGAACCCCAAGAAAACAGTTTTCTCATCCTTGACTTGTCCCATACCAGTGTGCTGTGTTAAACAGCTGAAGTTGAATTACACAGATCATCACTAGCTTCCACATTAGAAATAAAGAAAAAAAAAACCACCTCGGAAAATGAAGCATAAAAAGCTGTGGATGTATTTGCTGGAGGAGCCTGTGGTGTGTGGGCAGGGCAGCTGTCCCGGATTCCCAAACCTCTGGTGTTGCACGCCTGTCCCTGTTGGCCCCTGCTCGTGGCACTGGAGGGGAGCACAGCTCTGTCAGCACCAACAGTGTGTTCCCTGCTGGTGACGGGGGTGAGTGGAGCACGGCCCTTCTGCTGCCTCCTAATGGCACTTCACTCTTCTAGGGGGTTTCCCCACCCAAAGAGGACCTGATTCAAGCCTTGAATTTGTTCTCATCAATACCTGCTGCCCTCTACTCACACCTGTGGGCTCCGGCCCATGCCCTTGTCCCTGGCGCTGGGTGCGCTCCAGAGCTGGGAGCCTTTATTACACTGGAGGCTGCCAAAGCCTCGGGGCAGCTGCACCCACCGCCCCAAATGCCCCTTTTTCCCTTTTCCCTCTCCCCCTTTTCCCTCTCCCCTTTTTCCCTTTCCCTCTCCCCCTTTTCCCTCTCCCCTTTTTCCCTCTCCCCTATTTCCTTCTCCCCTTTTCCCCTTTTCCCTCTCCCCCTTTTCCCTCTCCCCTTTTTCCCTCTCCCCTTTTTCCCTCTCCCCTTTTCCCTCTCCCCTTTTTCCCTTTTCCCTCTCCCCTTTTTCCCTTTCCCTCTCCCCCTTTTCCCTCTCCCCCTTTTCCCTTTCCCTCTCCCCCTTTTCCCTCTCCCCTTTTTCCCTTTTCCCTCTCCCCCTTTTCCCTCTCCCCCTTTTCCCTCTCCCCCTTTTCCCTTTTCCCTCTCCCCTTTTCCCTCTCCCCTTTTCCCTTTTCCCTTTTCCCTCTCCCCTTTTCCCTCTCCCCTTTTTCCCTTTTCCCTCTCCCCTTTTTCCCTTTCCCTCTCCCCCTTTTCCCTCTCCCCCTTTTCCCTTTTCCCTCTCCCCGCTGCGCTGTCCACGCCTGCAGTTCCGCCCGTGCCCGCCAGGTGCCGCTCTGACAAAGAGGTTGCGGCGGGCGCTGCCCGCGGGGCTCGGGGCTCCCCCGAACCGAACCGAACCGAACCCCGAACCCGAGCCCCTCGAAATCCTGCGCCCCACACCCTGCGCTCCCCGCACCCTGCGCTCCCCGCACCCTGCACCCCGCACCCCGCAGTCCTGCACTCCCACAGCCCGCACCCCCGCACCCCCGCATTTCGCTCCGTGCTCCGTCCCGGGCCGGGGCCGGGCCGCCCGCTGGCTCCGGGCGCAGTGGGAAGCACGGCCCCGCTGCACGGAGAGGCTGCGGGGCGCCAAGGTGATGGGAATCATCCGCCGCACCGCGGAATGCGGAACGATGGAGAGCTGGCCTGGGACACCCCTTCCCTGCCCCGGGAAGTCGGCAGGGACGGACCTGGCCCACCCCCAGGACCGGCTGCGCCCCGCTTGGACCCCCCGGGGTGGTTCGGGAGAGCAGGGGGTCCGTGCGGCCGCGGCCGCTGCCCCGGGAGAGCTGCTGCAGCCCGACTCCTCGGGGGGCTCTGGCCCGGCTCCTCCGAGGGACGCTGAGGGATCCCGTCATCGTGTTTCTGTCATCAGAAAAACATTATCAGCAGAACAATTCCCGCACCACACCCCTGTTATCATTTAGGTAACCTCCCTGTTTGAAATATTTTAAGTGGATAATAAAATAGTCACCATATCCGTGTAAATTCCCGCAACGAGGAGCCGGGATCCTCTTCCCGGCCGGCCCGGCGCCCCCCCCGCCCCCCCGCGGCGGGCAGGCGGCTCCGCGGAGCTCCCGGGCGGCCGCAGCCCCCGGGCCGCCCCCAGCGTGGGCTCGGACCGCGGACACGGACGTGCGCCCGCTGCCACGGGGACCGAGCCCTGCCCTGTCACTGGCAGGATCGGCCACGAAACCGGCGGGGAGGTCACTGCGGGCACACGGGGCTCCTTCTTGGCGCCCCCCCCCGCACCTGCCGGAGCTGAGCCCCCTGGTGCGGGCGGGGCGGCGCTCCGGGGATGCTGCGGCCGCCCGGGGCTCACCTCGGCGCGGGGACCGGGAGGCTGCGGGACAGCCCGCGACACGCGGGAGGCAGACCGGGGGGAGGAGCGTCGGGACAAACGCATAAAACCGGCCCCAGGTGCTCGGCGGCCCCGGCGAGCGGGCGGCGAGCGCGGAGTCAAAGCTGCGGCCCCGCTGCCGGCGCGGAGCAGCGCGGGGTGCGGGCCCCCAATGCCGCCCGGCGGGCCGGGGCCAGCCCCGGGGGCATCCCCCGGTGACACCCCCCGGAGCCCCCGCCGCGTTCCCCTGGGCCGTGCCCGCAGGAGGAGGATCGAGCTGAGCCTGCCCGCAGGCAGGTGATCCGTCTGCCACTCCTGTTCCCCTCCTGCCCACCTCCCCGCCTCGCTTTCCCCCCCCGGCTGGACAACTCCCTCCTTTGGAGAACACGCCCAAGTAGCTGAAAAAGACAGAAAGAGAGAAAAAAAAAAAAAAAAAAAAGGGGGTGGGGGGGTGGTTGTGCGAAGAAGAGAGAGAGCCAATTCACACCGAAGGTGGGGACGCGGCTGGCTCTCACCGGACCCTGCAGCCCGTCCAGCCCCGCGCTCCCGGACAGCGCCCGCGGCCGGAGCGGGGCCGGCAGCGCGGGCGGAGCGCAGCCCCGGCGGGGCCATGCTGAGAGGCGGCGGGGGCTCGGCGCGGAGCCGCGGGCGCTGCGGGGCGCGGCGGGGGCTGCCCCGCTCGGCCGGGCGGCCGTGACCGCCAGGGACGGAGCGGCCCCGGCCCCGAGCGCGCCGGGCATCGTTTTGCGAGTTGGTCTGAGCCACGGCAAGCAAGGAATATGAACAGGAAAACAAGGCGCTGGATCTTCCACATCTTCCTGAGCCTGGGGATTGTGTATATCAAGATCGGGTAAGTAACTTTTTTTTGCTTCCTTTTAATAACAATCGCGCTCTCTTTCGCGCTCAACCCAACCTGCCCAGACCTGTTACTATTTAACTCGAGAAGTCTCAAAAAAAAAAAAAAAAAAAAAAAAAAAAAAAAAAAAAAAAGTGATGATGGTGGAGATCACGATTATTTCTCAAAAGTCAGGTAAAGCGCCTGCACCTCGGAGCGGCCCTCCATCGGGGCTCGGGGCTCGGCGGCGGCCCCCGCGATGTGCGAGGCTGCGAGGGTCCCCGGGCTGCCAGCCTTTCCCCAGCCCGGCCGGCGGCCCGGTGCGGGGTGCCCCGGCCGCTCCCTGCCCGGTACCTGCCCGCGCCTCCCGCAGGGACATCCCTCGGCCGCTGCCGCCCGGGGAGACGACGCCGCCCGCCCCGGGAGGGGCGCAGGACGGGCGGCGGCGCTCCGGACCCGCAGCATCCCCGGCCAGGTGCGCTGGGTGCGGGAGGAGGCGGCGCGGCCCCGGGGCAGGGAGCGTGGGTTGTCCCCCTCCCTCCCTTCCTTCCCTCCCTCCTTCTCTCCTTCTCTCCCTCTCTCCTCTAACTGCTCGGAAGGTTTGGGAAAACCCTCCCAGCCCTCTGCCTGTGCGCGGCCCGGGCAGACAATGCCGCTGCACGCACTTTAATTCTCGAAGGAGGAAGTTTGGTCCTATTTTGGCAGGACCAACGCGCTGCCGATCTCTGCCTCGGCTCGGAGAGAGGGGCAGGGAGAGGGCAGCGACAGGGGACAGGCGGGCGCTCTCCGGGGCACCTGCCAGCGCCGGAGCCGCAGCACGGGAAGGCAGCGGGTGCTGCTCTGCCTCCGGGACTAGCCTTCCCTCAGCCACCGCCGGTGTCTTGTCGTTGCAGGGGTTTCTCCTCTGTGGTGGCCCTGGGAGCCAGCATCATCTGTAACAAGATCCCGGGGCTCGCCCCCCGGCAGCGGGCGATCTGCCAGAGCAGGCCCGACGCGATCATTGTCATCGGGGAAGGGTCCCAGATGGGCATCAACGAGTGCCAGTTCCAGTTCCGCAACGGGCGCTGGAACTGCTCGGCCCTGGGTGAGCGGACGGTCTTCGGCAAGGAGCTCAAAGTGGGTACGTGCTCTCGGCTCTGCTGCTGCCCGCCCGAGGGCACGGGGGGCACCCGGGGGTGGCACGGGCACGGCTGCTGGGCTTGGGGACGGGCAGCTCCCAGCCCGTGCCAGCCGGGCAGGACGGGCACTGAGAGTGTGTGCACCTGGGCGCTGTGCTGTCACTGCCGACCTGCTCTCTCCCGGCACGGCACCTGCCTGTGCTTCGCTTCCATGTGTGCCAGCTCCCACCGCACTATTTCACAGCCCTGCTCTCAGAAATCCTCTCCAAAAAGCTTCCCGTTCGTGTGCACAGGACCTTATTCATGTACTTAGGGACAGGAAAAAAGGGGGCTGGCTCTTGTTGAAGACAGCAGTGAGAGCCAGAATGCTGAGTAGAGCTGGAACTGCACTTCTGGGGTGCAGGCACCCCCAGGGATACCGGCTTGATGTTTGTGCCTGGTGGGACCCAGGCACAGCCATCAGTCTTGCTGTGAGAGGTTCCCACCACACAAAATCCTTCCACAGCAGCTGTACCTCTGTGCCACGAGGAAGAGTGGGCGTGTTTTGCTTTGAGATGTCAGGGCATTCACAAACGCTGGTCCAATCCACTGACAGAAGATCCCACTTCCATTTCCCATGTCTTTGGTTATTGCAGCAGTACAAAATCTATCTAAATTCTGAACTAAAACAGCATTAATAATAACAAATGTAAATACCTGAAGAAATGGGCCTGAGGTTAAAACTCTTATGCCCCCATCCTGCAAAACACTGTAGTGAAATTTACCCAACGTTTCTTTGATTCCACTTCAAATACAAAGACCAAGGAATGTGTTTTCCAAATACAGGCTAGTCTTTTTTAGAGCCACCACTGAAAGCTAATCACTCACAGCACTGCATTCCACGTCCAGAAGGATCTGTGGTTTCCAGTCTCTTCCCCATGTAAAATGAAGTTGCAAAAACCCAGAAACTCAATCAAGCAATGCTTAGCATGGTAGAAAACGTGGATGTTTCATGAGGAGAGCAGGCAGCACAGAGAACAGGGGCCAGGGGAGTCCTGAGCAGCGGTGGGGGAGCCCTGTGGATGGGCTGTCCCCTGGCCCTGATCAGTCCCATGGCAGGATCTGTCCCAGGCCCTCATTCCTGGCACTCCCATGGAACACAGAGGCGCAGCCTTGCCACTCTGCTCTGCAGCCCCTGAGAACACCGAGCGTGTGTTTTACCACATCAGTGCACACTGGTAGGTGTTACCCAGAGCCTAGATAGGTAAGGAAAGAAGAGGAAGAGAAGAACACGGCTCGGTTTGAAAACCCTGCCTTTCAAAACCTTTGATAATCAGAGTGGCTCAAGTAGAGGAGGTAAAAATCCCCCTGCACAACATTGGGAAACATCTGAAAATGGAGCATTTATTCAGATTAGCTCATTGTTTCTGTTCCTTGAGCTGAGCCCTTCCTGTCAGTGATGCCGGCACGTGTTTGCCACTTCTGTCAGTGAGAGTCCATTGGGATGGCTGGCAGGTTTGGGCTCTTCCAGTCAAACAGTAACATTTCCTTAAACAGAAAACATTGAGAAGGAGTTTTCTTCTCCCAGAAATTAGAAAATTGCAGCGTTGTTGTGGTCTGTTGTGTAAACATGCTCTCAGTTCCTTCCCTCCCTCCGAAAATTGAATTATTTAGCTAGCGGGTTATATTTAGGTCCTTTTAAAGAAAGTCAATATCAAAGGAAGTAGACTTTGATCTGTCTTTGAGGTGATAACTCTTAATATGTTCTATCTATCCATTATGAGGCTAAGATGGATAGGGCAAATTCTTCCTTGGTTTCAGAACAGTCAGGAGTTGAATGGCATCCAAATTACAAAACTCCATAAAAATCTTTCAAAGAATAACAAAACCCTCACATTTAAACAGGTTATATATGTTAATTTCAAAGTAAACTTTGGTAAAAATCATAGAGGGTTGAAATCCAGTGGAGAATTTTTCTTTTGCGCAGACATTCCTGTGGTCTCAAGGATAAAACTACTCAGGCTCTCAAACACCTCAGAATATTTTAATGTAACTGTTCTGTTCAGGTGGTCTCCTTGTTCTTCTGCTTCTTCCCTATCAGCAGCTATAGAAATTCTGAACATCTGACACAGCTCATCTTTCTATGGCTATGGGGAAAAGGCATCTCCTGCTCTTTTCCAAGGATCTCTGCCAGGGTGTGTTCCAGGTTACCATCCAAATAAATAATATTTTGCCTTGCTTAAAAAGGGTGTAACCTATGTGCCATAATGTCGAATTTGGTGCCCACAAACAGGAAATCAGGCCTGAGGGCCTTACCCTGAATAGGAAAGAGAGATGTAGGACATGAAGGACCATGAGGCCCTATAGGAAGTGTTTCAAGGTGACAGAGCACCAGAACAACTCAGGTTACCATTTGGTGAGGATAACGTACCCCCGTTGCTTTTTAAATTAGCCTTTGACGAGGTGTGTTCCAAAACACTGATCCAACAGCCTCAAGCACGCCAGTCCCTTCCCTGGCATTTAAGAACCGACTGTACCTTTCAGGCAATGGCACCCTGAAGTTATTGCCTGGGAGTGCAGGGCACCTTTGTCTTGCCACTTGCAATGAAATCAGTGAGCCACACGTGAGCTCATCCCTCTGTCTCTGTGAGGCTTCCTTTGCCTCTGGAGTGGCACTGCTGGGCTGCTCTGTGATGAGGAGATGACTTCAGGGTGACAGTGGTGTGGCTGTCCTGGCCATGGCCCTGCTGGGCAGGTGCAGCCAGCAGGGGCTCGCAGCAGCCTGGGAGGATGTGCCCGAGTAACTCCTATGGAAACGGGGTTTGTGTGTGTCAGTCCTTACAAATAAGCTCCCTTAGGTACCAGGGATCTGGGATCTGTTTCCCAGCCCACAGCTTTGATGGCACACCAAGCCACATCTTCAGCTCCAGCTTTCTTTGCTTTTACCCTTGCTGGGTAATCTATTCTATGAATGTTATGCAAATGTAATGCAATTATTTAAATTCTCTTATTGCTGTTCAGTGCAATTCCCCTCCTGGCCCTGCGGTTGTGTAGCTAAGGGATCATGGCACTCTCTTCTGTGTTTCTCTTTTCCTATCTTTAAAATGGCAAAAGGAATATTAACCTTATTTAAACACTTGGAATTCTCTAAGGGAAGCATCAAACAATATTTCCCTGTTCTAACTCGTAGCATGTGAGTATTTTTAAAAATTCACATACAATCCATCACCCAGTGAAGTGATAGTTTATTTGTGGAGTTTTTTTTGTGGAGTTTTTTTGTAGAGCTACAGTAAGCATCCGTTTGAATTCATCCTAGAGCATATTTGTGCTCATGGGCTTGAGTTTCCTGCTCGTTGCAGTGAGCTTCCAACCAGTGCCCAGCACCCACTCTCAGTTTCCTGGGTCATTTTATCTGTTTTGCCCTTCCAAAGAGAAATTCTCCCCTCCTGACACCCTGTGGATGTAACCTCGTGCCAGCTGGTGACAGCAGTGCCAGGAGCACGAAGAGAAGTCCCAAAGTGCCATCAGATTGCTCTGCTCTGGTCACAGAGGGAATGATGGAGCCCAGATCGGCGCAGGGATGATTTTTCTAGACCATTCCACAGACACCTTATTAATAATGTAGAGTCACAGAGAGAATTTTTAAAATAACCGTGGAGATGATGCAACACTGCAATTATGGACACACTTAAAACCAAATATATTTGCCATGGTGGTCAGCAGTTCTGTTCCTGAGGACGGCCACAATCAAAACCAATGTTTTTAAAGCAGGATAGGCCAAAACCCTCCTGCCTGTCTTGTCTTCAGGTGAAACGTGGCTCAAGCCTAAGGATCTGAACAGCCAGAGATGCCTTTGATAGAGTCTGAAAATCAGATTTGGGCTCTGCTGGATCACAGGAAGAGTGAGAGCTGTGACAAAGGCTGTGCCTCAGGGGCCCGTTTTGCAGGGTGCAACCTTGTGAGCAGGTGGCCAGCAGTGACTCTGCTGTTGTCTCAGAGGACTGCCTTGGGACACGACTACATTTCATGGGATCTGGAGGACACCACCACATTGGCATCATAGGAGAAGAAAACCCCATCTCCTTTTGCCACAAGTGAGCAGCACTGGCACTGTTAAGCAAGAAAGTGAAGTGGTACAAACTGTCTGACTGCACTTCCACAGAGGGACACGGCCAAGTGGAGACTCCTCAGGACAGATCTGAGAAAAAAAGAGGCACAAGAGCCCTGCAGAAGCTGCAAGGACCCAGTGTGGGGGGAGGAGGGAGGGAGTCCTGAGGTGTGAGTAGTGATCTGCAAGGAAAATTTCAACAAAACATTTCAGCCAGGTCTTCATCCTGGCCTTACTAAAATGCATCAATTCTTCGCTCTCTTCTACCCTGGAAAATGCTTCAGTATAATCACATTGATACTCCACCCACCTGACATTACTCTTGGGAATAAGGAAAGCTGGAATCAAAAGAAGACTCCCCATAGACAGGCTGGTCCCAAAGCTGACGAGCACAGCAGGGCAGCCCAGCAGTGCACACTGTGCCTGATGCCTTTGGCTCAGGGATCCTCCCAGGCTGCCCTGAGGCACACACTAAACCAGGAGAGCCTGCTGGCTGTCCTTTATCCACTGCACTGTTGGCTCTGCCCTGGACTGAATTTAGCAGTGATTCATTTTCCAGATACTAAAATCAACTTTTCTTCTATGGCTTCAAACAACGTAAGGGAAGAGGGAGATTCCCACTCCTGCCTATTGAAACAAATGGCAACTGCCCTGCAAGGTAAACCCGTCACTAACCTGTTCAGAGCTGTCAGCTCTCCCGCTGTATGGAATAGAGGAGAAGATCTAGGACATTTTCCTCTCTGGCTGGGTAGATTTAACACAAAAATTAACAGGAAAATTATGAGTAAATCTTCATATTATCACTGTGTTACAGACAAACACTTGTGGAAGCATCCCAATACAAGTGTGCTGAAGAACAGATTTAATCTTCTGTCATTTCCAGGAGCTGCTGTAGTCTCTTGTGTCAGGTTTTAAAGTCTGATTGTTTGAATTCCAGAATAACAGACCAAGTGAGCAACCACTGGTGGAATCCCAGAATCCCAGAATCTCCTGAGCTGGAAGCAACCCTCAGGGATAATGGAGTCCAACCCTTGGTCCTGCACAGACACCCCAACAATCCCACCCTGTGCATCCCTGAGACCTGTGCCCAAACTCTCCTGGAGCTCTGGCAGGAAACTTCTTCTTGTTTTTGTATTCCATGGAAGATTACCTGCCCAGGTCTGTGGGAAACAAAGTTCTGAGTGCTGCTGCACTATGTGGTTTGGTCAATATTTAGAGGAAAGTTTGAGAAATACTCTGTTTTCTCATCCACTGCTGTTATGAACCGCCCCCCAAGATGCACAGGAAAAAAAAATGTAATTAACAAGAGTCTTGTTATCTAGTCAGGTGAAGTCAGAGTCTGAATTTCTGTGCTAGGTTTCCAGCCCTTACAACTAGTTTTTACTGTCAGTGTCTTGCAGGAGAACAGTCATTTACAGGCAAAACAGAGGCTAGGCTGAAATATGGCCGGATCATCCAAAGCTGCTTTATGCCAAAAAGTCAATCTTTCTCAGCAGGGATTGTCACTACAAGATAAAACATTGCCCCAAGGTCACTGCAGTTGGAATTCCCATCACAAGGTTTTCATACCTGCCTTCAGATGTGTCTTGTGAGTACTTGTTCCAGAGAAACAGAGAGATTGCATCTGATTGGGAAGGTGGAAGATCACCTGTGGCAGGGGCAGGGCTCCCCAGTAGGGCTGGGGCGTGGGGGCTCAGAGCCCTCTGAAAAGGAGAGTCTTATTTGAACTCCAAAATAATGGCTCTGATTTTTGCAGTGCACACGCCTTGAGTAGTAACTTTATAAATTTAAAGGGGCTATTTTCAGAAATAATCACTTTAGCTGGAGTTTTTCCTCTGCAAGTGTTTCACGTGTCGATGAAAAGAACTTTAGCTCATGAAAGTGGGAAGGGCCTAAACCCCCAGAGTCTCCAATGCCTCTTAAAGCCCCTCTGTATTTTATTTATTTGTACTAATCTTTGTAAAGCCACGGTGCTGTTTTATAGGGAGCCATCCTTTTAATTCCAACTGAATATAAGATTTTAAGGCACCAAGCCCCCAAACTTTGTACAGAAGGGGAAGAAAAAATTAGGAAGAGGATACTTCAATGTTTTTTTTAAAGCTACCATTCTTATTAATCACTCATGCTAGGTTAAAGGAAGATGAAAATAAAAAAACCTGCCGAACCATTCGTAGTCTACCAAAGAAGGAGGAAGCAAAGCCCGAAGCAGGCAGGGGATGAGTTCTGCTCTGCATTTTTCCAGGCTGTGAGTTATGGCCTCTATAGAGAGATGAGGAGTAATGTTTGCTGTGGCACATAATTGGCAAGGTATGCTGTGTTTTCCATCTTTATATTTTCCCAATCATATTTCAGCTCATGTCACTGCAGATAACTCCCTCTCTGACCCTTTGGCTTTAAATAGCAGAAAATACAACCCATGTTTTCCAGTGAGATAAACAGAAATTTGTCTCTCTTTTATTTCACAGCTCAGTCAATTTGTGAAGGGGACTGATAGGGCAGAACAGGTTGTTTAGAAACATCCTTAGATCCCAAACTGCTGAGTACCTACTGATTTCCTGCAAGTAAATCCAGTCTGCACTTTGCAGGCTTAGGCTTTGTTTCCCAAACAACATCAAGGTATTGCACTTCTTTTAAAAAATAAGTTCCAGTTTCTAATCTGTGTGAATGAAGTTTTTACAAAGTTTTCAAATTTAAACTTAACCCAAATGAAGTTAGCTAAATTAAAACCAGAATGCAGACCAGTCTGTGCAGCTGGTAGACAGGCTGATCAGCCCAAACCCAGTCTAGCAAACATTCATATCCAAATCAGAGGCATGCAGCGAGTGTTTGCAGAATTAAGGCTCCGAGGTGTGCATAGGTTGTGTATAATTGTGCTCAGCGTTAGGAGAGAAGCTGCCCTGCTAATACCTGTGTCTGCACCCACCTGTGACCCTCTCAGTGCTTTCCCTGGAGACATCTGGCACCCCAGTGTGGTGACTGCCTGTGCAGGGCTCACAGACACAGGTACAGACAGCCTGGGAAGGTGCCTTGCCCAGTGCAGGGTCTGTAGACAGGGCTCCAGTGCTTTGGGAGAGGATCTGCATCAGCAGATGCAGAAATTTTGGGAGCCATCAATGCCATCAGAGCAAATGGAGCTGCAGTGTGCTGCACACCTCACTGCAGTGCAGAAAAACACAGGAAAAGCAGGAGGATATTTCTGTCCAACACCTGGAGAGAAGCCCCCGTGGTCCCACAGCACTGAGGCACTGGCTAGGGCTGGGGAGAGCCCCAGGTGAGGGTGAGAGAGCAGAGCCATGGCTGGAACCCATCAGTCATCAGCCCTGTGAATGGCCAGAGCAAGCTCTGACCGCTGCCAGATCCTTCTCTGGAGGTTCCAGTGCTTGGAGTTGAGCTCTGGAGTGTTTACCATGGTTTGTCTGAGATAAGAGGAATGTGTGATTTGGGAGCTGAAAGAAGGGCTTGTAGTTCTTGTACACGTCCCGGGCAGGTTGGACGGGGCTTGGAGCCCTCTGGGGTGGTGGAAATGCCCCTGCCTGTGGCAGGGGTGGGTAGAGTGGAGCTTTAAGGTCTCTTCCAACCCAAACCATTTGGGATTCCATGATTCTGTGACAGGTGACTCTCCACCTTTGCCTAACACCTGTAGGAGCAGCTGCTTGGCCATACCTTGGTAAAGCCACATTTTCCCCTCAGATCCTCCAGGAATTTCAGCTCTGCTGAAATCCAAAGTAGGGGAGTAGAATTTCTACTTAAAAGTGGCAGGAGCACCCCCATGTCCAGGTTACCCTGTTTGGGCACAATCCCCTGGGACCTCAAGCACTGTCACAGAAGACACTCAGGCTGGTCTGAGCCTCCCTCCCATGCTGGCATTTCTGTGAGCCAGGCTAGGGTAATGAGACTTAAAAAGTCAATCATTTATGAAAAAACAGGAACAGTTGGATGCAGACGTGACAAACCCACATCACTTTATCACCACTGCACAAGTGCCAAGGCACTTCTTACTTGGGTCAATTCTTCTAGGCACTTGCTTTTTTTTACCTTTTAATCTTCAAAATTTGAGTTTTTAAAAGCTGCTAAGATTTTCTCCCAAATAAGACAAACTTATAAAATAATTTATTTAATGTAATTTACAATCAGGCTTGACACTGGCTTCTGACTCTGCTTGTACTGACTAATTTTGTATTTTCTACATTGCATTTTTCTCCCTTCTAAAAAGCAAAAAAGCTGCTCTGCCTCTACAATGCTTAGTATGTCAGATTCAAACGATCTCCCAGTGTTTTCTGTTCTAGATCTTGAAAATAACTTGTGCTGAACAAAAGTTATCCAATCAAAATCAAAGGGATAAAAGAACCACATGAAAATTCAACTCAAAAATATTTCTTTGACAATGTCCCATTTGCTGCTTTGTGGAGCAGAAACCTGGTGTGATGCATTGCTGCCCTCTGAGAGATAAAGTGGGACTTCTTGTTGTACACTGTTTATCAGTGCCTTTTTCATAGCGTTGTGCTTAAAATAGTGAGGGTGTTGATGAGTGTAAACTGGAGGAGGCGCTCAACTCCAAATACACCTAAAGCCTGGCCTTTCTCTTCCACATTCAGATTTTTATAAAAAGCCAAGAGTTCTAGAAAGCTTCATCTGCAATTTCCATGGTCAAAACAAATAATTTTATGTTTTTTTTTTTTTTTTTTGTTTAAGTAAGGAGAAACAAGGAATCCTTTGAGGAAGTCGGATAATTGACTGTTCCTTAATATTTATTAAGTTCTTTAATAAATGCAGCACGTTGCAGCATTAGGGAATACTGCCTTTGCTATTAGAGGGCACAAAGCTGACTATTAACAAATTGTGATAATGTCGTCTTGTTTTCCATTTTACTTCCTCGATATAAGGAAGTGAACGTTTATCATTAAAAGCGACCAGCAGAGAAACCCAGATCATATTACAAAAAAAGGGATGCAGCCAAGGCTGAAGTGTTGTAAGGTTTCTTTCCCAAGTGATGATTTTTTTTTGTGAAATGCAGTGAACAGCAGAAATGGGCTTGTTTCATGGGCAACAAACTCTTGCCAGCAGCTGAGGTCTGCCAGGACTCAGCTGACGAGCATTTGGAGAAGGGAAGCGGATCTTCCCATCTGCACTCCCCTAATTAAGAGCCTGATTCTGATCCTACTGAACAAGGGTGCATTTTGTCATTGGGGAAATAAGAGTAGGACAAGTTCTCGGTTTGGAAGAGCCAAAAATTTTTAAGGGCTGTTTGACATGGGCGACCTCTGCAAACCTCCTCAGGCTGTGCAGGGCCCTCTCTCAGCTGAACTGGCCCCAAAAGCCTCACAGTTCCCGTAGGGTCCACGTGTGGGAGATACACACACCAGGATGCAACAAAACTTCAAAAAGAGAAATTAAATCTTAGATTTAAAGTGAGAACCCCCCCTCAGGGAACAGAAACCTGTCATTATGGCCTTGTTGCAAAAAGTAATACTGGCCCAACCTCTGTCTCACAGACCTCTGGTGAGGCTGACACTTCACCTTGCTCTGGTCACAGTGCCTACAACAGGTCAGGATTTTTTCTTCATTTTATGAGAAATTTTGAAAGTAAACCCAAGACTTATTTCTTTGAGTCAGCACAGACATCAGTGTTGAAAACTTTTTGACACCTACAGTGTGAAAAAATTGTCCCAGTTGAGTTAAAATGCTTTCGGAACACAAGTCAAACAGAAGCAGTCATCCTGTAAAAATACAATTTAGTGTAGAATTAAATTTTTAAATAAAATCCTATTTCCGGGCTGAATTTTTAAAAGGTTGAATGTGGATGCTTTAACAATTTAACCCCCAAGCCCTCCTATTTTGTTTTCCTTTCTTTCTTTATTTTTGAGCTCCAAAATTTGCCACCCCATCCTTTTGTTTTAAGTTTAGTTTGCCTAGTTCTAATAGCATCGGCAAATATAGAGATGAAGCTACCTTGATACCTTGGAGTGGCCCTCTAGAACAGAGGCTAGGCAAGGTTAAGAGAATAAGGTGAGTATTTATTAAAAGCCTTCAATAGGTACACTTTGGGCAGTCAAAACCTCCCAGAGGCTGCACCCAGGATGGATGATGGTCACAAATTTTTCACACAATTATCAGTTTGGTCCATTTACATATCAGGGGTTAATTCTCCAATTACAGCTGCAGGTAATGAAGCTATTTACCCCCAGTTTCCTCCTCCCCATTCACTTCTGTTTATACTTTTTGGAGCCCGAGGCTGTAGGATGTCCTTGCGTTGCAGGCCTGGAGGGATTTTTTGTCTGACCAAAACGTGGAGACAGTTAACTAACACTCTATATGGAGTTTAGAGTTATGCATTAATCAGTACAGGATTTGAAACATATGAAAGCTAAAATCCAAAGGCGTCAGCCTGAACAACATTTGATCTCCCCCTGCCTCGTGGAGAGCCATTGCTTTAGAGGTGAGCATCCAGCAGGTCAGTCCCAGGGGAGCAGATTTACATTTCCAGGAGCAGGTGGTGCTGCTTGCCCGCAGGCGTTGCCGGTCCCTCTGCCGTGCCCGCCGTGCCCCTGCCCGCTGCTCACGGCTGTTCTGCCTTGCAGGGAGCAGGGAGGCCGCCTTCACCTACGCCATCATCGCGGCCGGCGTGGCCCACGCCATCACGGCGGCCTGCACGCAGGGCAACCTCAGCGACTGCGGCTGCGACAAGGAGAAGCAGGGCCAGTACCACAAGGAGGAGGGCTGGAAATGGGGCGGCTGCTCCGCCGACATCCGCTACGGCATTGGCTTCGCCAAGGTCTTCGTGGACGCCCGGGAGATCAAGCAGAACGCCAGGACGCTCATGAACCTGCACAACAACGAGGCCGGGCGCAAGGTGAGTGGCCCTGCTGTCCCCATGTCTGTCCCGAGGCTGGCATGGGGCTTAGTGCCCTGCACAGCGGGAGAACCACGGCGCTGCCGTGCTGCCATCTTTCACAGGAGACAAGCAGGCACCTCTGCAGGTTGTTGGACCATCTGCCTGTCAAGCATTTGTCTAAATGTTACTCTTTGCAGCTATAAGAAAGGGGAAAAAAAAATCAAACAAACGTTTTATCTGGGAAGTCAAACGGTACTTCTGGTGAAAAGCTGCCTGCTGCTGTGTGGGTGAGCAGGAGTCTTGTCAGGTTCAGACATGAACGTCTCACTTAGCTGAAAAGGGATCATTTTCAACGCTGCTGTTCAAACGTTGCTCTTTGTGTGAGAGCCATCCCTGCAAGGAGGGAAAGGCTTCAGCAGCAAGACCCCGGGCTGAGTCCTTGTCACTCTGTGTCACACTGTGACATGGATTTGGGTTCGGCACAGCAGCATTCCCGCCCACCCCAACCTTTGGGACTGAGAGCAGCTGCTGCAGAGGCAGCACTGGGGAAGGCAGTACTCCAGCAGCTCCCC
The DNA here is from genome assembly GCF_031753505.1 of Anomalospiza imberbis. Taxonomy (NCBI): domain Eukaryota; kingdom Metazoa; phylum Chordata; class Aves; order Passeriformes; family Viduidae; genus Anomalospiza; species Anomalospiza imberbis. The sequence continues at coordinate 823,538 of NC_089691.1, forward strand.
CACACAGGTTCCTGGGCATCCCAGGCACTGAACACCCTGGGTTTGCTGCCTTGGCCATGTTTCTGATCTCCAGTGGCAGCTAGGGTAGGCACAGGACCCAACCTGGGCTGAGCTGTGCTCCCCAGGTCCCTGTGGGCCAGGTATTCCCAGGCAGTCCCAATGGGGCTGTGGCTCCCATTCCAGCAGCTGGAATAGCCAGGGGTGTCTGTGTGTTCCCCAGATGCCGGGCACAGCCCAGCAGGGCTCTCTCCCTGCAGGAGTTCTGCTGATCCCATCTCCCAGGGATGTCAATCCCTGCTTCCTCAGCTCTCCTTTTACCTCCTCCTGTGCAATAGTCCTGATTCCAGCATCATGTGAGTGTGACTTAGATGCAAATGGGAGAAGGAAGTTGGGAGCAGCAGTTCATTTGTGGATGCTATTTTTGTTGTGGTAATTACCTGTAGGCTCTGAGACATCTCCAGTTATGCTGGAGCCAGGCAGATTGTATTGAAGAAAAGCCATTTCCACCCCAAACAAAAGCCTAACCCTTCTTTAATTTAATGCTACTGTAGGAGTTTTATAGGTGAGATTCTGGATTTTACTCTGTGTAGTATCCCAAATGCCTGTGTCTGGCTCTGTGGTGCAAAAACTTGTACTCCAACACCGGCAAAATGAACCCTGAATTCCAGGAATAACTCCAGGACTGAGCATTAATATTTGCAAAATGAATGGTTCTGAGATCTTTATTACTTAGCTTCTGGTAGCGTGAAGGCACATCCTGAAAAGCCTGGTAAAACACCAACACCCACAGTCTGCTCTGCTGTACAAGCACAGACCCAATGAAACAAAAAATAGCAGAGGAGTTTCACCTTTGTGGCAAAGCTATTTCCTTGAAAGGTCTGCTTGTATGATGGGTGCTGGAAGTAAAAGATTCCCAGGAAATGACACACCAGCCTACACCAGACTGCAAACATGGCTGGAACTGCCTACTGGTCAGAAATTTTTCCCCAGAGCAAAGCTCAAAAATGCAGACAAATAGAAAAGTTGCATTTTTTACCTCGGTTATCCCCCAGGAGGGGACCTGGGGCAGAGGAGGGCCATTGGTGCTGAAGGTGGCTGTGGGAAGGCCGGCTCCAGGAGCCTCCCCAGCCTCCCCACCAGGCTCCTTGTGTTTCTCACCTTTCTGTGCGCAATTTGCTGTCCTGGAAGCTTGTGCCTGGAAGGTTCAGCTCTCCACATTGTAATCTGGGAGAGCCGTGGTTTGTGCTATCTCTGGCCATCTGCCATTTCTCCAGCAGGCTCAGGAACTGCTCTGATGTAGAGATAGCTCTGCGCTTCTTCCTGCATCCCTCACAGAGCAAAATTACCCATCTTTGTTCAAACAAATCTCGGCTTAAATCTGCAGGGGAGAGAAAGAGTAACAGGACTGAGGAGAAGCTTGTTGCTCCACTGTCCTGTAGAGAATGAATAAATGATGTTTTTGCTAGAGAGATTTCTTTCAGGCTTTGCTCCTGTGTGAAAGATCACAGTATTTAAAGACAATTGGCAGGGAAGGCCATTACAGGTATTTGGCATGCCAGGACTCTCACAACCTGACTCTTCCACAACAAAGACAGCCTTGTTGTGAGGTGGAACTCCATTTTGGAGCAGTATGGATCTTATCAGCCTCCACACGATCTATTCATGGTGGCTTTCCTCTGGGCTATAAATTCTTGTCTTGTTTCATTTGCCCATGGCTAGATTTTGATGATATTTATGCACTTAGGAGACAGACTGGCACCTACCAGGCTTCCAAAAATAAATCAATTCTTATTGATTTCTTACCACCACCTGTAGGCACTGCTATGCTGTTCAAAAGTCAGTCCTCTCTACTTCTTTGGTCTTGCAATGTGAAACTGTGCTGTGCCCACTCACCTGGTGCTCACCTGTGACAAGTTCCTTCTTCAAGGTGACACCTGCTGCAGGTGGTTCAGGATACACTCTAGGAAAGCACAGATCCATCAATACCGAGTTGTCTTCTTGAGAACCACTGAAAAAACCATCCATTCCATCTTGGCAGGTGAGAATGGTCTGCTGGGCTTACTGGGAGCACTGGGCACAAAAGGGACTGCAGGGTATGAACTGACAGAGAACCACCAGGAAAAGCCTGATCCAGGATTTGTGGACACATCAGTTCAAGGCTTTCCAGCCTCTCACAGTCCTGTTTTACCGAGGCAATATCTCTGTGCTCCCTGGGGTGCCAGCAGCAGTCTCTGAACATCCTGAACACACAGCTCTGTCAGAGCAGGGGTACAGTTATCCAGGGAATGGGCACAGCCCCAGGGCTGCCAGAGCTCCAGGAGCCTTGGGACAATGATCTTAGGGATGCCCAGGGTGGGATTGTTGGGGTGTCTGTGCAGGGCCAGGGCTTGGACTGGGTGATCCCTGAGGGTCCCTTCCAACTCAGGATACTCTGCAATTCCACAGAATTCTGTCCGCTCTTGCTGGAAATGAGACAGCTGAGGGTGTCAGATGTGGAGGATTTCAAAGGTCATAGGTGGAGAACATCCCTGTTCCTTTGCTGAACAGCTCGGGTTGTGGAGTGCCTGGAAACCCCCGGGGCACGCCCAGGATGCAGCGAGGAGCAGCCCTGGGAGCAGAGTGGGGGACACGAACCATTCCCAGTTGCTCCCCACCACAAACACAGCCAGGGGTGATCATGAGTCCTGCAGCCAGGGCCAGCTTTCCTCATGCTGAAGGGCTCTGACTCTGTTTCTCTGTCTGTCTGGGGGGCAGGACTCACTTGTGTAGCAAAAGTTCCTCGGGCTGCTGGAAGGGCAGGGGCAGAGTTCCGAGCAGGGGTCACCAACACCCCACCAAACTGGCCCGAGCAGCCCCAGAGCCTCACCTCATTTGTCAAACCTACTGGAGAGCAGTGATTTCTGACCTTCAGAAGCAGAGTTTAGGGTGTCTTTCCTCTTTGAATTAGTGTTTCCTGAAGTGCTGATTCACTGCAGGAAGGAGCAAGCCGTACAGTGAGAACAGGAGGAGAATTCATAACAGCTGGGTCAGAAAAAGGAGATAAAGCTTCAATTAATTTAAAGGCATAATCCTTATTTGCCCTGCAAACTTCCATGTGAGGGGGTATAATTGCAAGACTGAATTGTCTGTTAGCAAATTTGTCTTCTCAAATATGAAGTTGATTAAATTACTGTAAGTAACACAATAATGTATGTCTGAGAGATATTTATACTCCAGGAAACAGAAATGTTATTCTTCAGGTTATCCTGCTAAAAAATAGTGAGGTAGATACTGAAAGGCTCTACACATTCTGGCTGTAAGCATTTCATTCTGACAGCATGGCAAGGTACATGACCAGACTGCTCTCTCCTTTTTTTTTTCCCTGTGACATTGAAATTCCACAAATGGCATCTTGCATCAGCGTTACATCATATTAAGTATAATGCAATATTATGAGTCATTGTTATAAATCATGGGCACAGACTGCATTAGAAGGCTTTTGCCTTCAAGAGCACATCAAGGTGGATTTTTATTCAGCATTTCTCTTTGGAGCATGTGTAGGTGCACTAACTTTGCAATGTCTCTCCATCCTCTGCATCAGGAGCATTTCAGATTTCCCCTTCATCTCTGAGGCTCCCAGGAGATGTGGAGGATGTGCCTGACAGAGCTGTTGCACACAGCAAGCAAAGCTGGGAGCACCCAGGAGTTGTTCCTGAAATGGATCATGCAGGGATCACAATAGACTGGCATGTTTAATGCTTTATCCTGTAAAAAACTGCAGCAATGCTGCAGTGGCACAGTGGCATTCGGAAAGCAGCGAGCTCAGGGCTTCTCCCAAGCTGTCCTGGAAAGCCACACTTGTGGGACTCTTTACTCGCTGCTTCTCTGACCTCAGGAGGACATCGCTGCCATGAGACTTCCTGAACATGTGCCTCTTCTTGTGTGGTGTGCAATACAACTGCAATTAACTCTGTCTGGAGGGGACAGCTATTTCTACCTCTCTCAAAATACCAGCAGCAGCACAGAACACAACCTACTGCAGATGGGCGACTTAAAAAGCTGTGAGCATCATGCTAGGAGAGAGACAGGGCTGATAAAAGAGACTGTCAGACAACATAACATTTCTATTTTTATGAATATAGGCCTGAAATTCTGGAGATTTAATAGTTCTGCCTGAGCTAAATCTTAAAGCACATGAAAATATGCAGTGAAAGGGGAGTGCAGCTTGTGGGCTTGCAGTCCCACTGGAGTGGCCCTGCCTGGGGAAGACCAGTCTTGCAGAGGGACCCCAGCGTTCCAGGAGCTCCTGATAGGAGCTCTGCTCCCAAAAGATGACCAGGGATGCTGGTCTGCTTGGCAGGCACAGTGCTGGCTGGGCACAGGTGGGTGCCAGGGAGAAACAGAGGCACAGAGGATCCAGGAGATTCCTCCCACAGGGATGTGGCTGCTGTAAGCCAGCCCTGAGCAGTGCCTACACACAGCCCAGCTGGCTGAGAGAGCCACACTGTGCCCTGCTGCTCCCAACCCATCAGCAGGAACGGCTCTAATGCCACACACCAGAATAAAGCTCCAGTGTCTGGAGCTGCTCACAAATGCTGAAGACTCCAGAGAGTCTCAGAGAGCAGCTTCAAGCCAAGCAGGACTGGGATAGGCTGCCCTGACACTCCTGGCACCAGCAATGAAGGGATATTGGACTACCAGCAGCATAGCCATGTTTCCTGGAGTTCAGGATTTAGCAATGCCTTTGCAATTGCACTTCACAGTTTCCAATGTGTTTTTGTTTGTGGTGGGATTTTTTGTTTTGGTTTGCTTTTTAGTTTGGTTTGGTTTGGTTTTTCTGGCATAGGCACAGAAATGTTCCTCATTTTCCTTTTCAGAAACTCCTATCTTAATGTTAGGGTTGCTCCTCAAACACTCGGCTGAATGGTGCCCCTTGTTGATAGTGGCAGTGACAATTCTGCCAGATCCCACTGTCACTGTCACTGTCACAGCTGTGACAGGGGAGGTTGGCAGATCTTGACCTACAGCCTGGCCGTGGCACCACTGTGCTGGAGACAGCCATGCCCAGAACATCCTGCCACCTGTCATCAGCCAGGACAGCACACAACACTTCCACTCACAGAGAAGTAGAATTAATAGATAAAAAATTGGCTCCACTGCTAAAACGTCACCCAAACCCAGGAAATCTGGCGCTGGGTGCAGAAGATGTGCCTGTGTAGGGTGTCCCAGGAGCTCTCCTGGTACAATATTCTGCCTAGACTAAAATCGGGCAGACAGGGAATGTTGAGGAGAAGGTTTACACACAAGGCTTATGCTTCACTGTGTCCAGACAGAATCTGTAAAAGTATCTTCTGGCAAATCTCTGATGTGGCTGTGGAGACAAAGAAGAGTGTCCACCCCATGCCCGGACCCAGTTCTATTTATCCAAGGTACACCCAGGGCTCAGTCCCTGCCTTCCCTCCAAGCACTCCGGCCCCAGGGCCTGGCACCCCAGCTGTACTTCAGTGCAATTAGAAAAGGAGCCTTAAATGCCACAAAGTCTGTCCTGGCAGCTTTGTCACCCTGTGTTGGCTGGGGCAGCAGGATTCCCAGAAAAGCCAAGCTCTGAGTTTGGAGTAAATCCAGTTCACTGAATGGGAAAGCTCCCATTGAGGCTGGTGGGACCACAGGGTGCAGCTGAGTGCTTCCAAAATCCCATCCAACTCCATCCCAGGGCTCTGCGGGGCAGGCTCCTAGGTGTGAAAAGAAATACACATCCCTAGCAGCCTTAGAGCGTTTTGTTTGTGTTTGAAAGGATCAAAGCCCTATTTATGGCTTTCCTACTTTTTAGATAATAGTCTTAAAGCAAGTCCAAGCTTGACAGACAAGCTCTGCATCTTCTCAACAGCCCAGAGTAAAGATAAAGGAAGCATTAATGTTGGTCTAAATTATGAGAGGGAATTGGACTGCACAAGAACTGTAATCCACAAAAATGAATTTTCATTCCACTTGTCCTCCACTTTCAGCTAATCAGAAATGGTGATACATGGTCCTACTTGTATTTTGGCTTTCAGCTCCCTCCTATATCTCATGTGGTTGAAAACTGAATTCTTGATTTACACTGGAGATTAGGGAATGATAAATGCTATCACTCGCCTGCAGTCACAGTTTTAGAGGATTCTGGCATTATGAGCAAAACATGCATTTCATGTGTGTGATTACTGGAGCTGACAGTCTGTCATGCTGCTGACAGAGAGCTGGGACTGAGGGCCAGCCTCTCTTCATAAATAACAGAGATCTCAAATTCCAAATGTAATAACGGGCACCTTTTATAATGGCAATAATCAGATGCTTGCTTTGGTGATTAATTTGCTCAGCAAAGCCACTGGCTGGGTCACAGGTTTCTGGACAATTTCTGATTTAATCTGGCCTTTCTCTTTGGACAGTTAGCAGCACTTCCCAGAGGACCATGCTTGTCATTCGGTGCTGAGAGGGGAATACACAGAGGTGCTGTGTAGATTATTCACTTCTCCCAGGGTTTTCAGGACCTTTGGAGCCTTGATAGAGTCTTTGGTGTCTCTACTGTTGCAGAACAAAACAAACATTAATGATTTGAATCATATGCAGCTTTCACAGAGCACAATCATCCTGCAGCAGATTCTTGCTGTGTTTGGGGGTTGTAAAACTTTTCCTGGTCATGGAAACAAAGCCCAAACAAACGGAGGAGTTGGAACAAGATGAGCTTCAAGGTCCCTTCCAGCCATTCTGTAACTCTATGAAAAGTTGCAAGAAAAAAAACCAGCACCTGTTAACTTTAACTGTGACCTATCAGCCTGGCTGTCCTGCCTTGTATTATTTTTGTTAACCTGTGCTCCTTGATGTTTTGTTGAGATCAGAATCCAAGATTTTTGAGCTTCATACCTGAATTTTGGCCTAAGTTTTTGAAAAAATTTCAGAAATAGCAGTTGAGAACTGTTCTGTATCTTCCAGTTGGCATTTGTCACACTGGAAATTCAGGTTTCCAAACCCAAGACTTATTTCCTTGCCTATTATTAGGATCTTCCATATACACACTTTAGCAAAACTCAAAGAAGATTGGTATTGGCCAAGTCAGCAGGAAACCAATGGTTAGGCCAGCTCACTGAGACCACTTTTAATGCAGAAACAGGCTGTGTTTATACATGAAGTGCACACCAAATTCTGGTGGAGATCTCCCACTTGCAGCCTCATTCACTAAATCGCTGACAAATTAAACCCAAGACTCGGATGTGGGGCAGGATCTCTGCTCCATGCTGTGTGAAACTGGAATCCTCTGCAGTTACAGCCCAGACCTCCTGAGCCTGAGCTGAAAGTATCTCCAGGAACGTTTCCAAGAGCCTCAGTGATGAGTCAGGAGCATGAACTCAGTTACCTGAGCCAGACCTGTAACTCAAAAGAGGTTTTGGTAAAACTGAAAGTTGAACCAAGGTTTGGTTCAAACCTTGTCATTAACACGTGGTGGCAGAAAACTCTGAGCTCATGAAGCCCTTATTTCACCAAGAGAAATAATTGCCAGCATGTGCTGTACAACTGGAACAGACTTTTGCTTTAATGGAAAGAGTTTCCAGGTATTTTGAAGTAAACAATTAAAAAAATCAATGAACAAAGAACAACCTTTTTAGTCCAAGGACACAGGCCTGTTGGTACTGGAAGGATGCAGAACTGAGCTATGGAAGGACAGAAAGGTTTCAAGGAACTGCAGGGAGGATGCTTGGCTCTCATGCCCAGTTAGTGCCAGAAGGCACTGGGATTAATTTGAATTAGTGCTGGTTATTGAAACCAGCCCGAGCCTTCTGGTACTTGAAAGGGAGCTGCACCTAAAGGGTGTCCCTGGGCCAAGCAGCAGGAATGTCATGGCATGGGCTGTAACCCCGATCTGAGCCAGCTCCATCCTGGAGCTCCAGCCAGGCTCCCGTGGGAGCAGGCTGGTGGCCCGCACTGAGGGAATCAGCCTTGCCTACAACATTCCAGATCCTGTACCAAAAATGAGCCCACACACAGTGAGGGGACAGCCATGCATCCTGTGACAGAGCTGCTCCCCCAGGAGATGTTCCCTGAGCCACAGCACACACTGTTATGTTTGGGTGGATAAATCCTGCAGGCGTAGAACAATTAACCATCGAGAGGGCACAATAGCCTGTGAATAAAGAAGTGCAACAAGGAATCAAGGGAATGTGTCCAAAAAATTTGGATTAAGGCTTCACAGAATTTCTTCAATATATCTACACTTTGTCATATTTAGTTGAAATTACTTTGAAATTTCCAGTGGGAAATGAGAAGGCAGAAGGAAGCCAGACACCAAGTGAGTGCCTGGGCTTTGCTTTCCCAGGGATTCAGCCTGAGAAGTCTTCCTAAGAGGAAATTTAGATTGGAAGGTGTAGTCAAAGTCCTAAAATATTTTCTAGAAAACTGTAGATTTGAATAACTATGCTAAGGAATACCTTAGCATTAAGATATTTGTTTCATTTAATCCAACAGACTGCTGCTTTATATTAAGGTATCCCTTAATGAGAGATTTATAAAATTGAGATCAGATGAATACACTAAAGGTGCACTACAGACATGCGTGGTTTCTTTAGCGGATGGTTCATGTACTGGTGGGACTGGTGTTTAGCTCTGTTACAGGCATCCAGTGGCCTTCTGAACTGGAGACCTGGAGCAACTGGTTAACCCTTTGTTAAAAACATCCATCTCAAGGTGAAGACTCACTTGTGCATGGCTTATAAAGAGGAACCATCAATGGCATTGTAGGCTGCTGCTGCTGCTGAACTTGTGTATAAGTGTTGAGCAGGTAGATCAGTTCAGAAAAAGCAGCAGCACTGGGTGGTGTGAGGGTGAGCTGGCCCAGGGGAACCCCATCCATCCACACAGCACGCCTCAAGAGTGAATTCTGTTAGCATGTGATTGCTTTGTAAGACAAAAGCTTCAACTACTTCTCAAAATGATAGAATTGCAGAATCACAGGATGATTGGGGTTGGAAAGGACCTTAAACCCATCCAGTCCCAGCCTGGCCTCGGACACTTCCCTGGGCAGCCTGTGCTTAGGCTGCACTCAGCATTACACATAAATTTAGGAAATTCCACTTCTCCATTGGAGCAAATTTTCATTGAGAACAGGCCAGAAGATCCCTGTTAAAATTCTTGGCCTGGGTCCGGGCGTGCTGCTCTTGGCAGCTGCGGGGCTGCAGAGAGGAGCTCTGCTGGTAGGATCTTATCTCTGATAAGTGGGAGCTATTTGAAAATGTGGAAGTGTGGACCTGTTGTCCCAACTGCAGCAGGAGGGGGAAAGCACTTATGAATTAAACTTAATTAGAAGGTCATCTTTGTAATATTATAATTCACACCAAAATCATGGTATTTTATGATAACATGAGTATTTTGAATTGTAAACACAAAATGTGTGGCAGTCTGTTCACAATATACACTCTGTCATTGTGATCCAGCTTCTGCTTTCCAATAACTAAAATAATTGTGTGGAGATTACCTGGGGGAATAATGAGACATTTCTTTTAAACTGGCAAGAATGGCTCTCACTTCCTTGGGCAGCTGTTGCTTGATGTGCCAGCCTGGTGAGATCCCACCTAGGGTACAACCATCCATGGCAATGGGCTTGGAGCCTCTGCCACAGCCCAGGTCATGTTATCCCTGGAGAATAGTGGGGCTGGGAGTAGGAGGGGAATGGGAGTGGGTGTGAGGTAGCTCAGGTGCTCTTCCCAGATCCAGAAATGGCAGGTAGGCAGAGCAGGACATGAGTGCCTCTCCAGTGCCATTTACTGAGCTGTGAACTGTGTTAGGACTGAAGTTTAAATATGTCTCTCTGTATCAAATACAAGCATAGCTCATGTTTTGTTCTAGACCAAAGGAGTTAATGAAGAAGTTCAGCTAAGAAATTTTGTGTTTTTATAAAGGCAGTACTGCAAAATTGATGGAGAATTACTTTGACATTACTTGAAAAGGCTGATAGAAAGGAAAAGCATCCCTTTCAACTAAAATTACTGTCTTGGAGAACTAAAATTTATAGACATTTTTCAGCATGATGAATAATGTCCTCTGTAGTTTCCTCTGCTGGGTACCCTAGGGTTAACTCTCACAGTTTTGTATGCAACCAAATGAACCTATAATTAACTGTGTGTGGCTATTGGTTGGAAATATTTGGAAGCAATACGAAGTGATAATATTCTGCAGCTCATGCTCCTGCCAGTACCTGGCTTTGTTAGTTTAACACAAGAGGTGTTTCCTGATTACTTGTCTGGAACCAGCCAGGCTGCTCTCTTGGCTTCAATCACTCTTTGGAAACTTTTCTCTCGACAACTTGAGCATTTCTCAAAATGCTCTACCTGGTGGCTCCCAATTCTTTATATACAATCCTTTACTGCCAGCACCACTTCACTGGAGAGCTTCCCCTCCACTGGGGAGGGTCCCACGAAGGTAAATTTCAGTGGGAATGAGTCAGGCCTGGGTCATTCCTCTCCGTGTGCATCCACTGTGACAAGGACAAATTCCAGTTGTGTCATTTCTTGTTTTCCCTGCATCGTTTTTATGTGCAGAATGACTCAGGCTCCATGACACTGCTGCCCAAAGGGGCAGCAGTGACATCCTTGTCTGAGTAACCCCAAGAGTTTAACTCACTGTGTACCCAAAGTGAGGAGCATAATTAAATTCAGTTCCTCTTACCTGGGGGTGTTTCTCATTTCTTCAGAAACATCATGCTAAAACATAAACTACAAGCACATTTGCCTTCTTAATGCCATCTTTGTTCAGAAGTCCAGAGAATGGGTGAAGATCACTGTCCCAAGATCAAAACTTAGACCAGACATTCTGGACATAGGATGCTGGAAGGATTGTATTGACTTGGCAGGGGTCAAGGTCAGCAGACATGGCCCAGCTTGGATTTCATTGACTTCACTGTTCTGATCCATGCATTGACTGCAGGGATGAGCTTGCAGGGTAAAGCAGGGATTAAGGAAAATTATGTTTTTTACAATGGACATCCTTGACATTTTTAATACATAGCAAAATACCACGCAGATCGCTATTTTAAAGAATTCTGATTGGAAGTATCAGCATTTAGAGTGATTTTTAATTGATGACCAGAATGTAAGGAAGTTAGATATGAGCTAAGAAGAAATGTTATGTGGGTAGCATGTCAAAAGGCAGAAAAATTGCTGCCTAATTTTCTTTCTAAACTTAGTGTCTTAGTGTCAGTGAGCACCATGCTGTTTCTTCATTTCCAAAACTCCTTGATCTTCATCTTTTATTCACTTCTGGCATGAACCTTCTATCCAGTATCTTTTTGGAAAGGAAGATGTGTACTGTAGAAAACTTATGTAGTGATAGGAAGGAGAGCTAGATAACATAACCAACATCTCTATCTGTAATTCTGTGCCACCACCCCCATTCCCAGCCTATTTCAGCTTCATCCTACAAAGTGCTCAGGTAGGCCAGACAACAAGACTGTTCACTATTTCACAAGCTAAAATCCATCATGTCCACAGTGTCAGTTTTGCTTGGACAGCAACAAGTAATGATCCTAGATAAATTCTCCCTTAATCTCACAATCCCATTTCAGTAAGGGGTAGGAAATCCCATTTTCATTTAACTATAGAATATAAAATCACATATTGAATGTCTTCAAGACAATTCAGCTATATTCTAATAATAACAAGTGAAAGCACATTAAAAGAAACCAGATTTTTTTTTTCAGAGCTATTTTTTCCAAGTTCCTTTTTATGACAGATCTTCAAACTTCCTACATGATGACACTTACTTGGCACTGCATTGATACAGTCTAATCTGGGTGATAATGTGTCTCACAAGAGTTACTTTTCAAAAACAAGTAGTTTATCAAACCCATTGAGAGTTATGCTTTCAAATTATTTCATTTTTTTTCTGTTAAAATATTTACCTTTCTTTTAAATAGAAAACCCCTCAGAACCAAAAGGCAAGTGGTGCTTCAGGCAGCTGTACCTAGGGGCCAGAACAGCAGTGACCCCTCAATAAACTGCCAGGCCACCTTTCAAATAGTGAGCCTTTGTCATCAGCAACTGAGAAAGCACAAAGTGCCACACCAGGACCCCCCCATTTCCCAGCTACTTCCAACAGATACTGGGAAAATGCTGCTCTCAGTCTCTGTCCTGATGTAAAACCTACCTACGCATTAATTTGGAAATTTGTAGTTGAAATTTGAAGTTTTCTAACAGCATTTCCTGTGAAAGGGTGGGTGAGGAGGTTTTGCACTGAACGCACCACAGAAAACACAGAAAACAGGAACTTTGTCTCAGCCACGTCCCTTCAAAGCACGGGAAACCCAGCCTGAGGCTGCGGCTCCAGCTTGGGCATGAATGGTTTTTATTTGCATTTTGATGAGGAGAGGAGAGGAGAGGAGAGGAGAGGAGAGGAGAGGAGAGGAGAGGAGAGGAGAGGAGAGGAGAGGAGAGGAGAGGAGAGGAGAGGAGAGGAGAGGAGAGGAGAGGAGAGGAGAGGAGAGGAGAGGAGAGGAGAGGAGAGGAGAGGAGAGGAGAGACCTGAGGCAGGAGGGCCTGACCCCAGGGCACAGGGGATTTTGGGGCTGTCACTCCTCTCAGACCCCTACAGATGCTGAGCTGTCAGCATCAGGGGCTGCCACATCATGCCCACTACCTCTGCAGGCAGGACCCTGATGGAGGCAAACACAAACTTCAGAGGCTCATTTGACTTTCATAAAGCGTGATCAGGTTTGCAGGGCAGTCAGAGAGGGCTCCTGAGGGCTGGGCAAGCTCAGAGCCTCAGCCACATGCACGGGATGCCCTTGCACAGTTACTTTTGTGAAACCAAGAGGGCTTGGGCAGAAGTTTATCCCAAGAGCAGATAAGCTGTTCTCCTAGAAGGACCCCTCAGTGTCAGAAAGCCGAGGAAGAATCTGAATTCTCAGGACTAATTTCTTCATGGAAGGCGTTGGTAAACATCTGCAGGGGCTGCCCAGGGAGGTTTGGAGTCACCATCCATGGAGGTGTCCAAGGACATCCTGGATGTGGCACTCAGGGCTCTGGGCTGGTGACAAGGTGGGGATCAGACACAGCTTGGACTGGATGGTGTGGGAGGGCTTTTCCCCCCTGAATATGTCTGTGGCCCTGAGGTATTGTGACACGTTGTTTTATTTCACAGAGCAGCTCCTACAGCTTGCAAAAAGGCAAGGGCCAGGCCTAATGTTTGAGAAGAGCATTAATTAGGTTGTGTGAGAATCCATCTCATTAAATCTCACCTTTTGAAACCAGTTATGTCCTTTGTGTCCCAAGTTCAGCTATTCTTCAAAAATAACGGCTATAAAAGCATTCTGTGAAATTTACTTTCTGGACCCAGAAGTGGTGATAAATTGATTTTGTCTACAGCAAGTCATGGAGGTTATCAGAAGTATAAGAAAAATATGCAGGAGAAAATATTTTTTGCTGCATTCCTCTCAGCTTTTACTGGTCCTGCTCTCATTCATTTGCTATTCTGCACAGTGTTAGGCAGTGACTGAAGGGCACCGACTCTGTGATTTAAACAACACAACTTGCCCAGGGAGAGAGGATTGCATCCCATTCTGCTTGCACATGCTGACAGCATTGTGTGAGCACTGTGACCATGCAGAAAGTCAAACTAATACTTGTTTACTTCTTTGACATACTGGGGAAACAGAAACTGCATTTCAAAAATAATTCTGGTATGTGATCATTTTTTTATAAAGATGAAGTAAAGGGTAACTAATATTTCAGGCAGAAAGTACAAAAATAAATATGAAACCCTACAAAGGGCATACAAGAAATTAAAGGAATCTCCTGCTTTGGGTGGCATAGAGAAAGGTCAGAAATAGGACAAAAAATATTGAATTTATGAGAGTATAAAATTTCCGAAGCCTTCATTTTTCAGGATGTCATACTTCAAATCTGGAAAACGTTTTTCTGCTCTTTAAAACAGGATATCCCTTAGAGAAGGTAGATGGTGGTGTTGGGAAATCCCACCCAGCTGTGGTGTTTGCAGCAGGGTGTCATTTATCAGAATGCTTTTGGCTCCCTGCATAACCAGCCCTCAGACCAGCAGGTTACCTGATTTTCCTGAGACACCTATTCCAAGGGAAGTGCAAAGGTGGTTTGATTGATGTAGGTCACGTGCTGTGGTGATTCCCTGCTCATTTTTTATTTAAAACACAAAAATTCTTGTCATGAGAAAAAGGGTTCAGCCTGCCTGGATAGCAGGATTTCTGGGATAGTCACAGCTCGTGGTGTTCAGGAGCAAAGTTGTTTGATACTGACTTCAGATACTCTTTTGCACGGATTTACTTATCAAAAACATGAGAAAAACCATCTTTTGGCTGTGCTTAATAAGATCTTCATAAGATGTTCAAGTGAGGTATCAAAGCCCGTCTGGGATGAGTCACTCTGCGGGACACAATCCTTTCCAAGCCCATCCCAGTCAGTTTGCCAGAGGAGATAGTGCAAAATGTGCTCCTACAGAAGACATCTGACAGCAGCTCTCTGTATATAATTAGTGGCCATCCACTGATGGGAATATTTTCCATCTTTTCTGTTTAAGTACGCCTTTGCTAACTTTAAACTTGTATTGGAGTGGCTTTTATGCAGTTTCTCACATTTCTTAAAGATTCCATAGGATTTGTCTCTGACAGCAGGGCTTCTTCGTTTGTGGTCTCTCTTGTTCTTTTTTTTTCCAATCAAAAAGCACCAGGTATTACTTGTACTGCCATCAGATTTCAGAGCTTTGGTGCTGGAACAGTCCTGCAAGTTACTTCAACAGTAGCATCCTTTTGAGATTAATCTCACACTTGGATAAAACAAGTGGCAGAGACATTTCCTAATAACTTTAGCAGACATAGTCCTTTTGCTGTCTGTCCAGTCAGTGCTACACACCCACCCAGTGCCCTTTCCAATTCCTGGTCTCACTCTACACATGATTTGGTTCTTATGTTATTTTGTTGAAAGGCTAAATGAGACATGGCTTTATTTTATTAGCTTAAAACATCCTTTTAATTCAATGAATCTTTCCAATAGCAAAACAAATGTATCTCAATGTTAGTCCCAGTGTTTGAGAAGCTTTGTATTATTTAAGGAGCTACAATTGCCTCTGTAATAATATAAAATCACCAATTCTCATCTTCCACCAGCTGAAAGGGGCATCTCCCCATGGCCCTCCCCAGCCCACAGAAATGTTGTGGCCTCTCTCCAAGCCCTGCCATGTTCTTCTCTGGAGTGAAAATCTCACTCATTTTGCCAATACTTACACTTTCCTTGACCTTTAGTGAAGGTGTGTGTGCAGACATTTGCAGGAGACAAGAATTTCCTGACCCAGGTGATCTGATGTCAGACAAAATTAGGCAAGACCATGGCCTTGGTGAGCAGGAGTCAGTATCTCACTAATTACCCCGGCTGCAGATGCAGCCTGGGGCTGGGGTTATTCTGGCTGCAGCACTGCAGGGTGCCTGGCTGTGCATTGATCCCATTCCCATGGGAATCCTGCTGCAGGAGGCATGATGTGGAGGTGGCATGATCTCCAGATTTGAGATGTAGGTCCTTCAGCACAGCTTTGGCATCAAGGGCTGCAGAGCTGTGGCTGAGCTGGTACGGGGCAGTCCCTGACCCCACGTGTGGGTCCTTGGGGAACTCAGCTGCTTTGGTGCTGGGAGCCCAGGACACACCACTGAGTGACTCGGGACAGATTCCGGGCTGAGAAAAGCCCAGTGTGGGTGTGAGTGCTGTGTCTGAGCATGCCAGGCACAGAACCAGCTCTCCATGTGCCCTCCAGAAGGGTGGGACAGCCAGGAGCCCTGGCTGAGCCTGCTCCAGCCAGGCTCCAGGGCCACATGGAGCTGGAACAGCCCCTGAAGCTCCTGGGCTGCTGCTGCCACCCTCCCATGGCCAAGCCCACACGTTCCCTGCAAAGCTAAAGGGGGAGAGCAAACATGTTGTGTTCCCAATAGCAGTGCCCAAAGGTGCTGCATCTGGAGATAACATCAGCAGGGAGAGCCAGCCCAGCTCTCCCCACACAAACTATTTCCCAGAGGCAAATGGCAAAGGGAGATAGAGGGAGAAACAAGTACTGACAGTTTGCTGTAGGAGCTCAAAGAAAAAGTGGACAAAGCTAAAAGAACTCCAGCTCTTTGTCTGCATTTAATCCAGTTCAGAGCACCCACTGGTGCATACAGATTTACTTCCTATGACTGGTGGAGCTGGATATGGTCATTTGGTAAAAAACATGGGATCTGGGATTGAAATTTTGTTCCCTCCAGGCTCTTACATTTTAGGAAAAGTCAGTCTGTTACACACCTAAAGTTTAAATCTGATGTAAAAAGCATGAGCTGCTGGATAATTCCTTCAAAGAAACAAATCCTGAAATAAAAGGTGAAGAATGCTTTCTGATCTTAACACAGACCATGTTTTTAAGGGAAGGGCAGTGCTTTTGGCTCACAGGAACCAAGGAAAAGACTGTGGTCTGCTGTCCCTTCCCAAAGAATCCCATATTATGGGCACTGATTCATCAGCAGGTACTGGAATAATATAATAGTGTTAAAATACCACCATCCACCTATTTTAATGTAGACCAAATAGTCCAAGCACCTGCTATCAGAGTACAACAGAACCATCAAATCACCACTGCAGGGTTTGCTTTGCTGAGGCCAGACAGTTCGAGTTCCATGTAGCCTCATTTCTACAGGCTGTGGAGCCAATTCAGCCTTGCTGAATTTGCAGGACACGGCCCTGAAAGCCCAGAGAGGAGGATGGATTTGTGTGCAAGAACAGAAGCAACAAAAGGGGTCGTGAGCCACAGGCTGGGTTAGAGGAGGCAAGACTGGAGGGGACAGCTCAGCTGCAGAGGGCGGGGGACAGAAATGAGGCAGATGTGCCAGAGAGATTCCAGCACAGAGTTTGGAACCTCTGGCACCTCTGACAAGTGCAGAGAGAAAGGGAGAGGGAGCCAGTAAACCTTAGGAAAATACAGAAACAGTAAAAGGGAGAGAGAACATTAAAGCAGAATTTTCTCATCCCTCTGCTCCTTCCCATCCCCTTCCAGGTGTTTCTGGACCTCTAAGAAGGACCCCTGGCACTGGAGCTCAGCTGGTGTTGCTCAAACTTCTGCGCAGGCAAAAGCAGCCCTTTCAACGCTGAGTGCCCATGGCCAGGCTTGGCTAGAGCTGCAGAGCAGGGCCTGGCTGTGTCTGGGGCCGGGGCAGGAGCCCAGCCCAGGACACGAGGCTGCCCGAGGAGCCCCCATCCCTTCCCGAGGAGCCCCATCCCTCAGAGACTGCTGGCTCTAAATGGGATGGTAATGAAATAAACCAAAAGGCAATTTAGGCTACTTAACTACACTTCAGGGTAAAAACCCTGCCTGGATAGATGGCACATGATGTGTTTTGTGTTAATGTTCCAGGCCAGTTGGGTGGATCCCCATGGCGGATTGGAAATATTTTGTTGCAAGTTTGAACATGGTACTTGGATGTAAGGCCAACCCCTTCTACAAGAGCAGTGATTGAATTAGGGCTGAGAAATGTATCCCTGTCTAGTTTCAATTTCAAAAAAGAGAGCTTTTAAAAAGGTACAAACGAGGCTAAAGGAATTTATGTTATTTTTCCGGTTTCTGTGCTATAACTCCTTTTCCATCTCCTCATCTATCTTCCAAGTGTCCTGCCTTATGAATGAGTGAGCAATAAAAGAAGTATGCAGTGGCTGAGAGAGAAACTCAAGATAACAAGATAAAGCCAAAGCTTGAGCAGAAGTTAAGATGTAGATCAGAATATGGAATTTTCTCACATCTGAGTTTTAGGGCAGTCATTAGATAGTTTACATGAGAAGCTGAATTAAAACCAGTAGCACAAAATGTGACCTAGCATATGCTGAGTTCACTTGTGTCAAAGGCTTGGACCTGTGATTTTGGGGGTTGTGATTCTGTCTTCAGACCGCATGTGCTGACAATCTGCTCACAGACTAAAATAAAAATAAAGCTATTTCATAGAATCAAAAGATCACAGGACCATGGAATGATTTGCATAGGAAGAGATCTTAAAGTTCATCTAATTCTAACCCTTGTTCTGTGGGCAGGGACACCTTCCTCTAGGTCAGTTCTCTGTCCTTGCCACCCCCAGCTCACACTGAGGTTTTAGGCTCGAGGTCCCCACACATGTCCAGCCTAGGAGTTGGACTTGGCTCCTTCAGTGCAGGCTGCTGTTTTCTGCTGAAAATGGCCAGTGACAGTGTCTGCTGTTTCCAAACACCCCGAACTGAAGGGAGAGGCTGTAACAAAGGGTTAATTCCACTTCCCATATCTCTGACCGGCTGCCCAGGTTTGGAGCTGCATGGATCAGCTGGGTTTTCTCAGGGGAAAAATGATGTGACCACTCCCTGAGCCCTGATAATCCCTCTGACTGGGCTTTCCAGGGCTGGGCCCTGCCAGGTTAGGCAGAGTTTCATCATCAAAATTATTGTGGCCTCTTTCAAGTAAAAGACAGTGGGAAATTAATTGCTGGAATTAGATGTGTTCGCTTGCGTTATCCCAGTGTCACTGCTGCCTGGGGTCAGCTGCAGGGCCCAGGACACAGAGCAGGGACTAAGCTGGACTCCAGTTTTATTTGGCAAAGACTGAGCTGGTAAATAGCAGGAGAAGATACAGGGACAGAATTTCAAGGGGTGTGAAGGCGGAAGGGAAGATGAGGCTTGTTAACTTCAAAAGGAAAGTGTTTGGGCACTGGGCAATCATGTTGAAGAAAAGCTGTGCCTGAGGAGGGTCCCATTCGAGCATTGGTCCCTTGGCTGTGGAGTTAGGCAGAGTCATCCTGCCTGCTGCGCTCACAGTGCAGAAGGGGAATCAGCTCTGCAGGCAGAACTGGCTCATACTGATGAGCATTTGCTGCCTGGGACAGCGGCGTGGCCTGCGTGTGGTGGCATCTCTCACTGCAGAACAAACCCATCCCCGAGTGTCACCCAGGGTCCATCTAACAGCCCTGCTATTAATGCATCCTTCTTTGTTCTTCTAACCACAGATCCTGGAGGAAAACATGAAGTTAGAGTGCAAGTGCCACGGGGTCTCGGGGTCCTGTACCACTAAAACCTGCTGGACAACGCTGCCCAAGTTCCGGGAGCTGGGCTACATCCTCAAGGACAAGTACAACGAGGCCGTGCAGGTGGAGCCCGTCAGGGCCAGCCGCAACAAGCGCCCCACCTTCCTCAAGATCAAGAAGCCCCTTTCCTACCGCAAACCCATGGACACAGACCTGGTGTACATTGAGAAATCCCCCAACTACTGCGAGGAGGACCCGGTGACGGGCAGCGTGGGCACGCAGGGCAGGATGTGCAACAAGACGGCGCAGCAATCCAACGGCTGTGACCTGATGTGCTGCGGCCGCGGCTACAACACCCACCAGTACTCCAGGGTGTGGCAGTGCAACTGCAAGTTCCACTGGTGCTGCTATGTGAAATGCAACACGTGCAGCGAGAGGACAGAGGTGTACACCTGTAAGTGAGCACCTGCCCTGGCCGCTCCCGGGCCTGGATACATTTGCACATGCGCTCGATGTAGCTGAGCGAACTGCGGGAAGAGCTGCTCTCCTCAAAAAGATGCTCGAACAGAGCCCTCTCTTCTCTCCTCACGATTCGTTGCTTATGTGGATACACATTTCAGACTCCTATAAAGTCAGCCAAGAAACAAAAACAAGCAAACCCCACCCCGGGCCACCAGAGACATGAAAGAGAGAGAAAAGGATCATCTCAGTGAGTCTGCCCCTCGGGACGAAGGAGCGCTGGCTGCCTTGCGGAAAGACACCGGCCGGGGAGGAATCTCCGGGTGTGGCAATGGACTCTTGGTTTGGGAAAGGGATGGTCAAACACCTCTGTGTACGAGGAGAAGGGAGGGGTAGGGGAGAAATCCCTACAAAAGGGCTCTGCACAGGATGGGATGGACAGAGCCTCCCCGTGAATTGCCTGTAGGAGTGTATGGATAACACAGATTTAGGCTTCCACACTCGTGAAAAGCTTCTACTGGTCTTGCCCGTCTTTCCACTTCACAGCACTTGCTGCAGCAAGAAGAACTGTAGAAGGGTTCTGTAGACACTGCTTTATCTGCCTTTCTCGTGCGTGTGTGAGCTGCAGATTTTAGCACAGGGATTTGGGACACTTGGGCATAATAATAACAATATTTAACAATTTATTCAGATAAAACTAATGTTAATTTATTTAATTAAAAGAAGAACTTTACCAACTTTTCTGGAACAATTCTGCAATTAAAGTAGATAGCTGGCTTTCTTTGTGAAATAATTTTGTAGGATCAGCAAGGAAACACTGGAGCTGTACATATTATTCTTGACTAGGATATTTCTATTAGTTGGACTTGCAGGATATGTTCTACAGTACTTGATGTTTAAGGACAAAAGCTGGCGTCTTTATATATATGTACATACACAAACACACTGTATTTTGGGGTTTTTGTTTGTTTGTTTCCTCCTGTTTGCTGCTAGTTGTCTGGAACAAAAGTGGAGTGGTAGGGGTTAAAAATCTTTACCAGTTTTGCATTTTTTTTTGTTTTTTTTTTTTCCTTCGATTAAAGAAAGAAACATTAATAAAATCTTGTTTGGAATATGTCTAAAAATAAGAAAATCCAGACAAAATTCCATCTTTTGGAAAAATCAACCATAGGATAAGAGAGTATATTTTGTAAGAGACTATTTTTATATAAATATTTTATTTATACTACGTCTGCTTGTTCAACCTGTACTTTTTCTCAAAACAGGCATACAATTTGTAATTCTTAGGCTATTTAACAGAGAAAGGGTAATTAGTTTGTGAACACAAAAGCAGCAAGCTGGATGGATTCAGCTGCAATTGGTGGATGTGTCAGAAAGCAGGATGAACTTTCTCTCCTGGCTCTTTTCCTGCTGCTTAGTTTGCAGAATATGCAAAACAAGAACAGGGTATGTAGCATCAATTTTGTCACATGGCTTGAATTCATGTTTGGTATTAACTGGATGCTCATTTATCCCATTCAAGAAAAAAAAAATCCGAATTAGCTTCCCACATGCGTCAGTCATTAAACTGTGGCGTTATGACTCGCAAATGTGCTGTGTGTGCTGTCAGTTAAACCTCTGCTTTGTGCTGCTGTCAAATCTGATTCCCATCAGGGTAAGACTGTAGACTGTGACTGTAATAACTTGCATGACACACATCGTCTGATTCTCATAGATAGGATACAAAGCTTACTTTTTGTCCAGCTCCTTTTGGCATTTACATTATCCTTCCCCCCCACCACCCAAAAGGCCAGAGCCCAAAAATACAAAAAACCATTGGACAAGTTTAAAGAGGCAAATTTAAAGACTACTCACTTGTTTTTCAGAGCCCAGCTAAGCTGTTTTGCATTCCCTTTGTGGTATTTCCTTTTTATCGCTGCTGATTT
Source organism: Anomalospiza imberbis (assembly GCF_031753505.1). NCBI lineage: Eukaryota > Metazoa > Chordata > Aves > Passeriformes > Viduidae > Anomalospiza > Anomalospiza imberbis. The sequence goes on from NC_089691.1 coordinate 844,940, forward strand.
CTTCAGACATTTGAGTGGTAAATATTTCTCTGCATTTAAAATCGTTCTGTTTCTACTGCTTAACTCATTTGTGGCTGATAAAAAACCGTGTCTAATTCTAACATTGTTTTTCACTGGGTAAGAAACGTGGCCCAGCGTTACAGATGATATTGCACATTGTCTGGGACAAATCAGGTTCTCTCCTCCTTCCAGGCTGCAGGATCTCCCCAGTTAATGAGGCATCAGTGATGGGAATGTGTCACTCACTCCCTGCACAGCAGCAAGTGCCACCAGGGGTAGGTGAGACAGCTCTGTCCTGTGTGCACTGATCCTTCTCAGGCAAAACTCCCACCCAACACTGTGAAAACGGAGAATTTCTGAGAAGGGAAACAGAAGCATCACAAAAGATGCTGCAAAGTTTGACAACCTGTCTGTTAGGACTTGGGTTTTAAATTAATCCTTGTACATGTATTATTTAACAACACAAGCCCATGCAGTACCTAATCCTAGCAATGTACATCAGGGATTAATGTACAGTTTCATTGCAGACCTGCCACTTAACACAAAATATAATATTTATTCAATTCAGGCACCAGAATGGGGTATCAAAATAAAGTTATTAATGTAATTTACTTTCAATTTTATGTCTTGTCAATTTTCATTGAGTCACTGCTCTTAGTCCTCCTCAATTCCACACAACCAGATACAGTAGGGATGTTCATTACAAATCTGTATTATGGTTAAATAATTCAGATCTAACATTTAATATTGGAATCTCCCCCCAGTTTGTATTGGGCTTTGATTTAGTGAATACCATATGATAGTTAAAACTGTGTTTTCCTCTCTAATTAGAGTTACTTTACAAGTTACTGATTTTGCAGCATGTTTTTACCATAGGAAAGTAATGTGTAAAACTCCTGCTTCCTGTAAATTTCCATATGCAGTGATGTGCCATGTACAGCTAGCAGAATAATTATTGAAGGACAAATATCTTTAAACAGTTTACTCACAATAATAAAAAACTGGATGCACAAGGAATTCAATTTGGTACACATTTTCCCTATATTTTACAATATTGCTGATGAGAAAATGGAGAGAAAGAAAGGAAAAAAAGATGTTGATTTGTTTAATAACTGGAATAACAGTTTGGGAACCATGAATTAAAGAAGAAGGAAAACCAAATGCTGCATTCAACTAGAAAGTAGTTGGAAATTTGGCTGTGTCATCCAAAATAGGAGAAATCACGCCCATCAGAATGTGCCATGAATGTGGAGTTAATTGGTCCTTCGCTAAATGGGCTTGAATGGCACGAAGAATAAACAGGAGAAGGGGGAAGATTTATATTGTGGATATTCCTCCCCCACAACAGCCTGGTCTTTGTGCTCCGGGATAGAAGAGCTCTGTTTTTACGTGGGGAAGGAGCTCACAATGGCACTGAAATGTACACAAGTGCAGGACAATGCAGCCCCCAAAGGAAAATACATCTTTTCATGTGTGCTGCTAGGGCAGCGCTGGGCGCGGGGACAACCTGGATGGGGCAGAGGAAACACAGCCCAGGAGCAGGGGCAGGGAGAGCAGCGGGAAGCAGAAGGGAAAAAGCCTGGCTGCGAGCTGGGAAGCTGTTACTTGTGGAATCTCCCTTCCCCATCCCGTAGTGGAACCCCAGTTTGTGGAAATGAAGATGTTCTGCCTCAGGATTCCCAAATAAGTTTTAAGGGTTTTACCTCTTGGCCTTTCTAAAAGGACAACTAACCTGAATTCACTCAGCTTGATACTAGAAGCATTTACACAAAACATTAGTGAGTCTCAGTCCATGATTAAGTTTTCATTGCCATGTATGCACAAAGGTAACAGAGATATGTCTTTCAACAGTGATAATTAAACTGAAAACATCCTTAAAATATACTCTTAAGGGGCTCATTTGGTAAAGTTATTGTAAGGGGATGCAGTAACTTAGAAAAGGCAAATAATGGCTATATACCCTATTGCACAAGGCTCTCAATAAACTCTGTTGTGGATTACAAAACTCTTTTTAACTGACCACAATTCAAAATCAATTTGTTAAACAGAGAAACGTCACAGACTGCAGTCAGGATGCACAAATCCAAATTAGGATTCTGTATAGGTATTTCTGTGCACTGTGAATGTCCCAAATGTGCATATTAACCAATACTGTCCCTTGTCCCCAACATGTAACCTAAGAAGTCAACGGAGCAAGAAGGTCTCCAAGTCTGAGCTGCAGGGTGGATGGAAAACTGGATGTGAGTCAGCAGTGCCCTGGCAGCCAGGGGGGACATCCCTGATCTGGGGGCACCAGGCCCAGCCCGAGCCAGGGAGGGGATTGTCCCTCTCTGCTCTGCAATGGGGTGGCCTCACCTCAAATATCATCTGAAGTTTTGGTCACTGCAGTATAAAAAAGAATGTTCAAAGGAGGGCAGTGAAGATGGTGAAGGGTCTGGAGGGGCCCTACAAAGAGTGGCTGAGGGCACTTAGTTTGCTCAGCTGGAGAAGGGAAGATTGAGGTCAGACCTCACCAGAGGCTGCAGCTCCTGCCGAGGGCCAGCTCCAATCTCTGCTCCCTGAGACAGGGACAGCACCCAGGAAACAGCTGGAGCTGGGCCAGGGGAGGCTTAGGGTGGATATCAGGGAAAGGTTCTTCCCCCAGAGGGTGCTGGGGCACTGAACAGACTGCCCAGGGTTTGGTCATGTCCCCAAGGCTGCCAGAGCTCCAGGAGCACTTGGACAGCACTCTCAGGGGTACTCGGGGTGGGATTGTTGGGGTGTCCTGCGCAGGGCTGGGAGTTGGACTTGATGATTCTTGTAGGTCCCTTCCAGTTTAGGACATTCCATGATTCTAACTAGGAGACAGAAAAAGACATTTGAAAGATAAAGAAACTAAAGGCCTGTAACAGACAGGGTGCGCCCCAGAAATGCTTTGGAGCACAGAGGAAAAAGCCTCAGAAGGAAAACCCCTGAACAAATCAATGCACGGAAGGCACACCACTGTGTCCAGCAGGGAACAGAAAGGGCTCAGAACAGGCAGATTGCAGCAAAGCTGAGCCTGCCTGCTGCTGCATAGCCCATAGAGCAATTTCATTCACATCAAGCCAAATCCAAGTATCTGTTCCCTGGAACCAGCAAGAAACCTGTTTTGTGAGTTGTTTCTCACACAGAAGTTTTTACCTAGCAACTTTTCTTTTGCACATGGAAATATGAACTCTGGACATCACATATAGTGTATTTTCTAGCATAAAATCCCACAGAGGATGTTAAATACCCATCACCTTGAGAAAGAAGTCAATGGAGAAAGACACACAAGATCTAGTACAGGCAGTCATGTTAGACTGTAATGCTATCACACTGGAAGATAGGTCATTTATTAAAAAAAAAAAAGTGTTTTCCACATATTAAAAAAACATCGGGATAATTTCTCTTGGTCTTCTCTAATGCTGTGATGTCAAGTTGTACAAAAGTTCTGAGCTGAGCCTGGTCCCAGCCAGCTACTATTATCCCTACAAACAGACAGGAAATCAGGAGACAGAGCCCAGGAGGGTTGGCCAGTGGGCACAAAGGCAGCCTGTGAGAGAAACAGGACTATGGCCCAGATTTCTCAGCTTCTGCCATCCATTTTTTTAAGGAACTTGAGCAATGACTGATTTGTCTCCTTGTATAAAATACATATCCAGATTTGAGAGTTTGGAAAATGCATTCACTGCATGCAGTGATTTCCCTGTGTGTTCTGGGTAGTTGAAGAGAGGAGACTCCTTCCCAGGCTCATTAAATGCTGAGCACACAGTAATTAATATAACCTCCACATTAAGTATGAGTCATGCACCAGGGAAATGGAAGGAACCTGGTCTGTATCCTTGAGTCAAGTGATCAGCAAAGCTGGGAGGCAAAGGAGATAGCAGAGCAGGCTTTTTGAGGGAGGGGATGTGGACAGCAGCTCCACAGGGGGAACAAACAGCCTCTGGCAAGCAGAAACTCAGCTCAAAGTCTCCACAAAGCAGGGGCATATTGCTCTGATGCCCCAGTACTAGAAGCATAGAAAAAATAGGGAATATTCTAATGGAAAGTGTTTAAAAGGATGGCGTTAAAACACATGGTGGTTGCTGCCACCAAAAGAGGGGGATGTGAGATGACTCACTGGGGTCAATGAGTTGTACCAACTAACTACAAATTATGAGAATTAAAACACAAGCTTATACAAAAAATAAATGGATTAAAACCTTTCTGAGAAGTTAGAAAGGCAATCTATCTGCTTCTGTCTCTCCTTTTGTGCTCAGCTCGGGCACCTGTCAGAATATTTTGACGCTTGCCCATTTTTAGTTGTGAGCCGCATGAGCTGAATTCAGATTAAACAGTAAAGAAAAAAAGCATTCCAGAATATATATTGTGTTTATTTAGGCCAGAGCAGCTTGGACGACAGTGCAAAATCAATCAGAGCCTAAAAGGAAGCTGGCAAACCATCAGTGCCTCGGTATATCCAGGCTGCACTTCCTCAGAAAGACAAGGGAGAGGGGCTGGGAAACTCCTGGTGTTTGTAACATACCCTTGGTTGATATAATAACGAGATGAGATGAAGGGATACACAGACCTGAATTAATGGCTACACATCAAAGTTGTCATTTTGATGACTTCTTTGGGCAGGAGTGGCAGTGGCCGGGTGATAGATTATTCTCCCTTTATCCTGTCAAAATGACATCTGCTTTATTCACAGATCAGCCACCAGTTGCTACAACAACGCCAGTGAGCTTTAGAAAATGTTGTTGAGCTGCTGAGAGAATCTTGGCTACCCATTAGCAAAATGTTAACTATGCAAAACCAAAGAGCATTTGGTTTTGTTGTAGGAAAGAAGTCAATGCTCTGCAATAACTAAGAATGTCAAAAAGAATTTACATTCAAAAAAATAGAGAAGGGGTTTAACCCATGATATCACCATGATTCAAAAAGCCCCTGGAATTCATTAGTGATACATTAGGTCTGAAGAATAGAGAAAATAAATAATGAGTTTTAAAAAGAAAGAACAAGTACACTTTCCTCTGAGCAGGTTGTTGTCTGCAGCATTTTAAGACATCTGCTGCCCTTCACTTTTTCCTGTTCATTGTCTTCGAGTTTTACACAGTAAACCTTCACTAATAGGGGTTTATTTATTTTTATTTATTTCTTTTCTGCCTGCTTAGCACTTGGAGGAGACCCTGGGTGCTGGCAAACCATGCCAGGACACTGAGATGGCTGCCAGCAAAGCCCCTCACCCCCACTGTGGTACAGGCTGGGAGAACCTCAGCCACCTATTCCTTAGAGAGGCAATTCCAGGGAAGCAGTTGCAGCAGGAATGACTTTGTCCTGCAGCCAGACAAGGCAGCCCCGTGTTTGAGGGCAGTGCTGGGGGGCAGGAGCCACACCGGGAGCAGGTGAGCATCCCTGGAAACGGGAGCAGCCCTGGAGAGGAACAGTGCAGACCTGTGCTCAAAGGCACAGAAATCCCCAGCTGCTGAAGGGGCTGCTCCGAGGGAGAGGTGCCCAAGCTGCAATATTTGGAGTGAAATTCCTCCAGTTTCTAGAAAAGCTCTGCCTGCATGCCCCAGGTGATTGATGGAGGCTGCCTGCCACTGAGGGTGATGGTAATTTGTGTCAGGCAGCATCCTCCTCTGAGAGAGGATCCCTGCTCCCAGCCCTCTTTGCCTTTGGAACACAATGGCTCTATCCATCTTGGCCATAATTTTTCATCCACTTCAAAGTTAAGTGAATGTAATTCTTAATTTGTTTTCCAAATGACTCCAACAATTTTCTTCCCTTTGTCTCCCCAACAAGATCAGATCGATTTTACAATGTGTTGTACTTCAAATTTAACTTCATTAAATGTTTATAACATTAAGAGGCTAATGACATAAGCCTTGTCTGTGGTATTTATAGGCTTTATGAAGAGAGTGAAGACCTGAGAGGGCTGAAGTTCAGGTTAATTCTTTGAGAATGAAATTCAACACCTGGTTGGAGCTGTAATACAAAAACTACTAGTACTATGTCAAGGCTATCATGTTAATTTAATTTATCAACCATATTTACTGTTGAAGTTGGAAATCTCAACCCAGCCCACAATAGATCATAGGTGTATTGTTTTCCTGTCACAGTAAATAGGTCCCAAATGCTGATCTAATGATATTGTTACATAACCAAGCTCAAGATTTGTTAAGCTACTTATTACTGGAAGAACATATGCAAAAAATTGCCAGGAGCCATTTATTGCTACATTCTGAACATATGCTGGAGTCACCTCCCCACAGTGGTTTCCTGGGTTCTATCTGCCCCAGTTTCATGTTATAATTGCAATGCCACGTGGTTTAATGAAGAATTCAGCTATGTTTTGCTGCCCACCACTACCCTGTCCAGCTGTCATCAACCAGTCTGGTTTTCCTCCTTGGTCCTCTCCTCTCTCTCTCCTTCCTAGAGCTGGTGATCTCCAGTCCATGGGAATTAAAGGGACATCACACATACTAGTGTCAACGATGGAGTAGCATTAGTTGAATCATATTCCAATAATTTTCAAGGGAGTGCAGGTGAGGAGTGGTTGTGGGGTCTTTTGGCATTTTTAGTGGGGTTTTTTGCTTTGCTGTAGCTGTTGCTACAAGCACTCAAGGCAGCAAGGAACAGGGAAACAGGGGTATAATGGGGGACTAATGGGTTGCTTGAAGCTTTTGAATACATTGGATCATACAGCTTTACCCTGGAACAGCATCTGATTTTTCTGTGTAATCCTAAACTCGGATTTCAGCTGCTCTCAGGTCTGTGGGAGCCTATGGGACTGGGTGCTGTTCTTTGAGGCTTGGTGCAGGTCAAGACCAAGCTCAGAGCTCAGCACATCCACTCAATGCACCTCGGGGTTCATCTTCTCAGGGGCCAAAGCTCACTTTCAGCTTTAAAGGATGAGCACAGCACAAGAGGTAATTTTTAAAAGGACCCTTGTGTCTCAGGTAGCGCAAGCAGGGATCAGCAGCACTCGCCAGCGTCGTTGTCATGGCTACAAATGGCAATATCTACCTTCCACATGTATGGAATGTAATCTGGGAAGAGTCCAAAGAGCATCCTTAAAAAGCCACTGACATGAGATGGCAGCAGGTCCTGGAGCCCCATCAGGCCACCAGCAGCCATCCTGTCATTGTCCCCACGGGTGTGTGCAGCACTAGCAGAGGGCAGCTCCTTTCCCAGCTATCCAGTTAAACCCACTAGGTACCCCCACTGCACTAATGTCAGCCAATTTCAGATAATTATACACTAGGAACTTTATTTCCTGAAAATGGATATTGCCTTCACAAGAGGTATGGATAACATCTTCATCTGCCAGAAACAGGATTAGTTTTGACAGAGTTATGTTTACAAACATAAAATTTATCACCTTTTTTTGTTTTAAATAGCACCTGTGTACACCTGGAACAAGACAGTAGCTAATGATTTATGTTGGACGGTAACAACGGCTGGTTTTGCTGGAACTCTGCCACAGCTGAGTGTCTGTCACTCTGCCCTACTGGGTCAAGACAACACATCAGTCAAGTAAATCACTTAAGTAAATTATTGAGGACTTAAATTGACTTTTTCTACATAATATGTAATTACTTCCTTGAACCAACATTCCCTTACATCACCGATCTAAAAAGCTTTCTATTTGTTTTTTAACTGAATATTGATTGAATTTAAATTACAGCCAGCATGTACTATTTATCTGAAGTTCAGATTCTAGGGAACAAACTTTCCAGCAGCGCTGTCAGCCCTGCGGGCCGTTGCCACCCACGTCCCCACGTCACCCAGCTCCAGCTTTGGCCACCAGGCTCCCAGGGCAGGAACAGCCTGGTGCCTCTGCTGAGCCTGCAGGGCCGGGCACCTGGGAGGAAAGGGCTGGCAGGGCTGGGGATGCTGGAGCAGTGCAGCAGCACAGGGAAAGATGAAAGACAACTCTGCAACACCAAGCTCTCACCCTGACGTGCTGGAACAATGAGGATTTCTGCTGTCGCCAGCAAAGCTGTTAAAGCCAGAAGTGAGAATTACAAGTGTAAAATCTTCATGGGGAGTACAGGGACTTAAAGCCCCACAAGGCTGCATCTGCTGCTGGCTGTGCATGTGCTCCTGTCACAGTTCTAGAAGAAAAGCCAAATATGCAGAAATTCCTCATGTCATCATAGAAAGATGAGAGATTTTGGCAGATCACATTCTACCTCTGAGCTCTCTCCCTCACTCAAACACAGGGTGCTGGTCTGTGGCACTGCAGTGGAGTCAGAGCTCAGCAGCCCTGAGCCGCAGAAACCTGTCCAGGTCAGCTGCTCTTCCCCAGGCTCTGTGTGACAGCAGCTCAGCTCAGAGCATGTGGGCCTGTATCACTGGAATCATCTCAGATGTCAGGGAAAAATCCTCTGAGTGCAAATAGCCTTCCTGTCAGAGAGTTTGTGTGTCCTGTCCTCAAACATCCTCCCCAAACCACCCTTCCAAATCCTATTAAACCCCTCCAGTCTGTACAGTAATTTTCCTGCTTTAGGAGACAACTGAGGGGAAACAAATACCAATCATTTTCAAAAGTGTCTGCATGCAAGTTTGGTGGAGGGCAGGAGAAGCAGAAATAAGACACTGGGCTCAAAGAAGGAAGTTTTCAAGCTGGAGGAGTCCTGCACCAACAGGGATCACATACCCGCTCCTGCTTTGGGCATAAATAAAAAGCCCTTTAAATTTGAGTTTGAAACTGGTCAAGTACCCTAGGCTGCGAAGTATGTCTGGCTTTGAGAAAAGGCCAAGGAGGAGGCTGCTGACCCCAGCAATGATGAGCAGAGAGCAGATTTGTCAGTGAGCAACATTTAATATTCCTTAGTCAGAATTGTTTCTGGGTAAAACTGGCAGAAGTGGTGAATATAATTCTCTCAGTATTTTATTAGTGAGATGGGAAGTTAATGGGAAAGGGCAGCTAAAAGTAGTTTTGCTAAGGCTAGAAAATACATTAAAGTCAGCATTGTCATGGATTACACCCAAGGTCACAGGATTCAGTCACAGGAATTGATTGGTATTTACAACTCAACAAATTGCTTTAAGCAAGAGTGAGTGACATCATGGCCCGCACTGTTTACCACAGGAACTACACACAGTGCGGCTGCAGAACAGCACATCAGCTGTGGGTGCGTTAATGCACTTGGAGTGGGCTCAGCTACAATCAGGAGAATTCTCCCAGCCTCATGTTCTGCACAAAGCTGCACCCTGTGAACCCAGGAAAGTGAGGAGGCCGATGTTAGGTGAGCACCTGAGCACTGCTGACCAACCACAGCATGACCACAGCATTCCTTTTTATTCAGATGGGAGAAAGCCGCTTTCTACTTCATGCAGCTAATTGCATTTTAATTAAGAATAATTTCAGAAAGCAAGGTCCTGCTTGCATCTGTTGCAAGAACACGATGCTCCCAGCACTCCAGCAGACAGAAAAGCAGGCTGTGGCCGGGCCGGTGCCCTGAGAACTCCTCCTCAGCCTTTAGGCACTTGGACTCTTTCTTGCTTGGTTCTGTGTTGGGAGAGTTGAACAGGAGCTTTGAAGATGTGTATTAAGGAGTTGGGCTCAGTGATCCTTGGACGTCCCTTCCAACTCAGGACAGTCCTGATTCTGTGATTCCACGTCAGCCCAGACAGAGACCAGGGAATCCCAAACCAGGAGCCATTTCATAGGTCTGTGAAGTGTAGGAGCTGCAGGAGAAAATCCTTCAGCTGCCCTGGAGGGGTTTTGTAGTGTTTATTTCTCTCCACATGATTAAATGTGGAAGTAGGAGTGCTACCAAACCCTGTGGACAGCAGGGACACAGAGCTGGCTTTGGCTCAGAGTACAGTGGCCAAGGGACCTGCTCCCCCCATGAGCTGTGGCACCACCACCCTGTGGTGTCACACAGCCCCAAGCCCCAGAGCACCTCCTCATGCCCTCCCTTCCTCACTCAGCAGGGCACATTTTCACTATAAAGTCCATTTTCTTCCATCACCAAAGGAGGCAAATCCCCTTTCACGTAATTGCATGTGCTTCAAGGTGCTTGTGGGCTTTGACCAACTGGTTTTTACAATCAGACTTTCCCCCTCCCTGCTGGAATCTGTCATTCCCTAATGCATTACTTTACACAGCAAATTGAACGTGGGTATTTTTGCCAGCCTTTATGAATCCTCTTGAGTGATCTGTGGATGGGATCAGCAAACAAATTTTGTTCTAGCTCTCCAAATCCTGACACATGAACTGATTTCAGCAGGACACGTTAAGTGAATGATGGATCTGTGCCAAAAGGGCATGTAGGATTTTGCAGGGGGGAGGAGGAAAGAAGAAGACTTTGCTTTCTCCCTTTTTTCTTCTTAGCCGGTCTTGTTAAGAAAGGGCAAAAGCACTTAAATTCATTGCTCTCAAAGTAAATTGGTATTCTTTTCTGCCCTCTCAGAAGTGTCTTTCCTCCCAGGCTTACCTGGTTGCTGCCTTCCTGGAAGCAAGAACAGGTGAGATCCTGCTCAGTCCCTGAGCCCCGTCCACCCTCAAGCGACACCGCGGGCCCTTCCCTGGGCTCGGCTGCCCCTTGGCACCACCACCCCTCCTGTTCCTGCCCAAGGCTCCACTGACACTTTCTCAAGCACATTAAGGCTGGCAACAAGAGCAGGGCTGTTTTAACAAATGCCAGTGGGCTCAGGAGCTGGAGGGAGCCTGTTCCTCTGGCTCCTGGGCAGCACTCAGAGGCTGCTCTGTATGCCTGGCCAGGGCTCTGGATGCTAATTTGTTGGCACTGCAAACTCCCAGTGCAAAAGAGAGATCCCATGACCTTCTTCAGTTACAGATAACACAAACTGCAGTTATATTTAAGTGGCAGATTGGTTAACCTCAGCGACTCCATTTCTATCGTTAATAAAGGGTTACGTTACAAAGGCACCTTGGAGTTCTCACAGGGAAATGTGGCCAACCAGCCCTTTCTTGTGAGCAGTTTTCTGCACTGAGCTCCTGCTTTGGGCAGGCTGTGCATTGCAAATGCTCTGAAGCTCCAGCAGCAATGAAGGCACTGCTTTAGGACAGGTGTTGTGGCAAAACACACTTTCCAAATGAGGTGTGCTCTGTAGTACCTGTTATTGCTGCTGTGATTTCCAAATCTTCCAAAAGGGTTTGTGCACAGAATCATCATCACAGAAAGCCATCACCTGGGCTTTCAGTCGTCTCTAGAGGGCTGGTTATAGAGTTATAGAGATTTTTCAACTTCTCAAAAAGACATTCAATACCTGAACAAAATTCTCATTACCTCCTATATTACACCTCATATGGCTGTATCGTATTTCTAGCTACTTTTACATGTAACTACCTAAAAATCTACACAGGATTTCAGAGGACAGTGCAATTTTTGTCTTATTACAAGAGGTGATGTGCAGCCATTGTAAATTTAGCCTTGTCTGTTGTACATCCTTTATCTTGGGCATTAAGAATGTCATCAACTCCATCACAGAAATCTTATTCCACATCAGAGATGAACCCATGGCTCCAGATCTTGGGAAGTTCCTGCTTTTCTGTGCCCAACAGGACCTGCAGTGTGTTGTGACAAAGTTTCCATCAAAACATGCCAGCTGTCAGGCTCCATCAGTGTCTCAGGGTACCACCAAACTGTGTGAGCACAAAGTGGTGGTCACAGGAGTCCAGAACTGGAAGAACTGGAGAGTTCCACACTTTGACAAGTGTTTTTAAGCAAAGTTGTTCTTGTGCAGCTGCTCAAGGTAAAGTTTTAGATCCTTCACCTTGTTTGAAGACACCCAGAGGAGTCCAGTGCTCAGTTGTACAGAACCAGGTGATTTAACCCAGTGAGGCAAATCTGCTCCTTGTTGCTCATTTATCACTGCTGGGTCAATTCTGTGCCAGAACTGTCTTATTCCTTCTAAAAGCTGATGTAGTTACACAAACAGAAAGTCATTATTGCCTTGGCTCCAGATCTGCTCATTCATCTAACTCCTCAAGAGCTGGTTCAAGAATGCTAATTAATAGTAGTTTATCATTAACGAGCTGGCTTTATTTACCAAGATTTGCCTTTGGTTTTCCAGGGACAAGACTGCTGGAACTCTGTTCTGTTGTCTGACTTGCATCTTGTTGAACATTATAAACTGGATTTATATGGTATGAAATGATGAATGAGGGCTGAGTCATTTCATGTATTAGCATTTCATACTGCCTGAAATGAGACAATTTGTTATGTTCTACAACCTGTGTAATTATTCCTCTACATCTCAGGTAAGGAAATGCTACAGCTTCACTCTGCCATAGTGAGTCTGAGCGTCCAAATATCTTTTAAAGCATTCAGTGAGATTTATGATAATCTTCTCCTTATTACTAAAATGAGTCTCTAGCATATGATGGAGATGCATCTAGAACAACACTTAAACCCACCCAGCAATGCATCCACACTGCAGCACGTGTACTCTTACACAAGAGATCCTTCCAGAAACTATTTTTCTCCTTCTTGTAGTTCCTGGAAATATTTATCATCAACTCAATGTAGTTAAGGAGAGCATCCTGCCTTTAAACCTGCTGGGTCGGATTATGCTGCCACTTAAGGAGTGTGCTTGGGGCCAGTGAGACCCAGAAGAGGTGAAGTCTGTCTCTGCTCCTCTGCCACGGGACAGGGCAAGTGCAGATTGAGGGGGTGCATGTGTGAGGGACCAGGCAGTGGGAAGGCGCTCTCCCACTCCCTTTCCCTTTTCTCCCAGCTGCTAAAAATGATGAGCAGGACATCAGTAAGACAGAGAGGTGAAAAAACCTGACAATTAATAGAGAATCAGAGGCTCTTCCCAAAAGCTCATTTCCAAGTGCTCCATTTCCAGCCTGCAGCACATGGGGATATCTGCTGGCTCCCAGGAGTGGCACAGGAATTTCTGCTGGCTCCCAAGGATCACACAGGGATGTCTGCTGGTTCCCAGGGGTCACACAGAGATAGCTGCTGGCTCCCAGGAGTCACACACAGTGCCAGAGGCACTCGAGGCCCTGCTCAGCTGAGAGGGGCAGTGGTGTCACCTCCCCAAGCAGTGTTCCAGCTGCTGCTGCTCTGGAGCAGTCCTTGAGGCCCTTGCCTGGCATTCAGAATTCCTAGCACACCCCAACAGCTCCTTCACTGTGCACCCATCACTTCCCTTCTCCACCTGCTCCACCAAAGCACCTTGAACTCCTCCTGACTAGCTCCATCTCCTCTCCACAGTCTCAGCAGCAGTGGGACCTCTTGAGATTGATATTCGTAGCACAGTACGTTGAGGTAATTACATTCGATTGGCGCTCTCCTTCCTCACTTATTGCTTTGGCAATTAAAAAGCATTAACCAACAAAGTCAGAGATTGGTAGATTTACTGAATGGCTGAGTATTTACAAATATATTGCACTTTAAATGACTCCTCAGCTTTCCAGAGAAACTATTACAATGTACATTAATCCATTACATTGAGCACTTCCTTCTCTTAGATTCTAATGTAATGAGACAATTTTCTTCAAGCGTGGAATTCATATCTGCAGAGGAGAGAAAAACATTAATTCCTTTCTTGTGTGGGTTATTTGGGATAACTCTGTAGTCCATTCTTGCAACTGGTTATTAAAGCAGTTGGTAGTTCAACCCAGCTGAGTGGATTGAAATCACACAAGTTTGAACAACTTTGATCAAGTGATGCTCTGCTACATTTAATGCTGCAACAAAGGGGGAACAAACAAACAAACAGACAAATAAATAAAAGAAATCCCCAGACTCCAAATGCCTACAAAACACATGGTGTGAAAAATTACATTACAGTATGAGATTTAAAGGCATATATTATCCAGGGCAGCTGAATTAACACAGCCAAATATCATTACATGTTAATTATATTATTACTTAGATTTGCATTTTGTGGGAGGCCCATGTTTTCATGATTTAGACCACATTGTCTCCTTCTCTAAGCTATGAAGCATTACAAATAAGATTTGCAGGGTGGGAATTTGAGTTTTCAAATGAAGACTTTGCTCTAAGGCAAGTAAAACAAAGAACTGTACATCTGTCGGGAAAGAGGGGCAGCAGGAACAGTGTAACCATGACCAGCTGACTCCTACCACATTTCTTCTTCAGGTTACAGAACTCTTTAGTAAAAAGTCAGTCCCTGAAAACAAACAAAAATCCCCTCCCCAGTGAAATGGAGCTCTGATGTAAGACTGTATGGGAGAATTATTTATATTCTCTACACAGGCTGAGGTGATACCTGGAGAGCACAGGAGAACCTTGGCTGAATCAGGACTATGTGCAGGATTTGACTCTGCAAGAGCCTCATGTTCACCTAAGCAGGGCTCAGTAATTGCTGGTGAGTCTTGTTCCAAGCTCCCTGTGTGCCCGGTCACACAGATGTACCACAGGCCCATTCCCCAGTTAATGCCCAGTGAGCTGAGCTGTGCTCTGGGATGATGCACACTCCTGTGCTAGAGATTACCCCTCACTGGAACCTAAAAAATTGCATTAAGTCTCCCTTCTGTGCTTGTGGGTTTGGGTATAGGAGCCAAAATATTCAAAAATAAGAAGCTCTTTGAAGTTTCCAATTTTTGCAGACCCAAATAATTTTGGCATAGGTCATGTCACAACCATCATTTGGCCTGAAGCTGAACTTTCTGAGCCATATCAGCACCAGCTCTGAGGCTGTGCTTTGAAACACAGATAAAGTCCTTGACTAATGCTGTTGTGAACTAAAGTAAATTCAGGTTCTGTCAGGGTGTTTTGAAATGCAGGATTTGGCTCAGAACAGATTATCTTCCAACACTTCAACATTTCAGTCTTTTCTTGGATTTCATTGTCTTTCCTTTGCTGTGATTTAATCCAGGAACAGGGAAAGGCTGGGTCCTTTGGAACTGCCCCTTGCAATGGCTTCTGTGCCACATCAGCCCCATTCACTCTGTCACTTGTGAACCCATTACAAACGGCTTTTGATGTCAGTGGCCTCAGGCATGTCAATAACAGGGACCTCCTTCTCCTTGTTCCCCATATTCCGTCCCACACCTGGACTTAAGCTGGTTTGCAATTTATAAAACTGTTGAGAAGATTCAGGGGGAATGGACAAATTCCAACTTCACAGATCCCACTGACAATTTTAAGTCCCAGCAGACAGAAAAAAAAAAAAAAACCATTAGGATTTGTGACAAAACAGAATAGCTTCTAAATTTCACAGGTTGAATGGGTTGTTCCCTCTTCTTCCAAATTCCTGAATTGTGTCCCAATTTCCCCCAACACATCCATACTGGTTTTGCTGAAATCTTTAACCAGGAATCAAACCAGCAGCTGAGAAGTGTCTTAGGTGCTCCTTACACTCTCCATGGAATTACTCTGTTAGCTTGTCACTGTGTCTTGTCACTGTTTAGGACTGTGTGGGTTTGGGTACCAAAACTCTCTAATCTCAAATAGATACAATTTTATGAATTGTACTACTTCTCTTTCCCATGGATGGGAATGGTGTTCAGGAAAGGGACTGCCAGGTCAGTAAGTGGTAACAGCATCCCCAGCGCAGGGTTGTGGGTCACCTCAAGTTCTCCCTGTTCCCCTAGTGCTGGAAAAATCACCCCAAATCCCACAGTGAGATGGTGGGGTCCCCTCAGAGTGTCTCCTCTAAAGTGAGTGATGTATGAAGCCTTAGCTGTAATTTTTTCTTTTCTTGAAACCTACAGAAATATTAATTTAGCACTTGAGGATGAAATGCTGGTTACTAGAAGAAGGGAAGTGCTCTCATTAGGCAAAAGTCCTACAGAAAATACATTCATGCTGTCTGCAGAGTCCCACATGTCAAAATTTTGTTGGTGTTAATTGCAAGTCATGGCTGGAGTCAAAATGAATCTGCTGAGCTACTTTTCACATGTATTCCCAATCTGTGCACCAGTGATACCAAACTGTTTAGAGCTCTTCATGTGAGCAGTTGTTAACTGACTTGGATTTGTAAACACTTGAAAAAATTCTTGCAACTTAAGTAAATCTTATTATGATTGGAGAAAATTCCTATCCTTTCTCCACATGTTAAGCAGTCAGAAAATAAGGATGTTTTAAATTCCTTCAATTTAAAGGAGTTTGAGATGTTCTTTGAAATGATAAATGTATTACCTCTTCCTGCCCCAATTTCCATTTACTGACAATGGCTGAAGTTACTCTAAAACTGTTTCATATTTAGCAGAAAAATGGACAGCAAACAGAACAAACACAGACATTTCAGAGCTCAGAGTGTGTTTGTTTCTTCCCTCCCCAGCTGCTTCTCTGTTGGTTATCAGACACAAATGAGGCCACTGTGTCATGAACCAAGTCTAAGCCCCACTAAGCCTGCAGGTGTGTGTATGGGGAAGGAGAAGGAACAGAGCAGAGGAAACACAGTTCTCATTCCTTCCGGGAGGATTTTTCCTTTCCTAAGTGTGGCAGCACCCGGCCTTGGTGCACTCAGGGAGTTTCCCATCCCACTGCCCCTCTCTTTTCCTGACCACATGGTCATTCACAGGAAAATAGACCAGGAAATTCTTTTGGCACTTCAGTTCAAATCAGTTTCCCGAATACTTTACACTCAAGTGACACAAAGCACAGGTACATCTGAGTTTTCACAGCCCCCAGAAGGCCTCCCAGTCCAGGCATGGCTGTGCCCGTGTTCCCATTGGGAGCTCCTTGCCAGAGCTGGGATCACCACGTCCAGAGGAGCTCTCAGCTCTCATTCCTTGCATTTTTAAAGGAAGCAATTCCAGCACTTCACAGAAGCAGAACCAATGCTCAGTTGTTCTACCTCTTTTTTTCTACCAACAGGTGACTTTGAGCTGAATTAAAATGGGACTGGTAATGAAAAATAGCCACTTTTACTCTGCAGCCTCTAATTACTCAAGTCATTAAGCAGCTCCTGTAGAATGGAAAAGCTGCAGTGTTATTTTCATTTCTCTTTTCCCTTGCTGGTAACCCATGCAGCATCCAAGGCACTGTCTTTGTGCACACTGAGCTGGGGCTGTAAAACAAAGTCTGTACTCCACACTCCATCCCACGAGGCTGTTTGAGGCAAAGAGCTCCCTGACACCCTTTGAGATTTTCCCTCCTCTTATTTCTTCTCCTTTTACATTCCATCTCAGCAATCACCAGAGCTTTGGCTGAATGCAAGGCCCTTCCTCTTCAGAAGCTGATTGTAGCAAGACTTAGATTCTACCCCTTTCTAAGAAAAATGCTTCTTGACAGCTCTTTGGAAAGCAGGGGGAGTTACGTGCAGGGGTGACACTGGCAGAAAGAGTTGGCTCTCATCGTTCCTTGAAGCTGCATAATGAATGAAATGTTTAACAGAAGAGAGGACGTAGGGCTGGCAAAACCTATTAGTTAAAGGGCTTTTTGAAGCCATCTGTCCACCAGCTTTAGCCACCACTGAATGAAAATTGGTTTTGAAAGCAAAAGGGACAGACATTCTTAATCTTCCAGCTCTTCATCCTGCACAGCCAGCCAGCCAAAGGCACTTAGAGTACTCAGGGAAGGAACGAGTTCCTCAGCTGAGGGAGGGGTGCTTTGCCCTCTTTCAAATGGTTCTTCTTGCAGTATTTGTATCAGTTAACAGCTTTTACAAGTGCAATGTACCAAAAAGGACTGAAACAACGAAAGCCAGCTGTATAAAAATCTGCTATCCCTTATGTGAACTTCAGAGGGCAAATCAACAGAATTTTAGACAAACCAAGGAGAGCCGCAGTCTCTTTTCCAAAAACAAAGCTGTGCTTTAGTGGGCCAGTCAGAAGCCCAGATTTTGACTCCTCTCTTTAATCACTGAACCAAAATTTCTGTGTTAACACTGGCCCTGCTGATGCTCATTTTGGGGGTGCCTGTCTTAATGGTTCATACTCACCTCTATTTCTGCACAGATTGAAGGACAGAGAAATTCCTGTAACATGGGGATAACTTTGTGTTTTGTTGTTACTTTTCATAAAGCTTAGACCAAATGAAAAACTTCCAGTTGCTCAGTGCAAAGCTGAGATTTGCTAAGGGCATACAAGCAGTTTATTCACAAGTTTATGAAATGACCCAGCAAGAGGAAAAACTGCAGATTTTAGAACTCTCTACCATAAGACTTGTAAGTAAAGAGTGAGAAACAGAGATGGTTTCCCACACAGCAACATGAAGACACAACAACTCTCTGATGAAGCTCATCCTACTTGAGACCCGCTGCTGATTCAGTACAGGGCAAGAGAGAACAAATCCCTGCTGAACCACAAACCCTCCACCACCAAATGTGGGAACATGACGTGTTAATTTATGCAACAGGATCTGAAGACCAATGTAAAAGGAAAGAAAACCATCCCAGCAAATGTCTTGGGTGCGCCCTGGCCTACTGGAGCTGTGCACCTGGCAGATCAGCAAACTAAAGCAAACAAAAGTGGGAAGTAAGTTCATGTTTCTGAAGAAAAGAAAATAAGACAATTTCCCTCACCCCCATTCCAAGTTTGCATTATTCTACTTTCCCAGGGCTATTCCATGTTAGTTGTTACCCTCCTTCACAGCCGTTGTTTAGACAGCTTGAGCAGTGGCTGCAGAAGTGCAGTAGGTGTTTATGCAGTTGAAACTGTAGCATACAAGTGCATCTTTGGTCCTAATTTCAGCAGGAAGAGATTATATGGAGAGAGAGTTAAAACAGATATGAAGTCCAAGGAAGAATAAGTCCTTGAAAGCTTTGTCCAAAAATCTTAAAGAGTAGCATTTGAACAGAGTGTTCCCTTAGTAGTACCTTGCTGTTGAGTTGCAGGGTTTGCTCTCTGGAGCCCAAACAGCTCCCACAAAACTGCAGCCTGGAGAAGAGAGAGAGGAGCTCCAGCCCTGCTGACAGAACATTTTGCAATCAGCTTGCCAAGGCCCAATTTGTTAATGACAAAGTGTGTGTGTGAAGTGTGTGTGTGCGTGGCAAGGAGCAAATCAGGTACATTTGGAAATGTGTGGGCTCTTGGCAAAGCCCTGGGTCTGTGACTGACTCACATATCTGAGAAACAGCCCTGGGACTCACCAGCCACCAGCAGGGACCAGCATGGTCCCTCTCAGGTGGAACACAAAGGCTAAGCTGGAAGGAACCCCAAGGAATTGAAAATTAAGACCTCGTGGTGAATGATCACTTACGTCGCAGGGGCCTGAAAAGCTGAGCTTGGGGCTCTGGCAAACCCAAACCCAGGCTTGGCTGGAAGAGCAGGCATGGGGAGAAGGGCCTGTAGGGCTGGGGCTGTTCAGTGTGGAGGGGAGAAGGCTTAGGGGAGATTTCTTTGCAGGCTTCCAGAGAGAGCTTATGAAAAGGAGGGAGAGGGGCCTTTTATACAGACAGATAGTGCCAGGACAAGGGAGAAAGGTTCTAAACTGTCAGAGGGTGGTGTTGGATTGGATATTAGGAAGAAATTCCTCCCTGTGAGGGTGGTGAGGCCCTGGCACAGGGTGCCTAGAGCCGCTGTGGCTGCCCCTGGATCCCAGACCAGGCTGGACGGGGCTTGGAGCACCCTGGGACAGTGGAAGATATCCCTGGCCATGGCAGGGGTGGCACTGGATGGGCTTTAAGGTCCCTCCAACCCAGACCATTCTGGGATTCTGTGATTCAGTGATCTTTAAAAAGGAGTGGCCTTAGGGAGGGAGCTGGAGAGGTTCAGCACCCAGGAACAGCTCACAGACAGCAGTTTGCTATTGCTGTTTCTTCATTTATTACCATCAATCAAAATATTTATCTGCAAAGCACAGATTTATTGAAGAGCTCAGTCCTTCGCTGTACTCAGAGTACTGAATAATTACCAGACTTTTCAAAACAGCACATTGCAGAAAAATAAAGGAATAAGCTGAAGGTAGAAGGTACCATCTACCAATTCAGCACCAGCCTGAGCAGGTGTGTGTGTAGCAGATTGTAATTCACTGCTGGGGAAAAATGGTCACCCTGACTTGTGTGCTACTTTCTGCCCTTTATTTAATTTAAACAGGGATGGGCAGAACAGATTAAAGCATAATATAATGAAATACAGAGAATGTGCTTTGTCCAGATGGAAGTGGCATTTGAATGAACGGTTGTTCAAAACAGAATGTGTATTCTTGTTTATGTGAAATCAGTATCTGCAGACTAAAATGACTGAAAAGTATCTATATAGGTCTACTTAAAACTGGAAAGAGAGAGGCAATTTGGAAAATAACTATTTTATCTGCTAGCAAGATGATAAGGGAAGCGATGTGACTGAATGTTGCTTTTGTCTGAAAGAACCCGCACAGATAAGAACCAGAATCTTTGCAGGGATGTGTGGCCAGGCTACATTATCCACTGGACACCGCTTAAAAAACCCAACCCCGACTAAAATGGCAAATTACTGACTTGGCAAATAGAGCAACAGAGCCCCGGCCGATGCCAGCTGCCGGCCCAGCCCGGCGAGGCACCTGAACAAAGGCGTCTCAGAGCACCGTAACCGAGGATGCTCAGGTGGATGCGGGGCCTCCCGGAGCGCCAGACACAGACAAATTCACAGGCAGGCAGCGCAGCGCTTGGCTGGCATGAGGACGTGGGTTCCGGAGGCCATTCCCAGCACAGAAGACAATCACTGGCAGGTAATAAAGGAGGCATTTATGCGATATGTCAGCGGTTAGTGCAGAGCTTAAAAGAAATGAGATCATGTGGCGAGATAGCATTCTGTGCCTTCCCCCAGGGGAAGCGGTAGCGCTGTTATTACTGTGAGCCATTGTTACCGCTACTTCTTTGAAATAAAGCGTGCCACAGCAGCGTCAGCCGATACCTGTGCGAGCGCGGCCGTGCCGGCGCGGGCTGCGCGGCGCGGGGCTCTGGTTACGCGGTACCACCGCCGCAGCAGCGCGGGGACAGGGGGCACCGGGCTGACACCCTGCTGCAGACCCGGGACAGCCGCCATCCCCGGGTCCGGCTCTGTCCTGGGCCAGGGCCATCCCCGGGTCCGGCTCTGTCCTGGGCCAGGGCCATCCCCGGGTCCTGCTCTGTCCTGGGCCATCCCCGGGTCCGGCTCTGTCCTGGGCCATCGCCGGGTCCTGCTCTGTCCTGGGCCATCCCCGGGTCCGGCTCTGTCCTGAGCCAGGGCCATCCCCGGGTCCTGCTCTGTCCTGGGCCATCCCCGGGTCCTGCTCTGTCCTGGGCCATCGCCAGGGCCATCCCCGGGTCCTGCTCTGTCCTGGGCCATCGCCGGGTCCTGCTCTGTCCTGGGCCAGGGCCATCCCCGGGTCCGGCTCTGTCCTGGGCCATCCCCGGGTCCGGCTCTGTCCTGAACCGGGGCCATCCCCGGGTCCGGCTCTGTCCTGGGCCATCGCCGGGTCCTGCTCTGTCCTGGGCCGGGGCCATCCCCGGGTCCGGCTCTGTCCTGAACCGGGGCCATCCCCGGGTCCTGCTCTGTCCTCAGCCAGGGCCATCCCCGGGTCCGGCTCTGTCCTCAGCCAGGGCCATCCCCGGGTCCGGCTCTGTCCTGAGCCGGGGCCATCCCCGGGTCCGGCTCTGTCCTGAGCCATCCCCGGGTCCGGCTCTGTCCTCAGCCAGGGCCATCCCCGGGTCCGGCTCTGTCCTGGGCCATCGCCAGGGCCATCCCCGGGTCCTGCTCTGTCCTGAACCAGGGCCATCCCCGGGTCCGGCTCTGTCCTGAACCGGGGCCATCCCCGGGTCCGGCTCTGTCCTGAACCGGGGCCATCCCCGGGTCCTGCTCTGTCCTGGGCCATCGCCGGGTCCTGCTCTGTCCTGGGCCATCGCCGGGTCCTGCTCTGTCCTGGGCCATCCCCGGGTCCGGCTCTGTCCTCAGCCGGGGCCATCCCCGGGTCCGGCTCTGTCCTGGGCCAGGGCCATCCCCGGGTCCGGCTCTGTCCTGACCCAGGGCCATCCCCGGGTCCGGCTCTGTCCTGAGTCAGGACCATCCCCGGGTCCGGCTCTGTCCTGAACCGGGGCCATCCCCGGGTCCGTCTCTGTCTTCAGCCAGGGCCATCCCCGGGTCCAGCTCTGTCCTGGGCCAGGGCCATCCCCGGGTCCGGCTCTGTCCTCAGCCAGGGCCATCCCCGGGTCCTGCTCTGTCCTCAGCCAGGGCCATCCCCGGGTCCTGCTCTGTCCTGAACCGGGGCCATCCCCGGGTCCTGCTCTGTCCTGGGCCAGGGCCATCCCCGGGTCCTGCTCTGTCCTGAGCCAGGGCCATCCCCGGGTCCTGCTCTGTCCTGAACCGGGGCCATCCCCGGGTCCTGCTCTGTCCTGGGCCAGGGCCATCCCCGGGTCCTGCTCTGTCCTGAGCCATCACCAGGGCCATCCCCGGGTCCTGCTCTGTCCTGGGCCAGGGCCATCCCCGGGTCCTGCTCTGTCCTGAACCAGGGCCATCCCCGGGTCCTGCTCTGTCCTGAGCCATCGCCAGGTCCTGCTCTGTCCCAGACCAGGCACTGTGCAGTCACAGTTTCATTCCCTCCTTTCCCTGAATTTTGCAGTTCGGTGAGAGATGAGCAAAGAACATTACAGTCCAACAGCTATTGGCTTTAGCTCATTACTCTCTGGGGAACAATTATTGCATGTGTAGAGAAGGTTTCATTTAGTAAGAGACCCTTTAGCTGAAAACCTGCACAGTGGCCCCAAAGTGAACTAAAGCTAAAGGTTAAGTGCACTAAGTATCCTATTCCCATCAGTTTATATGCTGTGAAATATTTCACACCATAAACTCCACAGAATAAAACGACAGGCTTTCACGTGTATTAGAATTAGCCCCATTTCTCTAATCACACGTGGTCACAGTACTCTCTCAGGACAGTTTAAAACCTCACAATCAAGTGTTAGTACCCAGAAGGAGTGAATTGAATAGCTGGAGACTTGTTTATACCTCATTTATGATTAACAGTGTCAGTGTCCTTAGATAGCTGCCTGCCAACTGTGTTCCAACTGCCATTTTATTTCAGACCTCAGAGAGGGCACAGAAGAAGACCAGGTGTGTTGCTCGTGCATGGAACATGTTCCCAAATCAAGGGCTGGCAGGTGCACAGGGGATTACTGAGGAAACAGGCTGGCTGTGGCTGGAAATCACAGTGATGCTGGGCCAGGAAAAGGAGTTTTGCTGACCACTTCAGTTCTTTCATGACCAGCTTGAAACGGAATCACTGGAGGAAGCTGTGGGAGCATTTCACAGCAAGAGGAAGCCAAAGGTAGATTGCTGACAGAGAAAAGTACTCCATCTCCACTCTAGAGCAGTTTCCACCAATGACCTCAAAAACTTCCAGGACCTCCAGGTAAGCAGGGAAAATGATACCACAGACTGAGATTTATATTGAAAAGCAACACATTCCAGCACACAGGAACCTCACATCTCAGTTTACTGAAACCCCTGCTCTTCCCTGCAGGCAGCTCATAAAATGAAGAGAGCAAGAGGGATTTTATTTCCAGCTTGTACTTAGCAACCAAATTACCATGCAGGCTTGGGCAGGAGAGCCAGGCTTTGCTCCATCACACGGGGCAGCAGGTGGGAAGAGTTAAAATACACCTCAGTCCTGAGAGCTCATTTCATTGTTAGGAGCACTGCAGAGGTGCTTCAAGATGCCACAGTCCTTCAAGTCCTCCAACCCACCCATTTTCCACTTCTGGATTTTTTGTTAAAACAGAAGTGAATGACAGTGTTTTCTAATAGGACCTAATGACAGTCTTCTTCCACCCTCAGAAGATTTATTTCTGGGGCATGGAATTGTAATTACACAGGGAATTCCACTAAGACAGTATTTCAGCCTCTACAAAAAATTAATTTTGCCCAGATTTTGCCAAGATAATTGCTCTTGGTATTCCAGTGGCAGTTTTAGATCCCATCACTTGTCCTTATAAATACAATTACCTGACCTATAGACAGGACTAGCAATTAGAAAAATGATGTGTTTAACTACATTAGATTGTAACTCTATAGACAGTGGCTACTTTTTCCCTTTGACAATATTAGATCAAGGAAATCTAAAACACAATCCCTAGGAAAAAAACACCCAAACAAATAAAAAGACCATGACCTCTAATTAAATGGAATTTTTTTTGTTGATACAACACATACAGATACTTGTCTGATCTGTCTCAACCCACAGCCTTACCTACGAGGAATCAAATAAAGACCTTCTGGAACAACAGCTCTGGCACTGCCCAAAGATTTAGTGTCTCAAGGCTGATTGCCATAAATGATGAGATTTGCCAGAAATTCCTTCTACTTCCCTAGAATTCTGTGAATAAGTCGCAATTGCTGGGAAACTGTTGAATAATGAATTAGAAGGATGTTCTTTCATTTGCTGCGATCTAGCTTTGGTGGGCTCGAAATAATTAAAAAAAATAGAGGATTAAAAATTAGCATGAAGCCCACTTGTTACTTAATGATAACAGATTTTAAACATTCTTTTTTCAATATATTATCCTATTAAACATTAACAACTGCAGTCTTAAAGGGGGTGGGAAACCTAATATGGGCTCCCACACAGAAGACTCCTCCTAGTCTCCTACACCAGGGTATCTGATCTTGATTTTCATTACATTTTCAGCCTGGGACAGATAACTCACTTTGTGGTTAATTATCCTGCACAGGGTCCATGGCAGTGGTTGGAGTGTAGAGCTCTTGTGGGCCCAGCCAGATCCATTAGAGCCTCACTGAGGACACGAGCAGACCCAAGCTGAAGAATTTACCAACTCACTCCACATAATTACTGCCAGCCTGAGACAGGCAGGTATAGAAAGAGGAAGAAAAAGGATTTTTTTTCCTTCCCTGCAAAGTGCCTGGTTATAAATGGGTGGCAGTGCTAAGGTGAGGACAACCTGAAATTCCTGTATAAGGAGACAGGGTTCTGTAGGTTCCCAGCCTTCAATTTCTCCTTCATGTTTGTGACTTAATAAATACCTGAGCAGACCTGCAAGTAATTAGTTTAAGCAGGGATTGCTTTTGGAAGAGGTGGAAAGTTAAGGATGTGTTGTGTCAGAAAGGCAATGAGCAAATCATAGGGAAAGTGGTCAGAAGATGCAAAGAATACAATGGAAAGAGCTGAAAGGTATTTTGGAAGCAGCAATTGCGACACTGCAGACAAGTCTTGGCACAGAACTCATAAGCAATTAGAGAGAATCCTAACTGCATTTCAAGTATGTTGAAAACAGCCTTGCAGTTTCACACACATGTGAAGTGGGGCTGAAGTGCAATTCCCTACAGAGAAGAGCCAGCCTCTGCAGGGTGGCAGGGTCCTTTGGCAAACACCCGAGCAAAGCTTACCTGGGCAAACCTCAGCAGAGCCAGGCAGAGAGGGCACAGTCCCAGCACAGAGCTGCGCTGCTGCTGCTCCTCACGTGCCTCGCTCCAGCAGGGTGACAGTGACACCACGGTGGCACTTCAGGGGTCCTGGCCCTGTACAGGCAGCACTTGCTGCAGGAGAGGCTCTGCCTTTGGGGGGTTTGGAGAGGTCAGAAGTGGTGGGAGCCCGGGGAAGAGCTGTCCAGGGCAGCAGCTGCGGGCTCACTCCTGCTCCAGCAGCAACCCCTGTTCCCCCAGCCCCAGGACAAACCCCACAGGTTGTGTCCACAGTTCCCAAGAGAACAGGAGCTGCCTTCCAAGGTCTGCCTCCTGTGCACCACAGAGTGGCTCTGGAAACAACCAGGATAATCAGGCTGCTGTCAAGTGTTCTGTTACTAAAGACTATAGATGTTTAAAATACATATTCCCTTAAAACAAATAAAAAAAAAAACCCCACCTTTTCATGGTGAAATATTTTCCAGCCACTACATAATCTGCAGGTTCTCTTTAGAGAAAAAATGCAGAATCTGATGGGTATTTATTTTCAAGCAGATGTGGTCACCAAAGCCATCTTGGGCAGCTGCCACCCTTTCCGTTCAACAGCAGAATTCTTGAATTTAATTTGGGTTTTGGTAGCACCACTGTTCACCAGGATTTGCAATCTCAGCAATTGGGGGTAGGAGGGAAGAGAGCTAAGACTGCAAAATGGGATAATTCAGTCATTTTTGCACACCAAGTGCTGTGCTGTCACGGGGAGATTGCACTTTTTGGTCCTTGCCCTCTTGTCTCCTTGCCTGTGCTGACATTGTGAGGGAGGAACAGCTCCACTCTCTGTTACAAACATCCCCAAAAACGTGTTTCTGTGAGAACTCAGTACAAGGTAAGTACAATTACCTGGCTGCTATTTGTACCAGAATGGCATTTTAATTTCTTTCACACAATGAGTTGAAGTTTTGCAGGTCTTGGACAGATAATATTATAATGTTTATAATATTAAATGTAATATTTTCCAGCAGGACAGACAGTTTGGGAGTTCTGGGAGAGGCTCTTTCTGCTGCTGCAGTAGGATCCTGACACTGTGAGGTGCTTTGCCAGTTCTGTGGCATAGCAGAGCCAGCCAAGCAGCTCCAGCCTGCTGGTCCCACCAAGCCCAGTTTGTTGTCTCCTAGGAGATCAAATCTCTTATTTTCCATGTACCTCACTCTGCAGCCTCAAGAAGGATTCGTTCAACACTGTCCTGCAAATACTTTGAATATTCACTTTGCAGTAGATTTATTGAAGGCTGAGATAAAGCTTTTCAGCATTTCAGTACTTGTTCAGTTTCACTTGGAATTTACCTGAAGTATTAAAAAGAAATTAGTACAAACATGACCTGTGCCTATATAAATATTTGCCCATATTTGGTAAATGTTTATATATGTAATTTCTGAAAAGCACCTCTTACTATGACAATTTCCAGGTTTTAGTAAGAAGAAAAGGATCTTTCCTCCCTGCTTTATTCACACTGTTACAGGAAATTAGTGGTTAAGCAAACTTTTCTTAAAAGGCTTAAAAAAGCACGTTTTGCAAGTTCATTTAGTTTTGAATGAACTTGACAAATTTTGAAAGCAAACATCACTTGAGATTGGCTAATTTAAGAGGACCAGGGAAAACCTCCTTTGCCATTTGAATTTTAAAGATTGGCCAAAGTCTTATGTCAGCTGCCTTGTTCTGCAGCCTGTCTTTGAAGCCTCTTAGGAAAGTCAGGGATACCCACTAACAATAGAATTAAAATCTGTCTTTAGGACTGGCAAACCATTCAGAGCTGTCTGGCTGCTTAGCATAGACTGTGCTAGGCCTCAAGAAGAGAATAGGCCCCTAAAGAAGCAATAATTTTCAGATTGTTGTGTACAATGCAGTGATAAAGCTCCCTGTCACATTTTTCTTCCCAGTTACTGAAGTTCCCATTCAGACGAATTGTCACAGCTTCTTCAATCCAAACAAGCACCCTTCCGGCCTTGTTTGCATTAAAATGTGATAAAACTAAAGGTGACTTTAGCACAGCTGTGCAGAAAAGTGGATTAGGTCAAAGTGACAGCGTTTGTTAGGCCTTGCCACAAAGGTGGATCAAGATTTGTCTAGAGCGCTGATGTGGGAGAAGCAGGAGCTTCTTAAACCCAGACATTTGTAATAAGGCCACAAACAACAAACAGCATTTCTTTCATCCCCACGCAGGTTCCCAATGGCCTCAGGCCATGCTGCTGACCTGTTGTCGCGGGGGATTTGGGATTCGGGCCGACGCTGCCCGTGCCCCATGCCCAGCGCTGCCCGTGCCCCATGCCCAGCCCTGCCCGTGCCCCATGCCCGGCCCTGCCCGTGCCCCACTGCCAGCCCTGCCCGTGCCCCACTGCCGGCCATGCCCGTGCCCCACTGCCGGCCCTGCCCGTGCCCCATACCCGGCACTACCCGTGCCCCATGCCCAGCGCTGCCCGTGCCCCATACCCAGCGCTGCCCATGCCCCATGCCCAGCCCTGCCCGTGCCCCATACCCGGCCCTGCCCGTGCCCCGTGCCCGGCCCTGCCCGTGCCCAGCCCTGCCCGTACCCCATTGACGGCCCTGCCCGTGCCCCATACCCGGCCCTGCCCGTGCCCCACTGCCAGCCCTGCCCGTGCCCCACTGCCGGCCATGCCCGTGCCCCACTGCCGGCCATGCCCGTGCCCCACTGCCGGCCCTGCCCGTGCCCCATGCCCAGCGCTGCCCATGCCCTATGCCCGGCCCTGCCCGTGCACCATCCCCGGCCCTACCCGTGCCCCATGCCCAGCCCTGCCCGTGCCCCATACCCGGCCCTGCCCGTGCCCCATACCCAGCGCTGCCCATGCCCCGTACTCGGCCCTGCCCGTGCCCCATACCCGGCCCTGCCCGTGCCCGGCCCTGCCCGTGCCCCATACCCAGCGCTGCCCGTGCCCCATACCCAGCCCTGCCCGTGCCCCATGCCCAGCCCTGCCCGTGCACCATACCCGGCCCTGCCCGTGCCCCAATGCCGGCCCTGCCCGTGCCCCATACCCGGCCCTGCCCGTGCCCCATACCCAGCGCTGCCCGTGCCCCATACCCAGCCCTGCCCGTGCCCCATACCCAACGCTGCCCGTGCCCCATACCCGGCCCTGCCCGTGCCCCATACCCAGCGCTGCCCGTGCCCCATACCCGGCCCTGCCCGTGCCCCATACCCAGCGCTGCCCGTGCCCCATACCCGGCCCTGCCCGTGCCCCATACCCAACGCTGCCCGTGCCCCATGCCCAGCCCTGCCCATGCCCCATGCCCAGCCCTGCCCGTGCCCCATGCCCAGCCCTGCCCGTGCCCCATACCCAGCGCTGCCCGTGCCCCATACCCGGCCCTGCCCGTGCCCCATACCCAGCGCTGCCCGTGCCCCATACCCGGCCCTGCCCGTGCCCCATACCCAGCCCTGCCCGTGCCCCATACCCGGCCCTGCCCGTGCCCCACTGCCGGCCCTGCCCGTGCCCCATACCCGGCCCTGCCCGTGCCCCATACCCAGCCCTGCCCGTGCCCCATACCCGGCCCTGCCCGTGCCCCGTGCCCGGCCCTGCCCGTGCCCCATACCCAACGCTGCCCGTGCCCCATACCCGGCCCTGCCCGTGCCCCATACCCGGCCCTGCCCGTGCCCCATACCCAGCGCTGCCCGTGCCCCATGCCCGGCCCTGCCCGTGCCCCATATCCGGCCCTGCCCGTGCCCCGTGCCCGGCCCTGCCCGTGCCCCATGCCCAGCGCTGCCCGTGCCCCATACCCAGCCCTGCCCGTGCCCCATACCCGGCCCTGCCCGTGCCCCGTGCCCGGCCCTGCCCGTGCCCCGTGCCCCGTGCCCGGCCCTGCCCGTGCCCCATACCCGGCCCTGCCCGTGCCCCATACCCAGCCCTGCCCGTGCCCCATACCCAGCGCTGCCCGTGCCCCATACTCGGCCCTGCCCGTGCCCCATACTCGGCCCTGCCCGTGCCCCATGCCCAGCCCTGCCCGTGCCCCATATCCGGCCCTGCCCGTGCCCCATACCCGGCCCTGCCCGTGCCCCATACTCGGCCCTGCCCGTGCCCCATATCCGGCCCTGCCCGTGCCCCATACCCGGCCCTGCCCGTGCCCCATACCCAACGCTGCCCGTGCCCCATACCCAGCCCTGCCCGTGCCCCGTGCCCGGCGCTGGCGGTGCCGGGGCTCGGAGCCCCCCGGAGCTGGAGCCCCAGAGCCCTCACAGCCCCACCACAGCACTGCCAAAGCCTTCGGGGGCAGGAGGGAGGCAGGGCTGTTGTTGGCAGTGCAGAACAGCCGCCGGTCCCTCAGCCAGCCGGGCCTCTCACTGCACCGTCCCTTCAACTCCCGCTCCCGTTTTATTTTACTGCTAAGGGAAAACCCCACCGAGCCAAAAGCCCTGGAACATCGTACCCTTTGCATGCCCCCTGCTGGCAAGTTTTTGTATTTGTCTACAGTGGGGCAGAGCATCGTTTCCTGCAGGACAAAAGCCACTTCTTCCGTCAAAGGCTGGCAGGACAATCACTGCGAGTCCCTCCTGAGCACTGTGGATTATCTGTGTGGAATCAGGGAGAGGCCACCAAAACCCACCTTCCCCCCACCTCTCTGCCATTTAGTACTTCAGTTCATTTATGGTTTCTAACCCAGAAGACCAAGATCTGCCATTAACCTTTACAGTCCACAAAAACTGCAGAAATACACAAGATTATTTTACAGGAACAGCATTTACACCTCAGCTTCTCCATGGTCTACTTTTACTGATCAGAGGTAATAGAAAGCTTCCACATTAATGGGGCTTATTTCCAACCCAAATTTTACAGATAGCTGTCATCATTTCCATGCCTTGTGCTGGTGGAAATGTGCACCAGGAAATGTGGCCCTTCAGCAGGGGTGTCTGTGCCACAGGATGCTGCTCCATCCCATGGGACCAGCAACAATCACTGCGAGAAGGAGCTCTGTGAGGCTAAACTGAACAAAAAATTATAGGGAGCATTTTAAAGAATTTTAGATAGGTTATAAAAGAAATGTGTGAAAGAGAAATCTCTGCATCAGGTATTTCTTATTAGTGGAAGAAAACATTATTTTTCTGCCTCTACTGGAGCTTATTAAAGGTATTGGTCTGCTCTTTTGATGTATATCACTCATTCTCCAGTCCCAGTGAAGGCCAAGCAGAAGCACATTCCTATTTTTGCATGTCTAACCAAAGTTAGCTGTCAACAGCTCTTCTCAAAGGTTTCCTTCAGCTGGTAAGAGCTGGAACTAAGCGCATCCTCCTGAACCAAACCCAAAACCAGACACAGCACCACTGCCAGAGAGCTGCAGCCCCAGAGAGCTGAGTGCCAGGAAGGTCAGGATTTGAGGGAGATACACTGGTTTATTGGAAACAGAGTGAAGAGGTCAGGCAACTTTCAAAGACAGCATTTAATATAAACTTAGACAATCTACTGCACCTGCAAAACAGCGAGTGTCCTCTGTCTCTGCAGAGCGAGGCCCTGCAGGGACAGCAAGGCTGAGAAAGCCCAGGAAAGCCCTGTCTGGCAGAGCTGGAGAGCAGCAGTGCAGCCCCACAGCACGGGGCAGGGCAAACCAAATCCACTCCTGGTTTACGACAGGGCTGCACAAGCCTTTCTGGAGAACGGGCAGACCTACCTAAAAGAGAGGTCTGGGGCGGGGCTGACATTTTTGGAAAGAATTCAGGAATTCTAAAGGATAGAACCTCAAAACAGAGGGCAAAAATCTAACTTTGGAAATGAATACACCCTGGAAGCATGAGTGCCTGAAGCCCAGCCAGATAAGGAGCCAGCTGACATTTGAAGAGCTCTGGAGCTGGCAGATGCTCTCTCTCAGAGCTTGCTGCATCCAGCACCCATCCAAAAGTGTAATCCCAGCACCTCCCTCTGGAGCTCCACATGGCCAGCTGGGCAACAAGGAAAGACAGGTGAGACTGATTTTAATGACTACATTCTCCACACTTTGATTTATAAATGCATTCTCCATGGAAATTAACCTCAGAACTTCCAGTTAGGTATTTTTTCTCCCCAATTACTACTGGAGCAGTGCACAGCTAATCTTGTATTTTTCTCTAAATAAAGCCTTATTTGCTACAATTCAAAGATTCCCTCTACAGGGAATTTCTGAAGTCTCAGACTTCAGGATCCTCCTTGTTTGTGATATTATTCCTCACAGAAGATGCATTACTCCCTTTTCATCTTTTCAAATATATTGAAGACTTGGGTTTGAGGTCATGCCCAATTACTATTAATTAACCCCAGGCCACGTGTGCCTTTGCAGACTCTAACTAGACAATCCACAAGTGCAAATATTTATTATAAATCCCAGAATGCGTTGGGTTGGAGAGACCTTAAAACCCATCCAGTCCCACCTCTGCCATGGGCAGGGACATCTTCCACTGACCCAGGGTGCTCCAAGCCCTGTCCAGCCTGGCCTTGGGCACTGCCAGGGATGGGGACTCCTTCTAGACACTACTGTGAAGGAAAGCAAGAGGAGGGAACAGAAAATGATTGAGTAGTATATTGATGTGGAATCAGGTCTAGAGATTATTACAAGGATTCAGTTTTACTGAATTTCCTTGTGGAAATATCACAGTGTTATTCCTTTGATAATTAGCCAGGCCAGGCAGAGGGCCAAGGTGTTAACACTACTCAATCACTTTAATAATTGGTACTAGGATAGAGTTTCTGTAGTTTATAACCTGATTCTTCACACTTACACTGGTTAATTGAAGTGCAAACTCTGCAAGCCTGTAAGAGTGGTATAATTCCCTTAAACTAAGCCTCACTCCTAAGACTGACCTTTAGTTTTATATTGATTAAATACAATTTATTTCTATGCCCCTGCACACACCCCATACTCTGAGCACTGTAAGCACTGTAATGACACTCCCAAATATTTTTATCCCTTGGTTTCTTAATAATTATGATCTTTATTATTCTTGTTGGAGGGATTTTCACCTTGCTACAGCCACATTCTCCAGAGGCAGAGAATGAGCTGGCTGTGCCTGTGCCTGCTGCCTGTTGCTGCACGCCCCCAGGTCAGCAGTACACTCCAGCTCTAATCATGCCGAGATGACGTGAGCTTCAATTTTTCCTGACCTGAAGGCAAATGCCTTCATCACCAGAGTGTACTTTCATTTCAAGGCACACAGAGTTAAACCTCCAGGCTTTGGATTCAAAGTAAATGCATTAAGCACAATTTGATGCAGCAGTTAGAGGATGCACACTGTTTAACCTGCAATCAGGGCTTTTCCTTCTGCTTTCTCCCAGGAAAAGAGAGAGAAAGAAATGCCACTCACTTTCAGAGATATGATAAATGAGACCAGCTCAGTTTGGTGTTCTGTTTCAAGAAGTGCATTTTTACAGTCAAGGGAGGCAACACTTCACTGTAGAACAATCATGGGAATATTTTACATGCAATTTACTCAAACCTTTCCTTAAGTTGGAAGCTAACACTTCAAAATATCTTTAGTGTTAATGATTCAAGAGCCTAATGTATCCTGACTACTAAATACAACTTTCTGTGGTTCTTTTCATGTACCCACTTGCCTCAAACCAAATACATGTGAAAACCCAAAGCCCAGAGAGAGAGATTTTATAGCTCCCCATCCCGGCCTGTGTGCACTCTGACAGAACTTTGATTAGGTACCAGATTCACAGGGACAGGATCATTATTAGTGTTAAAGCTTTCAATTCATGCAGTGATTTTTTTACATGATCTTTTCACTTCTTCCTTCTGCAGCCCCAGCAGAATTCCTGGGCTGGAGGCTGTGGGATGAAGTGACAAATGACACTGTCTGTTAATAAAGTAGGGAACTATTTGGGCAGCTGTCCAGGGGGGCAGAGTACCAGCCCCAGAACAAGACCCTCCTCTCTGGTGGGACCCAATGGGTTTTCTGGGAAGTCTGCAAAGACAGCTTCATGTCCAGGATGGTGCACAGGTGACCTGTGAAGCTCAGGTCACCCATCTCCTCTCTGTCCAGCACTCCAGCCCTGTAGAGCTCTCCACGGCTCTGCTGCTGCCTCACATAGTTGCTAAATCAGAACAAACACACTCCAGTGCTGCCCAGGCACATCTCTGGGAGGGCTGGTATGTGGAGAGCAGCCCTGCTGGCTCTGGCACGCTGCAGGGAGCACAGGGAGAGCAAACTGTGGTGTTCATAGAGCAGGGCTGGGAGCTCCTGCACCCAGGGCCTCACTGGGCAGCCATGCACCCCAAGGCAGCACAGCGAGCTCTGCTCTGCCTCTCTTAGCATCCTTCTTGTTCAGCATTCCAACAATGATACTCAGTGATATTCCCAGGCCTCCATTTCCATCTGTTACCTAAGAATAATTTATGTTATTCTTGTTAAAGAATGTTACAGTCAATGAAATCTAAACAAGCACTGAGAAACTTCCACCAGCTCTGAACATTGATTTGTGTGTCAGGAGCATCACTGCATGTATAAACACACTGAAATATCCATCCTGGAGTAAAAACCTCACAAACAACAGCCCCACAGCCTCCCTACCTGATGATTTTAATGAGAGACCACAGCTACAGGAACATCATCTCCATGGAAAGCTTTAGAGTGACTTCTTATCACTTCTGACAGAACCCAAAGCACCCTAAACTTTCCAGAGCACTTCCAGAAGTGACCACAGCTGACCTATGACTCTGATCCAGACACTCAAGCTGATAAAAGAATTCTCTTCTTAAGTCCCTTCAGTGTTCTCCTCAAGGACTGTTCAGAGATGCTTCAGAGCTCAGTCAGATCCTTCAAATGTTCACCACCATTTTTCCACCCTGCAGCGCCTCTCAGATTTTGTGGGAATGTAAATGATGGTGGGGGAAATCAAATCTGGACAGTGAAGCCCATTCTGGAATTTCAGTACAGACATTGTTATAGTAAACTAAGACATTGTCAAAGTCCTAGTGGGATATGTAAAAAATTGAAGCAACCCATTAATTCCTGCACTGATAGTGTGAAGAAATCCCATGGGTATGGAGCATCTTTCGCTTGGTTTAATTTCCATTTCAAATTACAAAGGATTTTCTGTGCTCTTACTTCATAGTGAGTGTGGCATAATGATTCCATCCCCGATCAGAGATTTGCATAACTTATGTTAATAGTAGTAGGGTTCATGTTACATTCTTCATCTTAAAATCTAGAATTGATCAGAGAGAATCACTATTATGAGCCTTATTAAAACATTCTCCTCCCTTTGCACATTGAATTTTACTGCCCCATTTGTTGTGTTATACAGTGAAGGCAAAGAACTTTAAAGGAAACCTGGGATACACTCAATTTTCTATATAAGGAGATCATCCTGTCTTTATTCTTTTTAACCTTTCTCCAGGTTTGAAGAGGTAGGAGCATCAGTGTTTGTATCTAAATAGACTTGAAAGTGATTACTGCAGAGCCAAGCAGCTGAAACCTGCTCAGTACTGGTGAGCAAATGCCAAAATAATTGCTAATAATTGCATAATAATTAAATAAAGGGAATATTATTTAAGCTCACTTGATTAGAAAATCAATCAGAAATTAAGATAAAAGATGCCAACATTTTTAACAGCACTCCAGTGCACATGTATTATTACAACTTTAAAGAAATATACATAAAAGCCGAACAAGCAAAACCAAAACACCAAAATCTTTTTTGTTTAGTCCAAGCATTTCTTATCTTTATTTAACAAAGTCTTCTGCATTTTTCAAAATTTGGTTGCTTAGTGTGTGGCTTCATCCTCTGTGCAGACCCGTCAGAGAAAGTGAAGTGTTTGTTTTCTAAACACAACATTGTCCAGCCTGGAAAATGTTTACACCAAAACTTTCCTTCCCTTTCACTTTCAAAAACCTCTTCCTCCAAGCTCGGACCTACTGAAATGTCTCAATGTAAGGTGTTCTCATGGGCAGAAATATTGAATTCTCCCCAAACAAGACTGAGACATTTACATGAATCACAGAACCATACATAGCATGTCCTGAGCTGGAAGGAACTCACAGGTATTGAAATACACCAGGAAGAAAAAATAATATAATAAATCCTTGAATCACCCTAAAACGGTACAGTTACTTCCGCCTTTGAGAATTTCTTTGGTCAAATTTTGACCAGGAGCACAGTTCTATGATAAAGGCTATTCCTTGTCACCTCCACAGGGAACTCCCATCCAAAGAGCTCACAGCATTTCTTGAGTTACCTGTTTAACTTCACCCGTCCACTGTTTGAAAATTAGTAAATAGACCAGTGAGTGTTTTTCTTTTTCAAAAGAATCCCCAAGGCTCAGTTTTTAGCTCCTGCTGGCAGATATGAAGGTGAGCTGGATCCCCTCCCTTTGCACAGCCTGCTCACATTCCCTCCTGCAGACAGGGGAAAACTTTCCTATGACAAACAGGTACAGAAAATTACAAGGACTTGTACAAAAATAAAAGCCAGTTGCTGGTATTTCGTGTGTTTGCAGGAGCTCACACAAAAATCTGTTGGGGCAGAGCTTGGCCCACTGGTTACTGACACCCTGAGTGAGGCATTTTGTCATTCTTTTAGCCTAATATAAAGTGACATCTACATTGTTGCTGTCACAGTTTGCTTGCTTATCATTTCTGTCACTATTACACGCTGGAGATTTTACTCCCCAGTGATGATTCAGAGCAGAAAGCAAAGTTGTTGGCAATAGGGTTTCAAGAATTCCTTTTCAAAACACTGCTGAGACAAAGATGGTCAGATGCTGGAACACAATCCAAGTGCATCCAAATGTAATAATTTATTTCTGTCTTATTTTGTTCTGCAGATACAGCCCATCACTACATCCTCCCAGCATGGGGGGTTCAGCTTTCAAAGGATTGATGGGATTTAGCCCTAGTTTCCATTAACACCAGTAACCCACCCAGCACCACTTTGGGAGTTACCTGGGGCAGTTTTCCTTTCTGGCTGCCCAGGGGTTTGGTACCCCCAGCTCCCTCCAAGGTGAGGAAGAATTAACTTTGTCTCTTTTCTGTTCCCTGATCAGAGAATAGTTTGTGTAACTTCTGACTGATAATCTTCTAAGTCCCAAACTTAAGCGGCTGTTTTGCTTTAGGGAAAGGAGGATCAACAGGCTCAAGGTTTTCCAGCCTTAATATCCCTGTTGTTAACGCTAAAGAGCACAGTACATATATTTTCAATCTTGCTGAGTTAAACCTTCATTTAATTAACCATATGTACATACACACAAACCAATTCTGTTTTAAAGTCCTTAACCAAGCTGCATGTCAATCTAAAAGTTAAATAATAGAAAACAGACATTTAGCTTAGTTTATATAACCTGACAGTGCTCCTATCCTTCCTCTGTTTCACCTAGTGTCATCTTTCAGTGTTCCTCTCTAATTTTATTTGGAACAAAATAAAAAGATTAAGATAAAATAATTCCCAAAAGATAATTGCAAAATGATTTATGTGCAGGTGTTAAATTATTTCTGGCATTGATGTTCCATAGAGTGCAATGTTACAACATTATGGTATTCAAAAGAGCATCTACATTTGATAATCCTGCTAATCATCAAAAGACAGTGGATCTGAATCCCAAAGGCAATGTTACATTTTGATTAAATTTTATCATCCGTGATTCTGTTTACGGTTCACTAAGGTATGAATTTCTTTCACATTCCATTGGGTTTACAGCTTATTGTGTTTGACTTGGAACACAGTCAGCTGGAGCTTGCCTTGAGCCACCAGCTCTCCAGCTACTGCTTTTGCACACTTCAAACACGCCGAGCAATCCCGAGTGTGAACAATTCCAGGCTTTTCCAGCACCTCCTGCTCCTGCTCCATCCCCAGAGTGCTAAAAGCCAAGGCCCCAGCACAGGCTGGGTGCCCTGAGCCCCCCAGAGCTGGGTCTCTGCTGTCTCCCCAAGAGCCAGCCCAGGCAGCAGAACACATTTCCAACCCCGAATTGCCAAATGGCAGAATAACTTGTAGGGCAGGCTGTTAGCACAGATTAGTGTTGTGTACACTGCTGCAAGTGGTGCAGTAATGCTTGAGAGAGCTTGTTGTAATTAAACTCTACTCCTTCGGAATCTTAATCCCGAGGCTTTCTGATTTGTAATTCCAACTTCACGGCTGCACAACCAATTTTCTGTTCTTCCAGATAGAGCCCCGGGCTGTGGGATCTTTCCACACCAGGACACACATGACAGCAGCTCCACTTTAAAGCCTTATGCTGGCTGGAAGAGCCACGGCTTCTGGAGAGCAGCTCCATGCCTTCTTCACACTCATTCCACACCAAACCACTGCAGTGTCACAGCTCTGCCCCCTCCTCCTCCTCCAGGCTGCACTCAGCTGGATCTCACACCACCTCTTAGTGCATCCCTGCCACCTCTACACACAGCTGAGAGCACCCCTGGCAGCTCTGGATGGAACACTCAGATGTGGTTCTTCCCAGCCAGCTGGGAGGATTTGAGAGGCTGAAGGAGGGCAATTGTTGCACTTGGAGGTGAGGGAGCACACCCAGGCATGCACACTCTGGGAGAGTACAGCCCACACTGACGATCAGCCTCTTACTGCAGCCATTCTTTTAAGTGGGACCACAGGAAAAAAAACACCCCAGACCCCTCATTGCCCTGCAGGGATTCTACCATCATTTGTGATGATGATAATGATGACAATAATGATAATGATAATGATAGTAATAATAATAATTAATAATAATAATAATAATAATAATAATAATACAACTACAAGAACCCCTCCAGACTGCTGAGCTGGCTGCCAACTGCAGGTGCCAGGCTGCTGTCCCTGTATCTGACAGAAGTTGCACCCCATCACGGCTTTGACTACTTCAAGAGCATTTGTGCCATGCCAAGTAACCAGGGTGGCTCTGGCAATTCAGACCTTGGCACCAGAGCTTGTTTTTGATGTATCACAAGGCAGCAATGAAACCTCTGGCTGGGGGAAGGTGAGAGGAAAACAGGAAGATGGATGGTTCTTTCTATTCTTCAGTTTACACATTTTTCACATTTAGAGGAATAGTTTCAAGTTGCTTTTTGATACTTTATAATGTCTTGCATCAAACAAATAAAGAATAAAAAGAAAGGAAAATGCTTAGAGAACAAAGAGAAATAGAGAAATGCCTTTAGCACTACAAGTTAAAAAAATGAAAATATTACTATGAACGTTAACTTTATTTTCAACATTCCTCACATTTTTTTTGGTGATAAATGACTTCACATGTAGTTGCCTTCAGGGTTATATCCACAACTTCATTCTTCTTGTTGTTCTGAATAAAATTTAAGGTGGACACTAGAACAGGCTTTGCTAAAACCCAACTGGTGCATGCACACAACCCCTATTTGGTTCACATAGGGTAGAAAACCACTGAGAAACAATCATGAAACGCTTGTTGCAAACAAAGCTGGGATTTTCCTCTTGCCTACAAGTGCATTGTTGCAGGATCTTTCCTGCTGGCTTCAGACAAACTTCAGGGACACACACCGAAAAGGTGAATGGTAACAGCAACCAGCCTACTGAGGGAGCACTAGAATTTGTGAAGTAGCCTGGATTCTTTCCTGCACTCAAATAAATAATGTTTTCTTGTAATGAATGGGTGGCTTTAGTTACAAGAATAAGGCAGAGGGAATGGTAAGAAATCCTCATATTTCATTGCAAGTAATGAAAAATACCAACTTAACGCCTGTAACTTTCTACCAGTCAATCAATGGAGGCACACAGCCAAGCAGTGTGGGGGACATGTCATTAGTCTTTGTTTTATGAATTTGCTCAGCTCCACTTAATTGTTTCAGAGGTTTGGTTTGAATTCAAACAAATATTTCTTTATTTATTTTCTTTTTCTGTGTAAACAAGAGTTTGGCGACGATAAAACTTCCTACCTGACTCCTGAGCACCTGCAGCGCCCCAGCACTGAGTGTTTCATATGTAATTACCCTGTTTAGGGTTGGATTCAGGTGGTGGCAGAGGACCTAGGATATGTTCACTTCGTAGGAAATTCAACCTCTAAGAAATCTTGGGGCAGCAAGGGCAGTGGGAGGCTCCTGATCTGTCCCCTCTGTGGAAGGACTGAAGATTCCACAGAATCCTAGAATCATTAATGCTGGAAAAGAACTCCAAGACCACCAAGTCCATCCTGTGTCTGACCCCACTTTGTTGCCCAGCCCAGAACACTGAGTGCCACATCCAGGGTGTCCTTGGACATCTCCAGGGATGGAGACTCCCCCACTGCCCTGGACAGCTCTGTCCAATGCCTGACAATGCTTTCCACTAAGAAATTCCTCCTGATGTCCAACCTATACTTCCCCTTGTGCAGTTTGAGGTCTGCACCCTCCCGCCAGGGAGTTGGAGAGAGTGAGAAGATCCCCTCTGAACCTCCTTTTCTCCCGATTGAACAACCCCAGCTCCCTCAGCTGCTCCTGACATGACTGACTCCCCAGACCTTTCACCAGCTTCACTTCTCTTCAGTTACTGGAACCCCAATGACATCTTCTGATTCCATGGGACAGTTGGTTCCTACTAAACCAACTTTGTGCTTTACTTTGTATCCCAGATCAGGCTCACTGCATTAGTTCTCTGTCTGTAAAGCTGGCATTTTTCTCCTCTTTCTCTCCCTAGAAATTTTCAGTGAACAAGAACACTATACAGGACAAATAACTCAGCTGGACATGAAGCTGGAATTTGCTTTTCCTCCTGCCATCGTGAGATTTGATGCATGGACTCCATTATACACAGAATCCTGGCGTGGGTTGGGTTGGAGGGACCTTGAAACTCATCCAGTGCCACCCTTGCCATGGCAGGGACACCTTCCACAGTCCCAGGGTGCTCCAAGCCCCATCCAACCTGACCTTGGACACTGCCAGAGATGGGGACGGCACAACCTCTCTGGGGAACATTGATACCAGCTCAATTCCTGTTTGTCCATCAGATGTGAAAACAGATTAAAAACACCTTCCTCCAGTAGGGCATTAAAAAGTGTTTCCCCAGGACTCCAAGATTATAGCTTGTCCTATGGGTTTTTAAAGATTTCTTTATTGTGCTACAATTAACCAAACCTTAGCATGGTTTGTCAGAAGAGAACTTCACCACAGCATGTTTTATTTGGAGCACTGTACTTGGAGGGCTTAAAAGCTGAAGTAAAGGATGACAGAAACTCTTGATTGGATTCTTATCAAAAAATCTTCCCTATAAATGCCGCAGCATTATTTCCTGCATGCAATGTGGCTTTTATATCAAAACAGGAAAAAAATCAAAAGGCAGTACAGAGCAAACACTAACTCGAAGCTGACAGACAGTTCAATCTGCACTTGAGTGAGCTGCAATCAATTTATTCTTTCTCCATGCTCAGCTGGATCTTTCAGCCCCCATTGATGCTGTCTGCATTGCAAAATGCTACTCCCAGAATTTCACTATCAACCCTATCAACCTCTAGGAGACACAGTCAGTGCAAGACCCTCCAAGTCAAGAACCATCACTGGAATTAACCTTCTAACTGTAATCCTCAGGTTAGAGGGCAAAATGGGCTAATTTCTATGTGAGTTAAACACGTGGATGTACCCAGAAGAGTAACGACCAGAAGGTCATGATGTGGAGCTGAGCTTTACAGCAGAATCACCATCTGAGTGATTTTGTCAGGAGGCAAAAACTCTACAGGAAAGTGAACACACCTGAAAGTGCAGCACCTTGGAATGAGCCATTTCCCTTCTGGGAGAAACAAAGTCTGAATTGTGAAGCGAGATGGCAAAGTCTCCTCTCTGCAGGCTGCAGGGGTGGGAGCCACTGCTGACAGTAGCAAAGCAAGTGTAGATTGGTATCTTGGTAGTAATGGAAGGAACTGCATTCAGAGCAAGAAGTTTGGGAATTCAGAAGAATAAGATTCTTGGCTTACTTTTTTGTTAGTGACAAAAGGAAAAGAGGCAGAAATAGCTCCAGGAACAAAGATCCTGGCTCTCTCCAAAAAGATTCGAGTCAGGTTATGGCCATTTTGAGTCAGTTATCTAAAAACACCGGAGGGACAGAGATTATGGGGATGAAAGGTACACTATTATATTGTTTATGTGATCTGTCTTCTAATAATCTATATTGAATTCTGTAGGCAATTTTCTGAAAGATGATGCTTACTTATTTGAACAAATTTAGGGAGCCATAAACTGCTTTCAGGCAGTGAAGATCACTGTGCTATTGGATATTAGGGTCCAGCTGAGTCTCCACTGCTGTGCTTATCTGAAATCATGTTTTTTAAGATGCCCTACACAAGGATATACTTCTCTGGGAATGGAGCCCCACTCAGAGGAAAATCCCTGCTGCTAGGTCATGTAACAAGACATCTAAAAGCCCTCCTGGAAACAGCTGACAGCTCCTGGCTTTGGATTCCTAGCAGTCTGTTAATGTAAAGGTGAGCAGAGAGAATCAAACTGCAATGAACTTGTGAATAAAACTCCCATCTCTATTTATGTCTGTCACTTTGTAAAACAAATAAAATTTTTGTTCTTTGTGTAATTTATTTCTGAAGCCACTGTAACAATCTTGTATTGGTAATAGATCATTTCAAGAAGCAGGTATGGATTTGGAAGTCTTCCTTGCTCTTTACATTTTTGGAAAGCTGGCTTTTGGTTTAGTGGTACTACAGCACTGCCTCTTTTTTAATAAGAAATTTATACAAGCATTAGAAGACTCGCTTGTTCTGGAAAAGCTAATATGCTAAATAATCACTGGACTTGCTCATTGCTTGTTCTGGAAGGTGAAAAATACTTCCCATGTTCACAGATGACACTTCCAGTTAAAAGAATGTACTGGGACAAACCCAAGTGAATGGCAAAGATCAAAAATACCTAATCTCTTTCATTTCATATTGTTATTACTCTTTAAAAAGGGAAGTAAGTCATAATTAGCCAATGATATCCTCTAGATAAACCCCTGTCTCTCATACCTGTGCTCTCTATGCAGAAATGCACTGTCTGTGGTCACTCTTTAGTCCAAACTGCTGAGCAGATGCAAACCAGAGCAGTTGTGCATAAGCACAGAGGGCACTGCAGGGTCCCGGGGCTGCAGGAGGGCACTGCAGGCTCCCAGGAGGGCAGTGCAGGCTCCCAGGAAGGCAGGGCAGGGTCCTGGGGCTGCAGGAGGGCAGTGCAGGGTCCCAGGAGGGCAGTGCAGGGTCCCAGGAGGGCAGTGCAGGGTCCCGGGGCTGCAGGAGGGCACTGCAGGCTCCCAGGAGGGCAGTGCAGGCTCCCAGGAAGGCAGGGCAGGCTCCCAGGAAGGCAGGGCAGGGTCCCAGGAGGGCACTGCAGGGTCCCAGGAGGGCACTGCAGGGTCCCGGGGCTGCAGGCGGGTTGCTCTGGGAGTAGCAGGGACGTGGGATGTGGGCACAGCTCCAGCAGGAGCTTCTCAGCTGCCAGCCTGGCAGAGCTGGGACAGCTCCCCTGGCTCCAGCTCGGCAGGTCCTGCAGGAACTCGGGTCTGTGCCTTCTGAGCAGACAGGGTGCAAGTGAAGCTCAGTCCTACTCTGCAAGGAGAGGCTGGAGCTCTTGGCCTCCTGAGGAGCTCTGGACCTGCGAAGGTGAAAATTGACTTCTGCTTTAAATGTGACATTGTATGAGTGGTTTATTCCTTTATTTATGTATTTATTTATTGGAAGACAGCTTCATTTCATCCTCATAAAACAAAAGTGAAATATCATTTCTTGGAAAGGAACTCACTGTTATGAGCAATACAAAGGGAAAGTCTTTGTTCCTCAAGCACCAGTCAGATTTTCAGTTTATAATGCAAACAGCTGCAGATTTCAGTTTCAAATTCTTGAAATTCAGTTCAAACCTTTCTTGACTGAGGAGAGCTGCAGCTGCCCCATGGCTGAGGGCTGAGATGCAGACAAGCCACAGCCACCCTCACCAGCGTCCATCCATATTCCAGGAGCAGCACCAGCAGATGCTGCTCCAGAATGGGCAGCACAGCCCAGGTGACCCAGGGCACTGCTCCAGCCTGTGCTCCACGAGGGCCTTCTTCTGACAGCTCTGGCCATGCAAGCCAGCAGGGCACAGAGCTTGTTCCAGCAGTGTTTAGTGGACAGGGTTTGGTCAGCAGCCCCCCGTCCCCATGGACATCCCAAGGGCAGCAGATCCACATCTGGAGGCACCTCCAGGTCCTGGGCTGGAGTGGAACATGTAAACATGCCCACTGACTCAACCTAAAGTATGGTGAGCCTGAAGCTAGGCATGCTTAAGGAATCTGATGAGGAGAAAAGGAGGATGGAAAGAAGTGAGACACAGAGAAACCTGCAATTATCAATAGGATGGATTTTCTTCCCTTTTTGACAGGGATAGAGTTACCCAACCTATTATTACGTGTACGTAATTACATATCTCTGCAATAGATCACTCAGGTAAGGAGAAATATCTACTGCCTGGGAAACATCACTAATTGTTCCTTTTTTGTTGGCATACTTTCTGATTGGAGTAATTATAGAGCTGCTTCCCCATTCTCTTTTGCTCTGAAGATTTTGAAGACATATTTCTTCATAGATTCCATAAAATTAAGCACCTTGAACCTCTTAATTTTGGCTTTTTTTGTTCCCCTTTCCTATTTTTT
The DNA here is from genome assembly GCF_031753505.1 of Anomalospiza imberbis. Lineage (NCBI taxonomy): Eukaryota > Metazoa > Chordata > Aves > Passeriformes > Viduidae > Anomalospiza > Anomalospiza imberbis. The sequence goes on from NC_089691.1 coordinate 888,713, forward strand.
CTTTCCTTGGACAGAATATTGCCAATTTTACTGTGCATTTTTAATGCAACAGCTTCAGCACCCCACCATGCAGTGCATTGTATCTGCTACAAAAAGTCCTTGATTTCAATCATTATGAAATTCTTACACTAATTTAGAAAAGCTTTTGACTTCCAAAATTATCACAAGTAGCAAAAAGGAAAAAAAAGTTTAGATCTATTAAGTAGCTTATCTCTAATATAAGTAGATAGCTAATTGGCTTTGGTACACTGAAATCAAGTTCTAACAGTCTGGGAGATGCCTATCTCAGGTGTGTCAGCAAGTTCTTTATCAAGATGCGGCAACAGCACCCACTCAGAGAGGTCACAGAACATTCTGCAGCAGAGTCTGAGCAGGAGAGCACAGGAATAGAGCAAGGCCCTCTAACAGGCAGAACTTACAGATTGTTGCTGATTCTTCCACTCAGCTCCACAGCCTGCATTTCTAGCAGAGCTCAGAGGAGGACAGTGCACCATGGCTGAGAGACCCAGCAGTGATGAGACTCAGCACCTCTTTTGGCAGGTGTTTCCCACCTAACCTGAGAGTTCTACATCCACCCTTTATTGCTATCTCGAAGATAAATGAAATCTCCTGACCTACAAGCATCTCCAGCTGCAGCACTTCTCACCCTGACGGTCCATTTTATTGCAGCTACAAACACTGATCTTCATTAATATCCTCAGGTCAGTTTAGACCTAAACCTTCTGCTCTCCTGCCATGTTTTTTGCTTTTCTTTACCTTCTAAAACCATCAAAATGGGAGAAAAATGTGTATCCCACACTTTGGGGTTTTGTTGTAGAAATGAATCAGTTAAAATCTCCAGGAGGAGAATCAGTTAAAATCTCCAGCACTTTCAGGAGGTTATAATCTCCTGACCATGGATCTCTGGAAGCCTCATTCCTCTATACAATGAGATGCTTCAAGGTTGAGTAACTCAAGTTCAGTTCTCCTGGCATGGAAGCGCACTTATTCCATGAAAAATCACCATGAGAAGCCAAAGCTCAGCAGTCCCCTTGCCTTTTCTCTAATCCTGTACCATGGGCTTTACAATGGATTAAGAGACAAATCCTCACCTCATTCTGCCCATCCCATGCCAAGTCTTTTCTTGCCTGGGGACTTCTGCTCAGATCTACATGAATGGAACAGACAGAAAAGAAATTCCAGTGCTTGTTCTTATTAAGCAGATCTTAAAACTAGATTCAAACCCCAGTCCAGTCAGAAGGAAGATTTCTTATACCACATACAGGTTGTGGCTGAGCCTGAAGTCTGGGATGATTTTGTTTATTTACTGGATCTATCTCCCAACTAAGAATGTACTAAATTTTCCAAGCATCTGCATAACCTGATGATACAAAGCTCCTTCATGAAGATGTGTATCTTTGGAGTAATTAATTTATCATGTGATGGAACTGTTGCCCTGGTTACTACAGAAATTATTCAATAACAGAGCAAATTGGTATGTAAACAGTAACAGTTATCTAACTTATTGGCACAAAAATAACTGCTGACAAGTGCATTCCACACACTCCAAAAGCTCTGTCCAGCTCAAATGTACTTCCTTTCTCAGACTCCTCCTTTATTCAGATCCTATTCCTTATTTCAGTGAAGGGCTCCTCAGTATCCCAAACCCCCTGAGATCACCACCATCAGTAGTCAGAACTGCTGAAGTCATCTTTTCCTTGGCCTGGGGCTGAAAGCCCTGCAGACATCAAACACATAGAGCAGTGTCCCAATCCTTCATTGTCCAGCAGGGTGATGTCAGCAGCAGCTACTCCTCATCCTATTCTTTATCCTATTCCTTATCCTATTCCTCATCCTATCCCTCATCCTATTCCTCATCCTATTCCTCATCCTATTCCTCATCCTATTCTCAGACTGAGTGCTAAACTGAGGAGACCATTGCTCACAAGGTCACATAACCCAAGTATGCTGCCCCTCCTGGCTGGCATTTCTAATAAAGGATTCCTGGTGTTGAAAACAAAGCTCAACAGGAACACAAATTCCTTCCCTCACCCATAGAAGGCTGGAAGGGTCTCCAATGATAGGTCAGACCTCATGTCCATATAAATAATAGGGTCCCACTATGCCCAGTGGGGCAAGAGTCACCAGAGGGCATAAACATGTGCAGTTGTGAATGCTTGAAACCTGCACAGGATAAATGACATAAAGAGCAGCCCCACAGCTGAAGACACACCTTTTTGTAGTGCTCCCTGTGCAAACACAGTGTGTGCTTCCAGCACGCTGCTCTCCGGGCTGCTGAGCAGCCATTCCCATGGAATGCTGAAGGAGTGAGCACCTTGATAGCATTTCTTCTTCAACTACATTGATTTTTTTTTTCATTGTCTGCAAAAACACGGCCAACTACTACCTTGGTAAACCATCACATTCATATCATGCAACTACATAACTATCACATATTATTCATTACAGAGTGATTTTAACCCTTAAGGTAGCCTAATTATTGGCTTCTTTTGAAGAAAATATCTCTAAAAGCAATTCCAAATGTTATGTGCATGTGCAGTAGGAATTTCCAGAAATGACTGGCCTGGATCAGCCACTGCTGTGCAGGGACACGGGGCCGGCTGTATTGCAGCTGAGAAGGTTATTTCTGCATATTGTGATGGACAAGACAAAACTATTACCAAACTGTTAACATGTCTGAACTATGTCTAAACATCCCTGTGCCCACCTGGCTGCTGCTCCTGTCCTAAAATGAGCCCGTGAGAAAGTTCCTACCTTTTAAATTTGTTGGAGGATTTAAGAAACACCATAGCATTGCATGGCAGAGTTTTTAACTATTATTTTGTGCACATAAAAGTAGCACAGAGAATTTAAAGGTGAATCCCAAGTTCAGACAAACTAAGATGTTTACTTCAACTGGATAAATTTAGACTGATGGGGTAATGAAAGGGGCATTGACAACCACTTGTGAGCTCCTTTAACATATCTATTTCCAGGAAATGTAACATCTGGTGTATACCACATCCATTATCCTATCTGTCCAACTTAAGTGCACACAAATAATATATGTGCATGACTGATTTCCATGCTGATGTCTTTATTATTACTTTGAGCAGATGAAATCTAGACCAGTCTTTTACTGTTACATTTTGTTTTCTGCATTCCAACGTCAAATTGCTTAATTATGTGATATTTGGTCACACTCTGCAAATGTTTCTTGCTGTCATTTTAGTGCCCAGTAGTTAGAGCAACAGGTAGAAAAACCAGTCAAAGTGCAGAAACATGAATTATTTTGATTCAACATGGTATAAGGTCATAACTACATCACTTATAAAAACCAGAAGCAAATTCTTAAGTGATTTGTCAGACACAGTAGCTAAAACTAGAATCTGCTTCCTATGATTCCAACCAATCCAACCCCTGGCCCTGCACAGGACCCCCCCAACAATCCCACCCTGTGCTTGAGGGTGTTGTCCACACTGAAGGGAGCACTTGTTTGGTTTCACAGAATTTTCAGAGGATCTAGACCTCCATAGGATAATGCTTCATACACAAATAAGAACTGAACAGGGAAAAAAAAAATACATCCCAGGCTCATCTTGCCTTCCCCAGTAGATATTCTATTTTGAGAGGAAATCAGCTCTTAGAGGAAACAACTTGTAGATTTAGAATACTACTTTTAAAGTGCCCTGAAGGCCACACAGCAGCTTGGAAGCAGTACAATGCAAATGAAATGAGTGGGAGATGAAAGATTTTAACCAGCACTGGGAGTAAGATAATTTAGAATTAGTCACAGCAGTCGTTTCTTGGCCACGGGACCGAGTGCCAGAAAAAGAGCCTGAATTCTGAATGTCTGCCACAGCCCCAGCACTTGCAAATGAATCCCTGGGGGCAGAGTTGGGCTGGTGACAGCAGTGTTGAAAGTGCAGGTGGACATGAGGTGCCAAAAGGCTCCTGGATTTGAGTGCTGCCTTCTTTTTGCTATCACTCCCTGGACTGCTGCCTCTCCAGAACTCGAGGAAGAATAAGGAGAAAATGTATAGAGAGAAAAAAATCTGCTGAGAAATGGTGGATACAGAATCTCTGCCCCTTTTATCTGAGTTTGACCACATTCCCATACCCGGGGACATCTCTCTCAGGGGCTCTGCCCAGCTCTCAGCCCTCACCAATACTCCCTTTCTGTCAGTGGGAAAAGGAGACATTCCCTGAAATGGGAATGCAGCAGCAGAGGAGCTGGGGATGTGAGCAGGGACGTGAGCAAGGGCAGAGCCCTGAGTGCTGGGGCTCTGCTGTGCCAGGCAAAAGCACTGCCACAGAGCCAGGAGGAGAATCCCGGGCCATGTGTGCAGAGAGTCTTTAAAATCAAGGCAGAAAGTCAACACCAGCACAACGTTCCAATGGGCCAACTCAAAATACTCTGTCTTCCGAGGCTTGGGAGCTTGGAGTCAGGTTCATGGCAGCAAAGAAGGACCATGAACACCTGTCCTGTTCTTACTGCAGACTTACTGCACTTTGCTGCTTCCAAAAATCCCTCTACAACATTCCCTTCGCTTGTCAGCTGCTGGGCTGTGAGTTACAGACTCTGTTTTGCCAGTCCTGAACGCTTGATCTCTCAAGAAGGTCAAAAAGTAGAAATAAACCTCAAACCACCTCTTTCTGATGACTGAGAAAGTGAAGAAACAAGGGCACGAGTACAGTCCAACACAGCAGGCACATTTCCCACCCCCACCTGTGCAAACAGGCACCTTGGAACAGCCCCAGCAACCCTGGAGGACAGGGATGTCACTCCTCCTGTGGCAAACCTACTCACCAAGATATTCATTTCAGACCCTCGACATCTGCAGACTGGCAGGATGAAACCATTCCTCACCCACCCACAAGATTTACCATCCAAGGCATCATAACCACCCCAAGTGAATCTGGCACTGGGAGGGGAAATCTCCATGGAAGAAGGAAATGTCGTTCTCAGGGAAAGAGGGAGAAAATTCCTTCTCCACTACCACCAAATCGCTCAGCATCCAGTGTGGCACCACCAAGGAAGCATCAGAGACCTGGAATTCGTGGACAAAATACTGGAATTCAAATGTTCAGGATGCCAGCCCCTGTCCTCAGCGCAGCCCTGCCTCACAGCAGTTATTTTGGCAATGTCAAAGGGAACAAGTCCAACTGACTGTACCCTCAGGACTGGAAAGTTTTAGTACCATACCGCAAACTTGCCACATACCTTAGATCTGTTCTTCTGGTTCCTCTAAAACACTGGGTCTGTGCTACCTTAACTCTTGGTGTGAGGAATTTGGAAACTCTGGTAAAGATATATTGATGTTTTGGAACATGCTAAGTCCTCTTTATGAACTCATGTAGCATAATCTTAACTTTATGAGTTGTTTTCATCATCTACTCAAACCATTAAAATGGCTGCTCTGTGTGTTCACGGATGTCCAGGCTACCTGGTATTCCTCAAAATGTTATTTTTCATTTTAAAATAATCTGAAAGGTGCCTTTGCAACAGCATCATCTCTGCACAGGTGAAATGCTACTGAAAGAAGAAATGAAAAAAAAAAAATCTATGTGCAATGAATTTTGCATGAAACCATGAGGAGAGAGGGTTTCAAAACAGAAATCATGCTCTCTGGGCTCAGGGGCTCCAGGCTTTGCTTCCTAGCTCTCAGCCAAAGCAGGACCTGAATTGAAGTGCAGCCACAACTCTGGGGTTTTCATGCTGATGCAATAGCCCCCTTTTCCTTGCTGGATGCAGGAGCCAAAACAAACGTGGAGGATTTGCATTAATGTGTCAAGACCCAAAGAGAGTCACAGAAACATCCCAAACGAGCAAGTCAAAGCTGCTCTCAAGGAAGCATTCCACTCTGTCCCACCCCCAATCACTCTTTCCATATGAAGTTGCTATGGTGATGATAATTATTCTTGATCAGCAGGATACAGTAATTATTGCAATAAAAATCACATAAAGCTTGTCACTACATGTGTGAGACAGGGATTGTCTCTTCAATTATGCACCTTTCCTTGCCCTCCCCCTCCCTTTAAGGTAGGGTGTTGGGTTTTTTTTTTTTTTGTTTTTTTTTTTTTTTGGTCGCAATTATGTAGTAAAAGACAAGAAATTCAATTATTTCTTGCTAATATCAACTTTGCAGGAGATGATGGCAGTTGCCAACAGCTATTTGGATGATCCCAATCAGGCAGTTTCTGATTCCACAACAAAGGAGGTAAACAGGATTTGAGAATTTATGGCAAAAATTAAATGGCTTAGTATTTCAAAACATATTCTGGAGAGTTTTGAATAGTAGTCTAAAGGTCTGCAACCATTGGAGCCCCTCAGTTCTCCAGTGTGATGTTTAGTCCATGGATCTGAAGCTCAGCAGAAGAGTCCCCAGGTTCCAGTTCACATCCTGGCTGCAGTTCCCTGCTGGCTGTTGGTGGGCAGGATGGTGCCAGCACAGCAGGGCCTTGGCTCTGGAACAGCACAGAGCATCCCAGCCCAGTGCTAGTGGCTCTCACCTGAGCAGCTCTAAGGCAGCTTAAGCTCCAAGACTTGTTTACCCCCTGTTGTCATTTTAATTGGTTGACCTTCATTTTCAAAGTAGTTGCAAGCACGCTGTGATTGATGGAGGGAGTAACCTGATATCGATATTCTGAAGGCATCCATCATGAACTCTAATCTCAGATATAACTGTATGTTGAAGCCTTTCTAGAAATCAGTCTCCTCCTTTGTGTGCCTAAGTGCACATAAGAACTTACACATACATTCAGACAAAACCACTTTGCTTTAGGACATCTGCTGCATGCTGAGCTGGGAGAACACCCTGAGTCATTCCTGACTGGCTTTGGGCATTTGATGCTTTGAGTATTGCTTACAAACTGTGCCAGACTCGGGGCCCAAACATTTCCATCTCCCCAGAGCCCACAAACAGCATCCCTTTCATTACCTGTGGATCAGGCAGAATCCATCGAAATTGCATTTTACAGTGTCTTATTTCATCTCTACATTTTGTAACTGCTTCAAAAGAAGCAGGGGGAAAACAATATCACAGGATATTTTCAGCAGGTCGTACATTGGACAATAGCAGAGCAAAAATCAATCAACATTTCAGTAATGCAAATGTTTTAAAGAGCACAAAAAGTCGTTGATGCAAGTTTAAGATCTGCTGAACCAACAGGTTTTGAAGCACTGCCTTAGGAAGGTAACTGGGTTTTTTTTGTACCTATATGACACAATCTTTTGTTATACTCCTCTATGACATAATGTTCTCTAGTCATTAATATGGGACTAATCTCACAGGCATCTCATCTGCCCTCAATGGAATGGGAGTGAGGCCAGATCCTTAAGTATGCAAAAATCCAAGAAAAAGATTTATCTGTCTATCAGCATGTATTCATTCCACTTAAATTTTTATTTGTTCATTATCAGCTTAACCAGCACTTCACAATGTACAGAAATCAGAGGGCCTCTATCAAAAGGCAGAGTAGGTTTAGAGGAAAACAAGAAATCTGCCTCCCTTGAACCAAGGCAAGAGTGAGAAGCTGCAGAGCAGAGTCAGTACAGGGAACAAAACTATCTTTTTGTCACGTTATAGGAGACAACAGAAAAAGATGGCAAATTACCTCTGATGCCTTTGACAGGTCTGTTTGAGTCATGCTTTCAGCCAGTTGCAATTTTAAATTGTCATAATTGCAAGTCTCAAAGCAGTATAAACTGGAATTTGAGATGAGGATCCTGGAGCCAGAATTCATGTTCTACTGCCCACTTACCCTGAGCTTTCTCTGTGAGCTTGGCCATATCACTCAGCCTTAAATTTAATGTCCAATAATTTGAAGGTTTTCGAATTTGGGAGGATTTAACAAAACCCCAGATCTTAGTGCTGGCACCCAACTGTCAAGTGAAATCATGTCTATGTCCTTCTTGTATATCACACATCTTAAACATAGAAACCACCATAAAATTCTTCAGAAAATACTTCAGAATCACTTAATACAGAGGGTCTCACAGCATGAAATTCAGCATCGTGGAATTCAGCATCATCTGAACCATCAGAACTTTGTCTTTCAGGCAGGCTGACCACCAGGAGCTTCTGCTGTGCCTTCAAATGACAATTCTCAGTTCCTTACCTAAATCTAAAGCTGCACACACAGCATGTTTCTAAATTAAAGCCAAACACCGCTTCGTGCTCAAGCCTTCCCATCATTTTGCTGTTTGTTGCCATCTCCAATTATACTCTGAATGTTCTGTTTTCTGATAGTCTCATTCAAGAAAACCAATGTTTTCCTTGCCAGAGAAATCTCTAGAACTTCTGCACACTCACCTGTGGGATGCCCTACACACTGTGGCCTAGGACTGACTGGCCAGTTCATTAACAGCATGTTGTTGTTTTCTTTTTCTTCCTAAAAATTCCCAGTTTTCCATCCAGCACAGCTCGCAGGAGGGGAGGGGTGTTTTCCTGCCTATGTGAGGTATGCAGACCTCTGTGCCCCCCAGGACAATGTTTCACTTGTTCCCCTTCCCAGGGGGATGGCTGGAAGATGCTCCGGCCCCAAGGAGATCAAAGAGCTGCCAGGACGGGCTGGTCAAGCATTTCCCTTTCATCTGAATATATTGTTTGTGATTCTGAGCCATTCCTAAAGGTGAAGAAGGCTTCTAATCATTGCAGGAAGAGCCCTTGGAGATGACAGCAAGAGAAAAGGGAAGATAAAGGATTGCTTACAAGCACCAGGGAAGAGCAGGTTACATATTTGGAGTAAACTGGGTTTGTTGGTTTTATTTAAACAGCAACAAAGAGTTAGAAATTCAGGCAGCAAAAAGGAAACAATCACTTAACATTGTTACCTTATAATGGAGCAGGGGCTGCTTTATTGCCAGGGTATCTATTATACTGTAAGATGTGAATTCTGTAATATTTTGCATTTCTAAGAATTAACACTGCACTACAATAAAAAGGACTTAAATTATTTTCATTACACTCAATGATTTTGCAGAGAATGACCAAATTCACCAAATAAAGCAAAGCAGTTTTGTGTCCTCATAAATCACAGAGAAACTGAAAACAAGGCAGAGCTCTCTAAAGTGAATAAAACCACCCACACGAAATTTTAAGTTCCTTCTAGCACAGCTTTTTCTCTTAGTTCAGCAATCCATTTTTAAAACAGTGAACTGAAATTTATCCAAATTTCACTTTACTGTTGTCATCTCTCATAACAAAGCAGACTAAATATCATCTACACCCTTTTGCTGTAAGGATGAGCCCATCATCCCTAGAAGGAATCTGATAAGGTTTCTGTAATTCAGCCAAAGGGAGTAAAGATTTTTTTTAAATTTTATTTTTCACTTCTAGTTTTCCCCACCGTGGCAGCACTGAAGGAAGAACCAGTTAGGGGCAGACCCCGGCCAGGGCTCTGTAAAACTGCTAACATCAGGCTCTCAGTGGAGTGAGAGGGTCAAGGATCCAGGAGCCTGACCCGAGCCCTGCCACTGCAGCTCCCATTTTTCACCCCCCAGGCAAGCAGAAGGCTTGCCTTAATTTTCAGGACTGAAATATGCTTGACATCCAAGAATTCCAGCTCATTCAGATCCACCAAGTGCTTTAAGTGCTGGATGAGGGCCCAGGGCTGCTGTTCTTGACCTCCCCAGGAAGGAAAGAGGCAAAATCCTGGAGCTCCCCAGGTCCCCAAGGCCCCTCCAGGGTGACTGTGCCAGCAACCTTCTGCCACAGGCTCCTCTCCACTGCTGCTGTCACAGGAGCTCCACAGTGAATAATCAGTGAAACATGTTCAGCCTCCAGAAGCAGATGGAGCTGCTCTGTGCAGAGGAGCTGCAGATATTCCTGTCCTGCTCTATTTTAACAGTAGTATTTTCACTAGAGCAAAAGGAAAACAAGCACTATTAAGTGCAAGTATCTCCTGTATAAATATTTATCTAAGGAAGAAAAAGTGTCCTTGTGTGCAACCACAGGTGCACAGACAAGCACTTCACCACCAAATTCCATAAAATAGCCTTCGGACAAGGAGCTGAGCAGTGTTTAGACAGATGGCCAGTTCTTCTAAAAATGCTTCATTTTACTTCCCATTGTTTTATTCAGGGCAGGGTGCTGTACTGGAAACAATATTCTATAGCACCCTTTTCATTTAGTAGTTTCCATTAATTATACAAATCAGAGTTTACCACAGTCCAGGAGTAAATTGCAGGGTCACTAAAACCTCGAAGGCACTTGTCTTTGCACAGAATTCACAGAGTTCTCAGCACAGCCTGGGGCAGTCCTGCTTGCAGAGAAGGAACTGGGAAAGTTTAAAGCCCGGAGAGTCCACAACTGAAAGACTGAAGAGTCCCATCAAAACTGAGAGAGGCATATTAATAAAAAAAAAAAAAAAAAATTTGCTTCAGTGAGAAGCGTCTGAAATCTGAAATAGAGGGAAAAATTCTTTCAACACCTGCAGCTAGCTGAGGCAAGTTCCCTGGTATTTCTTCACTGGGAAGTTTCTTCCCTTTGGCTATACAGCAACTCATGCCTACAGAAGAGGAGAAAGCTGATAACCAGGATTAGGTGAACTGGTCCAGATAAAGAACTGACTTGAACCTCTGCCCAAGGTTTGAACCCAAGGCTGCTCTTAAAATCAAGTATTAGGAGGCAGTTTTCCCCCTTTCCTTTTTTTCCTTGCTTCCCCTTGTCCAAAATCTCTTGTGCTCTGGGTGAAATCAGATGTTTTAGGATCTTGCATCCCAGAGAACCTTTTTTCCTCAATCTACAGTCCTGTACATCTTGTAGCTCCTTTCCAGTGAGATGATTTCCCAGGTTTGGGAAGAAAGGGAGTGTGGAAGCCTCTCCTGTGTCACAGCCTCTCACTGCCCCTCATGCAGCTGGGGCAGCAGCAGCACCTCCCAGTGCTCTGAATCCTGAGACCCCTGAAGGAGCCCTGCTAGTCAAAGATTGTTTAAGTCACAGGATCGTGATGATATGCTGCATCCAAAAATTTTAAGTAACCTGACATTTTTAGGGGCTCCTGCAGCCTCAGCATCCTCTGCCCTGTATGGAGGTGACACATCTATATAATGCACAGAGCTGTTGCACATGTGAAAGCTTTCTTGGAAGCATTTCATCAAATAGTCAGTCCAGGCACTGCTGCTGGCCACCAAAATCACATGCTGAATGCAGTTTCAGAATACTCTCTTCTAAAGCTGCACTCTGTGTATTCTGAGAAGAGAAAAACTTTTTTAGTACTTGAACATAGGCTTAAAAGATCTATAAAGCTGCCAGTCAACATCAAATGTCTCTTTGCAGACAGTCTCTTTTCTTCAGCCAGGGGATAGTATCAATAAAAAGAAAAAACAGAAACCCTTCAATGCAGTAGTCATTCCTGCTCCCTTATTCTTTAAATATTTAGCCCATTTAGGAGAAAGGCAAGATCAAAATGCAGGATAATCGGTGTAAGCTGACACAAGGCCTAAATTTTATCTGCCTTTTCTTATTTCTCTTCCAAAATATCAGAAGATGAGAAAATATGATTTTTAAATGAGCATAGTTAATACACCCTGGAATGAACAATAAACAGCTGAAATGAGCTCTTCAGCCCATTTTTTTAAAGTGCCTAATGTGTAATCCTGGTAACACTTAACATTCATTTGAACATGAAAAGGCTTCAGGCTAGAGGTGCTAATAAGAACACCCCACACTTCAGCTTTAAACAGACATGGCAATTTGTATTTCAATAAGGGAAAAAAAATCAGTCTTGAGGAAAGAAATACCTCCACTCCTCCACTGTATCCATTTACAGTACTCACGTGCACACGTTTCAGCATCACTAATGCAAATCCAGCGTCAGGGAGACAATTCAAATTGCCCTTCAAAAGGCAGAAAAAGGAACATATCATTAGCATGACATCTCACTACTCTGAAATGCATGAAAGGCTGCTTGTGCTGCATAAAGGTACAGGTAGGTGTAAATGAAAAAATGCATTCTTTGCTTGGTGATAAGGAAAATGTGGAAACAGAAATGCCAGGGTGACAGATTATCTTCTGCTTTTTCTCACTCTGCAGATCTGACAGCTTCACACTGAAGCCACATAATAATAAGGCTGGAATCCTTTGCCTGTTGGGAATGTAGGACTCATGTTTGCTTGTGTTTTAATGAGGAAAAAATAGAAACTCAACTCATCACCAGCACTGTCTTGTTCTCTCATTTCTTGGGAGCCTCATCAACATTTTCTGTCCTGTCAAAGTGAATTTTAATTGCTGCAAGATGAATTGATTTTTGGTGCCACCTTTTTTTGGAGCCAGGTCTGACTTCAGTTCCTGTACATAGAAGAATGTTCTGTAAGGAACCTGGAATAAGTCTTGAAAGCAAAATCCTCAAGAAAATTTAGTTTTAACTGCCTTGATTTTTTTTGTGTGTGATTAAACATTTGCCTGAGTTTTTGTGGAAGTCAGAAAGAAATAATTTTTTTATGAACTGCTTCTCTCATTTCTAACTCGTCAAATTGAGTTTAAATGATAAATAGTTACTTCTAAAAGCATGTTAGCAAAGCTGACCCAGAAAAATCATGTGCCTGTGTATAGATGAACATTTGTCCTATATATTAGAAATTCTCACTAGGAGATACTGGAAAGCTGAGGGGGAAGTCCAAAGCATAAACTGGAATGAAGAAATCAGCATTACTCGTGTTCTCATGATAGAACAGAATCGATCTGCCTGAGCTGTTCTAGAGTTGATCACTGTAGATCCAGGGCACATTTGTGCTGAGGCTGCTTGTGGAAGTCACACATTCCAGGGTGTTCTTTGGGAAAGAGGAGAACATTTGCTGTGTGGAAATCAGTGCAGGCCATTATGGGAACACCTTAAGCAATTCCATGGAAAACCTCAGGAGCTGCCAAGCCAGGTTTTAGGCTACAAAGGGGAATGAGGAAGATAAGTAGCTCTGAAAATATGTGGTGGAAATAAAAAGCTGCACAATAAACCCTGAACTTCTCTCTGTGACCTAAAATAAGGAAAAATTGAAGACTATAAATAAATCTAATATTAGGTTTTCTGATATAAATTTCCTAAAGTACACAAGTTGCTAAAATCTTCCCTCTCTTCCTCATACACACAAAAGGTTGCTGGTGCTTGTCTCTTTTTTTTTTTTTTTTTTTTTTTTTTAATGCTTTTGCCACTGTTCAAAAATATCTTCTAAAATCTGATGTAATAAAGACAGAATTACATTCCTGGGCCCTCAGGAAGATCAATAAGTAAGTTAATTTCCTGAGTGGCCATAGAGCTCCTGGTTTGTGAGGGGAAAAAGGACTAAAGGACACAGAAATGTGGGCCCAGAGAGAGCTCCAGCAGCAATCCTGGCTCCCTGCAGGCTCAGACATCCGTAATGTTTGTGCTTTGCTCTCTCCTTCTTTTGCACCCAGACACAGCCACAGCTCTCAGAAATAAGGAGAAGGTGTCCCATTCCTGGGACAGCCACCCTGGGAACCCAGGGCAGGGATGGAGGAAGGAGGGAGAGGGGCAGGGAGGGAGGAAGGATCTGGGAGGGCTTTGCCCCATCCTGCCTTTGGCACAGGGGCACCACAACCTCCCTGCCCACCACAGCCAGCAGCCTCAGCCCTCCTGTTCACTGCCTGCTGCTGATTTTCTCCTGGGAATAACAGGCCAGGGAGCAAACAGAGCTGATCTCAGAGAGGGCACAGGTCCCTGTGTGGGCAGTCACTCATCTGCCCTGCTCCAGACACAAACAGGTGCACACAGGGATAGGAAAGGGGAAGATTGTCAGATCCTTCTGATGAAGAGAATCCTGAGCTTTCCCATCCCTGCAAAACCAGCTCCTCTGCTCCCTCCTCAGCCAAGAGCCTGCTGATGCAACCCTTAGGTGACAAACCGGAGCCAGATTAATGACAAACCCCAAAGTAGCCCAGCTCACATTGCTGTGGAAAATCATCCATGAAATGATTACTCCCCAGTTTATAGTCAAAGGTCTAATTTAAACAGATTTTAATCCATTTTGAATGCACAAGTTTCTTTCACTGTTTCCATTTAACCCAGGCACACCCAGCCCAAACCAACCTGGCAGACGCAATCTCAGTCCCCCTGGAATGACACCCTGGGCACTGCAGCAACCAAGGGGCTCTGGGGAAGGAGAAGTGTTAGAAAAGTTAGAAAAGTGAAGCTACTCAGTCTCGTGGCTGCTGGAAATGAAGAAGGTTCATTCTCCCTGCACTGCAGTCCCTAAAGCTGGGTGCCTGGATAAAGACCCCAAGCTTCTCGTGGTTTGCACAGCACGGAACCGAGAGAGATACTGCCATGGAAAAGTGGAAGAGTCTTGTCTCTTGATAGTTACTGCACATCCAGTCTCACCAAAACTCAGTTCCGACTTGAGGGCTGTCTGGAGCAATTATTTCATCAGATTTGTCTGTGGGAGAACTCTAGAAATTGCCACCTGTGAACGTTTCCAGGAGGGAACGAATGAGTGCTGAAAACCGTCATGTTAAATTTAAGGTAATACATACAGCTTCTGCACTGTGGCCTTAGTTTTCAATCAGCCAGGTTCAAATGTAGCTTAACAAAAGCTCTAGGAGCAATCAAATCCACTTCCATGGGTCTTTAGTAAAAAGGGTAACATGTATAAGCTTTCCTAAGCAGCCTATAAAAAAAAGTGTACATTAAAAGATGTAACAGATACACAACTCTGCTCAAATATTTTTATTTGTCTAACATAAGGAATAAAACAAGTTACAGCAAAGCATGAAATCTGATGAGGATTCTACCTTAAGGAAAAAAAATTGTCTTTTTTAATAACAAATAGTTGGAACCAGCACATTGCTTTCACGACATTGTTCCCTTCAAGACAAGTCCAAACTCTTCAACATTATGAAAACTCTGCCTATTGCTTTGTACCAGAAAATTTATTACCCCCAAATCATTTACAACAGACAGCATGCATTCCAAAACTGATTTGTTACTTTAGGCCACAACAACTCACTTTCAAAGCTTAAAGAATCCATTATACTGCGCAAAGGAAAGCCTGTGAACAGGACACGTATCAGAGACAGCTTCAAGTGGAATTCCAGTAAAAAGTTTGGATGGAGGGAGCCTGCAAACACAGCCAAACGATTCACTGGGAGCCTTCTGGGCACCGTGTGTTGCATCGCGGTTTGGGGTTTAGGTTAGAGCGACCGTGGACTGGGGGAAAAGATTGAATATGATTTTTATTCCGTGAAGTGTGCGAGCATTTATCACAATTTCAGCAAGCTGCTTGCTGGGTTGGGAGAAGGAAGCGAGGCAGTCAGAGAAGTCAAATATGATTAACACAGGAACTCGGCTCTGTGGGAGATGTCATTACCTGCTGACATAGAACGGGACATTTGTCTCACTTTGCTGCAGCACAAAACACAATGTGTGTGTTCAGCACCACTCTGCTCCTCTGATTTTGTTATGAGCCACAACAGGCACTTGGGCCAGTTTGATTTATTTGATTAAAATGCCTCAGACATTTTTCAGCTATGAAGGCCACTGAAATTTAACAACTGCTGGTCTTAGAGCTTTCCTGAGAGCAGAGGAGTGTTACACCTCGGGAGGCAAACCCAGCTCAAGGAGAGCAGGCGGCCAGAGCAGTCCCACAGAACCTGACCCATAAAGAGAATTCTGTGTGAAGGGGCCACAGGAGGTGGGAGCAGCCCCCAGTGCCCGGGGCACACGGTGAGGGCACTGAGCTGATGGCACAGAGGTGACAGGGGGTCTGGAGTGCCTGACTCTGCCGTGGCACCAGGCTGAACATCTGCATCTAAAGATCAAAGAGCTTAGCAAGCAAAGCAAGGCTTAGAAAGTTACCTACACACTTGATTTACAGCCTCTTTAATCACAAGGGACAATTCTCAGGATTTTTTTTTTTTTTAATCACTGCAAATTCACATCATTAAGAGTCTTTTTCTGCGAAGTTATCACAAAATTTGAAAAGTGACATGGAAACAGCATCTAGAAGTGATACATGTTTGGTTAGCATTTGAAAGTCTGTATTTCTTTGAACTGATGCATACCCAAACAGCTCAGCCAGGGCTTTAAATTGTAATCCTATATGACCAAAATACAGGAAACTGCTTTGAAAAGAAAACAAAACCCTGGGCACAAGTGTGAGTCACTGTGGTGACTCAGCCAGTTGGTTGTGGGTGCTCAGCTGCCCCTGGGGTTTGCCCAGAGCAGGAGGAACTGAGTTCTTTGCAGGTAAAAATGTTGTTCTGAGTCCTTTGGAGGTGACAGTGTTCTGAGTTTACCACGTGGTGTTTGCATCTTGATTTTTAATTCAAAGCTGTGGCACCAAGGAGCCCCCAGTATCCCTGAACCCAGCTTGGTTCTCCCAGAGGCTTCTCATAACCTGCTCAGGGACTGGGCATGCAACAAACTGGGCTCCTTTATCCATCGTCTCTCCCTGGAGTCATGTTCTAGTGGTCTATTTCATAATCTGCTGGAAATTTATTGTTTTTATTTTTAAAGCTGTTAGACATCTCTTCTTCTTTGAATGTAAACAATTCTTCTCCCTCTCTTTTTTATTCCACACATATTTTGCTTTTCAGTTCTCTCTTGAAGATATTGACTGTAGAAAATCCAAACTGGACAAATCCACTCCAAGCCATTCTGAGCACACTGCTGCAGAACAAAGTATAGAGTAAAAAAAAGAGCATCATTATCTACCATTTACATAGTTTCCAAAGCTACCATTTAAGACATGGGGTTTCCGTGATCTTTCTCCAAGAAAACTCACCAGTGACCTTATTGAGATTTCTTTGGGCACACACAGCAGAGGGAGTGATCAGGGGATTTTGCAGCACACGGAGCCCAGGCTGCTGCAGGTGAGCATGGACAGCCAGAGGGGCTCCTCAGCACTCAGCTGCTCTCTCTGTCCTCCAGTGATGTCACACTGAGAGGAGATAACACATCCTCAAAGTGCACCTCTTGTTTGCTCATAATAACATATGGACAGGCTGGGAGAGCTGGGGGTGCTCACCTGGAGAGAAGAAGGATCCAGGGAGAGCTCAGAGCCCCTTGCAGAGCCTAAAGGGGCTCCAGGAGAGCTGCAGAGGGACTGGGGACAAGGGATGGAGGGACAGGACACAGGGAATGGCTTCCACTGCCAGAGGGCAGGGATGGATGGCATACTGGGGAGAAATCCTTCCCTGTGAGGGTGGACAAGCTGTGGCTGCCCCTGGATCCCTGGCAGTGCCCAAGGCCAGGCTGGACAGGGCTTGGAGCAGCCTGGGGGAGTGGAAGGTGTCCCTGCTGTGGCAGGGGGTTGGAATGGGATGGATTTAAGGTCCCTTCCAACCCAAGCCATTCTGGGATTCTGGGATTTGTATTTTGGCACGTGGGTCCACTGGCTGTGTGTCTGTTCTAAAATCCATTTCCAAACACAGACAAGTTCTGAGCTGTAAATTGGCTTGGGAACCAGGCAAGCAGACCAAGTGCAGGCCCAAACCAGATTCCCTGGGTTCTGAAAATCCAAACACTGCAGCCCAAGCACATGCAGCAGCACAAAGCACTCCTAGAAAGCACCCAAAGCCAGGTGAGTCCACACCCCAGCTCAGCTCTCCAGCCAGTCTCTGCCTCAAAGCCTCCATGAGGTTAGGTGAGGAAAATGCAGCCCTGCTTCCAATGGAAACACAGCTCCCTGTCCCTACTTGCAATTTGTGGTGTCAAGTGTTCCACACACCCGCTGGTGAACGCAGAGCCCCAGGAGTGTGATCCCAGCTCCAAAAGCAGCCAGGTCTCCAGGGCTTTTTGGCTTTTCTGGAAGCAGCAGTTTGCTGCAGGGAAGGTGGGATCAGCACCACGCAGTGCGACAGCACGGGGATCACTCCACAGCCTTTGTTTCACCAAAGCCCTGCTCAAGGCAGGTGTTGAAAAGATGGGTTAAAAGGTGAACTTTTAAAGTCCTGAAGGGGTTTTTTTTGCTTCCACCCTGGTTTTTCTTCACATTTCTGGTCACTTAGTAGTGTAGCTGAATAGTGAAAACAAGCAGATTTGATTATTACCGTGTTGGAGAAGTTATTTAATCAGACAAATGAAAAACATTTGTAGTCATCACAGCCAGAAGCTGGGGTACCAGAAGCTCTTGGCAGCTGGCTCTCCTGGCCCTCTGTGATAGTTTAGGGCCACATCATCATTAAAAACAGATGCACAAAACAAAACTTCCAACTGCATGGACATGTGAGCACCCTGGTAGGAGAAGAGACCCATTTAGAGGATGCTGAAATATAATTACATCATACATCCATTAGAGGGATGGTCTCTGCAGCTCCCAGAGAACTTGGCAGAGCATTAAAAGCCCGTCAAGGCTGACCACACAATAACTGAAGGGGAGGAAGAAAAAAACACATCAAACCACAGAAAAAGCCTGAGAAAGGATTTCTGGTGTGCTACTGCACTTTTCTTTGATCTGAAACAGAAATAGTCTTCTGGAAGGGTACCTAAGGCACACCACTGAGAAAGTACCCAGAACACCATTACCATGACTTTGCTGACTTCCAAAACTCAAAGGGCTTCTTAGCAGAATCCTTTCCTCTCCAAGGACATCCCTGTGTCCTACCCCATTCCCAAGGACATCCCTGTGTCCTGCCCCATTCCCAAGGACATCCCTGTGTCCTATCCCCAGGGACATCCACGTGTCCTACCCCTGTCTCCAAGGACACCCCTGTGTCCTGTCTTCATCTCCAAGGACATCCCTGTGTCCTACCCCCTTTCCAAGGACACTTTCCTCTGGAACATAGGAGACAAAGGTTCAAACTTCAAGAGTGGAAAAGTTCTGCTGAACTGCTACTGACAAATTTTCCAAATAAATCCCAGCTGAGCATCCATCTTCATTTGAAATTTTTAGGTTTTTCCCAACTCCTGTTTGGAGCTGTTTTTTAGGGGATAGAAAAAAAGTAAAACAGAAAACAAAACCAAACAATGCAGAACCCCCAAAACTCAAAGAAAAAACCTTGAAACCCCCCTCCAAACACAGCTCTGTTCATCCAGTGCATCTCCCAGCCTAGGAAATCAGTTTTCTACCTCTGTGAGGGGAAAAAAAAACAAACTCAGAGTATTCCAACTTTCCTACTCCAAGGTGATAAGGATACTAATGCAGGTACTGCTGCATGTTCCTGATTCCCAGTCCCCACAGGAACAAAACCTCACAAACCCACATATCATCTCACAGAGACAAGCAATCTTCAGAGAATCAATATAATATGCTGGAAATTAAAACAACAAATGCTCAGCCAAGATTCCTCCATTATCTTACAAATGTTTTTATTAGAACTGAAGTGAATTAGTATTACAGGAAGATGATAGAGAAAGTAAAAAGAAGAAAGCAAAATGATGGAAGTCCAAAAGATCAGACTTTTGGACCAGGCACAGTGACACAGAACCAGTTCCACCGCATGGCAAATGCAGTGTGAGCACTGACACTCTGCCTTTCTGGCTCCCCCTTCTGCTCACTGTCAAATGAATATTGATCTTTTAGATGAAACAGAAAAACTCTTCTTTAACTATGTGCTTTTCACAGTTAAAAACATTGCCCGAAGCATCCTGGTGGCCTGATCCCATCATGTTCTGGATCTGCAGTTCTGCTTCACCTCAAGAGATTCACTCAACTCTCTGCAAATAGCCAAAAGGTGAGAAAGATGAACATTTTAAGTAGGCAATTCTGCAGGAGTGGGTGTAGGGACAGAGCAAGAAAACCCACCAGGTAAAAGTTCCATACTCACACTCATCACACATCGCTTCAGGGAGAAGCATTGTGCACCTCAGTAATGCCAAAGCAATCCTCTCCTACCCCTTTATATCAGTACTTCAATCTCCTTGAACTCCAAACAGGTAAACTTGCCTTCATGTGCCAGCTGCAGAGCGAGCCAGCCAAGCAGAATTGCCAGCCACAACATCAGCCAAGTCCTGAGCCTGGGCAATGCAGGAATCTCAGCGTGTATTTGGACCCTACTCTAGCAGAACTTCCATCAGAAATGCCAAAGCCAGCTCTTCTTTAGAACTTAATCCACTTCCCTCCACTCCCTCCCATCCTCACTTTCAAAAATCCAGAGATGAGGTTTGCTTGTGCTACCAACACACCGAGAACAATTTGATGCAATTCAATAAAGCTCTCCTGCTTTAGTGCAAACCAGTGTGCTCTCCATGCAGGCACTATTGCTTTATAGATTGTGCTGCTTTTGATGTCCTCTTTGATCAGATGTGCTCCTGAACTTCAATGGAGCTATTTCAGAGCAGCGCCTGCCCAGGTGACAGCAGAACCAGCACATTCACATTTTTTATTTCAGCATTGACCGAGAATATTTGTTCTCGATTGCAACAACTGTAAATGAGCAGGCCAACAGCTTCCTAAAAATAGACAAAGTGCAGCATTAGCAGCATATCATGCCCACCTAGTGCATTTTTTTCTTGTTAAAAATGCATGAAGTACAAAACTCCCTCAGCACAGTGTAGGACAAAGCAAGAGCCAGTCCCTGTCCCAGAGCTGATGTCCAGCACCTCCCACAACAGGGCCTGTGGACATTGTTCATGTGCTCCATTACCCTGGCATAAGGAGACGAGTTAGAGAAGATTTCACTCACCACAGAGAGATCAAATCCCTACACAGAGCACAGGATTGGTAGAACAAGGAAGAGAACCAGATTTTGTTGCCATGCTCCAGTTTTAGCCTTGTGATCTCCTAAGGGAGTGACACAGCCAGTGTCACCCCGCAGTGACAGCCTCGGGCTGAACTGTTCTCCTCTGTATGGACACTTGCATAGTGAGTAAGACTGGGTCAAAAACAAACCCAAGAAATTTCCCAAACCCCAGCAACCCACAATGTGTTCTTCAGTCAGAAACTCACAAAATGGTTGACAGGTGAACATGGCAGTGCTGGGTTGACAGCTGGACTTGATGATCTTAAATGTCTTTTCCTACCTTAACGAATCTGTGATTCTGTGGTTCTAAAACCTCACACAAAGCCAGTGAGCAGTTTGCTTGGTATCTGACTCCATCTGCTGCTTTTTTCCTGGGTGCCTGAGAGTTTTAACTGGTGACAGATTGTCATCTCTGACAAAGAGAACAGAGATGCTCAGAACTCTGCAATGCCACTTGGCTGCACAGCCACCCCAATCCCCTGTGAAGAACTCAACTTCCAGCCAAACAAAACCACAGTTCTGCTCATATCTGCAGTGGAAGATCTGTAGGGCAAGAAGCCAAAGCTCCAAAGCTGGTAGGCAACAGAACCCTGAGATATTTGGCTGAAGCCTGCAGAAGAGGCACAGAGGAAAACTTGCTGTAACTTTTCAACATTTATACGAAAGAAAGGGGCAGAAAGGGGAGCAGTTTCTAAAGCATTCTCCAAAACAAGGTGCAGGGGAAGGCAGATTATTTCCGTCTGTGTGGGTGATGGCAACCATTTAGTTTAATCCACAAACACAAGAAAAAACAACTATTTTAACCATAAGAGTTTGCTTTTCCTGTCTCAATTTTACAAGTCTCTCTTGCTCCTGTTCTATTTGCAGATGCACCTGGCTGTTACCCATAGACAACACAGTGCACAGTGCCCTGAAAACCCCTCAGCCAGATTTGTTCTAACGGCCTTTGCAGAAGGACAGAATGAAAGAGCTCTATAATTTCTAGACAAGGAGAAATTAATTTGTTTGCAGAATGACTCCATGGACGTGCAATAAGCTGAGGCAAGACCAGGAAATCCTGAGGCAGGATTTCAACTTGGGGCAGAGCCTCTACTGGAGAACTGCCAGATACAGACTTTCTGGAAAGGGATGGGGGAAATATTAATTTAAAAACATAAGTCAAATCCAGGAAACCATAATTTATGTCTTAATGAAAGAAAAAAAAAAGGCCTAATTTGCCACCGTGTTAAAATGGGGTGATGATACAGAACAGGCTGAGAGCTGCAAGTGGTTAAGTAAGGGATCAGGAGGTCCAGACAGAACTGGGAGGAAACACTCCAGAGTTATCTACTCTGGAGGCAGCAAAATAGTGATAAATCTGTTTACAAACACATTTCCTGAACGCATTCATTAAAAATACAGTTTTTAGATCAATAAAATTCCCAGAGAGAAGTGTCCTGGCTGGGGAGGCATGGTGTGGCTCTGCCTGTGCACAGGCAGCCCAGGAGTGAGGGCTGGGAATGCCACAGGAGAGCAGGCAGGGCAGCTGGCACACGGCTACCTCAGCCCTGTACAGGGAGGTGATAAATCACCCAGAGCTTCAGGGATGATGGATGCCTG
Source organism: Anomalospiza imberbis (assembly GCF_031753505.1). Taxonomy (NCBI): domain Eukaryota; kingdom Metazoa; phylum Chordata; class Aves; order Passeriformes; family Viduidae; genus Anomalospiza; species Anomalospiza imberbis. The sequence goes on from NC_089691.1 coordinate 910,927, forward strand.
CCAAACCCTCAAAAATGTTTGAAACTTGATAAGAAAGAAAGAAACAAAGAAAAAGTCAATACTATTTAAGTGCTAGTTCTCTAACTTGGGCAACATTAATAAAAAAAATTATCAGAGTATTTTATACCATTTATGCCAGACTCCATTACTCTGCACAACCTGAAAAAAAACCCCACCAAATAAGACCGATATTAAATCCCAAATTTGTGCATCCAGTTATTTTATTGAAGGCGAATGGTTTATATGTAGAAGCAGCCCTTGATCATTTTCCTGCTGCTACGACAAGGGAAAGGGGGTGCTTATCAGCTACCTCTGGCATAAATTTTAATCCCACTGAGATCCTTTTCAAAAACTGCTTTCAAAACTGAAGTAAACAAGAGCTCTTTAACAACGGGTTAAAGCATCAACCACTCATTTTGCTAGAAAAAACGGTGAATTCTTTTTCTGCCAAAGCTGAGGAGTTACACTGAAGGGTATCTGAGCAAACCAGTGTCCTGTGGGTCAGATTCACGTTGTCCTGCTGGGGTAGCAGGGGTACTCCTGGCCCTCCACCTGCAGAGCTGCTGCTGTGGCGTCTGCAGTTCAGTGTGAATCCCCAGTCTGGCACTGCTAACCCCTGCTTTAGGCAGGTCGGCAGGTCCTGCATGTGCTGGGCAGATCCCAAAGCGCTGCAGTGCCCCTTAGCCCCAGAGTTTCACTCTGGGCGGGGGAAACCACAGGCATTCGCTCTCAGAGCCCCTGCAAGGAGGTGTGCAGTGCCCTGCTCAGCGGGTCTGGCCAGTGCTCCCTTTAGCTCGGTGCTGTCTCTCCAGCTGTGGCAAGAGGAAGCATTACTCAGACAAAAACTGAAGCCCAGGCACTCCCTGCATCCCTGGGATCCCCAGTGTGGCGCTGAGGCTGCCAAGGAGCCATCCCTGGCTCTGCACACAGCTGATGCTCTTTGTCTCCACCACTGCTGGGGGCAGCCAGTCCCAGAGTGTCCCAGCCCGTCCCCCAAGGCAGCTGCCTGCTGTGCAGAGACGCATTTCCCCTTTTTCAGTTGTTTTAAGCCAGTCTCACAGCATTTCCTTCAGGTGTTTGCTAGCACTACTGATGTAAGATTTGGTGCACAATTCCACACTTGATTCATCCACCACAGCTCAGGTTGTCCTTCTGGGATGGCAAATCCCTCCCAAAAGAACCCAGAGAAGGGCAGCAGAACCTGCAGAAGGGCAGCAGAACATGAAGTGACAGGAGCTTCTCCACTCCTTGCCCCAGCCACACACAGTATTGCTCCTGCAGGATGTCCCATCACAGGAAACGCACACGTTTCAGTTTTCCTGTGTGTGGTACTGTGCAGTGGAAGCTCTGATCACAATCTACTGATCCCGGGCCAAGAGATCAGCTCCCCAGAACCAGTGCTGTTGAGGAGAATTCACTGAACACCAAGACCTCTGGTTCCAACAGAAGTACTCAACATGTGGTTTTATCCATTCTGGTATTAACTAAATAAAAACTGGCGCAGCAGCCTCAGGCCCAGCCTGAGCTCTGCTCTGCAGAACAAGGGGTTAATCTTTTGTGTGTGAAGTACATGTGCCTCCCATCACAGCCAAATTCTGGAGCCAAGCACCAGGATTTTCCCAGAAACCTACAATGCACGGCTGTGTCTCAGCCACTCAGCCTGGCACTTTCCCCAGTGCCAAGCAGTGTGACAGAGGGATTGTCACCTGCCAAATGCCCTGACCCCCTTGTCTGTGGGAAAACTGCTGCATCTTGTCAAGGTAGTGATTTCCTCTGTCCCATGAAAGGAAAGAGAAAGTGAAGATGAAAAAGAGCGTTCAGAAGGTGGAAATCAGAACTGTAGCAGAGCAATTTTCTTTTGAAAACATGACAATTGCTCAAGGCACAGGAACAAAGTGGCAAATCCTATTCCCCAGTGTACTGGGATCAGTAGCAAAGTCATGATGCATCTCTGCAGCTCCGAAACAGCTGCCTGGCAAGTGGAGACAGCTCCTGTTTGCTCTGCAGCCGGCCCTGCTCAGGGGCTGTCGGCTCTGCTCCCCTCAGCAGCTGAGGAGCACAGACCCCCTGCTCCAACTGCTGCTCTGGGAACACCGGGCACATCTCAGTCACAATGAGACCTCGGCTCCTGATATGAAACCTCTTCACAACTCCCTTGATTTCCAGTCCCAAACCAGCTCCAGAGGCCCCAGCCCTGGCTCACAGCGAGGATTTGTTCTGCTCCCAGGAGATTTGGGTTTTTCTGCTCTACCCACACCCGCACTCTCAGGCTGAGTCGGTGACCGAGCCCACCCCTGAACTCCAGCCCCACACCACAGTGCCCACATATCTCTATTCCATTTAATCTAATAAAAGAACAAATTCCCCAGATCTCCTTCAACATCCTCTTCCTTAGAAGAGCACACTGCAAAAGCCAAGACACTGGAGCACAGGTCTGTTTAGCCTCAGGAAAGTGCACACAATACCTGCCTGCCTCCCAACCTGCTGCAGCTTGTGCTGCTTTCCTCTGTGGTCATGAAATAAAATTAAAGATCAATTTAACCGCCTGGAAGAAACAAACCTATAAATAAGTAGTCATAAAACCTAGAGGACAAGGCAGGAAGAAACAAAATCTAACGAACAAGAATAGAGGCTGAAAATTCAATTCCAGAACTCACTAAAGAAAAATTGCAGAATTTAACAGCTCTGGGAAAGAAAGGAATTCACCATTTTTCCTGGAAGCACTTGCCAGTGATACATATGCTCTGAGCAAGGCAGGTTCATGTATTTTATGGTTCTTGCACTTTTGTGCAAACTAGGAGTTACTGCCCTGAAGATTTTACAGTCTGAGGGTGTGATCACACTGCTGCCATAGGTGTGACAATTTCGAAACAAACAGGATTTCAATAGCAAACATCTACATAAATAACCATTCTCAAGATGAGGATAACACGGCCCAAGACATTATAGCACAGCCTCAGAAATTATAACACACACTCCGTATTTGCACAGATGTGCAACTCCTGGAAGAATTTCCAATCCAACCTTTTCTAATTCAGAGTGTGAAACCACCACAGAAAAAGTACAGAAGAACCAAACTGGAACTCAGCTATTTGGGGGAGAAGTGCTGAATGGGGTATACTCAATTTTTGCATTGCATATCACAGAAAAGACACTTTGCCAAGCTAAAAGTTTCATTAAATCAGTGTCAAGGATCCTACTGACTGCTCTCCAACCAAGATTCATCCTCACGAATGTGGCATAAGAATCCTGCCCAAAATCCAGGTTATTAATAAACACTAACAAGTAATAAAGTCAGAAAGGCCCCTCTTTGCTGCTGTAAGGAAAACAGGCTGTGGAACCCAAAGGCATCCACATGCACATCCTTCTTAAGGATGGTGATTACAGTCTTAGGACAGATTAAGCAATATATTCAAGGAGTGAGGAAGAGGGAAATCATAATATTACTCAATTTTTTCACAGAGCAATTTATTTTCTCTAGTTCTTAATGTTTATTTTAGAGATTTAATATCAGATATTTCAAACTGCAGTTCTGATGCTTCTGGTGCTTCATGGATAACTTATTAACCTGTTAGAGAGAGAATGTTTTAACCTCAAATACAGCCCTGGAGTGTGTGATTCCTTGCTTGGCTCAGTGCCTGTACTCCAAGTCAAGCCGAACTTGCACGCGCAGACCTCGAGGTGTCTGCTCGGTTTGGGTGGGGATTTCAGAGTACATATCCCAAGGGGTAAACATTTGTTGCTGCTTTTACTGCTTGCTGAGTGAGTTTTCTTCACTGCTGATTTGCAACATGACAAAAAACAAAGAGTAACTCAGAATAAAAAGTACCAAGACAAAAACAAGTCTGTCTCTTTCCTTAGGGTAATAAAATATCTTGACTGTTCACCAAACACTGAGGCTGCAGAGCACAAGGATTTTATGTGTTAGGTGCTTTGCTGATTCAGAAAAGTCTTTTAATGTCGCTTCCAAGTGACACTGGAAACTCTTCTGCCTGATATGCTGATGATGATCTTTTTTCTCAGCAAGAAAAAAAAAAAAGATTTTCACAAATAGATCAGAATTTTCTCTTAAGTATTTCTCTTAAGTCTTAATTGTTTTCAGGAAAAAAAAAAAAAACAAGTCAGGAAGTTTCCTTCACCTGAAACAGAAGAGAATCCACAGACTTGAGTAGGTGGCACTGTGTGGTAGCAACAGGAAGAGACAATTTAATAGGGTTCTTTCAGCACTGTTTCACCTGGGAAAAAAAAAAAAACATAAAATATGGGCTTCTTCCTCAAAGTTTGTCAAATTGCGAGTTTGCCTTTTGGCATCCCGGTATGAGATCCTTCCACCTAAGAGAAACCAGGGAATCAACCCAAAGATTTTAAGTGCAATAAGAAATAACTCTTTCTGTGTGCCCCATGTCCCATGTTTTACCAGACTTGTGCTGCTGTTGGTTACAAACAATCAGAAAGTTTTGAAGTATGAAGAGCCTGTTTTTCTTCACCAACCAAACAGATTTATCTTCACACAGGATCTTTTGTGAGGCTTGTTTTTTTAGGGTGGTTTTTTTGTTGTTGTTGTTTTTTTAATTTGTTTTGGGGCTCTTTGCTGGGTTTTGCTGGGGCTTTTTCCCCTTCACACTCGATCCCTCCTCCAGCCCTGCTGTTCCTCCTGCTGATTTTCCAAGGAGTTTTATCCCTGCCACTGGGCTGAGCAAATTCTAATCCTTCTACCTGGGCCCAAATGCAGTTTTACAAAGGCATCTTGAGACAGAAATTAAGCTACTTAGGACAGAAGAGTCTTAAGTAATAAACTTCTTCTGGAATATTTATTCAACTATCTATCTGTATTTATAAAAGCTGAGGTGAGACTGAGGAGGGGCAGGGGAACTTCAAAGCCCCAAGCCACAGGTCTCTCTTGGAGATTTTTGCAAAAACCACCTGAGGAAATATGTCAAGTGGTGGGTGTTATGCAGTGATTTTTCATTAATTTTAATTACTGTCATTCTCTAGGATAGTGAGCATCCTCAGACCTTCGCCTCCAAATTGCAATGGGATTGATGCCAAAATTTCTTCTCCCTCTCTGGTTCCCTCCAGCAGTATTTAGTAATGGAATCGCTTAAACATGTTTAAATAAGAAGGGTAAATGCCAAACACTTCTGAATGAGAAGGAACGTGTATCTTAAATGGCACATGAAGCCTTTATTCATAATTCTATAAACTGAAAACCTGGGCTATTTGGGATCAAATAGAAGGCTTGATCAGGCTTGAGAAGAGAGTAGATGGAACACCCCCATTTAAGGAAAATCAAAACAAAACACAAAGTGACTCTAAAATTTTCATAAGCATTAGGAGTTCACACTGGGGGGGGGGAGGAAGAGACAAAAACACAGAATCAATGCCCTTGATGGGATCTTAGTGGTTTACTTTTAAAATAAAAAAACAAACCAAACTATTTTTGGCACTAGATTTGCAATACAGGTGACATCACTATCATCACCATCCTCATCATCATCATCACCATCTCCTCCTGGCTCCCTTGGTGTTGTATTGTGTTTTTATGACTCCATATCCCATTCTTCCCTCACACCCCCAGCGGCCATAGGAAAGTTGCTTTTCAAACCTGGGCATTTTTGTTGCAGAGTCTGTTTTCAGACAGGTTATTCTGACAGGCAGAGGCCCAGAGCTCCCTTCCTGCCCTGCCTGGAGCTGGCCACACACCAGCCATGGCCAGCCTAGCACAGCCCCTGGAGCACGGCTTGAGCCCAGCTTGGCTGACCACCTCCTGTGAGGCAAAGGCACAAAAGAGGAAAAGGGAAACCAGCGAATTACAAATTTCATCTTTGGAATGATCATTAAAGGCTTGAGAGCAAGATATCACTGGTTTGTGATGTAATTATTCCATTAAAGCTTGAATCCTAACTGGAAGCTTAGAGGCAACAGCAGCAACACTCCAAATTTTCTGTTCTTGGGTAGCAGATGGTGGGTTAGAGATGGCCAATCCACATTAATCAGAAGTATCTCCTGAAAGCTGTGCTATATTTGCCAAACCAGTCTTTCTTTTCCACAAAGCCCTATTTGCAAGGATTCACTCGAGTGAGACTTTCACACAGGTGTGCTGCATCCAGCATGCAGATAAAAGGAATCCTCACCCACAAGCAGCTGTCAGACTGTGCTGCCCATGGCAGTTCCCCTCCAGAGACATTCTGTTTGTCCAGTGAACAAACAGCCACTCATTTTCCTTAGCTTGCCACAGTTAACCAAGGAGTAACTCACCATTTTTCCTTCCGCACCCACAAGTGGAGCTCACCCACAAGCTCAGTTTTTTTCATGTTAACAGTGCCAGCAGAAAGGGGAATACCTTCCACCCTCCCCACAAACAAGTGCCAGCTTGGGATGGTGAGTAAATACAGTCACCACTTCTTTCCAAATGCACCCGCATTATCGTCTCAAAGCCATTCCAGTGGAAAGTCCTCCTCTCCCTTTGTAGGAAGGCTCCTTGTCACGCCTGCCTGCCCCAGGCTTGCCTTGCCCCACCTTCCCCAGCTCTCCCATTCAATTTAGGTAAAAGCCAGCTGTGTGCCAGGCCCTGGGCTTGCACAACACTTTTTACTCTGTGTTTCCAACAAAAAGCCTCCTGAAGAGCTCCCTCTCCATCTGAAGAGGAGAGTTTGCTTGGGTTTATTTGGGGTGGGTCTCCTGCTGTGTGTTTGGGGCTTCTGTGTGTTTGGGCTTTGTCTGTGTCACATCCCTCCAGCTGCAGATTTCTCTCTGCATTGTCCCCAGCCCAAGGAAATCTGCCGTTCTGCAGTTTATAGTGTCCTTGTGGTACAATTTTCCTGCAACTACCAGTGAAATTTTGGGAGCAAATACGTTCTGGAGACTCTTTAGAGTCTCTTTAGAGACCTAAATTTTGCAGAGACAAAACCAAGGCTGAGCTACAACTGAGTTACAGAATTACCCTTCAATGTTCAGAGTGAAAATGTTAGAAGGGATTTTCTCATTCTCTCTCCAATTAGTTTTTCCCCTACAAAATATATGTAGTTGTCTTGAAGCTACATTCAGCTATTTTAAATTCAGTTTAAACTTAGTAACCAGCATTGCACAGAAGACTGAAGGGTTTTAGACACCAGAGAGAAGATACAAAATAGTATGATCAAGAAGGGGAAATTCTTAGAGGCACAGAGATTCCTAAAGATCTGGAGAGGTGTGTGACAGCAACATGTCTGAGATGGGAGAGATAAACCAGCAGAGCCTGCACTAGAAAGGAGGAGATCAGGAGTTATTGAGGGGACACAGGAGGAACAAGACAAGTGGAAGGTGTCCCTGCCCTTGCAGGGGGTTGGAACTAGGTGATCTTTAGGTCCCTTCCCACCCAAACCATTCTGGAATCCTATGAGAAGGCAGCCTTGTGTTCTCTTTGGGTCATGTTTGATAAAGCAAGGGTGAATTTCTGTGGGAGGGGATATTTCACTGCGCAAGTATTTCACGTGAGTACATGGAGTCAGTGTAAGACTTAAAATGCATCTGTGGACCTGAAATGCCTCTGCATTCTCTGCCTTTTCAGAAGGCAAGGCAGAAGCAGCAGAGAGAACATCATTGCCTTCCCCATCCCCATGCTGCATTCTCTTCTGTAACAGATAAAGTATTAATGAGAATTCTTCACGTTCCCCTTATCAACAGCCTGAATCCTTGCACTGATGAGGAACACTGAACCCTTTTTATATCAGGACATGATGTTTGTTTACTTTCGCATGACACATTAGAGCCCAACCTTCAAGAAATATAACGAGGTCACTCCCTTACTGGAGTTCTCTGTGGCTGTTTGGCTTTGAGATTTGGACATGTGAAGAGCCACATCTTTCAGCATCAGCAGATTTACAGAAGACATGCTCTGCTTTGAAACACGGGGAAATTGATCCTGCAGGGCTGTTTACTTCATCAGCACACCTTGGAGTGCTACCACGGCACCTGCGGGTTGCGTAATTGCTATTTCTCCCTCAACCAAACATCAGCAAAATTTGTAGCAGGCAAAGGTAAAATCACAGGGAGTGCTGCAGCCAATTTTCACAGCTCAGACATAAAAAAAAAGAAAAAAGCTAATTAGGAACATCTATTCTGGACCTGCCTGCACTCTTTGTTTATTACCTGCCCCCTGGAGCGGCATTACTGGGAAGGGAGCTCGTTTGAGCATGTGTGATAACCTGGTACATGCACACATTTTCCTGAGTGACACTACATCCCTTGATACAACATTCAATACAAATTCATCCAGTTCAAGTTGCCTGAGCTTTTAAAATAGTTTCTCTTATGTGATTCATGAGCCTTATTTAATTTTATGTTCACACATTGAATTCATGAGGATAATCCTCTACTCCCTGAGGTCTACAAACAGATCCTTCCCACCCTTGTGAGCTGCAGCCTCCTTTTGTCCAGGCAGAAGTCAGAGCTGACCCACAGCATCCACTTTGCATGGAGTGACACATTTTCATCTACGGGCAAGGTCTGGGCTTCCCTTACTCTCTCAGCCTGCCCATCACCTCTCACATTCCCCTGCATCCGCAGCATGGTTTGTTCTGGATTGATCCCCACATAATGAAATCTAGCAGAGCTCATCTAGGAATGCAAGGAAACGTCATCAAGAAGTTAATTTTTCAGGAAGTATGCAAACCTTAAAAGTCTTCATTTAGTAGACTTCCCTCTTATTTTTTGACTCACATTAACACAACTTCCTTGACCTCACCTTGTCCAACTGCTCTTTTTAAAATAAACTGTGGTCAACTGCAACATGCAGCAGTGCTGTGGCTTCAAAAGAGGCCCCAGTCTTCATCTGTGACAAGCTCATGCTGCATTTTCTGCACAACTAAGAAAAAAGGTTTAGAAGAAAAAAACATGTCAGAACATTAATTTGGACCAAGAATACAAGCCTGTTTTGTGAAAAGTTTAGTCAATCTTTCCTTTCATCACTTCCTTCTATTCCTCATGGAACTATTCTTAAAAACACTAAACCAAAACAACAACAAACCCCCAAATCTTTAAGAAACAACAAGGCTGCTCCCATCACCACACTCCTGGCTGAATGCTCTGCTCCAGTCCATCAGCCTCAGAATTTGGGCTCAGCGTCTGGCTTTGAGTGCATCCTCAGTGGCACTTTGAGGAGGGGCTGCCTAACTCCCAAAATAATGAGCCCTGGCTGAGGTCTGTACATAAAATAATGGTGGGGAGGATGCAGCACTTGCCAGAATGCACATATGGGTGAATAAGGATGCTTAAGGGGATGCAGCAGTAAGGAGATACCTCTCATGTGAATGATCAGAGTGAAAACTATATTCCAGATTATTACACTGCCTGCAGATATAAAATTCAATGGTAATTGTTTGAACTGGATTCAGCAATACCTACCACGATCCACTAATGAAAGAAACCTGTGTTGTCTTGCACTGTTGGATTAGGATTGTTGAGTACATTGTATTTTTAGAACAGCAATAAGGATCTTTTACATTGCTCATGAAACACACGGCACAGGTTTAACCAGGCAGAACAACTTGTCTGGCTGGAGTGGAATGGCAGCAGGGGGAAAGCTGGGACTGCTTTCTGCAGGGTGCAGGAGAGAAGGCTGCAGCCTCAAAAATGCTAAAATTCTACCATATTTCGTACCCTGATCAGGATTCTTTGGTGTTGCAAAGTAAAAATGGTTCAGGTTTTGGAGTTTTGTAGTTTTTCTTTTCTTTTCTTTTCTTTTCTTTTCTTTTCTTTTCTTTTCTTTTCTTTTTTCTTTTTTCCTTTTCCTTTTCCTTTTCCTTTTCCTTTTCCTTTTCCTTTTCCTTTTCCTTTTCCTTTTCCTTTTCCTTTTCCTTTTCCTTTTCCTTTTCCTTTTCCTTTTCCTTTTCCTTTTCCTTTTCCTTTTCTTTTCCTTTTCCTTTTCCCTTGCCTTTCCCTTGCCTTGCCCTTGCCTTTGCCTTTGCCTTTGCCTTTGCCTTTGCCTTTGCCTTTGCCTTTGCCTTTGCCTTTGCCTTTGCCTTGCCTTGCCTTTTGCCTTTTGCCTTTTTCTTTTCCTTTTTTGCTTCAAGAAGGAAAACAAGAACATAAAGCAATGTAAAATACACAGTTTTACTAAATTTCCCACACACAAAGAAGCAAGGCTTGGAGCATAGCTGGTGAAGCTGGAATGTCACCACAATCCAGTGCATAATCCTTGCAGGCAAATCAACTACAGAAACCTGATTTTAGTCCCAGCTCTCCAGGATTTGACACTGATTATGTGAATTTTAAGAAGCATGGAAAAACAATTTCATTTTCTATATGCAGGAGCTGGATTTAGTCTATTTAGGAAAACTTCATGGAAAACACTGTGAGTTGAAGGGTAATTTCTTAAGTGACTTCTCCCCTGTAAGGCTCTCACCCAGAGTAACTGGGTTTTATATTTTTTCCCAATCCCATAGCAGGCACTGAGTCAGGTTTCTGAGGCTGAGCAGAACCGAGCTGTTTGCATCAGTGCTTGAGAGCAGGAGCCCCCTCAGACCTCCCCTAGCAGCAGCTGCTGGGAGACCTCCCAGGGAAAGCTCCCTTCTGATTGCGGGGGAAGCTGCTGGGCACATGGGAAGGCTGGGAAGGAAACACATTGAGGAGGAGATGGCTGAGACGGAGGCTCCGCTCCCTCGGTCGGCCAGATTTGCAATCGTATCTCCCTGCTCTGTAGGAAGCTGAAGAGATACACACCCTGTTACAGCGTGGCTGTGGAGCTCGACATCGCAGCTGGTGGCATTTGTCAGCAGCACCAGGAGCTTTCCTCAGGACAAGGGGAGCTGGACTCCAGCTCAGGAGTGCCTGGAGATGGGAAGGAGAGCGCTAGGGCATGGGAGAGGTGAGCTGTGGTGCCACTGCATTTCACCGAGGCTTCAGGAGGTAATTCCTGGCATTCTGATTCCCCTCTCTGCTAAGTCAGTTCTGTTATCAAGGAAGAAAATTCTTTTGTTTGTTCTGGCTCTTATACTCCCCTGCCAGTGCCTGTCCCATGTCAAACATCTGCTCCTCCCTGCCCAGCAATGCTGTTCGTTGCCACCTTGTCACAAATGTCACCACAGGGCAGACAGGGCGAGGGCAGTGCTCAGACACCCCTGCCTGGCTGTCACCGCCAGGGAGCCCACCTGGGAGGGTGCAGAGTGCAGGAGCACAGTGCCAGTGCAGGGCGAGCGCCCTGGCTCTGGGGGGAGCACAGGGAAGGCGCAGTGATGCCAACACCAGCGGGGTCCCACCAGAGCGAGGGCTGGAGAGCCCCAGTTCAACACCCAAAAGTGCCTCCCCCAGCCCAGCCCAGCCCAGGCAATTTCTGCTGGGAAGTGGGCAAGGAGAGCAGCCCGGCGTGGATCTGGCTGGCTCACGCTCACCGTGGCTCTGTGGCTGATCCTGAGCACGGCTGTGAGGGGCATTTTGCAGCCTGTGAGCTGGGTACGGTGATATCCACCTCTGCTGGGAGCAGGGCTCGGGGCGTAGCTTCGTAATCTGCACTGGAATTTTCACAAAAGGGCTTTAGTACGTCAGCCACAATATTCCACTTATGTCTGGCTGCAAAGGGGGATATGGAAAAAAAATCAAAAAAGTGTTAATCAAGTGCTAATCTTGCTGCTAATTATTGTAACTGCTTACATTTGGAATTTCTGTATATGTCTCTCTTATTTTCCTTCTCTAAATGGGAGTAAAATGTACAAAAGGGCAGGTATTTCCTCCTTTCTGGTCCTACTCCACCTATTTATTGGGCCATACTACATGCCTGGGAGTTTCATAATGGGAATTGGAAATGGAATTAAAGAAAAGGAAATTGCTACAAATGAAGCAATTTCCTGGGTGTAAACAGGGCTTGGAATTTTGAAGAACAGATTTTACATGAAAATATATTTTGTTCTGTCAAACAAATGTGATGATTTCTTGCTAGATACTATTTAGCTGAGAACACTAACAAATAACCTCATTATGATTGCTGATGACATAAAAGACCAAGGACTGAGTGCTGAAGCCCTAATGTGGGCAAAACTCCAGAACTTCAGTGATACTTTTGTCTCAGTAATCACATCAGGATCTGCTCTTGGCAGGTTCAACCCTAATGGATAACAATACACCCTGGACTACTCCACAATTTGTTAATTTGCTTTACAAACATTGAGTCTGAGGAGCTAAATCCCATGGGCTTCCACCAAGAGTGAAACTTGGTGCAATTTTATGACACCATTTAGATACCTGGGTGTCTGCACAAGGTACAGCCTGGCCTTGGACACCTCCAGGGATAGGGCAGCCACAGATTCTCTGGGCAAACTGTCAAATTATTTCAGAAATACCAGTCTGAGCTTCTTCTCATTTAAACTTCTCAAATAATTTCCCTCCTCTTTCTTTCAGCACTGAGGGTTGGACATTGAGGGCTGATCTTCACATCAGTGAGAGGCTTTGAGTGCAAAAGATTCAGTTAACTTGTCAAAACTAAAAGAGATAGTTTGAACTGGTATTTTCTGAACACCTTGTAGATAACCCTATGAGCAGCCTGCAGACAGATGGTTGATTGGAAGTCACATTGGTTTGGAAACTCAGGGCTAATTTGAGCCTTCAGAGGAGCCCACTGAAGTTACCTGCCTGCCATGAAGAATGCATGAGGTGGTGTTTATTTTCTGCATGTTCTACAACTGAAAAGAGTAAAAGTATTACATCTGCAAACACTGTCTCCTGCCAGCTTGCTTTTTTTTTTTTTTTTTTTGAAACTCCTTGAAGGCTTTGGATCAAATTTAGAGGTAATAAATTCCATTTTAGCCCTCTCTCTTCCAAGTATGGCCTGGTGATTGTGTACACCATAAAACATCACTATCAAAAGCCATGAGAGAACACACCCACAGCAAGGCATGAAATGGATTTCACCACCACACACTGATGTTCCACTGAGGCAGAACATGTGGTTAGCTGTCTATCACAGCAGAAAAAGTAAACCCTGTGCATCTACCAGAGGTAAGAAAATCATTCATCCAAGGATAATCAACTTTTGGAAATCATTCACTGCTGCTATAACTGAGCACAATGCACCAGCAATTAGTTGTGCATCATTGCTTTTAAATTGCACAAAGCTGGCTGCAGTAGAGGTGGTGAATATTTGTTAAGCTGGGTTTATGTGAAATAAGAGATCATCTGGAGGAGGAATATTACTGGAATTTACGTTTCAGGTCATATCTGGGAATTTACATTTCAGTTGTAGAATGTCTCCTCTTGGCTTCCACAACCAGTGATGTCATAGATCAAAGATACTGGGTATCTTAGAAAGCCCTGCTGAAGACACAATGAATAATTCAACATTTGCAGACCAGCTCCTGCTCTTATTTGTACTGGAGTTAATAAGAAGTTATTCCATTGAAGCCAAGGGGAAGTTTTATTCCAGTGTGAAGGATATGAGAATGAGAAAAATAGAGTGCACCCATGGCTTTGCTGCCTTCCAGAGGGTGTCAGACCCAGAGCCCACCCAGGTTAAAGGAAATTCCTGGGCTGCCCTCCATGGAGAGGGCAGAGCCTGCAAACCTCGTACAGGAGCCAGGCAGCCAAACCCTGAGCTCAAGGATCTCCTGGAAATATTCGATGATAGACCAGAAGGACTCTTTGCACACACAGGAAAGGCAGTGAAAACACAGATCTGAACAGGCACCAACTCTGCCTTTGGATGGGGTACCAAGGAGAGCACTGCTCTTTTGTATGGACGTTTGGCAACAAGAGGGAAGAAGCCTGATAATGTTCTGTAATCACTTGTATGCAGTCCTGGGAAGAACAGGGAAAAACCAAACGAAAGTACGCAGAGGTGGGTGTTCAATGCCCAGTGACAGTCCCAGATCAGCATCACCCCGGGCACTCCCAGAGTGTCACACGGCCTGGCTGCACGCGCTGACCCTCACCCCTGGGCTACCACCCTGTCCTCCTGCTGCTGCTGGCCTCCTCCTAAGGTGCCTTACACTCCCTGCTCTGGTGCTGTGCTGTGGCCACAAACTTGGGATGGAACCGCTACAAGAACTGATCCCTTCATAAAAATACAAAATTTAATGCAAACCCAGCTTCTACTCAACAGCTGAGAAAGACAAAATAAAGTACATGGTTACTGTCCTAACCTTTGTTTCTGAAGGCTTTTTGGAACCACTGACATCTCTGTAACTTTCCTTTTACACTCCTGTTCTTGTCTTCACTTCTTCTGTCCTACTCCTGATCCTAGGGACCTCCCCCCAACTCTTGAAGCCTCAGATGAGTCCTGACTTTTCATTTAAATCCTTCTGTCAAGCACATTTCTCTAAGAATCCTTTACTGTAATTTCAGATTCTCATCCTTTTTCTTCCCTGTGTGCTTGTAAGAGTGATTTAATTTTTTTCATAGGAAATTTTCAGCAGCCTCTATGTCCCTTTATGCTGCTGTGCAGGAGCAATTTCATTGACACTGGAAAAGTGAGAAATACCTCTGGGTAAAGTGAATGCCTGGATAAGTTAATAGAGAGCCCCAAGTTACAGCAGACCCCTCAGTAAAAGCAACTGGAAGAAGCAATAAATACCATTTTCATTTACAATTACAATATAAACACTATCCACCATCAGCCTGGCAGTTCAAAAGTGAGCTAAGAACTCCATCAGCAGCCTGTTTTGCTTTGAATAATTAGTTTTATAAGAGAGCATTGATCAAAGGCATTGGTAGCAAGTTTAGTGAAGTGTTCATCATGTACAAAGTCTCTGGAAAATTACTCAGCCTTGAACTCAGCTCAGCCAAAATCAGGTAAACCATAAATAACCAGGGTTAAAGATGAACAGTCAGCTCTGAACAAAGGAATTCCAGGGACAGCAAAGCATGTCTGCAGTCTGAGCAGCAATGGGTGGATTTTGGAGCAGTGGAGGAGAGCAGCTCACCTCTCTACAAGCTGTTCCAGGCCACAAGAAACATGCAATGAAAAAAATGCAAAGATTCTTGGTGTCATCTAATCAATTGCAAAGACAGGGAAGCACTGGAGATACAGGGAAAAGTTCTTAATATGTGGTTGTAAATAGAGAAAATAATTCAGGCTTTCTGGGAGGAGCTCACCCAGCTGAAACGTGGGCCATATTTTGCTCAGGGCTACTCAGTTTTCTGCAGAAACGGAGGTTTAGTGAATGGTTGTCTATAATTTTTGGCACATTTTCAGCTAGTTAATAGCTGAACCACTTCCCCAGTTTGAGGGAAAACATTTTTCCCCAGTATGGAAGTAAACTGAAAATTTCAAGCAATTCAATGTGCACCTGCTGAACCCACAGGTAAGTATATTCATTCCTTATTCCTTTTTCAGGGGGTCAGGGAGGGAACCACATTAAAAATGTTCTCTACCAAATGCTCATTGTAGGGATATAATCAATGAAAGTAAATTAGAGAGGGCAAACCAGATGCTGCTTGAATTAATTTCCAGGCTTTTCAAGCAGTTAAAGCTCCTTCCAGCACTGGAGCATATGCCAGCATGAGCCCTCTTGCTCTTTTAATGCCACCACCAACATATTGGCTAGAATTTGTCACTGAGAAAAAGTTACATTTTCTCATTCCTTGTTGAAGTTCACATTCAAGACAAAACTCCAAGGAACTGAATTTGACCTTGAACCGATTCCAAAAATTTAGCTTGTGCACTTCCAGTTGAAAGAAAAATCAGAGATCCTGGCTCAAGGGTGAAATGGAAGCCTTGTTTGAACTACAAAATTAGTGCAGTTTGAGAAAAATGACTGTACAGTAAGGGAACATAAATTAAAGGTAAATCATGAAAACAATGAAGTTTTTTTAAAAATAAAATCGCTTTCCGTTAAAAGTCAATTATTTCTCTAGAAGGTCAAACTTATTTTCAGTAATAACACTGTTCACTAGTAGACCATGAAGACCTGTACACGTCTGAAATATGTAGAACTTTTAATATGCACAACAGAAACTGGATGTTGGAATGGTGTCAAAGAGTCTCTGCGAAATTACAATGCAAGTCGGACTGCATGAAGTAATCAAAGTCTCAGTTTATTAAAATGTGTTATTTATGACTTACAGAAAATATTTCTTGTCTCTGAAAGAGAAATTAGTTAAGAATTAACCCTTTTAATATTAAGAGGTTCCTTTTTTTCATTAAATACACAAATACCGAATTTTATTCATGAAGCAGGCAAAACAGAGATGCCAAGTCTCCCACATTATCATCTACTAGATTCATTCTCTAGCTAATAAATCTTCTGATTCACATTTTCTGCCTGCAGAATGCTGATGCCTTCCCTGCTGCCTGTGCTGCTGACAGGGTGTCTGTGAGGATTGCCCTGGCTGCTGGCACAGGGTGGCACAGTCCCATAAGCACTGCAGGGCAGGCAGGGAGCTGCAGGGGTGCTGCAGAATGGTTCATGGCTGGCTCAGACCCATGGGTGCCAAGATATGCTGTGAAAAGGGAGATAAAATAAGTTGGGTTCTCCTGGACCAAGCTCATCAGCAAGAGCACTTGCTTTGCTTGTAAAATAAAAGCTTTGACAATCCTATTTTTATTTTTATTTTTATTTTTATTTTTATTTTTATTTTTATTTTTATTTTTATTTTTAGTTTGTTTTGTTTTGGGGTTTGTTGTTCTTCTCTTCTCTTCTCTTCTCTTCTCTTCTCTTCTCTTCTCTTCTCTTCTCTTTCTCTTTCTCTTTCTCTTTCTCTTTCTCTTTCTCTTTCTCTTTCTCTTCTCTTCCTCTTTAACCCTAGTCTCCCTATTCACCTTTATACTTTAGACAAAAAAACTGAAGGACCAGCACAACATTCTCCACCAGTGCTGTTCCCTATATTTGGTCAGATGCTGTCATGGGTTGATAAGGAATTAAGTAAAGCAAAGAAGAATGTTTTAGAAGGTTTTCATTCTAAATTCTGTGTGTTCCTTTTATTATAGTTGTAAGTTAATAAAGTTCTTTTCTTTATTTTTAAGCTTGAGCCTACTCTACTCTGTTTCTAGTCACATCTCACAGCAGTCATTTAAGAAAATTATATTTTCATGAGTGCACTAGCATTACGCCGGATCAAACCATAACAGATGCAAAAACAGCTGTTATGAATTTTGAAAAGTGTGGGTTCAGCTCATCTGACTTGAAATGTGTAGCCAAAAGGTGTCCCTGGAACCACGTCCAGCCAGTCCCAGGGGGGATGGCAGCCTGTGACCATTCCAGCCTGGGGCCAAACCTGCCCTCATCCACCCCTTGTTCCTCCAGGGCTGCTGGATCACCCCGGCCAGAAGGAATGGGGCAGGAAGTCATCCAAGGCTGGATGTGGCTCTACTGACAGGGACTCCAACCCCAGAGAGAGCCCCAGGCCCAGCCCTGCTGCAGGGCAAACATCCTGACTCAGGGAAGATGCTTACACCCCTCACACATGGACACACTACCCCCATCTCTGTTGCAGTCTGGAGGTATGATAGATTTTCATGTGGAATGTTAATATTTTTGTGTACAAATTTTTGCCCTTTTCAGGAAATTTCATGCTTTTCCTCTTATTGCAAATTTTCAGCTGAAGTTGAAAAACACATTTTTACGTATAAAGAAAAAAAATTCATCTTTTGACTTACACATAATTCATAGTGCAATTCACCACAGGTAGTGATCTCCTGGAGTTCCCTAGTGAGGGTTCCTTGGCTCAGTGCTTCCTGACTAACCCAGGTGACAACAGTTGAGAACTGCATTGATAGGAACAGCAAGTCCTAAATCAATCCTGAACAAAAGTGGAAGATGCAGGAGGTACCTGCTGCTCTCTGCAGTTGTGTGCTAAATACACTGACAATAATCCTAAATATCTACATCTTGAAGTTTTAACTTGTTATCAGAGAGTCCTGGAATGCTTTGGGATGATTACAGCTCAACTCATCCCACCCCAGCCATGGGCAGGGACACCTCCCACTGTCCCAGGCTGCTCCCAGCCCTGTCCAGCCTGGCCTTGGACACTGCCAGGGGTGGACACTTCCACACATCCAGTAGGATGGCAAAGTTAAACATTTTTCTTGTTCTTGCCCAGGAAAAGCAATGGCTGGGAAAAAGCAAGGCAGGGACAGACAGACACATCAGCAGGCTTTTCCAAGCAATGCCAAAGCTGGCAGCCCCAGTGCTGTGGCAAATAAAGCTCTCAGCACCTGGCCACAGCTGCACAGCAATTTAAAAAGTGCACAAAGTCCAAGCTCTTATTCAGCTACTGTGAATATATGAAAGGTTTACATAAAACACACAGCAGTCCTGCTCTGCTGCTGGTTTTGTACGGATTCAGGAAAATGCCTTTAACACACAACAGCTCCTTGCACTGCATCTGTTCTGTGAGGGTCTGCTGGGCTTTTTAAGTCACAGTATTGAAATGATAGTGGGTTTAACACTTTCCAAAGGCTTTCAAGTCTGAATAGTTCAGACCTGAAGTAAGTCTTCCCTTAGGGATTTAATGTATTTAATTATCTCTGAAGTTTTATCCATCATAATAGCTAAGTGAAATCATTGCTCTTGTATAGAACAAAGGGAAGCCAAACATATAAATCAATATTTGATTTTTTAAGTTATTTACTAGAGTAACACATGACAGACATTGAAACAGTAAAAGAATTCCCAATAATTATTTTTTTTACAAAACAAAGACTTAACAAAAGGTAATTTTAAAACAACAAAATTCAAGACTAATTAGCCAAGAAAAATGGAAATGTCAGCAGCATGGTGGGAGAGGCTGAAGGATGAACAGCAGAGACTTGTCATTACTTCTGCATTACTTCGGTGGGGTTAGTTAAGACTTGACTGGTCAGTGCTTATATAAAAGTGATCTTGAACTCACCTCAAGATGCACAAGACCTTCACAAAAGCCCCGGGTAGTGAAACCATTTTGTGAGTGTTGTTCCACTGGGAACGTGATACTGGTTTCCTTTGTGGTCACATCCTTGTGCAATCTCTGGAGCTCAGAAAGGGCTTGGAGACATCAATTGTTTTCCAGTTCTGTCTTTCAGCAAATCATAGCATTCCACCCCCAAGGTGCACAAACCTATGGATCCAATGCAGTCATGTAAACTGGGAAGAGTACATGCAGGTGGTATTTAGGGGATTATGTCAAAGTGCAGAACACCTCGATTTACTTATTATTATATCCCTAAATTTTGTTTTACATTGCATGTATTTCCTCTCATCATATTAAATACACAGTCTACAAGGGATACAATTTGAATCATTTCCCAACCAGGCATAAAAACACGGATTAATTCTCAAGCCCATTAATCAATGCTTTGCCTCTTGGCACGGATCCCTCGTTCCCCCCTCGGAGTGGTGATGCTTGGAGCTGCTGCCACTGCCTGCCAGCCCTGCTGCCACTGCAGCTGGAGCTGGGAAAGGGCTCTGCCAGGGTGGCAGTGCTCACACTCCGTCGGGAGAGTCAGCACTGACACAGAAGTGAGGGAACAAATCAGAGAGTACAGCCCCGAATCCTGTTTGGATTTGTCACCCCCCTGCAGTACCTGGAATTGCTGTGTCCTGCCTCCAGCTCTGGGACATCAGCAGGGCCCCACCCTGCTCAGACAGACAAAGGCAATGCCACTCCTCTGATAAGGAAGTTTTAAGCATTTCCTTGGATTTATCAGCTCGCAGTGTTTCCTGGCCCAAGGAGGGTGAAATCTGAATCTCATCTCCTGTGCTATTGCAAAGGATACAAGGACAAAGCATTACCCCAAAAATACAATGTGGAGAGGTTTGATAGAAATTAGAAATCGACATTTTATTCTGTTGGATGTGACTGTTGCTGACAACAGTGGAATAACAGCTTTATGAAGGAGATTCATATGGAATCCCAATTTACCAACAATAAAATTAAAGCATAGGGAGGAAAACAATTTGCACATCTTCCCAAGGGGAACCAGGACTCCTCAGGGAATAGAATACAAGAGCCCACATCACAAAATCCCTGTTAGAGGTCATTCATTTGGTAAACATCATGGTAAGTAACAAATGGTAACCAGAATCTATTCCAGTTTTGCAATGGGTCTCAGGTACAGCCAGGAGTGCATCCAGACAGGCATTCTCCTATTTACAGTGGAGAGGATGCAGTGAAGCACCATAAAACTGAGCCATATATTGCAGAATTAATTCCAGGTGAAAACTGGAAAAAGAAACACAAGCACAAACTGATCAAGGAACAGGATGTTCTATACATTTACCAACACCTGGAGAGATGTTCAATTCAAGGAAAATAAATTATCCCAACCAGACTGTTAGAGAGTGAGTTCCTGGGCCATTCTAGTCTTCTGTTTAAAGGTAACCCTGCAGCAGTTAGATACCAGTCACATCACCATCACAAATATTACAAAGAACTTACAGGAAAGGAGCTACAGACCAACACATCCACCCAAGTTTCCTTAATCCTTTTTTCTTTTAGGCAAATTCCAGACTATTCCCACCTGCCTGCTGTACCCTTGCTGATCAGTTATCCTGTTGTACTGGAAGTGAGCCTGCTGCAAAAGGTTAAGGTGGCTGCGCTGTCACAGAGCCAATTGCATCGACACAAGATGTACAAAACTCTCCCCAGAGGAGAAAAGAGTAGCAATGGTACTCATGTCCAGCTCAGGAGCTGTCTGACAGGGACCTTTTGTGTTCTTTCATTCAATAAAAGGTGTTACTTTCAGAGACTACTCCTTTAACCAGCCCTAAAATGATCAAGAAGGATGTCCTGGGCACAACATCTGTCTGAGACATCAAGTTTATTGATTTAGATAATTTGCTGCAAAACAATGCCACCTGACAAAAAGTATGCTCATTCTTTTGTTTAACAAGAGCCTTTAAATGTGAACCTCTTTGGCTTACACCCTCAGAGGACATCAAGGACACCAAAAGAGATAAGGTTTACCAAGAGAATTTTGTCTATCCTGCCAGTGATCTGGAAGTGCCACACTGCACAGCCCACACTCCTTGGGCACCATTCTCTGTTTGGCTGCTTTGTTCAGAGGATCAGTAGAAAAACCTTTTAGTGTCACAGTCATGGTTAAATTGGGATACCTGTGTTCTGCAAACAGCATCCAGAATGACATGCCTTAGAGAACTCACTAAACTTCCTTTAAAATTTGTTGTCACTACCAATCTGGAGTCGATTTTGGATTGCTGTCTGCTTTTCCAGATGCTCCATTTTTCTGCCTGGATGTACAGGTTAGGAGACTGCATAACTGACAATGCTCAAAACTTTGCATGCTGAATTTTGCAGGCAGATTCTCTCCTCTGATTTAAACTTCCAGAAAACAATGAGGTTATCGTTTTCCCCAGCACTTGCTTTTTAAGAATTCTGTCCCTGGAATTTGTGAGGATTATCTTGATCTGGAAAAGATCCCCCCTTCCCTCGTCCTGCCCTGGGCACGTCCTGACAAGCCACGGCATTCTGTGAATGTCAGAGAGCAAAGGCAGCAGCGAGGCACTGGCAGTGGGGATGTGTTCCCTCTGGGCCAGGACCAGCTCCAGCTCACCAGCTCCGCTGGGATTCCACCATTTGTTTAATTTCCTTTACAAGGTTAGGATGACCAGTTTGCTCCAATGAAGAGTTTGCTTAGTGTGGAGTCTGAAGACTCTTCCAATGAATGGGCACCTGATCATCTTCCTTGTTGAATTTGTAAGTTAAGAGCCTCCCCAAACATCAGAGAATGACTCTGGATTCACCATCATAACTTGTTCCAGAACATTCTACCCTCACCAAAGCAGTGATCAGACTGGGAACTTCCTAGAGCCAGACCCTCTGGAGATGTGGAATATGTCCTCATTTTGTCTACAACCGAGTATAGCATTAGAATGGTTTCCTAAAAAAGCTTTTTTTTAAAAAAAAAAATCCATTAAAAATATCAATAACCAAAAGAGTTAATGGAACCCTAAATCTTAATCCAAACAGCCCTGAAGTCAAGGGAGGCCTTTACTGATATAATGCCATCCCAAGAGCTGTTGGAGCACTCAGAGTGGCCACGCACTGGTCCTGAATTGCTGATACACACAGACCTGTCACCAGGTGCACTCAATTCAAATTGAGGTTTTTTCCCAAGAAAAGACATTATAATTCTTCACTGAGTCACTGCATCATCCATCAGAGACACTTTTATTTGCAGGTATCTGGGCCTACATCTCTAACCTGTGTAAAGTGGCCAAAATTATTGTTCCATCAATTCTGAAAGTGAGACCTTGAGGTAAATGGTTGTCTGGCAGACCTGAGTCATCCTCTAAGCTCTGCAGAACTGGGGCTTAGCATCTCAGTTTCACAGAACTTTAGCGTTCTTCCCAGTGGGACTGAGCTCCCAGAGATCAAACAGGGGAGTAAACTGCATTGTATTAAATTAGTGGCTTTGGACACACTCTTACTCCTGTTAGAGTGCAATAAATGCCCCACTGATTCCCTGTCTCAATAGTTTAAAAGTGCTAATTCTGTACAGGTGGCAATTCTGCTCACAGAATTTACACTTTGCTCATGACCTAACCCTGAGTGTCCCAGTTTGACCAAACCACCGGACAACTGTGGATGTTTAAGGTATAGAGAGCTTGTCTCCACCTGATTTGATACAGTCTCCTTTTCCAATGGGCACTGGGGCACTCAGCCTCCTCCCCAGATTCCTCTGGTGTCTTACCAGCCACGAGGATGTTCTGATTCCACAGCCCAGCAGAACAGCAAGCAGCCACTGCTGTCCTGTAACAGGGGAAGGGCAGCAAAGTCATCCAGGTGCTGCTTTTGGTTTTATTTTTCCCTTCCTTGCGTGTCCTTACCACCTTTCATTTTCCTCGGAGCCCAAGATCTTCCATTTGCACGGGAGATATAGGGATTTTCTGCACCACTGTGCACCACAGAGGTGCTGGCACCAGAGCCTGCAGCCCCCATACCAGCACTGCATCTCTCTGAAACAAGCACAGGCAGAGCTCAGAGACAAACGGTGCTAATAGAAAGTCATGGATGTGCAACACAGCTTCAGGTATTTGGAAATGCTCTCCTACAGCATCTCAGACCCTGTGCCAGAAACCACAGCTCTGTGGGCTCACGGCAGTGATCCCCCACGTCACATTCTGCAGTGTCATACATCCCTGAATAAAGGGGGACAAAGAAAATCAAACACTTAGAGAAATCATTATTACTAACAGGGAACAGCATGCAGAGACTCAAAGAGAAACAGGATGGGACCCTGCAGCACAGACCTATCAGAGAAAGGACCTTGCATAAGGAGACAAGAGAGCAGTTGGGCACATGCGTATTTCCCAGACCGTTAATTCCAGATGCATGATTTCCCTTCTTTTATTACAAAAACTAATAAAATAGAATCACAAAACTGCCATCATTCTCTAATAACTTCTGCTCATCGCTGTGTAGTGAACAGAAACAAGCCTAGGAATAATGGGCTCTGTGACTGCATGGAGCTGGTTATTGTTTGGGCTTCTCTTTCGTCGGAATAGAATGGTGTTACAGATCTGCTGTTGCACTTTAGTGCTCCATGGATTTATCTATAAAGAAGACACAAAAGAGATTCATATTTTGCTCTCACTTACCAGAACAGATGAAATGACCAATGCCACCAGCAGCAGAGCTGCTGCAGTTGGGCTGGCCCCAATTGCTGGTTCATGGTTGGTGCCTCTGAGGTCTCAAAATACAAAATTTTCCTGCAGCTGGGGCACTCAGAATATTTCTCACCTGTTTCTTTAACAAGAATTCACCCTCTGCCTTTTTCAGTACTAGGGAGGTCTCTTACTTTTGGCCAGGTATTTTTGTGAACCCTGATGGAACTTAGAAAGCATTGCCCCTTGCCCCAGTGCAGCTGGAAATAAGCTCAGTATCAGAGACTGGTGGGAGAATCCCACCAGCTCCTTAGGAAAGAAGATAAAAAGATAAAGATTGAAGAAATTAGGAAAATGACAACAAAAAGTCTTTCTCAGCTATTAAACTTAACAGTCTACATACAGTTTAATTGCTTACTCTGTTTTCAGTTTTGAGCATATGCTGTTGTAATCATCAAGTAAAAACAGGGTATGAAAGATAAGTTTGTGGATAATGTGAAGGCAAAAATGTTGAGGCATACTATACCTTGAGTATTTACATTCCTGTTTTTATAATTATCTTAATTAAAGAGTAATTATTGCACTTACAGATAGGCTTATCTCTAACATGAAACTACCTGTCTACCATAATAAAAATTGGAAAACATCAAAATTGCATTTTTTACTGTCTTTAATAGCTGTTCTGTACTTTAAATGCTGTCTTCACCACAAGGAAAATACATTGTTATATTCCCTCGGTATTCTTAATTTGTCAAAAGCAGGCAGGTTGCTAAGAATGGAAGCAGGATTTCCAGAAGCAAGGAATTAACTGGCTAAGGAGAATATACTTTCACTGTATGTGAAAGGGAAGGCAAAAACATAAACTGCTAACACAGGGTTAGGTAAGAGCAGCAGGAAAACGAGGCAGAAACCTGTGCAGGTCCCTGTGCTCCCTGTCTGTGCCTGGGGACAGCTCCTGGGGTCCTGGCCCTCACCTGGACAGGCAGAGGGAGCCAGGTGCAGCTGGGGTGGCTCTGCAGCTGATCTAGTTATCAAACATTTCATCAGCTTCTCTTTTTGGCTGGCATCTGCCTCAGCATCGCCCTGAGAGGACAGAGCCAGAGCTCCTCAGCCCCCACCTAAGAGCTGTCCTGGACACAAAGGAGCACTTCTGTTTGGAGATAAACAGCACCGGCAGGAGCACACAGGGATCGTTTTCCCTGGGATTGACCTCTCCTCCAGCCACTTGACACCTCACCTGCACTAGGCCCAGATCAAAGTGGGGCCAAGACAGTGGAACAGTCTCAGGGAAGACACCGAGCTGCATGGAGACCTGGCAGGGAAACAGGTGGGACTTTAAAACACTTCACAGGCATTAACCAGCATGTTTTAAACATGGCCTAGAAATAAATTAGGCAAGGTCTTCTAAAGCTGCCAGAAGTCAGAGCAAGGGAAGTGCTCAGCAAAGGGGTCAGCTCTGTCCCTGGTGTATGTGTTGGTTAAATAGAGGTTACTGCACTCAGCACCTGAGGCACCTTCTAACCCCACCTATTTGCTCAGTCTAGACATTTTTCCCTTTTATTTAAAATTTATTAGAGGAAAATGATGCACTTGTTGTTACCCAAAACCCTCACTGTTCAGCTGAGCCTGAGCTTCCTCTATTTCTCTTGTAGGAAGCCCCCCATCACCACCACCAAACAAAAACCAAACCAGCAAACCAATCAAAAACCCCACAAAAACCTGGCCCCCAACAGCTCACAGAGATCACTTCAACAGAGCACCCTAATCTTTTAACTAATAAATAACTGGAACAAGACAGAGAAACCACCAACTACATTGAGACCAGAGAGTTCCTACGAGCTGTCCTGGAATGATTGCCTCGAAGGCTGACATTTATGGCAAGATATACAATTTATTTGTGCAACTAGAGAAATGACTAATCTGACCAGTTTATGTATTTTCAGGGAAAAAAAAGGTGAATTTCCAAAACGCACACCTATTTTTGACTCCCAAAGGCTGTCTGTGATGCCAGCATTCAGCTGTGCTGACACTGCTGTCCAAGGGATGCCTCTGGGTTTTAAATGTGGGGGTGTTTCCTCTGCTGCATGGTGTGCAATATACCTGAGCTGCTGTGTGGCAGCCCTGCCCAGGCTGGGGGCTGGAACCTGATCATCTTTAAGGTCCCTTCCAACCCAAACCGTTCCAGGATTCTGTGATATCTGTGATATATCCTGTGACCTAAGTGCTTGAGGAGGCTCATTCATCAGACTTTGGGAAAAAAAATATTGCTAAATAAAAACTTTTGACTTTTATTCAGAACAAATGAACTTCCCCTCTGATTATCTGTGCCAAGATGTCACTGTAATAATGAGTAGGAGTGGGTCTGCAGAATACTGAAGATAAATGTCCTGCACACACAAATCTGTGAACCAGGTGCAGTCCCGTTTTGGAAAGAGCTTTCCTTTGTTTCTATCCTGCCCTCCAGTGGTTTAACCGGGGGTTAACTGGAAGACAGGTCAAGGCAGAGCTTAAAAAAAGCACCAACCAAAACATTTTAGCCTATTTTTTCTGACTGGCTACAGTACAAAAACAAGACAAGTCACATGCTAAAATTATTCTATTTGCAAAAATCAACAAAACAAGATTTTTTTTTTTGTCGGATGAAGTATTTTACCTGCCAAGAAGAGGGTTAAAAAGCCTGCATAATTCCCTCGTGCACAGCACATACATGAATGGTTATTATTTCCACTTGTACAGGGCCTTTGTTTCACTCTGACAAAGCCTAGGAGAATACTGATTTTATTCTACACAATAATGGGTGTGGAAAGGAGTTTTTTTCCACAGGGAGCTCATGAGATTATTGCTCACAGCACCCAGCACTGTGAACAAAAATCTGCCATAGCAGCATTCAGCCCACAGCAACACTCAGGACATGGATGGGAACTGCTCCTCTGCTGAGCAGGGGGGGCTTGACACCCTCCACACCCAAATGCTCTGTCCTAGAGCCCAAATCAAACTGATTGATTCAGTGCCCAAACCAAACCCATTCAGAGCCCAAATCAAACTGATTGATTCAGTGCCCAAACCAAACCCATTCATAAACCAAACTGATTCATGTGAAGAGTCCACACCCAGGTTTTAATAAAGAATGCATAAGACACAGAGACAGGACCATGCTCCTTACCAAATAGGCACCAATTTCTGCAAAGTTCTGCTAAGCACTAGTGAATATTGTTTTTACAGCAGCCTTTTACAGCAGTAGGGTTTTTGCACAGCCAGTGGATTCCTAGTGTGAGACTGATTTCAGAATCAAATACCAAACAGGAAGCACACACATGAGGCAGAGAAACAGATATCCCAAAAGGGCTCAGGCTTCTATTACAGTCTGGAGTGGAACAGTTCCAAGGTGGAGGTCTCTCCAACACCACAGCCATGGTCAGAACTAAAAACTATGAAGAAATATTTTAACAGGTCAAAACCTGCTCTTGTTTCGCCTCCTATTTCTAAACATTTCACCTTCAATCAACCGAATTATTCTATATTTCCCATAAGGGCACACTGGACTGTCCCAGGTGAAGCCTTGGTTGGGCACAAATACTAATCCATGAGCTCAGTTTCCCTCTTGGTGTCACCAGAATGGCCGAAACAGTGAAGGGAGTTTCTGTGATCTCACATAGCTCCCTGGAAAGGGAGGGCAGCATTTGGCTCGAGCTGGGAACTTTAAAACCTTTGATTGATCCTTGTGAGCCATTAGGAAATGCCCCAGTACCTGTACACCAACACAACTGTGGTTTTGGATAAACTTCTGTTGTGCCCAGAAACAGGATTATACAAAGTACAATAAGAAATGGAGAGCTTCCCATTCCTGTCCCACCACATGACATATTTTTTTCCAAAGGGAATGTTTAAACATTCTCTATTTAATGTTTAATCACAGGGATGCAGAAAAGGGGGAAGGAAAAAAGGGAATTAATAATTATATTACTAAAATGAGTTATAACCACCTGTAAAATTATTCCCTTTATTTACCATAAATGGACATGGAGAGGGAGATTGGAGGCATTTTGAATACGTTTTAATAATTGATAATAATAATCATTATTGTTTTTATTATGGCAAACTTCCAAAAAGCTGTGTTGATCTTTAATACTAGTTCCTCCAGACAATTACAACACTGAATTTTTTAATATAATGCTAAAAAACTAGAATCTGTGCCATTTTCACAGAACATAAGCATTCTGCAAGTGCCAGATCCTGCACTGATTATTGTCTCCTAGTTCATTAGTGAATCTCCTCACCCATTCAATCAGAATGTCTCTGGTCCATTTCCCATCACTTGGGATTACGAAAACCAGCTTGGCACTCAGTCAAACTGGGACAGCTTTACTGATAAAGCCAGCGGGGGAAGCGAATAATTTGTCAAATCTCACAACTGCTAAACATGAAGAGCCCTGGGAATCAATCCCCGGAAGGGCTCAGAGCCGGCAGGGAGGAAAGGGCAGCTCCGAGCTCAGGCACCAGGGAGTCCCCCCAGCAGATCTGCTGCCACAGAGGGGAAACCTGCCAGATCCTAGCTCACACTGGGGCAAGAGGAGAAGTGAGAAAAGACTCCTAGAGCTGCACCTTTGTTAGGTGAACATGGCCCCATCCCTTCTTCGTGCCCACAGAGCCAACTGCCTGTCATCTGATGGATGAAGGAGAATTCAACTGGTTCTCCTCAGTGAATCTCAGTGAATTTCAATTTCCTGTCAAAGTACTTATGAAGAGCTGAGGAAGTCGCCAGGGTGCCACCTTTAGCTGAATTTATCTGGTTCCATGTTGCCATTAGACATGATTGTTGTTTTGTGCCATCTGTAGTTTTGAAAACAAAAACTCCAACCATGCATGCAAACCGTTTGCCAAATTATGTTCAAAACTCCACATTTTTGCTGATGGCACTCATCAAAAAGTATATTTAATTTTTGTAGAAAAATATTGGTACTTGTTAGTAAAAAGTCAGACCCAGCTGAACTTGCCCAACCTGTGTGCTAACAGTGCTGCCCACAATGTTTCCTCTCATCCCCACACTGGGGTGGTCAATTCAAACATGCCCAAAGCCTGTGCCTGAGCCCTCATCTTTCTGAAGGACACTGGAGGAGCTGAGCTCTTTGCAGAACAGTCAGTATTGTCACAACATTGGCAAGGCAGCAGTTACCCCCAAGAGCTCAGTTAAATGTTTCCCCTGAATACTCATTGCAATGTTATGACCATTGTAGTTACATTTCTTTTCATCTAAAACTATGCAGGGAAGAAACGTGAACAAGAATTTCTTGTGCTTTTGCTTCCCCTCAATGTCTCAGGGCTGACATTTACTATCAGAAAGGAAGGTAAATTCTTGAGTGTGATGATGGCCTACAGAGAAAAACAGCCTCTGTTTTGCTCAACCCCTTGGTATCTCTGATATGGAGTTTATGCTTCCCAGGCCAGTGCAGATCCTGTGCTCAGGGCAGGGCCTCTGTCTGGCTAAAGATTTAAGATGCTCCTGTCTCCTCTTTGTGACCAGTTCACCTTTATCCCACAGGTTCATTTCTCAGCTGCTCCAGATACTTTGCCTCCCTGCCCTCGAGCTACTCAGTTGTCCCTCCCGTTTCTTTTCATCTGGGGCTGGCTCCTGAGTTTTAGGAAGCAGCAGCCAGCCCCTAAGGCTGGCCCTGGGCTGGCAGAGGGCACCACTGCATTCCCAGGGCTCCGCTGCCAGCAGAGCACAGGGGTGCACATCCCCAGATACGTTCTGCAGGACAGAGGTGGGGTTGGGTGTGCTCCTGTTCCTCTGCCATTGGTCGTGTAACTGCTCGTGGGCATCCTGCCCAAACCAGACACTGCTTATCCACCAGAGGCAGGACCCACACGGCCTTTCAGCACTGAGAACAAGCCAAATTAACTTCAGCCCTCTCACGTGTGTGTTCGTGGACTCTCCTGGACCCTTGAGCAGTAACAGCGTTCCACCTGCATTGCTCAGTACACATTGCAAACATTCACATCACCAGGAGAGCAGCTGCCTGTACAGAACCACGGCACAGCTGCAGATGTTACAATCACTGTACAAAGCACAGCTCCTTTGCCCCAAATCCTTTGTTGCAGCAGTGCGCAATATATCAGAACCTACCACCTTTGACACAACAGAAAACTCCTCTGCCAGCATTCTCAGCTCACAACCAGACAATTAATTCTCATTCCTCCACCAGGGCAAGTACTCCAGAGCTAATAACACACTAACACACCTTTTCAGGGAAATTCTTCCTTTCTGGGATGTTTAGTCAGGTATTCTGAGAGGGGAGAGAATGTGAATACCTTTTTCTCTAAAAGAAAGCACATGAAATAATTAGAAGTCTCACAGACATACGATTTTGTTCTTTTAAAGGGAGCACAGGGGATGTGAATCACAGCAATTCTTTAGGGACCTTGCTTCTGTGGAGCTGGCTGGATGTGAGCTTCTGTCTGGAAGGTATTTAAGTGTATTGGTATGGCATGATGACTGAGTACACCCAAGACAGCTGATCTTCGGGGTGTTTGGAGAGCAGAAAAAGAGCTCTCTGCAGTTTCTTAGACATATTGTGAAAATTAAATGTCCGATCAGGTGTGAAATTGGTTTTTACTAGCCCCTGTGAAAAGAAGAGACTGCAGAGGAGTCTCTCTGAGGAATAACTTAGCTGGGTGTAGAACAGCACTTGTGCTTTGCTTCAGAGCAGACACACGGGCCCACAGCACCACGAGGGATGTGAGATCCCTAAAGAATGCAACAGTGCAGAAAGCTAGATCCTGCAGTGAAAACTAAAACCCTAAGCTGGGGTCACAGATTCCCCATGTGGTACAGGAGATTAAAAACTCCCTGTCCAAACTCAGCCAGCAACTGATTTAAACAATGTGCACAGTACAGTATGGCATCAAGACACACACTTGAAAAATGTCTCTTTTTGAAGCCAGATCCCAAGCAGAGACTCTGTAAGGAAAAATTATGGCCATTTACCTCTTGTCAGTAGAATTATTATCCATGTTATATTTAGCTAGCAGACAAAAATGCTACAGGGTGTGAGCAGACTTCTGCAGGAACATCCTTTGGCAGCTGAATCAGGGAGAGACATTGACTGTGGCCTTGGGAGGAGAAGGCTGAGGGGAGATTAGCATTTTCCTGCGGGTGGGAGGCACCCCAGGGCCTGCCTGGCTGCTACAGTGGTGCTTCCAGAGGCTGGAGGTATTAATAAATGCCAGGAGGTATCACTCACATTCAGCAGATGAGGAGTGGGTCAGTGCCATGGCTGGCTCATCGCGTCTCTTCGGGACCATAAATCACCTCTTTCCTGCCCATCTGAGCTCCTCTCCCCTTGCCCACAGACCCCATGCCCGGTGCCCAGTGTGGGAAGGGTACACACAAAGTTGCTCCTTCTCCTGAGCTGTGGCAGTGCAGGCTGAGCCAGCCCTCAGGGGGATTGTCACCATCACCTGTGGTACATGTGCATAGCTGTGTATGGCACGTACTGAGCAGAGGAGAGGTGATATGTGAGACAGAAACAAATGTGAATGGGTTCAGCAGTCCCAATTACACAACTGAAAGATGCAATACTTTCCTGTTCAGTTAGAATCAAAGAGAAACCATTCTTGGGGGTGGGAGGGAACCAGTTCTGGGCTTCTCTCTCTCTTTTTTTTTTTTTTTTTTTTTTTTTTTTTTTTTTTTTTTTTACATAAGGCATTTTAAGGTGTTCCTCATGCTTTTAAATATTTGGTTATTTTTGGCTGAGCATCATCCCAATAACTGCATTTTTGTCTCACAGAGTGAGATGATGCATCCACATCTCCAGCCACTGTGTCCCTTCCCAGAGCCTTGGTGTGAACTGAGGGATCCCAGGGACACCAGAGCTCCTGAGGGACACTGGGTGACTCTGTTTGTGCATCCAGGACAGGGCACAGCCCAGCCTGTCGAGCTCGGGAGCTCTACAGCACAGCCCCAGCTCCTGCCACAGGCAACAGAAGCAACCATTCAAAGGGGCAGGGATCCCTCCCTGGATCCCTGCGTGACTGCAGTAACACCAGTGTGGAGGTACACACACCCTGAGCAAGGGGAACAGGGCTGCTGCTCAAATGAAGAAAAGCAGCCTGTGTCAGAGTCGCACCTCTGCAAGAAACCTCCCTTCCTGTCCTCTGCAATCAGCTGAGGGCTGGTGCTGCGATCCCAGCTCCTGAGAGCCGCTCACAGCAGCACACGGCAGCCCGGGTCCTTTCTGAAGGAATGCTTTCTCAGCAGCAGAAGGAAATGTGTACCTTGGTCTTTGGCAAAAGGAGAAACTGCTCTCAGCTGAGATCTGCCCCTGCACACAGAGGGCATCTGCCTTTGCTGCCACATCTAATGCTGCCCTGTGGAGCCTTCTAAGGAACCAGCTCCTTCTGTCTCCAGGCAGGCCTCTGGAGCCTGGAAATGGCTCAGGGTTAAGTGAAGGATCGGGCAATATCCCAGTAACAACACGCAGCTTCCCCAGGAGCAGCTGCCTCCATTGTTTCCCAATGGCATTTTCCACTTGCTTCCCAAGTGTTTACATGTCTTGTACCCTCGGGCTCTTCAGGATGGCCCAGCCATAGAGAAGGTTCCCCAGGAAGCCCCAGAGCTGCAGGGTGACAGAAGACAATGGCTCTGGAGCCAAGATACAAGGGCCTGCCTGCAATTAAGATAATTCCTAAGCAAATAAACATATCCAGTCAGGAGGGCTTGGGCCGTGCAGGCCTGACAGGAGCTGTTGAGGCAGGGAACCTCAAAGAAAGATTTGGAGAACCTCAAAGAAAGATTTAGGGTGCAGCTGGTCCAGATGGACAGATGGAAGAGGCTCCTTTGGCTCCCTGGATTCATGAACACTTTATTCCCTGGCAGAAATTTACATTCCAGTGCCACCCCTGCCATGGCAGAGACACCTTCCACTGTCTCAGGTGCTCCCAGCCCCAGTGTCCAGCCTGGCCTTGGGCACTGCCAGGGATCCAGGGGCAGCCCCAGCTGCTTTGGGCACCCCGTGCCAGGGCCTGCCCACCCTGCCAGGGAGGAATTTCATCCTAATATCCAACCTAAACCTACCTTCTGTCAGTTTGAAGCCATTCCAACTCACCCTGTCACTTCCAGGCCCCTGGAAAAAGTCTCTGTCCTTCTTTCTTGCAGGCTCCCTTCAGGTACTGGGAGGTCACAATTAGGTCACCCCAAAGACTTTTCCTCTCCAGGCACCCACTCACCCAGGAGCATCCTCCAGGAGCTCCTGACTCCTCATTAACCAGCTCTGAATGTGGAGCACACACACAGTTATCACAGCTGGGTGCACGGTTTGTGGAGGTGGGGCTGAATTGTCAGTAACTGGAAGGCTCTGAAGCACTTTAACATTGCCACAGAAGCCCAATCTCCAGTCACTGCTGCTCTGGGCTACTATAAGTTGTTTCAAGCTATGTGATTGACTGCTCTGTTTTCATCTCTCAGCCTCATACAAAGGCTTTGAAAACTCTGACAGTCTGTTTTCATTTTACCTCTTGGATACTGAATCTTTTACCTGCATCAAGAGTGTGCTTGCTGCTCTTAATGCATGCTGGATTTTGTAAACTACTTAAAGCTTCCTTGAGCTTTTCTGGATGAGAGCACAGCCCCTGGGAGAAGGTTGATTCCCCCCCCCCAAAATGAGTGGCTTTAATTCTCTAACTGAGCATCACCTTGGGAAATATGACAAAAGCAAACTGACCTAGATGATGTACATTCCTCACCTTCACTTTTTCCTAGACAGCTGGAAAGACCCACTCACTTTGTTCTCCAGGCTCCGAGTTCTGCCTGTCTCGTGCACACACAAATTAAATGATGGTTCTATACAGGATATACAGGTTATGTATGGTATCGATATGATAGGGTATCTATGGTTCCTACATACTGTATAGATATTTGGTTCCACATTTTTCTAGAATTTTGTTCCTTGTGTACTCAGCTTGCATTTATCCATTGAGGTAACCATTTCCCTTATGTAATAGGTCCTGGAACTTTCACTGTGGTCAAAGTCAAGAAGATAATAATATTTTCACAAAGTGAGATTTTCCAACTGCCAGAGCAAGCTGCTGGGAACAGGTGAGCCAGAGCTTCCCCTCTGTTTTTTCAGCCACATGGCAAGGCACTTGTGGCCAGTCCAACATGAAACAGCCCAGCACTGACCCACCTGAGTTACTGCTTTTCCCCTCATGGCTTCTTGCCAGAGTTGCTGAACCCTCTGATTACAAAAAGGGCAAGAAATGGGTGTTCTTTGGGTGGACTCCATGATGCTGGAAGTGGTTCTTTATCTTGGCCCACACAACTGGAATTGTTGCCCTGCTGGGCATACTGGGAATAGAAAGGTTTGAAGCAAGTCCAGTTCTGCTTTCCTTAAGACCCAGAGCAAAAAGGGTGAAGAGCCTTTGAGCTGTCATCATTCCCCCACTCCAGCCCGGGCTGGACGATGCCCCTGTGTGAGACAAGGAGGGAAGGGAGGCCCTGGCAGGGGGGGTTCATGCAGGGGGGCACTGGCAGGTAGAAGAGAGCCCAGCCCCTCTCCCAGGGCAGTTTGCTGCTCCCAAGCCTGAGACAGCACTAAGGACCCATCCAGCAGCAGCAGGAACCTGTTTGTGTTGTTTCTGCTGGCAGACACCCTGCACTGGCAGCCCAGAACAGCTTTGAACCTGTATCATTGTGAACACACAGTTTGTCACTTGGCGTGGAGCTGGGCCAGTAACTCTCGCACAAATGCTGAAGGACTGGGGTACATCCACAGCGTGTGGGGGTCGGCCTGGCTCTGAGTGACTGCTGGAGGCTCTGACATGCCCAGATGTAATCTGCCTTGTCCTGGAGTGCCTGCTCACAGGTCACATCTTGTGCGTAACACGAGGTGACAGCTCGAAGGAAGCAGGACATATCACTTATCCCAAATCAGCGGATTTCGGTTTTAAAGTTTATAGTGAAAGTTTCCTTTAGAAATATCTCCTTTTTCCCCTCACTATTTTCATTTGTTTGTGAAAAATTTATGTGCTAGGGTCAGCAGTGTACTTGGCACATGTCTGTCCCAAGGAAAAGGATGAAGCAATTACACATGTGGCCTCTCAGCATGGAAAATACCAGATTACAGCCCAATTCTGACAAGACCTATGTGGCCATGTGGCCGTGTTCCTTTGAGTATTCCATCTCTATGGCCAGACTCGTTTATCCTGAATTCTAAAGCACTTGGAACGTGGCTAAGGTTGAGGAACACTCCAGGGGCACCAAATGCCTCAGGCTAAGGCAGGGTGTTGTGGCAGCTGCTGCACAAGCCCTGGGGACACCCCACGTTGAGGGGGACACCCCATGCTGAGGAGGGGACACCGCCCCACACTGAGGGGGACACAGGGCCCCGCACTGCGGGGGCACTCATGCAGAGAAGGGGACCGCGCTGCACACCCGATACAGACCCGATATTCTCTATGCCTTCCCTTAAAAACCCGCAGGGGGTGGCGGTGGGGGCGGCAGAGGGGTCTCGCGCCCACGCCGTGCGGGAATTCCTGGGAAACACCAGGAATTCGGGGAACACCAGGAATTTGGGAATCTGCGGGTGATGCGGGGCGGCAGCGCCCGCTGTGCAATAACGCAAAGAGCCACGAGGGGGCGCTGTTGACACAAAAAAGCCGCGCCCGGCCGGCCCCGATTCCCCGTTTCCCGGGAATTTCCTGCCCCGCGGCCCCGATTTCCCCGTTTCCCGGGAATTTCCTGCCCCGCGGCCCCGATTTCCCCGTTTCCCGGGAATTTCCTGCCCCGCGGCCCCGATTTCCCCGTTTCCCGTGAATTTCCTGCCCCGCGGCCCCGATTTCCCCGTTTCCCGTGAATTTCCTGCCCCGCGGCCCCGATTCCCCCGTTTCCCGGGAATTTCCTGCCCCGCGGCCCCGATTCCCCCGTTTCCCGGGAATTTCCTGTCCCGCGGCCCCGATTCCCCCGTTTCCCGGGAATTTCCTGCCCCGCGGCCCCGATTTCCCCGTTTCCCGGGAATTTCCTGCCCCGCTGCCCCGATTTCCCCGTTTCCCGGGAATTTCCTGCCCCGCGGCCCCGATTCCCCCGTTTCCCGGGAATTTCCTGCCCCGCTGCCCCGATTTCCCCGTTTCCCGGGAATTTCCTGCCCCGCGGCCCCGATTCCCCCGTTTCCCGGGAATTTCCTGCCCCGCGGCCCCGATTCCCCGTTTCCCGGGAATTTCCTGCCCCGCGGCCCCGATTTCCCCGTTTCCCAGGAATTTCCTGTCCCGCGGCCCCGATTCCCCCGTTTCCCGGGAATTTCCTGCCCCGCGGCCCCGATTTCCCCGTTTCCCAGGAATTTCCTGCCCCGCGGCCCCGATTTCCCCGTTTCCCGGGAATTTCCTGCCCCGCGGCCCCGATTCCCCCGTTTCCCGGGAATTTCCTGACCCGCGGCCCCGATTCCCCCGTTTCCCGGGAATTTCCTGCCCCGCGGCCCCGATTTCCCCGTTTCCCGGGAATTTCCTGCCCCGCGGCCCCGATTCCCCCGTTTCCCGGGAATTTCCTGCCCCGCGGCCCCGATTTCCCCGTTTCCCGGGAATTTCCTGCCCCGCTGCCCCGATTTCCCCGTTTCCCGGGAATTTCCTGCCCCGTGGCCCCGATTTCCCCGTTTCCCGGGAATTTCCTGCCCCGCGGCCCCAATTCCGATTCCCCCGTTTCCCGGGAATTTCCTGCCCCGCGGCCCCGATTTCCCCGTTTCCCGGGAATTTCCTGCCCCGTGACCCCGATTCCCCCGTTTCCCGGGAATTTCCTGCCCCGCGGCCCCGATTTCCCCGTTTCCCGGGAATTTCCTGCCCCGCGGCCCCAATTCCGATTCCCCCGTTTCCCGGGAATTTCCTGCCCCGTGGCCCCGATTTCCCAGTTTCCCGGGAATTTCCTGCCCCGCGGCCCCGATTTCCCCGTTTCCCGGGAATTTCCTGCCCCGCGGCCCCGATTCCCCCGTTTCCCAGGAATTTCCTGCCTCGCGGCCCCGATTTCCCCGTTTCCCGGGAATTTCCTGCCCCGCGGCCCCGATTCCCCCGTTTCCCGGGAATTTCCTGCCCCGTGGCCCCGATTTCCCCGTTTCCCAGGAATTTCCTGCCCCGCTGCCCCGATTTCCCCGTTTCCCGGGAATTTCCTGCCCCGCGGCCCCGATTTCCCCGTTTCCCGGGAATTTCCTGCCCCGCGGCCCCAATTCCGATTCCCCCGTTTCCCGGGAATTTCCTGCCCCGCGGCCCCGATTTCCCCGTTTCCCGGGAATTTCCTGCCCCGTGACCCCGATTCCCCCGTTTCCCGGGAATTTCCTGCCCCGCGGCCCCGATTTCCCCATTTCCCGGGAATTTCCTGCCCCGCGGCCCCAATTCCGATTCCCCCGTTTCCCGGGAATTTCCTGCCCCGCGGCCCCGATTTCCCCGTTTCCCGGGAATTTCCTGCCCCGCTGCCCCGATTTCCCCGTTTCCCGGGAATTTCCTGCCCCGCGGCCCCGATTCCCCCGTTTCCCAGGAATTTCCTGCCCCGCTGCCCCGATTTCCCCGTTTCCCAGGAATTTCCTCCCCCGCGGCCCCGATTTCCCCGTTTCCCGGGAATTTCCTGCCCCGCGGCTCCGATTTCCCCGTTTCCCGGGAATTTCCTGCCCCGCGGCCCCAATTCCGATTCCCCCGTTTCCCAGGAATTTCCTGCCCCGCGGCCCCGATTTCCCCGTTTCCCGGGAATTTCCTGCCCCGTGGCCCCGATTCCCCCGTTTCCCGGGAATTTCCTGCCCCGCGGCCCCGATTTCCCCGTTTCCCGGGAATTTCCTGCCCCGCGGCCCCAATTCCGATTCCCCCGTTTCCCGGGAATTTCCTGCCCCGTGGCCCCGATTTCCCCGTTTCCCGGGAATTTCCTGCCCCGCGGCCCCGATTCCCCCGTTTCCCGGGAATTTCCTGCCCCGTGGCCCCGATTTCCCAGTTTCCCGGGAATTTCCTGCCCCGCGGCCCCGATTCCCCCGTTTCCCGGGAATTTCCTGCCCCGTGGCCCCGATTTCCCCGTTTCCCGGGAATTTCCTGCCCCGCGGCCCCGATTTCCCCGTTTCCCGGGAATTTCCTGCCCCGTGGCCCCGATTCCCCCGTTTCCCGTGAATTTCCTGCCCCGCGGCCATGATTTCCCCGTTTCCCGGGAATTTCCTGCCCCGCGGCCCCGATTTCCCCGTTTCCCCGGGAATTTCCTGCCCCGTGGCCCCGATTTCCCCGTTTCCCGGGAACTTCCTGCCCCGCGGCCCCAGTTCCCCCGTTTCCCGGGAATTTCCTGCTCTGCGGCCCCGATTTCGTCGTTTCCCCGGAATTTTCCTGCTACACACATAAATCATTTATTCCATTTGTTTAAATGAGGTTAAGCAGGTTTTCCCCCATGGATATACTTTACATCAGGAATGCTGATGAAATTATTTTTGATTTCTTTTCTAGAGTACACCTAAGGAAGGGGACGTGCAGAAATACGCTCACAGAAAGATGCCAAGAATAAATGGCACATCTATGCCCTGAAGAGCAAAGGAGAATCAAAGGAAGAAGGAGGAAAAGAGCTTCAGGGCAAAAGTAAAGATAGATACAGCTAAACAGAGAAGGCAGGCAAAGGAGTGGAAGCAAAGTAATAAATACTGATAAATCCTGGGATGTTTTGAGGTTGTAAACAAGGATATCAAGGTGGCACTTGATATACCTCATGACAGTAAAATGACCCAAGTCATAAAGGCATCATCTCAAAGAGATTTTGTGAGTGGTTACAACAATGTTCACCTAATAAGACCTAAAAACAAAATATCTGTAGTAATTGGAGAAAATATATTAAAATTCATGCTGCAGAAAGGGAGCAAAGACCTTTTCTATATTTGTGTGCACCAATAAT
The DNA here is from genome assembly GCF_031753505.1 of Anomalospiza imberbis. Classification (NCBI taxonomy): domain Eukaryota; kingdom Metazoa; phylum Chordata; class Aves; order Passeriformes; family Viduidae; genus Anomalospiza; species Anomalospiza imberbis. The sequence goes on from NC_089691.1 coordinate 949,324, forward strand.
TTACATAAGTAGAACTATGCTGATATAAAACTTTTAAAGAGAGAGCTAGCCTTGTATTTGGCAGCTTTTTTTAAGTTAGTTAGTTTTTATGGCTTGGCTAATTGTTCTCCTTCCTATAGTCCCTAAAGTATCCTGATTGGCTTCAAGTTAATTTGCTGAAAGCCAGAAATCTAGTAAAAATGTAATTTTACTCTTGCTAACAGCTGGAGAAGCAAAATCAATTTCAGCAGCTCGCTGAGTAATGAAATTGGAGGGCTCAGAGCTGACAGGAGCCTCCCCTGACCGAGTTGAAGGGCAGTGCCATGGCTCTGCTTTAACCCCCTGCTGCAGACACCCTTCAGACAGCCCTCAACAGGCAGCACCAGCCTGACCTCCCTAAGCTCAGAGGATGCTTCTGTTAAAGGTAGATCACAGAAAGCCTGGTCTGAGTCTAATCCTGAGTTAACACACAGGGAAGGTGCTCGATGAGCTCTGATACCTGTCCCTGTACATCAGCCTTCTGCACAGCTCACACCTCTCCAGGAGCTGGGAGTGGGAAAGGTCCACGGGAGAGTTTGTTGTACTCACTAGTGCTCCCTGGGAAGCTGCCAGAGCTGAGCTAGCCCTTTGAAAGCTAAATTCTGCATTTCATTATCACCCAAATTACTGTAGAAGGTGTTGGACAAGCTGCACCATCGTTACTCAGAGTTCAGTTCTGTTCTTCCCAGAGGAGGAGATTGAAGGGATGCTGTGAGAGAACTGACTCGAGTGGAACAACCCTCCCAGTCCCCTTCCAGCTGTTCCTGAGCCTCCCTAGGCTGCTGGCCTCTCACCCTGCACAAAGCTCATGAGGAAAAGGGGCTGAACTCGCTACCAGCAGCCAGCACAGGCTGAAGCTGGGGTTTGCCTGAAGCAAGTCAAGGTTTCCATCAGACTCAGGGTGAGAATGACCCAGTGAGCACAGACAGAGCTGCATCCATCACTGCTCCATGGGGGAGCCATGTTTTAAAACACACCTAGGCTCCTGATGTTCTTGCTACCAGATACACATAACTCCTCTGAGAATGGGCAAGGTGGTATTTAAAACTGAAATCTCCATTTTGCAAAACTGTGAGCTGAGCCAAGGGCCTGGAGAGTTAATAAATGTCCTTGGACTGTTATTGCTGCTGTTGTATTGCTTATCTGGCACCCCCACCTTAATCCAGAGGATCCTAAAGCCTTCAGAAGGATGAGCTGAATAAACTCTCAGCTGTTTGTGGTGGGCAGATGGGTGACAGACCTGGAGAGACCTGCAGGGCTGAAGAGGCAACGGGAACCAGAGCACAGGGAAACAGCTCTGCCACGTGCTCCTGCTCTGCTGGATGCTTCTAGTCATTGGGAAAGGCAGGAGAATGCAAAAGATTGTGCCCATAATGAAACCCCCAGACTTCCTCTCCTGCTACCCAGCTCCCCCTGCTCTCTTGGCACAGGCTGCAGGACTCATTTTTCAGGGCACATGGTGTCAGAACAAGGGGGAATGGTTTTAAAATCAAACATGACAGGTGTAGATTAAATAGTAGGAAGGAATTGTTCCGTGTGAGGGTGGGGAGACCCTGGCACAGGTTCCCAGAAAAGCTGTGGCTGCCCCTGGATCCCTGGAAGAGTCCAAGGCCAGGTTGGACAGGGCTGGGAGCAGCCTGGGACAGTGGAAGGTATCCCTGCCATGGCAGGGGTGGCACTGGATGGGCTTTAAGGTCCCTCCAATCCAAACCATTCTGGGACTCTGTAATTCCCCTTCACAACCACCAGAGCTCAGGCAGATGACAAAACCCATCACTCTGCCATCAGTAACAGCACTACCAATGCAGGAGTTGGGTTCATTTTATTCCCCCTGGACATGATCTATCACAAACTTGGTAGTATTGTTTTTAGAGGTGATTTATTTTGCACTTATGAAAACTGACTGCAGCCTCTTGAGAAATAAGGAGGGAGAAACTGATGCTTTGCAAAAAAAAAAAAAAAAACAAAAAAACAAAAAAAAATTTAGGTGATTTAAAGGCAGAAAGGAAGACTAGAAGATGGTTACTTTATGCAACCAGAGGGATAATAAAATCAATTAGAATGAAAGGTTCAAGGACTGACTTAGGGATTAGAAAATCTGGTATTGGAAAATGGCTGATGAACTTATTTATTCTTTTGCAAGCAGGTTCAGAGTTTGAACCAGACTACTTTATATGGCAGCTGATCTGTTTATCACCAGCATACAGGAGTCTCCTTTCACATCACCAATTAGTGATGATGGCAAAGGGTGTAGTAGGGAATGGTCCTTGCAGGATGAGATTTGTGGGTTGGAATCTCCTCTGAACTGATGGGTGGCAGCAGCAATGTTGCCTCCAGACAGCTGATTTATGTGGGCATGGAACTGCTCGTTAAAATCCATAATGTTTATTTGCAATATGCAGCTGGCAGGGGTTCCCTGTGACCCTGCTCTGCCAGCAGGTGAAACTGCTGCGTGAGAACTGTCAGCAGCAGAATAAACCAGGTGGTTTTCCACACAGCTGAAGGACAGGTGAGCAGTGTCACTACAGGGAGAAAACCAAACCCTAAAATCAATGTATGCAGGTATAATATCCACAGCACCATTTCCTCACCCTTTTCCTCAGTGTTTAATCAAAACCAGAGCTGGGGTAGAAGCAAACTCCTGACTGGGTGTGCAAACTTCAATTTAATGTGAGCTGGAAGCCTTCAGAACATTAATTGAATCTCCAGTGTGAGTACCCAAAGACATTCCTAGCAAAAAAAAAAAAACCCACCCTAATTCTTTTTACATGCTGGCCACACCAGTTCCCTCCTGCTTTTACTCCTCAGACATAAGAAATAGAGACAAAGGCAACACCTAGAGAGAGGGAAATTACCTTAATTCCATCTCTATTTCAATTCCATTCAGGTCCTTACTCAACTCTACATTACCTTCCTCCCTCCTTTAATATTTAAAATAATTTTTTTTCTGAAGTAAAAAAAGGAGTGAAACATAATGAAACACAAAATAAACCACAAAACCCCCACAAAAACAACAAATCAAATAGAAAAAAAATTCCACTCACCAGAAAAACAAACCCCCAAAAAAACCAACCAAACAAAAAACTAAAACAAACCCATAAACCCAAACATACACACACACCTATATAAAAAAAAACCAAAATGCAACCCATCCTCACCCCCCAAAAAACCTCAAAACAAAATACACCCCAAAATAAAACCAACACACAACTATTACAGCAGGTGGTGGGATTAATTGCACTGATGAGCCATTGAGGCTGAGGGTAAAACCAAGTGGAAGGGAGCAGAAGTAAAAAATCAAATCACAAGAAACTTGGAGGTGTTTGACCTTTTTAGAGGGTACAGTGCGCTCACATATCTCTGTAAGACAAACCACCATGCCCTTTATTTATATAACATTTTCATTCTTTGCAGGCAAGAACATTCTGTGAAAACTGGGGACATTTTACCAGGCTAATCCAAGCCACTTCAGCATTTATGTTCTGGGTTTTTTTAGCACTGATGCAGGTGTATTTATTTATTTTTAACACTAAAGAACAATTAACTTAGAAGCTTGACATCCTGGCTCACAGCCTAGAGGTCTTAAATTTTTTTAAAAACAAAAACCCTTTGAGACTGTCATAAGAATGTACAAATAAGAAGTTTACAAACTAAAATGGAAACCTAAGAGGCCATTCTTCAGAAAATTTTCTTCATTTTTTTTCTCTTAGACAGGGTCTCCATCCTTTGCAGATTCTCCTGTAGGATTCCTTTTAGCAAAAACATCCTGCAGAGAAGTATGAGGTAGCTACTGGCACACAACAAATCCTCCTCCTTTTGATTTACTGTGGGGGTGAGACTGTGTAGGATTTACATGCCTTGTAAACTCTGGATTTACAGGGAACACGGGTTGTAAATGGGCACTGTGTTTTGGTGAACATTTACTTTTTATATTCATTGTGATTCAAGCATGATTTAATATGCATATTTGCAAAGTTTCCAAGAGGAAGTTGGATTAATTTTGCTCCATTTATTATTCTCCGCATCACTCACTCCAGCAGCCTAGCGTGTGCCAAATTTTAATCTGCCTGGGATTTTTAGAAATAAGTGTTGAATAAATAAGTAACTCACTAATCAGATGGGTTGGCCAACATCCCAAGGCACATCTAACCTGCCTCAAGAAGAGCTGAGAGTGCTGAGCTGTGCTCTGCCCTGCTCAGGATGAAGGAAACCAAACTCCCCTCAGTAACATCTTTCAGCAATGAGATTATTTAGGTGGCTGCAGTTTAACAGAAATTCCTCCTGATCTATGCAGAAAAATAAGTGTGCCTCATGTCTCAGAGGAGCATGGATCTAAACCCATCCTTGCTCTTACCACACATGTTCAGTTTGACTTTTCTTTTGTTCAGGAATGCGTGTCTGCAGTCAACCCACCCCAATCCAAACCTGTGTGAGGTAACTGTGATGCCTCAGGTTTTGGCTTTTGTATTTTCCACAGAGCAGGGAGACAAAACAATTCCTTCTCCAGCTGGGGACCAAGGACAAATGATCCAAATCTCAGGCCCAAGAGCACAAACAACGTGGGCTGGAGAGAGAAAAACAAGCAGGATGGGACTGCATGGGCTAAAGCTGGAATGGGACAATGAACTCCAGTGTGCCAATGGAGCAGAGCTGATCACAGTGAGAGCCCCCGGGAGCGCTCGTGCATTTTGGGACCATTTGGGTTCATCTTGGGTGCAGCCCTGGCTGGGCTCTTGTGCTGCCCAAGGTGGATCCATGGAGGCCTTTTAATAATTCCCTGCTTTATTCTTTAACTCTGCCTAGGCTCTGTTTTAGGTCAGCCTCCACAAGGCATCAGCTGACCCTTTGGAGCACCTCGCTCCTCCTGGAAGACAGCATCCAGCTCTGGGCCACAGCACAAGGGAGACATGGATGTCTTGGGGTGAATTCCGGGGGGGTCACTAAATTTATCCCAGGGCTGGAGCCCCTCTGCTCTGGAGCCAGGCTGGGAGAGCTGGGGGTGCTCACCTGGAGAGGAGAAGGTGCCAGGGAGAGCTCAGAGCCCTTCCAGGGCCTGAAGGGGCTCCAGGAGGGCTGCAGAGGGACTGGGGACAAGGGATGGAGGGACAGGACACAGGGAATGGCTTCCCACTGCCTGAGGGCAGGGACAGATGGGATATTGGGAGGGAATTCCTGGCTGGGAGGGTGGGGAGCAGCTGGGATGGAATTCCCAAGGTGGGAATTTTGAAAAGCCCCACAGCAAAGTGCCCACCTGAGCCTCTGTGCCTGCAGCAGTGGAGCAGAGCTGTGCACTAGGTGGTGGTCACGGACCACCAGAGAGCAGAGCCGCAGCCTAGGCAGTGCTGAGCTCCAGAGGAAGCGGACAGGAACAGAAATAAAAAGTATTTAAAGCAACAGCATCCAGTTGGTCAGTGCGGAGCGGATTTCAGCCGCTCTGGGCACACTGGGGAGCTCATCCTCCCCAGGGCTGTGCAGGCACCACACTCACACCTCTTCTGTGCAGGAGGGACACACAGGAGCCCCTGGGGCTGCTCAGCCAGGAGGGTCTCCAGGCACAGCCTGTGGTCACTGTCTGCAGGAGGGGCAGAAATCTGCTCAGAGCATCTTTAAACCCCTCTCTGACCATCGCAGCAGCACTGAGAGTGGGGGCTGAAGGGAAGAAGGCAGGGCTTTCCCACGGTCTCATGTGTCTGTGGCACCCAAACAAGGTTATTCAGAATGGAAACCCTCCATCTCCCAGCCAACCTTACAAAAACTGCAGGATAACCTTTTCCTAGAGACTCCAGTTTAGAAGGCAACAGACTCAGATTATCACAGCATCCCTCAGGGTTTTGTTCAGAGTAGAAAACTATGCTGCTTTGTCTGGTAGAAAATTATTTTTCCACCATTACTTTTTTTCTTACTGCAACTGTGGTTTTTCTAAACTTACATTCTTCAAAGGAAAAAATTATAGACCACACATAAGAGCAAGGCCTTAAAAGAGTCCTGTATTGCTTTCCTATTTCTAGAAGCAGCATGTTTTTAAAACAATGCTTCTCCCTAACTCCTTTGGGCAATCAGTCCGACATGAGAAAGATGAGGGTAGGGGTGGGAGCAACGCAGTGATGATGCAGCATGAAGTTAAATGACAAAAGCAATCCGTTTGGCTTGATTTAAACTTCAGTCCTCACATCAGAGACTGCAATAGAGCTGAAGGTCATGAGCTGATCAGCTCTGCTGAAGGACAACCCGTGCCCTGTCTGACACTCCAGCAGGGCTCCAGCAGCAGAGTGGTGCTGCAGCTGCCACTCATCCCCATCCTGGCCTCCTTGTGTAATTCCAGTGATAGACACAGGAACAGCACCAGACTGAGATTCACCCACAATGCTGTATTTCAGCCTTCCCTTCCCTTCCCTTCCCTTCCCTTCCCTTCCCTTCCCTTCCCTTCCCTTCCCTTCCCTTCCCTCTCCTCCCCTCCCCTCCCCTCCCCTCTCCTCCCCAGGATGTCTCAAAGCCCAGCAGGCCTTTCCAGCAGAGTTTTCACCCACTCCTGATGAAGGGAATGTGAAGCAGAGCCCGTGCAGCTGCAGGAGCAGTAATGGGAGTAATAGGGTAGTGCAGAGCTAACTGTGGTGCTGAGGGACTGTGACACTGGCTGACACTGATTGATTAAGAGGTTGAAACTCTGACTGTGGCACTTGGCTGTTGAGAATAAAAGGAACTTTCACTTCTCACTCGCACACATCCATCACGAGCAGACAGGCGTTGGCTTCTCCCGTAATGACTGCGGCTCCTTTTGTGAGAGGGAGGCACGAGATGGAAATTCAGCTCCTTCTGTGGTCTGAAAAGCATTTTAATTTATCAGCTTTTCTGAAAGGATCTTCAAAGAAGAAATAACACTCTTTGGTAACACAGCTGGGTCTCAGCGTGTTCAGCATCGCAGCTATCAAAGACTCTTCCTTTCTTGGCTGAGAACCTGGCCGGGGATTTTGAAGAGAATGGCTGCTGGTGTTGTTCCCAGGAGGATGCAGTAGTGCCCAGGGCAGGACAGCCACCAGCACCCACCAAAATGCAGCATCTGGAACGTCTGCCACGTTAGGAATATTCCAAAGCCCTGCCTTGAACAGAGAACATGTATGGAGGCTATGAAGGGCATCTCTATGGGACCAGCTTGTGCATTACAGGGTGCTCTCACATTCCTGTACTGCCCTGTGTGTACAGCTCCAAGTATTTTCGTTTCAGGATTGACCCGGATGGTAGTTGTGTGATCCAGGGCCTGAGAAAGGCCATGGTCACAGAATCCCAGACTGGTTTGGGCTGGAAGGGTCTTTAAAGCTCCTCCTGTTCCACCCCTGCCGTGGCCAGGGGCACCTTCCACTAGCCCAGGTGGCTCCAAGCCCTGTCCAACCTAGACACTTCCAGGTATGTGGCATCTTAAAAAAGATAAAAGTGGGCTCCCCTTGCTTTTGTCTTCTGCCTTTAGCCTTAGGGCCCCCTCATGCCAGCGGCTCTTCCTGGGACACTCCTGGGGCCATGGGCTGTTGTGGGAAGATACCTGAAAACTTCATCAAGATGTCAAGTCACAACACTGAATCAATAGGAACAGGCCCATCCAAGGTGCTAGAAAATAAGGATTATCTTTAGGAATGATGACAATACCACACATCTCTGAAGAGAATTGTCCTTATGAAGACAATATTACAAAGTCATTTCAAACTGCAATTTGAAAGTGTCACTAAATAGAGACAGCAAGTGTGAAAGCACAAAGACCAACTCAGCTCCACATGTAAAGCAGCCAATTATCAGATGAACCATTTACAGCCTGGACTGGCTCATGTGCAAGTGATTTGCTGAACCATTTCTCTCAGCGCTCTTGGCTTTGCCATGTAGGAACCGTGTTACAGTTTCCAGCACTGATCTCTCTTGTTCAGATCATAAAGCGACTTGGGGTTTTGTAAATTAGTTTCACATTTCCCTCAGCTGCATTTAGCTCCAGTTTACTTTGATCTCTCTTGCTCAATCCCAACTTTGGCCTACCTTCAAAAAAAATAAAAAAAGAATTTACATTATAGTCAAATTAAGGCCCATTCAAACAATTGCCATTTTGAGAAGCTTATTTGCCTTTCCAGAAATTGCAAAATCTTCAACACAAATTTCAGGAGGATCTCATCCATCCAGGATACTTCCAAATTCAATCAGCTTCCTCAGCTTGCTGCCACAGCATCCCCAGAGGATGATGGCTACAGAAAAAAGCTAATTAAGACTACAGTCTCCTGCAACATTTGCTTGGCTCCCCACATCATCCTCCTCGGCCCTACTTTCTCCTCCACTTCCTGTCCCTTGTCCTAAGGCGTGCTCCAGCTCTGTCCCAAGTGTTCAGCCAGTGCCAGCCCTGCTCTCGGTGCTCTAAAATGCCATGGCTGCTCCAGAGAGCACAGGATCTTCTCTGCCAGTGGAAACGGAAGCTCCCCAAGACAAGCATTGCTTCATGTAGACCTTTGTTAGCCTCAGATCAAATACTGTACAAACGTTGAAATTGACTAACAGCATTTGAACAATTAATTTATTTGCCAGGGGTTTTTTTTTGTACTAATGACCCAACCAAACACATGCCAGCAGCTTTGATTATTCCCCAGACACATAAGTGGCTCTAGTTCTCTTGCAAGATGAGCCTAAGGTTTTTATATTCTTGAGCAAAACAGACTTGAAAAGCAAAATTATGAGCTGCCATTTTCTGTGTCCACACTTCCAAGTTAAAATGCAACAAACCCTCAGTTCCTGTCTGTTCATGCACGAGGGAAACACAAAAGGCTGTGAGCCTGGCCACAGCTAATCCATTCAGAAAGTTGCACAGCTCTCTGCAGAAAGGTTTTTTTGAGTAGTCAATCAGCACAGGCAGCTCGGATGCTTTCCTCTTCAAAGCACGCCAGGCTGGCTTTGTGCACAAGGAAAGTATTTTTAGCAATGCACTGAATGGTTTGACATTGAGAGAACTGAGGGATATTGTCATGCTGCAAAAACTTGGACTGGTAATTCTTGTACTGAGGACTTCCTGCGCCCAGAGAACAGCCTAGAAGCATTCATAGATACCATAATTATTCCCATTTCTACATCATACATTCAAAAGAAACTCCTGTTCTCTCATATCATTGCCCAGTCTTCCCAGTGATTGCTAAAATATTTTTGTGGAGACATCCCTCCTCCCATTTCAGACTGAGGATTTAGGTTGACACAAGGTCAAGGACATTGGAATGGATGCTGAGGAGTCTTCCCTGGGACTGGTGCTTTGGTAGATACAAAACACAAATAGAAGCAAATTTATTTGCAAATGTAACCCAGTTTCCCAGGGAATACAGAGCCAGGACAGCAGCTGCATCCTTATGGCACTTACAGTCTCAGGAATGTCAGATTTCATGATTAAAGGGGGTTTACACAGAAAATCTCTCTCTTGGTCATTCCTGTTGCAGGAAAAAAAAAACCTTTGGTGCCATAGCATCCAACCTGATTTAATTTGGGCAAGAAACTGCCTGAGATGTGGAACACAGGAAGGTGTGGATGGATGGTGTCACTGTCCCTGTGTCACAGCTTCCCTGTGCCACAGGACCCCCAGCAGTGCAAAGGACCAAGCAGGTGCCCCAGGAAAAAGCTGCAAACTGATGTTAGTACAGACAAGGAAGGAGAGACCAGGTAGATATAAACACCTACAACCGTAAAACTGTATTTTCACCTTCACTACAAAAGTTTTTCATCCTCACATTGACAGTCTGCCCTTGGAAGTGCTGAATTCTGTGCTTAGTTAATTAGGAGACAAGAATTATCTATATCATATAAAACAGATCAGTGCCATTGCTTGCTATTACGTGATGAAAACCTGCAGTCCTTAAACTATTCAAAGCACAACATTCTTTATGTCTAACTGAAAAGTAGGATAATTAGTCAATATGCACAACTTTTCATCAACCAGAAGTCTTAAATTATGACTGGTATTAATTGCATATAATTGAAATGATAAATTCCCCAAGATAAATCCTATCTCACTTGTAAATCCTACAAATATTTTTCCCAACAATTATAAATAAGTTCTCATTCATAAGCATTTACAGATTAATGCTGAACTATGGATGTAATTTCTTTGCAAATGAAGCTATGTCAATGTCACTGCTATTCATAAATCTCCAGGCTCCATATTTTTAATGAAGTCTAACAGGTTATGAATCAAGGCAAATTTTTATTGTTTGGTGTATAAGCCTTAAGAATCAGAAACAGGTTTTATAATCTAATTTCCCCAGAGATTATGTAACAAAAGTGATAAATTTACAGTTAGCACAGCAATGGTTCTTGACAGCTATGACTTTTTCCTCAGAAGAAAGTAATTTGAATTTAGATTAAGACACATCACTGTATCTTTCCTTATAAACTGTTGGATTAAGTTTCCTGATCGCTCTGTGTGCACATTTGACTGAGTGAACCAAAATGTGGAAATTAAAAATGTAGGAAGGGAGCAGCTTCTGCATTCCATTGACCTTTATATTAGTTAAGCATTTGAATTCTAATATATGTATGATACATACTTTAATTAAAGTGTAAATCAGAACTCTGACTTCCTCAGATTTATGAGCCGTGTATCACCAAAGCTCCATTCAACCTTTCCACCAGCAGCTCCTTCATGGCAGCAGCACTGCTGATGCATGACACACCAGAGCTGATAGCAAAAGCATCTGCAGGCTAAAGGTGAGAACTTCTGGCCAGTTATCTTTGCTTTAATTTAAATTTGAATATGAAGGCAATCAGAGGAAAATATTAGAGAGAGAAAAAAGAATTCAAGCTGGCAGCTCAAATTAGTAGAGACAGAGGAGTAAAAGTCTCTTTCTACTTGTACCTAATAATTTTATAGGACAGCCTGTCTGAATTATCCCCCAGCAAAACACAGAATCACAGAATTGTCAAGGTCAGAAGGGACTTTTAAGATCATTAAATCCAACCATCAGCCCAGCACCACCACCCTGTTCACCACTGAACCAGGTACCCAGGTACCACATTTCGCACATGATTTGGGACATTTCCAGGGGTGGGGACTCCCCCACTGCCCTGGCAGCCTGGTCCCATGCTTCACCATGTTCTCCATGAAGAAATTTGGAGAAGCACAGCTTACTGCTCTGAGTAAGTGTATTGGGGTAACAGGGTGTCTGCTGCCTTCCCTGCTGCCATGGAAGGGAAAGGGTGTACTCCTGCTTTCAATGCTATTCCAGTTTCCTTTTTTTAAAATTCCATTTTCTTCAATACCATTCCATTTCCCTATTCAAAAACCCTAAAAATAACCCACACCCTACTCCTCCCTTCCCAAACCAAAAAACACTCCCTCAGCTGGAGGACGTGATGCTCAGAAACCTGCCTACATACATGTTTTATGGAAGTGGAACACAACAAGCACATCTTTCTCAAATAATCACTCTGGAGGATGCTTAAAAAAATAATAGTTCCTCAGACTGGCTGTTTATTCCTTTTACAGTAAGTTGTATATTTAAGGTAGCTGAAATACATTCATCACAATTGCCATTATTCAGTCCAGCATGTTCCCTTTCTCTCCTTTATCTGCACAGTTCTCAAAGATGCTAAAAAAATCCCTCTGGTGGAAGAAATCTTATTCTGAATTTTGTTTGACTTTCATTAGATCACTCACACAAATAAATGAGTTCTAGACCACCACTTTGGATGGAAGACTTCCAGCAAGTTGTTTTCTTGTTTGGATCACACTTCTCAAGGGGGCACCAAGTGTTACACAGGAGAGATCCTCCTGTAACCCTGCTGCTCCCAAAGGGGTGCACAGCCCCAGCCTGACAGCCTCAGGAGTAGCTGTGTTGTGTCTGGAAAGCAAGAGCACAACAGAAATGAATCCCTGGCTGGAAAATTGCTGGAAGTTTGCTTAGCTCCAAAAGAAACTCTGAAGCTATGAGGTGTGATGCTGGCTGTACTTTTTTTCCTGTGTGAGACAGTGGTACCCAGCATCTTTCTGACTCTTTCTGCTGATGAATGCAGTGTACTGCTGTGAATTTTATCTGGGTTTAGATCAGCTGATGCTCCTCTTTGAAAACAGACCTTCATCCTCTGAAGCTGAGGAACACTTCTTGCAAGGATTCATTACGAATGACAAAGGCTTTAACGATGCTGTTGTCATTCTGGCCTATCTATAACCCTTAGTTGTTGTTTCCCTTCGGCACAATGTTATCTGAGAAGAGCAGGATGGTTTGGCTGCAGGCTGAGCCTCACAGCCCGTCTGCTCCCTGCCTGCTCCTGCCTCTTAGCCCTGACATGGGCACAGGGAAGGGCCAAATTCCAGAGGGCAGAACTGTGGGAATGGAGGGAACATGTGGAAATGAGAGTCTACTGGTAACTCTAGAGTTAAATAAATCACAGAATCCCAGAATGGTTTACTTGGAAGGACCTCAAAGCCCATCCAGTCCCACCCCCATGGGCAGGGACACCTTCCACTGTCCCAGGGTGCTCCAAGTGTCCCACCTGGCCTTGGACACTGCCAGGGATCCAAGGGCAGCCCCAGCTGCTCTGGGCACCCTGTGCCACAGCCTCCCACTCTTGGGGTAGTGTGGCATTCACATTCTCTGAACAGAGAGACATAATTCTGTCTCTCAGGAGAAGCACAGAGAGAAGAAGAGAATACAATCTTTTTCTCTGCCCCTCTGTTTTCCCCATGTGGAATGTGGTGTGGAGATTGTTCACCTGCAGTGATTGCTGGGTTGGATTCTGGTGAAGGTTGTTTGGGGTCAGTGACCAGTGGGATCCAGCTGTGGCTTGGGCTCTCAGCAGAGTCACGAGTTTTGTTAGATAGGTAAGTAAGAAGTGAGTATGTAGAATAGGATAGTATCTCTTTAAATAGTGTAATAATATGATATAGTATAGTTTTAATAAAGCTATCCTTCAGCCTTCTGATCTGGAGCCAGACATCATCATTTCTTCCCTGGATCCGGGGTTCACTGCATTTTTATTATAGGGTAGTTCTTCCCATAGGGAAAAATTTATTCCTAAAATCTAATCTAAATCTACTCTCCTTCAGGTTGAGGCCATTCTACCTTGTCCTGTCCCTCCATCCATTGTCCCCAGTCCCTCTCCAGCTCTCCTGGGGCCCCTTTAGGCTCTGGAAGGGGCTCTGAGATCTCCCTGGAGCCTTCTCCTCTCCAGCTCTCCCAGCCTGGCTCCAGAGCAGAGGGGCTCAACCTGGTGGCTCTAGGGTAAAACTGTCGACTTGCACTGCCCAATGTGTTGGGAAGGGGTTTGATTCCCCTTGTGCATCCTGCAGTTTTTGCCTGCCCATTTCCTACAGCAGTGCAGGCTCAGCACTGTGCTCACCTCAGCAGTCCTCACACCTTCTTTGGCAGCCAGGATACATCAGTTACATTAATTCATAACTGGAGGCAGTGGCCATCAGCTTCTCCTCTATTTTGACTTGTAAAACTCAAAACATTTGCACAGTCAGAGGGAACACTAAAACCAAGCGGGGAAGGGGCATTGTGATGTCCTTCTTGTCCCACTGCACAGCACGTGAGCACCCTGGGAGCACCCCCAGCTGCCCACTGCAGGCCCAGCCTGTCCCCAGGGCCAGAGCAGCCCCGGCAGCTTTGCAGAGGCTGATTGAGCACCAGGCTCTGCAGTGAGGTCATCAAGCAAGGTCATTGTGGGGATAGCTCTGCAAAGGCTGAGGATTACAGCAGGCAGGACTTGGGCTCAGGGCAAGTAGTGCTGGCACCCCCGAGCCTGGCTGAGAAACTGGCAGGGGCTGCAGCCAATAAAGGTGAAGGGGTGCAGGTGTGGGATGAAGTTCCTGTGAAAGTGCTGTGGTAAGAGAACTGCTAATTAATTCAATACCAAAATACTTGCTTAGGTAGAAGGCTGCTTCTGAAACTCATGCAGATTGAAACAGCAAAGCTGCAGTTACAACACCGCTCTGAGGTTTGCAGTCCTCTCCTGAAAGACTCCAAAGATGTGACTCTTAGCAAGGCAGTGAGAGAACCAGCTCCCTCTCAGCCATATGTGGTGGGACCCCCATTCAGCCCATGCAGCAGAGCTCCCACCCTGTCCTCACAGCAAACTTATCTCTAAAACTGTCCTGAGGCCCACTCACCTCCTTTGCCTCGGTCAGAACCCTACAGATTCCCACTGCAGGGAGCAGAAATTCATTTCCCTTCACACAGCTGAGGGGTAGAGAGCACACGTATCACTGGCCCTGAGGAATGTAAAATAAATTGAGGAGCACTGGCGTGATCAAAGCCCTGGAACAGCTGCCATCACTTTTATATACCAGGTTGTGGTTGTTTCTGACAGCTTGACCTTGACTATCATCTTTGCCCTGAAGGCTCCTTTCCTTGGGCAGGTCGTCCCTTCCCTGCTCCTTCCTTCCCTCTCATCCCGCCCTCCAAACCGTGGCTGCCGTTTCTTCCTTCCCAGTTACTAAATCCAATTTTGTCCTGGAAAAGACTGAGAACACACTGCTGCACCATCACCCCTCCAAGAACTCACACAAAGTAGGAAATGTGGTTGCTTCCTAAGTTAGCTCTTCTTTCCTTGTGTTGCTGCAGAAGCACAGGCAATGTTTTAATGGATTGTTATTCCTCCCATTTCAAACAGGGAGGGAGGAATCTCTGGAGCAGTGATGGTGCCCTGGGGTCCTGCTGATCCAGGGAAGCTCATCTGAGCTGCACAGTACAATGGGCTGGGCCCAGAGGTGCCACAGGATCAGCTCAAAAATGCTGAAACCCAGGAAACATTGAAGGCTTTTGTCAGTTTTCCACTTTACTCCCTATTAATGCTTCACCCAAAGATGAGCTCTTCACAAGTTAATGGAAAACACCCAGCCAGTACAAAATTCTTCCTGCCAGTTTTTGATGAAGAAAATCCCTAAGGTTGTAATTTCAATCAATCTGTTAGGATATACATTTTTATTCCTTATTACTATTACTTCTGCTTATATAGAAGACAAATAATGTAAGATTCAACTCCCTGAGACTCAAGTTTTGTACAAACTCTGTATCATCCCAATGTACAGCTTAATTTAGGGCTTGAATATTTGTTAGCACTTCTGCAAATAAATCATTAGATCTGTACCCATCATTTACCAGCCCATCTCTGCCTGTCCTAATGAGCAACACATTGCATTTGTCACCCCCTCTGTCATCATTTATCATGGTGTAGTCCATTAAAATCCTTGAACAAACCTCTCCCCTGCACTGAGGAGCTGCAGGATTTGACCCACTTAAATTTAATAAGAGACAGATTCTTTCTGAAGTCTCTCTGATGTTAGTAATTCGCATGGGTTTCTTTTTTTAGATTAGGTATTATTGTCTGGCATTTAAGGCACAGATAATTAAGTAGATTTATATTTATATTGTCTTCTTATTTACTCATGTCCGTTACTTAAAACCTAATAACAAACAATGACATTATTACTCAAATACTTAAGATATCCATAACTGAAATCAGGATCCAGTCCAAATGACTGCTTATTCTGACTTGATGGATAAATAAACATTCATTAGTAAAAGCAATGAGGACAGCAAATAAAAAGTAAACCCTCGCTCTCTTTATCCTTTGTCACATGGCCAGGACATGCAGCATAGCCTTGAAGGTGGGAAGATGCAGACATCAATATCAAGGATAGGAAAGCAAGTTGGAAAGTCAAATCTGATATAATTTTGGACATGAAGGTCTTGGGATATAAGCAAGACAAGGTTTGAGGGAGGAGATAATATCTTTATTGCACATAGGGATAGAATGATAAAAAGAAATAAGCATTCAGGCTCAAAATGCTTTTTCAACCTGCATGCTGTAAAGCTTGTCTGCTCTTCCAAGAATATCATTATGTCTCAGGAACGATATTATCTCTCCACAGACTCAATAGTGCTTAAAATGTCAGCTCTTCTTGAAGATGTCTGCTTTGCACCTTCCATCTGTTCCCAGGGATGAAGCTGCTGTCCATCTCTGCTTCCCACCTCTCCCACAGCAACGTGGGAAAAGGCAGAGAAGGATTTCCAAATAAAAGATATATTTTAGATGAATATTAATCTCATTTCCATACCTCAAACTGTTGGCAGAGACCACAGAGCATGGGTATTTTATGCCTACATGTGAAATACTATTTATAGGAGTCAGCTCTCTGAGTAGGCACAAGAAAAAGTTACCAGTTGTTTCAGTGCAATATGTGTACAGTAAAATTAGTCTGTAATCCTTAAGAAAAATATTTTACTGGAAAGAAAAAAGAGTTAAGAAAAAAAGAGTTGGTGGGTGTAGCAAAATTAGTTTGAGTTCTTTCTAAAAAGAAATAAGAAAAAACTAAAGCAAACAGGAAATATCCTAAACTCATATTGTAGATGTTTAAGTAGCATTTATTTTTATTAGAACTGTACAAAAAAACCAATGAGACTTTTGTGTTTGTGCAGTATGGATAAGGAATGGCATATTGCCCATTTTTGAGAGGGAAGAAAGGTAGAGTTTAGCTGATTTGCCCAGTCACACCACATCCCTACCAGCGCATGGAATTAAACCTTGCTCCTTTCCCAAGGAGGTGCCCATCCCACTGTCCTTTGGACAGAGCAGTCCCAGGAAGGGCCAAAGCCAAACCAGCCCTTCCGGGGAATTCCTGACATGGTTTTGCCATGGGCAGAAGGGAGGACTGGGAGGCCTTTTGGCCAACTATGACAGCGTACACTGGACTGTAAGAGGAGGAGGGTTTGGCTACAGGGAGCCAGTCCCTGACAAGAACACAAGCAGGCAGCTGGAGTGGTTTCCCTGGTTCACGGGTGAAGGTCAGCACGATGTTGGACACCACGGCCACTGCCGCTGCCTCTGCTCCTGGCACCAAGGCCACCACCAAGAAGCCGAAGAAGGCAGTGAGTGGCTCCAAGGCCCATGAGCCCGCGTGCCCAGTGTCACCGAGCTGATCACCAAGGCCGTGTCCGCCTCCAAGGAGTGCAAGGGGCTCTCCCTCGCCATGCTCAGGAAGGCGCTGGCCACTGGTGGCTACGACGTGGAGAAGAACAAGAGCTGCATCAAGCTGGGGCTCAAGAGTCTCATCAGCAATGGCACCCTGGTGCAGACCAAAGGCATCAGGGCCTCTGGCTCTTTCAAGCTGAACAAGAAGGCAAGTGAGACAAAAGAAAAGACAATGAAGAAAAAACCAGCTGCCATGCCCAAGAAGCCGGCAGCCAGGAAGCCCGCCAGTGTGGCCAAGAAGCTCAAGAAAGTGGCGGCGGTGAAGGAGAGCCCCAAGAAGGCGAAGAAGCCGGCAGCCTCAGCAGCCAAGAAAGTGGCTAAGAGTCCCAGAAGAGCCACAGAGGCAGGCCCCAAAAAGGCAGTGAAGAGCCCAGCTAAGGTGAAAGAGGTGAAGCCCGAAGCAGCCAAGCCTAATGCAGTCAAACCCAAAGTGGCCAAAGCAAAGAAGGCAGAGCCAAAAAAGAAGTAAGAAGTCTGAGAGAAATTGAGAGTCTACTCATTTAAATAAACCCTGTCATCTTAAATCATTCTTTGTTGTTACAGTCCTCTAATGACGTCCAGTTACCTAAACTGAAGGTACTGGTACGGGACCTTGTCACTCAGGGTGTGGGTATGCATGTATTTCCACAGACACTGGTATTCGATGGGTAACAACCCTCTGCACCAGCTGGATGGAAATCTCAGATCTTTGGAATGACAATTCGCCTGTGACTTCACCTGGACCTCAAGAGTCGGACACTTTAAGGACATTAGGAGCAAAAGGAAATGCTCCCTCTAACAGTTTTAAATGTTACCTCTGATAGTTTTTAAGTTGGTTTGTTTGTAACATTCAAGTTGTAAGTTGTAAATTTTGCGTATTTAGCCTGCAGAATGCCACCCAAAAACATTGAACCTTTGATAGCTCCTGGACATGATAGTAAAAAATTGATGGTACACACCAATAGCGAGAAAGATTAGGTTTGTCAGTTCAGTGAAGAATTTAATTCTCCTTGTACCATTATTCTTGTCCTTTCTGCAAAGGGGCCTCACAGAACAATAACAAACATGGCTTTTATATTTTAAAACAGAAAAGTGGGAGCTATGACAGCATACAGCTGCACTGTGTGCGCCATAATAGGAGGAGGGGTTTGGCTGTGGAGAGCCAAGCCCTGACAAGAACGCAAGCAGGCAGCTGTTGGTCAGTGAGCTGGGTGGTAACCAGTCACAGCCAATTGGGTTTGAATGTGGAGGATTTTGAATAGGGTACATAAGAGCTGTGTAAACCAATAAAGTCTCTGCTGTACAAACCATGAGTGCTGTGTGGTGTCTCCATCTCCCCACATTGCGACAGCCAACGAGGCACCTTTTATACACCTTTTATACACAAACCATTCTGCAGCTTTCTGCCAGGGCGAGGTGGCCTTACAGTGAGCACAGGTACAATTTACATCCCCACAAATTCATTTACACACTGCTCAGATGGTGCCTGGAGACCTCAGCATCCATGGAAAGGAGGAACAGGGATCAGTTTCCAGTTCTGGGCTGGCCTCTGTGCCAGCACGGCCACCACCCAAACACAGGGTGTTTGTCCCAGACAAACACCTGCACTCCCAGGAGAGATCCCAAGCCTCCTGCCAGGCACAGATGGGGCAGCCCAGCCTTTGTGCCCTTGTCCGTGTGCACTCACAGCCATGTGCCAGCCATGCTCGCACACACGGCACCAGCGTGATCCACCCACTCTGCTGGCTCCTTCCCTCAGCATTATGTCAGCCTGTTCTACACCACCAGAGCCAGCCTGCTCCCCCATCAGAGCCCTGCACTCAGAAACTCAAAAATATCCCTCCCTTCTGTTCCTGCCAGCCTCCAGCCAGGGTGAGTTCTGCTCAGCTCCATTTTTAAGCTGCTCTCATGCCACACTGCCATGACTTCACGTGAGTCCAGGACTCATCTCACCAAGAGCCTAGAGCTGAGCTGCATCCCCTGGTGCACAGCACTTACGTATAGTGGGATGCGATTCCTGGCAGGGTTCCTTTTCAACCCTTCCCAGGGAGGCCTCCGAGGCCACGTCTGTCAGGGTGTCCCGCATGGGGCTCCGTGTGCGTGGGGGCGGCTCAGCCCTGTTGTGGGTGTGCATTGCTCCTCACTGTGTCTGGAAAACGTGGGCATGGCAGAGGGCATGGAAATGCCTGAAGGTGTGCTACTTCCCTGACAGGTACTAAGTAAAAGTACATGATGAACTTTATTGGTATAGAGTCCTTAAAATTTTGCACTGTTAAGGCCAGTTTTAAACATTTAAACATTTATTATGCCTGCCAGCATTAGCAGGGCTAGGATCATTGCAGCTCATTCAGTTGTTGCTTCTACTGACTGCATTTAAAAGAAATTTTTAATTTTTCCATCGGTGACCCTCCCCTCTATTTTCCCCTTCCCCTCACTTTGTTTCCCTTTTTGTGTGATTCCTACATGTATGGTGGTCCTCTCTGGCAAACTAACAATGATCAGGTGAACAATCCCAGGGAGCAATTTTTCTATCCCTGCCATCCTTCCACACACTAAGGTCACCTAACTTGTTCCAAGGTCATCTAACCTGTTCCCAGGTGTTTCTGCTTTCCCCCTTTTTGAAGTAGAAATACGGCATTACTTTTGTCCCTGTTATGAGTTTGTTGATGTCAGAAGTAACATCAGATGTGATTTTGCTCTGTGCTTTCCCAGGATATCCATAGGGAATATTGTTCATACATGCAAAAGCAGATCACAGACATACTAAACCCAACTGAAACTGAGCCAGGTCTTCAAAGCAAACTTCCTCCATACTCAAAGTAAACCACTGAGCTATCTTGAATCATTAAGACTATTTAATGCCACCCTCTCTTCCAATAAATACATATTAACAATTTCAGATACTTTTCCCCTTTTGTTCCAAGTCAAGGAGTTGTTTGTTGTTTCCAAATCGTCCTTCATTACAAGAATGCAGGACAGTAGCAATTTCCCCAGGAAGCTCATAAAAATCCTTATTCAGTATATTCCAGGAAATTATTCTGAGGAATAAAAAGCAAATTAGAGCACCCATCCTCCATATTTGTCAGAGTATTTACATGTGTTATGGATCTTGAGATGATTAAATGCCACTGAGTAAGCAAGGAGACTTTTACTGCAAAAAACCCCAAGATTCGTTTAAGTTTGACCTCAGCGTCCAGTTATAAAGGGAGGATTACCAAAGACACCAATGTTTCTGTGAAAATGGTGTTCATGAGACGACACACAGCCTATCCACACCTTCCCTCCTGTGGCACTGATCATGCCAGCCCCAGTTCTCCCTGGGAATTCCAGCCCTCCAAGCGATTGCAGCGAGCTCCTGGCCCTTTGCCACTCAGCCTGGGATATTCTTGGCAACAGTGATAAGGGCACTTGTTCCAAATAAGGAGAAATCTAGAAACTGGTTTGTCTCCAAGCAAATCCACCAAAGCTCACTGGGCCGGACACAGGCGGGGGAAAAAAATACCCACAAAAAACCCAAATGAAGCAAAAGTGAACTTCTGACTGTCTGTCTCGCCAGCACCAGCCAAATCTCATTAAAGAGCCACAATGATGAAATACATTGACAGTAAGTACAACAGACTTGATGAAAGACCTTAAAATGTTTATGCTAATCTAAAGTTTCAGTTTCACGTTCCACACAAGCTTTCCAAACAAGAACAGTGCCAGAAAGCATGGAAGAACGATCTTAACTTTTACCTTTCTAAAAAAATTCCAAACAAAATATCAAGCAAAAAACCCAAGCACCAAATCCCCAGGTTTCCATTTCTTTTCTCACCACCTGCATATTTTGCTGGACAGGTAGAAAAAAACAGGTTTTCCTCAGTTTGCTCCGTTTGCTTGTGAGATAAACCTGTGTTGGAGCTATGAGTTCCTTCAGAGTCTGGAGGAACAATGTGGAGCAGCTGGTGCCTGATTTACACCATGGAGGAACCACCCCAGTAACTCCACAGTTACTCCACACCGACCAGGGAGGCACCCCTGTGCACAGACTGAATAACTCAGCACTTTGAAAACAAAAGAAAAACCCCAAGAAAGCTCCAGTCCCAGTTCTACTCCAAATCTATTATTTAGTCTGACTTCCCCCGCTCTATTTCCTCCACTTTGATCAACTAATGACCAAGAAAAGCAATTACCAGCATAAGGAAAATATATTCTTGGTATCTTTGAACTGCTGTGGCAAGTGTAAATGCATTCCTTTCGTGAGAACAGGGGAAATATTTCTTCAGTGGCTAAGATGAGAAACGAGGGGAAAACAAGTAGGAGGAAGTAGGGGAGAGACTATTATTTTATTAACTAATTAGATCAGCATTGAAAGAAAACCAGCCTGCAAATCGCTGCATTATTGATTGTAAAGAGATGGCTGCAATGAACAACAGACCATGAAACACTGGGATGCGCATTTGGAAATTGCTTGTCCTGCCTGGGCAGGGGAGTACAACAACCTACAAAATAATTGAGTTATTGTCATGGGGGGAGGGATAAATACATCACTGACAGGTTTGGGGAAATGGTGTATGCAGGTAACAACTGGTCTTGTAGCCTGTTCTTCAAAGTCTTCCAGTGCCAGCACATGAGAGAGAAGAAATCCCTCTGCCATTTCTGTTTTTTGTGTATTTCCATGAACACCTCCACTGTCACTGTTCCAATCAACTGTAGCACCACCAAACATACCAGAATAAACCCAAGCAGCTCTGCAATAACAACAGGCCCAAAACTGACTGAACCACTTCAGCATCAGCTGTGGGCTGGGCCAGACACCACCAGAGCAGTGCCCCACCCTGCCCCACAGAGTTCCCTGGGGGGGAGATGATGCTGAAGGACATAAACTGAAAATCCCAATATCCTCTCAAAAACGAACACATGGGAGCAAATATTTAACATTAAGCTCTACATTTCTACAAAAACACTCCAAGAAAGAACAAAATATAATGCCTTAAAAAAATAAAAACAAAGAGTAGAATCTGGGGAAATATAAATCATCCTTTATTAGTGACTTCCCAGGGCACTCATTCAACAATGCACCCTGGGGTCACGAAGGTACAGAGCAGTTGCCTTCCAAACCTGCAACACTGCAGTTTAAAGCCATGGTGTAGTTTAGAATAATATTATTGCTCAGGAAGTTGCCTGACAGCTCAGAGGCTCAGCAGGGCAGTGAGCTCCTCACGCTGGTGCAGGCTCTCGGGCATCAAGAAAAAAGAGTGTATGTTTCTCTTTCTGACCTGTGCGCTTTTAAAGGGGAGAGAAGTGATGAAACAAAGATCTCCTGGCAGTGGGGTAGAAGCAAGAGAACCCACAGGAGACAGCTGCAGAAAGGACAGGCTGCAAGTGGAATTCCTGAAAGAAAGAGATGGAGATTGTTGGGAGTTAAAGAAACCAAAGTTACCAAATAAACTGTGAATTCCTGGATTTCCAGGGATGGGGAGGCTGGGAAGTGATGCTGTTGAGAGCTTTCAGAGTCCTGAGAAGGTCACACTTCATGTAAAAAACCAACTGTACACCACTTGCCAAGGGAGTTGGACTACCCAGGTGGGTATGAGGTGCAGATGATCTGCTCAACACCCCCATGGCAGAGCTGTGAACACCCACAGCCTCCCTCTCCACTCAAACCACTAAAAACACAAGAAAAACCTCCTAAAGTCCAACCACCAACACCCAAACTGCTCCAACACCCCCTCCACACTGGGGTCAAGGCTGACTGAAGGCTAGGGAGTTTCACATTGCACTTTGGCAGCTCTGACTCTGCCTGTCGGCTTTGGTGTCCCCCCACACTGGAGGCATGGCCTTCATCCTCCTCTGAGCACTTCATTTACTAGTGCAAACATATGTTTTTGAAAGAAAATTCAGGTACTTACAAGGAGTAATCACGTTTTTAAATGGCCCTCATCATTATTTATGTCAGCATCTTCCAGATGTGATTCAGGCAACGATAGCAGCACGTCATTTGTGTGTCTGTTCCTGTCCCCAGGGGAAAATTAAGTTATGATTAAAGCTCTGCCTTCACCCAGCCCATCCACTTCAATGGAGCTCTGCATCAACAGCTGTTGGGAACCTGGGGAAAACTCCTCGAGAATATTAAGTCTTTTCCTCAGCAAGCATTATTTTCAAGGTGATTGAGGTTGGGGCTTTTGTTCTTTCTTTGTAGAGTTACCGGAGTTAGCAGGAGGTGCTGGTAGCACCCAGCACAGCCCAGCACAGCTGCAGGTTTGTGGCAGCTGAGAACAAACAGCCTCAGCCCTCAGCCACCAGCATCATCTCTGGTGTCTGCTGTGGGAAATCCTTGGGAGAAGGGAACCAACACCTGTGGGATTTTTCAGCCTCCATGTTCCATGGTTTACTCAGACTCCAGCAATGGCAGTGTTCCACCTCAAGTGTCCTTCATCAAAGATTATCAGCTTTTTTACCATACTGAAAGTATTCCACATACATTTTCCTCCTGGCTATGAGTGCTGGGGAGGATCTCTCCCCTTCTATGGTGCATCTGGCTGCAACCAGTAACTGCAATCAGTGTGAGCCAAAATCCCTCCCTGGAGCGGAGCCCAGAGAAGTCTGTGCTGCTGTCAGGGGCTCTCATTGACAGAGAGAAAGGCATCTCCTCCCTCCCATTCCCTCAGGGCATTCATGTCTCCTTTTTGGATGCATTTTCCTTACACTGGATCAATTGATGCTGCTAATATTGTGAAATGAGTTTCACAACCCCTTTCTAGTAATGGTGGCACAGAGGAGAGTTTAGTGCTCTGCATACTGGACTATTATTCCTGAATAAAATTAGATTTTTACATCTTCCCCCTCTGCTCCTCCCTAGAAAGGACAGCATTCCACACTTGTTATACTGGGAAAAGCT
Organism: Anomalospiza imberbis; assembly: GCF_031753505.1. Classification (NCBI taxonomy): domain Eukaryota; kingdom Metazoa; phylum Chordata; class Aves; order Passeriformes; family Viduidae; genus Anomalospiza; species Anomalospiza imberbis. The sequence continues at coordinate 973,178 of NC_089691.1, forward strand.
CTGACTCCTTCAGATGGCCCTTTCCATAATCAGAGTTTCTCTTCAGAAACTCTGTATTTCCTTGGGAGGCTGAATGCTTGAGTTACAGACAATTAGCAATGAACCAAATCTCATGAACCCTACACAGAAGTCATTTAATTTCCTTTCTCACACATTCTGGGCTCACTAACCTGACCCTGGGTCACCTGTAAGCACAAGGCATCTCACCTGAGAGCAGTTCTTCACCCAGAGTGAGCCCGGGGTTTGTATCCCATGGGGCAGTGAGATCAGAGACCCTTCTGCTGCAGCCTAGCCTCAGCATCACCAGTTCAGCCCTTCCGTCCGATCACCATTGCACCATCCCATGTTCCAAACATCCTGCTGTGCATTTATGCACTGAACACAATCCTTGGCTGCCACACAAGAACTCACTGATGTACAAAGGCTCTCGCCCCACCCCTCTGGTCACAGTGTGTAGGGCAGGCACCACAATGGTATCCTCTTCCTCTCCAGCCCCTGCTAAAAAGGGAAAATTCACTGCAGATGCTGTCATTTTTAACTCCAAACTAACAGGACCCTCAGCTTATGGGAAGAGAATGTGCAAGAGAAAGAACTGTGCTTTAGAAGACAAAAGGTTTGAGTTTGTGACTCCAGCTTCACATCATTGAAACCAGATATAATTAAATCCTGCTTTTCAGTAGCCACTTCAAAATGAACGCCTCTGTAATGCAGAGAACACTGGAAGTGTGAAGACACTTTTTATTTGACCTCAAAATCTATTTTTACTCTGCAATCCTAATTCTCCACAGCTGGAACTTTCTCTTCCCCCTGGCATGGGTGGGAGTAATGGAAAGACAAAAGCAAAAAAAGGCAAATGAATGGGAAACCATCTCCCTAGGTCTGAGGCAGGTCTGCAGAAAGCCAGAGAGGAACACAGAAGGACAATGTGTGTGTGTCCCCACGGCCAGGGTCTGCCAAACGTGTTTGTGTGCCAGAGGCTGCACAAGGGAACAGGGGTGGAGAGGGCTCAGCCCTGCCCTCACTCTCCAAGATGCCTTCAGCTGACAGAGGCACTGGGACCTTTGCACAAGAAGCTCTCATGCTCTGAAGTTGAAGAGATATTGCAGAATGGCCCTTATTACACCTTTTTACTATAAAATCTGTCTGAAACTTATTTCTGTCCTGAATCTGATATAATTGATATAACTGACTGAGTAACTGATACAGAGAAATAACAGAGAATGAAAGTCTGGTTGGGATATCTTGGAAGAAATGTAAAAATTTAGGCCCATTAAGAGCTCCCTCCCCATCTCTGGTCCCCCAGTGTGAGGAGAAGGAGCGAGGCCCAGGCTGAGCCATCCAATGCCTTTCCCTGCACCAGGCTCACACAGGAATGCTGGCACGGGCTGGCCAGCGCTTGCAGTGACCCACAGACAAGTATTTGCACACAAAGAGATTGTAAACCACTTCCTCCCTGCTACAGAAAGAGAACAATTTAAAATACGAGGTAAAAACATCCCTCTCACCCGTGTCCTGCTATTTCAACTCTGTTATGTACATTCCAGTCCAAATAAACTCGATGCCGCTTTCTGGAATAGACCCACTTGAATTTCCAGCAAACACACAGAGGAACATTTCTTCTTCTTTCCAACCGCTCATTTGATCTTGCTCAGTCTCTGGGATCACTGGATCTCCCAAGGAAGACAAAAGCAGAGTGCAGAGAGGTCAGACTTTATTGAGGCAGGAGCAAGTAAAGCTGAGCTGAGCAGAGCAGGCCTTGCTCAGGCAGGTCACAGCAAGGCCATTTCCATCCTGGGGAACACACCAATAATCTCAGTTTCACACATACAGATGCCCCGAGCCAGCTGTAATTCTTTATGAGGTTTGCAGCTGTTGTCTTCCTCGTGAGTTTATCAGCTTGCACAGCTCTTGTGTAACTGTTCTTAATTCATATCACCCAGGCAAGGGGTAGGGGGGCCACAAAGGAGCAAAGGGAATAAATGAAGCCTACTCAAAAGATACAGCCCAGGTCTGAACTCTTTCCCCTGAGGCCTCCTGTGCACATAGACACACACACACACAGGTTACCCAGCCAAATAAAGTGGAAGGAGCATTCCTGGAGATGGGGACTGGGCCTCTGGGAGCTGGACCAGTTGAAGGAGACCAAAATTTCAGTTCAAGACCACTTACACCACGTGAAAGCACATCCCCCCTGTGGATGGGGCTGAGGCTGCCCAAGTTCAGCCACAGGTGCTGCCCCAAGGCAGAGCTAAGGGTGCAGTGCTGACTGCTCCTGCTCCCCCTTGAACTGACAGGAAGAACTCTTTGGGCTGGAAAAATGTAAAACCCTCCTCTGGTTAATCTGGAAGCAGAAGAATGTGAAATTACCTCCTGAAATCTTTTCCCTTGCTTTGACCAGTTGCATCGAGCAACCCTTTCCAACCTTTCCCAACTACAGATGAAGACACCCTTCTTCCTAGCAGAGCATTTTCCTTCTAATAGTATGCAAAGCCTTCCCTATAACTTTCTTCATCAATTACCTGTCTAGAAAATGAAGAGCTGATGCTAAGAACTGCCAGATCCTTAATATGATTGACTGTGGCTGGTTTTAGTCAGCAAAAGGGCTCCCGGTAACAAATGACTTGTCTATTTGTTCTCTAACAAGAAGCACAGTCGAGGCCTGGGTATCATTTGTGCTCAATCAAATCCTAATGCTGATGGAAAACTCCAGGTTTTGGTGACTCCTGACATGTCCCAGTGGGGCTTGGAGAAATGTGTCACCCCTGATCGTGGGCAGGATGGATCTGGAAGGCCTGGAGTTGTAAGACAGGAATTAACTGGAATGACAAATTGCACAAGCATGTGTTTCTCAGCTGGCACTTCCCTGTTACATGCTTACAGAACTGTTAACTATGGAAAACAAAAGATGGAAGAAGATCTTTTACTAAACGGTTTTTATAGAAAAAAAGCAAAGAGAAGTTTGATGTATGCAAGCTCACAGATAGTCCTTGTTTTACAGCTGGGTAACATCAATAATTTTTCCCTGCTAATGGGATTTTATGATCTCAGATACAGAAAGATTTTCCCTTTATTTTAAGCACATCCAAATTAAAGGAGTGACTTGAAGTAGCAGACACTGGCATGGGAATATAGTGAATACCTCTCACCATATAGGTGATGCTTACAAGATTTTTAGATGCAATTTTTACAACATAATAAAATTGTTGAATATGGCACAAAAAGCATGTTAAGATTGAATTTCTCCATTTCTTTTTGTGTACACGTTGACCAAAATAAGATCGACTGTAGAAAAGAACAGGTTATTATTTTCTCAAGAAAGGTTGGATCCTTGAGGTCCCATCCAACCTGGGATTCTAGGATTATTAAACTGCAGAGAAATAAACACCCATATCTTGTAACTATGTTTTTCCTTTAAAACATTTTGCAGAATAATTACAGCTGAAACAAAGGAAGCTCAGAAAATTGCAACACTGGAGCTTTTTTGGGGAAGGAAAAAACAAAAAAAGAAAACAGCCAAAAAGAACTTCTGATATTCATTTCTAAATTCTAATAAATACTTCAATTATATTATGCTTTGCCAGGTCTGGCCTCCAACTTTGGACTTCATCCAGTTCCCTGAAGAACCAGAGGAAATCGAGCTCAAAACTTTGGTTGTGCTCTTTTCTAAATGGCAAAATACAAACAACCAATTTCAGTGGCATTTTTCTCTGCATCATTTGGCAACACCACTGGAGGCATTTTCCTGAAGCAGAGAAGCAACTCCCCTTTTTGTCTACTTAAAACTGCAAGTTATTGCTCAGGGACATGGCCAAGCTTTAAAATAAGAAGCAATAATTATTATCTCACTATTTCCATTTGGACATTCCTTTAAGAATTACAAAGCTTCAAATCTGCACTTACACATTATAGAGTGAGGAACAGAGGAACACCAACACCTTTAAAAACAACTATGGCAATGTGAGCTTTTACTTTAAAGTGTAAACATTCTGGTAAGTCCTTCGTCTTGCAAATATTCAGCACATGAGCATTCCTACTAAAGCAAGATTCATCCATAGGCTTTTTCACTGGTGGAGTTTCCTTTTATTTATATATATTTTAAGGCAACATATTATGAAAGTTGGAAGGAGGAAAATAACCTGGGAGCAGGAGGTGGGGTCCCCATCAGTGTCCACAGACGGCCTTGGACTCAGCACCTCAGCAGAGACACCACAGAGAGGCCTCTGGCCTGGCCAAACCAGAACTTTTGTGTCAGAAAGAGAAATCATTCCATGTTTTTTTTTCCCAGTACTCCCACATGAACACCTTCCTTCTCTAGTGCAATACCCTGCAGAAGTGACTACACCTAAAAGTAATTGCTAAGAAAAGGTTCCAGCATTGATCACAAGGCCTGTACTGCCTTTCTAACCCTTCCTTTGTTCGCTGGCAGACGATGATGTACAGAATCGCATAAGAAAACAGAACATAAAAAGATAAAAATTAACTTAATTTACACAACCAATAAGAAAGTTTAAAGCAACGAAAGAAAAATAATATAAAGGCTAGATACATGAAATGCCAGTTCAACGGTATTAAGCTTTGGTAGAACAGTTAAAGAGCATAGCACCAATAAAATCCCATGTCAGCACAGGCTTCAGTAGGCATGAGCTGTGATGAAAATGTAGATTTTGGCAAGAAAAGTGGTGTAGGTTCCCTGCCGCCAGAGTTTCATTTCCACATCCAACAGGAAGTCTTTGGGCTCCTTGACCTGGCGCTGCAGGTACACGATGCCCGTGTAGGAGTTGAGCCTGCGGGTGCTGAAGAAGCCCTCCTCGTTGCCCTTGGTGATGGTGAGGACGATGTTGTCCCCGGCATAGGCGGGCGAGGGCCCGATGCGGAAGATGTGGGCTGGCACCACAATGTTGGTCTGGAAGTTGAGCTGGTAGTAGGTGATGCGCACCGGCGTGTTCTGGCACTCCAGGTAGTTGAAGCAGCTGATGCGCTCACACCTCCTGGGGAAAGAGGAGAGAGGCACCTTCAGTGGCCAGGGAACAGCAGGGAAAAACATAAACACCTTGGGGCATTGCAAAGGATTGGACTGATGCCTTAGGATTTTAGCTTTTATATTTTTCATGTATTTGTAATCCTGCAATTCCTTAGTGTATAACTCTAAACTCCATACAGTGTCAGCTACAGCTTTCCCATTGTGGTCAGACACAACAATTCCTCTCCAGGCCTGGGAATCAAGAACACCTCACTGTCTTGGGCCCTGAGAGATGGAAACAAAAGTGAGTTTTGCAGGGAGCAAACTTGGGGTAAATGACTTCATTAGCTGAAGCCGTAACTGGAAGATTAACCCCCAATATGAAAATGGACCAAACTTATAAAAGTATAAAAGCCCATGTGTAGAAACCCAGGGCACTGGGAATATTTCTCTGTCTGCTCTGAGGTGTCCTGGCCCCCAGGGGAGCACTGACTTTGACCCTCATTCATGGAGAAAACTTCCAAAGACTCAAGGTGTCTTGAAACCACGAAAGTGGGAAATAGATTGTAGAGATTGTTGAGAGTAGTGTAGTATGTCACATGGGTGAGAAATTTAGGTTTTAGGATTTTTAGTATGTTATAGATGGTTTCAAGATGGAGGATATAGGGTGTGGTCTTGAGTTCCTTTCTTCTTCTTCCTCTCTCTTCTTGGGTTTAGGTGGTATCTTGTAATTGGGTAGAAAAATCCGCACTGCAGGTCTTTATTGGGTTAGAAAGGAAAATAATTGAGGTGTCATTTCTTAATTGCGTAGCTTAGTTTTTGATTAGACTTAAAAGCCCTTGTAACAAGAGACTGTTAGCCCTTTTTGTGCTGTTTTCCTGTTTGCAGAATCTGGTGCAGACAGTGTACTGAAGTCATGATAAGATAACAATAAAACCAGAACCTGAAGACCAAAAAAGTCCTGTGCGTCTGCTTTTCCTGACAAAGAACTGCTTCGGAGGGTCTCCCCCTGTCAAGGGAGCCCTCAGGGAGTTGCCCAGTGGGGCCCACAAACTCACACCCATGATCTGAATCCATTTTGTGTGTAGGCCCTGGGGGGCTTTTTCTGCCCTGAATGTACCTGAAGGCCCTTCAATAAATATGAAAGCTTTTTATTCTCTTAATTTTGTCTGGTCTCTGTTTTTAGGTAGTCCCATCAGGTCAACAGCAGTCCCAAACCTCAGTGTGTGATCAGCAGCTGCTTGTTCTGCCCTGCCAGTGCCCACAAACACGTCTGGGTGTGTAAATGTGAGAGCAGCACAGCCAGAGGCACAGATCACAGCCCGAGGAGAGTGTGGGGAAGCTCCACAGGAACAGCCAGAGCCAGGCTGAATGGCACAGAGCCAGGAAGGGGAGCCAGGGGCTCATCATCGGCAGGGCTGGGGCACCGCTCCAAGAAAATAACAAGGAGACCCCTTGAAAAGGTACCCAAAACACGGGAGTGGGAAACAAACTCCTCAACTGGCAAAGCTGCTCAGTTCTGTAAGGCAGGAAAAGTATGTTTTAAGACATAAGCAACTAAATATGGGTTCCCAAAGCACTGGCAGCCACCGAGGCAGGAAATGGGTATTGAGATTTTGGGGCTCCTGAGGAACAGTTGCTGAGGAGCTGGGGATGTGCCATTCCCAGAATCCTGTGGCCTGGCAAGCTCAGTATCCTGCTCCCCTTCAACACCCCCTGAGGAACTGCAATCTGATTATTAAACAGGGAGCCCCAAACCCACTGTCAAAGTGGAGCACTGAGCAGCCTGGCTGCTCCTGCTCTAATACAAACAGCACAGAAGATCGTACTTTAAAACTTAATTATAAACAGAGGCATTTCAGAGCTGCAAGACGAGCTGCAGGCTCTGATCTCTGCTGTTCCAGCAGCAGCTGGAGGGCAAACAGAGGCTCTAAGGCTTGGGAGAATGAAGGATAACCAGACAGAAACTCTGCACAGGGAAGGTCTATGAGCTCCAGGTGCCAAAGCAGCTTCTCAGAGCTGTGAGCACCCACGCCTACCCACAAACTAAGCACCACATAGCACCAGAGGCACTGGGGTGGCTCTAGTGCTGCCCCAAGGCCATACTCACATGTCAGACACCTTCCTGTAGTTGGAAGGGCACTCGAAGGACAGGCAGCGGAAGCTGCCCTGGATGTTGTAGCAAGTCTCTGCAGCTGAACAGTTGTGGGTTCCTATTGCACACTCATCAATATCTAAGAAACACAAGAAAAAGATGTTCAAAAGTAAGAATTAATTCCTAGTATTTTTCAGGAATGAACAAATCCCACCAGGATATAATTAGGCCATGCTAAAAGCCTACAGGATCTACACTGACTTTTTGAGACTGGAGGAAGCTGGGCTGTGCCAAAAGTATTGTATCATCTGTGCATGAAAGTAGTTCTGGATTAAAGCAGAGCAATTAAAATAAATCTGGACTTAAAGCAAATGCAAAGTAGTCACTGCTGTCCTACAGGATCCAGGAGATGCGGAACATGCGAACTTAGAACAACCCTTCAGAACAAGGCACACAGTTTAGAAAACCTAAATACAAGTATCTCCCCATAATAAGACGTAATTACAGAAGACAATAAAGAGCACTTAAAGCTCAAAGACATAACTTTATGGCCCAGAGAACAACGGGGTTACCTGAACAGCACATACTCACAAGCCCAAGCCATGGGCCTGACAATGCTGCAAACCAGATGCAGTGAGAGGGATCCAGCCTGAGCAGGCAGCATTGGCAGAGCCCTCGCAGTCACATTGTGTACTCCCAAACGTCTAGACAATGCACAGAGGCTTTAAAATTAAATAAATTCTAACAGACAAGGCATGTGGACTGTGTAAGGCCCTGCAGCTCTGCCAATTGTCACAGAGCAGAGACTCTTATAGGGAAATCATAGCCTTCCACTCCCTCCATTCCCCTGGGATGAGAACTGATCTCACACACTGAACTGGCTGGTTTAAAAGTCTTGCAAAGAAAAGTATACAATAGGAAATAGGAGAGAATCAAAGTCAAGTAAATCCCTTGCTGGTTCTCAGTAGTGCCCGTAGGTGAAAAGAAAATTTCTTCCATATTGCAATCATTGTCATGAAAGCGCTCCCTGCGCCCCTTTGGCGGCGCTGCAAAATACCACAGGCAGTTTCTGCAAAAAAGATCCGTATGTTGAGCCACTACCCCATGAGATACAACTAATCTTTTGAAACAGGGTACAAGGAACATTCCACCAGTAACTCTTCAGAACTGGTCAGATGATGAGCAACTGGAGCCAGATCTTTAACTGGGGGAAACCAACATAATCTCCCTGCACAGAGGAGCCAACAACAGACCCAACACCAACCCAGCCTTCCTTTGACCACATTTTCAGACACACCTCAGTATCTGCCCAGACTTGTACCTACAGACCTGCAGAGCTCCAAAAAAGGGGATGTATCCAGGGGAGCTGCCGTTTTCTAAAGGTGAACTTTACGTAAGAATTTAAGTGCATGTGGATATTACTGCAATCATACTTAAAAAGACATTTGAAAATATTTTTAAATGTTTCTAAAGGATTTTAATTGGCATTTCATCGGCTTCACTGTTCCACAGTCAGGGTTAAGTATGCTCATGTTGCTCAGGATTTGCACAGAGAAAATTCACTGCCATTAGCACTCAGAATTCAAGCACAGGAGATACATAACCAAATCCTTCATTACATGAAGGGTTCCGGAAAGATCCAGGGCAGGAAATGCCTGGCAGTTGGTGTAAGGAATGCAGGAATGTGCAGAGGACTAAAGGTAATCAGATCCTCCATCAGGTTACACATCCTTTGGAAAGGGGGGTTCAGCTCAGAACCACACAGCTGCACGCCAGATGAAAACCACCAGACTCCCAGAAGACATCTCGACAATTCTGAGGAAAAGGGGTGTGTGACAGGAGGTATTTGTCATTGCACTAACATTTATTAATGCCAGCATGATTAAGCTTAGGTGACACTGCTGGATGGCCAAGTCCCAATTACAGCACCAGCATTTAATCTCTCAGTTTTCTGGAGGAGAAAACTGTAACTCATAAAGAAGCCACAGATTTGTACACCTGGCACCTCTAAAACCCCGAGCCATAGAGTGCTGAGCCAAGGTGCACACACAGCTCACATGAATCAGCAAGTGCCTCAGTTTGAAGGATGAAGTGGGCTCCTTGGGAATTCATTGAAGCAATTAGCTCACACTGACAGCTGAGTTGCCATAGCACTTTCTTCTAGCACAGGAAAACTGACTTTGCAGATACCAGTATTTGGCAACTTTGTCAAAGACTGACTTCTGAACAGTGACTGATACAAAACATGGAGACTTGACTGAGCAACTGTAATGGCTGAGCTCTTTCCCAGGGTGTGAATGACCCGATCTGAGCTGCTGTTACCTCTGCAGGTCCTGCCGTTGGCTGCCATGGTGTAGCCCTGCTCAGGACAGGCGCACTGGTAGCTGCCGGGGACGTTGACACAGCGGAAGGTGCAGAGGATGCCGGCGCTCTGCGTGCACTCGTCAATATCTGTGCAAAGAGCACAGTCACACCCCCAGCAAACAAAACAAAACAAACAAAACAAAACAAAACAAAACAAAACAAAACAAAACACAGATTTGCAAAGGCAGGCTGCAGGACACCAGGAAACTCCCAGATGACACATTTATTTATAATATATTGCTAAACGTGAGCACAACCATGGAGGTATGGCATTGCTCTGGTGCTTTCTGAAATGCTGAACACCAGCCTGCTCCCAGAAATACTGGCTGCAAAGTAGCATACACTCATGGGAAGGAATAATGAGGGTGGGGCATGTCTGAGTTTGAAGTACTCTCTCTCTCTGGTGCTTCTGTAATTGAGAGAATCACATAATCACAGACTGGTTTAGGATGGAAGGGAGCTTAAAGCTCATTCCACCCCCTGCCATGGGGTGTGCCAAAAGACCTTCCACAAGACCACGCTGAACCTGGCTTTGAACAGTCCAGGGATGGGAAATCTCTCTAGGCAACCTGTGCCAGGGCCTCACTACCCTTTCAGCAATGAATTTTTCTAGGATTTATTGCCAGGCTTCCCTGTGCTAGGAAGGGTGTTGGCTTCTTCACCATTCCTTAAGCAGAGACTCTCCAGTATGTCAGTGCTGGTAACTTCTGCTAAAGAGGTAAAACCCTTCCTTTCTTCATTCTGATCACTCAGCTCCCCATTCACCACAAGCAGCAGTCAGAGCAAACCTTCACTCAGCAGTGCAGGTGTTCATTGATGCAATACAGGAGTATCTTCCCACCTCGTTTCTTCAGTCGTAACCTCTGGCCCCATGAAACCATTACAAGAACCTCCCTGGCTGTGCAGTCCCACAGGTGTGCTCCACCCACTGAACTGCACCGCGCAGTAGCAGAGTGACCTTTTGCAGCCTCTGTGGCAGCTGTAGCTCACAACCATACTCAGGCATCACCTGCAGCATCAGGGGTGCTGAGGGTCAGAGAGCTCTTCCTGCTCCAGAGAATAAACACACACCCCTAACCTGGTGAGGTAGCCTGACCTTACCTTTACAGGAATGTCCATCTTCTGCCAGCTGAAAGCCTTGCCTGCAGTAGCACTGGTAGGAACCATAAACATTGGCACACTCCTGGCTGCAGGGACTGTTATCACATTCGTTCACATCTGCATCCAAAAACAAACCCACAGAGATGGCCACAGTGCTTCAGAACAGTGTCTTCCACCCCTTCCCATCCCCAAAAACCTTTACCTTCCAGTCACAGTGACCAAGGAAGGCTGATTTGGCCCTATTTTTCTGCTCCCTAGGCAGAATGCCAAGAAGCCGGAGCATGTCTGTTGCACCTGAATTTCATTTCTCCATATGCCAATAGAAACACACTCAAGGAGACATTTGTTTCAGACTTCATAGGTTTCAGTTCACTAAGATACGTAATTGTTGCCTTAAAAAAATCATGGAGAACTCAAAAATTTTCCATTCAATTCAAACTCGTTTTTTGTAAGTTTTGTCACTACCAAGTTTCATCTTTATCAAAATTTGAATGGTTTCCTGTTTTAACTTTGTTCTATTCTCCTGTCATCTGAAAGGAAAGCAAAGAATACATGGGGAAAGGAAGAGAGAGGAGGAACTTGTTGATGCTCATCTGACAATTCCAGTGTTTGGCTGTCTGCAAATTTGAACACACAAAGGTTACTGCCTTTATATTTCACCTCAAGGCCTTCTCCTAAATCTCCTAATTCCCACAGCAGTTCCTTCCTCATGGAGGAGAAGCCTGGTACCTTCGCAGTGCTTGCCGTCGTAGGAGAGGCGGAAGCCGGAGGAGCAGGTGCAGTGGTAGGAGCCGGGGGTGTTCTCACACGTGTGCTGGCACAGGCGCCCGGGGTAGTTCCAGCACTCGTTTATGTCTGCCAGCACAACAAGCAAATGCACAATCAGCTGAGGGACACGAGCAAGCAGGGTGCAGGAGGGTATTTTTTAAAGTGTCAGACATTAATTTGCAGAGCATGAAATGCTGCAACCTCAGGTTTGAGGCTGTGTGACTCCGAGCTCTAATTGCTGCACGGGAGGGACCAAAGACAAAGTGTGTGTCATGGCTCTTGGAAGGGCATTGGTGGAACCTTCGGACAGACAAATTCCCACAGGAGCAGAAGCATAACCCACAGGGAAGCACTCTGCAGACGGTTTAAGTGATAACCTGCAGCTACGGCAAGCCAAGGGCACCTGGTCCCAAATCCCAGCCTGGAGTGACAGAGCCCTGGATGTGCTGCCCAGCCCAGCTCTGGAGGTGATGCCACCCTCTTCTGAGGCACTGCACTGCACAACTCGGACTGCAGGGGTGCTGAGCACTGCCTGGGAGCCCAGGGCTCAGTCAGGGAGAGCTGCCAGCCCCTCCTGTGCCCCACGTACCGATGCAGCTGCGGCTGAAGGCGTCGTACTGATAGCCCATCTTGCAGTCACAGCGATAGCCCCCGGGCAGGTTGTGGCACAGCTGCCCCTCTCCACACCGGTGCACCCCAGTCTGGCACTCGTCCACATCTGCAGAGCCAGACAGGGCATCAGCATCGGTACAGTTTGCTTAAAATCAGTGTTTATAAAGAGACACAAAAAGGTCCATTTAACAGCCAGATTAGAAACTGGACAGGAGAAATACCTCCAGCTTCTCCCTCTGTGCCCTTCTCAGAGGCAGTTGAGTCAAACTCGGGAAAAGCAGAGCCTTACCTTCAAAGTGAAAATGGTAACTGGACTTGCAATGGGGCTCTCCCAGTATATTCTGCATTTTAGTGTAAACACACTTTGATTCTGATCAAACCATGACATTTAAACTCCCCATTCTGATGTTCTGCCGTTCTGTGAGTCACACCAAGCCATTTAAAGCAAAACAAGAACCAGCCAGAAATTCTGCTCATCCCTTCAATTAAAGCAACTGCTATTTTCATCTCCACCTGCCCTCTCAGTCTGCTCCTGCTGTCTACCTTTTGCTCTTTCCCAATGCTGATTTTTTTTCTTTTCTCAATCAGCTCCCATTTTGATATTCCCCACAGCCTCTCATCCAAAATCCAATACCAACAAATTATGTGCTTCTCCACTCACACACAATATTTCCAATCTCATTCAAACATCCTTGGAGGAAGATGAGAGTTTTCAATACAGGCTGATTTACAAGACTTGCAACATGACTAAATAGCTCATCAGCATCTAACAAAACCCTCTTACCATCTGTGACAAGAAGCATCAAAAAGTCTGATTAACCCTCACAATTGTGCATTTCTTCAAGTATTCCAAGCTCTGCCACTTCCTAAGCAAACAGATCCTGCTTTTTTCCTATTGTTCACATCTTCAACTACTTTTACAACCCATATCCCTGCCCATGTAATTGTGGAATCTCGTCCAACTGGGACTCCTGCTTCAGATGCATCTGCAGAGGGCTTTGGCCACGAACCATGGCAGGCAGGGTACTGAGGGGGGGAGCACCTGACCAGGCCACGGTGGGAAGAGTGGGGTCATGGGAATTCGTAGCATGCTAATGGGACTATCCTCTCTTTGGTCAAGTTTCCAGTTCTTGTTTCCAGCTGGCTCCATGCCTAGCTCATAAAAGCTCTGTTCACTTCTGTGACTGGACCTTGTCCCCCTATACCTGCCCCGCCCAGAGGTCTTTGGAATCTAGCCTCTGTACCCTGTGCCACGTTTTGTTATTTTGGTTTTTACAGTTTATATCTTCTGGGCTATTCCACCGTTCCCATTCCTCATTTATTAGCCAGCTCCTCCCAGATGAGTTGAGTGAGGAGATCACACAGAGCTTCTAAGCCCATATGTAATAATCATCAGGATGGATCTCTAAGGCTGCAAAGTCACCATACTGCCCTATTTGAAGTCATAAATTTGAGCACTGAATCATTTCAGAGGGCTCCTGGGCAGTTCTCCATCAAACAGCCTTGGAGAGGCAGCACCCACACAGTCCCTGCTGGCACTGGGGTCAGGGGTGGCAGGGAATGCCCTTCACCATGCAGGAACTCCTGACAGGAACTGAGATTTCTGCTGGAACAGAGTCCTCGTTTTCTTTTAATCAGAGGTAGCAGCAAAAACAAGGCATCTCTAAGGCAGATAATTTGTAAAGTAGCAGCTTTATTAGTAATGAATTCATGTGTGCATTTTGCTAGTTTGTCCAAAATTCTGTATTCCATTGCATTCAGACTTTAATTAGTTCTAGGGCATTACACCATCATAACTCTGCCATATTTCACAATTACAGCAGTTTTCAGCTAAATCTAAGAGGCAGGTTTTAATAACTCATTTGCTAAATCAGAAAATCTGAACATTTTCAAGACAGATGAATTCTCTAAACAGAGGAGATAACCCTACAAGTGTTGTTCTGCTGAAGAAACACGTGCAGATGATGTTTTTACTACTGTGAAATGAATAAATCTGATTCAGGGATCTAATTAGCTATTGTAATGCCTCACAGACACTAGTCTTTATCACAGAGAGAGGAAATTAGGACCATATGCTTCTCTTCTTTCTTCTCTGTGCTCTCTACCTACTTTAAAAAAGCCATTCAAAAAATCCAAACAACACAGACCAGCAGTAGGGACAGAGTGCACACAGGAAAGTCAGAGAAATCACCAATTGACATCAATTATGTTTTTCCTAAATTACGCTAGAGAAGCCTCCTTATGCCTGCTCCTGAAGAGCCTTGTGAGTAGTGTAAAGCAGAGACTGAAGGCCATCAGGAATTACAGTGCATTGTGTTATCTCACTGTGCTCTAGAGCAGAGATGCTGGAGGATTAATGGCAATTCCTCCTCGCTCCTGGATTTACACAGAGTCACTTTTTTTTAGGAATAGCTGGGAAGAAAAGCTGGATTCTTTCTGTACCATCAGTTTGAAATTTAGGAACATAACTTGCCCCAGCTATTACAGAATCACAGAATCATTAAGGCTGCAAAAGGCCTCCAAGATCACCGAGTCAAACAGTTGATCCAGCTGTTCACCACCATGTTCACCACTAAGTCATGTCCCCAAGTGCCACATCCACATGTTTTTTTGGCCACGTCCAGGGATGGGGACTGCACCCCTGTCCTCATTTGCGGGGCATGCAGGGCAAAGGCTGCTGGCACTGCCGCCAGGATGGCTGTGCTGCTCAGGGCTGACTGCTGCCTTGTGGGAAAAATGGCATTCAGGGAGACTCTGCCATGGTGGTCCCCCTAAAAACAACATCTGGGTAACTACACACCAGGTGGTGCAACCACACCCAGCCCAGGTGGCCTGTCTGAGAAAGGACTGATCAAAAGCAGCTGCAGAACTGTGTCTGCACAGAACTGAGAGGGACAGGACTTTTGGAGCTTCTTTTTTAAGAACTGAAATATCCCAGGCTGTAACAGGACAACAAAGAAGCGCTGCTTTGCCCTGAACTTACAAAACACAGTATTTGGAAGCTTCTCAATTTCCTCAGTTGCACACATAAACGGTTCCTTCCAAATCCGCTACTTCCAAATCTTCTCCACCTTTCCACTGGCCACGCATGGTCTGGATAGTCCAGGGGGTAAAACCATGAGGGGAGGTAGAGGATAATGAAGAGCAAAAAGGTGAATGCAGAAATATCTGTGGAAATGGGGTCTAGCTGTACCAAAGCACATTTTATGAATCTGTTATCCTTCCTTTATTCCAAGGGAAGGTAGGTAAAAATCACTGGGGTATCACTACTAAGCAAACTGCTGCTTTGTAATTTCTTCTTTTCTTTTCCCCCACTGTCATTTTAGGATTTCCTATCTTATGTAACTTGGAACACAAGGAATTGGAGAACACCCAGCCAGCCTTGCCTTGGGCACCAGGGACTGAGCTTCCCAGCCCTTGGTGCATCATGTGCTCATTTACAAACAAATGCTAACAAGCACTGAAATCTGCTATTCTGAGTCAGTAACTCCCTAAATACACTGGAACAAATACAAATCAGGATCAAGCTGCATGCCATATGAATATTTCATATACTCATTCTCCTCAGAATTCTTTTCACACAGTGAGAATCTATCCTAAACACCCTCACAAGTGGATGTAATGGGGAACACCATGAACAGAATATCCCTACAAAGAACATCCACTTGGTGCTACTCTTGTGAGCCCCCAAACCCAGCACTCCCCATTTGCTGCAGATCACTTTCAAGGATGTACTACAAAAACCACCGAGACATTGTGGTCTTGACTGACAGGATGAGTTTAAAAAGTAACTAAAACACACTCTCTCCAAAGTGGAAGCCAGTGAATCCCATCTACAGCCAAAATCAGTTGCTGAGCACACCAAGAGAAACTCCATGGAGCAATGAGACATCAGGATCCTGCAGCACAAACAAATCCCAGAGCTGTAGGGACAGCAAATTCCCATTCCTCAAACACATTTAGGAATCTGGAAGTAACTCCAAACATCTCTTTGGAAGTGAAATTGCTTTTTCCCTGGGAGAGCCCCCCACCCAGCCCCAGGATGCCCTCACCGACGCAGCGCGTGCCCTCCTCGTTGGAGTGGTACCCTCTGCTGCAGCTCAGCATGTTCCTCTGGCACGTGTAGGACCCCACGGTGTTGATGCAGTTGAATCCTGGCTTACAGGGCTCAGGGAGAGACGTGCATTCATTGATATCTGGTGAAGAACATGAATAGAGCAGTGAGAGATGCTATTTAACCCTTCTGGCCTGCTCTCTTCCAACTGTCACGTTTCTTTCTTCACTTAAATTTCTTGTGCTACAAAGATAAGGCTGATGCAGGTCTGCTGTGGGGATAGTTCCAAATTCAACATGCAAGTATTTGCATTTTTAAATGCACAGCAGTGTTGGCATTAAGCTCACAGCAGGGTTTGCAGAAAACTCCATATCCAAGGGGTCAGTGCACAGCTCCTGAGAGGCCCAGGAGCTGCAGCACAGGGCACAGACTCTGCTGCTCACACTCACCCACACAGTTGCCCTCAGGGTCTTGCAGGAACCCATCCATGCAGCGCTGCTTTGACTCGCAGTAGAAGGAGCCCTCTGTGTTCTGACAAACAAAGTTCACCTTGCAGCTGTGAGTTCCTCTCTCACACTCATCGATATCTGTTCAGCACACCAAAACACCACACTGGGGTGAGTTCAGCTCTACCTTTCAGTGGCCTTCATGGCCAGCTAACCTCCAGAAAGGAAATTAGGAGGTATTATTTCAACAGACACGTGTTACCAATGGGAAATCTGAGGGTTAAGTGTGTGTGCTCTTGGACATCACTTAAGGATTTGTCAGGTTCTGCAGCAAATTTGATTCAGGCCCCTACCACCCCATTCACAGCATCTCTTGCAACCCACAAATACCAAAATATCTGCAATTTTTTACAGGTTACTGTAAAACAGTTTGTAAATATTATAATCCTCTATAATCTAATTTCAAGACTAGAAAGTAAATTAGATTAGTATTAAATGTTAGAAATACTCTAGAATCAGACAACAGAACAAGACATTCACAAAACAGCCTCTTCAAGTAAACCAAGCTTTATTTATGACAGCTGTTTATAAAGGGAGATTTCTGATAATTTCTATTTTATAACTTTATGTTCTATGTCAAAAGCTAAGCTCTTTCCTTAGGCATCTCTTATTGCAGCTGTCAGGACACTGTAAAACTTGTAGGTGTAAATAACGGTGTGTTTTGCCCTGAAAGCAGGGCACGTGTGTCTTTGCACACTCCTGAGCTGCTGTGAGGACTGATGTTCCCTTCTTTGTTAGACACGGACAAGGAGGATGAAGAATAACTTCTTAACCCATTCCAAATGGTTACATGTAAATGTGAAATGTAAGTAACTGCTGACAAGGATTCTGAACACAGGAAGGACAGGGCTGTCAGCCCCGTGATCCATTCAGGCTGGGAATTTTTGCTGCAATTGCCAGCAAACAGCATCAGCTGAGCCAGGCAGAGGAGCTGAGGGGGATTCCTCCATCAGGGAGATGTCAAATCCTAATTCAGAAAGTTTCAGCCGTGTTGTAAGTAATTTATAGTTATCCCTGGAAACCATTTAAAATGAGTGAATGTGCAGGAGGAGCTTGCAAAGCCCAACACTTCCATGATGATCTGCAGCACTGGTATCACAGAGCAGCAACACTAGAATGCTCCACAAGCCCTTCCCTTCCCTCTGTGTGAGAGCTGAGAACACTTTCCTTACCCACACACTCGCCGTCCTTCAGCTCGTGGCCGGGCTGGCAGCTCAGCTCCTGCAGGCAGCGGAAGGACCCCATGGTGTTGACACAGTGCTCTCTCCTCTGGCAGGTGTGTCTCTCTGTCACACACTCGTTGATGTCTGTGAGAAAGAGGGAACAAATCAGTGCCACAGGGTGCCAAGGCATCTCCCTCCTCCTGCTCTTCTGGAAGGAGCAGAAAGCTCAAATGAAGGGCACTCGACACAGGCTTTGTTACAGTGCTCTGATGGAAGATGTTTTTAGTCCAGGGTCTTTAGTTAGCACAGAGTGATTGAAGAGACACAAATCACAGGGGGATTTCCTCCTCCTCCCCTCTTCCCAAACACCAAGGGGATGGTGCAGGCACTGGGGGCAGGGATGGACAGAACTGAGGAACGGCAAAGGATTGATGAGATGGTGAACGGATGGGAACTTCTGGACATGGGAATGAGAAAGGGATTAATGCCCATTGCTCCTCACCAGACCTCCACAGCCCAGGCCACTGAGCAGCCCTGCTGCCACGGGCCAGGCTGCCAGGGGCTGCCGGGGTGGCACTGCCCCAGGGATGGGAGCTGAGACTGCCTGCTGAGCTGGATCATGCTGGCACCTAAGGAATACATCACTGGGACTGGATATGCAGGAACTCATGGAGACAGCTCAATCAAGTTTGTAAATTTGTATTTAGAGCTTTAAAGAGATTTGATTTCAGCAAGTGGAGTAGTGAAAAAGTTCTTTTTAAGAAACCACTTGAACACAAGATTGCAGAGCATGGGACAATTAAGGAAGGAATATGAAACACCTTTAAAATTACACGTTTTGATAGGCCTGGATGAAATAATATAAAATTCAGGTTTTGCTTATGTTAATAATGAAAGCTGGAATAGCATGATGAGCAAATACTGAGAAGCAACAAAAAGGGGCAGAGACTGGGAAGAAAAATTTCCTTGCCAACCTCCACAAAACCTCACACATTCCCAGTTCTGTATAAAGCTAAGAACTGCTAGAGCTAACAAAAGCCAAATGTGACCAGAAGCATTACCAGTCCGCTGGCTGCTCGGTGCATTAAGCTGTTTTCATACTACACAATAAAGCAAGTATTGTTTAAATCAGATTTTCATTTTGGCTGTAGAACCTCCTTCTCAGATAAGTACATCAGATATATGACTT
Organism: Anomalospiza imberbis; assembly: GCF_031753505.1. Classification (NCBI taxonomy): domain Eukaryota; kingdom Metazoa; phylum Chordata; class Aves; order Passeriformes; family Viduidae; genus Anomalospiza; species Anomalospiza imberbis. The sequence continues at coordinate 991,990 of NC_089691.1, forward strand.
CCCCTGTGGAGCATAGAACAGGAAAAGCCATTTAAAAAGATTTTTGTATTTAAAAATGTGACAGCTGGTTTTCTAGCAAAGAAATGAGGAGAAGCACCAAAACCCTTCAGTTCCTGGTGGGTTCAGGTAACTGGTGATGTGCACTGAGTTTTGCAAGACCTGAATTAGCTTGGTTACATTCCACTTCTCACTTACTCCTATTTTCCTGTTTGTTTTTTTTTTTTTTTTTCCCTCTCTCCATTGCCATTGCCACTCTCCACGTGCTCTGGGCTTGCTTTCCAAAGCAGTTGGTTAATCCACAGCAAGGTCCTGGCCATCACCTGGACCTCTTTCTACCTGTTCCGCACAAAGTCTGAGCTCCTCCACTGACGGGCAGGTCCTTGCCTGCCCCAAAGCTCCTACAGGGTTATGTCTCCCTAATGTCTGTGCACTTTCCCAGTTTCTATTAATTAGTATTATCACAAGTGAAGTAGAGTATTTTCACAAGTGATCTTGTGGGGGTAGCAAAACCCCCCTCACATGCTGGGAGATGAATACAAGGTGCTGTGGTAGATCTCTCTCACCTACTTAAACTCAGTTCTTTAATGATTTTGATTTTTCTTTTAAATTTATTTTAGAGAAAACCAGCAATGGATGGCCACTTAACAGCATCCAAAGCACTGCAAGACTTTCTGCTGGCAGTACCACAGATCTGAGAGTATCTGCTCTTGCAAACCACAAAACAGCTCTCACATAAACAAAATGACAGCATCACACTGCAGCTCATGAGCTTGAGTCAGTCCAGCATGATGTCAAAAGAGAAAGTATGTTTGTCTGACATATGATCCAAAGGGGGTAGGAGAGATTCCACTTGATCAGCAGGTGGAATATTAAGTAACAGGCATTTAAAAAGGTGGTGATTTCACAGAGAGAAAAAAAAATCTAATATGATTTCATGTTTTGTCTATATTTTTGATTCAATTTTCAAAACTCTGAGTGCTTGAAAAAATATGCAGAACTGCCCGGAAGACATTTGAGAACATTAAAATGATGGAAACTGGCAGATTACAATGCAGAATTCTTGCTTTCAATGGAAGTTTTGTGCACATGAGACACTGACAAGCTCTACAGGCTGAGTGTGAGCTGGGCTGAGCTGCAAGGCTTAAACCCTGAGCCACGGCCAAGCAAAGCTCTGCTCTGCCTGTCCAGAGCTAGGGCAGGAATATCTGGCTGTGCCATCAGGCCAGCTGCCAGCCCACCACAGTCCCCTGGTCAGTTTATCATGCAAACATGCCCAGTTTTGTTCATTTTTCTAAACGAATTCCTAAATTTACCCTAGAATCCAGAGTGCCCATGACCTCTCTCCCTCCAGTCCTGGAAGCCAACTCCACAAGTCAGTAAGATGCTTGACAGAGCACTAGGAATAACAGGAGTTATGTTTTCTGTCTCAAACACAGTTAATTCCAACTCTGGACCAGCTGTGGTATTCATCCAACCCAATTAAGGCTGTGAGGGAGGTTAAGATGATATTTTATTTAAAAAACAGGGAAAAGAGGAAAAATAACTCAGTACTATACTGAAAACAAGTCACACAGTTAATTTTTGAAGAATTTAGTCTGTGTGTGTGTCAGCAACATTCCTCACTTTTATGTCAGCAAAACAGAATGAAATGTAATCATGTAATAACTCTTTTTTTTCCTGCAGAACTGTTGCTGGAAACAGTGACACACACACACACACGATCCCTGAGCACAACTGCTGCACCCAAGAGCTGGCATTTCTGCCATCAACATTTTACCTACTGCCATTTATTTCAATACGCACTTTGACATCAAAAACTCAATTTGATGCACCTTCTATTAAAAAAGTGAAATGCAGACTTTTCTTGTGCTGCATCTGCAGTTTCTCATTATTTTTTCCTCTTCAAATGACCGCAGCTCTGTTTGTTTTATGGGACACATCTGTACAATGCAGGCACTTTGTTATTTTGCAACCACCCACCTGGTGGGTCCAGGAATAAAGAGACCATGTCCTGCTCCCTGTCAGGAGGAACTGAGGTGGGAGTAGCAAAGACAGGAGCAGAGCTGTCAGTGTGCAGTGGGTGGTGGGAATGACTTTGCCTGAAAGTCACCAGAAAAGCATCACGCAGCCTGGCTCTTATCTCTGGAGAACATGGAGCTTCCAGCCCAAAGGCATTTCAGTGTCTGCTCCCAAAGACACACAGAGGAGCCGTGTGAGAGCTGTTTAAACAGCTGGGGACTCCCCTCTGTGTATGGCTGGCTTTTGGGAATCCTGGGTGTCTGCTCCTGAATGCACCTGGAGTTAATCCCCCACCTCTGACCAAAGGAAACTGCACAGATCAAAGATTATCAGCTGCTTTGTGGCTGTGCAAAGATTCTTCCTCCTGTCCCTAAAACATGCAAAGAGGAACCCTGTTAAACCAACAAGAATTTGCAAACTCATTAGCAAAGGTTTTCTCCTGGTGTTTGGGACAGCTCAAGGTGGAGAACAGAAGCTGTTAGGCTGGAAAAGGATACCCCAGGAGAACGAGGCAGAGAGCAAAACACAAACCACAGTGTATGCCTGTGGCTTTCCCTTTGAACTACAAAAGTAGGAAAAAATGTTACACACGGCAAATGTTCTGGTGGCACCACACACAGAGCAGAGCTGGATGGGAGAAAGGAAGAGCATTTCCCAAGTTTTTTAGGTTATTTAAAGGGATACCTGTAAAAACTGCCCTGCATTAGAGGAACACAGAAGTCTGGTGTTCAGGGAGGGAGAAGGGCTTCACGAATGGGAGTTGTGTCTTTGCTTTCATGAGCAGTGCCTGAGGTTTATCTGGTATCAGCCATAATAAAACTGTTCTAATGTCAAGGGGCAGAGGGAGAACGTGAGTCAAAGGAAGCACTTGGCACCTGCCACAGCAGCTCCTGCCAAAGCTGCAGACACACAGGCACTGGCTTGGTTTCAGAACACTCCTGGAAGAGGTGAAAAAGGACAGATTCATCCTTCCTGCACAGTCCAGGGAAAACATCAGGGGGTTCAGTGGCAAGAGTCAGGAGCAGAGCTGGAGGAGGGGTCCACTCCTGGAGCTGCCAGGCTCCCAGGCAGGAGTGTGGTGCCTGCAGCAGGCTCTGGGCTCACCCTGGGCACCTCCAGCACCAGCTTCAGCTCAGGCTGAGCTGTCACATAAAGGCCTCCTCCTTCCTTCCAGTGCTGCTCTCTCAGCCATTTCATTGAAACCAAATAATTTCATTCATTTCCCATTCTTACCAGTACCTCTGATTTCAAAATCCATAATAACAACTAAAAATAAAAATCCAGTGTCAACAATTACAGGAACACCCAAAAGGTGGTAAATCATAGCTCTTCTCTGGACTCTGACACTGCAGAAGTTTTCCTGCTCATGCCCAAATGCCACATGCTGCTTATTAACCAAATAGGATCTTAGAGCTTTAAAGACAGGAACAAAACTGAAGCTGTGGTGGTCAGAAAAACAGTGTTATAAATGTAGGGAGGAGGACAGGGTGGAAGAGAGCACTACATTCACACAGGATGTTACAGTCATGGGCACTGATGCTTTCATGGATGACTGGAGGTCTCCAGGTGCTCCATTTATCCAGGCAATGCTGCTGCTGCCTCCTAACCCAGCCTTTAGAAAAGTACCCAAAAAAGAAACTATTTCAGATAAGCTGAGGTCCTGGCTGCTGGAAGCAAACTAAATCCTCATAAATACACTTGTAAAAATTGATTGGTTTCTTAAATGAAGTCAAACAGCAGGGATGATCCAGCAGAATTATGATGCATCCTTGACTTTGACACAAAGAAATTTATGCCAGAATCAACAAAGGACTCATGTGAATTTTAAAATGCCCTCCCTTTGGAATGGATCTTTTCCAGTGCCGGACTCACGCGGATTCTTGAGCTGTATTTCTCAAGTTTTATTGTTTGGTGGTGTCTAGAACTTGGCAGTATTGAACTGAACAGAGAGATCAGCTGCTCTGATCCCCAAAATCAGTCTGCAGCCACCAGAGCTGCTGTGCTCACCACACCTGTGGGCTCGGGGCTCCTGCTCTAGGTTATCCGCACCCTGAGATGGCTGGGGAAAAACCAAACAGCACACAGCTCATGAGGTGAAGGGCTGAGCAAATGGTGCACACGTGTTCGTGCCGAGTGGCTCTGAGATGTCGGATGCAGGGATGACCAGGGGCCTGGAGCACGGATGGTGGGGAGGTGCTGCAGAGCATGGAGAGCTGTGATGCTGAGGGGAACGGCGTGTGTTTCTCATCTTACCAACACATTTCCTATGCCTGTTGAGAATAAAGCCCTCTGCACACATCCCACTGTGGCTGACACAGGAGAATGATCCCAGTGTGTTCTCACATAATTGTCCGCTGGAACAAGCCTGAGCACCTGTGAGGCACTCATCCAAATCTACAGCAGCACGGGGCAGCCAAAAGGGAAAAACAGAACTCCATTAGAACAGCTCCTGAAATGAAACAACATTTCTCTCATTCCGGGGATGCTGAGATGAAGTGTGCTGTAGCTCCCACATCAGCACCAGGCTGCAATACATGCAGTGTTACACTGAAAATAGGGCTGGAATAAACCGTCAGAGATCATTCAGTCCTTGCTCACACTCTGTACTTTTGTCATTCCAGAAAGAAATATCCTTAAAAACAAGCAGGCATTCACATAGAGACAGTGCACACTCCTTGAAAGAAACCTGTTCCAGTGCACCACCACCCTCACCATCAGATCCCGACTTCAACAGAGATTATAAATGTCCCTTGCCAATGTTTAAACTCACTGCTTCCACTGACAAATATAAATTTTTTAATTTCCTGTAGGAAAAAGATTGCCTTGAAATGCCCCTTTTGATGCTGACATTAATTAATCAAATTAGCTTCCACCACACTTGAGTAAGCAGTGCTTACTGTGAATATTTCATCTGGTGATATTAAAATCCCATTTTCTTCACAGACTGTCTGGAATTTCATGAAAATGATTTGTTATTCAATAAGATCTAAGATTAAGAGTGATGTGGATCATTTCTGAGCAATTCTCCTGCTTGCATTTTGCTGTTATTGCTCCCTCACTTAGAGATTTGTAATTAAGGTATGTCACAGGGCATGGCTTCTGACCCCCAAGCCCTCCCTGGGCAAACATATCCCTTGTCACTACTCAAGAATGTCCATTTCAAATTTCTGTAATGTGAGTGGTGAGCATGCAGCTTTGGAATTCAGTGCACATCACTGGGCAGGTCAGAGCTCCAGCAGCAAGTGAACACCTGGAGCTGGCCCAGTTCCCATGGCACGTCCTGGCTCAGCTGTAAAGCCTCCCTGAGTTCAGGTTTCCAAGGCAAGAGGAGCTAAAAGCAAACAGAGCAGATGCTAGGGCAGAGCTGTGCCCTGAGGGTGCCCAGGACAGCAAAGGTGCCTGTGTGCTGCTTGCTGCTTCTGTTCCCAGCCAGAGTGCTGCGTGTCCACAGCTGTGCACACAGAGCCTGGCAAGGAACCTCAGCGGGAAGAGAAACCAGAAGGGCTGAAAAAAAGACTGCAATGTCAGAGGAAAAAAGCAGCAGTCCAGGCTTGCCTCCACCTCGCCAGGTAACAGCCACGCCGTGCTTCAGGAGGTATCTGTGAGGCAGAACTGGGACTCCTTCTGCCAAATGGTCTCTCTGATGGCACTGCAATTCCCAATTCTGAAAATGAGGAACACCCAGGGGTGTGAGGTACATGACCATTTAACCATGGCTCTGTGGGGAGCCCAAAGCACTCACCTTCACAGGAAACCCCATCAGCCATGAGTGTGTACCCAGCCATGCAGGAGCACACAGCATCTCCTTCCACGATGTTGCACAGGTGCTTGCAGGGGCCGTTATCTGCACAACACAAAATTGCACAGCACATCAGGACCCCCAGCACAGATCAGCTGCAGTTCCACACTGCCAGGCCAGGCAGGCACAATCCCAGCTCAGGCAAGGGGAATCAGCCTGGAACCAACCTGTCCAGGCAGCCCTAAGCACTGCTTCCAACCCTCCTGCTGCACACAGACACACCTGGCCCCTCCTACCTGCACTGCTCACATCACCCTGCACTGCTGCACTGCCACCCCAGCCTGAGGAGCAGGTGGGGAACAACCCTGAAAGCAGAGCAGCCTCAGATTTCTCCCTCAGGTTTCCCCTGACAATTCCTCAGCCTTGTGCCACGGTAACAGATTAAAGCTGTGCACTGAAATCAGACTGGAGAAGGGATGAGTGGAGTTTTATTGTGTCTCTAAACATTCTTCCGCAGCTGACACCTCCAACGTACCTTTGCACTTGTCCTGCTCTTCCTGCAAGGACACCACGAGGATGGGCTGGGAGGGAGAAGCTACTGGAGGGATGGTGGCTTCGGCTTCCAGCCTGGTCATCTGTCCTCTGTCAGGATCTGCAAGGCAAGGGAGGATCAGGGACAGCACCACCCCTACCAGAAGCCCCACAGCAAGGGGTGATCCCATTCATCCCACTCCATCATGGTTTGGAGGAGAAAACAAATATCAAGGACACAGATCAGAGAGCCTGGCTGACAATAACTTCTGTAAAGTACTGCAATATCTGAATAAACTACAAATTGCTAATTTCATTTTTTAAAGATTTGCTGTTATTTTAAATACAGTGGCTGACTTTCATTCGGTATTTGATGGAAAAAAACAAGCCTATGACCTTATCTTGTCCATCCTATTTCAACACAGACAAACAACAAACACCTTTACAAGCACAGAGTACTTTGAAATTACTTTTGTACATGACAGCTGCTGTCATGTTTTTCACTTGGCTGCCACTAATATTTTGAACAGACAGTAATGTTAAAGGTATCACGAAGAAAAGAGTCTCTGTTACATGAATAGGAGCATCAGTATCATCAAAACAGAAGCCTAAATCCACAGGGCTAAATTGTCCTTTAAGAGAGATGTGTCCTGTCCCCACTGAGTTCAAGGGTCACCTGGAGCAAAGTGTGATCCCCAAAACAGTGACAACCTTAAATGACCAAGGGTGACTGCAGTGCAGGTTTGGGTGTGGGAAGAGTGACTTTCTTAAACAAATGAAGTCAGCACAGACACAGAACAGGCTGTGGAACAGAGACAAACAAAAATCACCAGCTTGGGGCGCAGCCTGAGTGACTTCCCCAGGAATGCCCAGGACAGGCACAGACACACAGGGACAAGGAGAACTGAAAGGCCACCTATGGGTCAGCCAAGCAAAGTCACTGAGGTTCCCAATCCCCTCCCTGACCCTCCTTCAGCCTGGCACAGCAAAGGCAGCACCAGCCCTCCCTGCCCTGGCCCCTGCCATGCACTTCTGAGGTCCCACAGGTGTCCCCTGCCCCTGTCACTATCTCATTACCCAGGTGAGCTCTGCAAACCCCTCTGCACCTCTGGGCACAGCCCTGAGCACCACAGCCCTGCAGATCTGCAGGAACATGACTTTTCAGATGACAAGATGCTTCACCCAGAACCTCAGTGCTGGGAGAAGAACAGCAAAGCAAAGCAAAACCACAAATCCACTCCAGGTGAGCAATCAGGCCAGTTTCTGCAGTGCTAAAATAAGAAATTTTCTTTGCCTCTTTTGGATTAGGTTCCTTTCCCAGAATTTTAATATAAGCAGAGCAGACAGCTGCCACAGGAACAGTCAAATGCATTCTCGAGGTAAATGCTGTAACACCACACTGAGAAGGATGACATACAGAATGTTCATTGTTTGGCTTGGGCAGAGGATTAGAAGCCTAAGGAGTTCTGTCATTGGATGGAAACACTGCTTTTGCTTGTTAAATAACAGAAAGCACTTGTAACTAATATGAGGTTTCAACTTTCTGGGTTATCTGACCTGAAATTGTGCCATTGGAGAACTCCACACATCAAAACAATTACAACACAACAGACTTTCTTTTCCAGACTTCCACCACACTAGACAAATTTAGAGTTTGTTATCACTGAAGGATGTTAATGATTTTAGATAAAAATCAAAGCTCAGGAAGCAATGCTGTCTGCCTGAACCGAGCTAAGTTTATCTAAACTTATCTAAAGAAAACCTAACTGTGAAATACAAAATTACTCTGAGAAGAGCAGGTATTTCTTTAAAAATCTTTACAAATCCCCTTCTGAAAAGTGTAAACACTCTTGATTTGAACATATGAAACACCACCCTTATCCCATACCACCAAACACAAAAATAAGGCATAACCGAGTGTCCTAAATTACCATTTTTCTTTACATTTTACAATTTCTACAGAACATGTCCATGCATCAACACCCATTAAAAAACCTCAGAGAAACTGCAGAGAAACTCAAGAAAAGGTTGGTTGATGAGTGAAGGTATAAAGATACTGCCCTTCATGTCCCTCTTCTCACCTGGAGAGCAGCTGGTGCCATCCTCCTGCAGGGTGAACTCTGGGAAACACGAGCACTTGTAGGAGCCCACAGTGTTGATGCACAGGTGCTGGCAGAGCTCCCCCCCGTAGAGCAGACACTCATCCAGGTCATCTCCAGGCAGGTTATTGGACAGCTCAGCCTCACTGCTGATGGACAACGCTTCGTGGTGATCTTCCCTCTCTGAAACTACAGCAGAACATCTCTGACAGCTGTTCTGGCCTTGGGACTGGACAGAACAGGATGGGTGGGCACAAAAATGCCAGGAGAAGTCAGATCTACCTGAAAGAGTTACTGCAAGGATAAGAACAAATGAACCCATCCTGGAGATGGGTTGTGCTGGAGGGCCACCTCCTCCTTCCCTAGGGCTGCAGGGACAGATATTTTACAGAGACACTGAGACACAGTCACAAAGGAGGTCACAAGCTCACCTTTCCCATCACTGCCAACCCCATTCCCACTGACACCAGAGCGAAGGTACTATGCTGACCCCCAGCTGAAATTGACCCCACACTGAATTTCAAATTTCAGAAGTTATCCAGTTGTTCTGGAAACTTTCCAGCATCACAATTTGTTGGCTTCTCCTCTGTGAGCATTAGCAGCAGCCTGGGAGCCACTGAGCCGTGACATGGCTGTCCTTCTTCCGGCCTTTAAACACCAGCCAAAGCTGGAACACCACCTGCTTCCATTCCTGACCAAATCTGACAAAGCTTTCTGTGACATTAAAATTAATCCTTAGGTGAGTTTCTCAGTCAGCTGTTCCTGAACACACAGCGCCAAAGCTCCTTGCTCAGTGAGGTCTCAGGTACACCTAGGGATGAGAAACATCCACACATTCCTTGCTTTCTCCAACCTGCTTTAGGAACAAGGCAATCTGTGCTAGGTCTGAAAGGAAAGCAGCTGTGCCCCTGATGCCCTGCTCCCTCCAGCACCTCGCTGAAGGCCCGTGTGAGGCAGAGCCCTTGTCTGCAGGGTCTCAGCGACACAAGGACACTCACCCTTCTCGGGGGTCACCGTTGGCACGGGCTCCGGATGCCGTTTGATCTCGGGATGGACGAAGTGATCCCCCCCTTCACAGCAGGACAGCATCACGTGGCTGCAGGGGTAACCCAGGTTGATGTTGGACTCGCAGGTTTTCCCCTCGCTCCTCAGGCGCAGGCCCAGGCTGCAGCAGTCACAGCATTGCTGCAAGACAGGGAACGTCAGCAATGAGCATTTGGAAAGTTAGCCACAAGCATTTGGAAGCACTGAGCAAACTGCCAGGGCAGTGGTGGAGTCCCCACCCCTGGAAGTGTTCAAAAAATGTGTGGGTGTGACACTTGAGGACACGGTTTAGTGGTGAACAGGGCAGTGGTACTGGGTTTACTGTTCCACTTGATGGCCTTAGGGGTCTTTTTCCACCTTCTGTGATTTATTCTATACAGAATAGAACAATTCTATTCTGTGATTTAACACAACTTCAGGGATGAGCCCACACACACCTGGAACTGATCTGCACTTTCCTAAGCAGTGGAACATCTGGAAAAACATTTGGAGTGTGGACAGTTGTAAATATCAAAGCTTTACTTGTGCTTGTTTTTGCCATTCTGCACTAACAGGTCAACTGCAGCCACAACAAATACAAAGTCTGGCTGCGCCAGTGATTTCAGCAGCTCCACGTGCCAGGAAGGAGTGGCGCTGCACGCCAGCTCCCCCCAGCTCTCGCTCATAGGCCTTGCTTGTGCGTAGGATGAACAGAAATTATAAACAAAATACCACAGATCTGCACCTCTTTGCATTAGAGCTCAAGCCGTGGCCAGTTTGAAGCCGTGCGACAGGAACTGGAAATCACCACCGCACACGTGAGGGTCAGCAGCATCCCAGCCCTGTCAGGTGCCAGTAAAGACTCTCCTCTCTGCACTACAGCCCTGCAAACCTGCTCTGACCTTTAATTACCTGGCTGTGCTGGACAGCATCCTGCTGGGACTGGCTGGAAGGAGGCCAGGGTGTCTTTGATGAGTTCTTTGCCTCTTTTTTCCTTCCTCAGAGTATCTAAACAGCAGCTTCTCTGACATCTTCATCTCCCACCTCTTGCAGTTTGCTCTGCTGCAGGTGGCAGGCAAAAACTGTGTGCTGCTTTACTCATTCCCAGACAAATCTACTGCACAGTCAGGCCACAAAAGGGCATCAGATAAATGATACCAAACTCAGAAAGTCCATGCTGTGGATGCACAGTGGATACCTAACCAAGCAGGGAGGCTGAGGAGCTGAGTCTGCTGCAGACACCACAGGGGTCACACCTGAGCTGGAGATGCCTTTGTGGATTTGAATTTAGGTGTCCTCTCATCCCTAATTTATTTATTTGTTTGTTCGTTTATTTTAGCTATAAATAACATATTTCACTGCCAGAAAAGCAGAGTCTCTTTCCCTCTGCAACTGCTTTGATAGTCACCCACTCACTGGAGTTTGCAGCCACACTGGAACAGCCTCTCTGAACCCAGGGAGGAGACTCCAGCCTGTTCAAACATTCACCCTGTGAAAAGGGGTCAGACACAGGAAATGAAGGGTAGGATTCGAGCTGGCAGCAGGAGCTCCAGGGACAGAGCAGTTCCCAGGAGGGAGATCCCTGAGCTGGGCGGGCCACTAAGAGAGGCAGTGTTGAAAGGAGCATGGAAATGGGCAGGGATCACTTTTCATCATTAGAAACCCTAGGTGGGCATTCCCATCAATCCAGAGCCTGTCTCCTGCAGGGACATGCATCCACTGCCAGCTCAGTGCTCAGAAACTCTTCTGCTGAGCCCCTTTTTTCAGGACAGCACCGGGGTTTTGTGAGCACTTCACACCCAGTGCACAGCCTGGCATGTTCAGCCAGCACTCATGGCTGCAGCTCACATTTTATGGCCCTGCTTCCTAATCAGAGAAATCCCCAAACACCATAAACAGCAGACATTACTCACATCTGCAAATATGCACAGCCATAAGGAGCTCCCTTCATATGCGCAAATAGATTTGTGAAAAATTTACACCATGGGCCTTGAAGAGGTTTAATTATTTGCACACTAAATAGGCTAAATTATCTTTTCAAAAGAATATTAAAAAAAAAAAAAAAAAAAAAACAAAACCCTAGCAATGATGAATTGCAGCCATGCTAGAAAATGAAAAATTTCTCTTGCCATCCTCCCCAAATTCAAATTTTATGAAAAAAAAAATCTGGTTTCTGCCTTTTCTTTCTTTTTTTTTTTTTAGCTCAGTTTTTTCACCTTCAATATGCAAATTAGAAGTTCAAAATAATACAAGTGTTTACTGAAGTACTGTAAAATATGCAATATTTGCCTTGAAGACCCTGGCTTCTTTCAGTCATAGTTTGATTCACAATTTATCCCATGTGCAGGCATGACAGAGAGTATTAAATCAGTCATGCATCTTTGGCCTCACATATTTTCCAGGTGAACAGAACTGTCTCATTTTCCAGTGGAAAAAACTTGTTCGCTGGAAAATTCCTTCTAAAATGCAAAAATTTGAATGACTCGACCTTCTGTTAGCTGCTTTTTGAATTTCCTAGGAATTCTACAACTGATTTAATAGCAAATATGGCTATTTTTACCTTGCAATTGAGAAACCCACCTTGAGGACCATTCTTTGGTTCACAGCTTTCTGCATTTGCCTCAAAACTATCTTAGCTGGAGTTCTGTATAATTGGATTTACCATGGTGGAGTCTCCATCCACTAGGAAAAATCCCTAAGCCTGTGCTTTTTGCGTCAAGAGTAAATAACAATTAAAGCATCTGAAGATGAGGCTGATTTAGCCCAGGCTGAACTCCTGGATCTGAAAAACCAGCACTGCCACATTCACCTTGAAGCAAGAGGTGAAAACATCCAAAATGCATGAAGACCTACAAGTGTTTGTAACCTAGAGATAAAACCCTGGCTTTTGGCAAGACAGTGTAAATATCTGGCTGGGTTTTGAGGCAATTAATGAATCTTTCCACATTCAAGACAAACTTTTTTGATTTATGCCACAGCATTTACTAGGAGCAGACAGATCAGTGGAAACACCACTATGGACTGTCAGCATCTTCTGCCAGATCCCCTCTGAAACAGTGTTTAACCATAATAAATTTAGAAAACCTTTCTTGTAAAACAAAGCATTAGAAAGCAGTACAAAGAAGGATTATTTTGTATTACAGCAGTACATACTGTAATGCTAAAGTAATATGAAGTCTCAACAGTCTCAATATTTACTGATTTTTTTCAAGCAGTAGCTGCAATGACTTAAGAGCTAAACAAGCTAAATAGGTGAGCAAAGCTGTTCAGTAATTTTACTGTCTCAGATGGTTTATCTTAAAGGAAAAATCCTATTGGAACTGGCATGAGGAGCCATTCCACGAGAGTATTTTGTCACTGGTTTCAGCTCAGCCAGGAATGATGGAGTTCTCCTTCCCCACCTCTGCCTGAGGAATGGCATGTGTAATCAGGCTGACTCCTCAGCCTGGCTCTGCCTGGCATGCAAACAACCCCTGCTGAAAACCTAAGAATAACAATTCTGTCACATTTCAGACATATTAATGTCTTCTCCCAAATGCACGAATTCTCCTTTTACTCTAATGACAGACTTCAGACCCAAATTAGCAATGGTTCTGACGATGACAAATCAACACAGCTAATTAACCCTTAAACCCTGCAATGGATGCCCACATTCCCTGCTTTTTCAGTGAACAATTATCTGTGAGACTCTGCGATGTAAAAGAACAGATAGAACTAATCAGGTTCCTGCTGAGCCCACGGAAGCTGCACTTAAGCTGAGCTATAGCTATGTAAATTATCATCAGAGGGAAATGAATTCTGAAAGGCACTGTTCTGGTGAAAACAGGACAAGCAAGCTGCTGAATCCTCAAACTGGTTTAAATTGGTTTGGCTCCACTGGTTCTCATAAAGTAAATCTCATTTATCTAAGCAGAGGCTGTGGCTCAGGATTTGTGATTTGTGCTGTCCATTAATGGTTTGCCTTTATTTATGAACAAAAGGTTCCATCATCATCAAAATGCTTGTTCCTCTAGTCCAGTATTGTGCAGAACTGGGAAAGGGGGCAACAATTCAACACTGGAGCCAAGCAAAGCACCCAGTAATGGGTTTTGCATTATATCTTCAATTAAGTTCTGCCCCATTATTTTCTACATTCTTCTACACTATAGATATAAAAACTAAAATGGACTTTTCAGCTACTTCCAAAACCAGGAAGCAGAAGCAATACAGCCAGTTAGGTCTCCAAAATGGAGATGGAAATTAATGCAAAACAACGTTACTCCAAGTTTTAAAAGAGGCTGCAAACTGAAATGCAAACGGCACCATTTCACTGCCACATTCCTCCAAGTTCATCTTTTCCATAGCCCACAGGAATGCAGGAACAGATGCCTGCTGAAGGCAGGCAGGAGGACACCTTACACACCTCCAGAAGCACCGAAGCTCACCTTGTAGGACGAGCCCGCGCAGGGGTCGCTGTCCTCGGGGCCACACGTGTCCCCCTCCTTGGCGGCGACCATCCCGGCCAGGCAGCTGTTCTCCCTCACCGTGGACACGCAGCACTGCTTCTGGGCAATCCTGCAAGGGCCAGGCCACCACTGTCACACACCCCACAGGCACGGCTCCCTGACGCTCCCTGGGAATGGCCCAGCGCCACCTCCACTACTCCACTGGTAACACCTAAACATGTGCAGAAAACTATCCTGGCAGAACAGGAAGTAATTTTTTTAATGAATATCTACTTTGTATCTATCCCCTGGATCCCTGGAAGCATCCAAGGCCAAGCTGGACGGGGCTTGGAGCAGCTTGGGATAGTAGAAGGTGTTCCTGCCCATGGCAGAGGGTGGAATGAGATGAGCTTTCAGGTCCTTCCAGCCCAAACCACACTGGGATTTTACAATCTTTAGGTAGTGAGTTGAGCTGGAGCAGACTCTTGGGAGCTGCAAGAATTGCAGGGTTCCAGCACAGGCAGTGCCCTGGGGCTGGAGAGGGGCAGGGTCACCAGCTCCCACTCACTGGCACAGCTCCCAGTGGCAGCAGCAAGATTTCGTCCTTGCTTTCCAGGCTCTGAGGCCACATACTTGAATACTTCTTTACATAAACTGTTTTCTTTAGACATAATATTCATAGGCAGGCTTAAATGTTTAAAACAGGGACACAACTGAAATTTTACAAGTAAAACAATTGAACCCCTGATCTCTTACTCCCTTTCAATCCCAGTAGGTTCACAGGGACTGAAACATTTAGTATCTGGCTTTTCCATCTACAACGAGCCTCAGATGTGCAGGTGCAACTTATTAATGTACTGGATTTGCACCTACTTGGGCCAAGGTTGGAATTTTTCATCTGTGTTTACTTCACAGACAGTTGGTATGTGTCAGTCATGTCAGCCAGATCCCAGCGGGGAGGATTTCAATCTCCCAGTAACTTCAGAAAGGTGCAATGATACTCAATTTTATAAAAGGGATTATGCCAAAATTTTTCAATGCTCTAAATGATGGGATCAGTCTTCGAGAATGTGAGTCCGGAGTGATTTTGTCTCCATCCCTCCCCAAGGGCCGCTCCAGGCTTGTGGGCAGGGAATGGGATGAACTGCAGCTCGTGGGGTGCTGATCCAGGCTAGCCTGCACTCATCCCTGTCCTACTGCTGTGCAGAGGGAACCTGGCTCTCGCTCAGACCAGGTGCTGCTGACATCAGTAGCAGGATCAGGGCTTGGTGCCCCCTCCAGCAGAAACAGGGGCCACTCACAGAGCAATAAACACATCCCTTAATGACACTGATAATTACTGCACTCGGCATTTGCCAAGCTCTGCCCTCCCATTTAACTGCAACTCCACAGATGGGCAGAAAACGAGACACAGAAATCTGTGCTCTGCTCATGGGAGAGACAAAAAGAAACCTTAAAAAGGTTTTGTTCGATTTTGTTTCGATTTTGGGCAAAAACAAAACAAAAACCTTTTGTTTCGATTTTGGGCAAATGGAGGGGGAAATCCTGGCTTCTAGTTAGCCATGAGTATTGCCAGTCTACAAATAATTCAGACCATGAATGACACAGTTTCCAGTCTCCTGGACATCCCACGAAGTACACTTGATTTCTCCTCGAGGGCTACTCTTTATGCTAACCAAAAATGTTCCGTTTTACCTTACGTACCTGCAAATATCACCATCCATGCCACTTACAGGGATTTCTGTGCACTCCCCGTTGTCTATAGCCCACTGCTGGCCAGCTCCACAGCAGCTCTCAATCAACTCCTTCGTGGAACCTGTATGAAGCATACACAGAGAATTTTTTAGATTCTTTTGTATGGAATGGATTTGGTTTAACTCTGCTTCTTAATTGAGAAGATTTTTAAAATAACGATAGTTCAGGGTGAGGTTTTTCCCTTTCTTTCCACATTTTTGGTTATAAGGAAAACAAAGAAAGAGACAACTGATACCTGAAACATGTTGACATAACCAATCACCTGGTGATGTCTTTCAAGGGGAACAGCAAAAGGAAATTAAGAGTTTTAAATGCTATAAATTACATAAATGGTTTGAAAAACATTCCATATTTGACAACTCTGAGCAAAATACTTGAAAAATCATGCTTGGCCACTTGATGCAAGTCGAGTTAGTCATTATGCTGCTGCAGTGCCCTCACTACACAGGCTGGGTTAGCATAGAATGCCCCAGCCTTGCATGGTTCAGATGGCTTAAAAATACGATGAAAAGGAGCCGTAACTCTGACTGTGAAACAGTGGCACTAAGATGTAGTAAGAGAGGTGGACATGGAGAATGCTGCTCTAGCTCCCACATTTTATTTTGCAGATTTGTACCAAAGATGTAAATGTGCAGGTTGCAGTCAAATAGGATTTTGCTGGATCCTCTACACCTACTGCACAGAGTTGGGGAACTTTGTTCTCTTCAAGTCTTCCGGGAGGAACTGCCCAAACCAGACCCACAGCTGCAGGGGGTTATGATCATTTGTGTCCTCCAACCCTGCCCAGCTCCTGCTTACACACCAGGGCAGTGACACCACAGTAATCTGCACATGGCCCCCAGGCTATGCAATGCTTTCTTTTTATACACCACATTAACAATCTCAACATATCCTTGAGTCCTGAGAACTGTATTAGGTGTAAGAGTTGCTCTGTGACATTGGAGGGTTGATCTATGCAGTTAAACTGGCAGGAAATATATCCAGTACCAGATAATTACAACACATTGCTATAAAACAGTGAAATTTTAACATAGTTCTAATTCACTCCCTCGGTGGAAACTCCATTCATTTTACCAATTGCTGAAATACATTTGTTGCTCTTGCTGGAACATGAGAACAGAGCAGAATTTAACTATCTATATTGCAGTAATCTACATGATTTATAATTCAACTAAAAGCGAGTTACTCATTCCTCACTGAAGATTCAATATCAGATTGCTCTACTGAAGTGCCATACTATTAAACAGTCATATTTGCAAAATATATTGCCTTTTGTTGTGATCTTATGAATAATTAAACCCAGAATGAAGTTATCATAAAATAAACAAACTACTGCATTTTATCTTCATCAGGAATTTAAAGGAACCTGGAATAACTCATAATAGGACTCACAGACATTAGCACGGATTTATGATATTTTAATTCTCCATTAGGAAGAACAAATATATACAACTAAATACATGCACTGGACTGGGGATCACAGAGCTTCTGTGGTGGATAGAGATTTTCAGCTCTGTGTGTAACAGACTTTGAAATACAAAAACATTCAAACAGAGCTTTGTTTATTTGGGACTTCCATGATATTAGCAGATTTAGGAGCAATCTGCTCATGGAAAACAAAGTAATTTTGTTCGAGAACTCTATAATCCTGGGGTTTTTTTAATATAATGTGTGAATCTTTGATAAAGTAACTTCATAACCCACCTGCTAATAGATAATTTGCTATCTATAGGTATCTTCACTAAGGAAAAGTAATTTATGTCAGGCTGCACTAGAAAACAGCAGCAGTTTCTCCACTTGTTTGCAATTCAGAAATTCACCTCCTGCAATTATCACTCTGCATCAGTATGAAGATATGAACTACAGAACATTTTTGCCTTATCTCAAAAATTGGTGTATTGTCTTTTAAAGACACTTAGAAGTTAATTCAAATATTTTGAAAAACACTTTTCCCTCAGACAATTTTAACTCTTCCCTGCCTGTGCTTTAAAGTTTTCTCAGTGCCTGATCCAACCCTGAGCAGCAGCTGGATGGCCTCAAGCTGACCCAGGGACAAATCCAGGTTTTCCATGGTCACATGATGTCCACACAGCTTTTGCATGCTAAGAATTTCAGCTTTCAGCTACAAAAAATGCTATGGGTGGGTGTTGAGCTACAAAGTTTAGTTGAAACTCAAACTGAGAAAAGCACACAGTTAAAGGCTACTAAATTATTTCCTCCCACTGTCACAGTGAACCATAAGTTTGTTAGAGCAGCAACGGAGACAAAGTGGATTTTCACAAACTTTCCTCCCCTTTTTTCCTCCCAGTGTTCACAAATTATATTTCCAGAGTGATAAATCATCAGCCAGCTCTAGAAGGTCAAGAAGGGATAGAGTATCTCAGTTTCTTGCTAGAGCTTTGTCGATACTGAAGTTTCCCTGATTTCAGCTTCACCTGAGTTTCCGATCAGACCATTTCACACCTCCAATTTGTTTCCTCCCATTCTCACTTCGGGTCTGAAGCTCTTCAGAGCATTTGCATCGACTGAATAATTCTTGTTATGCAAATGCCCGTTCTTGGAGCCAGCACTCCTGACTGAGCTGTCAGCAGCTTTATCCATCATTCCATTCCAAGTGGTTCTTTTGTCTCAGCAGAAAGACAAACCTTAAGACATCAGCACTTCCTCACTGAGCCTGGCAAAACCCTGGCACAGGGTGCCCAGAGCAGCTGTGGCTGCTCCTGGATCCCTGGCAGTGTCCAAGGCCAGGCTGGACAGGGCTTGGAGCAGCCTGGGACAGTGGAAGGTGCCCAGGGAAGGGGTGGCATTGGATGGGCTTTAAATCCCCTTGCACGCAAACTGTTCTGTGAGTCTATGACTCCTCACTCGATGGGAGCAGCAAGGACTGACCCATCACACCAACCAACCCACCCAAGCCTCCCAGGCACGAGTGGACAATTATTTCCCTTTCCACTAAAATTACTCCAAGAGTCATGACATTAAGGAGTCTCAGATAGCAACTTCAACTACAGAGAGACCCAAGTAAGGCAGACACAGTGCAGGGGCCTTGACAGAATCACTGGACTTCAGGTAGAGGTGAAGTTCAAAACTGGTATTAACACCAAAACCAATTACCTGTAAGCCAGGGAAAGCCAGAGTGCTGCATGAATCACTAGGAGGATCAGGGTGTCAGGCAGGGCACTGCCAGCCCCAGGCATCTCTTCACTGCTGGCTTTAATTCCAGCTGTTAATTGCTGGATCAGCACTCACATGTGAGAGAGGCACTCCCAAAACTGAGCTGAGTTCTTGCTGTTATGTTGGAACTTCCTATTCCATTCCTACACCTGAAGAAAGCAGTTTATCTTCCCCATTCCCCAAACCCATAGTATTTACACTTGCACCCAGCACATACACTTAATAAGAACTGTTTGCTTACACTGGAGAAAAATAAGTTGTACCTCATTATCAAATACCTGCCTGACAACATAAAACAATGTATTACAAAAAGTAATGACAAAAACCTCACAGAAGAACTTGGGGGAGTTCTTAAAATACTGATAAATAACTGTTTCCAGTGGGTCTTTTTTTCTGCTCCAATCTCTTCACCATTTAAACCTCTAATAAATAAATAACAAAGTACTGTAGCTTTACTCCTTAACAGGCTTCATTTCCTATCTTATCAACAGCCTGAGAGGCTTTATTAAACTCCCTCCTCGAATCTCACAATCTAGGTGGGCACTGTTCTCAACCTGGTTTATCAGGGATGGCTGGGAAGACGTTTTAATGAGAAAGGTAAAGAGAAGAAGAACATTTATCTTGGCAAAGACAGGGGAGGGGAGAATGACAGCACAGCCCCAAAGCCAGCTGCTTTCACTCCAAACTGAGCTATCACTTACGTCATTGGGGCTGGTTAAGCTCTCCCAGGACCTGTTCCCAGATAAATGAGCAGAGGGTTTTACTCTGTGCAGGTTCCTGCAGGCTCCTCCAAGTGCCTCAGTGTTCAGGATGTGTCTGACTCTAAATCTCCCTGAAATGAGGGCAGTGCTGGAGTGTTTCCATGACCAAACTGCAGTTAGCTCACTGCTCAAGATGGGACATTAACCCATGTGCTCTCCTCAGTCTTTGAGGCTTCTCTTCTTGGAAATGATGGAAAAGCAGATTGCAGGAGAAATACAAGTTGAGCTGAGCATTCAGCACACACCTCATGGATTCAGTTCAGTGCCTAATCCTTTTCCACCACCCTCTTCAATTCCTGCCTACCAGGCCATCACCACAGCAGTGTAAGGGAGGTCCATCACACTTAGAGCAACTTGCCTTCATTTTAAATCTCATGCAGCAAAGTGTTTTTCTGTGCTCTCCTCCATCTTCTGAAGGCACCCATGTCTCTTTGGGAATCTATCCCACCACTCATCCAGGACAAGTTCCTGTTATATTGCCTTCACTCCGTGGGAAGCATCTGCTTTCTATTTCAACCTGAAAACACTCTGTTTCCTACATTATTCTTTTTTCATAAATTCCTTATGCTGGCTTGCTTGGCAAAACATAGAGAGCTGTGTCTGCCCCAAGGCACAATGAAAAACTGGATAACCCGAGCTGAACGTTCATTTTACTGTGCACCATACAGTGGAGCCATACATCAACATAGCCTCAGCCTGGCTTGTTTGGCAGATTTTGTTCAAAGTGTGAATGAATAGCAATCTTATACTCCCTCTGGCTTTAGTTTTGGATAATACTTGTAAGTCAAAACTTGTATTACCTGTGGCAGAGGCCAGATAATTTAGATGATGTTTGGTTTTTAAGGTTTCCATGACAGCATCCTTTATTAGATCCAGGTTGAAAGTGGGGGGGAGGAGGGGGGAGGAAACAACTAAATAAATTCTTTAACCCTTTTCACCAGCTACAAACCCAAGCAATTCCTCTTCCTGCCATTTCAAAATGTGTCTCATTTTGCTGTATCCTTCTGCCGTGGAGTTTGAAGCAGAACAGTTCATGCACAATCATCCTTCCACCAGTTACAATAATAACTCAGAGCAGTCAGAATGTTTCTTGCCCTTCAGCCCAGTCTTGGCTGTATTTTCCCCCTCAACCCTCCTTCCCCAGATATTGCACAGAGTATATTTATGCTGGCTATTAACTTTCAAAATAGCTGAGGCTTTGGAAAGCCTGGTTCCGATTATCCTTGTAATTCCTGTCTGAAGAATTTTATCTTGGGGAGAGCAAGCTCTTTGCATGATCTGTTTTGTGCCTAGGTAGGCTCCTTTCTTCAAAGCATTTCCACCAGCCCCGTTTAATTTTAAAGTTAAAATTCAGAGGAACAGTGTTTATCAGGGAATGTAGTCAGGGACTGCCTGTCAGAGCACTTGGGAAAATTAGGCAGGATCACCAAATCTACTGCAACTCAAACACTGAGTGAGCCAAGCACTTCCAGGATGTTCTTAGCCAATTACAAACTGAGCTGAGGTTGTATTGGTAACTAAATTACAAAACCAATACTCCTTCTTCTTAAAAAATATAAAGGCAAACAAACATAAAGAAGCAAATAGATGTGTGTGTAAGGCCTTCATTTAGCTTATATGCTCCCCTTACATCTGAGTGTTTATCTACAGAAAAAAAAAGCATTAATTTCACCATTACTCTTTCACACCCACACACTGCAGTGTTAGGGACAGCCATCCATTAAGACACGTTTCTGCTTTAAATTTTAAAAGTTTAGCAGTGAAAAAGGTCTTTGTTTTGGACTGGGAGTGTTGATCAAGGACAAGCCAAGTTACTGTGCCATTTTAGAGCCCAACTGCCTAAAACCACTACACACACTTTAATCATGCAATCCACATAAATAATAGTATTCATTCTCACATCAAGCACATGGAAATTGTACTTTTGTTTAAAGCCTGAAGGAGGATTGTACATTTATATCTGAACCACATCTGATTTGCTGGGGTACAGACTGCACTGTGTACACCCTGGCAGGGCTAACGTGGGATAGGGAACTGCTCATGGATGCTCTATGAAGCCAACCCCAAAGGACAAACATCCTTCAGGCTGCGGTTGTGAGCTGTTCTGAGTTTTGTAACTCTGGCAACTGAAAATAAAATCCCCAGCACCTGCCCAGTGCTCAGTCTGCTTCCACCAGTTCAACACATGCAGCACAAGGTAAAAACACACAGCCTCAGCTGCCCTCCAGGAGAAGCCACTCAGAAATTGTTCACAGAGAAACTCTCAAATCAGTTCGGGGTGGGGAGGGGAGGGGAAAACCAAGATTTTCATTTTCCTCATGACCGATTCACCCGAAGTAGAAAAACTGTAAAATTCATCAGAGGAGTGAACTGAGTGTTCATCTCCGTTCAGAACATGACTCAAAACACGGGGCAGATTCACCTCCTGACTCAGCTCAGCTGCTGGTGTCAGCTTGTTTGCTCTGCCACATTGCTCAGCACAGCTTTCAACCACAGCACGAGCCTGCACACCTGGAGAAGGTAGGAACAGCGAGGAAACACGACAGCAGCAGTCAGGGGCCTGAACAGCCCCAGGAGTGCTCCTGACCAAGTATGTGCCCTCCAGCTCTGTTTGGCTGAGGACTGTTGACAAAAGCATTCTGAACAGCAGAGGAAGGAAACCTCAGAGTTTCATTGAGTTTCTAATTAGTGAGCAGGGATGCTTAAACTGAACAGAAGAGTTGTTGTAAAGCTCTATCTCCTTATTTGGGAACCCTCCAGGATTACTTGCTAGTCCTTGTCAGGTTTATAATCATAAATTACATTGTTCTTTTATTTTATGATTATGTTCTGAAGAGATCTCTCATTTCCTCAGGCTTTCCTTTATGAAGTTTTGTAATCAGGGTTTGGGCAAGAATTTCAGCAGTATTGATTGTGGCCAAGGGCATTTCCTGGATTAATGACAGGCTGGAAGAGCTGATGGCTCCCAGTTCTGCCTTGATCCAGTAAACCCAAGGAGTTTTAAACTCTCCAGGATGCACCCAGTGCCAGAGTACTTATTGTGAAGGAATTTCAGTGGGACACTTAAGTCAACAGCAAGGAAACAAACCTCCTTTTATCCCTTATAGAAGTAGGAGGAAATACTAATTTGAATGGGCTGATAATGATGTTTAGATTGTTCCAGGGGAATTTAGCAGCCCTAGCAGGAAGCACAGCAGGAAATCTCTCCTTTGCCATGCAGCATGCCTCAGAACCACAGATGTTTGGAAACAAGGGGGTTTAGTTCCCTGAGAAAGTAATGGTTTGGGGTAGAAATTAGGCAAATGGAGTTTTTAACTTCTAAATGAAGCACCTCGTTTGATGCTGTTACTGTGGTTTCACACAGCAGGTATTGGGTGAATAATTTTGCTCATTCCCACTTCAGACTTTACCTCCAGCTCAGACTGTCCAGGGTGCAGCTCAGTGTAACCCCACAACACACCAAGAGAAACACATTCGCATGAACAATTCAATTCCCTAAGTCCTTCCTCCCTGTCAAAAATCTACACCACTCAGATCTCACACAAAATTCCTACTATTTGTTTCAATTCTATGTTCCTAATTAGCAAGTCACTCACGTATGTGTTCATTAGGATAAATGACACTCCTGTAATACCTGCCAGCACTGCTACTGAAGTCACCTTCAAACAAGGCAACACTTGAAAATAATTGTAAACTATGGCAGAAGTGGCTGTTTTCACATAAATCTGGGCTTT
This sequence comes from Anomalospiza imberbis, assembly GCF_031753505.1. Taxonomy (NCBI): domain Eukaryota; kingdom Metazoa; phylum Chordata; class Aves; order Passeriformes; family Viduidae; genus Anomalospiza; species Anomalospiza imberbis. Next base: position 1,015,249 of record NC_089691.1, read on the forward strand.
GACCCCATGCCCATGGAAGCCTACAGGCACTGCCTGCTCCTTTACTAAAAATTCAAGCACAAAGCCCTTGAATGCAGAATCACAGAATCTGTAAGGTTTCTGTAGAAAAGACCTGAGATCAAGTCCAACCATCAGGCCAGCACCACCACCACTAAACCATGTCCCACGTGCTGCATCCACACCTGTTTTGGAACACTTCCAGGGATGGGGACTCCACTGCTGCCCTGGGCAGCCTTTTCCAAAGCTTGACAACCCTCTCCATCAAGAACTTTTTCCCTAATTCCAATCCAAACCACCCTGGCACAGCTTGAGGCCATTTCCCCTTGTCTTGTCCCTTGTTCTCTGGGAGCAGAGCCCAACCCCTCCTGTCAGGGAACTGTGGAGAAACAGAAGGTTCTTCCCGAGCCTTCTTTTCTTCAGGCTGAGCAAGTCCAGTTCAGCCTGGGGTTCTTTATATACAGAGTAAATATAAACATATTAATTCTTAGGCCAGTCCTTAGCCCAGCAGCACTGATGGAGCTCAGGCACGTGCTGAAGGCCACTGCTGACCCCAGTCCTGCTGAGGCACAGCAAGAACGGGTGGGGACACTGATTCCTGCAGGGAACAGCCAACAAGCAACAGCTGCATGCACAAAGTATGAAACAATCAGGAGGATGCTGTGGACAGATCAGCATTTCAGCCTGAATCTGTCTCTACAATAACTCTTTGAGCTGCAGGGACAGTCCCAGTCCCTCTCCCTCTCCTGTGTACCCACCACTGCAGCGAGCACAATAATGGCTGCAAGGACAGAGCTGGCATCGGGCTCTGTTCAGATTCTTCCAGCTGCTCCTGAGCAGCCAGAGACAGACAAATGTGCTCTAGGGCAGGTTCCACACCCCACATGCACAACCTAAAACAGGCACAAGCTAAACCCCAGCAGCAGCTCCATCTCCTGCAGTGCACTCTGGCTCACACTTCCTACTTGGACAACACAGGCTGCAGCCACTTGTAAAGGAATTTACATTCCAAATCACATTCCAGTTTGGAATCAGAGATGAAGAGAGAGAAAAGGCACTGACTTGTGAAAAGCTCCAACTATGTGATTTAAATGTGTTTTGGAGCATTTGGGATAAGGCAGCAAATTCTAATGAAGGGTGGAGGAGTCTTCATCTCTCCCACAAAGACTCATTACTATTACTTTCTGCAGAAGACACCTAAAACAGAGTAAAGGAAAATATTAAAAGAGGCAGAACTTCACATGCCACTTCAGCAATGCTTTTCCAAAAACCCCAGTCTTCATTACTTGTGTGTAAATAAGTAGAGTGCACTTCTCAGTTTCTCTCTTTTTCAATATTCAACCGCACACCAGGAAAGCAACATCCATTCCCACACAGCACTTGTGCAAATTATAAGTGAATGATCAAAATATGGGGATGGTTGAATTTTGAAGGTTTTTACCCAGGTTTCTAGTTCAGGGTGCTAACAGCTCATGATGAGAGTAAAGCCAAAGTGCTGCCCAGAGGCTGCTGAAAATAAGATCCATATGAGGCCCTTTGTGGTGACGCAGCAATAAGAAAGGAACAAAGTGTCTGGATACTTAAGGCAGACAAGTCTGGACATTGCTGGAAAAAGACAATAACTTGCTGAGTCATCAGCCAGGAGAAGGGATAGGAGTGGTTGGAACAGTGGGCCCTGGGTGCCTGAGACGGTTTAGAGCACCACCAAGTTGTGCACACCCACACAGACAAGCACAAAACTGAGGAAGGCCACAATATTTCACATTTTTCTCAGAATTTAATTCAATAACACAAAATAGGTCTTTCATATTGAAACAGGTCTGTTATAAACTACTCCACAGAAGCAGCATCCTGCATACTATTTGCTCTTTCCAGCAATTGTTACAATTTTGACTTCTTGTTGCCAAAATTATTTTGTTTTTATTTGGGTTCAGCAGTTACACCTTTCTCTGCTGCATCTGCAACCACAAATGGATGTGAAATTGATCTTTAAAAGCAAGATACAACACCAGGGAGCACTGACAAGCAAACCCATAGACCTCAGTAAAGTGCCAGTGGTATCCCCTCATTTTCCTCATCAGATGCAACTTCTTCCTATTCACCTCCCAAAAGTCCTCTTGTCCTGAGAACAGGCTCTGACAAACCCAGCAGCACATCCTGCACATCCCAGATGGGACCCAGGAGGCAGGAAAGGATGCGAGTTCCTCTGGGACGCAGCCTCCTTACCTGGGGCAGGCTCCAGGTCACATTTACACCCACTAAGCCTCATCTCAATGTCCAACCCCTGCGAGGGGAAATCCTCTCTTACCTCAGAAAAACTCAAACCCTTTGAGACTTCAGGGGTGAGACTGCTGCGCTGCAGACGTGAGCTGTGGCACCATGGGCTGTCCCCTGACACCCAGGAGCTGCCACAGCATGTCCCACCCTCCCCTCTCCCATCACCCCTGAACTGCCCAGAGCCCAGTGGGAAGGACTGGGAGCAATGTGTGGGGTGCCACGGGACAGGACAGCGCGTTCTGGGCAGGGGCTGGGCACCAGCCAGACCCCTTCCTGCAAGGAATGCATCTTTCCTCATCAGGGGAGAGGGTCAGCTTTGAACTTGCTGCTTCTCCCAGCCAGCAAACACTGGTGGTGAGCTGTCAGCTGTTTCCCCATCACTGTAAGACATCAGCTTTCACATGGAATAGAGGCACACAGTGGGGAGAGGTGAGGGAGTGCTCCCCTCCGCTGCAGAGCTGGAAATACAGGTCACAATCTGACTTCCCTGCCACTCTGTAAATCTGCAATGAGAAAGAAGAGGGGTGGAGGAAAGGTGAGGTATAAATGGTAATAACTGTGTATCAACACATACCCCTGCAGTGTCTGCAAAACAAAACAAAAGCCTGAAACCCTTCTCACATCAGACAGGCGACTCCTTTTAACAATTTGGAGTAAAATCTCAACATTTTCAATACATTAATGTTCTGGAAGGCCTCTGACCCAACCAGCATAAACTGCAGGTATCTCAGATGCATTTTGATTTGAAGTATTTTCCACTCCTTCCCATAGATAAGACAAAACCTTATGAGGTCTAACTGTCCCTGTGGCTCTGATGTTCAGCACAAGGTCATGGGAGAAGGTTTTTCTGTAATAGCAGCACAGTTAAAGGCTGAAGTTGCCAGGCAGGGGCAGCTCCAGAGCTGTGGGACAAGAGATGGGAGCTGTGCTCCATTCAGCAAGGGTTAGGACCACCAACAGAGTGTATTGGCAAGGCTGCTTTTAGGGAGGAGTTGTTTGTTTATACACTCAAGTAAAATGTGCTGCAACCACATTATAGTGAAAGATTGGCTATCTGACAAAAGCCAGTATAAACCCTCTTGGGATCACAAGCTTTCTAGGCAATTTGTTACAAAAGCTCTCATAAAAAATATGAATATTCCATTTTCAATAACAGAAAAGTGCCATCCACATCTTCCAGGTTAGGACCCCTCTCTTCAATATTCTTGTGTGAGGCAGATTGCAGGGGCAAAGGCAGGGCTGTCACACAGGGATGGCCCCACAGTGACAAAAGCAGCACAGCAGTGTCCCAGCTGCTGGGACAGACAGGAGTAACTACATCAGCCTTACAGCACTAACAGTGTCATCTGTGTCCAGCTGGAGTCCTGCAGCTCTCACCCTTGAAGGTTTCCCTGTTTCACTACTGCTTTTCCTCTCCAGAGTCCCTTAGTCTTCTCCCTTTCCTACCTGCCAGCAAACATTATCCTTATTTTTCTTGACCCTTTTCCCCTATCTCCCCCTCAAATGCTATCTCTTTTCCTGCATATCTTCAGAAAATCTCCAACAAAAAAAAAAAAAAAAACAAAAAAACAAAAAACAAAAAAACAAAAAACAAAAAACCCACAAAAACAACCCCCCCCCAAAAAAAAACCCACAAACAAAAAAACCAAACCAAACCAAAACAAAAAAAAAACCCACCAAAAACAAACCTATTTCCCTCCAAGTTAGGACACAAAACAACCATCCAGCAAGGCCACCACTACTGATGCTACATTTCTCACCCGTCTGCCTTTTTCAGCCCCAAACCTCTGTGCACATCCACTCACTGACACAGCAGAGGTTCTGCTTTCAGTCAGGACCAGAGCTCAGAGTGCTCTCCCAAGTGCCATGAACCCTGAGATCATGTTCCACAGGTACTGGGGAAGAGCAGATCCCTTGTCCTGCTGGAGAGCAGATCCCTTATCCTGTTTGAGTGCAGATCCCTTATCCTGTTTCAGAGCAGATCCCTTATCCTGTTTGAGAGCAGATCCCTTATCCTGCTGGCGAGCAGATCCCTTATCCTGTTTGAGAGCAGATCCCTTATCCTGCTGGAGAGCAGATCCCTTATCCTGTTTCAGAGCAGATCTCATCCTGCTGGAGAGCAGATCCCTTATCCTGCTGGAGAGCAGATCCCTTATCCTGTTTCAGAGCAGATCCATTATCCTGTTTCTGAGCAGATCCCTTATCCTGCTGGAGAGCAGATCCCTTATCCTGTTTCAGAGCAGATCTCATCCTGCTGAAGAGCAGATCCCTTATCCTGCTGGAAGCACCAGCAGGTGCTGTGTCTGTGCTGCACCACCCCATAGCACAATTCCTGTGTGCAGCCCCCGGAGCCAGGGGATGAAATTAGAGTAACCTGACACTTGCACCGAATCCATGCAATTGGAATAGATCACATTCCTGTGCAGCGGCTCATTGACTTCTCTATGACTTCTAATTCCCACTGTCAGCACACGAACTGAACTGATCGGCACCGCAGCCCAAGCGTTAACATTTCAGGAACCTGACAGAACATGGAAACCTGAGTTCAGAGCTTCACGAATTCCCAACAATGTTAAAATTACTTACATTTACAGTGCATGCAGTGTAAAGCACCACTGCCTCATGTAGTGTAACCATTTCTGATTGAAGGCTAATGACTTTTCCTACCATCATCTGTTAAAGTTATGACCAGCACAACTCAATGCACTTTATTCATGGAGGAAAGTTATTTCCTAATATTCAGTACTGAACAGAGTGAAAAGAACCTCCGAAATACAATTCTGCTTTCCACATCCTTTTATCTCTACCAATGTTCCCATCTTATAGTTGCCTAATTACCTGTGAGATGAAAAACTCCTTAGCCACTTCCAGCTTTCCAAGGCTTCATATCAATTTACAATGACATCAACTGTCACTGAAAATCAGTCATAAAAAAGGGTTTTTTTTTTTGCAAACCTCTGTACAGTAGACTTGGTACATAAAAACCAACTGCAAATGAGGAAAATGCACTTGCATTTAAACACAGAAGGTTACATTAGTTCCCAAGAATCAGCAACTGCCTTCAAACAAAATCACACCAAAAGCCCAAACTGCCCAGCTCTCTGCCAGCACCGTGTAGATCCAACTCAAACAGAAACACCATGGACAGGTAAAACTTTCTAAATGCTATTTCCACGGGATAGCTCCAAAACACTTCATATGTTTAAAAAGTTAATTAAATTTGATAAGTTTGCTTGACATCCAGTGATATTTGCTAAAAGGAAAGGCTCCGCCTTTTTAACTCCTGATGTAGTGTTTTCCTGTTTGTTCTACAGAAACAAGTTACAAACTGAATTTAGGAACTGTGTACCCAGCACCATCCAGCACCAGCCCTGCTGGAGGAATGCAAGGGATCTGACATTTTACTGAGCTATAATCACTGATAATTGTTTTAATTGCTGATTGCAGGTACAACTCCAATCACAACTCCACAAATGCCCAGCCTGTCCCAATTCTTCCACACTGCAATGCATCCACTTCTTTAGCAACAATTTTATGGCTTTAAATTCTGAGGACAGACTGACTTGACATCAATTAGAATGGCTTCAAGCTGAGGATGCTTTCCCTTCAACTTGGCCATAATTTAAATCCCAGCAGTCCAACTCACAATAATCTCTTTTCATGCATATCTTGAAAATCTCCTCAATGCCGTAAGAAGTGTTTTGGCTGCTAGCAAGAGGTATCATTCCCATTTCTAAAGATATGTACTGCACAGCTCAGGTCATCTTCACATCAGACAGATCTCAGATGACTTTTTCCTTCCTTTTTCACCTCAGATAAACAAATGGGTCCATCACACATCACCTTCACAGAATACTTTTTTCTTTTTCAAAGTAGGATCCAAGCCAACATGCAGTTTTGATATGTTTTTAACTGTTTTAACTCTTAATAGTGATAATCTTCACTTACCAGAGGTGGTGCAATACAAATTTCCCCTTCCAATTCTTCTTCCCCCATCTAAGAAAAAGGTGATTTTTCATGTTTTACAGAATCACAGAATCAATTCAGTTGGAGGAGACCTTCAAGATCATCAAGTCCAACCACTACCCCAAAACCCACATTCATTTTCTCTTTGTAGCTGGCAGGATTTGAGGAATGGAGGGTGCAGGGATGATGGCAAAAGACAAAAGTGCAGTGGAGCTGATGTCCCCTGGGTTATGACAGCAGCAGAGAGGGCCCTGCTCCTGCAGCCAGCGATGCCAAAGGTCCCGGTGGAGTTCCTGCTCCACGTCACTCTTCCTGCCAAAAGCCTGGTGCCAAAAGCCTGGCCGGTGCCAAGCCACAGGGAGGGGAGGCTGCAGCCATGGCTCTGCACAGCAGTGCCAAAATTCTCTGGAGCTGCGTGGCCGGACACACCCGGGCCCTGGGATGACCCTCCAGCTTGGAATGGCTCCTGTGGGCCAGGACCGCAGCGCTGGTCCCAGGGCAGAGTCCGGCCCCTGCCAGGGCTGGGGACACTGCAGGGCTCCAGAGCAGCCCACACTGCTCCTCCAGCTGGGAGGAGGCCAGCAGATCAGCCTCTTCACGCTGGAGCTGTCCTTCTCAGCCATCTCAGCTGAGGAGGAGCTGGTGCAGACTGTGTGCATCGTTTGCCTGATTTATCAGAGTCCATCAGCATTCCCACCTCCCTGAGACCTGGCTTGGCCAGCTCCAGCTCACAGGTATGAGCACTCAGGATTTACCCCCACACAGGATACTCACAGGAGTGCGTATTCTCAGTGGGGATTTACCTGCACACAGGTATGAGCACTCTCAGTGGGGATTTACCTGCACACAGGTATGAGCACTCTCAGGATTTACCTCCACACATCTATGAGTTTATTTCAGGAGAGGAGGAAAAAAACAAAGAGGCCAGCCATGTGTCCTGTTTGATCCACTTTCTACAGCTTAATCTGACGGTGTGAAAAATGAAAATCTGCCTTGTCTCATAGTACATGGCTTTTGAATGACATTCCTGAGAAATACATTTGTAAATAAATTATAATTGGAGTAAACTGAAGGACAAAAAGGCTTAAAAAAGACAGCAATGCCCTGGCAAGAAGCCAACAAAAAGTAAGAACTACACCTACTACTATGCTTCTTTCTGATTTCCTTAAAAATGGATATTGACCAAAAATCCCCCACACTTTACATACTATTCTGTGTTTCTTTGAAAATATCTGAGAATTTGCACTACCAATTATGCCTGTGTTTGTAAAACAGAGAGGAAGCTGCAATTACTTGGCCATTTCTATCTCCTTAAACCAATACTCATTTTTTCCTATTTCCCATAGGATTTCACAAGCTGCAAATGAGGGAAGTGGGTTTTTTACCTGTAGGGATTGATGATGTTCATCATAACCCAGGACCCAGAGGTAAGTAATTTTGTGTACAGTAATTGTTTGTAGGAAGAGCAGCCTTAAAACAGAATGACAGCTGAATTAGGGGTGCTGGGTACGTCTTCCATCACACCAATTTCTGTTCCATAAACCTCATGGCAGCTTTTAGCCCTGTGTGATGAAATGCTGGTGGCTTTCCCAGACTGGAAGAAGAGAGAATTAGCTTTTCCTTTTCCTTCCTGGCTGAAGAGGAATGACCTTTCATTTGAGCATGTTAAAGTGCAAGCAATTCCCACAGCCCTGTGCAGGCCTCCCTGCTACTCACTGCTCCATCAACCCACATGTCATCTACAGGCTTTGCAGCAGGGACTTTTAATTGTAAATTTCTAATTAGAAAAAGCAAAAAAACCCCTGAAAACTAAAAGCTGTTGGAGAACCCCACTGGATGAGCACACAGATTCTCCTCTGCTCTTCTGGCTTTTCCCCTTCCACATGGTGTGTGAAAGAGAAATGCCCCACAGAGCTGCACATCTCTAAAACAATCTCCAGTCTCATACACTGTGTTCAATTCATAGCCTGGAGGAGGAACACCAGCTTCGTCTGGCTTTGAAATCCCATCCCACAGAGAAGCTTCCAGGCTCTGGCAAAAGGAACCATGGAATCATTAAGATTGGACAAGTTCTGCCATCAGCCCAGCACCACCCTGTTCCCCACTAAGCCAGTCCCCAAGTGCCACATCCACACGTGTTTTGGAACACTTTCAGGTGACTCCACCACTGCCTTGGGCAGCCTGCTCCCAAACCTGACAACTCCTTCCATGAAGAAATTTTTCCTAATATCAAACCTAAACCTCCCGTGGTGCAACTTGTGGCTGTTTCCCCCAGAATGAAGGGATTTCCTCCTCCCTAAGCTGCACCAAGGGAAATATAGGTTGGATATTAGAAGAAAGTTTTTTATAGAAAGGGTGATAAAGTTCTGGAATGACTTGCCCAAGGAGGTGGTGCAGTCACCGTCCCTGGGTGTGTTTAAAAAAGCCTGGATGAGGCACTGGGTGCCAGGGTTTAGTTGAGGTGCTGGGGCTGGGTTTGACTCGATGATCTTGGAGGTCTCTTCCAACCCAGTGATTCTGTGATATTCTCTGATCTGCTGTGGAACCTGTGGAACCCAGCACTGAGGGACTGAGAGTGCAGGTGCTGAATTCACCTCTTAAAATTCTGCTCAGTCCCCTACCTTCTTTTCAAACAACTTCAGCTGCACATATGCAGTGTTTCAGCAGCACTAAGTTAAATCCCAGCTAGTCCATCAGTTAATAAACTATTTTTATTTCCCACATAGAAACATCACGTTGCTCATCCTCTGTTTTGGTCACATAAATCCTTGTCACAGAGAAATACCTCTGTTTGCCTTGGCCCTTGCAAAACCAGTTATTACAGTGTCATAAGGCATCCCCTATCAGGGAACAATTTGTTCCAATATCAAATCCAAATCTGCTCTTTTTCAGTTTAAAACCATTCCCCCTTGTCCTACCACAATCTACCCAAGTAAAAAATCACTATTCACAGAACTGAAAATCATTTAGGGGTTTGTTCTGGCTGTGTAAATTCCATCAAGCACCAAATACACAGTAAAATAAATATCTCTAAAGAGGAAGGTTCTTATCCTTCTTTTAGCTGGGGTATTTAAACTCAAGCTCCATTAAAACCAGTGGAAACTACCACAGCAGGCTGATACCTATCCAAGAGATAAAAAACTTCCATTTGTAAAAACAAAGCCCTGAAGTGACAACCCACAGTTTCAGAGTGATAGAGAAGCCTGCTTATCTGCTCATTAAAAGACAATTCAGAAACAAATTCCTCATTCTGATGAACCAAATTACTAACAGAGAGCTAAATAAATCTCTGCAAGCCTCAGACTCTTATTTTCTTGATTGCATATGTAATAAATACCAAGAGCTCGAGGTAATACAATATACAAGACGACTGAATCATTTTTTGGCCATAGTAAAGGAGATAATTTTAAAATGTTATGTAATCCTAACAGACTGACAGCTGAGGTAACCACCTCATGACAATCTATCTAAGGAACTATATGAAGCATGGCACTGTCCCAAAACTCCCCTCTCTGTCATCATTCATTCAGTGAAAACTCTCATCCATGTGCAAATTTTAATACTAGAAACTGCTTTCAGTATGGAAAGGAAAACTTTACTTAAATATGATGTAAGAAGCTTAAATTACTGCCAGAAATAAGTGGAGCACTCAATTAAAAGTAAAGGGGATGTGGTGCAGTGTGTCCCAGATACATCTTGTGGTACAGGTGACAGGAGGGCAGCTCCATGGCAGTGCTAATTCCATGGGCTTCACCAGAGTAATGAAAGCCCCAGACAAGTACAGCCAGTTATATATTCACTGCAGTGCACCCTTTATTGAACGCCAGATTCCATTTTGCCCATGGGAGGGTGAGGTTGACTTCAAAAAGGAAAAAAAAAAGCTCCCCAACACTATCCAGGAGTTGGAGAATGAACCTCCACCCCAAACCTCACCTAGGGCAGCACAGAGGGAACACTGGGAGGAGAAAGAAAGGCTCATCTGTTCAAGATTCCTCCTTGCACACATCCCACAGGCCTCCTGGCAGGAAATTTTAGTGTTTCTTCAGGATCAACAAATTATTGTAGCCTTAAACAAGAAGCAGAGGGAAGTATCAACAGTCTATTTACAGCCAGGTAACTCTGATGGGATTTACAGCTGGTAACACCTGCACCCTTCTCTCCTTTAGCCCATATGGTAGAGAGAGTCAGAAAAGGCTCTGTTGTACCCCCAGAGCTCACAAACATCTCCCCTGGCACCACAAATGTCACGTCAGCCCTGCCCACAGCTCCACCCCAGCTCTGGGGGCTCTGAATTCACACGTGGAACATTCTGCATGGACCTTATGGCACCTCAGAACACTCCAGCCCTCCAAGCGCCAACAAAAATTTCTTTGAATCCTGTGGTTTTGTTGCTTAGTTCACCACCCACCTAACCGCCTTCTTAAAACTTTATATTTACCTATAAAATTCAGTAGCAGCAGCTCAGGCCTTGTTACAGAGGTGACAGCTGAGAGGTACAGTCTCCATTTAGACAGTTGCACCCCATCACTTTTAACCCCTTGAAGTTTAATTAAAGCTGTAGAAGGCACACATCACATTTGGGAATGCTTTATACAGGCAACCACTTACTGAAAACCTGAAAGGAAGAAAGATTGGTTCCTCTCACAGACATACACAAAGACAGACACACACACTTCTGCAATCTGGGCTTCTCAGCTCCAGATCCAAGACTTGAGACAACCTGAAAATTTGACATGTGAATTTTTAACCAAAAACTTGTTAAAAATTTGAGTTAAATTTAAAAGCACAGCCAGGAGCACCAGTCATTTTTAGGCTGGAAGGAGGCTGAAGTGCTCTGCAGGCAAACACTCCCAGAGCTCCACAGCAATGGGAGGAGATGCTGATACACAGGAGCTGAGTCAGATGGGGAATAGGCAGCTTGAGAGCATCTGCAGAGCAGAATGGATGAGAGCTCTGCTGTGATGAGTCACCAGAGAGATGCAGGAAATGAGGATTACTCAAAACAGGAACCATTATCAGAGCAACATTATGTTTTATAATGGGAAGTTAATGTTTTATTCAAGTGATATTTGCTAGATATAATTCCTTGTATCCAAGCGAGTCTAGAACTCCAGCTCCACCTTGGATCTGATTTTCTGCCCAGTTCTGAACTCCCCCAGTTGCACAAGCCTCTTGATTGGGCCTTTTCACAGGCTGGGAAGCTGAATGGCATGAATGGGATTTATCATATATAATGGGATGTAGACATGGATGAACAGGGTTTTGGGGTTTTTAATAGATAAAAGCTCTTTGGGAACAAACACTTATCCCAGTACATGGTATAAAAGATAAATAAGCACTGTAAAATCTCCCATAGATTTTGGGAAGGACTGAACCTTAAAGAATATCCAGCTCTAGCCTTATCCCGAAATGTAAACAGTTTAAGGGGGTGGTTGTTGTCCACAGCCTGAAAGTAATTAAGAACTAATTCTCTACCACCTACAGAGCGAGAAATTGGAGAGGAAACATGGCACATTGCTAAGTGTGCACTTTTCAGTCAGAATCCTGCATCTCCACCCTCCTCACCGAGCCCTGCAGACCTGCCCTCCCCATCTCAAAGACAGAGATGACACCGGAGAGCCCCAAAGGCAGAGGGACAGATTGTTATCTCAAAATGAGGCATTTCCAGAGTCAGCTGCAATTGTCCCAAAACATCCATCCAGTGGGACGCTAGGGAGAAACATTCTCAATTCCCTCAACTGGGGCTCTCATCTGTGATAACTAAATCCTTGAAAAGGCCTTCATTCATTTCACCAAAACGTTTTCCACATTATTTGCAGAGTTTTTTTTCACTGAAAGAAGATGAAAGGCTTAGTTGCCTTATCTGTAATTAGACACGCATTTGCTACACATTCCTGGGACAACTAAACCAAATTTACCTTAATAGGGTGCTTTTATCCAGCTGAACTACTTTAAATTTGCTGCTGCTTTGTTGCACAGTAACATTTCACAAATAAAAGCCAAACCCAGTGCCACGAAAACAGCATTCCATGGCGTTTTTTTCCAGCTCTACAGACCTGCCGGGGCAAAAAAAAAAGGAGGAAAGCTTTGAAGCATGAAGGATTTTTCCCTTCCCAGTCTCCAGGTCCAAGCAAAGCCTTGCTGGAGCTGCCTGATGACATCAAACACATCCAGACATCCCCATCCTGGGCTGAATCCCTGCAGCACCACAGTTTTGTGAGGCTCCTCTAGCCCACTCCAAGGCTGGCTTTGGAGGACACACTCCAAGCTTGGGCCAGACCTCTATATTCAATTTAGACAAGTATCTATGGTAACTGTGGGGCTATTTTAAACCAGTCCCATTTAGCCACCTCCAGGCTGTATGTTAAATAGATACAAAAAGCCAGCCCACCCCATCAGGCGCTCCTCTAACAGCTTAGGGCATGTGACAGAGCAGGACACTGCTGTCTGCTCCTTTCCCTCCTGCAGAACATTCCAGCAAGGCTTCCTTTCCAGTCTCTAGTGACTTCTGTGGGTCTCAGCAAAAGAAATGCTTCGGTTTGGCTCTCATCCCCTCAAGCTGTTGGTTCCTCTTTGATTTTTCCTTGTTGCAGTGACCTCGGGTGCTGCAGGTGCACCCAAGAACTGCTGGGAGAGGTGTTCTCAGATCCTGCTGGGAGAAGTGTTCTCAGATCCTGCTGGGAGAGGTGTTCTCAGATCCTGCTGGGAAAGATGTTCTCAGATCCTGCTGGGAGAGGTGTTCTCAGATCCTGCTGGGAAAGATGTTCTCAGATCCTGCTGGGAGAGGTGTTCCCAGACCCTGCTGGGAAAGGTGTTCCCAGACCCTGACGGGAGAGGTGTTCCCACATCCTGCTGGGAAAAGTGTTCCCAGGCTCCCAGCCACCTCACCACAGCCCTGCAACCACCCCACCCTGCCTGAGGGCTTTGGTGGCTGGAGAAGGACTGCAACAGCAGTGGAGCAGAAACATGAACCACAGAATCCCAGAATGGGTTGGAAGGGATCTCTGAAAGCCCATCCAGTGCCACCCTTGCCCTGGGCAGGGACGTCTTCCACTCTCCCAGGCTGCTCCAAGCCCTGTCCAGCCTGGCCTTGGACACTTCCAGAGATCCAGGGCAGCCACAGCTGTTCTGGGCACCCTGTGCCAGGGCCTGCCCACCCTCATAGGGAAGAATTCCTTCCAAACATCTCATAAACAGTAAAGTCTAATGAATAGGTTTTAATTTGCTCTCTCCTTACAGGGTTGGTGTCTTTTGTTTGGTTTTAAATGTTTCAGATTTAGCTTTTCTCTCTGAGGAAAAATGTGAGTCTCCTATTTTTCTAAAAAACGTGTTTTAAATGAAAGTTGATGGCTTAGGGCAGCCACAGGACTCCAGGGAATGGAACCTTACAAATAACCTCGTATATTGGATTATGTGAAACATGTTGTAGAATTTGGCACTCCTTTAATTTCGTAGGTGATGTCCAAGACATACATTTCCATGCTGGGAAGAGTTTATTCATCTTCTTTACAAGCACAACACCTGACAAACAACTTTAACCTCATACCAGATTAACGCTCTGTGACTTGCTACAAAAGGCAGAAATCTGTCAAATTAATCCATTTGCATAACTGGCAGTTATGGAAGAAAAATGCAGCTAACAGGAAGCCAGGTGCAGGCTGTTTACACATCCTTGTTATCAAGCTACAGTCACAAATGCATTTGCTGTGCTGTGTTTGCTTTGTAAAGCAGGCCCTACTTTTCATCACTTTGAGGATTTTCTGAGCCCTGAGGCTCAGCTCAGCTCCCCAAGCAAAGGTTCCCTGTTTCACCTCCCCTGGCTTGACCTCCAGTGACCAAACCCCTGGGACTCTGCAGCACCCCTCTTTTAAGGGACGTGCCAAAATTTCCATCTGTCTTATGTGCCAAGTGTTTACATTGAGCCAGCTAGCATTCCCACAGCACCACACACATCTGTGGAGCAATTCTGCCACTTCTAAACTCCTGCTTACAAAGGTTTTATTTTCAATTACATAAATTGTGGCAACCGCCATCAATGCTGCAGAACTGAACTCTTCCCTGCTTGACAGACTAATTCAGGGAACGTGTTAGGAGCTATTTTAGCATCTGATGAAGGTGGATTTTTAGTCCACACAAGTAGTTAAAAGCTGGTCAGCAGTTTGAAAGTTAACAACCAAGTCTTACTACCAGGGAATAAGAAAAGAGGGCAAACAAGATAAAGGCATCTTCCAGCCTCAGCAGGCAGCTCCCCAGCACGCAGCTGGAAGTTCCTCTGCACCTTTTTTAAGGCATTTGATACCCAACAGTCACACACACGTGCCCAGCAGTGTTGGCTGCATTGACACACTCATCCTGCACACTGTGGGCAATGTCTGTACTGAACACCAGCTTTAACTCCTGTTCTAGGGGCAAGCCTGCACATCCACACCTTTGTGTGGGGGTACACCTTTGTGCTGACTCTCCCCCAGCTGCACGCACAGCCAGGCCTCTGAGCTGGGCTGAGGGAGCCCACATGGAGCCACCTTCTCTAAATTACCCAAGATACTGAATTAATAAAGGTTAAACTTTACCTTCTCCACCCTATGAGAGGGAGGGCCAAACAAACCTGCACTGTACACTAGAACTGATGGAGCAGCAGAGAGGGAACAGGTTATGAGAGGAGATAATTTGCTTTTCATCCTTGGGAGAATGCACAGATAAGGCAACACATAGCCCATGCTGAGAGTGCTGTGGGCTACTACACCGAAGACATCCTCAACACCCATTGCCAGCCTGGCTTCTCCTTGTGCTGCACCAACATTTGTTCCCTCTCACTTGCCATGAGCTTTGGCAGCTTTCAGGTTCTGAATCTGGAGCGGATTCAAGCAGCAAAAGGAAAATCTCAGCAAGGTGGCAGCAAACAGCCAGCCAAAACAAATGTGAGGGGGTTAGGAAACCTCCCTGGCTCATCTTAGGGAACAGAATCAATCACCACGTAAGCAGAAGTGTGGCCCCCTGGCCCTCCAGGAAATGGACTCTTTCCTGAACCTTGCAGGAGAGTGAGAGAGAGAGAGAAAGCTTGGACTTGATGATCTCTGAGGTCTTAGTTTCTAACCTTATTGATTCTTTGATTATATTATATATATACACATACGTTTCTTGCCATTAAAATATGAAATAGGAAACTGCTATGAAGATTTCTTCACTAATACCAGGACTACACCAAACTAAGCCAAGACTTGCTCCAAGACAAGCAGCATTCTGACCTAGTATGAATGCAGCCCACAAGGACAATTCTCATGATATATACTTAGAAAACTGTGCAATTCCTCTGGGTCTAAAATGGACCGTATGGCACAAAACCAACCATAGACCAGACATTTATGTTCAAGGGTATGATTAACTTTCTGTGGGAGTCTGAAGCTGTCTGTGCCACAGTTGAAACAGAGCAGTGAGAATCTCAGTTCTGTGACCCTGGCAAGGGTGGGGGAAGCATATTAATCAATCAACACCAGCTCTTCTTTCCCAAAGGAATGTGTTTGGTGATGCTGGATGAGCAGACATCAAGTCCTTTCCTGCCTGTCATGGGAAGAGGAACTAATTTGTGACCCTCAGCATCGTGTAGTGCCAGGGGCCATGTGCTATCAACTGCATGGCCATAAATGTCCCTTACGCAGATGTTCAGTTTGGGGAATTTACAAACAAAAGAGAAAAATGGCTAAAATAATGTATTTACACAGTGATCGTATGGTTTATGAGGTATTCATTTACTATAGATTAACTGCAAATTCTAGGAGAAGAATTTGAGTCTGACCAAAGAATATAACAAACAACTAAGTGCTTTGTCACTGCAAAGGAAGCCTTGGTGAAGTGAGAGCAACTGCTGTATGCCCATGTGAGATGTAAGGAGCTCTTTCTTAAAGACAGCATTTCATTTTTACAATTTCTGATGCTTAACAGTTGCCCTTCATTTTAAAGTAATGTCAGAGGAGTAGTGCAGCTAAAATGAGTCTATACCTCACTGAAACTAATGGGGTTAACACAGCATTGACAAGACAGGATCTGACCTTCAGTGTCTTTTTTCAAGGAACATTATTGACTCCATTTGAAAGCTGACTAACAAGCAAGCACTCTCTCTGAAATAGCAGGGTCAGATTTCAAAGCTGTGTAAATCTGTTCACCATACCAAGAGGAGACTTCAGTATTACCTAATAAAGGTCAGATCCCGTGGTTGAAGTGGTGCAGACAGACAGCAGTGCTGATGATGCACTGGCTCTCGGCATGGTCCAGAGTGAGAATGGGGACTTGGGACTGAAGGCTAAAGGAGGTTCAGCCTCAGCCCTGCAGTGCTGAGCTGTTCATCCTCCCCACAGGAGTGTACCAGTGCTCAGCCTGAACTCCCCTCTCTGCCACATGCCACAACTTCTCGGCATACCAAATTATTCACACTGGAAGGCAAATGTAACTGGCTGACTCCAAAAGCTCCTGTCCATTTTAACTGGCTGGTTACATTCCTCCAGAATAAGAAAACCAGCAGTGTAATTCTTTTTTCATCTCAGTTGGTTAGCTTCACATGGTTCCAGGGCAGTGAGAGTCCCTGCCTGTCCCACAACTTGTTCTTGGCCACACCACAGCACAAACCTGCCCCTCATGTCCCTGGGGGGCGAGGGTGAAGGAGAAAGAGCACAGACACCACCAGGAAAACTTTTCCAGGGCCATTGGTGGAGCAAGCCAAACGTCTGTACTTCAAGAGCCAAGCACATTGATCACTTTAAAGCATCGTCCAAAACTTCTGACACCACAGCACAAGATTTTGGAAAGTCTCTGTATTAATCTTCCACCAGCAAAACCACCATAGTCAATCCAAACTGACTGAAATTTAACATTTATGGAACCTTCTAATGTAAAGCCAGCCATCACTGATGGTCACTATGCTTTTCTTTTGATTCCACTTATCAACACTTATCAACTTTGATCCAGAACCAGGAAAAGTACAAATTTTATCATTATTTCATGAGACATTACTTAAGTGTATGTTATCTTCAATAAAAACAGTTCCTCAGAGCAAATCTCTTACAAAATCATTCAGCTAGAACACTATAGGTTTGAATCTGGAAATGAAAACTACTAGTAATTCCATGTAAGCAATTCCAACACCAGGAAAATTAATGAACATTGCAGAGGAAGGATTCTTGGATAAGTGGGAGAACTGTATTAATCTTCAGCTGCTTATAGGCCATAAACAAGATGTTTTATAGACATAGCTGCAGAATTACAGTCGGGTGTAAGGTAGCTTTAAAGCCATCAGCTGGAAGCTTGGTAGCCAAACCCTGACAGCACTTGGCAGGGATGTGGGATGGGTGTACAGCTCTCTGTGCCACCAGGCACACAGTGCATTGCCTTCACACTCTTATCCAGAAGCCTTTTCATAATCATTATTAAAAGGAGAAGAAAGAAAAAAAAAGACTCCTTAAACACCATTAAACTCGCTCAGAGCTTCTTGTTCTGCTTGTTCAACGCAGAAGAACACCGCAACCTTACAGAAAGACTGTAAGAAACCACCACTATGTAAGCTCCAATTTAATTACAAAGATATGTTTTCACATATTTTCATTTCATAGTCATGAAGTTCACTTTTGGAATACCAGACCAGACAACTTTGGACATGAGTCCCCTCCAGACAAGGCTCTGCTTTCCCAGCTCAGCCGGCCAGAGTGCAGAGTGTGCTTTGCTGTTCAGTGTTTGCTTTCCAGGGAATTCTCCTCCCTACCAAGGCAACATTTGTGTGCCTGGAATGTCTTTTCCCTGTGCCATCGGCATGCAGGAGGTTTGCTGTCGAGTATAACAAACACTGTGCTACAAACGACTGACAGTGGGTTCCTAAGTCCCTGCAGGATGTCTACCTCAGAACACGAATACAAGAAGCACTTTAGCCAATTCACTTCATACAAGATGTGTAACTCCCTAATATTAATCAATTTAACTTGTGCTCAGAAAATGATTGCAGCAAGTAGCACATACAATGTCTTTGAAGACTCAGACTGAACTTAACATAAAATAGTGAGAGGTTAGAAGAGAAGGAAACTGAGGTACAGCCAGATGTTCTTGTTGCAAGAACTCATTCATCTTCTTCTCAATTCTTTTTCCCTGCCTAGAAGCCAGCTCCAATCAAACCCCAGCTCCCCTGCTCCAAAGACATGCTGCTGCTCACAGAGAATGTAACAAGGAGGTGAGTGCTATTACAGATCACTGCCAGACTGGAGCCCTCACACGGTGCTAGGGGGGGTTATCACACAAAAAGCACCTCAGTGCCATTCTGACACCAGAATATATTGCATCAAATAGACTGAAAATTTTCTGGACCATATAAGACATCCATGGAAAATTCCCTTTTTCACATCCCATACTCTCTTCCTTTTCAACAGCGCTCACTGATGATCCTGTACTGAGCACACACTTGCTTTTCCAGTTGATTTGGATTTTGGTAACCTGTTGACTTCCCTTACACCACTGGAGGCATGTCTGCCTGCATTTCTTTCCTGCAGCTCTCCCAGAAGGCTTCCTGTACTGGTCCCCAGTGTCTGGTGGCCAACACCAGGCTGCAGGGTCCCCACACCAAGTCCCCATGCTAGGCAAGAACCCCCCCCACAGCTTCTAGAAATAACATTTCTACAGAGTGACCTTCTACAAAATAAAGCTCATCCTAAGCAGTCACCATCCTTACCCCTGAACCATCCTTATGTGCCCAATTCAGGTAACCTTGGTGGAAGGGTGTCCAGGACTAGCACACCTATTCATTGGGCAGTACAGGTCACTGCAGCTGCAAGCAGTCGCTTGCCCTGTGCATGGCAGCAGTAATGCCATGAGATCTCATCTGATGATTTTCATTATTTTTAATATGTACAGTTTACATACAGGAACAGCTCATAAGAGCATCAACTTTTATAACACCATTTAAAAGTTACTGATGCAAATCCTCCCCTTTCAGGCAACTCTTTGTACTGTTAAAAGCTTTCAAACCCAGAGCTGTTGAAGCCATAAAAGTTTATTTTAGTACTTGGTAATTCAAAACTATGGTCAAACAACTCTGAGCCCTTATGAACACAATTGGCCTCCCTGTGGTTCACAACAGCACCACAAAAGCAAGCAGCACTCAGACACCAAGGGGAAGGAATTACTGCTCGGGGGTTTGTGTGAATAGCACCATTTCTGATGTAGGAAGGGTTGGAGAAACTGCAGCTAGAAGTGCAGCACCAGGCTGGAGAGGGCAGGCAGGGCTGGAGAGGGCAGGCAGAGCTGGAGAGGGCAGGCAGGGCAGCCCCAGCACGAGCCCCCTGCCCACCCTGGCTACCCAGCCTCCCTTCCCACCCCAGTGCACCCACCTGAGCCACTGCCACCATCACACAGCCACCCCATCACCATCAGCCATCCCATCACCACCAGAGCATCCCAGGATGGAGGGAAAGCAGCAATTCCAGCAGGCAGTGACCAGCTGCAGACACGGTGACTCTGGAATGCTGCTGCTTACAAACCTGCAGGGTGCTTGGTGCGCCCCAGACGCCCACACGTAGTACTGGAGCAAGGCAGGTGGCTCCTGGGGGGCTCTGCAGCTCCCCGGCCCCTGGCAAAGGCAGGGAAGGGGGAAATGTGCAGAGGAGGTTTGCTGGCCCTAAATACAGCCAAATACTTCTTTTTCCTACCCATCTCCCAGCCTTTGGCTGAGCATAAACAACCCCAGTGCTTTGGGATGGCAATTTAGGACTTTCTGGTGACTTTGGAAAGGAATTGGTCATCTCAAGCAGAGCACAGACAGACTGGGAACAGTCAAAAAAACATAAAACCTGCTCACACATAAGGGGATCTTTATAAAATTCCAATTACTTGCTGGCGTGTTACCTAAGAATCCCTGAGAGGTAAGAGATATTGCTCGCTGTGAGGCCCGGGGTAATGAAATTACAAATCCTTTCATGAGTAAGCATATGCTAGAAAAGCTACGTTTATTTGGCCTACATATTTGAAACTGTTCAAAAGGTTATTGTCTCACAAAATCTGGATCAGGAATTACTAGTTATACTTTTATTTCTCTAACAAGAAGCTATATTCAGAGACGGGTTTAATTCCTCGGTGATCGATTAGAATAACAGATACATTACTGCAAAGAAGTCTCATTTAAATTCTGTTTTCTGAAGGAATATTAATCATGCACCAAAAAATATACTCTTGGATACTTACTATAAATAACCAGCAAATGGAGTCCCCTCGAGAAACCTGAAGAGACCAACAGCCTCGTCTTTTCAAGTGGGTAATTAATTTACACAAAAAAACTCCCATCTTATTTTCATACTTTGTCTGTAGCATGTTTGAATTTCAGAACTGAGATTCAGTGTTCTTGTTGCAAACCATGGATGGAGCTGACTGCAAATATAATGATTTTTACCTCTAAAGAACAGGTATATGAGATGGGTTTTCAAAGACATTTTGATGCCGTTCTAGGTTGGGTGCCCAACTCCAGTTGTATTATGGCAACAATTTGAGATTTGAACTACCTTAGTACCTAAACCCCCTGAAGGCAAGAATATCTGAAACCCCCCTGTGTTCAATGTCCCTGTGGAAAGCCTGTCCCACGAAGGCACTGCCCTGGGTTTGTGCTGCAGGGAGGATGGGTTCCCCTTGCGGGCCCCAGCCAGGTGTGAATGCTCCTTCCTGTTCCACTTCCAGTCATCCTCTGCACGTTCCCTTGGTGAGCACTGAGCACAATGGATTTCCTTATACAGAACACTCCCAGCCAGCTGTGTGAATAACTCCCTGTGCTGCAGCACCAACAGCCCGGGCTATAATGCACTGTCAGCAGAGGGAGGTCTGACTACACCTCACCAGCACACAGAGCTATGTGTGGGACAAGAACTGTGCTCTTCAGAGGGTATTTAATGCAGGCAGGAGGTTGTCCCACCTCTGTACCTACCTGTCGTGGTCCCCAGTGATTCACACTGCAGGCAGCAGCTGTTACCTTAATTTTAGGAGTAACACAGGAAGATGGAGAGCCACCTTCTTACACATCTCTGTTTATAACATTGCAAGGTACTGGGGTTGAAAAGAAAAGAACTCAAGATCTGAGCATTTCTTAAATTATTTAGGTTCTCAGAAGTCGGCAGACACCTGACTATGACAGGCTACACAGCTTGTAGCAAAGCATGGCACCCAATGTTGGCATTCTGCACACCAGGCTTGTGCCTGCATCACTGCACAAAGCCTTGCAGCTTTAAAAAGGATTGTCTAAACTATATTTTCTAACTAAAGACCACTATTCAATATACAGCTATGGATTAAAATACTTTTTAAGATAAAAAGCAAAACAGCCCCATAAAAGCCTGACACAAAAGTATTGTAGCCAGAAGCTCATGACCTGTGAGTAATATCTCTGGTTTAGAAGGAAGATGCACATGAGGAATGGGAGAAGGATGGTGGTGAGGAGGGTTTGGGCTCTACTGGGGAATTCCTGCAAAGAATAACATTCCCTATGAAGAGCCTGCAGCTCTGAGAGGCGCCCTGAAGCCCAGCCAGTTGGAAAAGCAACAGCAGGATCTGACCCAGTGCAGCTCCCTAAACACAGCCAGGCAGCAGCCATGCAGCAACATGTCCAGAGCCATCACCCAGACACAAACCCCAAAGCACCAGCACTTGCCCTTAAAGCACGCCCCTGGCTAGGACAGGTCTGGACACCGGGAATTCGGCTGCTGCCGGTGTGCTGCTCCCATTCCTCACATGAGACTGCTCCCATCCCTCACACGGGACTGCTCCCATCCCTCACACGGGACTGCTCCCGTCCCTCACACGGGACTGCTCCCATTCCTCACACGGGACTGCTCCCATCCCTCACACAGGACTGCTCCTGCCCCTCACATGGGACTGCTCCCATTCCTCACACGGGACTGCTCCCATTCCTCACACGGGACTGCTCCCATCCCTCACACAGGACTGCTCCTGCCCCTCACATGGGACTGCTCCCATTCCTCACACGGGACTGCTCCCATTCCTCCATTCCTCACATGGGACTGCTCCTATTCCTCACATGGGACTGCTCCCATCCCTCACACGGGACTGCTCCTGCCCCTCACATGGGACTGCTCCCATTCCTCACACGGGACTGCTCCTGCCCCTCACATGGGACTGCTCCCATTCCTCACATGGGACTGCTCCCATTCCTCCATTCCCCACAGGGGACTGCTCTCATTCCTCACATGGGACTGCTCCTGCCCCTCACATGGGACTGCTCCCATTCCTCACATGGGACTGCTCCCATTCCTCCATTCCCCACAGGGGACTGCTCTCATTCCTCACATGGGACTGCTCCCATCCCTCACATGGGACTGCTCCCATTCCTCACATGGGACTGCTCCCATTCCTCCATTCCCCACAGGGGACTGCTCCCATTCCTCACACGGGACTGCTCCCATTCCTCACATGGGACTGCTCCCATCCCTCACACGGGACTGCTCCTGCCCCTCACACGGGACTGCTCCCATTCCTCCATTCCTCACATGGGACTGCTCCCATTCCTCACATGGGACTGCTCCCATCCCTCACATGGGACTGCTCCCATTCCTCACATGGGACTGCTCCCGTCCCTCACACGGGACTGCTCCCATCCCTCACACGGGACTGCTCCCGTCCCTCACACGGGACTGCTCCCATCCCTCACACGGGACTGCTCCCGTCCCTCACACGGGACTGCTCCCATTCTTCAGACGGGACTGCTCCCGTCCCTCACACGGGACTGCTCCCATCCCTCACACGGGACTGCTCCCATCCCTCACACGGGACTGCTCCCATTCCTCCATTCCTCACACGGGACTGCTCCCATCCCTCACACGGGACTGCTCCCATTCCTCACACGGAACTGCTCCCGTCCCTCACATGGGACTGCTCCCGTCCCTCACACGGGACTGCTCCCATCCCTCACACAGGACTGCTCCCATCCCTCACACGGGACTGCTCCCATTCCTCACACGGGACTGCTCCCATCCCTCACACGGGACTGCTCCCGTCCCTCACACGGGACTGCTCCCATTCCTCACACGGGACTGCTCCCGTCCCTCACATGAGACTGCTCCCGTCCCTCACACGGGACTGCTCCCATTCCTCCATTCCTCACACGGGACTGCTCCCATCCCTCACACGGGACTGCTCCCATTCCTCACACGGAACTGCTCCCGTCCCTCACATGGGACTGCTCCTGTCCCTCACACGGGACTGCTCCTGTCCCTCACACGGGACTGCTCCAAGCACTGGATACAGACCTAACTGCTGCAGACACTGAAAGCAGGAGCTGAGGGAGCAGAGAGCCAGAATGGATATACTCTGGCTACTGTTTATTGCAGAGTCTGTGAAGAGTTACTCTGAGTGCACTCTGCTGTGTCATTTGGGCAGGTTTGGGCTTTCCTTGCACCCTGTGCTCACAAATCCATGCCTGAGGTGACAAGGGAAGGGTGCAGGAAAGGCTGTGCACCAGCAGCTGTGAGGGAATCAGCCCTCCACATATCGTACGTGGGATGTTTTCATTTATAGAAATGGTTGAATTATTTCCCTTTTTCCTTCTAAACTAGCATCTGGCTGCCTAATAAAGTACAAAGGCCACTTTTGGCAGAACAGATAGACATTTTTTAATTTTATAGCATTTTAGTCTTCCTCTCTCTGCAACTACCTCAGACTGCCTTATTCCCATTCGTGCTACCTCAGAACTCCAGCTACCAAAGGAACCACTGAACACTGTCACCCAGGGCTGCAATTCATGCTGATTCACACTTGCTGGCCCAGAGGCTTTTTCTCCTCGCACACCAGTCTCCTGAGGTTTATTTTTATTCCTCAGATATCTTATTTTGAGGGCTCAAAGCTGATTTCTTCCTGTTACAGAAAAGACTAGGATAAAGTAGAGAACACAGGATTAAGCCTGGGGTAATTCAAGTAAAAATGAGATAACACTTCACCTGATATCAAAAAATCCCAACTAATTGCAAACAGAGTTTGATTCTGAAGGACCATGCAAGCATTCTCCCACCTCCAGTGCTTTTCATGGTGGCAGTAAGAAGGACAAAGGGTGGGTGTGCTCAGGGAATGCTTCCAAACCCTCACTGCAGGTCTGCTTTCACAGAGTTATAGAATATCCAGGCTGGAAGACACCAAAAGGACCATCAAGTCCAACTCCTGGACCTGCACATGGATCTGTCTGATCTCATTTCAGAAATTCAAGGTCATCTTTTTCCAGGAGTTTCAGAATCAGCAAACATGCAGCAGATGGGTGGGTTGGAATCTCAGCTACATCCTCAGAAGTTTCACAGGAACCTTGCAGAAGCTCCTGCCTGGGCAGGATTCACCTGCAATAAATGCTACTCTCACATCCACTGATCTCAAATCCCAAATTGGTGCAATTCACTTCAGCTTGAAAACAATTATCTTTATCTCTAAAAGCCACCAGAGTAAAAAAAAATCACCGGTTGTGGAGGAGTTTAAGTGGAAAAACACCTCCACTCTGAAACATGACAGGTCCAGCTAGATCCAAACTGCTGCTGAGCCTGCCAAAACCAGAATGCAAATCATAAAACATTCACAGTGAGGCTGCTTGCTACCTGAGTTACATTTATCCAAGGAATAGCACTCTACTGCCAGAGCATGGGGAAATGGAAGAAAGTGAGAAAATCATAACAGGATTTGACACTAAGTTCTTGAAATACATTTTAGTCAGCCCTGCCCTGATCAGGGCATTTTTAGGATGAGGAAATAGGCAATACAGAAATTAAAATTCCCCCCATTTGCTGCTCTTGCAGTAAGTGACAGGTAAGATCAATGTTTGGAGAGAGACTTTATAAAGAGAATAGTCTCCATTAATCTCATCCCTTCCCATGGTGAAAGCATTTAATTTGCACTTTCTCAGCTGAGTAATTACCTCTGCTGTACACTTACTACTCCTCTAGGAATGGAGTAGCTGATGTGAATACAGGGTAATACTACGGATGAAAAACAATGCTAAAAAGAAGAAAGAAAACCAAACCACAAAATTAACATTTCCTGAGCACCAAAATGTTCCATGTTGTTTCCACCATTAGATTACATATGAACCAGCAAAGATCTGGGAGATGAAAACTCAGCTACATATAAAATCAAAGGGAGATATGCAAAATACAAGTAATGAAGCCAAGTTTTTAACTAAAGGCATCAGGACCCAACCACAGCAGAATTCTGGGGCCAGCATACAGCTAAACTGGAGGAACAAATGCAACAGCCACCTAACTTGGGCTGAAAGCCTCTCTGGAAGCTCCCAAACATTTCTAAACTCTGGGGGGAAAGAAACACGAAACAAAACATAAAAATAAATCTAGAATGGCCGTAGAGTTACAGAAATGTACCCCAGAGCACTCTGCTGAGAGCTGGTCGAACAAAACCCTGCACACTGCCAGAGTGGCTGCAGCCGCATAAGGGAACAGCACAACAGCCCTACAGGCTCTGAAAAGCAGGGGACTGATGTAGTTTACATCATGCCAACAATTCCTGAAGGGAGAAAAGAAGTTATTTGGCAATTCTGGTAGATTTTGCCACTTTATAGTTGGAAATACACGCACAAAATTTATGTTTTCATTCTGTATCTGTAGGCGAGATTAATTTTTCTTTCAAGTCTGACTAATATCTTCACTCCCCCTCTACCACTGGCTCAGGAGTCACTGAAGACACAAGATGTATGTGTTTTATTACTTGAAACATATGGAGATACTCCCATGAATCACAACCACGTCAATTAAAGCAGCAGAACGAGTGAAAGCACTGCTATCCCTAGGCACGAGTGCTGGTCATGGCAAGACAGAGCTCTTATTTTTGGAGAAGGTACTGTAGCTCCATACAGATCTTCTACCAATATCCCTGATGGAAATGGTGGGGCAGATCAGGGACTGCCTAGCCAGGTCCCACCTGTCAGTGATTGTGGGTGATGGACATGGTGTGGGGGCACCAGTGCTGGCTCCCAGAACATGCAGCAGTTCCGTCGGGCAGGGAAGCAGCAGCCTTGGAGCTGCAGCATCTACAGCTAGTCAGAGAGTTCTGTGCTCCCACGAGACATTTATTTCTCATTTCTACCTCTGCAATATTTAAAGGAAATCGCAGGTATCTCAGCTAAGGGGAAAATGGCACCCAGTGATTCCCAAGCCTGCTTCTGTCAGCTGAACAATTCATGCTTGACATGCCATCCATCACATCTTGCTCCAGGCACCTCAACCTAATCCAGCCCCCAACCAGACCTGTCTCAACCAAGCAGTTCCCAGGAATCACAGACTGCGAATCACCCAAGCAGACTCTAAAATCCAGTACTTAGCTCTGCTGCTGAACACTTTCACCCCAACAGACTTTCTTAAACTCTCTCATTGAGAATTTCAGGATGCTCCACCCACTTTTCCTTTTTTGAAAGAAAAAGGCAATTTTATTTTTTAAAAAATCTTCTTTAAAGTTGCATCAAGAAATGGGTTATTGTGTGTCAGTCCTAATTCAGGCCCATGTATCATACACAGCCTTGGTGCATGGCTCAGATTTTGAGGGAGGCTGAAGCAAATAAAAGGGAAGTCAAAGGAAAAGGAAAAAGCTGTCATCTCCACCCATGGACCTGTCACACTTTCTGTTTGAACGGCCACGAGGTGCTGTGTGTGTCAGGACTTCGAGTCTGAGCTCCAAATCTGCTCTCCTCCTCCCATCTGCCTTAAACTTCTCCAGGAGATGGACTGGACAGCTCAAGATTTAAGGGCTACCTACACAGTCCAGGAGAAATGCCACTGCCCAAGGACTCATCAGTATTCTCTGCAAGCATCCTCCAGATGAGTCTCGTGAGAACATTTTGTGCCACATCTTGAAAGAGGAGGTACTGCTTTTGATTTGATGAAAAATGAATTGGAAATATGGGCTGTATATGTGCTAATTTACAACGATAAAGTTTGCATTCATTACAGTAATGAGCATTGCATAAAATATATAATCAACATTCCCTGCAGATGTCAAGAGGAATCCAGAGACAGGGAGGAAATAAGTATACTTGCCACAGCTGATCATAAACATCATAAACTTCCAGCCCCAAAAAAACATTAAGCAAGAGAGAGCCCTTTTTCTCCCTACTATTCCTCAGGGGTATTTGAGTATATCTCTCGAGTTCTTAAACTAATGAGCTTAGACAGGCTTTCAACCATGAGATAAATATTACAAGTGCTCTAAATATTTTTATTTAGAAGGTGAAAGCACAACTGTTTCACTTCCTTTCCAGAAGAGGACAAAATCTACAAATGTGATTACACTGAGCTGGTAACTGGAGATAACTAATTAAATCCTTCAATGTAGAGGAAGATGTTTCTTTAACATCACAACAGCAGTTAAAAGTAATTGAAGAAAACTGCCAGAGTTTAATAAATTGTCATCTGAAATAAAGTTAAAATACCAGAAAAGCCCATCCACTGTCTGTGAAATCAAAGCAAGGTGAGCAACAGTGAAACAGTAGTTATTCTGTGAAATGAAACACAAACCACCTCCTGAAGGGATGGAAGAAGGTTGGTGGTGGTTTGGTTGATTTCAAGGCCATGTGCAACAGCAAGAACAACACAGCAGAGGATGAGCACCAATGTTATCATGAGTAAGAGTTCTCTAGACGCCCCCACTGGAGTCGCTCTTACCTTCTGGCAGCCTGGGGTTAGCGTGGATGGAGTTGGGGTCCCCGTCCTCCTCAGGATGGTACCGATACAGCGTCTGTGACTGCTTTGGGGAGGACTGGCTGCGGTCTTCCTTCAGAGCAACAGGAGGAGAGGTTGTTGCACTGAACTTCACCTTGGGGAAATCATTCCCGTCAAGGCTTTCATGGGATGATCTTGCTGAGCTCGGGTCTGTAAAGTTCACCTCCTTCAAGCCCTGATACATGCTATTCTCTGGCTCTTCATTCCTGGCATGTTTTTTCATTTTAGAGTGGGGGGCTCTTTCTTGCTCGTTCCTCTCTTTGTTCCCTTTCGGTTTCCTCTCCAACTCCTCCAGGTGCTGGGGCGTCTCGGTGGTGGCCGTGCTGTGCTGTGGTGGAGCCCCGGTGGTGGCTGGTGCCTCCTTGTGTGTCACCTGCTGGAGGGAGGGTGCCGTGGTGCGGGGCAGCCTGCGGCGCTCACCGCCCTCTGTGGCGCTGCGGACTTCGGCAGGGCCCCGGGGCACTGGGGTGGTGCCAGGCACCGCCGCGCCCTTGGTGTGGGGGTCAGCTGGGGCTGGGGCCGAGGGAGCCACGCTGGCCGCCAGATAGTCATAGTCCTCACCCTGCTCCTGGCTGAGGCTCTCGTGCTCCAGGTGGGACGAGTAACTCCTGTATTTCTTTGGAGACTCCACCTGAGTGTTGTCTCCCTCGGAGGCCTCCTGGTCGTAGCTGTAGGGATCATCATAGTGCCGCTCAGGCTCGCCGTCCTCGGCGTCCCCCGGGCTGGCCGTGTTCAAGGAGAACGTGTCGCAGTCTGGCAGCTGGTAGCACATCAGCTCCCCGCCGGCGTTGGGGCAGTGGCAAACCTTGCAGGGGGGCATGTGGAAGGTGTGCCCCGCCACATACTTCTGTCCCTCGTGCAGGCAGCCGATGCGGCCGCACTGGGGACACCCGTCTGCCGGCACCACCGCGTCGATGCAGTTCGGGGGCAGCTCTGGGCACAGCATGAACTGGCAGCTGATCTTGCCCCCTCCCTTGGGGCACGAGCACTCAGTGCTGCCGAAGTCCACGAAGTAGGACTGTCCCTCGGGCACCTTGCCGTTGACGAAGCCCACGTTGACGCAGTCGTAGTACTGGTAGCCCTCGCAGGTGCAGCCATGCTGCAGGCACGTGGCGCAGCACTCGCCGGGCTCCAGCACGTCCTCGATGCAGTTCTCCAGGGCCTGGCACTCGGCGCCCGTGCAGTCCCTCTGCGCCTGGCAGCCGCCTGTGCACAATAGCAGCAGGAGCAGGGCATTCCAAGGGCTCTGCTGCCAGCTCCGGGCCCTGGCCATCTTCCTCCTGAAGGAACGCAGCTCCGGTCCAACCTCGCACGTTCAGCCTTGGCTGCTCTCCTGGAAGGCTGGGGGTTCAGCTCCGAATCTGCAGCAGCCTCCTAAGTTACCTTTTCTCATAGATCCTGGAGTAATGAAAGAAAACTCTGTTAAAGACTACACTCAGCACATATCCTGTTAAACATTAGAGGTCTTTAAAAGTTGGGATGAAATCCAACATCTGGAAACCTAAGGACAAAAATTAATCATAATGTCTTCCAAGCATTAGAGGCACTAAGTTTGGAGTTGGATGCTTCCCCTACCCCTGTTTTGAAAAAGAAAGGAAGAAAAAATGGTTGTGACAGCTCTGTTTTGAATCTGTTGACAAAACATATATATTTCAATAAAAGGAAGGCCCTTCTTCATACTTCAATGCCTTTTTGTTAATCTTTCCAGCTAAAAAGATTTTTTGGCAGAGAATAAGTAAATACACAATTCTTCCTCTGGAGATATGAGCTTAAGATAATTATTCTTTATGTTTTAATTACAAAGACCCAAATCTTAAGGAATTTTTATAGACAAAACTTTGCCTTGGGACGTGAGAATTTGTCTGTACACATGTTAACTCAAAATCTGGATTTTTTCTGCCTCCTTCCCCCACTGAGCAATCTCTTGCACTTCAGTCTTCAGCATTAACAGTTGCTCCAGCAACTTTGCTCCAGCAGGGCTAAAATAGAACTTCTTTGTGTGTTGTGGTTACTTTGTGGTTACACATCATACTAACTATCCTGTAATACATATTAAGGGCCGGATCCTCTGCTCACAGAGACTGGCACAGCTCCACAGCAGGACTGTGGTGCACAGAGGGATTGACTCCAACTTCACTGGAGGACATTTACAATAACTGAGGGTGTGCCACCAGTGGCAACCACTTCTTTTAGTTTTGACAACACCAGCAGTACTTTTTAGTGAATTACTATACTATGAACACACAATATACATCTATACATACATGAACTGCCATAACAACACTGTTAAAATGCCTTGAAGAAGAGAAAATGGTTTGCTTTTTAATTACTAAGCCCTTTGAGCATCAAAAAGTTCAAGGGTTAATCAGCTGTTGTCCTTTATATCAAAATTATGCTCACAAAGCTACACAACACGGAAAACCACTTACAACAAAAATACAATTTGCCTATAGAATTGTATAGAACCAGCAATCTTATTATTTTCCCAGGACTCCTCCCATCATCAAAAAAAAAAAAAAAACCAAAACAAAAAAAAAAAAAGAAAACCAATCCTAAAACACTTATCTAGGGGGTAAAATACAGCCACATCACCCAGAACAATGAACCACACACGCAACAGGAGTTGTGCCAGAAAATCCATTCAGAAAGATTACTTCTCCCATTCAAAGGGGGCTTCCAACAAGTCTGCTCAGTCCCTCTGGCAAGAGGCCAGGCTGTGGGAAAGTGTGCCTGTTCTGATAAGATACGGACAAACTGTGCTAAGAATTTCCACAGTTCTGCCCTGGAATCCCAATTACTTCAGTACTTTATACAGAAACAGAATTCTTACAAATGTAGGTTTCCTACTACTAATTTGAGTATATTAGCTGAGTGTGCTGAAGGAGAGTGATTGAAGGAAAAGTAAAATTGTCAGAAAATACAATAATGGCTTGGAACAATTTCACTTTTTCAGAATCTCATGCTCTCAAAACCAGGCTATTTCTCATGAAGGAGAATTTTCAATATGTGGTGCTGAAATTAATTCTTCAGAATGCAGCCTGGGAATTAATAATTTATCCTGCTTTCAGCAGCTTTTCCAGGTAATCCAAATTTGTAATTGTTACATTGCTTTAGCTGGGAAATAATGAATGGGCGGACAACTACAGGTGCCTTCTGTAAGGGGCTCACAGCAGGACTTTGTCACATCCCCTCCCGTGGTACCTCCTGGCTGTGATGCCTCAGTTCAAACCCCATGGGGAGGCAGCTGAGCTCAGCTCTGCCCTGGTCATATTCCCTTTTTTACATCAGGCTTCCCAGAGAGCCCCAGCACCCACCATGGGCCATTGGGTGTCAGAGGCACAGGTCTGGCAGCCTCTGTGTGCACCAGGGCAGGGCCAGGCATCACCTGTGGGACAGGTAAGGCGTGAGCTGGTGTGAACACCCCAGCCAGCCCGTGCTGGTGCACAGCTCCAGGTAAAGGGGTCCCCAAAATGCCTCAGGCACGTGCTCAAACTCCCAAAAGAAACCCCTGTGCTGAAGCAAGAGGCAGAAAGCAGCCATTCCTCACAGGGAGAGTGACTAAGGACAGCTGAGGGTTTATCACAGGACAGTCCTGCTTTGGTGAAAGGAGCTGCTCCCCTGTGCTGTCACCCGCTGCCCCCTCACCCCCACCCACTTCTATCCAAGGGTTTGTTTGCTTGCCGGGGTCACTGCCAGTCCTTGCTCTGTTCCCATCCTTGCTCCCTTGCCTCTCACCCCTGGAGAGCCCAGAGAGCTCATGGCCAGCCCTGTCCCTGCTCCCTGCCTCTCACACTTTCTGCTCCGTGCCCTGCTCAGCCCCCTGTGCCTTCCTCTTCCCACCATTTCCACACCCTTCAGCATTTGGCTTAACTGATAAGGCTGAAATCCTTATAAGCCCTTCCTCCATGAATGACACCACAACCTTCCCTTTCCTCAGGCTCACTTTCCTTCCTCGGAGGCTCCTTGCTTTTGGTGCAATGACTCCAATAAAAAGTATCTTTTTATTCCTTTAAACCACTGTGTTTCCCTGTGCTTTCTCCATCTGTTTTCCACACCCATCACTCCCCCAACCCATAAACTCACATATCAAAGAAAATCTACTTCAGGCACAGAGAAAACCATCTTTGAGGGAAGAACAGACAGGACTGCTGAGCTCCACTGAGCCCCCATCCCTGCACACAGAGCTCTGCTCCTGCCAGCCCCGCAGCTGATGTGCTCCACCTCTGGATCCCTGCCCTGTCTCAGCACTGCGATGATGCTCTGGAGACAGCAGCTCATTACTGGGGAATGGCATTCAAAAGCTGGAGCTGTAAATAAAGGTCTGAACCAAGAGGGTAAAAAACAATACACTATGTCTGTAGGACAGGGGAGTTTAATACCAGCAGATGTTATTGCATTAATTTGTTTCCATTAACTATTTTAATGCTTTCCTTGATGTCCTTTTACACAACTGGGGCAATACACAAGGGCTTCACTAAGATGAGAATTGGTTCTTTGTACTTTCACCAATGTCCTTCACCCACTCTTGCCAACGTCACTGACTTTTGCAGTTCCATTGAGTGACAAATTACACCCTGCACACCTAAAATAAAAGTCTTTCAAAGGCTCTGTTGAAGACTCTACAGAGCTCTGCAGCAAGGGAACCATGTACCACCTGTGCCAGCCCTCAGGCACTGCTTCATGTCACACGAGAATTCCATTCATGTCCATTGTGGAATTTCCTAACTTATATCTCCTGCTCTGCTTTGGTTCAAGGGCTGATCCTGTTGCCTTTACTGGGTTTTACTGGTTTCACATTTAAAGAATTTGTTGCCATTCCTGTGCTCCTACTACCTCCTGAGCAAGCAGGAGTGTCCATGCAAGAGAGGGGCAATGCTCTGGACTGAGAGTGAGTCCCTCAAATTCTACCGATGTAAACATGTGAGGTAAACCAGCAGCAAATAGAGGATGGTCACACTGCTGCAGTTCCTTATGCCTCGATTCCTTCTTTAAAAAGTATTCCTAGGAAAGGCAGAGTAAAGACACCTTATAGAAAATCAGCTTTAAAAAGAGTCCAAAATAAGCATGAACTGCAGGCACACATTTTCATGGGAAACAAAAGCAGATGAACCCAGTATCTGTGTGATGGAACATTCAAGGCTAACAGCAGCAGCCATCAAAATTATAACTAGTCCTGGCTGAAAAACACCATAGTCCTGTCTCCTGGCAAGGGAATAAAACAAGATTTCAATACACTTATTTCAATTCGGTTTAGGGCCAAAAAGTTATAAATTTTGACATTTTTGCAAAACAATATACTCCAAGTGATTTACTTCATTCAAAGCCATAACATAAAACCAAAAGGAAGAATGTTGACTTGATTAAAATTGTTCAGTCGTATTACTCTAAAATGTTGATGAAACCAGTGTGTTCCCACAGAAGATCTAGACATTTTAAATGTGCAATTTCTTTAAATTAAGAGGAGCATTTTATTGGGAGATTCTTTTTCCAGATGGTTTCATTTCAGTGCTGAAACAGAAAGCTTATTCTAGGTAAGCAGAGGTGACAGCAGGCACTCTCCTTCAAAGATTTGACACAAAGACAACGTCTCTGTGTGAAGGGTGCCCCAGAGACATACAGAAGGTGGGCACATGTGGAAGAGATACCACAGGAGCAAGAGCATTCTGTCAAATGTTCACTGAACAAAAGGAGAGAGCCATTTATAAACAAAAAGCAGTAAAGAGAATAAATCCAGTGCACTGTAGGAGAACCCACTGACCCCCATCTTTAAGATGTACCTGCAATTTCACCAGCTGCAGATTCCTGTGAAGAGGTTTAGACAGAACAATTCTTTTGTCTGTCCCACCTCTTAGTCTCTCACTAAATTGCTATTTTCGATGATGACAGTAACAGAAATGCTGGTTTGATGTGTATCTTCCGCTTTGAGAGTGAGCAGGGCCAGATGCCAGGCTGATGTAAGAGCAGAAGGTGGCAGCCATCTGTGCAATCCCTCCCGTGCTGGGTGCTGGGAGACAGGCCCTGCTGGGTGTAACCGAGGGGACAGCCCCCGAGCCTGCCCAGGAATCCACACCTGGGGTTCAGACACATAAAGAAAAAACCTGTGGGAAAGCCAGTGCACGCTGGCACTCACCACCTGTGCATAAAGCAAGTGTCCATCAGCCCAAGCTCTGAAGAAAGCAGGGCAGCAGGCAGAAGCACATGTGCACACCCGTCCCGTGGAGCAAGGGGAATGTATTTCTCCAGTCCGAGCATTTTCACACCTCTCCCCAGGCAGAGCTCCGGGCTGCTGCAGCTGCCAGCAGCTCTCACTGCCTGCAGTCACAGTTTAGACTGAGGGAGGAGGAAGGGAGGGGACGGAAGGAAATAACAATTTTAAAACAATCCCTTTTAAATCAAGAGAAAATGGAAATTTGTGAGAGTATTTCAATCTTGTATGAAAACCAGAAAAAACCCTTAAACCCAGTAACTCCTGACTGGACTGTGCCAGCCCATGGATTAGATCTTCCTTTCACACCCTCTCAATCCAGAAACTTGTGATCTCACCAGGCGCTGGAAGGGATTGCTGCTGGAAGGGACTGCTGCTCTCCTCGCAGAGGGAACTGCAGGGCTATTCACCGGGAGGATGAATGAAAAGCGAGAAGTCTTTCCATCACTGCTCTTACGCAACATTCAGGCCCAGGGCCCATCACCTCTGCCTGCAAATTACTGGAATCTGAGCTGAGCTGAACCCATGTGTTGGGCAGAAGGACCAGAGGGGTAGGATAAACCTCAGGGTAAATCCCAATCCAAGGAGCTGCTTTTTGTTATTGAAAGTAAAGCACTCTGGAGTTGTCAACACTCTGGTTCTTGGCTAAACAAGCCTGTGTTCAGGAGTCATAGCTTTTGCAGGCAGTTTTCCTCAGCTTTGTTTTCAATAGGAAATAAGTTATCATTAACCCCTTTTTCATGGAAAAGCTTTTAAAAGTGGACATTTGGGAGTCTGGAGGATTTTTACTTAATTCAACAGCGAACTCAAGAGGAGACAAACAAGAAGAAAGCAGGATGGGATCAAAACTCACACAGCCTCCCAAAAGAACTCCAATAAGAACTCCCTTCCCAGCAGAAGCACGCTCGGGCAGAGAGGCTCCAGAAGCTCCCCAGGACATTCCCCATGCCCAAATCCAAACAGGAACCTGACACGCTGCAGTAATGGAAAAGCATCACCTGAGGTATTTCAGCTGAAGTAGCCAAGCATTAACAGAAGTGACCAGGCAGCTCTGGGACTTACTCTTCCATAAGTGCAGTGTTTGAAGGCTTTCTGAAGTCCCAGAGAGCAAAGGCAGCCTTTTTCCAAGGGAATGACAGAGCCTGGGAGAGGAGAATCATGTCTTGGTGCTATTGTGTCAGTGCTACCCTTCAGCCCAGCCCAGCACAACAGGGCAGGTACTTGGATTCCAGAGGAGTGAAATTCTGTGTCATTGGGAGTCGCCAGTGCAGCAGATCCAAAGTGACTCATGGGGAGCACAGCAGCTGCCCAGGAGCCAGAGAGGAAGGGCTCACATGGGACACAGGGAGCTCAGCATGGGCTGTGCAGGGACCAGAGCAGCGGGGACAGGCCCAGGACTCTGCCACGAGAACCCTGACAAACCGATCCTGGGATCCCTGACAAACCCACCATGGGATCCCTGACACACTGACCATAAAATCCCTGACAGACCCGCCATGTATCCCTGACAAACTGACCATACAATCCCTGACAAACTGACCATACAATCCCTGACAAACCCACCATGGGATCCCTGACAAACTGACCATACAATCCCTGACAGACCTGCCGTGTATCCCTGACAAACTGACCATACAATCCCTGACAGACCCGCCATACAATCCCTGACAAACTGACCATACAATCCCTGACAAACTGACCATACAATCCCTGACAGACCCACCATGGATCCCTGACAAACTGACCATACAATCCCTGACAAACCCACCATGGGATCCCTGACAAACTGACCATACAATCCCTGACAGACCTGCCGTGTATCCCTGACAAACTGACCATACAATCCCTGACAGACCCACCATACAGTCCCTGACAAACTGACCATACAATCCCTGACAGACCCGCCATGTATCCCTGACAAACTGACCATACAATCCCTGACAGACGCACCATGGATGCCTGACAAACCAACCACGGATCCCTCATAAACCCACCATGAGATGCCTCATAAACCCACTCATAAACCCTGACAAACTGACCATGGCCACGTCCCTCTCCGGACAATGCACAGGAGACTCAGCAAGTCCTGACAGCTGGGCCAGGGTCACAGCTCTGCTGCAGAAGGAGCTAAACTCTTACACTGGAGTGAAAATAAATGTGTTTGCTATTGATACACTTCTCTTCTTTTTACATCACCAAGTTTCAGGTGACTATATATACTCCCTAAAAACACAATTAAATAATCCAGCTATTTCCACACCAGCCAAAGAAATCTGGGAAAAGATTAAAGCAAACTCAGCAACAGCCAGCCAAAAATGTTTCCCAAGGCACAGCCAACAAAAACTTGTCAAAGCTCATAAGTTATGAACTAATTTGCACAGGGAGAGCTCTTTTGGCAGCAGGCAGGTCCCTGAGCTCCACAGCACCTTGAGCAGCCACACATATGTGGAGACAGCCTCAAGATGGGGCAGCACAGCTCCCAGGAGCCAGCACCAGCTCCGGCCTTGGGTGAGCACTGTCAGTACTGGAGGCTCCTCTGATAAGTGAAAGAAAGATTTTTTTCTCATTTATTTAAAGAGCTGCACTCTTTTCTTCCCTCTCAGGAAGGAACGAATCCCTAGTTTCCAAGATGTTCCTCATTATTTAGATATTTACCATTTCCCAAAACTAACTCAAGCACAACCCCTGCACAATCTCATAACCGTGCCCCTCAAATATATCCTTTCAAGGTCCTGGACTAGATTTCTCTCTCTCTGCTTCCTTTCTCTAATCTCCCTGCAGGATGCTCCAGCCCTCTGCCCCTTCCCACAGTTTTACAGAGCTCCCATTTGCAGGGCTGCAGTGCCTCTCACCAAGGAGAGCCTGCAGCAGGGATAGTGGCATGCAAAACCCGAGATGTCATTCCCACTCCCTCTGTGATTGCCTCTCCCCATTTCTCGTTTCCTCCATTAAAGAACTCTGATACTACTCAGAACTCTCTGTAAGCAGCAGATTTAACCCAGCATGCAACAATTTAAGTTTTGAATTTGTTTCTTTTTTGTAATTTAGTCTTCTGCTATGCACTTTGAACCCCACTGCCCTAAGCAGTGACAGTAATACAGACCTTTTGTTGGGAAATGTGTTGGTTGGAACATCTGCGCACTCCCTACCTATTTCAGGCAGCTGTTTCCAAACAGTTCAAACTGAAAATTCCCCCACCCCCATCTAAAATCCAAATTAGGCCAAAGAAAGCCTACTATTTAACTGACAGCTTAGCAAGTGGCCTTTCCTGCCCTGTACGCTGCCATGTGGCAATTTGGAAATAATTAACAATGGTTTTCATACAGGGAAGGCAGAAGGGAGCTGCCAGGCAGCTTTGCACAGCGTACCTGAGAGGCAGAGCTACCTCCATCACCTGAACTTCAGCATCAGAACTGAGGAATGGATTTGACACTCGCCAGAGGAACTCAGAGGGATTTACTTCAGTCTGCCAATTAATTCCAAATCAGTGTCAAAACAAAATGTCAATACAGCAGGTTTGCAGCAAATGATTTTTCTGTAATTGCGTCCTGACTTTTTTGTTATCATGATTAATGGTGAATGTCTAGCTGTTGGGCATTGAAAAATGCCCAATTACTGAATCTGGTTGAGCATCTGCCCATGTATATTTTGGTCTGAAGAAAAGGAACTCAGACTTGTTTCAGCATTTGTGCACATGCTTTCTCAACCTCCATGGACTGCAGACAAGAGCATATGTGGATTATGGACTGGACGTACCACGAGGCATGTTGCCAATTATAAATTAATGAAATCCAGAAAAAACAGCAGTAATCATTCCCTGGGAACAGTTTCCTCTCATATAGCGACAAAAGAATGTCCGTATCAGGGTTATTATATATAGCAATTAAATTCTTCAGCTAAAGCAAAAAAAATTTATTTTAATGGAGGAAAGACTAGAACACTTGGTTAAAATGTTCTCATAGACATGTTGGTTACCACAGGCATTAAAAAAATGGAAATCAAAGCCTACCATTGGTTGAGCACTTTGAAAAGTTTTAATGCAAAAAAAAAGTGCTGGAAAGAAACCTTCAATTTTTTCTCATGAATGAAAGCTGTAAATGAAGCTGCGTCTATCATGCTGCTAATCAGTCAGCAGCCACAGATGTAATCCATCAATCCAAAGTGTTCCTGCACAAACTTTCCATAAAAGATAATGGAATTAATTTGGTTTGGTGAGTACCAAACTGAAAAGGAAAGAAGCCTGCTCTGCTATTCCATCTCGGAGCCCATCATGCAGAGACAACAATAATTCCAGGTGGGGCTAACAGGTGTCCCACGTGCACTGCCTCCATCTTCCACCTTGGGTTTATCCTGCACTTTTGCCTGCAGTAGATGTGGAATCGTGTATCTTTACTCCCTTCCTTTGATAGGTAACAGATCCCAATTGTCCAGGGGGTAACCTTAATTTGCAGAATAATTTGCTGGAGATAGGAGCACGGGCTTTTCCTGTTTCTGCACAGAACCCCAAGCTGGCACACTCGGTGTTAGCTCGCCAAGTGTCCACATGCACTGGGACAGCTTCTGCCCTGGGATGCACGTGTGCACTTCTTGTGTTCAGAACAATTTGTGGTTCTGTACCATATTCCATCTACAAACCAGAATGAGATTAGGAAAGCAACTCTTGTTTATTTTGTAAATTACACATTACATTTTCTAATACCACAGGAAGTTACTATGATCTGTTGGGTAAGCTTGCAGCCCAGGCTCTTGAATACTTTAATTTACTGATCATCACCCAATACAAGTAAACCCATGATCACTTGCAACTACAGGTGGAATAATCAAAATAGAAATCCCAGCAAATCAGATGATACTGCATTAACAAAAAATGCTGACTGAATAATTGTATATGTTACCTTATAGTCACACACATAATTTAAACAAGAATACTTTTTTTTCTTTAACATCATCTTGGTTTTGTTGAACACACTGACAAAACAGTAAATTCAATCTGATTTTCATCACAGCAAACAATACTCCAGCTAAAGTGGTATTGACTAGTACGAACAATTTGTTTGGTCTTGGCACATTAAAATACATATTTATGTTTTGGTCAATGATCTTCTGGAAGGGAAGGAAAGTATTTTATTTTCCAGCTGAGGAAATCCTATAACCGTAAAGATAATAAATACAAGGGGAAGTAAATAATTAGTTCAAGGGGAAATAAATATTTAGTACAACAGAGGAAGAATGAGGTTGTAGTCCCTCCTTCCACATTAGTTATGTACAGTCCAGCACATGACTGAGAAGGAAAATTAAGATAGAAAAGTTACTAATCTGAGCGATGAAATAAAGTCTCCCAAGAGTATAGAATATTTGGTATTTAAAACAATGAAAGAAGGATAAAAACCCCACCAAGGAAAGCAGAGGAGGTGCAGTGGGAGGTATTTCAGCTTTCCAGACTCCCCTGTCAGTGCTCTCTGAGGTGCAGCCACCCGGCAGCGAGAGGCACCCGCTGAGAGCCTTCCTGTGGCACGACCCTGCCTCACCCGGCCGTGATGGACACGCTCTGGCAGCCCAGCCAGACGTGCACACCCAGCTGCTGAGCTGGAGCCTGGCATGGAGATTTTCACTGGATTCCAGTAATAAACCGTACACCGATTTCAGAGGCTCAATTCTGAAAGCAAGCGGCCGATACCATGATCTTGGGTAACCAAAGAACAAGAACAGAACAAAGAGATCCGTGAGTTTAAGTTCTCAGAAGATCACTGGTGCAGTTTAACATCAGTTTTCTAGAAGTCACCTCGCTGATGAGGTTCTCTACAATCAGTGGAGGGCTGGGTAAGACTTCAGAGGGCAATCAGTAAACTGCTTGGGATGGATGCATTATCCCTTTGCTCTGAGCTATATCACAGAATTCCAGACTGGTTTGGGCTGGAAAGGACCTTAAAAGATAATCCAGTTCCACCTTCCACTACGGCAGGTTGCTCCAAGCCGTGTCCAGCCTGGCCTTGACACTTCCAGGGATGGGAAGCCCACGACTGTGCACCATACAAAGACTATACGTGATTTACATGATATATACCTTAATTTTGGGTGGATAAAGCTGCAGAGCCTGTGATTTTTCACTTTGCAAAGGACAACTCTATGGGCAATATGAAGA
Organism: Anomalospiza imberbis; assembly: GCF_031753505.1. Classification (NCBI taxonomy): domain Eukaryota; kingdom Metazoa; phylum Chordata; class Aves; order Passeriformes; family Viduidae; genus Anomalospiza; species Anomalospiza imberbis. The sequence goes on from NC_089691.1 coordinate 1,055,564, forward strand.
AAGCTTACAGAATTGTAAGGAACACAAATAAAGTGAGGGGGATATTCCTTCACCAAATGTGGACCACACCACTGCAGAGGCCAAGGAGAATAAAGCAATCTTTATTCTCCTTGGAGGTCACCTGGGAGAATCCCAGCAGAGCCCTGAAATAATTTATGGACTCCATCATTCCAGCAGTTCCTGGTCATCCAGAGGAATGGAGAAGGAAAATGGTGCAACACCTCGCAATTCTGCCAATCCTCTGTTTCACCTACAAGACAAACTTCTATGAAGGGTGCAAGGTGTGCATCCAGATGGAGATGTTCCTCTCAGAAATGTGGGCATGGCCACATTATATATGGGCACGATAAAGACTGTCAGGATCTGGATTTTCATTGTTTCCATGCTCTTCTCAGAGAGACAGAGCTCTATAAATCAAACAAGATATAAAAATAATGTGCTCTTGTTATACACAGGCTCCTGTCAGTACACAATGACCACTCACACCCTGACCATTGCCTCCCAAGGCCTGATAAAAGTGATTTCCTGTTTGGGATGTTTCATGAGTGTTCATGAAACATCCCAAACAGGAAATCTCTTTTCATAAAAAGAGAAATCCCACTTTTCATAAAGTGTTCATCTTTAAAATAATACTAAGCAGTACCTTTCCACATTACCTTCCAATCTGTACTACCACCTCAGCCCACAGACACTGTTCTTCCTTCAGTAGGAGATTTTGAGTTGTTTGACTTTATCTTGTTTACTTTACACAAATGCTATTCCTTCCTTACAGATGGATATGATCTGGTGAAGACCTGGAACATTATATCCCATTCAAAAGTACCATCTGTTCTTCCTGCAGGGGCACAGTAATGCCAGAAACAGTTTAACATTCCATAAATTAAGACCATATAATGGATAGCTCATTGTTAAAGTGAAGCAAGGCATCATTTGGAATCTGATGACAGACATTTTGCTGGGGTTTTGCCTTAAAAATAGCATCCAATGTATTGTTTTTGGTTTGCTTTTAAAACGGCACATTCAACATTAAACAGCAAAGGTGGGTCACAATGTGACCCTTAATGTCTGGCTTAATCCCCACTTCCAGCAGGGTCCTGGCTAATAACTTCAGGGAGAAAGGGAATTGGACTGGGCCACTGGGTTATAACAAATTCACTGCAACACCAAATTCTGTTCTCCTTTCCCCTGGCATGTGTCTGTTTTATCTACACGTTCTAAGAGAACAGAATTCAATCTTTGAGTTTAAGAGCCATTAAAATATGTCTTAGTTTATAGATATTACACTTACTGCACTCACACACAGCTCTGCACTCTGCCTTTCACTGACTGGTAAGAAACCCCATGTTCATAATGGTATGAACTGCCATTTGCCATTCCTTTCTACACCCCAATGCTATGATATTTAATCAATAAAAAGGCTGGACAAAGTCCTGCTATGAGAATGTATCATCTGAGGCAACACTGAAACAGCCTCCATTTGCCATTCATACAAGAAAACCACAGAATAAAGAAGGGGGAAAAAGAAAATTACAGCAAAAAAAAAAAAAAAAAAACAAAACCCTGAAATATACACAAAAGGAATCAGTAGTGTTTAACTGGAAAAAAAGGGCTCTGTAGGATGCTGCCTCCAGAGTGGGACACAGCAGCCTCGTGCCAAGTTCCTAGGGTTTCCTGAGGCCAGGCACCCTCAGTGCCCTGTCACCTACAGCTGTGGGAGCTGGGCTCCAGTAAATCCACACAACTCACACTCCTTGGAGCAGGAACCCAGCACGGACTGTCCCAGTGACACAAACCAGCCCACAACACTTGCACGCTCCCAGGGATAGGAATGATCATCTCAAAACTCAATTATTTCAGCCCTGTATGTAAGTGTATATAATCATTACCATGTCTTTGGGAAGCTCTCACCCCACTATAGTAAAATCTGCAGAAACAAAAAGCACTTTTAGCCCAGCCATTCCTAATCCCAGAGACAATGCCTATATTTTTCCATCACATCAGATCCTGGATGGTGGGGGAAGGGCAGGAGTGTGAGGAGAGGGGGAAATGCAACTTGAGAAGTGGTAAGTGTGTCAAAATCTGAATTACTTGGAGATATTTTGCAGCACAATTCTCCTTTATGCCCGTGCAGCTCAGTTCATATGGCTCACATTCAGCCTGTCACAGTGAATCACTGCTACTCCTTGACTTACATTAACAAAAACAAACCTAGCTTTTGCTCCAGCCTGTGAGGTAAAACTTTGAATTCCCAGTCAAAAGGCCAGAAGTGGCATTAAAAATAATTGTTTTTGTAAGAAGCTCACTTTGAGGAAAAAAACAAAACAACAAAAAAAAAAAGCCCATGAAGATCTGACTAATAGCACAAACACATGTGTTGCTTATGGAGAATTTTGCAAAAAAGCAAAAAGCTTTGTCCACGAGCAGCAAAGACCCAGCTTTAGCAGCCTTAACTAAGAAAGCAAACCCCCCCCTCTCTACTTAGAGTCTTTAAACTGCATCAAACTGGAGATATTTAACAACAGCTTTAGAGCCTAAAGAACAGTTAAGTAAATCTGGAAAACAAAGTACAAAAACCAAAGTGAAACCCAGCCAGACACAAACTCTGCAACTAGCAGAACACAAGGCAGAAAGCAAAGCCAGCACTCAAACAAAGTTATTTTATACTTCTCCCAGCAAATTTGCAACAAATGTCCTGTAAGGAAGATTTCTGCTGACCTGAGTATGAGCAGCAGTGCAGATGTGGCGAGTTCTCCTGTCACCTTTTGTTCCCAGCCATGTCAGCTGTGCTCTGCTCCAAGTGCTGCTCGCACTCCCAAATCCCCTTTTCCAGCTCTATCTTAGGAACTGCCCAGATTTTGTAGTGTAATCTGAGCAGGGAAGTACCATGTGCCTATGATATCGTTAATTCACTTTTTACCCCCTGCAATGCTTAAGGAAGCTGCTTCACATTTCAAAGCTGAGCCTAGGGCTGCCTGACCCAGGAAAAACCAGGGCAGCACTGGGGCTGCCTCCTCCACCCCAACGGGGCCCTAAAATATCTCATTTCCCCCTCCCAGACCCCAGAGGGGATCAGGGGCTGCTGAGGCCCTTGTCTCCCTTCCCCTGGGTGTCTGATGCAGCAGGGACTGCAGTCCCAACACAGAGGGGACTCCTTGCTGAGGGCCACCACCACTGTGCTGGGGTCACCACCATCCCTATGGCCAAAGCCAAGGCTTGTCACTGAGGTAGCTCTGGTGAGGCCCCTCGAGACCCAGCAAAGCCCTGGGCATTTGGTCTGGAATCTTTGGCAATGAAGATGTTGCACATGTTGGACTGGAAGAGTCCCACCTGTTCTCTCCAGGGTTGCCATCAGCTAAGCAATTAACAGTGTCCAAAAACCAAGCCTCTAAACTTTGTCAATTAACTCTTCTGTTAATATTCTTCTATTGTTGTTGATCTACTTCTGGTTTGAGTTTGCAATTACCATCATGCTTGACAAGAACACTACACTGAGAGAAGGAGGAAATGCCTCTTCTTCCCAAATTCTGCACAGAGGAGAGTTACACCCATTGTGAAGCTGCCAAGCACAAATGCACCAGAGAAGGTGCAGAGGAGCAGAGGGAGAAGAGTCCCCAAATCCTGTCACTGCTACTGGTTCAGCCCCAGCCCCACTCTCAGGTCCCCAACCCCAGGTACAACAACCAGCACCAGCCTAGTGCAGGCATTTCCTGAGTGTTTGCTCTCGAGAAGGGTGAAGTGCAAACTGACACAGGCTGTGCTATTCACCTGCTTCTGTGCAAGCAAATTCCACATAATCCCAATGTCAACATTGTCAATGGCCCAACCACTGCTAAATCAAGTCATGGAGGCCGAGGGAGTCCCACTTGGCAAGGGGAAGGGAGGTCTCTGTTCCTCTCTCCACCAGCCCTGGGCTGACAGGGAAGCAGATAAAGCTGATTTACAACAGCCAAGAGAGGACCCAGAAGAGATTAAAGAGAAGCAACAGTCAGGGATCCTGAAGAGGAAAGAAGACAAAAAGATGGCAGAAAACAGAAAACCTTTGGGGGAACTTTTAACTCTTGGCCAGAAGGCAGCAAAGCAATTTCATGTAAATAACCTGCTTTTTAAATCCTTGCCCTGGTATTTAACATCTACAAATACCTTGTGTGGGATTTCTGACAATTGCATTCTGCATCTTTGAGCTTTCCTCTCTTCAAGCTCTTGACCTTTACTCTAAAGCAAAGGTAAGAGCTCTATCTTCCCTGTTGCATAATTTACTAAACCCAGTTATGTTTGAAAGTAGCATGTTGGTAAGGTAAAACTTGGAATAATGTAATGGATTATTTCAGAGAAAAACATATATTCTTCAAGGATGAATTCAACATCTCAGCTCAGAAATTTGATCTCGATTGGGGTGACAATTCCTTACAAAAAAAAAAAAAAGCAACAAAAAGGAAGTGAAATTACCTCAAAGGTTAGGAGTAGATGCCAACAGTTGTCTCTGCTGATGGCTGTGTTTAGAGCACAGTATCACAGAATGGTTTGAGTTGGTAGAGACCTTAAAGCTCATCTTGTTCCATCCCCTGCCATGGGCAGGGACACCTTCCACTGTCCCAGGCTGCTCCAAGCCCTGTCCAGCCTGGCCTTGGGCACTGCCAGGGATCCAGGGGCAGCCACAGCTGCTCTGGGCACCCTGTGCCAGGGCCTCACTGTGAGGAATCCACAGCCCCAGGCACCACCTGCACTGCGCCCAGCAGCACTCCGTGGTCCTCACCTCGCCATCCTGGCAGCCCAGGTGCCCCATCCCTGACTGGTGTGGGTGATCCCGATTTCTGTGCCCACCCAGCCCTCCAGGTGAGGCCAGGTAGGGCTGCACCGCCAGGGCAGGGCAGGGCACAGCTCACTGCAGGAAGCCAGCTTTTCACTGCCTAATTCCATTAGCCTGCAGAACATGCTATAATTTGCTGAAATGATGATTAATCAAATCTTATTTTTCTCTAAAGCAGCTAATGAACAGCCAATTAAGTGTCTCAGTAATTTTCAAATAACAAAGGAATACTCATGAAGTGACAACTACCAGCTATTTAACAGCACAGGCATGGAAGTGAAGCCAGCCTGGCTGGAAGGGCAGGAGGTGTGTGACCACCACACACACCTTTCTTCCCCATTTCAGATCACCACCACCACCCCGTCCTCACTGCTTGCTCCCAGGCCTTTGTGCCCACTGGTGTGGAGGGACAGGGAGCCCTCACAGTGCCACAGAGCTAGGGGACAGGGGATGGGGTGCCATGGGGATTGGGGTGCCCAGTGGACTGAGGATGGGGTGCCAAGGGGACCCCACAGCACCCCCACATCCAGCTGGAGGAGCTGGGCACCCAGGGCTCGCCAGTGCCGCCTGTCTCGTGGTTCAGTTCACATCCTTTGCAGACTCCAAACAAATCCACAAATGCTTTGTTTTGATCATATAAATCATGGTAAGATTAAGATACATAAACACAACTTAGTGCAGTTACCCGAAAAGCAAGGAATGACATTTTAAAAAGAATCCATAATCTTTGTTTTTTGAAGTATTTCTTCAGTGGGAATTGTGTTGGAGCAAAGAATGCAAAACCTAGAAGCTTCCAAGAGGGGGTCATGTGAAATTACTCTATTTCAAGATTTTTCCAAATCACTAACATTTTGACTCTGAATGTATTTGTAAGAATCTGCCAAAAAAACATCAAACCAGTCAATTTTTTTGCAGTTTGTAACTGTCTCCTTTTTTCCCAGGTCTTAAAAAATGTTTTTGTAGAGAACTTATGTCATTTCTGTAGAAACTTCTGCAATCCACAATGACATTGCATATTTTTTTCAAGTAAAAACAAGCCTCCCAATAAAGAACAAAGAACATCCTTTGTTTCAGACAAAGAATTTCAGGAGAAACCACAAAATGTTCAAGCAAAACATTAAACATTTGATTTTCCACCCATTTTGCCAACAGTCTAAGTTTTCCCATACTTCTAATATCAGTGTCAATAAGGAGGGGAGGGGTCGGGAGGCAGGTCAGATGGATGACAGTCACTCTGCAACTTAAAACCTGCTAATTAAAGAAAGATGAAAATAGGATGTTTTGCAGAAAGCATTTTTTTTCTTTTACTTAGCTTTTCTTTTTAATGAGGAAACAAGACCTGCTTGTTTTATCCATCAGGAAAAAACAGCATTGAGGGAAAACTGGAAGTTTTTACTCAAGTTATTTATTAGAGAAATCCTCGGCTCTGCTCCTGAGAACACCCAGCTCTGCAGCCACCTTAGTCACCAACATGAGAGTCCTCTCCTTTGTTAAGGCCCAAACATTATTGATGGCAGATGTTATTTAGGCTCTTTAAACGAGTTTTCAAAAAGCAGGCTTAAAACCAAATGGAAACATTTCATTTTGAACCCACTGGAGATTATTTGAAACACACACATGCTTGCCTGACACACTTCACTGCCTGTTTGCATAGAATGGTTTAGGTTGGAAGGGACCTAAAGATCATCTAGATCCAACACAATCATCGAGTTCCAATTCCCAGTTAGTGAGGTTTTTCCCAGTGCGAAGCCATCCCTAAGCTGTAGCAGCAACATGGAACTTCATGCAGCTGCATGTTGGAGTGCCACAGTGCCCAGCACTGCACATACACACAATTTACACAATCTCAGTGCTATTTAAACCCTCAGAGGCAAGCAGCCCCAAACCACAGAAACGTAACCAAGAGTTACATATGTCTGGTCTAGACATATGCTTCATCTTCATGGCAAACATTATAAAGTGTTGATTTATTTTTTAAATCGTTACAGAAAGAGAGATTTTAGTAAATTTAAGTAAACCCCAGTCAGGTTCTTTCACTTCACTCTATTTAAATGCAGGAATAGAAGTGATGCACTCAAGTTAACCTGTTTGCCCATACTGGACAGACATTATTAAATGTTCTTTTACACATCTTAAATATTCAGACACTTGCAGCACCCCAGGGCATAGTGTGCTATGTCAACACCTTGAGAAGAATGCAAACATCTTAATAAAAGCAAGGAGAGATTGCTTATCGTGCACTCTTGCTGTTAACATCTGCATTTTACAAAAGCTCGCGAATTATTACACACACTTTCCACAGGACATATCCTCCTGGATATGCAGGCAGCCATGCCAGGAACCAAACAGCGTGTCAGAAAGCAGACTGCATTTTTGGTTTTGCTCTGAAGGCAAATGAATGTTTCCAAGCATTCTGCAGCTCCCCTGAGCAGAGCCATTTAGTCTACTTCACCAGCTCAGAACTCAGGGGTAAATCCCCCAAACCAATCTGCTCTGTATCACATTATATCCTTTCCAAATAGCCATCCAAGTTTTATACATTAATCATACCCAAGCTCCTACACTCAGGATCATCAGACTGGATGTTGTATTGATTGTAGGACAGAGCTCCACATGTGAGGCAGACAAGACCAGAACAGGATGTGCCGTGCCACCAGATGTGAGTGTCCTGGTTAGGAAAACTGAATAAATAAAAAGTTGGCCTCCACAGAGCTGGCAGAGCCTCTGGGCAGGCTCATCTCCTTCAGGTGGATGGAGGAACAGCCTCTCTCAGTCCTCGCTGGTTCACTTCAGGAAAGAAAGAGACAAACCCAAAAGGCAGCAGGATTATCTTCAATAGTCTAGTGGCTAGAGATAATCCGCTTGGCTTTGTCTAAAGCAAATTAGGGAGTGCTCGTGGGAACTGTGCAGAGGCAGTGGCCAGCAGGGCCCAGAGCAGGGGAGGGCTGGCAGTGGTCACTGGGGCCAGGGATCTGCACCAGATGCCCACCCTTGACCCTGGGCTCAGGGGGTTTCAGGAGGTGCACGCCACACCAGTAACTCTGCCCCGCAGAGCTGCTATCATCTTCTCTGCCAACTCCGTTTTGAGCCAATAATACACTTAGAAAAGCAAAACTAGATTAAAAATAAAACAAAATTGGGCTTTGCTATCAAAACTAAAATCTGGCAGCCTGTTCCCATGCAAAATCCTTCACAAGTGATACATTTGTGGAGGACAGCTGGAATAAATCCATGACATTTAATGACATACTAAAAGAAAACCTTAAACAAACAACTTTAAATCATTTGAAATACTACTGTGAGTAGATGAAACTCTGCAACGCTAACATGTTACAATAATTAATCAATTCTAAACAGTGGAGTTTAATTATTTTTTAAAAAATCATTTGCAGAAGTGGGTGTTTTTCCCCATTCCAGACATGTATTTAAAGTAACATTCTCCTGTGAAAAGGTTTCACTTCAGAGTTTTAAATGTATTCTCTCATTCTGATCTGATTTGTGACACCAGCAAGAGTTTTTCCAGCTTTTTTTAAAAAGTAACCTCATTTCCAAAGCCCAGAGCATAGCACAGAAAAGCAGCAGTCCTAGAAGATTTTCTATAAAACACTTCAAATGTGATTGCCACAGAAACTGAGATAACAAATTGCCTTCTAACTTAAATGGGAATTCAGATCTCATAGGCATCCCCTAAACCTCTGTCCATGCATATCCAGTACCATCCTATAAGGTTCACAAATGCTTGGGCAGAACAGGTCTGTCATCCCGTGGGTAAAACAGCTGTTCAGCGGGAATCACACTGAAGGATTTCAGCTGGCCCACCCTGAACACCAGGGACCTGTGGAATTTCCCAGGAGGGACAGCTATGAGCTGGGGGACAGGTACCAAGCTGAGATGATTTAGGACAGCACAGAGTATAAGGGGCACACCTTAAGCTGCTGCTGGCCAAACGGCCCAGCTCTCATTGAGTGAAGCCCAGGGACACACAGACAGTGTCTCCGGGCCGTGGCTACAGCAGGAGCTGGCTGCGGACCAGCAGCTGGCTGGTAGTCCCCCACCACATGTCTGGCAGGAGGGACAGAGGGAACATTCACTGTGCTAGTGCAGACTCAGCTAATTCAAGTCAAAAACAAAGGTGGTTTGAGCTAACCTGGCTGGATTTGCAGTGAGGTGGATTAAGAACACCCATAAGACCCCTTCTGCCAGCTCTGGTGGGGATATAATCTTTTGTGGTTGTATTTTCTATTTCCAAAATTTCATGTATGCCTGCCCCAGGAATTGCTTTTTTTCTCTCTCTCTCCAGCACAAGTCTAGACAAAACTGCATTAAGATCCTTTCTTGACTTATGTGTACAGGTGTAAGGGGTTAGCAGTTACTAAAAGGTTTTCTGGATACAGGAAAAAATGAGCTCCTTGTCTCTGAGGTATTCTCAGTGAGTAGAGTCAGGAGCAAAAACTAGAAATAAACGAAGTTTCATGCCAAGGATCACAAAAAAAAAAAAAAAAAAAAAAAAAAAATTCCTACCAAAATAGGCAGAAAGTCTGTGAGGTGCGGAGGGGCACTGTGTTTGTCAGCCTTCGTGTGACAGAAAGGAGTGTGTGAGGTACCTGCTGGTGGCAGCTCCTGTCGGGGTGCCCGAGCCCAGCGCATGGCAGCTGGCTGTCCGTCTGACTGTGCAGCCAGGGATCCCATCCCTCCCACAGCGCGTTCCTGGCACCGGGCTGGACACTCCCTGCCTGCCTTCATTCATAAAAACCAGCCCACGCTGGGGAAAGCCCCAGGCTCCAGTGCACCCAGCAGTAAATACCAGTGACATCTCTGCTCCAACACACTGCCCTGGCCTCCTCTGCATGCTGAAGTCAGGATCAGTGACAGGGCTTCAACTTCTCCCTGCCTCTGGCTCCAACCCACAGAGCTCCTTAGCAAACAAGACAGACAGGAATGTACGCCTGCCGCAATGCAAAGCAAGGGATGTAATTAACACAGCTTAATTTTCATGAATGGGGGGTTAGGTTTGTAATGCACTAGAATGAAAATGTAGCTCATAAAGTCTTGTCTTGCTCTGGTCATGTTCAGTGGGAGGAGGAGTGGCCAGGCCACAAGTGAGCTGCATTTCTTCATACCTAAGTTTGTTTTGACTGTTTGATTTCCAACAAAAAGACCACAATAACATAAGCAGGAGAAAACAAAACACTTTTCGGAAAGCCCTTTTCCAAGTCTCTTCTGTTTAACTCCTCATCTGTATGAACATGGAATTGGAAAGGACTTCTTAGGATATTAAATACAGGCCCCGGTTACTAAAGGCAACATGTCACTTCCAGCAGAAAGAAAGGTTAATGTTATGCCAGTGAGCTGGAAGGAAATCCAAATTTCTAATGCATGCGAATGGGGGGAAAAGCTAAACAAAAGTGAATGCATGAGCCCATATCACGAGATCAGAGCCTTATTCTAAACATATGGGCTGGTGGCACATCGAAGAGGAGATAAGAGGCACAATAATTAAGAGTCACAGTTCATTCTTTCACTAGGGAACTGCATACAACTAAGAAAAACACCTCAGCATGCTCAGCCCTGGGACAGAGGAGGAAGGGGAGCTCCCAGGGCACTGTGAGGCCACCTGAGATCACAGTGGCCCCGAGGTCAAAGGCTCATTGAAGAGGCAGGCAGGCCCCAGCCAACAGCACTCTGGTTTCTTCTGCTGAACAGCCAGAAGGCAGCTGGAGGAACGCATGTGCCCACTGCAGGTCTTTCAGCAACCACCAAAATCTCTGCAGAATGTAAGACACTTCTGGTTCTGGCACAAGTAGCTAAATCCCACCTTGTACCCACAAACTATGAGAAGAAACTCCCAGGCATGGAAACATTTCCAAAAAACAGTTTGAAAGAGAAGGCCAATCCTGTAAAGATTTCTTATCTCCCTGGATTAAGGAAAGAAGGCAGCAGAGAGAGGTGTGGTTGGCAGGAGGCTTGGTTTGGTTTACAAGGGATGCAAAGTCTGGAGGCACAGGGATGATGGGGAGGGACAGCCAAGGTCCCTTCCATCCCCAGCAGTGTCCATGCAGCCTGTGAGACCCGAGTCACCAGACATGACGGCAGCAAGAGCAACAGGAGAGCTTCCAGTACACACAAAAAAGGCACAAAATCATGGCGTGGAAGCAGCCTGGAGAAGGGCTGTAACCACTCTGCTCCTGCAAATCCAGAGGAAGGGATGTCCTTCTACAGTGCTGGAGGGGTTCTGGCAGCATGGAAGCCCCAGCAGTGTCCCCTCCTGGAACTGTCCAGCAAAACAGTTTCCAGATAGTGCAACACCAGGACTCCATCCCAGCCAGGGACAGATGATCAGATGCAGAAGATGCCACTTCCTGACTGTGCTGCTGCTCCATTGCCATCTACCACCCGAGCCCCAAAAAGCCTGGAGGGCTCTACCTCACACACCTGCAGGAGTGAAGCTGCACTCAGGAGCACTCTGGTGAGGCTCCCTGGGAGCTCACAAGCCTCTTCCAGTGGGATCCCGCTGATCCTCAGCCACACTCACCCCCCCCCGGCCCCCAGAGATGGGGGTTGTTGTTGCCCTCCCACGAGCTCATGCCTGAGCGGGACAGAAAGAGCTTTGTTTGGAATGTCATCTTTAATGCCACCAAGCACTGCTGGGGACTCTGCCCAACATCACCTCTCAGAGGCCACCTACACTCAGCGCACAAAACTGCAGAACACCATTTCTTCCAGCTTCGAGCAGATCAGAGAAATTTAGAAGTGTATAATATCACATGATCATCTAATGCAACTGGAAAGGTATTAAAGTGGATGGATGGACAGATGGACGGAAAGTAAAGATAGATCTCTTCAGTCACCAAAACTGATTTACACTAAAAGAAAACCATTATTCCTAGTATTTATATACACTGCAAGGCTACTGTTTACTTATTATTTATTCCAGTGTCACTTGCAGAATAGCCTGATGCAGTGTGCTCAGACCAGCAGTCCCACAGAAGGGGGGTCCCTGAGGAGCTCCCAGGGCGAAGAGCTCCACGGCTTTGCCATCGGTTTCTTGTCTTTAGTGGAAAAGTTAAAGCTCCAGGCTCTACACTAAACTCAATAAACCCTGTTCAGAGCACTGCCTTTGTGACATAATACATTGATGCAATTAAAATAGCATGGCTCCCGAAGAGTAAGGCCGCACCAGGAAAGCTTTGCCAACAAAGCAATGCCAATTAAGAGTGTGATTTTTGGAATATATTTTTAGGCCAACATCAGCCCTATTAATGCTGGTGTAACTGTCTTCAAAGTGATTTTTGAAGGTTCAGCTGACGCCACTTGGGAGAAGAACTAGTTAAAAGACTAGGGTTTGGCCTCTATAGGCTCCATTCTGTCATTAGGGGAAAATCTTTCTTAATAAAACTAATTTCATCCATTCCACTAATAAGGGGGGTTTATGTCCAAAATCTTCTCAGACAATTTTAAACTCATTAAATGTACAGCACGAGCTGTAGTTTTTGTTGCTAAATGACATAAGCTACAAGAGAAGCCACGTTTATGGGATGTGCCCATAGCTTCCGTTTGCATTCCGTTTGCATCGGGATACCTAAAGCAAGAATGTGTCATGAAGAGGAGCAGGAAAGGAGAGAACTCAGGTGCTGATGATCTGTTAGAAAACCACACAAACTCCAAACACCGCCCCTCTGCTCATTGACTGTAGGTGCAAAGAAACCAAACTCGACGCTAATATAACTTGGCAATAACGGCAACTTTCCTTTCCAAAGAAAACCAAAGGTTGAGAGAGAAAATTCGATACCACTGGGGCACACACCAGCTCCAAGGCCCGCCCTGCAGGTGTTACACACCGTGCGCCCAAACCCTCCTCCTCTGACCTCATCCCCGGGGCGGCTCAGCTCGGGGCGACCGCCAGGCTCCTGCACAAGGCTCTGAGCGATAGGGGGAGAGATAAGGTGAGGGGAGGCACGGGGGCCGAGAACCGGCTGGCTTTGGCTCAGCCCTGCACGCACTCAGTGATTGTGCGGCCGGCAGCTCGATTTCTCCAGTGATCCTACGAGCCTGGTCCCCCAGCCATCCCCAGCACATCCCTCCCCCGTCCCCGCGGCGCTCCCGGCACAGCCCCCGCTCCATTTTAACGCCGCTCACTCCAGAAATCCGAGCATACCAGCAAGAGCAGGCAGAGAGCGCTTTTCTTAGCTCTGCCATATACCTTCTCCTCTTCCTTTCGAACTTCCCATTGGATTGCAAGCCTGCACGACTCGGTGGACGCGTTTGAGGAGCAATCTGTCCAGCTCTCCCTCCGGCCAAATGACATTTGCTTTGCAAACACTCCCCCCGCCCCGCGGGCTGCTCTCGCCTCCACCCAGTGAGTTGTTTGCAATAAACCAACAGCTCCGAAACATCCATAGCAACTTTTTTTCCTTTGACAATTTGCCGCTTTCAAACCAAAAGGAAAAAAAAAAAAAAAAAAAAAAAAAGAGAGAGAGAGAGAGAGAGGAACAGCGTAAGGAAATATCCGCGTGTTTGTCCCGGAAAGGGCTCTGGCAGCGGGCTGCAGCGGGCTCCGGGAGCGCCCGGGGCTCCGCGCCCGCGCTGCCCCGCACTTACCGGGCCGCGCCGCGCCGCTCGCTCCGCTCCGCTCCGCGGGGAAGGGGCCGCGGGACCCCGGGGCCAGAGGGAGGGGCCGGAAAGCGGCGCCGGGGCCGAGCGGCGCCGGGGTTTGTCCAACCTGACAGCGGCCGGGCGGGACGGCAGCCCCGCGGCCCGACGCGCCGGGACAGTGGGATGGGATGGGATGGGATGGGATGGGATGGGATGGGATGGGATGGGATGGGATGGGATGGGATGGGGATGGGATGGGATGGGATTGGGATGGGATGGGATGGGATGGGATGGGATGGGATGGGATGGGATGGGATGGGATGGGAGGCTCACGGGGACAGGAGCAGCCCCCAGACGGGCTCCTGGGGACCGCAGCTACAAAGGAAAAGGAAAAGCCGGGGGTGAGCGGTGAGCGCCGCGCCTGCCCCGGGGCTGAGGGGCCTCACCTGGCTCTGCTCAGGTTAACGCCGCTCTGTCGACCAAAGGTGGCTTTGAGATTGTACTATAAGAAGGGCTTTTCAATTTCTTTTTGTCCCACAGCTGCTTACTGAGATGTAAGTAGCCCCAAACTCACCTGGCCGTAAGCCCTCAGGGAAGCGCTTGGTGCTCGGCCGCCGATGTGCTCATCGAGAGCGTCCCGTTGTTGTCGTGTGACAATAGCGACTGTTTATAGAAACCCATCCTGGGATAAATTAGAGACAAGTCCCTCGGACGAACCAAGTCCCTGCAACAAACACTATGTCATCGGGAAAGCATCCCTCCTCAGAGGGTCTCGGGAATAAGCTCGGTGCTGCTCCCTGCCAGACAGCGGGCTGTGCCTGTGAGCTCAGGGGGCTCAGCCAGAGGGAGCCGCTCGTCCTGCATCGAGAGCTCGGGCACCTCTCTTTGGGCACCAGGCTCGGCTTCCCCCTGCCTTTCTATCCCTTCAGTACCAGCTGTTTCCAGCCGGGCCCTCGGGCCAGCCCTGGAGCTCTGTCCCACAGCTGGGATGTTTTCACACTGAAGGGCTCTTCTATCTTCTCGGGCATTTGATTATGGGAAGGAGAGACCCTGTTTGGTGCCCGCCGGAGCTGTTGGCAGGACAGCTCTGCCCAAGCCAGCAGGGAAGAACAGCAGGAGCACGGCAGTGTCCCGCCAAGGCCACCTGTCCAGCCCGCATCCCAGCAGCACCAGCCTGGCTTGGCCTGGGGACAGCTGCAAACAGCTGGTGGAGGCACCAGAGCATCCATGGCCTGGCTGCCAGCTTTGCATCTCCCAACAGCCAAGGGATGCAGCAGAATCCACTGCTACCGTCAGAGGTGGGAGCTCCCCGCAGTGCTTGGTCACCTTCCTCCTCTCATGGCAGAGTCAGCCTGGCCCAGTCTACGACACTATAAATGAAACACTTGAGGAAACTTTGGAGCTGGGCCTTGCTCTCAACTCCCATTCACAGGCAAGACTGAACTCTGCACAGACAAAATGTGCATACAATTAGGGAAAAGTAGCAGGGTAAGAGTTTCCATTTCTGAAAATGTGGTATCCTGTCTCCAACACGGCCAGTGCTTGGGAAAGTGGGACTGTGTTATTGTGTGATGCTGCAGTGTATGTGGGAAGGGTCCCGCCGATTGCTGCTGGGCACCCTGAGGGATGGACCAGCTACACAAAATCATTGTGTAACTTTAGCCAGAGAGAAAAATGCTATTTACTTTGTAAGCAAACAATCAGCCCTCCCAAAATGTTCCTACACAGTCTTGAATTTCATCTGGAGGAAAAATGAAAGCATAGAAGGAGTAGAGGACTCTGATTTCTTTCTCCCTCTGTGGAGACGCAGTGTGAGCACTACTGCTCTGAAAGCAGGGTTACAGTTCCCTTAAATTGTCTGGTGACAGCCCATGAGTGCCCCTTGCTGGCCCCCATTGTGGCAGGAGCAGAGGGGAGCAGCAGAGCTGGAGTAATGCTTTACCTGGGTTTGCACTGAGACTGGGACTGAGCTGACAGCAAGCCCACATCTGCCAGCTCAACACCCTGAGCTGTGTGTTTGAGGAACACCAGGAGAGACCAAAGGTGTCAGGACTGTGATAAAACTAAAACAGGAATTACAGGAGACTCCCAAAATCACTGCAGCAGCTTTTACTGTCAAAGCCATGATGCCCTAAGCAAGGTAAAGTCTGTAGGCAGGTTTAAATTCTTTCATCAGACCAATTGATGCACATGGGAAATACTTTCAGGCACCCAAATCCTTCTCAGATCGAAGAGGGGGTAGAAGCTGCACCTCACCAGAGCACCACACACCTGGATAAACTCAGGAAGTCCTAAACCTAACCCAAAAATTGGAGCCCTATGCTGGTGGCCTGTCCTCAGGCAGCACTTTCACCCAGTTTATCCAAGTAAAAAAATTACTGTTTCTGAGCCATACTTTTAACAACATAAGATCACTGAAAATATTTTGCTTTTACTTCAAGTGACACTGAAGAACTAATACATCCAGGATTTAATGAAGTGAGGCTAAATGGAAATATCCATCATTTCTGAATGAAAGAAAACCGACAACATTGTCTGGGGACTGAAAAGATAAGACAGGTCCTGTGAATCCACACAAAGACACAGCAGACATCCTCATGGGTGGGATAAGCACATACCCACTCAGGGACTAGCTTTGGCAAGCAAAACTCTTTGGAAGTCTGGTTTCAGGAGAAAAGTTTGGATTTGAATCCAGCCTTTTTTTTTTTTTTTTTTAATCTTTTTTTTTTTATCTCCAACTCTCCTGAAGCTCTGAGCTCTACACATAAGGAGAGAGGGTAGCACTGTCCCCTTCCAAGGGACAAGCAGGGAACCAGAGCACAGAGAAACCTCTGTACATGGGGTGTTAATCCTTGACCCACCTAGAAACAACTTATTTTCCAAATAAAAGCCCCACAGAAGTGGAACCAAACCAGAAGAGAAAAGATGTGCCATTTTAAAATTCTAGAGCTAAGATAACAAAAACAAAAAAGTCTCTAGTGATTCCTAAGCAACAAAATGTCCTAATTGCAGACCGGTGGAATGACACCACCGGTGTCATCTGCCCCTTTCTTCTGCCCCTGTAAATTGTAGGACCTGTTTTGCCACATCTCTTCTGTGACCCTGCCTTCACATGGCTCTGGCATTCCCACTTTAAAGTGGTGCTACTCTGGTTGAATAGCCATGGAGCAGAGCAGCCTCAGACTGAAATATTTGTTTGCGTGTCCTCATCCAACCACAGTTTTTCAGATTTTGGGAAGATGTCACAAAGCAACAGAAAACAATGCCCCCTTGGCCAAAGTCAGACCACTCCACAGCGTGCCTTTCATTGCAGTGTATGGTTGAGAAACGTAAGAAATGCACAGCTCACACGGGAAAAGCTTTCAGCAGATGTTGCTGCTTTAAAATACCAGAGAGCCACCATTCTAGCACATTTCATACAAGAGAAATCGACTAGCTCAATCCAAACAAATCCATGACAGTCTATGTTACTCTGAGAAGCCATGCAGAAAAGCTCACACCATTCTGGGGATCTCTGATCACCACAACTTGTAAAGGTTTGCTGCAACCTGCACAGCTGAACTTGTGACAGGGAAAAGGTAAAGAAGCAGCTTACTGGAGAAGATTCCTGCAGTGTGAAAAGTACCCACAGTAATTACTCTGTTTCTGAGCCATATTTTTAAAAACATAAGATCATTTAAAATATTTTGCTTTGACTTCAAGTGACACTGAAGAACTAATACAACCAAGATTTAATGAAGTGAGGCTAAATGGAAATACTCATCATTTCTGAATGAAAGAAAACCACAGTTTAGGAGGGAAACAGCATCTTCCTTTCCTTATCATCAGCCAATTTTTCTGCAGGTATTCGGTCACATTCACTCTCTGCTACACCCATTCAGTGCCCTGAGAGGAAATCAGGTTGTACATGTGAAACAGAGTAAAGCCTAATTCTTCAAGCCAGGAGCGAGCATGCCTGACAGTGACTTGCCATTAATTTAATGTACTGGCAAGGCAAGGGCACTTAAAAGCAGCATTTGATAAAGTATTCTTTCAGATTCTGACATTTTACTGCCAGTGTCTGAGAAATGTACCCAAATCTAACATCAAAAGGCTCTTCAAGGGAAATAGCAGGAAAATTATCTTTATCATGGAACCTGATTTGAAACTGCTCCTGGTTCTCAAACTTTTTCACCACTAGTAATTGATGGAAATCAGCTCTCTGACACCAGCCGATGTCACCTCAGTGAGGAACTTGCAGTTGGCAAAGGCTGCAAGGACAGCCAAGGCGAGCCCTCCGTGCAGAAAGAGCCCCTCTGCCAGGCCTGGTTATCTTCAGTTTTATCACACGTAAAGCTGCCAAGAAACCCAAACCAAGCACATCAGACACACTTTAGCTTGGACCGATTCCCAAATATGCAGTAGAGGCTCAAGTCTGACATCCATACAGGTGTGCAGTGAGCAGGCAGAGTGGTGTTTTTTCCCAGTCTATCTCCCATTTCCTCCTGGCCATCCCAGCTCCTCTCACTGGATCCGCTGTACCTGAACATTTTGAGAGTGAGGAAGTTGAAGATGTAACTGAAACAATGTATTTCTTTTTATTGTTTTCTCTTTTGGAACTGTCAGTATTGACCTTGAAAGTTTTCAAAGAACAGGGGAAGCTCTGGTTCTTTGTGTGGTGGATGAGCTGACTAATGCAGACTGTCAAAATCCACTTTAGATTTGCTGCAGCAGGTTGTAAACAAAACAAATACCCGAGATAAGAGTGACCACCAGCAGGCTGCATCCCATGGAGCCACCGTGACTGCCGTTATGACTCTGAAATATGCTCCTAATTTAGAAAGGATAAAGTATTGAAAACCCATTTCAGCAGGACTTTACAAACATTTAAGCTTGCCAACCAGGACCCAGAGCCCATGGGCTCTTTCTGTGTGGGCTGTTTTTATGTGGCTTTTTTGCACCCACACCCAGCTCTGCTCCATCAGCAGGATCCTCTGTGGGTGCAGAGATCTGTCAGCTGGGTATGGCAGAGGGTAGGACACAGGAGAGACTCCAGTGGGAAAGCCAGAAGGGATGCAGAGAGGAGGAAGATGGGAAAGAGGAGGAAGTCTATAACTTTGTAAAGGCATCATTCTGAGCCTGGATAGTCCCACCTGGATTCCAGCTGCGAGTTCACCTCCCCTGTAACACACTCCATTACCCACCCAAAATGAGTGGATTGTGTTTTCATCCCTGAGGTGACGTGTGATTTCCATCTGCTGTTTCTGCATTTCACTGCACAGGAAGTCTCATCTCCCAGGCTCTGCTTTTCTGTCTGGAGTTCCCTGCTGCCTTTGCCCACTCACTGCACTACCAGAAAATTGCCAGAAACGTCAGCCCTTCAAAACCACTCAAATCATGAACAGGACTATCTCTGTCTCATCCCAGTGCTCACACACATGGAGGGAAACACTGCTTAAGCCTGCCACAGCTCCCTGCTCTGCAGCAGGATCTCAAATCCCAGCAGCACTTCACACCACCTCGTTAATGAGGCTGGGGCTTTGAGTCATCCCCTCCAATCCCCGGTGCTGCTCTGTCCTCACACACACAAGTCTGTCCCAGGCAGCACCTGCATTTTGGAGAGGAGCCTGCTGTGAGCCCAGCCAGGTGACACACAGGACAAAGGAGGGGCTGTCACTGCTGAGGAGAGATTTCCAGCTCAGCCCACACAGGCAGAGACCTGCTGCCAGTGAGTGTGGGTCGTTGGCAAGCTGGAAGGTACAGCAAGGTCCCATTTGACAAAGGAGTGCATAAACCCTTAAAATTACTCATCACAGAACATTGTTTTCCTCTGGTGAATGGCTTAAGTAAAAATGTTTGCACTAAGGCCAAGAATGCAGGGTCTGAGGCCAGGCAACATCCTGCAATGGTAATAAATACCTACTACACAAATAAACTACCAGAATGGCTGTTTCCCCAGATGTCATGAAGTTACCCTGTGCACAAGCTGCTCTTTGATGCTGCCTGCTCTCCCAGCCTCAGGCTCGCAGCACCCCTGCCACAGAAAACCAGTTTCCTGTTAAAATAAACCCAATTGGGATAGAAACTAAAGTGGTGTTATTGAATATGCAGTTATTGTCACTGCTGTTGCCTAACTTCTTTGAAAATGCACATGATCCAAAGCAAAAAGCAAAGCTGTGTTTTGAGTGCTCTGGGAAAAGGGGTGACAGTCACCAAGTGCTGGCAGACCAGCTCTGTCCTCCAGCCAGAAGGAAGGCCTCACATTAGAGGCTTTGCGAAGGATAAGGTGTGGAGCTAATAAAAACTTGAACCAGCCTCGAAAGCTGATGATTAAATCTTGGAAAGCTGAAGGCCATGTGAGCTGGTTAGTTCTGACTTGTGCCGTGATGGATCTCTAAAAACATGTGAAAGTTATCATCTCATGAGGCAAACATCCCTGTTGTTGGGCAGCACAGTCGCACAGACAGCCAAATTCTGAACAAAACCAGCTCACGAGCCCCACAGGGACTATTTGGACATCTCATCCTGCACAAATATACCCAGTTCACACAAAATCATCTCCATTCAAAGTTAAAAGTTACTCCTAATGTTATCTGCTCTGGAAAACCCAACTGCAATGCTTCATTTTCTGTTTTTCCACTATAGCTGAAACTGCAGCACTGGGGCTGGATCCATGCAAGAGGCATCCACGTACAGCACATATTTCCTTGCTGAATTTATGGGTGCTGCTGTGCAGGAATATAACAGGGCTGGAATGCCATGCAGCCCTGGCTAGCTCATGCTCAAAGGCTAGCCCATGATTGCCTTGGACATGGTTCCAGTTCCTACTGAAGGGAATAGCTGACCCTATAAATCAGACAGCAGCAACGCCCCTGTCACAGCTGTCTCCAGTTTCTCTCCTGAAATTTGGCTGGGTGTTTACTTTGAGATTCAGAGCACACATGTAAACTGTTTAGGGATATTCCTATATCCCTGTTTCTCATTAAAAGTGCCAGAGAGAATGAAAAATGTGGCCCATTAGTGTTATAACCATCAGAAAGAAAAAAAAAATAGGAAAAAAAACTCTGCAGTGAGGGTTTGACCCGTAGTAGCCCAGTCTGCTTCCTCAGCATGTTCCAGTTTCTGGGGCAGTGCTGCTCTGGAGAGGTTTTCAGGCAGCAGTGGGCAGATCCCTGCTGCCCACAGGTCCCACTCCAATGGTCTCCAGTGTAAGCTGTGAACATCTCTGGGAGAAATAAAGGGTCTGCAGAAAACTGTGTTTGTTTATTGTTGCCCTTAAGGTAAGATCTGAACAATGGGACTACCAAAGCCCTGGAGTAGCTGCTCATCAGCACAGACCCCTCGTGCCACGCTGCTTTCTTGCTTTCTTCTTTGGAAACCCCTTCAGAGCAGGGTGGCAGTTTCCATTTCTTATGGTTTCCACACACAAAAAGGATCCATTTTCTCTGTTCCTGAGGCTGAGGGAGCAGAGAAAGGTTAAAATGCCACAGGGCTGTGAGGAAAGAAGTGTCAGAAGCAGCCCACTGACACTCAGGAGAGAGGAAAGGGAGGAAGGTGTTTTATGTTTTTGTGTCTGACCATCTCTATTTTTATCAGCAATAAATTAAACTGATTTTCCCCCAAACTGCTAATGCTTCTGTGGCAAATCAGCACCACTCACAGAGAAACTGGAAAAGATAATGGATATTTCCCTCTTCAGTGTTATCTACACAGAGTAGCACAAAGTGTAGTTAGGAATTAGTGCCACAAACAGAGAGCCTGGTGGCATTTTTGAAGAGAGTGGCCACAGCTCCTCACAAGTCCCAGACAAATCCCAGGACCAGCACCCTATATCCCACCCATCCCGAGGAGATGCCCTCAAGGTGTGGGGAAATCGCTTCTCTAGCATAGAAGGGAGCTCTGATGTTTAACCAGAGCTTGGGAGCAGCTAAGGGATCCTCCGGAGCCAAGGACAGTCACATTCCCACCTCTGCACCCAGGAACTGGTTTGCAGTGAGAAGTGTTCCAGCAGACCTTCAGCAGTCTCCACAGGAGGCTCAGAAGGGCTACATCTAACAGCTACTTTGCTGTTAGTTAAGATTTTTTTTTATTTTAATGAGACTTATCTGTGTGCAAAAAAGCTTTTTGCAGAAAGAGTGTGTGGGTTTGAGGAGTGGGAGAGAGCTGTGACTAGATTCAAGTCCTCCAGCAATAACCAACAGTCTGCCCAAGATGTAAATTCATCCTTTTAGCACTGAGATCTTTAGAAGGTGTGGAGACCTGAGCTGATACTGGCTTTTTTTTTTTTGTTCTGTGTAGACTGTTATCTTCAAATAATAAACCAACACTTTGCCTTATGCAAGGCAATGAAGAACAGTGAAAATAGCCTTTATCACCTACGTTCTTGTTATGTGGCATCAACACAGCATTTAATAAAAAGCATCTTGATACAATAATAGTTTGAAGTTTATTTTCCAAACAGAACTGTTGTTTGCCTAGAGTAATGTAAATTTGCAGTTCTCCTTTACTCTTCACAGATGATGAGAGAAAAAGATCTTAGGACCTCCCCAAAGGAGAGATTTAATTGTAAAACAAAGCAGTAAGTATGACATTTAGCTGAGGCTGTAAAGGCTACAGTAATTAAAAAAGACTAAAACATATGGTGCACTTCATGAGGCTGGTTAATATCAGATCCCAAACTGAACCTTTTGGGTGTGTGAGAAGAAACAGGAAAATGCAGCTATTCTCCTCTATCCTGAACCATAAAAAAAGTCTTTGCTGTAGTCCTCGTGGAGCAGGAATGACACTCCCATCTTAATTCACTTACTCTGGAGGAGGGGGATTTCCTTTCACATGCCAAGCGAGATATAGGCAACTGCTGTGATCTGTTAATGCATTTATGAGATTATATGATTGATGCATGATATGATTGATATGATATGATATGATATGATATGATATGATATGATATGATATGATATGATATATATTATAGATATGATATGAGGGAAGGAGATTGTCCTCAGTGGTTTGTAATGGCCTGGCAGCATGAGATAGTGCCACACTTGGCCGGAGAAGTGTCTGATAAGTAACACTTAGGTCACACTTGGAGCATCCTCCCTAAGCCCACGTGCTGGGTCATATTTCAGCGATTGGAGGAGCGCTGTGGACCACAAGGAGCCCTTTGCAGCAGGCACCAAGCTGGAGATGTTGCAATGTGGTCAAATCCCAGAACAGCACAGATAGAAACAAAACAAACACAAGCCATAACAACAACTTGTGTAACCAGATCATGCAGAGGAGCTGGGAGCCACATCCCTAGCTGGTGCTAACCAGCACAGCTCTTTCTACACTCAGTTTCTCTATTTTGGGTTTAGCTTTAAAGCTGTACCTTCCCACTTCAACATGCAGAAATCTATAAACTCTGGGCTACCAGCCTGAAACCGTGTTTTGTGAAAATCTCTGCTCAGTTGAAACCCACAAATGTCTTTTCCAAACATTTCTATCTCTTAATGCTGTGTCTGCTAGGTGTAGAGTCTGTTTCTATCAGTGTGTCCACACCTACTGCCCAGCACAGCCCTCCACCTGAGAGGGCACTGGCAGTTGAACTCAATCTGATGAGCACTCACAGCTTTGTGCCCTTCAGGAAGATAGTCCAAAGGGAAGCCAAGGAAAAGGGTGTCTCTTCTTTTTCCGTTCCCTGAAGGGGAGGTCAGAAAAATAAGAATATCGTCAAAAGGCAAAAATACATATCTATGAGAAGAAAAGCAGATAAGAAAACACATCTGACTGCCCTGGAGCCAAACTTTATTTAGCATCCTCAGCTTGCTCCCATAACCCAGGCATGTGATATATTGTAGAATCACAGAATGTTTAGGGTTGGAAGAGACCTTAAAGCCTATTGGCCCCAAATTCACAATACAAATCTTAATCACAAGCAGCAGCACCCATGAGCCTGTGCTATCACAACCATGCCTGGTGTAATGACAGCCTCTCACAGGCAGAGTGGCTGCTCCACCCCACACAAACGCAGCTGGGAGCTCCATTCACTCAAAGCGGCACGTTCTAAGGCAAGGAGAGGGATTTTGGCACGTTTTCTCAGGTGGGATGCCTGAACCTCATAGCCGTCTGCCAGCACTATGTATAAGACATAATTTGCCCGATTAAATTATGTCACTGGTGGAGAAAGGTGGGCTGATCTTGCAGACCTGCAAAGCAATAAATGTGAGTTCCAGCAGAAATCGAGAGCAAGTGCATTGCAACGAGTAGCCCAAACCTTTCACAAAGGAGTGAAAATTCTCCCTGAGTTACACCTTTGCTGAAAAATAATAGCAAGCTCATTCATGCTGGTGGTTTGTTTCTCCTTACTTTTTTTTTTCTCTTCTGTACAAGTAATATGGAAACAGAAGAAAGAGGATAATTTCTCTGGTACTGAAGTGCTTTCTGACTGCAATTATTTCTGGATTCCCCAAACCCAGCATTTGCAGTTTGATCCCAGGAGAAAAATATGTACTTTGTATTTTTAGGAAAAAACCCCCTCCGATTAATTTGTGCAGATTTGTATATAAGTGACTTTGTATATAAGTGACTATATAAGTGACTTTCTCAGCATCCATCGTGATGGCAAGTCTGGTTTGTGACTCCCAGCTGTCTGTGGTCTCCAGGAATCACAGTAGCCTCTAGGAGTTCTCTCCAGTTGGGTTTGCTTTGTTTGTGTCTCAGCTCAAAGGCAAAATATGTTCTCTTCTACCAGATGCCTTATTTAGATGTGATTTACATACGGGAGAAAAGCCTGAGAAATATCAATATTTGCATTTTAAACATGATTTCAGGATGTCTGTCGTGGCTCATTCATCTGCTTTTTGGCTCTTGCATGTATTTAGTTCACTCTTCTTTGACTGCACAAGCATATGTGTCTCATTAGCTTAATGACATGTTTATTTATCCTTCATCCTTGCTGGCACTTTTTATCTGCAGGACAGGGGCTGTTAGGTGAGCTGTGTTGATATTCACAATTATCCTCATCATAGCTAACCTGATTAGCAGGTCATTGATCCCAAGGAGACTTTAGGTGATGATCATCTTTGTTTGGCTCTTTTCAGGTCAGACGTGGCACCTTTGTGCCAAGCAGAGGCTTTGGAGAAGGAAGGCATCGAGGATAGCTGAACTGTTTCCTGAAGGTGCCTCAGGACTCGTGGCCTCCAGGTTTTCATGTTCTGGGTGGGTTGTCTCAGGTCCAATGAGACCCCAGAAAGAAACATCCCTCCTGCTGGATGAGATCACATCCTGCTCGAGCAACGGGGCAAAGCCCAGAGGGGAGGGAGGAGCAGCCTCCCCAGGTGCCGGGAGTCCCCATCTTAACACAGGCACCATGTGTGCTACTCAGTGTCCCAGGGGACACTGGGGTGTCACAGGTGCTTCCCTGGAGCCCAGGGCAACCCCCAGAGCAGTTACTCTGTAGGTGCCATGGCCACCTCCAGCTTTGGTTTAAGCTCCATGACAATTTTCCCTTGATGTCTCTGCAGGTTCCCTAATCCCCTCAGTGAGTTCCACAGGACCATGGCTCTGAGTGACAGAATAGCAGATATTTTACCTCGTCCCTGAAGGAAAAGAGCTATAGGTACATAAAATCATTAAATTACTAAGCCAGCTCCTGGGACACATTAAAAAACTGTGTGCTTAGATAATGTTCAACAGCCTCAGAACCCGCAGAGAGAAGGTGGGAAAGGAAGAAGTGCTGCTTGGAAAAGCTCCTGAGGAAACAAAGCAGCTGTCTGCGCAAAGGAAGTTCTGCCACAGCCATTTAACACTCCAGGCTGAGCCCACAAGCTCAGGAAATGCGTGGGTAGTTCACCACTTACCGAGTCAGAGAGTCATGAAGCGTCCTGAGCGGGAAGGGACGCACCAAGAATGTCAAGTCCAACTCCTGGCTCTGCACAGGACCCCCAGGGTTCCCACCACGAGCCTGAGAGCATTGTCCAAACTTTCCTTGAACCCTGGTAGACTCGGTGGCCTAGGTGTTGTGTGTATTTCACCACCCCAGACCTGTGCAACATTTGGAGGAACACTCCCAGCAAGTCTCATTTGTCACCCTAATCCAACGGGTAAAAACAATAAAGCAGCTTTGACTGTCCATACAAATTGTTTACTTTACTACTTCCATGGCTATTTGTACTTCTCCTCTTACCTGTCTTGCAGCCTGGGCGATGACAGATCTGGAGACAGGACCCCTCCAGCACTGCCCTGCACCACCTGCCCCTCTGCTGCTGTCACCTGGCTGGGGCTGCTGTCACAGACTTCATTTTCACAGCAAATCCCTGTGGTGGCAACACTGTCGAAGCATTAACATCCCCTTGACATGCCAGAATTGAGAAAATTGTTGAAAACTGCAGCTACTGAATTTCCTGGCTCATCAAGTGGTGCTGAACAGCCTTCCCCTCCACCTTCAGATTTCACACTGGAGTCTCTCACTTTATCTTTCTGTAGTTCCATTGCTGCTGAGGAGTTTTAACTGTGCAGCAGGTTATAGTGATGGAGAGTTGGTTTAAAAGCTCCACAAACCCCCTGCCACTGGGGCTTTCTAGCTTTTCACGTGCCTTCGTTGTGCCTCCCAAATTCCATCTGATAAGCTGCCAAAATTATCTTCTGATTTAAAGTCTGCTTTGTACATGATACACAAGAGCATCATTTCCAAAAAAACCCAAATTTGTAGCATAAAGAGAAATAACACATGAGAAGGATTAAATAGAAAACTGGTTGTGTTTCAAGAAATTGGTGCCGTGACATAGAGCCAGCAGCTCCCAAAAGCAGAGATACTTTCCTTTCAGATTTCTTCATATAGCCAGCAGGGATATCTATTATAAGTAATTCCACTAAAATATATATTAAAAAAAAAAAAAGAAAAAAAGAAAAAAAAATGCACCCTCCAAACTAAAGTCTTCTATATGCAAGGGCAAATTTAGATTATAAGTTTTTACAGCAAAATTCACTCTGCTGCAGAAGGAATGCCCGTGGGGCCCAGGGATTACACGGCTTATCCAACCTGTCCTACTCCCTCTTCCCCCCTGCTTCTGCATCTCCCACACGAGAGGCTCCACCAGCTCAGGGTGCTCGAGCTCACAGGAGTCCGCAGCCCCGTGGGACTTAGGAATGCTCAGAGACCCATTTCCACTTAGCTCAGAGAGGCAAAGCAGAGCTCTGAGCGTTTCCTCACGGGGATGGCTGGGTTTGCACACATCACTGCTTCCATCCTAGGTGGATCCCTAAGGCAGAAGCTCTCCACTTTACCCAGGGGTCCCATGGGAAGACAGGCAGCTCCTGGCAGGTCACATGTGCTGCAGACCTCCAGCCTCCTGGGCATTGCAAGTCATCTTTAGCTGATTTTTCCTTGTTGCATACATGGCCCTTGCCACTTCAGTTGCTTTCCATGTCCATCTAGGGCTGTAATTAAATAGGTATCTACCTACAAAGCATCTAAAAACTAGAGAAAGTGATAAAATACAACACAGTTGTGGCAGTGAGAACGCATGCTGAGCTCAGAGCAGCCTCTCCCTGGGGTCCCTTCTTCTGTCATTTACCAATTCCACACTCCATCTTAATATATGACCTTAAAATGTGGGGAGAGCTTCACCCATCCAGAAAAATAACCTAATAAAGCAGTTGGTTGCTGACACGCCCCCAGCTTCTCTCAGTTCTGAAGTGTTGTGCACAGCTATCAGTTTCACAGGAGCTGGGACACGAGCAGTAAAGCAGTGGGTAGCATCATTATGGACCAACACAGAGAAGAGAGGAAATGAGGCTCACTTGAAATTCTGTTTGTGCTTCTGGCATGGCAGAAACAAATGCAGTGAAAGTGCCAGGGCAGCTTTAAGTGAGAAAAAGAGGAGACTCTCACCAGAATGGCAGGAACTAAAAACCAGAGGTAGTGACTCTGCAGTGCCAATGCCATCAGTGCTATGGCCCCGTTCTCTGCAAACTCAGGTAAGGTTAGCAGTGGTTTTAGTTATGGATGGAATGCCAGAAAGAGCATTAAATTGGTCTGCTGTGACACCAGAGGATCCTGCCTGGGACTGAGGCAATGTGAGCACCAACAATGAGATGTTGCAGGTGGGGGCTGGTGAAACATGCACATGTGCAGCCTGCAGTGTGAAATGTGTGAGCACAGCCAGGCTCCCCCACTCCAGCAGCCCCATCTGGGGTTCACCCTCCCCTCCTGCCCCGGAGCTGCCAGGCCAAGGGCGTGTCTGACATCGTGGTTTAACCTGAGAAAGCTGTCCGTATCTCTTGAACGGACTACGGCCCAATATTAGGAAATGTCCTCTTAATATTTGGAGAATTAATGACACATGAGTAATGCAGCAGCCTGATCCAAGGAATGTTCTAGTATACTCTCATATTATCAAGTTTTTCCAAGCACCTAATTTCACGGGTACCCGCAGAATACTGGAGGGGCTGGTGCCCATCTGAGGAAGCAATGGCTGTGACTGGAGCAGATGAGGCTGTCCTGGTCCCTGCAGGCTCATCTGGAGTGTGACAGAGAGGATCTCCACCAGGCATCTGTGACACACACCCCCACTCCCTGGAGGCCGCATGACTCCTGAAACTCACTCACACAAGTTATTTGTGTTGATTTAGAATTTGCAACAAAAGTTTTCCCAGAGAGCTGTCCACAGGCACATGACACTGCCTCTGCAGCAGCATCTCCAGGCACTGCCTGTGCAGTACAGCTCTGCCTGAGGACTTCCAGCCCTGCTTCCTTCCTCTGTCAAACCACAGGATGCCTTCTAACTCAAACTCTCCTTCTAATCAGAATTCCTCGGAGGTTTTGGAACTCAGAAGATCATAGGGGGTTACTTAACGAATTGCATGTTTTGTCTTGCCCCTGCTGGTTTTTGGTAAGATGACACTCACCAGTCTGCCTCACTCGCAGTGTCTGTCAGCTGGGTACCCCCACCAAGGTGTTCATGTGGTTGTGTCACAGTGCAGGCAGCTTCCACACAAATGGGGGCTGGCAGCAGGTACCTGAATTTTAGGGGGCCTGCTGTGCTTTCTTGCTGAATTAACCAGAAAAAAAGAGCCATTACTTACCAGTGACTGAACACTCATCCACATTTCCCTTTTCCTTCACCACCATTAGTGTGGGGTCAGTAATTACTGACATTCTGTGCTGAGGACACACACATGAATTTGTATTGGTATTTCCAAAATAATGAGTAAATCTGGGCCATTTCAGAAGTATTTGTGATTTTCTGAGAAGTCTTTCATGCAATACTTACCCTGGCACTGCCCAGCCATGGTGGTGGAAGACACAAAGCTGAGGCTGCACAGTACCTGATCCCACAGGGCCCATTGTGCACAGAGCCTTTGGTTCAGCTCCAAACTCTTGTCAGTGACTGCTTTTTCCCAGTGCAGTTCCAGTTGGACACTGGGAAGCTGGCCTGGTGGGGTTTCATAACACCCTGGGAATCCATAGGAAATGATAATGTATACTCAGTTCACAGGGGGATTTTTTCCTTTTTATTTATTGCTAGGAATACAGACTCAAATCTGGGATCTGAAAGCCAAGCTGTATTCCTTCCTGGACATCCTGTAGCTCTACAGATCTGTAGAAAATCTTCCCTTAAGCCTTTCTGCCTAATGAAAACCATCCCAAGCTCTGTCTCCTGAAGCTCTTGGGGCTGAATTGTTGGGAGGGAGGAGAGGACAGGGCAAGGGCAGGGTAACCAACATGGACTAGAATTGTACCTTCACCAATGGGCACCTTCAGAAACTAGACAGGCTTTAAATAAACATAAACATTTTTAATACATGTTCATTTCAGCAATGAAAACCAGAAACTATTTCACATGAAAATTCAGGTGATGATTAGAATTACAGCATTAGGTTATCCAGAGTTATTTAGACTGACTGGATAAAAGGCAAAAGCTTTGACTGAGCAAAACCAAAGGCTTTGTTTGGTTCTCTCATTTCCCTGCGTTAGCCCCAGTCTCAATTTCCAGCCTTTGCACCACTCCCCAAATATTTTATCTCGGAGGCTGATCTGAATTTTTAGCTTTTCTCTAATTCTACCCAAGTTCCTATAGGAAGTCTCTCAGACATTTATCACCCTGAGCCTCAGCCCTCTCTTCTCAACCTATTCTAGGCTTTTAATGTATAAAATCCTCTTTCAAGCACTTGCTGCTTAACAAAGGTAAATGCTGTGGCTCTGCTTCCATCCACCCTACTCCAACTGCCAGGCTGTCAGAGCAGTAAATATGCAAATATTTTGCTTGGCAGTCCTGGCTGCAGTAAGAACATTGTTTTGTAAACTGGATTTAATGCCCAGAGAAATGAGTTCCTGTTTATAATGCAATATACAGTACACAGGAATGTATGCTCAGATTTCTGTACCTGCTATGGAAAGAAAAGTGCTATAAAAACCTATAAAAATATTAAATCGATGTATGAGCTGGACTAATTGCTCCTGGAACATGAGGAACAGGCTGGTAGCTGCTGTTTGAATATATACATGTGAAAATCACACCTCATTTTATTCATAACTAAGGAGATGAGATTATCTGAATAGATCCCTGAAGTGCAAAAAAAACTTACCTTTTTTTTTTACTGTAAGACAGAGATAACAAGTCAGTAAACAGTTGGATTTTAAAGAGCTGTGCCAAAAAAATGCTGAAGCTGCTGTTGTACCCTTGACAGACAGACATGACCACATCAACATTTCCCATAAATCCTTATGTGGTGTGAAAAATAAATGTGGTTTATCCAGCTCCTGGAGAGCTACAGAGAAAATTGCTTCACCTCTATCCCAGAGCAGCTCGCCATGGTGTTGTGCAATGGAAAGGCATTCCAGCACCGTGTCAGCTTAGGACTGGATTTCAAAAATGCTGGGGCCTTCCTTCATGGTTCATGCTGCTGCTATGCAAGAACACCAGTGGGGGTTTCACAAGAGGCAGTAGTGGTCTTCTTGCCTGTCCTTTGGTGTAACCAGTCACAAAGAGTCAAAGGCCAATTTAGAGTGGAAGGCAGTTTAGCAAAGAGAGAACTCACAAAAACGAACAAACAAATAAATAAATAAACCCCAACACTTTTTCACTCATGCATAAGTGTCTCTACCTTGTACTTGACCAGAATACTCATGCCTTCAGTAAAGTCCAGGGCTGTGAGGTCTAGTTCTCAATTCCAAGGAACCAGCTGTCTGCAAGATCTCAGCAATCAGGCTGCTGCTTGGAGCAAACTGGAGAGGAGGGGCTGTTGTGAGGCAGAGAACAGGCTGTGGCAGACAGTTCAATCATCTCGTTCCCAGAGCTGCACCTGCCATCCCACCAGAACCCCGTGCTCCTCACCCTGACTTTTCCCAGCTGAGCAGGGCTGTTCTGGGACACCTTCCAGCCCCCAGGATAGTTCATTCAGTCTGTCCCCAAAAACAATCCCTCTCCTCCCCTCCGTGCCCCTTGGCTTCAGCAGCACGCACGTTCCCCACACCCTCCCTGGCTGCAGGCAGGGAACACATCCCTTAGATCTGTTCCTGCTCCCAGCTCTAGCCCTGGGGAGGCTGCTGGGACCTCATACCTGCAGCATCTTGGCCTTCAGTTTTGCACCTCTTCTTCCTCACTGCTCAGCTCCTCAGAGAAACTCCGCATGGCCAACTCATCAAAACAAGCACTTTGAACTGTGCTTTGAGCACTCAGGGCATTCGACCTCATGTCTCCCTGCAAATCCCAGGCACACTCCCCTCCCCACCTTTTCCTTACTGCAGGTTGACTGCACAGTGCCCATCCTTGTAAGCTGGACTGCACTGTGGGCAGTACTGGGACAGCACACCCACCACTGCCACTGCTGGCAGCTGAGACAGCCCTAGAAATGATGAGAATCTCCTCGTGCAGCCAGAGGAAATGTTCTGTGGCCACCAATGATTTAATCCAGCTCCTCTGAGGGTCTTTGAGCTTGGCTTTGTGTGTTTCTCCATGTGGTGTGTGGAGGAGTACAGAGCAGTGTGACCATCCAGCTGGTTCTGGAGCCACAGCACATTCTGGAGGCTGTGAGCTGGAGCTCAGCATACAGCAGGCTCAGAAATCCTCCTCTATCACACTCACATTCCCTGCTAACAGCAGAGGCATTTCTGACACAGCAGTGGCCAACTGGCAGGCACACACAGAGATCAAAGGCTTTCCTGTGGTCCTGGCTCTCCAGCAGATTGCTCTCCACAGGTCAGGCCAGAGCTTTGTGCTGTGAATTCTGTGACCCCCATGAACCTGCTGAATCAGGGCCAAAGAAGTGTTTGTCCCATCCTTGCATCTGTAAAGCCTACAAAGAGCAGAGCTATTTTTCATTAATTGCTAACTATTCCTCTTGGCAAGCCAGTTTGCCTCCCACTTTCATTCACTTTGAAACAAAACCTATCAAGAGCCCTTTTAGTCCAGCACTACAATGGGCTGATAGTATATCCCTAGTTTGTCTTCCAAATTCCCATACAAGCTATCAAATGTTGGCTCATAACAGCAACTCATCCAGCCTTTCATCTGTTGAAACTTCTGACTGGTTTCTGTCACAGTCTGATATGTCCATCTCTGAAGATGTTTCTAATACAAAATTCACACTTCCTTTTTCCTTAATGTCATGCTAATTTGCCTTTTTACTTTACATAATTCATTTCTTCTCGCTCGTATTTACAAAATTTAAATATTTGTTCTGTTTCAGTTATCCTTTAAGCACCCAGTTTGCCTTTAGTGAGAGTGAGAAGCAGCACAGCCATTGACTTATTGCTTGGGAAACTCATCCAAGAGTTGTCATCATCAAATGAACATGTCAGCAAGGTGCTCTGGCAGGCACTACCCAAAAATAATGGAGGATTGCAGCAGACCCACAGCACATGTCTGAAATTCACCGTCTGCTTCTTCTCAGGTGTGAAGGACCTCCCTTCTCCCAGCAACTTGAGTTTAAGTTTTGATTGTGATTTAATGAATTTGGGAGAAACATTCCTATTTTAACTTATAAAAACCCTAGCAGAAAAAAAAAAATAAATTAATGAATTACTGCAAATCCTGAGCCCCCCCATAAAGCACCCAGTAAATGTGGCTCCCCAAGGTGAAAGACTGGCAGTGCCAACCCTCAGCCCTTTCTGGGCAGCTGGCTGCTCTTTTCCCTGGTTTGTCAATCCCAGAATAGGTCTTGTAAAAAGAAGTGACCCAGGATAAACTTGTAATTAGAAATGCTGTCTGTTTATGACCTGAGACACAGACTCAGAATAACCTCTTTTATAAACACCTATTGATTTTGTCACTGACTCGAACATTGGTCTAGCAACAGAATTTGTGTCCCATAGTTGATATTATATCAGGGTCCATCAGTAGGAGCAAAAACCTCTCCAGATTTTTCAAGACAGTTGCAAACAGAATTTCTTCAGTACATTCATTAAATGATTGAAGCAGTCCAAGTTGAAAATAATGTGATACCACACAGAGCATAATTACATAGAGAACACATTAAAACTTTAATAGAAAACCAGCATCACTATGTAAGCCCAAAGCAGCACAGCAGTTTGTAAGAGCACGCTGGTGTACATGTGCATCAGTCTAACCTGCAAATCTCTGGGGAGAAAAAGGCACTGGATGGTATCACTAGCCACCACCTTTGGGCAATATTCCATGTTCCTGTCAAGTTTTACATCAGATATATTGTACCTAGGGAATGAGAAAGATGTAAGAGAAAAATCTTGATGATAAAAAACAAAAAAAAATGTTATGTACTTTTGACTTAGTAGTTCAGGAAATGCCTTCAGCAGCTCAACTTCAGTTCTGTGGTACAATGCTGGAAGTTCATGCAGCCAACGCTCCATGGAGCCCCAAGTGGTGTTAGAGAGCCCAAGACAGCACCTACCAGGCAATAGAGGATTTGGCCTTTCTGTTTTATTCATTTTCCTTATTTCCTTTCTATTTTCCCCTCATAGCCATGGGATCCTCTTGGCTGACCTTCCCCTGCCCCAGGGCACACAGGAGCTGCCCAGTGACCATCGATCAGCCCCTTCTGCCTGGAGCTGCAGACCACGAGGTGCTGCAGCTGTGCTGGCAGGAGCACGGGGCTGCTCAGGCAAGAAAGCACAGAGGAATCTCTTTATCTACTGATATCAGCAACCAGCTCTGCTGCAGCCTGACAAAGAGGCTGGGAGGTGAGGCTGGTTCCAGGCACATACAGCCAAACAGCAGGAATGAGCAGGAGGGTATTCACAAGGAGCCACTGTTGTTGCAGTGTTCACCCTGATGATTGCAAGGCCAAGAGAGGTTTCCCTGCAAGTTGTTTTGGGTGCTGGGGTTCTCAGAGCTGCCAGGAAGCTGCTGCAGCAACAAAACATCAATGCATATGGATAAACCTTGGGATGAATCATAGAATCATGGAGTGGTTTGGGTGGGAAGGGACCTGAAAGCTCATCTCATCCCACCCCTGCCATGGGCAGGGACACCTCCCACTACCTCAGGGTGCTCCAAGCGCACTGCCAGGGATGATACTCAACTCCTCTCTGCTCCTGCTCACTATGGGTGTAAGACAAGTTTTTTTCTTTAATGGGAATGTTGCTTCCTTTCTATCATCTCCAGCCAAGTTAAGCTAATTAAACTGAATGCATATTATACTAGAGGCATATGGGTTTGGGTTGTTTGTGGATGGTATTAGACCCTTTTCTTTCTCACCTACCTCTACCATTGCATTGCAGTACTGTGTCACACCAGATCAGAGCTTCCTCCCTCCCCTCACTCTTTATCCACCTTTGAAGTGGTTGTGATGCTGCAGCTCTCCCCAGAACAAAGGCATTCTCATCCCCTGACACAGTGCACTGCCAAGGAATTTCATCTCCCAGACAGACTGCAAAGGGAAGAATCATCACAGACTATGTGTAATTTATGGTTTCATTAATTCCTGCCACGAACCACACTAACGGGCATTTTTCAGCAAGGAATGCATGATCAATTAGTCACAGGAATAAAAACGAGGGCGTAGACTCTTGAAATGAAAAGGGGATTATTCCTGCTTAAACATCAAAATTATGCTGGCTCCTCTTTGGATGATTAGGTGGAGAATTTATAGGAGATAATGTTAAATGCTCAAAGGTTTCCCACTTAATTGCGGGAGAAGTGGTAGTGGATGTTTTGGTGGGTACTATGAGGCTGCTGCCAGGGTGAGACATTCTCCCAAGATTTAAGCAATAAGCATGAATTGCATTGACCTCTTATGGCCAAATAGTCATTAACTGGTGCAGTTATTAGGGGGGATTTCAATATAAAAGGATGCTGAGATCCAGCTCTGGGGCAGGCAGAGACAGCAGCACCAGACCTCCTGCGTTTCCTAATGGGCCAAGCTTCCACAATCTTCCCCCAGAAGAGGCTGTGCTCAGGTTCTGCTGCCCTGCAGGCACTTCAGCACAGCCCCATAGAGCCAAGTGCTTATTTGAGACACCTCAGCCCATGCACACCCCGAGGCCAGTGTCCCTCCCCTCTCACAACCCCTCTGTGTCCCAGGCAGAGCTGGGCTCCACACACATAGGGTTGTTTATCCCAAAGGTTCTGGTGATTTCCACAAATTAGACCTGGGGCATGGCGTTTCCAGGTTAAAAGGTTATAGCTATAAAAATGTTGATATGAGACAAATATTCCGTGTAGATATTTAAAGCATTACAGAGTCTTTCCCTGAACTATGGTTTATACTGTTTTCTTAATGGAATGCAGCTGGCTTAATGAATAGAAATAGTCAAGAATAATGTATTCAGTGACTGATGGGGGAAGCAACCCAAATAATTTATTTATATTATATGACACTGATCTACTAATGAAGGCATTTATTAATAAGAAGTATGCTCAACAATGATGGTGAAATTCAATCAAACACATTATTAGCAATAATTATTCTACCATTTCTAATTGAGAGGTGAAATTTCCTGTAGTAGCTGTAGTTTAGATGTAGTTTCTCTAGAAAGTCAATTATTCAGGTAACAGCACCAGAAATAGTTCACATTTCAGAGGCAAAGGATGCATAAAACAATACCAATTAAACCCATTCTGGCTAAAATTGCAATATTTACCTTGGAGTGTCTGCTACTTTCTACTTATTTTGCATTATTAATTTGGAGTAATGCTTACACAGAATACTAACAGGAATTTGACAGGATATTAATGTAGAGACTCCCCCCAGAGATCTTAGATGTTGCTAAACCCATTTTTCCTTAGCCAGAGTTAATAAATAATCATCTCCTTGGCAATGGTTCCTGGAGTAGAGACTTGTACTTTGGTTCCTGTTAAAGGTAGAAAAATGAAAAGTGTCAGATAACATCAGCATCAGGGGGATTTATCTAAAGCAACCGGGTGAGTAAATACCCTCCATGCACTGAGTTACTGCTCCGAGCTGCCCCCATTGCTGCAGCTAACTTCCGATTTGGGAAAGTTTTCTCTACAAAGAATGTTTATCCCTTTTCAGTCTAAAGGTACTTTGATGTCTCTTTCACATGCAAAAGCAGCACTCCCTCCTTTCTCAGTCCTACAAACAACTCCTAAGTCCAGGGATTTCCTTTCTTTTTCCTTCTCAAGCTGCAGGACAACTTCTTTCAGAGGTGCTTTTCTGGTATTTCATCATTTAATTTATTGCTGGCATCAAGGTGAGGGCTGGAAGTCCTTTTTCTGCTACTTTTGTGCTTGGGAGCAGCTGACCTCTGGGGCAAGCTCACAGGGAGATTTCCTGGAATAACCTGAAACCATGAGCTGGAGCTCAACGTCCTTCAGGAAATTGATTCAGCTGCCCCAGTCACTGGGAACAGGGGCTGCTGCTGCTTTGGAGCCAGCTTAGGTCTGCCCTTCTGGACACAACATCCCCAGCACTGGGGCTTCCCCAGCCAGGCTGGAGCTGGTCACACTCTGCCATCGAAGCTGTATGTGGCTCCTGGAAGGACTGGGAATCCAGGAGGGAACTGGGACTGCAGTGGGAATCACAGATTGCTCTGGGTTGGAAGGGACCTTACAGACCATGCCCAGGGGAGCAGGGGACAGCAGGGGGAGGAATGGCAAAGGCCAGCAGTGGGGAGTGGATGCTATTGCCCAAGCCCACGCTGCCTTTGTGGAGGATGGACGAAAACCAAAGGTGTTTTCAAGTTCAGCCATCCCCCTAACACAGCTGTGTCGAAAGCCAGCCCTCTCATCAGGAACAGCAAGGGCAAAAGAGATCAATCCCTCCAGCCCGCTGGGACACCATGGGCACTGCCCTGTATTTGATAAGCCCTTACTGACATCATTAAGTCCAGGTTTCTGTTTGGAGAGTTTGGGCTTCTCCTCAGATAAATACCAAAATCAAACAAAAAGGGAAATGTGCAAAGGGATCTGGCTTATCCCAAGCTCTCTGGTGGGCACTGAAGATCTCAATACACTTCAGAGGGCAGCTCTCCTCTGCCACACACAGGGATGCATGTGGCAGAGAATGCCAGGGAATGCCAGGGAATCATCATCTCTGCAATAACTTCAGGTAGTGCTCTGAATTTGTTTAATGTTTCTACTGTTTCTCAGACTCCCTTGCAAATATCAGCAGGTTCAGAGCCCAAATGGTGCTTTTTGCACGATGAAGCTGGCAGAGCTTGCCCAGATGCAGAGATAAAATTCAAATTAAAATTAGTCCCTTGAGGTTGCTCCCATGTGTGACTGAGGGCACTACTTAAGGAGAGCCTATCCATCCTCTCTGCAAGAACATTTATCACTGAAAAACCCCAGGTTTCTTAAATAATTTGGGGAAAATCTTGGTCGTGAAGCTTCTCCACCAAAGGTGGAGCTTTCCAGGTGATATCAGCACACCTTTCAGGGTGGGGAGGTGCCTTCCTGTGCAGAGAACTGTCTCCCAGCCTGCTGGGCCTGGGGGGCATTTACTCCACAGCAAAGCCAACATTTTGGCTGCAGCAGAAGGGTGAGCTGTGCTGCGTGAGGACCTGAATCAGAAGCCTCAGAAAGTCCTCACAAATAGGTACCTGTCAGTGGGGATGTGGATCATTCCTCTTCGGTTCAGGTGCAAACAGGGCATTTTGAGTAACATTTGCAGCCTGTTGGGAAAGGAGGAGATAGCAAAGCATTGGCGAAAGCACACAGTGTATATGATGTAAAATTATTGTTTAATTGATATACTGCAAGATATTGTCCTAATGGTAGGAGGGAAAAGAAATAATGATCAGTTAACGCATTATTAATGTTCATTTTCTCTTCCAGTATTGCCGGCGGGTTGAGTTAATTATTAAGCATGACAGTTGGGCTTTAATATATCAGCTATAGATTCCAGTCACAGCAGTCTAGTTTAATAATTGGGTTTCTGTCTCCCTCATTTTGACTAATAGCATACTTATAGCAATTATTAAAATTCATCAGGGCACAAAAATAAACCATTTGAAACCTCACCAAAAATGGCAGCACAACAGAGCTTTGCTTAGCATTTAGAGGAGAATTCAAAACAACTTCTTAGAAAACATGGAACAGCTTCTCTGATAATTCAACACCCACAATGTGAATGTGGACACTCAGTGAAAGCCAAGAGTGCTTCAGGTGAGCCAAGGAAGTGTCGAATAGGCTGCTGTCACTAAAAAAGTGCATTCAGACTTCACAGGAAATTCCCTCTGAAAATGCAAATTCATATGTGGTTCTTTAGCTATAGGTAGTTCAGCCAAGCCATGGCAGGTTACCAACACTGGCAGAAAGTTGTTTTAACACTGCATCATCGAACTGTTCTGGAGACTTCACAGTCTGCCTTGGAATGGCTATAGGCGCCAAGTGGGCACAGCTTCTGCTGTGAGGAACTTAAAATCCTCCTTGCTGATCTTCCAGACTCTTTAAAGAAAAAGTTTAACTTCCAGCATGAGCACAGCTCTGTATAAGCTCATTGAGCCCAAAACCTACAGGCATCAAGGCACCCAGCAGAAATCCTGCACATTCCCACCATGCCAGAGAGGAATGGGGCTTATTCAAGGACTGACAAATAGGCAAGATTTTGAGAGGTGAGAGAATTAATTATAAAAATATGGAATGAAAATAGAAAACTTGAGAAAAGCCTGGTGTTTATAGTTCCTGGAGAAAGGACAGCAACACTGTAAGCTGCATTCTCACCATCTCCTCCTCCAAGTGCACAAAGGGATGGAGCAGCCCTGTGTGTGATGCAGGCATTGAAACCACTGTAGACTTGGAATCAGTTCACAAGTGAAAATAAAGACAGAATAATCACAGAATCACAGTCTGGTTTGGGTGGGAAGGGACCTCAAAGCCCATCCAGTGCCACCCCTGCCATGGGCAGGGACACCTTCCACTGTCCCAGGCTGCTCCAAGTCCTGTCCAACCTGGCCTTGGGCACTGCCAGGGATCCAGGGGCAGCCACAGCTGCTCTGGGCACCCTGTGCCAGGGCCTCCCCACCCTCACAGGATGGAATTTCTTCTTAACATCTGACCAAGTACCTGGTTACACGGACACCAAGAACTGCCTCACTCTGCAGCAGGCTGCAGTAAATGTCTGCTGAAACATGACCTACAGAATCCACCACTGGTTCCTCCTGCACACATTGCCTGCACTCCTCTCAGGAGACAGCACTCAAAACCAGTCCCGGAGTGCTCCTGCTGCCCAGGAGGAGGTGAGAAAGGTCTGTGCCCTTGTTGCAGCCTTGGCAAGAGCTCAAGAAGAGCCATCGGTGTCACCACAGCTCAAGAGAAAGAATAGGGAGGGAATTTCTATTTGCCCTTTGAAGCTGAGAAGGGACCAGTTTGTGTCTGAACAGCACTCCTTCACACCTCCCCATACTATCTAAAAGTAGGAGACTTAGCAATTAAACAACCTTCAGATAAATAATTGAGAAAAACTAAAGACTGGAAAGATACCAAAGGCTTCCCTCACAGGACTGTGGAGTGATGCGCTGCTTTGGAACTGCAGATAAACCAGGCCACAACCAACCTTATTCTCTGGCTATTATTTAAGAGCCAGGGGTAAAAGACTGGAAGCAAGAAAACACCAGTTTACAGCAAGTTTTGCCCTGAAACTCCTTTGGCATAGGAGCTGCAGGCTTTCCTGCATGATGATTTATCATTCCACGATGCTGTTACAGCCATGCTCAGCTGCTGCACAGCCCATCCATCGTTCAGCTGAGCAGCCTGAGCCTGGGAGCACCAGAGAATAGTATCAGAGCACTGGGAATGCTCCTCTAATTGTTGGTTTGCAAAGTTATCTGACATGGTGTATGTATAATTAATCTATTCAGAGTTTGTTGTAAATTAATAATATTGAATATTAAAAGTATTCCCTATTCTCATGCTAAACAAAATAATTCCTCAGTATTTTCATCTGATCTTACTAGAAATGATGAAGCTGGACTTTGCTATCCTCCTCTCCCATTCTTACCTCTTGCACTGCCAGGAAAGTGCTAAATAGATGAAATGCCAGCTCCCTGCAGCAGAGAGCTGATCTTCTGGGCCCTCTGACACACAGATGAGGGAGTCAAACCACCAGAGATCTTTGGAGGCTAAAATGCTGTGTCTCTGGGTTGTTCACAGCAGCTGGTCCCAGCCAAGAGGTGAGCAGCTGCACAGGTGACCTGAGGTCTGTGGGGAGTTTTAAAACCCATATATTTTGTTCATGTGTCAAATCTGGGCTGTGTTTCCTGTGCTCACCCCAGAAACTCACTAAAAATGGCAGCACAGAGATCCCTGCAGATCAGGTAAGTGCAGATATCAAGTCAAAGATTGGACTCGCTGACCTTGGAGATCTTTTCCAGCCTTCATGATGCCATGACTCTATAAACTGAAGCTGCTGGTTTGCTCATACTGCATTTGTGTCATAGTTTCTGATTTAATCCCTTCAGAACATCAGCTGAACAAGTATTGCTCTCCAGGCAGTTTCTCACACAGTAGAGGGATGGGCAATAGAAACCTCACAATTTTTTTACGAAGGTGTATTTGTTCTTTTCTAGGACAATTTTGGAATCAAGTGCTGTAGCACAAACATGTTTTTTCAGGTTTACCATAGCCCCTCACCTTTACTGGTTCTGCAAAGCAAACTGGGTGCTGAATGCCACCCACACATTAATTAGTGGCCAGTTGGCCAAAACTTCTCTTTCTTGTCTCTGACCCAGCTTTAGGCATTACTCTGCACATTCAGAAATCATAGGGTAATGGAAGATTTGTCCTCTTAACAGCAGTAATGCAAGATGACTGCAGATTAATTTTTACATTCTAATTAATACCTGGTCCCCAGGGATGCTCTCAAGTTACCTGGCTGTTCAGAGGTGTCCCAGCTCCCTCAAACATGACTGCACCAGCCAGGATATGTCATTTCATGGCCCATGACAGCAGAAACCCACTGATGCCAGTGGGCCACACTACAGAGCAGATAGTCCTCAGCAGGGGTTGGAGGAGGAGTTCTGCTTTGAGCTCACCTGAAGCTGATCAATAGCTGCACCCACAAAATTGGTTTTTTTGTTGTCCATCAGAACTAAGGAGAAGAATTTCTCAGGAGCTCCTGCCAACCATTGCCATGAGCTATTTGAATTCATGTCCATGTCCCTTTCCCAGGTCTGCTGTGTGAGGAGCCACTTCCACAGTGTTGCCAGACACCCTGGGGCCACCAGCCCCTCACTGGAAGTGTCCCAGCCAGGTACTGACAGCTCTGCCTGTGCTGGGGATGTCAGCTTCTGCACACAGACCTTGTAAAAGCCTTATAAACCACCGACACTGGAGTGGTGTGTGTGCATTGCTATCAAGTTATGTCACTGCTTCCATAATAAAATTATTTCAGCGGGTTGTAAGTCAGGTATAAAACTCTCTTTGGGCTAAAACTTGGCATGTCCACATATGCAAACACACACAGTCTGATTTCTGGGAAGGGGAAAGATTGTGCATTACTCCTGAATTCTGCACAGAGGGTATTCTCACGGGGGGAAGCTGCAGAGCCCCCGCAAGGCCAGTGGGGGAAGGCAGAGACTGCTGGAAGTGGGACGGCCACAGACCCGCGCTTCACTGCCATTCCAACCTCCTCCTCTCCACCTCCCAGCTCCGGGAAAGGGGGACGGCATAGTTGCATGAGATTAAATAAGAATACCCTTACTGTCAATCACACTCCCCTTGTCTGCTCTTGGGGACGGTTAGGGGAGGGTTACATGTTTTCCAAGCTCCGTCTGAAGCTCGGAGAATACAGACCCCTCTGCATGCGCTGCTTCAAAGGAGGAGTCCTTGGAAGCTCACCGGGACTAAACCCATCCTTTAAAGAAGCTTTGCTTTGCAAGAGTTTGTATGCTTCTGAATGTTACTGCAAACTGCAGAGGGAAAACGTGTTTGCAGTGCCAGGACTGTCCTGGGACATGACTGCTGTTAAAGAGGGCAAGTCCCATCACTCACAGAGTCCCTCCTGCGGGGCCCTGTGAGCTCGGCACTAGCACGGGAAAAAGAAATCTACCACTGGAAGCTGCATCCAACAGTGCCTGCATATTTAGTGGGAAGAGGGGAGAAATTTTTAAGAAGCATAAAGAAAAATGGAATATAAAGAAAAAGGGAGCCTCCTGCTGTCTCTGGAAACCTCCCCCAGCCTGAACAAGCTCTGTTTGGGGCTAGAGACTCCCAGCAGCAGAGTGGGGCACTGCCTAGTGTAACCACAGCATCCTTGAGATGTCTGCAGCTGCAGGTGTTTGTACACTTGACCTTTTGTAATAAACAGTAAGGACATTTCCTTCATACTTACTTCACAAGTCTATTAGGAAACACACCAAACTGAAGGCAGTTATTTGCTGTGACGTTTTGTTCCCTGAATAACACAACACTCTACCTTTATGTCAGTGTTCCTCTAGTTTGCTGGGCCAAAATCCACGTCTGGCCTGAGGGAGATGAGTCATTTCCCTGAGTGCTTTCACTCCTGCTGCAGCTGCAGCCCGAGATGATCAACATATAGAAAGAAGAAATATAAGGAAAGAACTATAACAACATATTACCATATAACCGGATAGTAGAAAAGAAGAATGTGATTGACAGTAAGGGTATTCATATTTACTCTATGTTTAGTGATATTAGTGGCTTGAGCATTGCTATCCATGCTCCCAACTAGAAAGTATTTGGTTACCCCATGTGGACTCAGGAAAATGTAACCTGTTCCCTCCATCTTTTCAGGGAACAGGCAGCACCAGGACCTCAGTGACTGTTTCGCACAGCAGACCTGAGCATACAGTTTGCTCCAGCTCCGAGCACAGGCTCATCCCAGCCTAAGAACTCCTGAAGGCTAAATTATTAGAAATGCCATTACCACAGGACCTATGATGGCTATCATGAGATAATCATCACACATCTGGATTTTTAAGACACAGGGTATAGTCTGGTGCTCTTCAGTCCCCGGTGGCATGACCTAATGGCAACACACCCCTGGCGCTGCGCTAATGCAGCACTCTGTACTGGGGGAAGGAGGCACTGCTGGGCTGGGAGAACACGCAATTGGCAGCCTGTGGCTGTGATTTACACAAG
Source organism: Anomalospiza imberbis (assembly GCF_031753505.1). Taxonomy (NCBI): domain Eukaryota; kingdom Metazoa; phylum Chordata; class Aves; order Passeriformes; family Viduidae; genus Anomalospiza; species Anomalospiza imberbis. Next base: position 1,098,404 of record NC_089691.1, read on the forward strand.
GCTGTTTGTATCTTGTAAACAGATTTCTTTTCCTTCTGTGGTAGGGAGCCAGGAGATGCACTGAGCAGCAGCAGAACAGAGAACATCTTGGTGCAGAGCAGGAGCAGGGGAAGGACAAGCCTTCCAGCATGGACAGAGTACTCCCATGGTGGCTTTTGAAATGAAGAGGTGTAGCAAATGTGGAAGGGTAAATAAGGCCAGGAAATATTTTGCCATATGAATGAACTCCCTACTATTTATGATGCAGAGTTTCTAGGGATGTTGCTCTGGAGCTGGGCTCCTGCTGGGCAAATAATTCTTCCCAAACGGAGGTGGATGCCATGCTATCATTCCCTGGCTCTACCTGTCACTATCTGGCTGTTCCTCAAAAGCTCTGACTTCAGCCCAATCCTCTGCCTTCTGAGCAGCAGCAGCAAGATTTAAATGGTCCTTATCATTCAATTCAAATGATTTGACTATTTTAACAACTGATTAAATCAGCTCACTCTGATCTAATGGTGTTGGTGTCTGGGAACAGTGCAACCAGGACCAAGGTGCTCAGTACAGGCTGCTAAACCTGCTGGAAATACACAACAATATTTAGGTTGTTTATGACACTCACCTCCCATTTTCCTCATCCTGTTCCTGCATCTGTGCTTGGTGGGCAAGGCTGTGCATGTCCTTTGAGCAGAGATGAACTTTTGGGATCAGCTGTCTAATGGCCAGGAGGTGCCAAGCTCTTTGGGTCACAGGTGTTCTCTGCCTGCCCTGCAATTCATAGACACCTTTTCTCTCATCTCTTATTTCTTCTCCCTGGTACCTCTGCCACTACTTCAGCTTCTCAAATCTTTTTTTCTGTTTATCCTTCCTTCTGGAAGTTGCAGAATTTTCTGTTCCCTTCCCAAGGAAAGTGATGTGGGCTCATTTTCCTTCTCCAGTCTTCACACCTGGTTTATTCCTTCCATGTGCTGGAAAATGCATTGGAGGATGGATATGGAGAAAACATCAGAGAGTGAACTGAGTCATTTACACCAAGAGAGATTAGGATATATTATCACTGGGTTGTTTAGAATCACGGAATCACAGAATCACAGAATCCTTAACGTTGGGAAAGATATTTATAATAATCAACTCCAACCATCAACTACCACCATCACTATGTTCACCACTAAACCGCATCCCAAGTCCCACATCAACATGTCTTTTGAGCACTTCCAGGGATGGTGATTCCACCACTGCCCTGGGCTTTACAATGCTTTACAACCTTTTCCAAGAAGAAATGTTCCTTAATTTCCCATCTAAACCTCTGCTGGTGCAAGCTGAGACCATTTCGTCTTGTCCTGTCTCTGCTCCCTAGGAGCAGAGCCCCACCTGGCTCCACCCTCCTTGTCAGGGACTTGTGGAGAGCCACAAGGCTCCCCCGAGTCTCCTTTTCTCCAGGCTGAACACCCACAGTTTGAGTTGATTCAGAGGAACCAACAAATCTGTTTTAGGTACTGTTAAATGATGCCTGGCTGCTCTTAGTCAGTAAAAACCAGAAAACAAATCAGATATGCCCAGCAGCTCAGCATGGTGAGTTGTGCTAGGAAAGAGCCCACTCCAGACCCCAATGGCACAAGCATCAGCACCAGATTCTGCCTGGGAAAACCTCTGTGAGCTCCTCCCTCAACTTATGCAGCTGAAATAATAACTGACCCACATGAACCAAATCTTCACAGTGGGTACATTTTTTCCCCTACTGTTTCCAAACAAAAATCAAACATAAACAGTGAGAAATTATTTCATCTCTACTAATAAGTGACAGCATGAGAACTCAGCAATGTGTTAAGAGAAAATCTCCCTGGTACACTGAATTACGCTTTTCCTGGAGTGAAGCAAGAACCCTTGTGATTGAAAAACTCCCTTTCCAGACTCAGAGATTGTTTTTATAAAGTATTAAAAAAAAGTATAATATTCCAAAAATCAGCCAGGAAAGCAGTGGTAGTAATTCTTCCCCAATGCCTCTGAAATTAAGCTACACTTTGCCCCAATTTTTTCAATTTGGAGCATATGTATACACAATATTGCAAACAAATCCCTGCAGTAGATGTGTGCAATGTGTGCTGCACTGCCCAGCCTCTGTCCCAGCTGCTGGCTTTGTCGTGCCAGGACCTGCTGCTCCATACCCACGGGCTGCAGGCCCCCATGGGCAGGGCTGGGGTGCGGGGGCTGCTCCCCTGCACGGTCTCCCTTCCACATCCCTGCCAGAGCCCTGGGCAACTGCCTGCGGCCACTGAGTGCACTCAGGAACTGACTGCTGCTGTCTTGGAGGTCTTGGTGCTGAGCCTCTGAATCATCTCTCACTCGGACATGCTCCCAAACAAAGGAGGAACAGGGCCTCAGTGGCCTAAAGAGCTGCCCACAGAACCAGGAGGACCTGGATGAGTGGGATTGCAGAAGCGGTGCGGGGAGAACATCCAGGCAGGCGGCCAGGGGCTGAGGCTGGGGCGATGGAAAATCTGCAGTGGGAAGGAAACAACACAGCATATGGTATTTTGAAACACAGCTAGAGTTTTCCTGTGCATTCTGACTGTGAGTCACCAATGTTAGGCTGTGAAATTCCTGATACCAGTCTGGCCCTTGGGCCTGAGCTGTGGGATGAAGCTCAGGGAGGAGACCTGGGAGAGATCCTGGAGTGAGCCAGGGTCCCCCATGTCAGAGCAGAGCCCTGGGGTGGGATCCCACCCCCAAACATAAGACCAGAAGGCTGTTCAGGAGGGATGCTGCGGCAGTGCCTGCACCAGAAGCCTTATTGGGAGGCAGTGGCCATATGCAGCAATACTCGATTCTCTCAGCTCCAAAAGGTGAGCAGGAGGAGTTTGGCCTCAGCAGCCACAATACACTAAGCCAGCCTAGCCTCAAGCTGGGCCAGGAGGAGCAGGAGAGCACAGAATGCCAGAAGAGGCCCAAAGTGGGTGTCTCAGCAGCAGTAGCAGTGCTGCTTGCTGCCAGCTGGGCACCAGCTCTGGAGGGCTCTCCCTCCCCAGCAGAGAGGAATCACCTCAGGCAGTGGCCAGGGAGCAGCTGCCCCAGGGGGCTGCAGACCCTCCCTCCCCTATCCCTGCAGCCAAGACCCAGGAAAAAAAAGCAAACAGCAGTGGAGCAGAGTGTTTTCTTTCCATTGCCAGACCCACAGGACTGCAAGCTGTTGTGTATAAAGCCATCAGTATGGAGACAGAAGTAACCCAATGGTCACAACTGCTTTGGGAGGCCTTTTCAGAGCAAGCTGTGTGCAGGTCCAGCACAGTGAGGGCAGGCAGGAGCCAGGCAGGGGCTACTGTGATCAGTGGCAGGGCCCCGAGAGGCTGGGGGAGCCCATGCTGAGCATCCCTGGGCTGAGGGCATGACCTGGACAAATTGGAGGGCTGGACAATCATCCACCCAGTGAAGTTGTACGTAGGAAATTGCCAGATTGTGCACTTGGGATGGTGCAACCCTGGAGGTATTGACAGGCTGGAGAATGAGATGCTGGAGAGCAGCACCATGCAAAGGGACCTGGGAATCCTGGAGGATGGAAAGTTGGAAATGGGTCAGCAGTGCCCTGGCAGCCATGGGGGACATCCCTGTTCTGGGGGGCACCAGGCCGAGCATGGCCAGTTGGGCCAGGGAGGGGATTGTCCCTCTCTGCTTTGCACTGGGGCGGCCTCACCTCAAATATTGTCTGAAGTTTTGGTAACTGCAATATAAAAAAGAATGTTCAAAGGAGGGCAGTGAAGATGGTGAAGGCCCAAAGGGGAAGCTGTGTGAAGAGCAGCAGAGGACTCCATCTCTTCTGCCTGGAGGAGACTGATGGGAGACCTGACTGGGGTCTCCGACTTCATCTGCATGGGAAGAGGAGAGGCAAGAACGGATCTCTTTCTGTTGTCTCCAGTGATAGGGAATAGTCAGGGGAAGTTGTGTCAGGGGAGATATAGGATGGATATTAGAAAAAGGTTTTTTATTCAGAGGATGGTTGGGCACTGAAACAGGCACCCCAGGGCAGCACCAAGTCTAAGAGAGCTCAAAAAGCAATTGGACAATACCCTCAAGCACCTGGTGTGACTCTTGAGGATGCTCCTCTGCAGGGCCAGGAGCTGGACTTCATGATCCTTGTGGAGCACTTCCAACTAAGCATATTCTGTGATTCAGTGATTCTGTTTATTACAGTAGAATATCTAAGCATGGATCTGCTCAAAAAGAATATCCAGAAATGATGGAAGCCATCAAGACCATCTCCAGGGACACAACCTGACTAGCAATATCAGGAGTCAACAAAAAGGATTTTCTAAGCAATGGCCCTCGGATAAAGCAAAACATTTACAGTCAGGGCAGTCCGTTTGTATAGATGGGGGTACACTCTGGGGGTACAGCCAAGGCCATGAGGTCACAGCAGGCTCTGGGGTCACAGCAGGCTGAGGTCACAGCGGGCTCTGAGGTCACAGAGGTGCCAGAGCCCCGTGGTTGCACAGCACCACAACGTCCGAGCAGTCAGTCCTTGAGCACAACTGTTGCGGCAGCAGCGGCGCTGGCAGCAGTGGTGCTGACATTGGGACAGCGGTGTGAGGACAGCGGTGGCAGCAAGAGCTGCGGGACTGGCAGAGGGCAAGGCACCATGGCCCTTGCTCTGCGCCTCTTCCTCCTGCTCCTCCTGGCCGTGGCCCTGCCTGCCAGGGCTGCCCAGGCTGCTCCGCTGCAAGCGCGGGGAGCAGGTAAGCTGGAAGCCTGGCTCCCCTTTCCTGGGATAGTGCTCCCTGCTCCCCGGGAAGCGCTGGGGGATGATTTGCCCCTGGGCTTTAGGGAGGGTTTCTGCTGTGGGAGGGAGAGAGACCCTGGGGACCCTGGGCAGCCCCATTTTCCTCTCTAGAAATGTTACATAGGGCAGGGAAAGAGGGTGGGGAATGGCCAGGAGCCAGCCCAGAGCTTCCCAAGCTGCTGTGCAGATTTGGCCATGTCCATTCACATCTGGCTGCCTTGGCCTTACCCGAGCCCCTTGCAGTGCCCAGTTGCCAAAGGCAGAAGGAAACCCCAGCATCTCATGGAAATGGTTCTGATCTGTGCTCCCTTCTAGATTGGGATGGTAACTTGCATTGTCTGGATGCCCTGCTGGATGAGAGCTTGAAAATGTTGGAGAATGCTGCAGGCAAGTTCACCCTGTGCCTTTCCTGAGAGAATAATCAGTGTAAATGTGGCAACAGCTAACTCAGGAGCCATTTCCTTTAACATAATCACATGGCTGAAGGAATCTGGAAAACATGCCTTGCTCCTTTCTAGAGCCCTGAGGGATCCCAAAGGATCGCTGTTAGTGGGAGGAAGAAGCCTTTAGCTGTTCATCTTCCACCCATGAACAATGCCAGTGTGTCCTTCCGTGTGCTCTGTGCAGCCACGGAGAAGAGCAGAGAGGGAAGGGGCCGGGCCCAGGGCTGTGCCCCGGGGCTGTGCCTTTCGCAGCTCCTTTGCCGGCCCCAGGGAGCCTGAGCTGCTCCTGCTGCAGCTGCCAAGCCCTGGCCCAGGCTGGGGCTGGGTTTAGAGCTGCTGGCAGCTCCAGGGAGTCCTTTCTCCCCTGACTGCCCTGCAAGGGGCTCCTTCCATCCCAGTGTGGGGCCACCGCAGGCACATGGTCCCCCTGCCCCTGCTGCTGAGTGGAAGGCAGAGCTGAGGGAGTGCCTTGGAAGGCACCAATCACCCAGGGGCACTCAGTGCCACTCTGGCCTGAAGGAGAATCTTCAGCAGAGTCACAGGAGCTGTTCTGTCCTGCCTTTCTTTGCAGCTGAAGCTGTTGCTAAAAGTGATCTGGCTTCCCAACCCACGTTCAGGATTGAGCCTCTGGGATATGGTGAGGGTAGGTCAAGGCCTTTCCCCCTGGGAGAGCTGCCAGCTCAGAGCCCAAAGCTCGGCCAGGGGGCCATGGCTGCAGGTGCCAGGACAGAACCATGCACGTGTGTGCCCGCACCCTGCGCCATGCCCTCACGAGTCCTCCTGCGGCTCCGTGCTGCCCGTGCAGATCTGCAGAGATGACAGGAGCTTCTGTGGCTGTTGAGTTACAGGTGTGTCTGCAGGGAGGACTTTCCCAGGTCCTTTGGTGGATGTTGCACGCAAGCCCAGCTCCCATCGCAGGGGTGAGTAGTCTGTCCCTGCTGACCCCACAGGCTGAGCACTGGCTTTGTGGGATCCATTCCTGGGAAACTGAACTCCTTTCTGTTAAGGTCCTTCAACAGGATACAAGAAACCCAAAGGAGAGAAGGAAATGCTTGACTTAAACTATGTCCTGAAAGTTGTGGTGAAGGAACTGCGGAAAGGACAAGGTGTGTCTATGTCCCTGGGCCTTCCCCTGGGACTCAGCAGCCGGGGGCTTTCCCTGCACATCTGGACACGCCGTGCCCGGCACAGCTGGAAGGTATCCAAGGCAGCCTGGCTGCCCTGCTGCTGCTTTCACGGCCTGCAGGGCTGTTTGCCAGCCTGGCCTGGCTGCAGCTTCTCCCCAGCCTCTGCAGGAAGGCATTTGGCCCCAGATGACAGGGAGCCCAACCTGCAGCATGGGCCATGCACTCCCTGAGATCCCCTGCAATTTCCCAGTCCCCAGGAAGATCACGAGGGGTGGTGGTTTGGAAAAGAGAGAGCCCTGTCACAGCCCCAAGTGCCCGGGCCTTATCCTGATCATTTTCCATGTCTTTGACAAGTATTGCTTCCTGAAGTTTCCACCTTCCCGATGTGTAATGGCTCCATCTGATCCAGCTGTGCCTCTTCCTTTCTCAAGGGATGGACAGAGAGGCTTTATGGAAGGCAGCATTTCCTGAAGGGAGGGAGGCGATTCCAGGCATGGGCACAGGCACGGGAGGTAATTGCTGTGCTGGGCTCAGCCCTTGGTGAGGCTGTGTGGCAGAAGCTCTTCCCCAAGGCCCTGACCTGTGTGAGAGGGTCTGACTGTTCCTTGGCCTGCCTGAGCTGACCGAGCAGAGATAGGCAAGAAGGGAGAGTTGTGGCACTGCCTGCTGCAGATTACCTCAGGGATTTAGTGACGGTTTCCTCTGTGGGAGGGACAGAACCACCATGGGCCCCGGGCAGGTCCAGCCACTCCTCCAGGGATGTGGCACAGGGCCTGCAAAGAGGGTGGAGAGTTGCCAGGAGCCAGTCCAGAGCTCCCCAGGCCCCTGTGCATCTTTGGCCATGGCCATTCACATCTGGCTCCCATGGCCTTACCCGACCCCCTCGCAGTGCCCATTTCCCTGAGGCAGAGGGGGACTCCAGCACACCATGGAAATGGTTCGGATCTCTGCTCCTCTCTAGATTGGGATCGTGACATGGCTTATCTGGGAGGCCTAGCACAAGACAGTGTGAAATCCATGGAAAATTCTGCAGGCAAGTTCTCAATGTCTCTTTCCTGAGAGAATAATCAGTGTCAGTGTGGCAAGACCTCACTCATGTACCATTTACCTTAACAGTCTGAGGGTTGTTGAGATTGGGAAAACCTGCCCTGCTCCCTTCTCAAGCCCTGAGTGATCCTACAGGATCACTGTCAGTGGGAGGAAGGAGCATTTAGCTGTCCATCTTCCTCCCGTGTGCAATGCCAGTGTGTGCTTCCGTGTGCTCTGTGCAGCCACGGAGAAGAGCAGAGAGGGAAGGGGCTGGGCCCAGGGCTGTGCCCCGGGGCTGAGCCTTGGTGCAGCCTGAGGATCTCCTACAGTGCCACGGGAGCTGTTCTGTCCTGCCTTTCTTTGCAGATAACCCTGTTGCTAAAAGTGATCTGGCTTCCCAACCCACGTTCAGGACTGAGCCTCTGGGATATGGTGAGGGTAGGTCAAGGCCTTTCCCCCTGGGAGAGCTGCCAGCTCAGAGCCCAAAGCTCAGCCAGGGGCCATGGCTGCAGGTGCCAGGACAGAACCATGCACGTGTGTGCCCTCGCCCTGCGCCATCCCCTCAGCGCTCCTGTGGCTCCGTGCTGCCCGTGCAGATCTGCAGAGATGACAGGAGCTTCTGTGGCTGTTGAGTTACAGGTGTGTCTGCAGGGAGGAATTTCCCAGGTCCTTTGGTGGATGTTGCACGCAAGCCCAGCTCCCGTCGCAGGGGTGAGTAGTGTGTCCCTGCTGACCCCACAGGCTAAACAATGATTTTGTGGGATCCATTCCTGGGAAACGGAACTATGTTGCTCTAAGGTCCTCCAACGGGAAAGAACAAAGCTACAGGACACAAGAAACCCCATGGGCCATCTGAACACATGAGTCAAATCCTGAAGGAAATGCTGCCAGCCGGACAAGGTGTGTCTATGTCCCTGGGCCTTCCCCTGGGACTCAGCAGCCGGGGGCTTTCCCTGCACATCTGGACACGCCGTTCCTGGCACAGTGGGAAAGGATCCATGGCGGCCTGGCTGCCCTGCTGCTGCTTTCACGGCCTGCAGGGCTGTTTGCCAGCCTGGCCTGGCTGCAGCTTCTCCCCAGCCTCTGCAGGAAGGCATTTGGCACCAGCTGACAGGGAGCCCAAACTGCACCATGGGCCTGAGATCCCCTGCAATTTCCCAGTCTCCAGGCAGATTAGGAGGGGTGCCTGTACGGAGAAGGGAGGGACCTGGCCCATCCAAAAAGTTTATAGGGATTTCCTAATTCTTAACCATGTCTTTGGCAAGCCTTGCCTCCTGAAGTTGCCACCTTCCCAGTGGGGAACAGCCCCACCTGATCCAGCTGTCCCTTTTCCTTTCTCCAGAAGTGGATGGAGAGGCTGTGCTGAAGGCTGAGTTTCCCGGAGGAAGCAGTGGCTCATTGGCAGCCTCTGCTGCAGGAAGGGAGGCGATGCCAGGCACAGTCACAGGAGGTAATTGCTGTGCCTCTGGGCCTGCTGAGCCCTGCTGAGGCTTGAGCTGCCCTCTCTGCTGCTTGGCAGTGCGGGCACAGCCCGGACAAGACCGGCACAGCCCAGAGGAATTGTTATGCTCAGGGCACTCGAATACTGAGCAGTCCTGCTGGGGTCCCTCCGTGGGAGAGACGTCCCTAAACCTGGGAGACACTGCACGGGGTGCCCATGGTGGGGAAAGGACAGAGGGCGAGAGCAAGGCTCCAGTGTGTCCTGAGAGGGACTGGCTTTGTCCTGTTGGGTCGGGGGAGCAATTCCCGGGGAAAGAGGAATAGAGACAGAGAGGAAGTTCAGGATGGAGAGAGAGATGGCAGGAGGGAGGGAGGGATGAATATGATGCTACCTGCTGCATTTTTTCCCTGGTGCTTTAGCAAGACTTTCAGCTGTGGGAGTGAGAGAGCCCCAGTGCCCCCTGGGCTGGTCCAGCCACCCCTCCAGGGATGTTGCACTGGGCCTACAAAGAGGATGGAGAGTGACCAGGAGCCAGCCCAGAGCTCCCCAGGCCCCTGTGCACCTCTGGCCATGTCTATTGCCACCTGGCTACCACGGCCTTACCCAACTGCCTTGCGGTGCCCAGTTCCCGAAGGCTGAAGGAGATCCGTGCACACCATGGAAATGGTTCTGATCTGTGCTCCTTTCTAGATTGGGATCGCCGATTGCATTATCTGGATGCCCTGCTGGATGATGCCCGGAAACTCTTGGAGAATGCTGAAGGCAAGATCTCCATGTGCTTTTCCAAATAGTGTCAATGCCCTAGCATCACTACAGGTGCCAGGACAGAACCATGCACGTGTGTGCCCTCGCCCTGCGCCATCCACTAAGCGCTCCTGCGGCTCAGGCCTGTTTGAGAAAGGGCCAGCCCTGGCCCTGCCCCAAAAGCTATGACATTTTCTGAACATTCTGCACATATTTGACAAGCATGATGTCCTGAAAATGCCAGCATCCAAATCAGGATCTCTTCCATCTGATCCTGCTGTCCTTTTTCCTTTCTCAAGGGATGGACCAAACATCTCTGCAGAAGGAGGCACATCCCGGAGGAAGCAGTGGCTCAGTGCCCACCTCTGCTGGAGGAAGGAAGGCGATTCCAGGCACAGACACAGGCATGGGCACAGGCACAGGAGGTAATTGCTGTGCCGGGCTCAGCCAGGCTCAGCCCTCGGCAGGGCTGTGTGGCAGCAGCTCTTCCCCCAGGCCCTGCCCTTGCACGGCCCGGCAGCAGCCAAAGCTGGAGGCGCCTCGGCTTCGAGGCCTCTGGAGCTCGTTCCCAGCCCCGGGGAATCGGGACTCGGGCACCAACGCCCCTCCCGCGGCAGCTGCTCCCGCAGCTGGCCCTGAGCGCCCAGAGGCCCAAGGCACAGGAGCAGCCCCGAGCGGGAGCCCTGCTGCGAGCCCAGGGCCAGAGCCAGCCCTGGCTCCTGACTGGGCAGGGGCTGCACTGGCTCCTGACAGGGCCTGACTCTGTCCCCTGGGGCTGGGGGAGCTGTCACGGGGCAGGGAGGGCCAGGGCTGGCAGGGGCTGCTCAGGGATGGGTTTGGCCCGGGTCCCTCCAAGCAGCGACTGCCCAAGCAGCTGCGCTGGCCCCGGGCTCTCCTCCCGGCCGGCTGGGCTTTGCTGGGTGGCACAGCCTGTGCCGAGGGGCGGCACGGTGCCTGCAGGCCCCAGCTCTGGGGGAAGCAGAGAACGTCCTGGCCGTATCCACTGTGCTGCCAGCTCAGCAGTGCAGCACAGCGCGGGCTCACGCTCCCCATTGCTCCCACAGATGCAGCCGGCACCACAACACGTGTTCCCGATTCCCAGAACAGCCTCAGACATGGCTGCTATTGGGAAACACACTGCTTGCTACCGTTAATGGCAGGTCTGCTTTTTTTGGAGCTGGTCTTTATTTTATGCTGTGTTGGAATCTGGTGTTGCTGGAAGAGAAAATGGTGAGTGTTTATATCACCTTTCCCTCAAACAGCTTCTTTTAAAAGGCTAATATGGATGGGAAACATTTCCAGTGAGGCTGCAGTGGAGCTGTGGCCGGTCCGTGGTTGTCCAAAGAGCTCTGCTGAGGGTTCTGCTGCTGCCCAGTGCTTTCATTGGCCTCTTCATTGTTGGGCCTTGTCCTGGGGGGCCCGCTGGGGCTGCAGCCAGTGCTGGCTCCCACTGAGGCTGCCTGGCCAAGAGCAGCCCCAGGGGCACAGGGCAGAGGCAAGGCAAGGTGGGGAGGAGAAAGAGCGGGGACGAGATTGCCCTCGAAAGGCAGACGCGCTCTGGGGCCCGCTCCTGGCCAGGGAGCCTGCCCAGAGCCGTCCCCTGCTCGCCGGGGCCTTGAGGGGCAGCTGTCCAGCTGGGCCAAGCTGTGCCAGCCGCTCCAGCCGTGCTGGGGAGCCTTGCCAGCTCTGGGCCCTGCTGTGCAGGAGGGTCCCAGTGTGCCACTGGCAGCCGGGGGCCTCAGCCGCTCCTCTCTTTCCACAGTCACCCCTCTGGACAGGAGATGGAAGATGGTGGCTGCACCTCACTCCAGACAGCCTGAGCAGCACCTCCAGCAGTAATAAGGGCCTGGTCAGCCCTTTCAAGTGTTCTGAGAAGAGGAGCCCAGAACATCCGTCTATGAGGAAACCTGCTGTGACCCTGTAGATCCCTCTGCCAGTTCTCTCCCCATAGGTGTACTAGTCAGTGTTTTCATGGTTTATGTGTTCGTGTCTCTCCTGGGGTGACAGGACATTTTCATGCTTTGTATCCCAACCGTGTATTCCTGTTCCCGTGCTCTCCGTTTGTTTTGTCTATAGCCGCGTCTCTCCCCCGGCTGCTTGCTCTGGCTTGCTGCTGCTAGCTTTAGGCTCGCTTTGCTTGCTTTGCTGTCTTTTTTTTTTTTTTTTTTTTTTTTTTTTTTTTTTGTTGTTTTGTTTTGTTTTGTTTTGTTTTGTTTTGTTTTGTTTTTTCTTTGCTTGCCTTATTTTGCCATTTTTCTGTTTTTGTTTTTCCCTTCCTTCCTTCCTCCCCTTCCCTGAAGACATCGGACCTGCTTGGGACCTTGATTCGGGAACGTCAAGGACCTCCTCCGGAGTCTGCATTACAGAGCTCAGCACCCTCTTCAGCAGACTGCCCAAGCCGTTCGTCCTCTCTCGGACTGGTGAAAACGTTTGTTGTCATCTCGGGCTGCTTTTCTTGTGCTGGGGAGTGTTTTTTTTGTTCTTGCTTAATAAACAAGTTTTTTCCACTTTTCCTCCAAGGAAATTCCTCCCGAACCCGGTGGTGGGGGGGAGGAGTTGTGGAGGTTTGTTTCCTTTAAGGGGCTCCTTTGGAGATTTCCCCCTAATTTGTCCTAAAGCAGGACAATGTCTTATGTGGTTTTGCAATTGCTTAGTTAGTTATCTAATGTTAGTCAGTTCAGTTGGTTCGTTCCATGTACCCCTATTTCTGTCCCTCACAGCTGGTATCTCCCAAGTTGTTTACCCCAAGGTTTCCCTCCACTTGCCTGTCCCTCCGCCTGCCAATCTGCTGCTCCTCCCCAGTTATCCTCATAGAGCGATGCCAGTCTGAGTGGCAGAGCCCAGCCGCCTTGTCAGTCTTTATCCCCCCACCCAGTTTTCCCAGAATGTTGCCTGTCAGTTACCCTCTACCCCACAGATGATTTGTCCCTGAGACCTTGTCCCTCCCTTGTTTAGTCCCCATTGGTTGCTGTCTGTCCCACACTCCTCCCCAAGTTTTCCCCCCGGGTTGTTCTCAGAGCACTCCTTTACACGCCTGCACCCTTTATGAGTTGTTACAGAGTATTGTTTCAGTTGGCACTTGCCCCTGACCCCCGTCAGGAATAAAGTTTCCTTGGCACGTCACACAAGTGTCCTCCTCCTCGTTTCTTTGTTTCGGGATCCTCCTCGTTCACCCTGGCAGCTTCCCCCACGCAGCTGCCCACACCCCTACCAGCCGCTCTCATCTGAGACTCTGGAGTGGCCACTCTCATGGCTCTCCCCGGCCCCCAAAGGGACCTGCTAGCCGGTGCCATCCCGTCTCTGTGGCCGCAGCCTGGGAGCGACACATGGGTATCCCCAAGCTGCAGCCATCTGTTTTTGATCTCCCTCTGTCCCATGCCAGCCCATGCCCAAGTGGTTTTAGAAATCCCAGTGTCAGCCCAGCACCCTCCAGCCTTGTTGAGACCAACATGGCCCTTCCTCTGCCCCTGAGCCCCCTGGCCCTGCCCTCTAAACACCACTGAAGGTAACCCCCCGCCCCTGCCGGGGTGGGTGATGGCCCCTTCTTCTGTTGCAATAAGGAGATGGGGCTGTCACCCCAGTGTCCGGGTGGTACCACCAGCAAAGCCCAGCCGGCACCAGCCCTGGCTGAGCACCATGCCCACGAGCAGCCGTGGATGCCCACGGTGAGGGCAGGCAGGAGCCAGGCAGAGGCTGCTGTGAGCAGCAGCGGGGCCCCGAGGGGCTGGGGCAGCCCATGGGGCAGGCAGCAGCATGGGGCTCCTGAGAGAAAGCAACCCCATTTTGTCTTTGTTTTTCATTTTTGGAAATTAGAAATTTTTAGAAATATTTCAAAATATATTTTCTGCAGAGAGACGCCCCAAATATTTCTTCCGATTACTATAGTAGTTAGGGATTTTACAAGGTAGTTTTAGAATCTTGAAAAAGAGACCCCATTTTGTCTTTGCTTTTCATTTTTACAAATATTTGGAAATATTTTTTGAAGAGAGAAATCCCCAAATGTTTCTTCCCTTTTTCCACAACACCTTCATATTTTTGAAAGTAGTGTTACAGTTCTGGAAAATCGGCTCCACTTATACACTAAAAAATTAAAATTGCATTTAATTGGTAATCTTTACACTGGGAAGAACTAAGGCACCCCAAGACACCAAGCCTGCTGCAGAGGCTCTTTTCCCATGGGAGCTTTTTTACCTAGCCACAACCAAACTATCTAAAACCTTTTCCCAGATATTTCCTGAGATTTCTGACAAGCTCAGCTCTTAGTCTTCAGAGGCAAACTTTGAGCACAGAGGGAGTCTCTTCAAGTCACCATCTTTGTTTGCTTCTGCAACAACTGCCTCAGTTCTAGAGCAGGGGCTTCTCTCAGCTTCCTGCTGGCCCCGGGCTCTCCTGCCGGCCTGCCGGGCTTTGCTGGGTGGCACAGCCTGTGCCGAGGGGCGGCAAGGTGCCTGCAGGCCCCAGCTCTGGGGGAAGCAGAGAACGTCCTGGCCGTATCCACCGTGCTGCCAGCTCAGCAGGGCAGCACAGCGCGGGCTCACGCTCCCCATTGCTCCCACAGATGCAGCCGGCACCACAACACTGGGGGATGCCCAGGAGGGAATTGGTTTCTGTCAGGGAACACGCTGCTGGCTAGGGTTAATGGCAGGCCTGGCTTTTCTATGGCATGCAGGTGATGGGGGGACCCCTGTAAGGCTGGCAGACGACCGGGCTCCGTCATGCGGCACACGAGGCGGCGGGGGGTGTTGTGGGTGCAGGGTTTTGCAGTAAGACATGCGGGGCTTTGGGTCCTTTGTAAGCAGCGCATGTGGCAGAGGTTCCTCATGAGGTTCTTAGGGGATTTGGGATCTCTTCTGTGTCATACAGGTGACTGGAGACCTCTGTAAGGCTGGCAGGGCCTTGAGTTCCTCGTGATTAACGTGGCGGGTTGGTGCTTGCCGCAAGGCCTGGAGAGGAGCTGAGTCCTTCTGAAGGTGGGCAGGAGGCTGGGTTCTTTTGGGAGGCACACAAGGCTGGCTTGGGGTTTCTGCTTTGGTGTGCACGGATTCCTCGTGAGGCACACAGGGCTCTTTTGGGGTCTCTGCTTTGGTGTGCAGGGATCCCTCAGGAGGTGTGGACCGGGGTTAAACTAGAGGGGGTTTTTCAGTTTTCTCAGCACAGCAAAGGGACACTCCCGGTCAAGGTGCTGCAAAGTCGGCAGGAAGCTTCCTGCAAAGCCTTGGGCCCGGCCTGCGGGTCCAGCGGGCGACCGGAGCCCATCCTTGGGGGCCGGGCGGGGTTTCCGGTATCCGCCGCGCCCTTGTCGGGCCAGCTCCGGCCCCGGCAGTGAATGGCCGCGGCCCCGGGCTCCGATGGGGCTGCCGAGCAACGCCGGGGGCACGACAAGGGCCTCGCTACGCCCTGGCCTTGTGCTGCAGCCAAACACCTTTACAGCCACGGCGGTTCTCTGGGGCACAGGAGGCTACAAGTCAGGCCGTGCCTTCTCGCACTGATGAAGGAGCTCCTTGCATTGCCCAGTTCCCTAAAGCACGCCGGGAACCCAGCACAGCATGAAAACGGTTCTGGACCGCGCTCCCGTCTACACTGGGATCGAGATATGGATTGACTGAAAGTGCTGGCCAGTCACAGTGTGAAGATCATGGTGCTTGCTGGAGCAACTTCTCCATGTCCCTTCCTGACAGAACAATCACAGATTATTAATTCTGGCCAAGAGCAGCCCCAGGGGCACAGGGCAGAGGCAAGGCAAGGTGGGGAGGAGAAAGAGCGGGGACGAGATCGCCCTCGAAAGGCAGACGCGCTCTGGGGCCCGCTCCTGGCCAGGGAGCCTGCCCAGAGCCGTCCCCTGCTCGCCGGGGCCTTGAGGGGCAGCTGTCCAGCTGGGCCAAGCTGTGCCAGCAGCTCCAGCCGTGCTGGGGAGCCTTGCCAGCTCTGGGCCCTGCTGTGCAGGAGGGTCCCAGTGTGCCACTGGCAGCCGGGGGCCTCAGCCGCTCCTCTCTCCACAGGGGCGCCTCTGCAGCTTCACAAGACCGGCCAAAACCTTCAGTCATGGCAAACTGTACTTGTCATCCTGCATCTCGAAGCACATGTCCATTGTCCCTGCCACATGTGTATTATTATTGCTCAGTACATGCTGCTACCACCACTACCCAGAACAAGACCCTCTGTCCCCGATTGCGCTGGCCCTGTTCACCAGCCAGGACAGGAGGCGCAGCCCTCCTGACAGGGAAGGGCCTGAGTCCAGCAACGTCTTTGTGCTTCAGCTCAGGTGTCTGTGTGCCGCCACCAGCACTGGCAGAGCTGCTTGTCTGGGCACGGCCGGGGTGGGCAGGCAGCAGCCCCACATGGGGCTCCTGAGAAAAAGGGACCCCAATTTGTCCTTGTTTTTCATTTTTACACATTAGAAATTTTTAGAAATATTCAGAAATATTTTTTTGTGGAAAAAAATCCTCAAATAGTTCTTTCTTTATTCCACAGAAGCTCAGTATTCTTCAAAGTAGATTTAGAATTCAGAAAAATTTAGAACACTTTTAAACTTCTAGAATAAAAACTAAAATTACATTTAATTGGTCATCTTTACTCTTAGAAGAACTAATTCATCCCAAGACACCCAGCATACTGGAGAGGCTCGTTTCCCACTGGAGATTTGTACCTTGTGGCAACAACCACCTTAAAACCTTTTCCCAGTTATTTTCAGGCATTTCTGACAAGCTCACCTCTCAGTCTTCAGAGGCAAACTTTGAGCACAGCGGGAATCTCCTGCTGTGCAGGAGGGTCTCTCTGTTCCAGCTGTAACTGGAGCCTCAGCCTCCTCCTATCTCAAACGGCGTCCCTCTGCAGCTTCACAGGAACGGCCAAACACCTCAGTCTGGGAGAACTGGACCTGTCATCCTGCATCTCTGTGCCACACACTAAAGATACCACACACTAAATTGCACTCGAGATCAACAGAGGGGGGGAGAGGCCCAAGCAACACCTCAGATGAGGTTAAGCAAAGCTTTATATGGCTTCCATTTTTTGAATAGCTCATTTGCAGAACCTAATCCTCCAGTTTTTAGGCACTTTTCAAATAGCACACAGGCAAAATTGGAAGAAAATCCTCCAGTTTTAATCAGAAACCCTGAGACAGGACAAATTGAAGGACCATTGCCACTAGCAACCTGGGGCAAAGGCTATGCTTGTGTTTCCACAGGTGCCGGACCTAAGTGGGTCCCAGCAAGAAACGTGAAACCATATCACACACAAGAGCTCACCGACAATTCCACGAGCAGGGAAACGAGCACACCGACGTGAGCCGCACAGAGACTGTGGTTCATGCCAGACATTCCCTGTTCAACACACAAAAACTACAAATCTTGAGTTTTATGTGGATGCTTGGACTGTGAAAATTGTTAATATCATAGAGCTCTTTTGGCAAAAGCGTGGTGTGCATCGTGTTGAAAAGAATTCAACTATATCCAAATTTGTAAAAATTGGAATGTTAGAGGAACAGTTTAGTGCCTTAGAGTTAGCCAGTCCCTAAACAAATGCTAAAAGATTTGTGTGAGAACCATATGAGAAAGCTTTTACCAAAAAGCAGCTGAACAAGAACATAGAGTTTGATCAAATGATATACTGGCGCTTATTTGTTTTACTTACTTACTTTTACAGTGCAGCTATGTCTGTAGATCAGCTAAAAATGAATGTTTAGGTTGCTTTAGCCAAGTCAGCAGGCTCGGACACCACGTTTGACCAATTGGAACCCAGACAAACCCTTTGCGACCCGTTTAGTCAGTGTACCGATACCAGTTAAGAGTGGCCAGTAGCTGATTGTGACAAATATTAATGTGAAGCTACCAACGCGACAAAGCACATAATCAATTAACATCCTTAGGCCCCTGATCTTCTTAAAGCACCCCCTGAACCTCAAGTATTCGAAGTTCTTGCTTCTTTAGCAATAGAATTTTGTGCTGAGTTTCAGTACCAGGGAGATCCACAATTAAGTGTCACGCCCCATCATCCTGGATACACAGCAGCTCAAGTTTGTGGTGCAATTGCACTACCCCAGTGCCCTCTAAGGGTATGAGCCCCCACAGCAACTGCCAAAAAGACATTGGCTCATTTATAGAAATCGAGCCTAACAGGGCATTCCCTAAAAAATTAAAGGCTGCCCACGTACCCATGGAGCATCAGACAGCTCACTGAAATCGCACCTACCAAATGGTAAAAAAATATCAAGAGAAAACATAGAAAAAAAAAGATTTACCCATCATTATAAAGAAAACTGTAATAACAATTTCAGTCCCTGGGGCCCTGCAAAACGAATTACAGCAGCTTTATTTCTACCTCAAATTGCCTCAAGTAAAGCATTACAACTATTCTACCAGCTAGGGCGTTAGTCAAGAAGTCAGTACTACTTCCATTACAATTAGCGACATCATGACAGATGTTAGTGCTGTCAAACATACAACCTTACAAAACAGAACCACCATCAATTTTCTTGTACGAGCATATAGACATAGTTGTGAAGATTTTGAAAGACTGTGGTATATAAACTTATCTGACCATTCAGTGTCCATCCACAAACAACTTCAGAAACTGAGAGATTTGACAAATCAAATTAAAATAAATGCTAGATCATAGTTAGACGACTTGTTGGAAGGATAGAGTTTGACCCCTTAGCTGAAAGTGCTTTACCACGTAAGTTTACATGCTTTGTGATTATTGTCATACCAGTGTTAGTGCTAGTGCCTTATGTACTTCACTGTGTACAACAAATGATGAACAAGACCACCAAAGAAGTTTTTTCTGTCCAAGAGAGAGGGGGAAATGTGGGAAATGGATTTGTAGAAAGTTCTCAGGGCCTGACAGAAGGCCCACACTCGATGCTTCTATATACAAACTCTGAGGTAAGAAATGCTGACTTAGAAATGCCATGGAATAGGACATAGAGATTGTTAAGAGAGAAATAGAGCTAGAAAAAACCTTCAATAAATGGCCTTACAAATAAGACTAGATGCTTTAGAGAAATAGAACTATGAAAGATGCATTGTATTTGGACCCACAAGGGGTAGTTTTAGATGACTGGCTTTAAGGCATCTACAGCATGGCGTGGCAAAAAGCTGATAGGCCAAGAAATGCTTATAGTGTTTTGTAATTAAGAACGAGTCAGCTTCTGGGTGTGATAGTGTGAATCATAACATCTGCAATGTTTCACTCTTCTCATGAGACTGAAAATGGAATATAAGGTTTTAAAACGCCCCTCAGTTACCCCATCTCTGGGTCAGAAAAGAGCATTGCCTGACACTCCTCCAGTGGCATGTCCAGGAAAAGCCGGAAGCCATCAGTACGTGCTTGCCTTGAGAAAAATGGAATGAGGCTGGACTCAGAAGGAAGTCCTTCATAGCCTGAGAGATGAGCTCAGAGCCTGACAGAGACTAGGCCGGCGGCACCCCCGGATCTCTTACGAGCAGAGTGGGGATTTGCCCCCCAGGCCTCATCTGTTCACCCAGGGACACATGGTGAACGCACACACACAGGAGATGGCTCGGCCCTGTTGCCGCTCCCTGACTGTCATGTTTGGATCCCTCAAAAGGCATGCAGGGGCTTTGGGTCACCTCTGTGCTGTGCAGGGGGCTGGGGACACCCAAAAGTTGTGCAGGGAATTTGAGGTACTTCCAAAGGTGTGCAGAGGGCGAGGGACACCTGCAAATTGAGCAGGGGTTGGGGGTCTCTTGTGAGGCACAAAGGGGGATTTTAGGGTGGCTGAGGACACCCATAAGATGTGCAGTGGATTTGGGTGCCACCAAAAAGCATGCAGCTACCCTGATGGCTTGTGTTGCATTATTTTTGTGAGCTACGGCATCAAGTCCTTCACTTTTTCAATACAGACCAAAGATCAGGACAGCGCACAGCGCAGACTCAGTGTCAGCGTGGCAGGGCTGCTACTGCCTGCAATAGTGGGAATCACCCACATGAGTTGAATTTTGGACTTGACATTGCTGTTGCATGTAGAACCACAAAATGTCTCATTTATTCAATGCTGTATAATGCAGTTCTTGTGAAAAAATCTATATTGCACAGAGCTTCCTGGAGGGACATACTCTCCTCCCTGGAAGGGCACCTCTTGAGATCCACTTCCACTAAATCCAGCCGCAGCCTTGAGGTCACAGCAGGCTCTGAGGTCACAGAGGTGCCAGAGCCCCGTGGTTGCACAGCACCACAACGACCGAGCAGTCAGTCCTTGAGCACAACTGTTGCGGCAGCAGCGGCGCTGGCAGCAGTGGTGCTGACATTGGGACAACGTTGTGAGGACAGCAGTGGCAGCAAGAGCTGCGGGACTGGCAGAGGGCAAGGCAGCATGGCCCTTGCTCTGCGCCTCTTCCTCCTGCTCCTCCTGGCCGTGGCCCTGCCTGCCAGGGCTGCCCAGGCTGCTCCGCGGCAAGCGTGGGAAGCAGGTAAGTTGGAAGCCTGGCTCCCCTTTCCTGGGATAGCACTCCCTGCTCCCCGGGAAGCGCTGGGGGATGATTTGCCCCTGGGCTTTAGGGAGGGTTTCTGCTGTGGGAGGTAGAGAGACCCTGGGGACCCTGGGCAGCCCCATTTTCCTCTCCATAAATGTTATACAGGGCAGGGAAAGAGGGTGGGGAGTGATCAGGAGCCAGCCCAGAGCTTCCCAAGCTGCTGTGCAGCTTTGGCCATGTCCATTCAAATCTGGATCCCTTAGCCTTACCTGACCCCCTTGCAGTGCCCAGTTCCCTAATGCAGAAGGGGATCCCAGCACACCATGGAAATGGGTCTGGTCGCTTCTTCCCTCTAGATTTGGATCGCGAATTGAATTATTTGCAACTGCTGGTGAATGGCACTTTAAAGATCATGGAGAATGCTGGAGGCAAGTTCTGAATTTCCCTTTTTACTGACAGAATAATCAGAGTCAAGGTGGCAAGAGTTCACTCATCTGCCATTTTCATTTTCATTAAGGTTAAGTCAGGGTTGAAGGATTCTGGAAGCCTTGGCCTGCTCCCTTCGGGAGCCCCTAGTGATCCCACAGGATCGATGTCGGTGGGAGGAAGGAGCATTTAGCTGTCCACCTTCCTCCCGTATGCATTGCCTGTGTGTGCTTCCATGAGCTCTGTGCAGCCACGGAGAAGAGCAGAGAGGGAAGGGGCCGGGCCCAGGGCTGTGCCCCGGAGCTGAGCCTTGGTGCAGCCTGAGGATCTCCTACAGCGCCACGGGAGCAGTTCTGTCCTGCCTTTCTTTGCAGATAACCCTGTTGGTGAAAGTGATCTGGCTTCCAAACCCACGTTCAGGACTGAGCCTCTGGGAGGTGGTGAGGGTAGGTCAAGGCCTTTCCCCCTGGGAGAGCCGCCAGCTCAGAGCCCAAAGCTCGGCTGCAGGTGCCAGGACAGAACCATGCACGTGTGTGCCCTCGCCCGGAGCCATTCCCTCAGTGCTCCTGCAACTCCATGCTGCCCATGCAGATCTGCAGAGATGACAGGAGCTTCTGTGGCTGTTGAGTTACAGGTGTGTCTGCAGGGAGGACTTTCCCAGGTCCTTTGGTGGATGTTGCACACAAGCCCAGCTCCCGTCGCAGGGGTGAGTAGTGTGTCCCTGCTGACCCCACAGGCTGAGCACTGGCTTTGTGGGATCCATTCCTGGGAAATGGAACTATGTTGCTCTAAGGTCCACCAACGGGAAAGAAAAAAGCTACAGGACACAAGAAACCCCATGAGCCATCCGAACACATGAGGCAAATGCTGAAGGAAATGCTGCCAACAGGACAAGGTGTGTCTATGTCCCTGGGCCTTCCCCTGGGACTCAGCAGCCGGGGGCTTTCCCTGCACATCTGGACACGCCGTGCCCGGCACAGCGGGAAGGGATCCATGGCAGCCTGGCTGCCCTGCTGCTGCTTTCAATGCCTGCAGGGCTGTTTGCCAGCCTGGCCTGGCTGCAGCTTCTCCTCAGCCTCTGCAGGAAGGCATTTGGCACCAGATGACAGGGAGCCCAAACGGCAGCATGGGCCATGCACTCCCTGAGATCCCCCACAATTTCCCAGTCTCCAGGCAGATTAGGAGGGGTGCCTGTACGGAGAAGGGAGGGACCTGGCCCACCCAAAAAGTTTATAGGGATTTCCTAATTCTTAACCATGTCTTTGGCAAGCCTTGCCTCCTGAAGTTGCCACCTTCCCAGTGGGGAACAGCCCCACCTGATCCAGCTACCCCTCTTCCTTTCTGCAGAAATGGATGGAGAGGCTGTGTTGAAGGCTGAGTTTCCCGGAGGAAGCAGTGGCTCATTGGCAGCCTCTGCTGCAGGAAGGGAGGCGATGCCAGGCACAGTCACAGGAGGTAATTGCTGTGCCTCTGGGCCTGCTGAGCCCTGCTGAGGCTTGAGCTGCCCTCTCTGCTGCTTGGCAGTGCGGGCACAGCCCGGACAAGACCGGCACAGCCCAGAGGAATTGTTATGCTCAGGGCACTCGGGTACTGAGCAGTCCTGCTGGGGTCCCTCCGTGGGAGAGATGTCCCTAAACCTGGGAGAGACTGCACGGGGTGCCCATGGTGGGGAAAGGGCAGAGGGCGAGAGCAAGGCTCCAGTGTGTCCTGAGAGGGACTGGCTTTGTCCTGTTGGGTCAGGGGAGCAATTCCCGGGGAAAGAGGAATAGAGACAGAGAAGAAGTTCAGGATGGAGAGAGAGATGGCAGGAGGGAGGGAGGGATGATTATGGTGCTACCTGCTGCATTTTTTCACTGGTGCTTTAGCAAGACTTTCAGCTGTGGGAGTGAGAGAGCCCCAGTGCCCCCTGGGCTGGTCCAGCCACGCCTCCAGGCATGTTGCACTGGGCCTACAAAGAGGATGGAGAGTGACCAGGAGCCAGCCCAGAGCTCCCCAGGCCCCTGTGCACCTCTGGCCATGTTTATTGCCCCCGGGCTCCCACGGCCTTACCCAACTGCCTAGCAGTGCCCAGTTCCCGAAGGCTGAAGGAGACCCGTGCACACCATGGAAATGGTTCTGATCTGTGCTCCTTTCTAGATTGGGATCGCCGATTGCATTATCTGGATGCCCTGCTGGATGATGCCCAGAAACTCTTGGAGAATGCTGAAGGCAAGTTCTCCATGTGCTTTT
The DNA here is from genome assembly GCF_031753505.1 of Anomalospiza imberbis. NCBI lineage: Eukaryota > Metazoa > Chordata > Aves > Passeriformes > Viduidae > Anomalospiza > Anomalospiza imberbis. Next base: position 1,121,026 of record NC_089691.1, read on the forward strand.
CCAAATAGTGTCAATGCCCTAGCATCACTACAATGCCAGGACAGAACCATGCACGTGTGTGCCCTCGCCCTGCGCCATCCACTAAGCGCTCCTGCGGCTCAGGCCTGTTTGAGAAAGGGCCAGCCCTGGCCCTGCCCCAAAAGCTATGACATTTTCTGAACATTCTGCACATATTTGACAAGCATGATGTCCTGAAGATGCCAGCATCCAAATCAGGATCTCTTCCATCTGATCCTGCTGTCCTTTTTCCTTTCTCAAGGGATGGACACAACATCTCTGCAGAAGGAGGCGCATCCCGGAGGAAGCAGTGGCTCAGTGCCCACCTCTGCTGGAGGAAGGAAGGCGATTCCAGGCACAGACACAGGCACGGGCACAGGCACAGGAGGTAATTGCTGTGCCGGGCTCAGCCAGGCTCAGCCCTCGGCAGGGCTGTGTGGCAGCAGCTCTTCCCCCAGGCCCTGCCCTTGCACGGCCCGGCAGCAGCCAAAGCCGGAGGCGCCTCGGCTTCGAGGCCTCTGGAGCTCGTTCCCAGCCCCGGGGAATCGGGACTCGGGCACCAACGCCCCTCCCGCGGCAGCTGCTCCCGCAGCTGGCCCTGAGCGCCCAGAGGCCCAAGGCAGAGGAGCAGCCCCGAGCGGGAGCCCTGCTGCGAGCCCAGGGCCAGAGCCAGCCCTGGCTCCTGACTGGGCAGGGGCTGCACTGGCTCCTGACAGGGCCTGACTCTGTCCCCTGGGGCTGGGGGAGCTGTCACGGGGCAGGGAGGGCCAGGGCTGGCAGGGGCTGCTCAGGGATGGGTTTGGCCCGGGTCCCTCCAAGCAGCGACTGCCCAAGCAGCTGCGCTGGCCCCGGGCTCTCCTCCCGGCCGGCTGGGCTTTGCTGGGTGGCACAGCCTGTGCCGAGGGGCGGCACGGTGCCTGCAGGCCCCAGCTCTGGGGGAAGCAGAGAACGTCCTGGCCGTATCCACCATGCTGCCAGCTCAGCAGTGCAGCACAGCGCGGGCTCACGCTCCCCATTGCTCCCACAGATGCAGCCGGCACCACAACACGTGTTCCTGATTCCCAGAAGGACATCAGAACGAGTGTCTGTAAGGGAACTGGATGCTGGCTAGGGTTAACGGCAGGCATGCTTCTTTTGGAGCTGGTCTTTATTTTATGCTGTGTTGGAATCTGGTGTTGCAGGAAGAGAAAATGGTGAGTGTTTTGTTCATCATTCTTTCAAATAGTTTCTTTTGAAAGCCTTATGTAGACAGGGAATGTTCCCAGTGAGGCTGCAGTGGAGCTGTGGCCGGTCCGTGGTTGTCCAAAGAGCTCTGCTGAGGGTTCTGCTGCTGCCCAGGGCTTTCATTGGCCTCTTCATTGCTGGGCCTTGTCCTGGGGGGCCCGCTGGGGCTGCAGCCAGTGCTGGCTCCCACTGAGGCTGCCTGGCCAAGAGCAGCCCCAGGGGCACAGGGCAGAGGCAAGGCAAGGTGGGGAGCAGAAAGAGCGGGGACGAGATTGCCCTCGAAAGGCAGACGCGCTCTGGGGCCCGCTCCTGGCCAGGGAGCCTGGCCAGAGCCGTCCCCTGCTCGCCGGGGCCTTGAGGGGCAGCTGTCCAGCTGGGCCAAGCTGTGCCAGCAGCTCCAGCCGTGCTGGGGAGCCTTGCCAGCTCTGGGCCCTGCTGTGCAGGAGGGCCCCAGTGTGCCACTGGCAGCCGGGGGCCTCAGCCACTCCTCTCTGCACAGGAGCGCCTCTGCAGCTTCACAAGAACAGCCAAACACCTCAGTCTGGGAGAACTGGACCTGTCATCCTGCACCTCCTTACCAGTGTCTATTGTCCCTTCCACCGCTCCATTACGAGCCTATTGATGGAAGTACACTGCAACTACCACCCAGAACAGGACCCTCTCTCCCAGAAGGGACTGGCCCTGCTGTCCTGCCAGGGCAAGAGGTGCAGCCCTCCAACCAGGGAATGGTTCGTCAGAAAAGTTATACTGACTGCTAAAAATGTAGGAGGTTTATTAAAAATTTATTAAAAATACAACCGGAGACTGAATAGGTAAAATATTAGAGTGCCCGGCATAGTGGATTTTCCCCTCCATGTGCTCATCCACACAATGGAGGTTTTGCCTTTTCATTCTTTTGCCCTTCTTAAAGTTCTGTCCATCAACTCCTTTTTTGCTGTCCAGCGGTGGAGTTTACTTCCTTACATCTCAATTGGAGCTCAGGTGCTGCTCTTGTAACAAGGTGACCCTCTTCAATGTCCTGATCTCAGGTCGCTCCATGAGAACAACACAAAGGGGGGTAAACCAGAACTCTGTAAAACTTCTCTTAACATACATACATTATATTTGTCTTTTAATTGTGAGAGTCAACTATCACATTACTCATCTGTCACAGCCTTGATTCCAGCAACATATTTGGGCTTCAGCTCATGTGTCTGTGTGCTACCTCCAGCACTGGCGCAGCTGCTTGTCTGGTGGACAGGCAGCAGCCAGGCATGGGGCTCCCGAGGCTAACAGCAACCTCATGTTATCTTTGTTTTTCATTTTGAAACATTTAGATAAGTTTTTCATTTGTAGCATCTAATAAAAGTTTTTCATAGAATGGAGACCCCAGATGTTTGTTCCACTTTACTTCAAGAGTTCTGTGTTTGTCAAAGGAGTTTTACAGTTGCAGATACCTAGAATCTTCTGACACTTTGGCAATACAAACAAAAAAAAAAATTGCTTTTAATTCATACTGTTTACTCTTGCCCAGCCGGGACAAGACCAGCCCAGCCCACGGGAATTGTTATGCTCCGGGCACTTGGGTACTGAGCAGTCCTGCTGGGGTCCCTCTGGGGGAGATGCGTCCCAAAACCTGGGAGAGACTGCACGGGGTGCCCATGGTGGGGAAAGGGCAGAGGGGGAGAGCAAGGCTCCAGTGTGTCCTGAGAGGGCCTGGCTATGTGCCCTTAGGCTGGAGGAGCTGTCACAGGGCAGGGAGGGCCAGGGCTGGCAGGGGCTGCTCAGGGATGGGTTTGGCCCGGGTCCCTCCAAGCAGCGACTGCCCAAGCAGCTGCGCTGGCCCCGGGCTCTCCTCCCGGCCTGCTGGGCTTTGCTGGGTGGCACAGCCTGTGCTGAGGGGCGGCAAGGTGCCTGCAGGCCCCAGCTCTGGGGGAAGCAGAGAACGTCCTGGCCGTATCCACCATGCTGCCAGCTCAGCAGTGCAGCACAGCGCGGGCTCACGCTCCCCACCAAACCTGTAGAGGTTCAAAGCAAGACAGGAACACATGCCCTGAATCCACTTTGATGAATCTCAAGGATTTTCTGCTCGCAGCATGGACACAAGCAGTGCGTGATAGGTACAGCATAGACTCTGTTCACTGTGTCACTTGCCATGGCCTCTTTCACAGTCATATCCTTCCCCCTTCACATGTCCTGCCAAACACCTAAGGGTGAACTGGACCTCTAATCGCACATCTCCATGCCCATGCGTAATGTCCCTGTCGCAGCTGCTTTATCAACTTGCTGCTGTGCGGATGCTGCCACCACCCAAACAAGGTCCTCTACCCCTGAAGGCACTGGCCCCGCTCTCAGGCCCTTACTGAAGGTGAGTAGGACTTGGCCCAACTCTTCTGTTACCATAAAGACATGGAGCTGTCACCCCAGTGTCCGGGTGGTACCACCAGCAAAGCCCAGCCGGCACCAGCTCTGGCTGAGCTCCATGCCCAGGAGCAGCCGTGGATGCCCACGGTGAGGGCAGGCAGGAGCCAGGCAGGGGCTGCTGTGAGCAGCAGCGGGGCCCCGAGGGGCTGGGCGAGCCCATGCTGAGCGTCCCTGGGCTGAGGGCCCATTTCCTTCAGTGGGATCATCTGGGCCTGCAGCTCCTCCAGTGGCATGCCCAGGAAAAGAGGGAAGCCATCAAGAGCCTGTGAGTCACAGGGACGGGGTGTGGCTTCCTCCCTCCTTGGGTAGCGGGCTGGTTAAAAGAGGCCTCTAGGGAGCGCGGCGAACAGGAGCGGGCAAACAGGGCTGTGGCTCGCCTCTGAAGGGCAGTTCGCGAGGCAGTTGGCACAGGCAGGGCAAGCAGGAAGGGTTGCAGGTTTTCTTTCTAGTCAGGTTTACTGTGTGTTGTTTGCAGCGTTTCTGTTGGTTGATTGGTTTTGGGGTTACTGGTAGTAATGGCTTTTACGTGATTGAAAAGTGTAGATAATACGAGTGTATGTAATCAGATGGAACCCTCCAAAAAGGATGCATCTGTCCCGACCCATTCCTGTGCAGAGTGTTTGAGCTCAGCGGTGGATTCAGGGGGCGTTGTGGAGAAAACCTGCCTGCGGTGTGAACAGGTGAACAATCTCCTTTTACTGGTGGCCGAGCTTAGGGAGGAAGTTGAAAGACTCAGGAGTATCAGGGAAAGAGAAAGGGAAATAGATTGGTGGAGTTCAGCCCTTCCATCCTTAAGGGAGGCCCAGCAAGAGTCAGAGGACTCCCATGCCTCTCACTGTCAGGCAATAGAGGGGCACCTGGTAGATGAAGGAGAGTGGGAATGGGTCCCTGCCCAGGGAGGGTATGATAAAAATTCCTCCCGACCCCTATCCCTTAGCAGGGTGCCGCTTCAGAATAGGTATGCGCCCCTGGATCTAGAGACTCAGCCAGATGATTTAGAAGAAACTTATCTGCCCAGTCAGCCTCCCAGTTATCATTTATCTATAAGATGGATCTAATATCAAAAGATAAGAAGGGTAATTGTAGTGGCTGATTCCCTTCTGAGGGGAGCAGGGGGCCCCGTACGTCGACCGAACCCACCCCACAGGGAGGTCTGCTGCCTCCCTGGGGCCCGGGGACGAAAGATCACTGAGACACTGCCTGGGCTGATTCAGTCCTCTGATTATTACCCACTGCTGATACTCCAGGCTGGCAGTGATGAGATTGAAAAGAGGAGTGTCAGGACAATTAAAAGGGACTTTAGGGCACTGGGACAAGTGGTTGATGGGACGGGGACACAGGTAGTCCTTTCCTCAGTCCCTTTGGTGGCTGGGAAAAACGGTGAAAGGAACAGGAGAGCTCAAACTATCAATGAGTGTTGCAAGGGTTGGTGTCATCTGCAGAATTTTGGATTCTTTGATCATGGGGCAACTTTTATGGCACCTGGCCTGCTGTAACCAGATGCTCTCCATCTCTCTGTTAAAGGCAGAAGGCTTTTAGCTGATGAGCTAGCAGACCTTGTGGAGAGGGCTTTAAACTAGGTTTCAAGGGGGAAGGGGATATAGCTGGGCTCTCTGGAAGCAGGCCCAAGGATGGTAAGCCTGAGTTAGGGATGGAATCAGCAGCCCAGCTGAGGTGCATGCACACCAATGCACACAGCATGGGCAACAAACAAGAAGAGCTGGAGGCCATGGTGCAGCAGCAGAGCTGCAGAGCTATGCTATGATTGCCATCACAGAAACAGGGTGGGATGACTCACATGGCTGGAGCACTGCCCTGGATAGCTACAAGCTCTTCAGGAGAGACACGAGAGGGAGAAGAGGTGGAGGGGTGGCATTTTATATTAGGGAGGCTTTGGATACCATGGATATTGGAACTAATGGCAGAATGTTGAATGCCTATGGTAAGAATTAGGGGGAAGGCCAACAAGGCTGACATCCTACTGAGAGTCTGTTATCATCCACCCAGGCAGGAAGAAGAGGTGGACAACTCATTCTATAAGCAGCTAGAGAATGTTTCAGGATCATCAGCCCTTGTTCTTGTAGGCGACTTCAACTTGCCAGACATCTGCTGGGAACTCAATACAGCAGAAAAAAAGCAGCCCAGGAAATCTGTAGAGTGTGTGGAGGACAACTGTTTGTTGCAGCTGGTGGGCGAGCCCCCCAGGGGAGGGACTATGTTAGATCTGCTGTTTGCAAATGGAGGTGCACTGGGGAGAGATGTGGTGGTTGGAGGCTGCTTGGGCCACAGTGATCATGAAATGATAGAATTTGTTGCATGGCAAGCTGATCTGTAGTCAGCATTAATCAAGTTATAATAAGCAGTCCAGCTCTGCTCCGTGTACCGGCCTCTGTGTTTGACTGGCAGAAGCACACAGCCAGTGGGAGCTCTCCTAGGATGCAGGCATTGTATAGGTTCAGAGTCTCGGGGCACACAGATAGACCAATGAGCTGTCTCGACCTGGGAGCTTTGAATGGGCTATAAAAGAAAGCTCCGGACAATAAACAAGGCTGTTTTTCTGAGGAAACACGAGTGGTCTGCCTTATGTTATGTCTCAGACATGGGAACACCATGGTATCAAGATGTCTTGCTATTTTGAGAAATCAGGAGGAACATCAATAAGACTTTTACATTGGACTTCCAGAGGGCAGACTTTGGCCGGTTTCGGAGACTTGTTCAGAGAGTTCCTTGGGAAGCAGCCCTTAAAAACAAAGGAGTCCAGGAAAAGTGGGCATGCTTCCAAACAGAGATCTTGAGGGCACAGGAGCAGGGCGCCCCTGGGTGCCGAAAGATGAGTCGACGAGGCAAATGCCCAGCCTGGATGGGCAAGGAGGTTTTGGAGGAATTTAGGAAAAAAGGGAGGATGTATCATCTTTGGAAGGAGGGTCGGGTCTCTCCGGAAGAATTTAAGGGGGCTGCTAAAGCATGTAGGAAAAAAAAATTAGGGAGGCCAAAGCTCAGTTTGAAGTTAAAATGACAACTTCTGTAAAGGGTAATAAAAATGTTTTTACAAATACATCACTGGTAAAAGGAAGGGTAAGACCAACCTTTGTTCTTTATTAGATGTGGGAGGGAACTTAGTAACTGCAGATCAGGAGAAGGCAGAGGTGCTTAACGCCTTCTTTGCCTCAGTCCTTAGTGGGAATGACTTGTCCCCAGGACAGCTGTCCTCCTGGGTTGGTTGATGGAGCCAGGGAGCAGAATGGGCCCCCTGTTATCCAGGAGGAGGCAGTCAGAACTGCTGAGCTGTTTAGACGTTCATAAGTCCATGGGAACAGATGGGATGCAGCCCAGGGTGATGAGGGAGTTGGCAGATGAGCTTGCAAAGCCACTCTCCATCATTTACCAGCAGTCCTGGCTCACTGGTGAGGTTCCAGATGGCTGGAAGCTGCACAGTGTCACACCCATTCACAACAAGGGCAGGAAGGAGGGTCCTGGTAATTACAGGCCAGTCAGCCTGACCTCAGTACCCGGTAAGGTCATGGAACAGTTTATACCGAGTGTCATCACACAGCATCTACAGGATGGCCAGGGTATCAGACCCAGCCAGCAAGGGTTTAGGAGGGGTAGGTCATGTCTGACCAACCTGATCTCCTTTTATGACCAAGTGACCCACCTGGTGAATGCAGAAAAGGCTGTGGATGTTGTCTGCTTGGACTCCAGCACGGCCTTTGACACTGTCTCCCACAGCACACTCCTGGAAGAGCTGCAGCCCACGGCTGGGACAGGAGCACTCTGAGCTGGGTTCAGAACTGGCTGGATGGCCGGGCCCAGAGAGTGGTGGGGAGCGGTGCTGCATTCCAGCTGGCAGCCAGCCAGCAGTGGTGTCCTCCAGGGCTCTGTGCTGGGGCCAGCTCTGTTCAATGTTTCTATTGACCACATGGATGAGGGGATTGAGTCTTTCACCAGTAAATCTGCAGACAACACCAAGCTGGGAGTGTGTGTCGATCTGTTGGAAGGCAGGAGGGCTCTGCAGGGAGACCTGGAACGGCTGGATGGATGGGCAGAGTCCAGTAGGATGAAGTTTAGTAAGTCCAAGTACCCACTCCTGCATTTTGGCCACAATAACCCCCTGCGGCGTTATAGGCTGGGGACGGTGTGGCTGGGCAGTGCCCAGGCAGAAAGGGACCTGGGGGGAACTGGTCGACAGCCGGCTGAACATGAGCCAGCAGTGTGCCCTGGTGGCCAAGAAGGCCAATGGCTCCTGGCCTGGATCAGCAGGAGCAGGGAGATCATTCTGCCCCTGTGCTTGGCGCTGGTCAGGGCACACCTTGAGTGCCGTGTCCGGTTCTGGGCCCTCCGTTTGGGACGGACATTGACACACTCGAGCACATCCAGAGGAGGCAACGAGGCTGGTGAGGGGCCAGGAACACAAGCCCTGTGAGGAGCAGCTGAGGGAGCTGGCGGTGTCCAGCCTGGAGAAAAGGAGACTAAAGGGTGGCCTTATCACTCTACAACTTCCTGAAGGTGGCTGTGCTAAGGTGGGGTTGGGCTCTTTCTCCAGGCAGCAACTGACAGAACCAGAGGACACAGCCTCAAGCTGCACCAAGGGAAATATAGGTTGGACGTTAGGAAAAGGTTTTTCACGGAAAGAGTGATAAAGTACTGGCATGGCCTGCCCGGGGAGGTGGTGGAGTCACCGTCCCTGGACGTGTTTAAAAAAACACTGGACGTGGCACTCGGTGCCATGATTTAGTTCAAGTACTGGGACATGGGTTGGACTCGATGATCTTGAAGGTCTCTTCCAACATGGTCATTCTGTAAATTTTGTATGAATTCTGTGAATTCTGAGCAGCTTCAGGCACACAGCCTGGCCAGCAATGTCAGCAGGCACAACAAAGGTTTTGCTGAGAAATGGCCCTTTGATGAAACAAAACATTTACAGTCAGGCCAGTCTGTTTATATTTTGGGGGTACACTCTGGGGGTACAGCCAAGGCCATGAGGTCACAGCAGGCTCTGGGGTCACAGCAGGCTGAGGTCACAGCAGGCTCTGAGGTCACAGAGGTGCCACAGCCCCGTGGTTGCACAGCACGACAACGACCGAGCAGTCAGTCCTTGAGCACAACTGTTGCGGCAGCAGCGGCGCTGGCAGCAGTGGTGCTGACATTGGGACAGCGGTGTGAGGACAGCGGTGGCAGCAAGAGCTGCGGGACTGGCAGAGGGCAAGGCACCATGGCCCTTGCTCTGCACCTCTTCCTCCTGCTCCTCCTGGCCGTGGCCCTGCCTGCCAGGGCTGCCCAGGCTGCTCCGCTGCAAGCGCGGGGAGCAGGTAAGCCGGAAGCCTGGCTCCCCTTTCCTGGGATAGCGCTCCCTGCTCCCCGGGAAGCGCTGAGGGATGATTTGCCCCTGGGCTTTAGGGAGGGTTTCTGCTGTGGGAGGAAGAGAGACCCCGGGGACCCTGGGCAGCCCCATTTTCCTCTCTAGAAATGTTACATAGGGCAGGGAAAGAGGGTGGGGAATGGCCAGGAGCTAGCCCAGAGCTCCCCAGGCCGCTGTGCAGCTTTGGCCATGTCCATTCACATCTGGCTGCCTTGGCCTTACCCGACCCCCTTGCAGTGCCCAGTTGCCAAAGGCAGAAGGAAACCCCAGCACCTCATGGAAATGGTTCTGATCTGTGCTCCCTTCTAGATTGGGATCGTACCTTGCATTGTCTGGATGCCCTGCTGGATGAGAGCTTGAAAATGTTGGAGAATGCTGCAGGCAAGTTCACCCTGTGCCTTTCCTGAGAGAATAATCAGTGTAAATGTGGCAGGCTAACTCAGGAGACATTTCCTTTCACATAATTTCATGGCTGAAGGAATCTGGAAAACATGTCTTGCTCCTTTCTAGAGCCCTGAGAGATCCCACAGGATCGCTGTCAGTGGGAGGAAGGAGCATTTAGCTCTCCATCTTCCACCCAGGTGCAATGCCAGTGTGTCCTTCCGGGTGCTCTGTGCAGCCACGGAGAAGAGCAGAGAGGGAAGGGGCCGGGTCCAGGGCTGTTCCCCGGGGCTGTGCCTTTAGCAGCTCCTTTGCTGGCCCCAGGGAGCCTGAGCTGCTCCTGCTGCTGCTGCCAAGCCCTGGCCCAGGCTGGGGCTGGGTTTAGAGCTGCTGGCAGCTCCAGGGAGTCCTTTCTCCCCTGACTGCCCTGCAAGGGGCTCCTTCCATCCCAGTGTGGGGCCACCGCAGGCACATGGTCCCCCTGCCCCTGCTCCTGAGTGGAAGGCAGAGCTGAGGGAGTGCCTTGGAGGGCACCAATCACCCAGGGGCACTCACTGCCACTCTGGCCTGAAGGAGAATCTTCAGCAGAGTCACAGGAGCTGTTCTGTCCTGCCTTTCTTTGCAGCTGAACCTGTTGGTGAAAGTGATCTGGCTTCCCAACCCACGTTCAGGATTGAGCCTTTGGGATATGGTGAGGGTAGGTCAAGGCCTTTCCCCCTGGGAGAGCCGCCAGCTCAGAGCCCAAAGCTCGGCCAGGGGGCCATGGCTGCAGGTGCCAGGACAGAACCATGCACGTGTGTGCCCGCACCCTGCGCCATCCCCTCAGCGCTCCTGCGGCTCCGTGCTGCCCGCGCAGATCTGCAGAGATGACAGAAGCTTCTGCGGCTGTTGAGTTACAGGTGTGTCTGCAGGGAGGACTTTCCCAGGTCCTTTGGTGGATGTTGCACGCAAGCCCAGCTCCCGTCGCAGGGGTGAGTAGTGTGTCCCTGCTGACCGCACAGGCTAAACAATGATTTTGTAAGATCCATTCCTGCAAAACTGAACTCCTTTCTGTTAAGGTCCTTCAACAGGATACAAGAAACCCAAAGGAGAGAAGGAAATGCTTGACTTAAACTATGTCCTGAAAGTGGTCGTGAAGGAACTGCGGAAAGGACAAGGTGTGTCTATGTCCCTGGGCCTTCCCCTGGGACTCAGCAGCCGGGGGCTTTCCCTGCACATCTGGACACGCCGTTCCTGGCACAGTGGGAAGGGATCCATGGCAGCCTGGCTGCCCTGCTGCTGCTTTCACGGCCTGCAGGGCTGTTTGCCAGCCTGGCCTGGCTGCAGCTTCTCCCCAGCCTCTGCAGGGAAGCATTTGGCACCAGATGACAGGGAGCCCAAACTGCACCATGGGCCATGCACTCCCTGAGATCCCCTGCAATTTCCCAGTCCCCAGGAAGATCAGGAGGGGTGGTGGTTTGGAGGAGAGAGAGCCCTGTCACAGCCCCATGTGCCTCGGCCTTATCCTGATCATTTTCCATGTCTTTGACAAGTATTGCCTCCTGAAGTTTCCACCTTCCCGATGTGTAATGGCTCCATCTGATCCAGCTGTGCCTCTTCCTTTCTCAAGGGATGGACAGAGAGGCTTTATGGAAGGCAGCATTTCCTGAAGGGAGGGAGGCGATTCCAGGCATGGGCACAGTCACGGGAGGTAATTGCTGTGCTGGGCTCAGCCCTTGGTGAGGCTGTGTGGCAGAAGCTCTTCCCCAAGGCCCTGACCTGTGTGAGAGGGTCTGACTGTTCCTTGGCCTGCCTGAGCTGACCGAGCAGAGATAGGCAAGAAGGGAGAGTTGTGGCACTGCCTGCTGCAGATTACCTCAGGGATTTAGTGACGGTTTCCTCTGTGGGAGGGACAGAACCACCATGGGCCCCGGGCAGGTCCAGCCACTCCTCCAGGGATGTGGCACAGGGCCTGCAAAGAGGGTGAAGAGCTGCCAGGAGCCAGTCCAGAGCTCCCCAGGCCCCTGTGCATCTTTGGCCATGGCCATTCACATCTGGCTCCCATGGCCTTACCCGACCCCCTCGCAGTGCCCATTTCCCTGAGGCAGAGGGGGACTCCAGCACACCATGGAAATGGTTCTGATCTCTGCTCCTCTCTAGACTGGGATCGTGACATGGCTTATCTGGGAGGCCTAGCACAAGACAGTGTGAAATCCATGGAAAATTCTGCAGGCAAGTTCTCAATGTTCTTTTCCTGAGAGAATAATCAGTGTCAGTGTGGCAGCACCTCACTCATGTACCATTTACCTTAACAGTCTGAAGGTTGTTGAGACTGGGAAAACCTGCCCTGCTCCCTTCTCAAGCCCTGAGTGATCCCACAGGATCGCTGTCAGTGGGAGGAAGGAGCATTTACCTGTCCATCTTCCTCCAGTGTGCATTGCCAGTGTGTGCTTCCGTGTGCTCTGTGCAGCCACGGAGAAGAGCAGAGAGGGAAGGGGCCGGGCCCAGGGCTGTGCCCCAGGGCTGAGCCTTGGTGCAGCCTGAGGACCTCCTACAGTGCCACGGGAGCTGTTCTGTCCTGCCTTTCTTTGCAGATAACCCTGTTGCTAAAAGTGATCTGGCTTCCCAACCCACGTTCAGGATTGAGCCTCTGGGAGGTGGTGAGGGTAGGTCAAGGCCTTTCCCCCTGGGAGAGCTGCCAGCTCAGAGCCCAAAGCTCGGCCAGGGGGCCATGGCTGCAGGTGCCAGGACAGAACCATGCACGTGTGTGCCCTCGCCCTGCGCCATCCCCTCAGCGCTCCTGCAGCTCCGTGCTGCCCGTGCAGATCTGCAGAGATGACAGGAGCTTCTGTGGCTGTTGAGTTACAGGTGTGTCTGCAGGGAGGACTTTCCCAGGTCCTTTGGTGGATGTTGCACGCAAGCCCAGCTCCCGTCGCAGGGGTGAGTAGTGTGTCCCTGCTGACCCCACAGGCTGAGCACTGGCTTTGTGGGATCCATTCCTGGGAAACGGAACTATGTTCCTCTAAGGTCCACCAACGGGAAAGAACAAAGCTACAGGACACAAGAAACCCCATGAGCCATCCCAACACATGAGGCAAATCCTGAAGGAAATGCTGCCAACAGGACAAGGTGTGTCTATGTCCCTGGGCCTTCCCCTGGGATTCAGTAGCCGGGGGCTTTCCCTGCACATCTGGACACGCCGTTCCTGGCACAGTGGGAAGGGATCCATGGCAGCCTGGCTGCCCTGCTGCTGCTTTCACGGCCTGCAGGGCTGTTTGCCAGCCTGGCCTGGCTGCAGCTTCTCCCCAGCCTCTGCAGGAAGGCATTTGGCCCCAGATGACTGGGAGCCCAAACTGCACCATGGGCCTGAGATCCCCTGCAATTTCCAAGTCTCCAGGCAGATTAGGAGGGGTGCCTGTACGGAGAAGGGAGGGACCTGGCCCACCCAAAAAGTTTATAGGGATTTCCTAATTCTTAACCATGTCTTTGGCAAGCCTTGCCTCCTGAAGTTGCCACCTCCACAATGGGCAGCAGTCCCACCTGATCCAGCTGTCCCTCTTCCTTTCTCCAGAAGTGGATGGAGAGGCTGTGCTGAAGGCTGAGTTTCCCGGAGGAAGCAGTGGCTCATTGGCAGCCTCTGCTGCAGGAAGGGAGGCGATGCCAGGCACAGTCACAGGAGGTAATTGCTGTGCCTCTGGGCCTGCTGAGCCCTGCTGAGGCTTGAGCTGCCCTCTCTGCTGCTTGGCAGTGTGGGCACATCCCGGACAAGACCGGCACAGCCCAGAGGAATTGTTATGCTCAGGGCACTCGGGTACTGAGCAGTCCTGCTGGGGTCCCTCCGTGGGAGAGATGTCCCTAAACCTGGGAGACACTGCACGGGGTGCCCATGGTGGGGGAAGGACAGAGGGCGAGAGCACGGCTCCAGTGTGTCCTGAGAGGGACTGGCTTTGTCCTGTTGGGTCAGGGCAGCAATTCCCGGGGAAAGAGGAATAGAGACAGAGAGGAAGTTCAGGATGGAGAGAGAGATGGCAGGAGGGAGGGAGGGATGATTATGGTGCTACCTGCTGCATTTTTTCACTGGTGCTTTAGCAAGACTTTCAGCTGTGGGAGTGAGTGAGCCCCTGTGCCCCCTGGGCTGGTCCAGCCACCCCTCCCGGGATGTTGCACTGGGCCTACAAAGAGGATGGAGAGTGACCAGGAGCCAGCCCAGAGCTCCCCAGGCCCCTGTGCACCTCTGGCCGTGTCTATTGCCACCGGGCTCCCACGGCCTTACCCAACTGCCTTGCAGTGCCCAGTTCCCGAAGGCTGAAGGAGATCCGTGCACACCATGGAAATGGTTCTGATCTGTGCTCCTTCCTAGACTGGGATCGCCGATTGCATTATCTGGATGCCCTGCTGGATGATGCCCGGAAACTCTTGGAGAATGCTGAAGGCAAGATCTCCATGTGCTTTTCCAAACAGTGTCAATGCCCTAGCATCACTGCAGGTGCCAGGACAGAACCATGCACGAGTGTGCCCTCGCCCTGCGCCATCCACTAAGCGCTCCTGCGGCTCAGGCCTGTTTGGGAAAGGGCCAGCCCTGGCCCTGCCCCAAAAGCGAAGACATTTTCTGAACGTTCTGCACATATTTGACAAGCATGACGTCCTGAAAATGCCAGCATCCAAATCAGGATCTCTTCCATCTGATCCTGCTGTCCTTTTTCCTTTCTCAAGTGATGGACCAAAAATCACTGCAGAAGGAGGCGCATCCCGGAGGAAGCAGTGGCTCAGTGCCCACCTCTGCTGGAGGAAGGAAGGCGCTGCCAGGCACGGGCACAGGCACGGGCACAGGCACGGGCACAGGCACAGGAGGTAATTGCTGTGCCGGGCTCAGCCAGGCTCAGCCCTCAGCAGGGCTGTGTGGCAGCAGCTCTTCCCCCAGGCCCTGCCCTTGCACGGCCCGGCAGCAGCCAAAGCTGGAGGCGCCTCGGCTTCGAGGCCTCTGGAGCTCATTCCCAGCCCCGGGGAATCGGGACTCGGGCACCAACGCCCCTCCCGCGGCAGCTGCTCCCGCAGCTGGCCCTGAGCACCCAGAGGCCCAAGGCACAGGAGCAGCCCCGAGCGGGAGCCCTGCTGCGAGCCCAGGGCCAGAGCCAGCCCTGGCTCCTGACTGGGCAGGGGCTGCACTGGCTCCTGACAGGGCCTGACTCTGTCCCCTGGGGCTGGGGGAGCTGTCACGGGGCAGGGAGGGCCAGGGCTGGCAGGGGCTGCTCAGGGATGGGTTTGGCCCGTGTCCCTCCAAGCAGCGACTGCCCAAGCAGCTGCGCTGGCCCCGGGCTCTCCTCCCGGCCGGCTGGGCTTTGCTGGGTGGCACAGCCTGTGCCGAGGGGCGGCAAGGTGCCTGCAGGCCCCCGCTCTGGGGGTAGCAGAGAACGTCCTGGCCGTATCCACCGTGCTGCCAGCTCAGCAGCGCAGCACAGCGCGGGCTCACGCTCCCCATTGCTCCCACAGATGCAGCCGGCACCACAACACGTGTTCCCGATTCCCAGAAGGACATCAGAACGGGTGTCTGTAAGGGAACTGGATGCTGGCTAGGGTTAACGGCAGGCTTGTTTCTTTTGGAGCTGGTCTTTATTTTATGCTGTGTTGGAATTCGGAATTACTGGAAGAGAAAATGGTGAGTGTTTTGTTCATCATTCTTTCAAATAGTTTCTTTTGAAAGCCTAATATAGATGGGAAACATTTCCAGTGAGGCTGCAGTGGAGTTGTGGCCGGTCCGTGGTTGTCCAAAGAGCTCTGCTGAGGGTTCTGCTGCTGCCCAGGTCTTTCATTGGCCTCTTCATTGCTGGGCCTTGTCCTGGGGGGCCCGCTGGGGCTGCAGCCAGTGCTGGCTCCCACTGAGGCTGCCTGGCCAAGAGCAGCCCCAGGGGCACAGGGCAGAGGCAAGGCAAGGTGGGGAGGAGAAAGAGCGGGGACGAGATCGCCCTCGAAAGGCAGACGCGCTCTGGGGCCCGCTCCTGGCCAGGGAGCCTGCTCAGAGCCATCCCCTGCTCGCCGGGGCCTTGAGGGGCAGCTGTCCAGCTGGGCCAAGCTGTGCCAGCCGCTCCAGCCGTGCTGGGGAGCCTTGCCAGCTCTGGGCCCTGCTGTGCAGGAGGGTCCCAGTGTGCCGCTGGCAGCCGGGGGCCTCAGCCGCTCCTCTCTCCACAGGGGCGCCTCTGCAGCTTCACAAAACCGGCCAAACACCTCAGTCTGGGAGAACTGGACCTGTCATCCTGCATCTCTGTGCCCGTGTCCATTGTCCCTTCCACAGCTGCATTACGGGCCTTTTGATGGAAGTACACTGCAACTACCACCCAGAACAGGACCCTCTCTCCCAGAAGGGACTGGCCCTGCTGTCCTGCCAGGGCAAGAGGTGCAGCCCTCCAACCAGGGAATGGTTCGTCAGAAAAGTTATACTGACTGCTAAAAATGTAGGAGGTTTATTAAAAATTTATTAAAAATACAACCGGAGACTGAATAGGTGAAATATTAGAGTGCCCGGCATAGAGGATTTTCCCCGTCCATGTGCTCATCCACACAATGGAGGTTTTGCCTTTTAATTCTTTTGCCCTTCTTAAAGTTCTGTCCATCAACTCCTTTTTTACTGTCCTGTGGTGGAGTTTACTTCCTTACATCTCAATTGGAGCTCAGGTGCTGCTCTTGTAACAAGGTGACCCTCTTCAATGTCCCGAACTCAGGTCGCTCCATGAGAACAACACAAAGGGGGGTAAACCAGAACTCTGTAAAACTTCTTTTAACATACATACATTATATTTGTCTTTTAATTGTGAGAGTCAACTATCACATTACTCATCTGTCACAGGCTTGATTCCAGCAACATATTTGGGCTTCAGCTCATGTGTCTGTGTGCTACCTCCAGCACTGGCACAGCTGCTTGTCTGGTGGACAGGCAGCAGCCAGGCATGGGGCTCATGAGGCTAACAGCAACCTCATGTTATCTTTGTTTTTCATTTTGAAACATTTAGATAAGTTTTTCATTTGTAGCATCTAATAAAAGTTTTTCATAGAATGGAGACCCCAGATGTTTGTTCCACTTTACTTCAAGAGTTCTGTGTTTGTCAAAGGAGTTTTAGAGTTGCAGATACCTAGAATCTTCTGACGCTTTGGCAATACAAACAAAAAAAAAATTGTTTTTAATTCATAATGTTTACTCTTGCCCAGCCGGGACAAGACCAGCCCAGCCCACGGGAATTGTTATGCTCCGGGCACTTGGGTACTGAGCAGCCCTGCCGGGGAACCTCCGTGGGAGACACCTCCCTAAACCTGGGAGAGACTACACGGGGTGCCCATGGTGGGGAAAGGGCAGAGGGGGAGAGCAAGGCTCCAGTGTGTCCTGAGAGGGCCTGGCTATGTGCCCTTGGGCTGGAGGAGCTGTCACAGGGCAGGGAGGGCCAGGGCTGGCAGGGGCTGCTCAGGGATGGGTTTGGCCCGTGTCCCTCCAAGCAGCGACTGCCCAAGCAGCTGCGCTGGCCCCGGGCTCTCCTCCCGGCCGGCTGGGCTTTGCTGGGTGGCACAGCCTGTGCCGAGGGGCGGCAAGGTGCCTGCAGGCCCCAGCTCTGGGGGAAGCAGAGAACGTCCTGGCCGTATCCACCGTGCTGCCAGCTCAGCAGCGCAGCACAGCGCGGGCTCACGCTCCCCACCGAACCTGTAGAGCTTCAAAGCAAGACAGGAACAGATGCCCTGAATCCACTTTGATGACTCTCAAGGATTTTCTGCTCGCAGGATGGACACAAGCAGTGTATGATAGGTACAGCATAGACTCTGTTCACTGTGTCACTTGCCATGGCCTCTTTCACAGTCATATCCTTCCCCCTTCACATGTCCTGCCAAACACCTAAGGGAGAACTGGACCTCTAATCGCACATCTCCATGCCCATGCGTAATGTCCCTGTCACAGCTGCTTTATCAACTTGCTGCTGTGCGGATGCTGCCACCAGCCAAACAAGGTCCTCTACCCCTGAAGGCACTGGCCCCGCTCTCAGGCCCTTACTGAAGGTGAGTAGGGCTTGGCCCAACTCTTCTGTTACCATAAAGACATGGAGCTGTCACCCCAGTGTTCGGGTGGTACCACCAGCAAAGCCCAGCCGGCACCAGCTCTGGCTGAGCTCCATGCCCAGGAGCAGCCGTGGATGCCCACGGTGAGGGCAGGCAGGAGCCAGGCAGGGGCTGCTGTGAGCAGCAGCGGGGCCCCGAGGGGCTGGGCGAGCCCATGCTGAGCGTCCCTGGGCTGAGGGCCCATTTCTTTCAGTGGGATCATCTGGGCCTGGAGCTCCTCCAGTGGCATGCCCAGGAAAAGAGGGAAGCCATCAAGAGCCTGTGAGTCACAGGGACGGGGTGTGGCTTCCTCCCTCCTTGGGTAGCGGGCTGGTTAAAAGAGGCCTCTAGGGAGCGCGGCGAACAGGAGCGGGCAAACAGGGCTGTGGCTCGCCTCTGAAGGGCAGTTCGCGAGGCAGTTGGCACAGGCAGGGCAAGCAGGAAGGGTTGCAGGTTTTCTTTCTAGTCAGGTTTACTGTGTGTTGTTTGCAGCGTTTCTGTTGGTTGATTGGTTTTGGGGTTACTGGTAGTAATGGCTTTTACGTGATTGAAAAGTGTAGATAATACGAGTGTATGTAATCAGATGGAACCCTCCAAAAAGGATGCATCTGTCCCGACCCATTCCTGTGCAGAGTGTTTGAGCTCAGCGGTGGATTCAGGGGGCGTTGTGGAGAAAACCTGCCTGCGGTGTGAACAGGTGAACAATCTCCTTTTACTGGTGGCCGAGCTTAGGGAGGAAGTTGAAAGACTCAGGAGTATCAGCGAAAGAGAAAGGGAAATAGATTGGTGGAGTTCAGCCCTTCCATCCTTAAGGGAGGCCCAGCAAGAGTCAGAGGACTCCCATGCCTCTCCCTGTCAGGCAATAGAGGGGCACCTGGTAGATGAAGGAGAGTGGGAATGGGTCCCTGCCCAGGGAGGGTATGATAAAAATTCCTCCCGACCCCCATCCCCTAGCCAGGTGCCACTTCAGAATAGGTATGCGCCCCTGGATCTAGAGACTCAGCCAGATGATTTAGAAGAAGCTTATCTGCCCAGTCAGCCTCCCAGTTATCATTAACCTATAAGATGGATCACTACCTCTAATATCAAAAAGATAAGAAGGGTAATTGTAGTGGCTGATTCCCTTCTGAGGGGAGCAGGGGGCCCCGTACGTCGACCGAACCCACCCCACAGGGAGGTCTGCTGCCTCCCTGGGGCCCGGGGACGAAAGATCACTGAGACACTGCCTGGGCTGATTCAGTCCTCTGATTATTACCCACTGCTGATACTCCAGGCTGGCAGTGATGAGATTGAAAAGAGGAGTGTCAGGACAATTAAAAGGGACTTTAGGGCACTGGGACAAGTGGTTGATGGGACGGGGGCACAGGTAGTCCTTTCCTCAGACCCTTTGGTGGCTGGGAAAAATGGTGAAAGGAACAGGAAAGCTCAAACTATCAATGAGTGTTGCAAGGGTTGGTGTCATCTGCAGAATTTTGGATTCTTTGATCATGGGGCAACTTTTATGGCACCTGGCCTGCTGTAACCAGATGCTCTCCATCTCTCTGTTAAAGGCAGAAGGCTTTTAGCTGATGAGTTAGCAGACCTTGTTGAGAGGGCTTTAAACTAGGTTTCAAGGGGGAAGGAGATATAGCTGGGCTCTCTGGAAGCAGGCCCAAGGATGGTAAGCCTGAGTTAGGGATGGAATCAGCAGCCCAGCTGAGGTGCATGCACACCAATGCACACAGCATGGGCAACAAACAAGAAGAGCTGGAGGCCATGGTGCAGCAGCAGAGCTGCAGAGCTATGCTATGATTGCCATCACAGAAACAGGGTGGGATGACTCACATGGCTGGAGCACTGCCCTGGATAGCTACAAGCTCTTCAGGAGAGACACGAGAGGGAGAAGAGGTGGAGGGGAGGCCCTTTATATCAGGGAGGCTTTGGACACCATGGATATTGGAACTAATGGCAGAATGTTGAATGCCTATGGTAAGAATTAGGGGGAAGGCCAACAAGGCTGACATCCTACTGAGAGTCTGTTATCATCCACCCAGGCAGGAAGAAGAGGTGGACAACTCATTCTATGAGAGCTAGAGAATGTTTCAGGATCATTAGCCCTTGTTCTTGTAGGCGACTTCAACTTGCCAGACATCTGCTGGGAACTCAATACAGCAGAAAAAAAGCAGCCCAGGAAATCTGTAGAGTGTGTGGAGGACAACTGTTTGTTGCAGCTGGTGGGCGAGCCCCCCAGGGGAGGAACTATGTTAGATCTGCTGTTTGCAAATGGAGGTGCACTGGGGAGAGATGTGGTGGTTGGAGGCTGCTTGGGCCACAGTGTTCATGAAATGATAGAATTTGTTGCATGGCAAGCTGATCTGTAGTCAGCATTAATCAAGTTATAATAAGCAGTCCAGCTCTGCTCCGTGTACCGGCCTCTGTGTTTGACTGGCAGAAGCACACAGCCAGTGGGAGCTCTCCTAGGATGCAGGCATTGTGTAGGTTCAGAGTCTCGGGGCACACAGATAGACCAATGAGCTGTCTCGACCTGGGAGCTTTGAATGGGCTATAAAAGAAAGCTCCGGACAATAAACAAGGCTGTTTTTCTGAGGAAACACGAGTGGTCTGCCTTATGTTATGTCTCAGACATGGGAACACCGTGGTATCAAGATGTCTTGCTATTTTGAGAAATCAGGAGGAACGTCAATAAGACTTTTACATTGGACTTCCAGAGGGCAGACTTTGGCCTGTTTCGGAGACTTGTTCAGAGAGTTCCTTGGGAAGCAGCCCTTAAAAACAAAGGAGTCCAGGAAAAGTGGGCATGCTTCCAAACAGAGATCTTGAGGGCACAGGAGCAGGCCGCCCCTGGGTGCCGAATGATGAGTCGACGAGGCAAATGCCCAGCCTGGATGGGCAAGGAGGTTTTGGAGGAATTTAGGAAAAAAGGGAGGATGTATCATCTTTGGAAGGAGGGTCGGGTCTCTCCGGAAGTATTTAAGGGGGCTGCTAAAGCATGTAGGAAAAAAAATTAGGGAGGCCAAAGCTCAGTTTGAACTTAAAATGACAACTTCTGTAAAGGGTAATAAAACTGTTTTCGCAAATACATCACTGGTAAAAGGAAGGGTAAGACCAGCCTTTGTTCTTTATTAGATGTGGGAGGGAACTGAGTAACTGCAGATCAGGAGAAGGCAGAGGTGCTTAACGCCTTCTTTGCCTCAGTCCTTAGTGGGAATGACTTGTCCCCAGGACAGCTGTCCTCCTGGGTTGGTTGATGGAGCCAGGGAGCAGAATGGGCCCCCTGTTATCCAGGAGGAGGCAGTCAGAACTGCTGAGCTGTTTAGACGTTCATAAATCCATGGGAACAGATGGGATGCAGCCCAGGGTGATGAGGGAGTTGGCAGATGAGCTTGCAAAGCCACTCTCCATCATTTACCAGCAGTCCTGGCTCACTGGTGAGGTTCCAGATGGCTGGAAGCTGCACAGTGTCACACCCATTCACAACAAGGGCAGGAAGGAGGATCCTGGTAATTACAGGCCAGTCAGCCTGACCTCAGTACCCGGTAAGGTCATGGAACAGTTTATACCGAGTGTCATCACACAGCATCTACAGGATGGCCAGGGTATCAGACCCAGCCAGCAGGGGTTTAGGAGGGGTAGGTCATGTCTGACCAACCTGATCTCCTTTTATGACCAAGTGACCCACCTGGTGGATGCAGGAAAGGCTGCGGATGTTGTCTGTTTGGACTCCAGCAAGGCCTTTGACACTGCCTCCCACAGCACACTCCTGGAAGAGCTGCAGCCCACGGCTGGGACAGGAGCACTCTGAGCTGGGTTCAGAACTGGCTGGATGGCTGGCCCAGAGAGTGGTGGGGAGCGGTGCTGCATTCCAGCTGGCAGCCAGCCAGCAGTGGTGTCCTTCAGGGCTCTGTGCTGGGGCCAGCTCTGTTCAATGTTTCTATTGACCACATGGATGAGGGGATTGAGTCTTTCACCAGTAAATCTGCAGACAACACCAAGCTGGGAGTGTGTGTCGATCTGTTGGAAGGCAGGAGGGCTCTGCAGGGAGACCTGGAACGGCTGGATGGATGGGCAGAGTCCAGTAGGATGAAGTTTAGTAAGTCCAAGTACCCACTCCTGCATTTTGGCCACAATAACCCCCTGCGGCGTTATAGGCTGGGGACGGTGTGGCTGGGCAGTGCCCAGGCAGAAAGGGACCTGGGGGGAACTGGTCGACAGCCGGCTGAACATGAGCCAGCAGTGTGCCCTGGTGGCCAAGAAGGCCAATGGCTCCTGGCCTGGATCAGCAGGAGCAGGGAGATCATTCTGCCCCTGTGCTTGGCACTGGTGACGGCACACCTTGAGTGCCGTGTCCGGTTCTGGGCCCTCCGTTTGGGACGGACATTGACACACTCGAGCACATCCAGAGGAGGCAACGAGGCTGGTGAGGGGCCAGGAACACAAGCCCTGTGAGGAGCAGCTGAGGGAGCTGGCGGTGTCCAGCCTGGAGAAAAGGAGACTCAAGGGTGGCCTTATCACTCTACAACTTCCTGAAGGTGGCTGTGCTAAGGTGGGGTTGGGCTCTTTCTCCAGGCAGCAACTGACAGAACCAGAGGACACAGCCTCAAGCTGCACCAAGGGAAATATAGGTTGGACGTTAGGAAAAGGTTTTTCACGGAAAGAGTGATAAAGTACTGGCATGGCCTGCCCGGGGAGGTGGTGGAGTCACCGTCCCTGGACGTGTTTAAAAAAACACTGGACGTGGCACTCGGTGCCATGATTTAGTTCAAGTACTGGGACATGGGTTGGACTCGATGATCTTGAAGGTCTCTTCCAACATGGTCATTCTGTAAATTTTGTATGAATTCTGTGAATTCTGAGCAGCTTCAGGCACACAGCCTGGCCAGCAATGTCAGCAGGCACAACAAAGGTTTTGCTGAGAAATGGCCCTTTGATGAAACAAAACATTTACAGTCAGGGCAGTCCGTTTGTATAGATGGGGGTACACTCTGGGGGTACAGCCAAGGCCATGAGATCACAGCAGGCTCTGGGGTCACAGCAGGCTGAGGTCACAGCGGGCTCTGAGGTCACAGAGGTGCCAGAGCCCCGTGGTTGCACAGCACGACAACGACCGAGCAGTCAGTCCTTGAGCACAACTGTTGCGGCAGCAGCGGCGCTGGCAGCAGTGGTGCTGACATTGGGACAGCGGTGTGAGCACAGCGGTGGCAGCAAGAGCTGCGGGACTGGCAGAGGGCAAGGCACCATGGCCCTTGCTCTGCGCCTCTTCCTCCTGCTCCTCCTGGCCGTGGCCCTGCCTGCCAGGGCTGCCCAGGCTGCTCCGCTGCAAGCGCGGGAAGCAGGTGAGCCGGAAGCCTGGCTCCCCTTTCCCGGGACAGTGCTCGCTGCTCCCCGGGAAGCGCTGGGGGATGCTTTTCCCTGGGGCTTTAGGGAGGGTTTCTGCTGTGGGAGGGAGAGACACCCTGGGGATCCCGGCAGCCCCATTTTCCGCTCCATAAATGTTACATAGGGCAGGGAAAGAGGGTGGGGAGTGACCAGGAGCCAGCCCAGAGCTTCCCAAGCCCCTGTGCAGCTTTGGCCATGTCCATTCAAATCTGGATCCCATAGCCATACCTCACCCCCTTGCAGTGCCCAGTTCTCTATTGCAGAAGGGGATCCCAGCACACCATGGAAATGGGTCTGGTCGCTGCTTCCCTCTAGATTTGGATCGCAAACTGAATTATTTCCAAGTGCTGATGAAGGACACTTTAAAGATCATGGAGAATGCTGGAGGCAAGTTCTGAATTTCCCTTTTTACTGACAGAATAATCAGAGTCAAGGAGGCAAGAGTTCACTCATCTGCCATTTTCATTAGGGTTAAGTCGGGGTTGAAGGATTCTGGAAGCCTTGCCCGGCTCCTTTCTGGAGCCCTGAGTGACCCCACAGGATCACTGTCAGTGGGAGGAAGGAGCATTTAGCTGTCCACCTTCCTCCCGTGTGCATTGCCAGTGTGTGCTTCCGTGTGCTCTGTGCAGCCACAGAGTAGAGCAGAGAGGGAAGGGGCCGGGCCAGGGGCTGTGCCCCGGGGCTGAGCCTTGGTGCAGCCTGAGGATCTCCTACAGCGCCACGGGAGCTGTTCTGTCCTGCCTTTCTTTGCAGATGAACCTGTTGCTAAAAGTGATCTGGCTTCCCAACCCATAGCCATTATTGAGCCTCTGGGAGGTGGTGAGGGTAGGTCAAGGCCTTTCCCCCTGGGAGAGCTGCCAGCTCAGAGCCCAAAGCTCGGCCAGGGGGCCATGGCTGCAGGTGCCAGGACAGAACCATGCACGTGTGTGCCCGCGCCCTGCGCCATCCCCTCACGAGTTCTCCTGCGGCTCCGTGCTGCCCGTGCAGATCTGCAGAGATGACAGGAGCTTCTGTGGCTGTTGAGTTACAGGTGTGTCTGCAGGGAGGGCTGTCCCAGGTCCTTTGCTGGTTACTGCACGCAAGCCCAGCTCCCGTCGCAGGGGTGAGTAGTGTTTCCCTGCTGACCCCACAGGCTGAGCACTGGCTTTGTGGGATCCATTCCTGGGAAACGGAACTATGTTGCTCTAAGGTCCTCCAACGGGAAAGAACAAAGCTACAGGACACAAGAAACCCCATGAGCCATCTGAACACATGAGGCAAATGCTGAAAGGATTGCTCCAGGGAGGAAATGGTGAGAGCATTTTCCTCAGCCTTCCCCTGGGACTCAGTAGCCGGGGGCTTTCCCTGCACATCTGGACACGCCGTGCCCGGCACAGCGGGAAGGGATCCATGGCAGCCTGGCTGCCCTGCTGCTGCTTTCACGGCCTGCAGGGCTGTTTGCCAGCCTGGCCTGGCTGCAGCTTCTCCCCAGCCTCTGCAGGAAGGCATTTGGCACCAGCTGACAGGGAGCGCAAACTGCAGCATGGGCCATGCACTCCCTGAGATCCCCTGCAATTTCCCAGTCCCCAGGCAGATTAGGAGGAGCAGTGGTTTGGAGGAGGGAGTGGGTCGTAGCCTACCCAGAAATTTTATAGGGATTTCCTGATCCTTAACCATGCTTGACTTTCACAAGCATTGCCTCCTGAAGATGCCACCTCCACAATGGGCAGCAGTCCCACCTGATCCAGCTGTCCCTCTTCCTTTCTGCAGAAGTGGATGGAGAGGCTGTGTTGAAGGCTGAGTTTCCCGGAGGAAGCAGTGGCTCATTGGCAGCCTCTGCTGCAGGAAGGGAGGCGATGCCAGGCACAGGCACAGGAGGTAATTGCTGTGCCTCTGGGCCTGCTGAGCCCTGCTGAGGCTTGAGCTGCCCTCTCTGCTGCTTGGCAGTGCGGGCACAGCTGGGACAAGACCGGCACAGCCCAGAGGAATTGTTATGCTCAGGGCACTTGGGTACTGAGCAGTCCTGCTGGGGTCCCTCCGTGGGAGAGATGTCCCTAAACCTGGGAGAGACTGCACGGGGTGCCCATGGTGGGGAAAGGGCAGAGGGCGAGAGCAAGGCTCCAGTGTGTCCTGAGAGGGCCTGGCTATGTGCCCTTGGGCTGGGGCAGGTGTGCCAGCAGAAGGAGGGCGGGCGGTTGGTAGGACAGGAGGGAGGGAGGGAGGGAGGGAGGGGGTTGGGGAGGGATATTTGCGGCACTGCCTGCTGCAGTTTTCCCAAGGGATTAAAAGAAAGTTTCCTTTGTACAAGTGAGAGAATCCCCATGGGCCGTGGGCTGCTCCAGTTTCCTCTCCAGGGATGCTGCACTGGGCCTGCAAAGAGGATGGGGATTGACCAGCAGCCAGCCCTGAGCTCCCCAGGCCCCTGTGCAGTTTTGGCCATCTCCATTCTCATCTGGCTCCCACAGACTTACCTGACCCCCTTGCAGTGCCCAGTTCTGTGAGTGAGTAGGGGATCCCAACACACCATGGAAAGGGCTCTGATCTTTGCTCCCTTCTAGTCTGGGATCAGGACACGGATTATCTGGAAGTCCTGCTGGATTATGGCTTGCGACTCTTGGGAAATGCTGGAGGCAAGTTCTCAATGTACCATCTTGACAGAATAGGCAGTGACAAGGTGGCCAGAGCTCATACATTTGCCCTTTCCCTTAAGGCACTCTCAGGGCAGATGGATTCAGGAAAATTTTACCGGCTCCCTTCTCAAGCCCTGAGGGATCCCACAGGATCGCTGTCAGTGGGAGGAAGGAGCATTTAGCTGTCCAACTTCCTCCCGTGTACAATGCCAGTGTGTGCTTCCGTGAGCTCTGTGCAGCCACGGAGAAGAGCAGAGAGGGAGGGGCCAGGCCCAGGGCTGTTCCCCGGGGCTGTGCCTTTCGCAGCTCCTTTGCTGGCCCCAGGGAGCCTGAGCTGCTCCTGCTGCTGCTGCCAAGCCCTGGCCCAGGCTGGGGCTGGGTTTAGAGCTGCTGGCAGCTCCAGGGAGTCCTTTCTCCCCTGACTGCCCTGCAAGGGGCTCCTTCCATCCCAGTGTGGGGCCACCGCAGGCACATGGTCCCCCTGCCCCTGCTGCTGAGGGGAAGGCAGAGCTGAGGGAGTGCCTTGGAGGGCACCAATCACCCAGGGGCACTCACTGCCACTCTGGCCTGAAGGAGAATCTTCAGCAGAGTCACAGGAGTTGTTCTGTCCTGCCTTTCTTTGCAGCTGAACCTGTTGGTGAAAGTGATCTGGCTTCCCAACCCACGTTCAGGATTGAGCCTCTGGGATATGGAGAGGGTAGGTCAAGGCCTTTCCCCCGGGAAGAGCTGCCAGCTCAGAGCCCAAAGCTCGGCCAGGGGGCCATGGCTGCAGGTGCCAGGACAGAACCATGCACGTGTGTGCCCGCACCCTGCGCCATCCCCTCACGAGTTCTCCTGTGGCTCCGTGCTGCCGGTGCAGATCTGCAGAGATGACAGGAGCTTCCGTGGCTGTTGAGTTACAGGTGTGTCTGCAGGAAGGACTTTCCCAGGTCCTTTGGTGGATGTTGCACGCAAGCCCAGCTCCCGTCGCAGGGGTGAGTAGTCTGTCCCTGCTGACCGCACAGGCTAAACAATGATTTTGTAGGATCCATTCCTGGGAAACTGAACTCCTTTCTGTTAAGGTCCTTCAACAGGATACAAGAAACCCAAAGGAGAGAAGGAATTGCTTGACTTAAACTATGTCCTGAAAGTTGTGGTGAAGGAGCTGCGGAAAGGACAAGGTGTGTCTATGTCCCTGGGCCTTCCCCTGGGACTCAGCAGCCGGGGGCTTTCCCTGCACATCTGGACACGCCGTGCCCGGCACAGCGGGAAGGGATCCATGGCAGCCTGGCTGCCCTGCTGCTGCTTTCACGGCCTGCAGGGCTGTTTGCCAGCCTGGCCTGGCTGCAGCTTCTCCCCAGCCTCTGCAGGAAGGCATTTGGTACCAGCTGACAGGGAGCCCAACCTGCAGCATGGGCCATGCACTCCCTGAGATCCCCTGCAATTTCCCAGTCCCCAGGAAGATCACGAGGGGTGATGGTTTGGAAAAGAGAGAGCCCTGTCACAGCCCCATGTGCCTCGGCCTTATCCTGATCATTTTCCATGTCTTTGACAAGTATTGCCTCCTGAAGTTTCCACCTTCCCGATGTGTAATGGCTCCATCTGATCCAGCTGTGCCTCTTCCTTTCTCAAGGGATGGACAGAGAGGCTTTATGGAAGGCAGCATTTCCTGAAGGGAGGGAGGCGATTCCAGGCATGGGCACAGTCACGGGAGGTAATTGCTGTGCTGGGCTCAGCCCTTGGTGAGGCTGTGTGGCAGAAGCTCTTCCCCAAGGCCCTGACCTGTGTGAGAGGGTCTGACTGTTCCTTGGCCTGCCTGAGCTGACCAAGCAGAGATAGGCAAGAAGGGAGAGTTGTGGCACTGCCTGCTGCAGATTACCTCAGGGATTTAGTGACGGTTTCCCCTGTGGGAGGGACAGAACCACCATGGGCCCCGGGCAGGTCCAGCCACTCCTCCAGGGATGTGGCACAGGGCCTGCAAAGAGGGTGGAGAGTTGCCAGGAGCCAGTCCAGAGCTCCCCAGGCCCCTGTGCATCTTTGGCCATGGCCATTCACATCTGGCTCCCATGGCCTTACCCGACCCCCTCGCAGTGCCCATTTCCCTGAGGCAGAGGGGGACTCCAGCACACCATGGAAATGGTTCGGATCTCTGCTCCTCTCTAGATTGGGATCGTGACATGGCTTATCTGGGAGGCCTAGCACAAGACAGTGTGAAATCCATGGAAAATTCTGCAGGCAAGTTCTCAATGTCCTTTTCCTGAGAGAATAATCAGTGTCAGTGTGGCAGCACCTCACTCATGTGCCATTTACCTTAACAGTCTGAAGGTTGTTGAGATTGGGAAAACCTGCCCTGCTCCCTTCTCAAGCCCTGAGTGATCCCACAGGATCGCTGTCAGTGGGAGGAAGGAGCATTTAGCTGTCCATCTTCCTCCCGTGTGCATTGCCAGTGTGTGCTTCCGTGTGCTCTGTGCAGCCACAGAGTAGAGCAGAGAGGGAAGGGGCCGGGCCCAGGGCTGTGCCCCAGGGCTGAGCCTTGGTGCAGCCTGAGGATCTCCTACAGTGCCACGGGAGCTGTTCTGTCCTGCCTTTCTTTGCAGATAACCCTGTTGGTGAAAGTGATCTGGCTTCCCAACCCACGTTCAGGATTGAGCCTTTGGGATATGGTGAGGGTAGGTCAAGGCCTTTCCCCCGGGGAGAGCCGCCAGCTCAGAGCCCAGAGCTCGACCAGGGGGCCATGGCTGCAGGTGCCAGGACAGAACCATGCACGTGTGTGCCCTCGCCCTGCGCCATGCCCTCAGCGCTCCTGCGGCTCCGTGCTGCCCGTGCAGATCTGCAGAGATGACAGGAGCTTCTGTGGCTGTTGAGTTACAGGTGTGTCTGCAGGGAGGAATTTCCCAGGTCCTTTGGTGGATGTTGCACGCAAGCCCAGCTCCCGTCACAGGGGTGAGTAGTGTGTCCCTGCTGACCCCACAGGCTGAGCACTGGCTTTGTGGGATCCATTCCTGGGAAACGGAACTATGTTCCTCTAAGGTCCACCAACGGGAAAGAACAAAGCTACAGGACACAAGAAACCCCATGAGCCATCCCAACACATGAGGCAAATGCTGAAGGAACTGCGGAACGGACAAGGTGTGTCTATGTCCCTGGGCCTTCCCCTGGGACTCAGCAGCTGGGGGCTTTCCCTGCACATCTGGACACGCCGTGCCCGGCACAGCGGGAAGGGATCCATGGCAGCCTGGCTGCCCTGCTGCTGCTTTCACGGCCTGCAGGGCTGTTTGCCAGCCTGGCCTGGCTGCAGCTTCTCCCCAGCCTCTGCAGGAAGGCATTTGGCACCAGATGACAGGGAGCCCAAACTGCAGCATGGGCCTGAGATCCCCTGCAATTTCCCAGTCTCCAGGCAGATTAGGAGGGGTGCCTGTACGGAGAAGGGAGGGACCTGGCCCACCCAAAAAGTTATAGGGATTTCCTAATTCTTAACCATGTCTTTGGCAAGCCTTGGCTCCTGAAGTTGCCACCTTCCCAGTGGGGAACAGCCCCACCTGATCCAGCTGTCCCTCTTCCTTTCTGCAGAAGTGGATGGAGAGGCTGTGCTGAAGGCTGAGTTTCCCGGAGGAAGCAGTGGCTCATTGGCAGCCTCTGCTGCAGGAAGGGAGGCGATGCCAGGCACAGGCACAGGAGGTAATTGCTGTGCCTCTGGGCCTGCTGAGCCCTGCTGAGGCTTGAGCTGCCCTCTCTGCTGTTTGGCAGTGCGGGCACAGCTGGGACAAGACCGGCACAGCCCAGAGGAATTGTTATGCTCAGGGCACTCGGGTACTGAGCAGTCCTGCTGGGGTCCCTCCGTGGGAGAGATGTCCCTAAACCTGGGAGAGACTGCACGGGGTGCCCATGGTGGGGAAAGGGCAGAGGGCGAGAGCAAGGCTCCAGTGTGTCCTGAGAGGGACTGGCTTTGTCCTGTTGGGTCGGGGGAGCAATTCCCGGGGAAAGAGGAATAGAGACAGAGAGGAAGTTCAGGATGGAGAGAGAGATGGCAGGAGGGAGGCAGGGATGATTATGGTGCTACCTGCTGCATTTTTTCACTGGTGCTTTAGCGAGACTTTCAGCTGTGGGAGTGAGTGAGCCCCAGTGCCCCCTGGGCTGGTCCAGCCACCCCTCCAGGGATGTTGCACTGGGCCTACAAAGAGGATGGAGAGTGACCAGGAGCCAGCCCAGAGCTCCCCAGGCCCCTGTGCACCTCTGGCCGTGTCTATTGCCACCGGGCTCCCACGGCCGTACCCAACTGCCTTGCAGTGCCCAGTTCCCGAAGGCTGAAGGAGACCCGTGCACACCATGGAAATGGTTCTGATCTGTGCTCCTTTCTAGATTGGGATCGCAGATTGCATTATCTGGATGCCCTGCTGGATGATGCCCGGAAACTCTTGGAGAATGCTGAAGGCAAGATCTCCATGTGCTTTTCCAAACAGTGTCAATGCCCTAGCATCACTGCAGGTGCCAGGACAGAACCATGCACGAGTGTGCCCTCGCCCTGCGCCATCCACTAAGCGCTCCTGCGGCTCAGGCCTGTTTGGGAAAGGGCCAGCCCTGGCCCTGCCCCAAAAGCGAAGACATTTTCTGAACGTTCTGCACATATTTGACAAGCATGACGTCCTGAAAATGCCAGCATCCAAATCAGGATCTCTTCCATCTGATCCTGCTGTCCTTTTTCCTTTCTCAAGGGAAGGACACAACATCTCTGCAGAAGGAGGCGCATCCCGGAGGAAGCAGTGGCTCAGTGCCCACCTCTGCTGGAGGAAGGAAGGCGATGCCAGGCACGGTCACAGGCACGGGCACAGGCACAGGAGGTAATTGCTGTACCGGGCTCAGCCGGGCTCAGCCCTCAGCGGGGCTGTGTGGCAGCAGCTCTTCCCCCAGGCCCTGCCCTTGCACGGCCCGGCAGCAGCCAAAGCTGGAGGCGCCTCGGCTTCGAGGCCTCTGGAGCTCGTTCCCAGCCCCGGGGAATCGGGACTCGGGCACCAACGCCCCTCCCGCGGCAGCTGCTCCCGCAGCTGGCCCTGAGCGCCCAGAGGCCCAAGGCACAGGAGCAGCCCCGAGCGGGAGCCCTGCTGCGAGCCCAGGGCCAGAGCCAGCCCTGGCTCCTGACTGGGCAGGGGCTGCACTGGCTCCTGACAGGGCCTGACTCTGTCCCCTGGGGCTGGGGGAGCTGTCACGGGGCAGGGAGGGCCAGGGCTGGCAGGGGCTGCTCAGGGATGGGTTTGGCCCGGGTCCCTCCAAGCAGCGACTGCCCAAGCAGCTGCGCTGGCCCCGGGCTCTCCTCCCGGCCGGCTGGGCTTTGCTGGGTGGCACAGCCTGTGCCGAGGGGCGGCAAGGTGCCTGCAGGCCCCAGCTCTGGGGGAAGCAGAGGACGTCCTGGCCGTATCCACCGTGCTGCCAGCTCAGCAGCGCAGCACAGCGCGGGCTCACGCTCCCCACTGCTCCCACAGATGCTGCCGGCCCCACAACAGGGGGGGTGCCCAGGAGGGAATTGGTTTCTGTCAGGGAACACGCTGCTGGCTAGGGTTAATGGCAGGCCTGGCTTTTCTATGGCATGCAGGTGATGGGGGGACCCCTGTAAGGCTGGCAGACGACCGGGCTCCGTCATGGGGCCCACGAGGTGGCGGGGGGTGTTGTGGGTGCAGGGTTTTGCAGTAAGACATGCGGGGCTTTGGGTCCTTTGTAAGCAGTGCACGTGGCAGGGGTTCCTCATGAGGTTCTTAGGCGATTTGGGATCTCTGCTGTGGCATACAGGTGACTGGAGACCTCTGTAAGGCTGGCAGGGCCTTGAGTTCCTCGTCATTAACGTGGCGGGTTAGTGCTTGCCGTCAGGGCCTGGAGAGGAGCTGAGTCCTTCCGAAGGTGGGCAGGAGGCTGGGTTCTTTTGTGAGGCACACAAGGCTGGCTTGGGGTTTCTGCATTGGTGTGCACGGATTCCTCGTGAGGCACACAGGGCTCTTTTGGGGTCTCTGCTTTGGTGTGCCTCCTGAGGCACAAAGGAGTATTGATAGTCTCTGCTACGCTGTGCAGGGATCCCTCAGGAGGTGTGCACCGGGGTTAAACTAGAGGGGGTTTTCCAGTTTTCTCAGCACAGCAAAGGGACACTCCCGGTCGAGGTGCTGCAAAGTCAGCAGGAAGCTTCCTGCAAAGCCTTGGGCCCAGCCTGCGGGTCCGGCGGGCGGCCAGAGCCCATCCTTGGGGGCCGGGCGGGGTTTCCGGTATCCGCCGCGCCCTTGTCGGGCCAGCTCCGGCCCCGGCGGTGAACGGCCGCGGCCCCGGGCTCCGATGGGGCTGCTGAGCAACGCCGGGGGCACGACAAGGGCCTCGCTACGCCCTGGCCTTGTGCTGCAGCCAAACACCTTTACAGCCACGGCGGTTCTCTGGGGCACAGGAGGCTACAAGTCAGGCCGTGCCTTCTCGCACTGACGAAGGAGCTCCTTGCATTGCCCAGTTCCCTAAAGCACGCCGGGAACCCAGCACAGCATGAAAACGGTTCTGGACTGCGCTCCCGTCTACACTGGGATCGAGATATGGATTGACTGAAAGTGCTGGCTGGTCACAGTGTGAAGATCATGGTGCATGCTGGAGCAACTTCTCCATGTCCCTTTCCTGACAGAACAATCACGGATTATTAATTCTGGCCAAGAGCAGCCCCAGGGGCACAGGGCAGAGGCAAGGCAAGGTGGGGAGGAGAAAGAGCGGGGACGAGATTGCCCTCGAAAGGCAGACGCGCTCTGGGGCCCGCTCCTGGCCAGGGAGCCTGCCCAGAGCCGCCCCCTGCTCGCCGGGGCCTTGAGGGGCAGCTGTCCAGCTGGGCCAAGCTGTGCCAGCAGCTCCAGCCGTGCTGGGAAGCCTTGCCAGCTCTGGGCCCTGCTGTGCAGGAGGGTCCCAGTGTGCCGCTGGCAGCCGGGGGCCTCAGCCGCTCCTCTCTGCACAGGAGCGCCTCTGCAGCTTCACAAAACCGGCCAAACACCTCAGTCTGGGAGAACTGTACCTGTCATCCTGCATCTCGAAGCACGTGTCCATTGTCACTGCCACATGTGTATTATTATTGCTCAGGACATGCTGCCACCACCACCACCCAGAACAAGACCCTCTGTCCCCGATTGCGCTGGCCCTGTTCACCAGCCAGGACAGGAGGCGCAGCCCTCCTGACAGGGAAGGGCCTGAGTCCAGCAACGTCTTTGTGCTTCAACTCAGGTGTCTGTGTGCTGCCACCAGCACTGGCAGAGCTGCTTGTCTGGGCACGGCCGGGTTGGGCAGGCAGCAGCCCCACATGGGGCTCCTGAGAAATAGGGACCCCATTTTGTCCTTGTTTTTCATTTTTACACATTAGAAATTTTTAGAAATATTCAGAAATATTTTTTTGTAGGAAAAAATCCTTAAATAGTTCTTCCTTTTTTTCCACAAATCTCAGTATTCTTCAAAGTAGATTTAGAATTCAGAAAAATTTAGAACACTTTTAAACTTCTAGAATAAAAACTAAAATTACATTTAATTGGTCATCTTTACTCTTAGAAGAACTAATTCATCCCAAGACACCCAGCATACTGGAGAGGCTCATTTCCCACTGGAGATTTGTACCTTGTGGCAGCAACCAACTTAAAACCTTTTCCCAGTTGTTTTCAGGGATTTCTGACAAGCTCACCTCTCAGTCTTCAGAGGCAAACTTTGAGCACAGCGGGAATCTCCTGCTGTGCAGGAGGGTCTCTGTGTTCCAGCTGCAACTGGAGCCTCAGCCTCCTCCTCTCTCAAACGGCATCCCTCTGCAGCTTCACAGGAACGGCCAAACACCTCAGTCTGGGACACCTGTACCAGACATTTCCCATCTCCGTGTCCATGCGCAAAGTCCCTGTCACAGCTGCTTTACCAGCTTGTTGCTGTGCAGATGCTGCCACCACCCAAACAAGGTCCTCTCCCCCTGAAGGAACTTTTGCAAATGTTTCGCATCTCCAAGGGCCAAGCAAAAGCCGTTATTGGTGCTTGCCCTGACTGTCAACTTCTACAACCTCCTGTTTCTACGGGAGCTGTTAACCCTCAAGGATTGCCAAGTTTGCAGCTATGGCAAACCATAGATAGAACCAAACGCCCATCTTCCGGAAAATTCAAAACTACTCGTGTGTCTGCTGATGCTTTTTCAGGTGCAGTTTTTGCTTCTGCACACACAGGGGAAACAGCCAATCATGCTTGCCAACATTTTCTGCAATCATTTGCTTCATCGGATGAACCCCAAGAAGTAAAACCGGACAATGGCCCCACATACATAGCTCCAAAATTGGCCACATTTTTGAAGGATGAGAATTGCCCAGTCCCCCACAAGTCAGGCAATTATTAAAAAGATACCACACACTAAAATGCACTCGAGATCAACAGAGAGGGGGAGAGGCCCAAGCAACACCTCAGATGAGGTTGAGCAAAGCTTTATATGGCTTCCATTTTTTGAATAGCTCATTTGCAGAACCTAATCCTCCAGTTTTTAGGCACTTTTCAAATAGCACACAGGCAAAATTGGAAGTAAATCCTCCAGTTTTAATCAGAAACCCTGAGACAGGACAAATTGAAGGACCATTGCCACTAGCAACCTGGGGCAAAGGCTATGCTTGTGTTTCCACAGGTGCCGGACCTAAGTGGGTCCCAGCAAGAAACGTGAAACCATATCACACACAAGAGCTCACCGACAATTCCACGAGCAGGGAAACGAGCACACCGACGTGAGCCGCACAGAGACTGTGGTTCATGCCAGACGTTCCCTGTTCAACACACAAAAACTACAAATCTTGAGTTTTATGTGGATGCTTGGACTGTGAAAATTGTTAATATCACAGAGCTCTTTTGGCAGAAGTGTGGTGTGCGTCGTGTTAAAAAGAATCCAACTATATCCAAATTTGTAAAAATTGACTGTTAGAGGGTCAGTTTAGAGCCTTAGAGTTAGCCAGTCCCTAAACAAATGCTAAAAGATTTGTGTGAGAACCATATGAGAAAGCTTTTACCAAAAAGCAGCTGAACAAGAACATAGAGTTTGATCAAATGATATACTGGCACTTATTTGTTTTACTTACTTACTTTTACAGTGCAGCTATGTCTGTAGATCAGCTAAAAATGAATGTTTAGGTTGCTTTAGCCAAGTCAGCAGGCTCAGACACCACGTCTGACCAATTGGAACCCAGACAAACCCTTTGCGACCCGTTTAGTCAGTGTACCGATACCAGTTAAGAGTGGCCAGTAGCTGATTGTGACAAATATTAATGTGAAGCTACCAACGCGACAAAGCACATAATCAATTAACATCCTTAGGCCCCTGATCTTCTTAAAGCACCCCCTGAACCTCAAGTATTCGAAGTTCTTGCTTCTTTAGCAATAGAATTTTGTGCTGAGTTTCAGTACCAGGGAGATCCACAATTAAGTGTTACGCCCCATCATCCTGGATACACAGCAGCTCAAGTCTGTGGTGCAATTGCACTACCCCAGTGCCCTCTAAGGGTATGAGTCCCCACAGCAACTGCCAAAAAGACATTGGCTCATTTATAGAAATCGAGCCTAACAGGGCATTCCCTGAAAAGTTAAAGGCAGCCCACGTACCCATGTAGCATCAGACAGCTCACTGAAATTGCACCTACCTAATGGCAAAAAATTATCAAGAGAAAACATAGAAAAAAAAAAGATTTACCCATCATTATAAAGAAAACTGTAATAACAATTTCAGTCCCTGGGGCCCTGCAAAACGAATTACAGCAGCTTTATTTCTACCTCAAATTGCCTCAAGTAAAGCATTACAACTATTCTACCAGTTAGGGCGTTAGTCAAGAAGTCAGTACTTACTTCCATTACAATTAGTGACATCATGACAGATGTTAGTGCTGTCAAACATACAACCTTACAAAACAGAACCACCATCAATTTTCTTGTACGAGCATATAGACATAGTTGTGAAGATTTTGAAAGACTGTGGTATATAAACTTATCTGACCATTCAGTGTCCATCCACAAACAACTTCAGAAACTGAGAGATTTGACAAATCAAATGAAAATAAATGCTAGATCATAGTTAGACGACTTGTTGGAAGGATAGAGTTTGACACAACGACCGGGCAATCAGTCCTTGAGCACAACTGTTGCGGCAGCAGCGGCGCTGGCAGCAGTGGTGCCGACACTGGGACAGCGGTGTGAGGACAGCGGTGGCAGCAAGAGCTGCGGGACTGGCAGAGGGCAAGGCAGCATGGCCCTTGCTCTGCGCCTCTTCCTCCTGCTCCTCCTGGCCGTGGCCCTGCCTGCCAGGGCTGCCCAGGCTGCTCCGTGGGAAGCAGGTGAGCCGGAAGCCTGGCTCCCCTTTCCTGGGATAGCGCTCCCTGCTCCCCGGGAAGCGCTGGGGGATGCTTTTCCCCAGGGCTTTAGGGAGGGTTTCTGCTGTGGGAGGAAGAGAGACCCCGGGGACCCTGGGCAGCCCCATTTTCCTCCCCAGAAATGTTACATAGGGCAGGGAAAGAGGGTGGGGAATGGCCAGGAGCCAGCCCAGAGCTCCCCAGGCCGCTGTGCAGCTTTGGCCATGTCCATTCACATCTGGCTGCCTTGGCCTTACCCGAGCCCCTTGCAGTGCCCAGTTGCCAAAGGCAGAAGGAAACCCCAGCACCTCATGGAAATGGTTCTGATCTATGCTCCCTTCTAGATTGGGATGGTAACTTGCAATGTCTGGATGCCCTGCTGGATGAGAGCTTGAAAACGTTGGAGAATGCTGCAGGCAAGTTCACCCTGTGCCTTTCCTGAGAGAAAAACCAGTGTAAATGTGGCAACAGCTAACTCAGGAGCCATTTCCTTTAACATAATCACATGGCTGAAGGAATCTGGAAAACATGCCTTGCTCCTTTCTAGAGCCCTGAGGGATCCCACAGGATCGCTGTCAGTGGGAGGAAGGAGCATTTAGCTCTCCATCTTCCACCCAGGTGCAATGCCAGTGTGTCCTTCCGGGTGCTCTGTGCAGCCACGGAGAAGAGCAGAGAGGGAAGGGGCTGGGCCCAGGGCTGTTCCCCGGGGCTGTGCCTTTCGCAGCTCCTTTGCGGGCCCCAGGGAGCCTGAGCTGCTCCTGCTGCTGCTGCCAAGCCCTGGCCCAGGCTGGGGCTGGGTTTAGAGCTGCTGGCAGCTCCAGGGAGTCCTTTCTCCCCTGACTGCCCTGCAAGGGGCTCCTTCCATCCCAGTGTGGGGCCACCGCAGGCACATGGTCCCCCTGCCCCTGCTCCTGAGTGGAAGGCAGAGCTGAGGGAGTGCCTTGGAAGGCACCAATCACCCAGGGGCACTCACTGCCACTCTGGCCTGAAGGAGAATCTTCAGCAGAGTCACAGGAGCTGTTCTGTCCTGCCTTTCTTTGCAGCTGAACCTGTTGGTGAAAGTGATCTGGCTTCCCGACCCACGTTCAGGATTGAGCCTTTGGGGTATGGTGAGGGTAGGTCAAGGCCTTTCCCCCTGGGAGAGCCGCCAGCTCAGAGCCCAAAGCTCGGCCAGGGGGCCATGGCTGCAGGTGCCAGGACAGAACCATGCACGTGTGTGCCCGCACCCTGCGCCATCCCCTCAGCGCTCCTGCGGCTCCGTGCTGCCCGCGCAGATCTGCAGAGATGACAGGAGCTTCTGTGGCTGTTGAGTTAAAGGTGTGTCTGCAGGGAGGCCAGCTCCCGCAGCTGGCCCTGAGCGCCCAGAGGCCCAAGGCACAGGAGCAGCCCCGAGCGGGAGCCCTGCTGCGAGCCCAGGGCCAGAGCCAGCCCTGGCTCCTGACTGGGCAGGGGCTGCACTGGCTCCTGACAGGGCCTGACTCTGTCCCCTGGGGCTGGGGGAGCTGTCACGGGGCAGGAAGGGCCAGGGCTGGCAGGGGCTGCTCAGGGATGGGTTTGGCCCGGGTCCCTCCAAGCAGCGACTGCCCAAGCAGCTGCGCTGGCCCCGGGCTCTCCTCCCGGCCGGCTGGGCTTTGCTGGGTGGCACAGCCTGTGCCGAGGGGCGGCAAGGTGCCTGCAGGCCCCAGCTCTGGGGGAAGCAGAGGACGTCCTGGCCGTATCCACCGTGCTGCCAGCTCAGCAGCGCAGCACAGCGCGGGCTCACGCTCCCCACTGCTCCCACAGATGCTGCCGGCCCCACAACACTGGGGGATGCCCAGGAGGGAATTGGTTTCTGTCAGGGAACACGCTGCTGGCTAGGGTTAATGGCAGGCCTGGCTTTTCTATGGCATGCAGGTGATGGGGGGACCCCTGTAAGGCTGGCAGACGACCGGGCTCCGTCATGGGGCCCACGAGGTGGCGGGGGGTGTTGTGGGTGCAGGGTTTTTCAGTAAGACATGCGGGGCTTTGGGTTCTTTTGTAAGCAGTGCACGTGGCAGGGGTTCCTCATGAGGTTCTTAGGCGATTTGGGATCTCTGCTGTGGCATACAGGTGACTGGAGACCTCTGTAAGGCTGGCAGGGCCTTGAGTTCCTCGTCATTAACGTGGCGGGTTAGTGCTTGCCGTCAAAGCCTGGAGAGGAGCTGAGTCCTTCCGAAGGTGGGCAGGAGGCTGGGCTCTTCTGTGAGGCACACAAGGCTGGCTTGGGGTTTCTGCATTGGTGTGCACGGATTCCTCGTGAGGCACACAGGGCTCTTTTGGGGTCTCTGCTGAGGGGTGCAGGAATCCCTCATGAGGCACACAGGGCTCTTTTGGGGTCTCTGCTTTGGTGTGCCTCCTGAGGCACAAAGGAGTATTGATAGTCTCTGCTACGCTGTGCAGGGATCCCTCAGGAGGTGTGCACCGGGGTTAAACTAGAGGGGGTTTTCCAGTTTTCTCAGCACAGCAAAGGGACACTCCCGGTCGAGGTGCTGCAAAGTCAGCAGGAAGCTTCCTGCAAAGCCTTGGGCCCAGCCTGCGGGTCCGGCGGGCGGCCAGAGCCCATCCTTGGGGGCCGGGCGGGGTTTCCGGTATCCGCCGCGCCCTTGTCGGGCCAGCTCCGGCCCCGGCGGTGAACGGCCGCGGCCCCGGGCTCCGATGGGGCTGCTGAGCAACGCCGGGGGCACGACAAGGGCCTCGCTACGCCCTGGCCTTGTGCTGCAGCCAAACACCTTTACAGCCACGGCGGTTCTCTGGGGCACAGGAGGCTACAAGTCAGGCCGTGCCTTCTCGCACTGACGAAGGAGCTCCTTGCATTGCCCAGTTCCCTAAAGCACGCCGGGAACCCAGCACAGCATGAAAACGGTTCTGGACTGCGCTCCCGTCTACACTGGGATCGAGATATGGATTGACTGAAAGTGCTGGCTGGTCACAGTGTGAAGATCATGGTGCATGCTGGAGCAACTTCTCCATGTCCCTTTCCTGACAGAACAATCACGGATTATTAATTCTGGCCAAGAGCAGCCCCAGGGGCACAGGGCAGAGGCAAGGCAAGGTGGGGAGGAGAAAGAGCGGGGACGAGATTGCCCTCGAAAGGCAGACGCGCTCTGGGGCCCGCTCCTGGCCAGGGAGCCTGCCCAGAGCCGCCCCCTGCTCGCCGGGGCCTTGAGGGGCAGCTGTCCAGCTGGGCCAAGCTGTGCCAGCAGCTCCAGCCGTGCTGGGAAGCCTTGCCAGCTCTGGGCCCTGCTGTGCAGGAGGGTCCCAGTGTGCCGCTGGCAGCCGGGGGCCTCAGCCGCTCCTCTCTGCACAGGAGCGCCTCTGCAGCTTCACAAAACCGGCCAAACACCTCAGTCTGGGAGAACTGTACCTGTCATCCTGCATCTCGAAGCACGTGTCCATTGTCACTGCCACATGTGTATTATTATTGCTCAGGACATGCTGCCACCACCACCACCCAGAACAAGACCCTCTGTCCCCGATTGCGCTGGCCCTGTTCACCAGCCAGGACAGGAGGCGCAGCCCTCCTGACAGGGAAGGGCCTGAGTCCAGCAACGTCTTTGTGCTTCAACTCAGGTGTCTGTGTGCTGCCACCAGCACTGGCAGAGCTGCTTGTCTGGGCACGGCCGGGTTGGGCAGGCAGCAGCCCCACATGGGGCTCCTGAGAAATAGGGACCCCATTTTGTCCTTGTTTTTCATTTTTACACATTAGAAATTTTTAGAAATATTCAGAAATATTTTTTTGTAGGAAAAAATCCTTAAATAGTTCTTCCTTTTTTTCCACAAATCTCAGTATTCTTCAAAGTAGATTTAGAATTCAGAAAAATTTAGAACACTTTTAAACTTCTAGAATAAAAACTAAAATTACATTTAATTGGTCATCTTTACTCTTAGATGAACTAATTCATCCCAAGACACCCAGCATACTGGAGAGGCTCATTTCCCACTGGAGATTTGTACCTTGTGGCAGCAACCAACTTAAAACCTTTTCCCAGTTGTTTTCAGGGATTTCTGACAAGCTCACCTCTCAGTCTTCAGAGGCAAACTTTGAGCACAGCGGGAATCTCCTGCTGTGCAGGAGGGTCTCTGTGTTCCAGCTGCAACTGGAGCCTCAGCCTCCTCCTCTCTCAAACGGCATCCCTCTGCAGCTTCACAGGAACGGCCAAACACCTCAGTCTGGGACACCTGTACCAGACATTTCCCATCTCCGTGTCCATGCGCAAAGTCCCTGTCACAGCTGCTTTACCAGCTTGTTGCTGTGCAGATGCTGCCACCACCCAAACAAGGTCCTCTCCCCCTGAAGGAACTTTTGCAAATGTTTTGCATCTCCAAGGGCCAAGCAAAAGCCGTTATTGGTGCTTGCCCTGTCAACTTCTACAACCTCCTGTTTCTACGGGAGCTGTTAACCCTCAAGGATTGCCAAGTTTGCAGCTATGGCAAACCATAGATAGAACCAAACGCCCATCTTCCGGAAAATTCAAAACTACTCGTGTGTCTGCTGATGCTTTTTCAGGTGCAGTTTTTGCTTCTGCACACACAGGGGAAACAGCCAATCATGCTTGCCAACATTTTCTGCAATCATTTGCTTCATCGGATGAACCCCAAGAAGTAAAACCGGACAATGGCCCCACATACATAGCTCCAAAATTGGCCACATTTTTGAAGGATGAGAATTGCCCAGTCCCCCACAAGTCAGGCAATTATTAAAAAGATACCACACACTAAAATGCACTCGAGATCAACAGAGAGGGGGAGAGGCCCAAGCAACACCTCAGATGAGGTTGAGCAAAGCTTTATATGGCTTCCATTTTTTGAATAGCTCATTTGCAGAACCTAATCCTCCAGTTTTTAGGCATTTTTCAAATAGCACGCAGGCAAAAATGGAAGTAAATCCTCCAGTTTTAATCAGAAACCCTGAGACAGGACAAATTGAAGGACCATTGCCACTAGCAACCTGGGGCAAAGGCTATGCTTGTGTTTCCACAGGTGCCGGACCTAAGTGGGTCCCAGCAAGAAACGTGAAACCATATCACACACAAGAGCTCACCGACAATTCCACGAGCAGGGAAACGAGCACACCGACGTGAGCCGCACAGAGACTGTGGTTCATGCCAAACATTCCCTGTTCAACACACAAAAACTACAAATCTTGAGTTTTATGTGGATGCTTGGACTGTGAAAATTGTTAATATCACAGAGCTCTTTTGGCAGAAGTGTGGTGTGCGTCGTGTTAAAAAGAATTCAACCATATCCAAATTTGTAAAAATTGACTGTTAGAGGGTCAGTTTAGAGCCTTAGAGTTAGCCAGTCCCTAAACAAATGCTAAAAGATTTGTGTGAGAACCATATGAGAAAGCTTTTACCAAAAAGCAGCTGAACAAGAACATAGAGTTTGATCAAATGATATACTGGCACTTATTTGTTTTACTTACTTACTTTTACAGTGCAGCTATGTCTGTAGATCAGCTAAAAATGAATGTTTAGGTTGCTTTAGCCAAGTCAGCAGGCTCAGACACCACGTCTGACCAATTGGAATCCAGACAAACCCTTTGCGACCCGTTTAGTCAGTGTACCGATACCAGTTAAGAGTGGCCAGTAGCTGATTGTGACAAATATTAATGTGAAGCTACCAACGCGACAAAGCACATAATCAATTAACATCCTTAGGCCCCTGATCTTCTTAAAGCACCCCCTGAACCTCAAGTATTCGAAGTTCTTGCTTCTTTAGCAATAGAATTTTGTGCTGAGTTTCAGTACCAGGGAGATCCACAATTAAGTGTTACGCCCCATCATCCTGGATACACAGCAGCTCAAGTTTGTGGTGCAATTGCACTACCCCAGTGCCCTCTAAGGGTATGAGTCCCCACAGCAACTGCCAAAAAGACATTGGCTCATTTATAGAAATCGAGCCTAACAGGGCATTCCCTGAAAAGTTAAAGGCAGCCCACGTACCCATGTAGCATCAGACAGCTCACTGAAATTGCACCTACCTAATGGCAAAAAATTATCAAGAGAAAACATAGAAAAAAAAAGATTTACCCATCATTATAAAGAAAACTGTAATAACAATTTCAGTCCCTGGGGCCCTGCAAAACGAATTACAGCAGCTTTATTTCTACCTCAAATTGCCTCAAGTAAAGCATTACAACTATTCTACCAGTTAGGGCGTTAGTCAAGAAGTCAGTACTTACTTCCATTACAATTAGTGACATCATGACAGATGTTAGTGCTGTCAAACATACAACCTTACAAAACAGAACCACCATCAATTTTCTTGTACGAGCATATAGACATAGTTGTGAAGATTTTGAAAGACTGTGGTATATAAACTTATCTGACCATTCAGTGTCCATCCACAAACAACTTCAGAAACTGAGAGATTTGACAAATCAAATGAAAATAAATGCTAGATCATAGTTAGACGACTTGTTGGAAGGATAGAGTTTGACACAACGACCGGGCAGTCAGTCCCTGAGCACAACTGTTGCGGCAGCAGCGGCGCTGGCAGCAGTGGTGCCGACACTGGGACAGCGGTGTGAGGACAGCGGTGGCAGCAAGAGCTGCGGGACTGGCAGAGGGCAAGGCAGCATGGCCCTTGCTCTGCGCCTCTTCCTCCTGCTCCTCCTGGCCGTGGCCCTGCCTGCCAGGGCTGCCCAGGCTGCTCCGTGGGAAGCAGGTGAGCCGGAAGCCTGGCTCCCCTTTCCTGGGATAGCGCTCCCTGCTCCCCGGGAAGCGCTGGGGGATGCTTTTCCCCAGGGCTTTAGGGAGGGTTTCTGCTGTGGGAGGAAGAGAGACCCCGGGGACCCTGGGCAGCCCCATTTTCCTCCCCAGAAATGTTACATAGGGCAGGGAAAGAGGGTGGGGAATGGCCAGGAGCCAGCCCAGAGCTCCCCAGGCCGCTGTGCAGCTTTGGCCATGTCCATTCACATCTGGCTGCCTTGGCCTTACCCGAGCCCCTTGCAGTGCCCAGTTGCCAAAGGCAGAAGGAAACCCCAGCACCTCATGGAAATGGTTCTGATCTGTGCTCCCTTCTAGATTGGGATGGTAACTTGCAATGTCTGGATGCCCTGCTGGATGAGAGCTTGAAAACGTTGGAGAATGCTGCAGGCAAGTTCACCCTGTGCCTTTCCTGAGAGAAAAACCAGTGTAAATGTGGCAACAGCTAACTCAGGAGCCATTTCCTTTAACATAATCACATGGCTGAAGGAATCTGGAAAACATGCCTTGCTCCTTTCTAGAGCCCTGAGGGATCCCACAGGATCGCTGTCAGTGGGAGGAAGGAGCATTTAGCTCTCCATCTTCCACCCAGGTGCAATGCCAGTGTGTCCTTCCGGGTGCTCTGTGCAGCCACGGAGAAGAGCAGAGAGGGAAGGGGCCAGGCCCAGGGCTGTTCCCCAGGGCTGTGCCTTTCGCAGCTCCTTTGCGGGCTCTAGGGAGCCTGAGCTGCTCCTGCTGCTGCTGCCAAGCCCTGGCCCAGGCTGGGGCTGGGTTTAGAGCTGCTGGCAGCTCCAGGGAGTCCTTTCTCCCCTGACTGCCCTGCAAGGGGCTCCTTCCATCCCAGTGTGGGGCCACCGCAGGCACATGGTCCCCCTGCCCCTGCTGCTGAGTGGAAGGCAGAGCTGAGGGAGTGCCTTGGAGGGCACCAATCACCCAGGGGCACTCACTGCCACTCTGGCCTGAAAGAGAAACTTCAGCAGAGTCACAGGAGCTGTTCTGTCCTGCCTTTCTTTGCAGCTGAAGCTGTTGGTGAAAGTGATCTGGCTTCCCAACCCACGTTCAGGATTGAGCCTTTGGGGTATGGTGAGGGTAGGTCAAGGCCTTTCCCCCTGGGAGAGCCGCCAGCTCAGAGCCCAAAGCTCGGCCAGGGGGCCATGGCTGCAGGTGCCAGGACAGAACCATGCACGTGTGTGCCCGCACCCTGCGCCATCCCCTCAGCGCTCCTGCGGCTCCGTGCTGCCCGCGCAGATCTGCAGAGATGACAGGAGCTTCTGTGGCTGTTGAGTTAAAGGTGTGTCTGCAGGGAGGCCAGCTCCCGCAGCTGGCCCTGAGCGCCCAGAGGCCCAAGGCACAGGAGCAGCCCCGAGCGGGAGCCCTGCTGCGAGCCCAGGGCCAGAGCCAGCCCTGGCTCCTGACTGGGCAGGGGCTGCACTGGCTCCTGACAGGGCCTGACTCTGTCCCCTGGGGCTGGGGGAGCTGTCACGGGGCAGGAAGGGCCAGGGCTGGCAGGGGCTGCTCAGGGATGGGTTTGGCCCGGGTCCCTCCAAGCAGCGACTGCCCAAGCAGCTGCGCTGGCCCCGGGCTCTCCTCCCGGCCGGCTGGGCTTTGCTGGGTGGCACAGCCTGTGCCGAGGGGCGGCAAGGTGCCTGCAGGCCCCAGCTCTGGGGGAAGCAGAGGACGTCCTGGCCGTA
Source organism: Anomalospiza imberbis (assembly GCF_031753505.1). Lineage (NCBI taxonomy): Eukaryota > Metazoa > Chordata > Aves > Passeriformes > Viduidae > Anomalospiza > Anomalospiza imberbis. The sequence continues at coordinate 1,165,171 of NC_089691.1, forward strand.
TCCACCGTGCTGCCAGCTCAGCAGCGCAGCACAGCGCGGGCTCACGCTCCCCACTGCTCCCACAGATGCTGCCGGCCCCACAACACTGGGGGATGCCCAGGAGGGAATTGGTTTCTGTCAGGGAACACGCTGCTGGCTAGGGTTAATGGCAGGCCTGGCTTTTCTATGGCATGCAGGTGATGGGGGGACCCCTGTAAGGCTGGCAGACGACCGGGCTCCGTCATGGGGCCCACGAGGTGGCGGGGGGTGTTGTGGGTGCAGGGTTTTTCAGTAAGACATGCGGGGCTTTGGGTTCTTTTGTAAGCAGTGCACGTGGCAGGGGTTCCTCATGAGGTTCTTAGGCGATTTGGGATCTCTGCTGTGGCATACAGGTGACTGGAGACCTCTGTAAGGCTGGCAGGGCCTTGAGTTCCTCGTCATTAACGTGGCGGGTTAGTGCTTGCCGTCAAAGCCTGGAGAGGAGCTGAGTCCTTCCGAAGGTGGGCAGGAGGCTGGGCTCTTCTGTGAGGCACACAAGGCTGGCTTGGGGTTTCTGCATTGGTGTGCACGGATTCCTCGTGAGGCACACAAGGCTCTTTTGGGGTCTCTGCTGAGGGGTGCAGGAATCCCTCATGAGGCACACAGGGCTCTTTTGGGGTCTCTGCTTTGGTGTGCCTCCTGAGGCACAAAGGAGTATTGATAGTCTCTGCTACGCTGTGCAGGGATCCCTCAGGAGGTGTGCACCGGGGTTAAACTAGAGGGGGTTTTCCAGTTTTCTCAGCACAGCAAAGGGACACTCCCGGTCGAGGTGCTGCAAAGTCAGCAGGAAGCTTCCTGCAAAGCCTTGGGCCCGGCCTGCGGGTCCGGCGGGCGGCCAGAGCCCATCCTTGGGGGCCGGGCGGGGTTTCCGGTATCCGCCGCGCCCTTGTCGGGCCAGCTCCGGCCCCGGCGGTGAACGGCCGCGGCCCCGGGCTCCGATGGGGCTGCTGAGCAACGCCGGGGGCATGACAAGGGCCTCGCTACGCCCTGGCCTTGTGCTGCAGCCAAACACCTTTACAGCCACGGCGGTTCTCTGGGGCACAGGAGGCTACAAGTCAGGCCGTGCCTTCTCGCACTGACGAAGGAGCTCCTTGCATTGCCCAGTTCCCTAAAGCACGCCGGGAACCCAGCACAGCATGAAAACGGTTCTGGACTGCGCTCCCGTCTACACTGGGATCGAGATATGGATTGACTGAAAGTGCTGGCTGGTCACAGTGTGAAGATCATGGTGCATGCTGGAGCAACTTCTCCATGTCCCTTTCCTGACAGAACAATCACGGATTATTAATTCTGGCCAAGAGCAGCCCCAGGGGCACAGGGCAGAGGCAAGGCAAGGTGGGGAGGAGAAAGAGCGGGGACGAGATCGCCCTCGAAAGGCAGACGCGCTCTGGGGCCCGCTCCTGGCCAGGGAGCCTGCCCAGAGCCGTCCCCTGCTCGCCGGGGCCTTGAGGGGCAGCTGTCCAGCTGGGCCAAGCTGTGCCAGCAGCTCCAGCCGTGCTGGGAAGCCTTGCCAGCTCTGGGCCCTGCTGTGCAGGAGGGTCCCAGTGTGCCGCTGGCAGCCGGGGGCCTCAGCCGCTCCTCTCTGCACAGGAGCGCCTCTGCAGCTTCACAAGACCGGCCAAACACCTCAGTCTGGGAGAACTGGACCTGTCATCCTGCATCTCGAAGCACGTGTCCATTGTCACTGCCACATGTGTATTATTATTGCTCAGGACATGCTGCCACCACCACCACCCAGAACAAGACCCTCTGTCCCCGATTGCGCTGGCCCTGTTCACCAGCCAGGACAGGAGGCGCAGCCCTCCTGACAGGGAAGGGCCTGAGTCCAGCAACGTCTTTGTGCTTCAGCTCAGGTGTCTGTGTGCTGCCACCAGCACTGGCAGAGCTGCTTGTCTGGGCATGGCCGGGTTGGGCAGGCAGCAGCCCCACATGGGGCTCCTGAGAAATAGGGACCCCATTTTGTCCTTGTTTTTCATTTTTACACATTAGAAATTTTTAGAAATATTCAGAAATATTTTTTGTAGGAAAAAATCCTTAAATAGTTCTTCCTTTTTTTCCACAAATCTCAGTATTCTTCAAAGTAGATTTAGAATTCAGAAAAATTTAGAACACTTTTAAACTTCTAGAATAAAAACTAAAATTACATTTAATTGGTCATCTTTACTCTTAGATGAACTAATTCATCCCAAGACACCCAGCATACTGGAGAGGCTCATTTCCCACTGGAGATTTGTACCTTGTGGCAGCAACCAACTTAAAACCTTTTCCCAGTTGTTTTCAGGGATTTCTGACAAGCTCACCTCTCAGTCTTCAGAGGCAAACTTTGAGCACAGCGGGAATCTCCTGCTGTGCAGGAGGGTCTCTGTGTTCCAGCTGCAACTGGAGCCTCAGCCTCCTCCTCTCTCAAACGGCATCCCTCTGCAGCTTCACAGGAACGGCCAAACACCTCAGTCTGGGACACCTGTACCAGACATTTCCCATCTCCGTGTCCATGCGCAAAGTCCCTGTCACAGCTGCTTTACCAGCTTGTTGCTGTGCAGATGCTGCCACCACCCAAACAAGGTCCTCTCCCCCTGAAGGAACTTTTGCAAATGTTTTGCATCTCCAAGGGCCAAGCAAAAGCCGTTATTGGTGCTTGCCCTGTCAACTTCTACAACCTCCTGTTTCTACGGGAGCTGTTAACCCTCAAGGATTGCCAAGTTTGCAGCTATGGCAAACCATAGATAGAACCAAACGCCCATCTTCCGGAAAATTCAAAACTACTCGTGTGTCTGCTGATGCTTTTTCAGGTGCAGTTTTTGCTTCTGCACACACAGGGGAAACAGCCAATCATGCTTGCCAACATTTTCTGCAATCATTTGCTTCATCGGATGAACCCCAAGAAGTAAAACCGGACAATGGCCCCACATACATAGCTCCAAAATTGGCCACATTTTTGAAGGATGAGAATTGCCCAGTCCCCCACAAGTCAGGCAATTATTAAAAAGATACCACACACTAAAATGCACTCGAGATCAACAGAGAGGGGGAGAGGCCCAAGCAACACCTCAGATGAGGTTGAGCAAAGCTTTATATGGCTTCCATTTTTTGAATAGCTCATTTGCAGAACCTAATCCTCCAGTTTTTAGGCATTTTTCAAATAGCACGCAGGCAAAAATTGAAGTAAATCCTCCAGTTTTAATCAGAAACCCTGAGACAGGACAAATTGAAGGACCATTGCCACTAGCAACCTGGGGCAAAGGCTATGCTTGTGTTTCCACAGGTGCCGGACCTAAGTGGGTCCCAGCAAGAAACGTGAAACCATATCACACACAAGAGCTCACCGACAATTCCACGAGCAGGGAAACGAGCACACCGACGTGAGCCGCACAGAGACTGTGGTTCATGCCAAACATTCCCTGTTCAACACACAAAAACTACAAATCTTGAGTTTTATGTGGATGCTTGGACTGTGAAAATTGTTAATATCACAGAGCTCTTTTGGCAGAAGTGTGGTGTGCGTCGTGTTAAAAAGAATTCAACTATATCCAAATTTGTAAAAATTGACTGTTAGAGGGTCAGTTTAGAGCCTTAGAGTTAGCCAGTCCCTAAACAAATGCTAAAAGATTTGTGTGAGAACCATATGAGAAAGCTTTTACCAAAAAGCAGCTGAACAAGAACATAGAGTTTGATCAAATGATATACTGGCACTTATTTGTTTTACTTACTTACTTTTACAGTGCAGCTATGTCTGTAGATCAGCTAAAAATGAATGTTTAGGTTGCTTTAGCCAAGTCAGCAGGCTCAGACACCACGTCTGACCAATTGGAACCCAGACAAACCCTTTGCGACCCGTTTAGTCAGTGTACCGATACCAGTTAAGAGTGGCCAGTAGCTGATTGTGACAAATATTAATGTGAAGCTACCAACGCGACAAAGCACATAATCAATTAACATCCTTAGGCCCCTGATCTTCTTAAAGCACCCCCTGAACCTCAAGTATTCGAAGTTCTTGCTTCTTTAGCAATAGAATTTTGTGCTGAGTTTCAGTACCAGGGAGATCCACAATTAAGTGTTACGCCCCATCATCCTGGATACACAGCAGCTCAAGTTTGTGGTGCAATTGCACTACCCCAGTGCCCTCTAAGGGTATGAGTCCCCACAGCAACTGCCAAAAAGACATTGGCTCATTTATAGAAATCGAGCCTAACAGGGCATTCCCTGAAAAGTTAAAGGCAGCCCACGTACCCATGTAGCATCAGACAGCTCACTGAAATTGCACCTACCTAATGGCAAAAAATTATCAAGAGAAAACATAGAAAAAAAAAGATTTACCCATCATTATAAAGAAAACTGTAATAACAATTTCAGTCCCTGGGGCCCTGCAAAACGAATTACAGCAGCTTTATTTCTACCTCAAATTGCCTCAAGTAAAGCATTACAACTATTCTACCAGTTAGGGCGTTAGTCAAGAAGTCAGTACTTACTTCCATTACAATTAGTGACATCATGACAGATGTTAGTGCTGTCAAACATACAACCTTACAAAACAGAACCACCATCAATTTTCTTGTACGAGCATATAGACATAGTTGTGAAGATTTTGAAAGACTGTGGTATATAAACTTATCTGACCATTCAGTGTCCATCCACAAACAACTTCAGAAACTGAGAGATTTGACAAATCAAATGAAAATAAATGCTAGATCATAGTTAGACGACTTGTTGGAAGGATAGAGTTTGACACAACGACCGGGCAATCAGTCCCTGAGCACAACTGTTGTGGCAGCAGCGGCGCTGGCAGCAGTGGTGCCGACACTGGGACAGCGGTGTGAGGACAGCGGTGGCAGCAAGAGCTGCGGGACTGGCAGAGGGCAAGGCAGCATGGCCCTTGCTCTGCGCCTCTTCCTCCTGCTCCTCCTGGCCGTGGCCCTGCCTGCCAGGGCTGCCCAGGCTGCTCCGTGGGAAGCCGGAAGCCTGGCTCCCCTTTCCTGGGATAGCGCTCCCTGCTCCCCGGGAAGCGCTGGGGGATGCTTTTCCCCAGGGCTTTAGGGAGGGTTTCTGCTGTGGGAGGAAGAGAGACCCCGGGGACCCTGGGCAGCCCCATTTTCCTCCCCAGAAATGTTACATAGGGCAGGGAAAGAGGGTGGGGAATGGCCAGGAGCCAGCCCAGAGCTCCCCAGGCCGCTGTGCAGCTTTGGCCATGTCCATTCACATCTGGCTGCCTTGGCCTTACCCGAGCCCCTTGCAGTGCCCAGTTGCCAAAGGCAGAAGGAAACCCCAGCACCTCATGGAAATGGTTCTGATCTGTGCTCCCTTCTAGATTGGGATGGTAACTTGCAATGTCTGGATGCCCTGCTGGATGAGAGCTTGAAAACGTTGGAGAATGCTGCAGGCAAGTTCACCCTGTGCCTTTCCTGAGAGAAAAACCAGTGTAAATGTGGCAACAGCTAACTCAGGAGCCATTTCCTTTAACATAATCACATGGCTGAAGGAATCTGGAAAACATGCCTTGCTCCTTTCTAGAGCCCTGAGGGATCCCACAGGATCGCTGTCAGTGGGAGGAAGGAGCATTTAGCTCTCCATCTTCCACCCAGGTGCAATGCCAGTGTGTCCTTCCGGGTGCTCTGTGCAGCCACGGAGAAGAGCAGAGAGGGAAGGGGCCAGGCCCAGGGCTGTTCCCCGGGGCTGTGCCTTTCACAGCTCCTTTGCTGGCCCCAGGGAGCCTGAGCTGCTCCTGCTGCTGCTGCCAAGCCCTGGCCCAGGCTGGGGCTGGGTTTAGAGCTGCTGGCAGCTCCAGGGAGTCCTTTCTCCCCTGACTGCCCTGCAAGGGGCTCCTTCCATCCCAGTGTGGGGCCACCGCAGGCACATGGTCCCCCTGCCCCTGCTGCTGAGTGGAAGGCAGAGCTGAGGGAGTGCCTTGGAGGGCACCAATCACCCAGGGGCACTCACTGCCACTCTGGCCTGAAGGAGAATCTTCAGCAGAGTCACAGGAGCTGTTCTGTCCTGCCTTTCTTTGCAGCTGAACCTGTTGGTGAAAGTGATCTGGCTTCCCAACCCACGTTCAGGACTGAGCCTCTGGGAGATGGTGAGGGTAGGTCAAGGCCTATCCCCCTGGGAGAGCTGCCAGCTCAGAGCCCAAAGCTGGGCTGCAGGTGCCAGGACAGAACCATGCACGTGTGTGCTCTCGCCCTGCGCCATCCCCTCAGGAGTTCTGCTCAGGCACAGCAGCTGTTTGGAGGTGGGAGGGTACTGGCCCAGTCTCAAAAACCCCGATGTTTTTCTGATCCTTAACCATGACTTTGAAAAGCTTTGCCTCCTGAAGATGCCCCCTCCCTGAATGGTGGATGATTCCATCTGATCCTGCTGTCCTTTTTCCTTTCTCAAGTGGTGGACACAACATCTCTGCAGAAGGAGGCGCATCCCGGAGGAAGCAGTGGCTCAGTGCCCACCTCTGCTGGAGGAAGGAAGGCGCTGCCAGGCACAGACACAGGCACGGGCACAGGCACAGGAGGTAATTGCTGTGCCGGGCTCAGCCCTCGGCAGGGTTGTGTGGCAGCAGCTCTTCCCCCAGGCCCTGCCCTTGCACGGCCTGGCAGCAGCCAAAGCTGGAGGCGCCTCGGCTTCGAGGCCTCTGGAGCTCGTTCCCAGCCCCGGGGAATCGGGACTCGGGCACCAATGCCCCTCCCGCGGCAGCTGCTCCCGCAGCTGGCCCTGAGCGCCCAGAGGCCCAAGGCACAGGAGCAGCCCCGAGCGGGAGCCCTGCTGCGAGCCCAGGGCCAGAGCCAGCCCTGGCTCCTGACTGGGCAGGGGCTGCACAGGCTCCTGACAGGGCCTGACTCTGCCCCCTGGGGCTGGGGGAGCTGTCACGGGGCAGGGAGGGCCAGGGCTGGCAGGGGCTGCTCAGGGATGGGTTTGGCCCGGGTCCCTCCAAGCAGCGACTGCCCAAGCAGCTGCGCTGGCCCCGGGCTCTCCTCCCGGCCGGCTGGGCTTTGCTGGGTGGCACAGCCTGTGCCGAGGGGCGGCAAGGTGCCTGCAGGCCCCAGCTCTGGGGGAAGCAGAGGACGTCCTGGCCGTATCCACCGTGCTGCCAGCTCAGCAGCGCAGCACAGCGCGGGCTCACGCTCCCCATTGCTCCCACAGATGCAGCCGGCACCACAACACTGGGGGATGCCCAGGAGGGAATTGGTTTCTGTCAGGGAACACGCTGCTGGCTAGGGTTAATGGCAGGCCTGGCTTTTCTATGGCATGCAGGTGATGGGGGGACCCCTGTAAGGCTGGCAGACGACCGGGCTCCGTCATGGGGCCCACGAGGTGGCGGGGGGTGTTGTGGGTGCAGGGTTTTGCAGTAAGACATGCGGGGCTTTGGGTCCTTTGTAAGCAGTGCACGTGGCAGGGGTTCCTCATGAGGTTCTTAGGCGATTTGGGATCTCTGCTGTGGCATACAGGTGACTGGAGACCTCTGTAAGGCTGGCAGGGCCTTGAGTTCCTCGTCATTAACGTGGCGGGTTAGTGCTTGCCGTCAAGGCCTGGAGAGGAGCTGAGTCCTTCCGAAGGTGGGCAGGAGGCTGGGCTCTTCTGTGAGGCACACAAGGCTGGCTTGGGGTTTCTGCATTGGTGTGCACGGATTCCTCGTGAGGCACACAGGGCTCTTTTGGGGTCTCTGCTTTGGTGTGCAGGGATCCCTCAGGAGGTGTGCACCGGGGTTAAACTAGAGGGGGTTTTCCAGTTTTCTCAGCACAGCAAAGGGACACTCCCGGTCGAGGTGCTGCAAAGTCGGCAGGAAGCTTCCTGCAAAGCCTTGGGCCCGGCCTGCGGGTCCGGCGGGCGGCCAGAGCCCATCCTTGGGGGCCGGGCGGGGTTTCCGGTATCCACCGCACCCTTGTCGGGCCAGCTCTGGCGCCGGCGGTGAATGGCCGCGGCCCCGGGCTCCGATGGGGCTGCTGAGCAACGCCGTGGGCACGACAAGGGCCTCGCTACACCCTGGCCTTGTGCTGCAGCCGAACACCTTTACAGCCACGGCGGTTCTCTGGGGCACAGGAGGCTACAAGTCAGGCCGTGCCTTCTCGCACTGACGAAGGAGCTCCTTGCATTGCCCAGTTCCCTAAAGCACGCGGGGAACCCAGCAGAGCATGAAAACGGTTCTGGACCGCGCTCCCGTCTACACTGGGATCGAGATATGGATTGACTGAAAGTGCTGGCCAGTCACAGTGTGAAGATCATGGTGCATGCTGGAGCAACTTCTCCATGTCCCTTCCTGACAGAACAATCACGGATTATTAATTCTGGCCAAAAGCAGCCCCAGGGGCACAGGGCAGAGGCAAGGCAAGGTGGGGAGGAGAAAGAGCGGGGACGAGATCGCCCTCGAAAGGCAGACGCGCTCTGGGGCCCGCTCCTGGCCAGGGAGCCTGCCCAGAGCCGTCCCCTGCTCGCCGGGGCCTTGAGGGGCAGCTGTCCAGCTGGGCCAAGCTGTGCCAGCCGCTCCAGCCGTGCTGGGGAGCCTTGCCAGCTCTGGGCCCTGCTGTGCAGGAGGGTCCCAGTGTGCCACTGGCAGCCGGGGGCCTCAGCCGCTCCTCTCTCCACAGGAGCACCTCTGCAGCTTCACAAAACCGGCCAAAACCTTCAGTCAGGGCAAACTGGACCTGTCATCCTGCATCTCTAAGCCCATGTCCATTGTCCCTGCCACATGTGTATTATTATTGCTCAGGACATGCTGCCACCACCACCACCCAGAACAAGACCCTCTGTCCCCGATTGCGCTGGCCCTGTTCACCAGCCAGGACAGGAGGCGCAGCCCTCCTGACAGGGAAGGGCCTGAGTCCAGCAACGTCTTTGTGCTTCAGCTCAGGTGTCTGTGTGCTGCCACCAGCACTGGCAGAGCTGCTTGTCTGGGCATGGCCGGGGTGGGCAGGCAGCAGCCCCACATGGGGCTCCTGAGAAATAGGGACCCCAATTTGTCCTTGTTTTTCATTTTTACACATTAGAAATTTTTAGAAATATTCAGAAATATTTTTTTGTGGAAAAAAATCCTCAAATAGTTCTTTCTTTATTCCACAGAAGCTCAGTATTCTTCAAAGTAGATTTAGAATTCAGAAAAATTTAGAACACTTTTAAACTTCTAGAATAAAAACTACAATTACATTTAATTGGTCATCTTTACTCTTAGAAGAACTAATTCATCCCAAGACACCCAGCATACTGGAGAGGCTCGTTTCCCACTGGAGATTTGTACCTTGTGGCAACAACCACCTTAAAACCTTTTCCCAGTTATTTTCAGGCATTTCTGACAAGCTCACCTCTCAGTCTTCAGAGGCAAACTTTGAGCACAGCGGGAATCTCCTGCTGTGCAGGAGGGTCTCTGTGTTCCAGCTGCAACTGGAGCCTCAGCCTCCTCCTCTCTCAAACGGCGTCCCTCTGCAGCTTCACAGGAACGGCCAAACACCTCAGTCTGGGACACCTGTACCAGACATTTCCCATCTCCGTGTCCATGCGCAAAGTCCCTGTCACAGCTGCTTTACCAGCTTGTTGCTGTGCAGATGCTGCCACCACCCAAACAAGGTCCTCTCCCCCTGAAGGAACTTTTGCAAATGTTTCGCATCTCCAAGGGCCAAGCAAAAGCCGTTATTGGTGCTTGCCCTGACTGTCAACTTCTACAACCTCCTGTTTCTACGGGAGCTGTTAACCCTCAAGGATTGCCCAGTTTGCAGCTATGGCAAACCATAGATAGAACCAAACGCCCATCTTCCGGAAAATTCAAAACTACTCGTGTGTCTGCTGATGCTTTTTCAGGTGCAGTTTTTGCTTCTGCACACACAGGGGAAACAGCCAATCATGCTTGCCAACATTTTCTGCAATCTTTTGCTTCATCGGATGAACTCCAAGAAGTAAAACCGGACAATGGCCCCACATACACAGCTCCAAAATTGGCCACATTTTTGAAGGATGAGAATTGCCCAGTCCCCCACAAGTCAGGCAATTATTAAAAAGACACCACACACTAAAATGCACTCGAGATCAACAGAAGGGGGGAGAGGCCCAAGCAACACCTCAGATGAGGTTGAGCAAAGCTTTATATGGCTTCCATTTTTTGAATAGCTCATTTGCAGAACCTAATCCTCCAGTTTTTAGGCACTTTTCAAATAGCACACAGGCAAAATTGGAAGAATATCCTCCAGTTTTAATCAGAAACCCTGAGACAGGACAAATTGAAGGACCATTGCCACTAGCAACCTGGGGCAAAGGCTATGCTTGTGTTTCCACAGGTGCCGGACCTAAGTGGGTCCCAGCAAGAAACGTGAAACCATATCACACACAAGAGCTCACCGACAATTCCACGAGCAGGGAAACGAGCACACCGACGTGAGCCGCACAGAGACTGTGGTTCATGCCAGACATTTCCTGTTCAACACACAAAAACTACAAATCTTGAGTTTTATGTGGATGCTTGGACTGTGAAAATTGTTAATATCATAGAGCTCTTTTGGCAAAAGTGTGGTGTGCATCGTGTTGAAAAGAATTTAACTATATCCAAATTTGTAAAAATTGGAATGTTAGAGGAACAGTTTAGTGCCTTAGAGTTAGCCAGTCCCTAAACAAATGCTAAAAGATTTGTGTGAGAACCATATGAGAAAGCTTTTACCAAAAAGCAGCTGAACAAGAACATAGAGTTTGATCAAATGATACACTGGCGCTTATTAGTTTTACTTACTTACTTTTACAGTGCAGCTATGTCTGTAGATCAGCTAAAAATGAATGTTTAGGTTGCTTTAGCCAAGTCAGCAGGCTCAGACACCACGTCTGACCAATTGGAACCCAGACAAACCCTTTGCGACCCGTTTAGTCAGTGTACCGATACCAGTTAAGAGTGGCCAGTAGCTGATTGTGACAAATATTAATGTGAAGCTACCAACGCGACAAAGCACATAATCAATTAACATCCTTAGGCCCCTGATCTTCTTAAAGCACCCCCTGAACCTCAAGTATTCAAAGTTCTTGCTTCTTTAGCAATAGAATTTTGTGCTGAGTTTCAGTACCAGGGAGATCCACAATTAAGTGTTACGCCCCATCATCCTGGATACACAGCAGCTCAAGTTTGTGGTGCAATTGCACTACCCCAGTGCCCTCTAAGGGTATGAGTCCCCACAGCAACTGCCAAAAAGACATTGGCTCATTTATAGAAATCGAGCCTAACAGGGCATTCCCTAAAAAATTAAAGGCTGCCCACGTACCCATGGAGCATCAGACAGCTCACTGAAATCGCACCTACCAAATGGTAAAAAAATATCAAGAGAAAACATAGAAAAAAAAAGATTTACCCATCATTATAAAGAAAACTGTAATAACAATTTCAGTCCCTGGGGCCCTGCAAAACGAATTACAGCAGCTTTATTTCTACCTCAAATTGCCTCAAGTAAAGCATTACAACTATTCTACCAATTAGGGCGTTAGTCAAGAAGTCAGTACTTACTTCCATTACAATTAGTGACATCATGACAGATGTTAGTGCTGTCAAACATACAACCTTACAAAACAGAACCACCATCAATTTTCTTGTACGAGCATATAGACATAGTTGTGAAGATTTTGAAAGACGGTGGTATATAAACTTATCTGACCATTCAGTGTCCATCCACAAACAACTTCAGAAACTGAGAGATTTGACAAATCAAATTAAAATAAATGCTAGATCATAGTTAGACGACTTGTTGGAAGGGTAGAGTTTGACCCCTTAGCTGAAAGTTCTTTACCACGTAAGTTTACATGCTTTGTGATTGTTGTCATACCAGTGTTAGTGCTAGTGCCTTATGTACTTCACTGTGTACAACAAATGATGAACAAGACCACCAAAGAAGTTTTTTCTGTCCAAGAGAGAGGGGGAAATGTGGGAAATGGATTTGTAGAAAGTTCTCAGGGCCTGACAGAAGGCCCACACTCGATGCTTCTATATACAAACTCTGAGGTAAGAAATGCTGACTTAGAAATGCCATGGAATAGAACATAGAGATTGTTAAGAGAGAAATAGAGCTAGAAAAAACTTTCAATAAATGGCCTTACAAATAAGACTAGATGCTTTAGAGAAATAGAACTATGAAAGATGCATTGTATTTGGACCCACAAGGGGTAGTTTTAGAAGACTGGCTTTAAGGCATCTACAGCATGGTGTGGCAAAAAGCTGATAGGCCAAGAAATGCTTATAGTCTTTTGTAATTAAGAACGAGTCAGCTTCTGGGTGTGATAGTGTGAATCATAACATCTGCAATGTTTCACTCTTCTCATGAGACTGAAAATGGAATAAAAGGTTTTAAAACGCCCCTCAGTTACCCCATCTCTGGGTCAGAAAAGAGCATTGCCTGACACTCCTCCAGTGGCATGTCCAGGAAAAGCCGGAAGCCATCAGTAAGTGCTTGCCTTGAGAAAAATGGAATGAGGCTGGACTCACAAGAAAATCCTTCATAGCCTGAGAGATGAGCTCAGAGCCTGACAGAGACTGGGCTGGCGGCACCCCCGGATCTCTTACGAGCAGAGTGGGGATTTGCCCCCCAGGCCTCATCTGTTCACCCAGGGACACATGGTGAACGCACACACACAGGAGATGGCTCGGCCCTGTTGCCGCTCCCTGACTGTCATGTTTGGGTCCCTCAAAAGGCATGCAGGGGCTTTGGGTCACCTCTGTGCTGTGCAGGGGGCTGGGCTCTGTGCAGGGAATTTGAGGTACCTCCAAAGGTGTGCAGAGGGCGAGGGACACCTGCAAATTGAGCAGGGGTTGGGGGTCTCTTGTGAGGCACAAAGGGGGATTTTAGGGTGGCTGAGGACACCCATAAGATGTGCAGTGGATTTGGGGGCCACCAAAAAGCATGCAGCTACTCTGATGGCTTGTGTTGCATTATTTTTGTAAGCTACGGCATCAAGTCCTTCACTTTTTCAATACAGACCAAAGATCAGGACAGCCCACAGCGCAGGCTCAGTGTCAGCGTGGCAGGGCTGCTACTGCCTGCAATAGTGGGACTAACCCACATGAGTTGAATTTTGGACTTGACATTGCTGTTGCATGTAGAACCACAAAATGTCTCATTTATTCAATGCTGTATAATGCAGTTCTTGTGAAAAAATCTATATTGCACAGAGCTTCCTGGAGGGACATACTCTCCTCCCTGGAAGGGCACCTCTTGAGATCCACTTCCACTAAATCCAGCCGCAGCCTTGAGGTCACAGCAGGCTCTGAGGTCACAGAGGTGCCAGAGCCCCGTGGTTGCACAGCACCACAACGACCGAGCAGTCAGTCCTTGAGCACAACTGTTGCGGCAGCAGCGGCGCTGGCAGCAGTGGTGCTGACATTGGGACATCTGTTTGAGGACAGCGGTGGCAGCAAGAGCTGCGGGACTGGCAGAGGGCAAGGCACCATGGCCCTTGCTCTGCGCCTCTTCCTCCTGCTCCTCCTGGCCGTGGCCCTGCCTGCCAGGGCTGCCCAGGCTGCTCCGCTGCAAGCGTGGGAAGCAGGTGAGTCGGCAGCCTGGTTCCCCTTTCCCGGGACAGCTCTCCCTGCTCCCCGGGAAGCGCTGGGGGATGATTTGCCCCTGGGCTTTAGGGAGGGTTTCTGCTGTGGGAGGTAGAGAGACCCTGGGGACCCTGGGCAGCCCCATTTTCCTCTCCATAAATGTTATACAGGGCAGGGAAAGAGGGTGGGGAGTGATCAGGAGCCAGCCCAGAGCTTCCCAAGCTGCTGTGCAGCTTTGGCCATGTCCATTCAAATCTGGATCCCTTAGCCTTACCTGACCCCCTTGCAGTACCCAGTTCCCTAATGCAGAAGGGGATCCCAGCACACCATGGAAATGGGTCTGGTCGCTGCTTCCCTCTAGATTTGGATCGCGAATTGAATTATTTGCAACTGCTGGTGAAGGACACTTTAAAGATCATGGAGAATGCTGGAGGGAAGTTCTGAATTTCCCTTTTTACTGACAGAATAATCAGAGTCAAGGTGGCAAGAGTTCACTCATCTGCCATTTTCATTTTCATTAAGGTTAAGTCAGGCTTGAAGGATTCTGGAAGCCTTGGCCTGCTCCCTTCGGGAGCCCCGAGTGATCCCACAGGATCGATGTCGGTGGGAGGAAGGAGCATTTAGCTGTTCATCTTCCTCCCGTGCGCATTGCCAGTGTGTGCTTCCGTGTGCTCTGTGCAGCCACGGAGAAGAGCAGAGAGGGAAGGGGCCGGGCCCAGGGCTGTGCCCCGGAGCTGAGCCTTGGTGCAGCCTGAGGATCTCCTACAGCGCCACGGGAGCTGTTCTGTCCTGCCTTTCTTTGCAGATAACCCTGTTGGTGAAAGTGATCTGGCTTCCCAACCCATACCCATTACGGAGCCTCTGGGAGGTGGTGAGGGTAGGTCAAGGCCTTTCCCCCTGGGAGAGCTGCCAGCTCAGAGCCCAAAGCTCGGCCAGGGGGCCATGGCTGCAGGTGCCAGGACAGAACCATGCGCGTGTGTGCCCTCGCCCGGAGCCATTCCCTCAGTGCTCCTGCAGCTCAGTGCTGCCGGTGCAGATCTGCAGAGATGACAGGAGCTTCTGTGGCTGTTGAGTTACAGGTGTGTCTGCAGGGAGGACTTTCCCAGGTCCTTTGGTGGATGTTGCACGCAAGCCCAGCTCCCGTCGCAGGGGTGAGTAGTGTGTCCCTGCTGACCCCACAGGCTGAGCACTGGCTTTCTGGGATCCATTCCTGGGAAATGGAACTATGTTGCTCTAAGGTCCACCAACGGGAAAGAACAAAGCTACAGGACACAAGAAACCCCATGAGCCATCCGAACACATGAGGCAAATGCTGAAGGAAATGCTGCCAACAGGACAAGGTGTGTCTATGTCCCTGGGCCTTCCCCTGGGACTCAGCAGCCGGGGCCTTTCCCTGCACATCTGGACACGCCGTTCCTGGCACAGTGGGAAGGGATCCATGGTGGCCTGGCTGCCCTGCTGCTGCTTTCAATGCCTGCAGGGCTGTTTGCCAGCCTGGCCTGGCTGCAGCTTCTCTTCAGCCTCTGCAGGAAGGCATTTGGCCCCAGCTGACAGGGAGCCCAAACTGCACCATGGGCCTGAGATCCTCCGCAATTTCCCAGTCTCCAGGCAGATTAGGAGGGGTGCCTGTACGGAGAAGGGAGGGACCTGGCCCACCCAAAAAGTTTATAGGGATTTCCTAATTCTTAACCATGTCTTTGGCAAGCCTTGCCTCCTGAAGTTGCCACCTTCCCAGTGGGGAACAGCCCCACCTGATCCAGCTGTCCCTTTTCCTTTCTTCAGAGATGGAAGGAGAGGCTGTGTTGAAGGCTGAGTTTCCCGGAGGAAGCAGTGGCTCATTGGCAGCCTCTGCTGCAGGAAGGGAGGCGATGCCAGGCACAGTCACAGGAGGTAATTGCTGTGCCTCTGGGCCTGCTGAGTCCTGCTGAGGCTTGAGCTGCCCTCTCTGCTGCTTGGCAGTGCGGGCACAGCCCGGACAAGACCGGCACAGCCCAGAGGAATTGTTATGCTCAGGGCACTCGGGTACTGAGCAGTCCTGCTGGGGTCCCTCCGTGGGAGAGATGTCCCTAAACCTGGGAGAGACTGCACGGGGTGCCCATGGTGGGGAAAGGGCAGAGGGGGAGAGCAAGGCTCCAGTGTGTCCTGAGAGGGACTGGCTTTGTCCTGTTGGGTCAGGGGAGCAATTCCCGGGGAAAGAGGAATAGAGACAGAGAGGAAGTTCAGGATGGAGAGACAGATGGCAGGAGGGAGGGAGGGATGATTATGGTGCTACCTGCTGCATTTTTTCACTGGTGCTTTAGCAAGACTTTCAGCTGTGGGAGTGAGAGAGCCCCTGTGCCCCCTGGGCTGGTCCAGCCACGCCTCCAGGGATGTTGCACTGGGCCTACAAAGAGGATGGAGAGTGACCAGGAGCCAGCCCAGAGCTCCCCAGGCCCCTGTGCACCTCGGCCGTGTCTATTGCCACCTGGCTCCCACGGCCTTACCCAACTGCCTTGCAGTGCCCAGTTCCCGAAGGCTGAAGGAGATCCGTGCACACCATGGAAATGGTTCTGATCTGTGCTCCTTTCTAGATTGGGATCGCCGATTGCATTATCTGGATGCCCTGCTGGATGATGCCCAGAAACTCTTGGAGAATGCTGAAGGCAAGATCTCCATGTGCTTTTCCAAACAGTGTCAATGCCCTAGCATCACTGCAGGTGCCAGGACAGAACCATGCACGAGTGTGCCCTCGCCCTGCGCCATCCACTAAGCGCTCCTGAGGCTCAGGCCTGTTTGGGAAAGGGCCAGTCCTGGCCCTGCCCCAAAAGCTATGACATTTTCTGAACCTTCTGCATATATTTGAAAAGCATGATGTCCTGAAGATGCCAGCATCCAAATCAGGATCTCTTCCATCTGATCCTGCTGTCCTTTTTCCTTTCTCAAGGGATGGACACAACATCTCTGCAGAAGGAGGCGCATCCCGGAGGAAGCAGTGGCTCAGTGCCCACCTCTGCTGCAGGAAGGAAGGCGATTCCAGGCACGGACACAGGCACGGGCACAGGCACAGGAGGTAATTGCTGTGCCGGGCTCAGCCAGGCTCAGCCCTCGGCAGGGCTGTGTGGCAGCACCTCTTCCCCAGGCCCTGCCCTTGCACGGCCCGGCAGCAGCCAAAGCTGGAGGCGCCTCGGCTTCGAGGCCTCTGGAGCTCGTTCCCAGCCCCGGGGAATCGGGACTCGGGCACCAAGGCCCCTCCCGCGGCAGCTGCTCCCGCAGCTGGCCCTGAGCGCCCAGAGGCCCAAGGCACAGGAGCAGCCCCGAGCGGGAGCCCTGCTGCGAGCCCAGGGCCAGAGCCAGCCCTGGCTCCTGACTGGGCAGGGGCTGCACTGGCTCCTGACAGGGCCTGACTCTGCCCCCTGGGGCTGGGGGAGCTGTCACGGGGCAGGGAGGGCCAGGGCTGGCAGGGGCTGCTCAGGGATGGGTTTGGCCCGTGTCCCTCCAAGCAGCGACTGCCCAAGCAGCTGCGCTGGCCCCGGGCTCTCCTCCCGGCCGGCTGGGCTTTGCTGGGTGGCACAGCCTGTGCCGAGGGGCGGCAAGGTGCCTGCAGGCCCCAGCTCTGGGGGAAGCAGAGAACGTCCTGGCCGTATCCACCGTGCTGCCAGCTCAGCACTGCAGCACAGCGCGGGCTCATGCTCCCCATTGCTCCCACAGATGCAGCCGGCACCACAACACGTGTTCCCGATTCCCAGAAGGGCATCAGAACGGGTGTCTGTAAGGGAACTGGATGCTGGCTAGGGTTAACGGCAGGCATGCTTCTTTTGGAGCTGGTCTTTATTTTATGCTGTGTTGGAATCTGGTGTTGCTGGAAGAGAAAATCGTGAGTGTTTTGTTCATCATTCTTTCAAATAGTTTCTTTTGAAAGCCTAATGTAGACAGGGAATGTTCCCAGTGAGACTGCAGTGGAGTTGTGGCCGGTCCGTGGTTGTCCAAAGAGCTCTGCTGAGGGTGCTGCTGCTGCCCAGTGCTTTCATTGGCCTCTTCATTGCTGGGCCTTGTCCTGGGGGGCCCGCTGGGGCTGCAGCCAGTGCTGGCTCCCACTGAGGCTGCCTGGCCAAGAGCAGCCCCAGGGGCACAGGGCAGAGGCAAGGCAAGGTGGGGAGGAGAAAGAGCGGGGACGAGATTGCCCTTGAAAGGCAGACGCGCTCTGGGGCCCGCTCCTGGCCAGGGAGCCTGCCCAGAGCCGTCCCCTGCTCGCCGGGGCCTTGAGGGGCAGCTGTCCAGCTGGGCCAAGCTGTGCCAGCAGCTCCAGCCGTGCTGGGGAGCCTTGCCAGCTCTGGGCCCTGCTGTGCAGGAGGGTCCCAGTGTGCCACTGGCAGCCGGGGGCCTCAGCCGCTCCTCTCTCCACAGGAGCGCCTCTGCAGCTTCACAAGACCAGCCAAACACCTCAGTCTGGGAGAACTGGACCTGTCATCCTGCGCCTCCTTACCAGTGTCTATTGTCCCTTCCACCGCTCCATTACGAGCCTATTGATGGAAGTACACTGCAACTACCACCCAGAACAGGACCCTCTCTCCCAGAAGGGACTGGCCCTGCTGTCCTGCCAGGGCAAGAGGTGCAGCCCTCCAACCAGGGAATGGTTCGTCAGAAAAGTTATACTGACTGCTAAAAATGTAGGAGGTTTATTAAAAATTTATTAAAAATACAACCGGAGACTGAATAGGTAAAATATTAGAGTGCCCGGCGTAGAGGATTTTCCCCGTCCATGTGCTCATCCACCCAATGGATGTTTTGCCTTTTAATTATTTTGCCCTTCTTAAAGTTCTGTCCATCAACTCCTTTTTTACTGTCCAGTGGTGGAGTTTACTTCCTTACATCTCAATTGGAGCTCAGGTGCTGCTCTTGTAACAAGGTGACCCTCTTCAATGTCCCGAACTCAGGTCGCTCCATGAGAACAACACAAAGGGGGGATAAAACAGAACTCTGTAAAACTTCTCTTAACATACATACATTATATTTGTCTTTTACTTGTGAGAGTCAACTATCACATTACTCATCTGTCACAGGCTTGATTCCAGCAACATATTTGGGCTTCAGCTCATGTGTCTGTGTGCTACCTCCAGCGCTGGCACAGCTGCTTGTCTGGTGGACAGGCAGCAGCCAGGCATGGGGTTCCCGAGGCTAACAGCAACCTCATGTTATCATTGTTTTCATTTTGAATCATTTAGATAAGTTTTTCATTTGTAGCATCTAATAAAAGTTTTTCATAGAATGGAGACCCCAGATGTTTGTTCCACTTTACTTCAAGAGTTCTGTGTTTGTCAAAGGAGTTTTACAGTTGCAGATACCTAGAATCTTCTGACACTTTGGCAATACAAACATAAAAATTGCTTTTAATTCATACTGTTTACTCTTGCACAGCTGGGACAAGACCAGCCCAGCCCAGAAGAATTGTCATGCCCAGGGCACTTGGGTACTGAGCAGTCCTGCCAAGGTCCCTCTGGGGGAGACGCGTCCAAAAACCTGGGAGAGACTGCACGGGGTGCCCATGGTGGGGAAAGGGCAGAGGGCGAGAGCAAGGCTCCAGTGTGTCCTGACAGGGCCTGGCTATGTGTCCTTGGGCTGGAGGAGCTGTCACAGGGCAGGGAGGGCCAGGGCTGGCAGGGGCTGCTCAGGGATGGGTTTGGCCCGTGTCCCTCCAAGCAGCGACTGCCCAAGCAGCTGCGCTGGCCCCGGGCTCTCCTCCCGGCCGGCTGGGCTTTGCTGGGTGGCACAGCCTGTGCCGAGGGGCGGCAAGCTGCCTGCAGGCCCCAGCTCTGGGGGAAGCAGAGAACGTCCTGGCCGTATCCACCGTGCTGCCAGCTCAGCACTGCAGCACAGCGCGGGCTCATGCTCCCCATTGCTCCCACAGATGCAGCCGGCACCACAACACGTGTTCCCGATTCCCAGAAGGGCATCAGAACGGGTGTCTGTAAGGGAACTGGATGCTGGCTAGGGTTAACGGCAGGCATGCTTCTTTTGGAGCTGGTCTTTATTTTATGCTGTGTTGGAATCTGGTGTTGCTGGAAGAGAAAATCGTGAGTGTTTTGTTCATCATTCTTTCAAATAGTTTCTTTTGAAAGCCTAATGTAGACAGGGAATGTTCCCAGTGAGACTGCAGTGGAGTTGTGGCCGGTCCGTGGTTGTCCAAAGAGCTCTGCTGAGGGTGCTGCTGCTGCCCAGTGCTTTCATTGGCCTCTTCATTGCTGGGCCTTGTCCTGGGGGGCCCGCTGGGGCTGCAGCCAGTGCTGGCTCCCACTGAGGCTGCCTGGCCAAGAGCAGCCCCAGGGGCACAGGGCAGAGGCAAGGCAAGGTGGGGAGGAGAAAGAGCGGGGACGAGATTGCCCTTGAAAGGCAGACGCGCTCTGGGGCCCGCTCCTGGCCAGGGAGCCTGCCCAGAGCCGTCCCCTGCTCGCCGGGGCCTTGAGGGGCAGCTGTCCAGCTGGGCCAAGCTGTGCCAGCAGCTCCAGCCGTGCTGGGGAGCCTTGCCAGCTCTGGGCCCTGCTGTGCAGGAGGGTCCCAGTGTGCCACTGGCAGCCGGGGGCCTCAGCCGCTCCTCTCTCCACAGGAGCGCCTCTGCAGCTTCACAAGACCAGCCAAACACCTCAGTCTGGGAGAACTGGACCTGTCATCCTGCACCTCCTTACCAGTGTCTATTGTCCCTTCCACCGCTCCATTACGAGCCTATTGATGGAAGTACACTGCAACTACCACCCAGAACAGGACCCTCTCTCCCAGAAGGGACTGGCCCTGCTGTCCTGCCAGGGCAAGAGGTGCAGCCCTCCAACCAGGGAATGGTTTGTTAGAAAAGTTATACTGACTGCTAAAAATGTAGGAGGTTTATTAAAAATTTATTAAAAATACAACCGGAGACTGAATAGGTAAAATGTTAGAGTGCCCGGCATAGAGGATTTTCCCCGTCCATGTGCTTATCCACACAATGGAGGTTTTGCCTTTTCATTCTTTTGCCCTTCTTAAAGTTCTGTCCATCAACTCCTTTTTTGCTGTCCAGTGGTGGAGTTTACTTCCTTACATCTTGATTGGAGCTCAGGTGCTGCTCTTGTAACAAGGTGACCCTCTTCAATGTCCCAAACTCAGGTCGCTCCATGAGAACAACACAAAGGGGGGTAAAACAGAACTCTGTAAAACTTCTCTTTACATACATACATTATATTTGTCTTTTAATTGTGAGAGTCAACTATCACATTACTCATCTGTTAAAGGCTTGATTCCAGCAACATATTTGGGCTTCAGCTCATGTGTCTGTGTGCTACCTCCAGCGCTGGCACAGCTGCTTGTCTGGTGGACAGGCAGCAGCCAGGCATGGGGCTCCTGATGCTAACAGCAACCTCATGTTATCTTTGTTTTTCATTTTGAAACATTTAGATAAGTTTTTCATTTGTAGCATCTAATAAAAGTTTTTCATAGAATGGAGACCCCAGATGTTTGTTCCACTTTACTTCAAGAGTTCTGTGTTTGTCAAAGGAGTTTTACAGTTGCAGATACCTAGAATCTGTTGACATTTTGGGAATACAAACAAAAAAAAAATTGTTTTTAATTCATACTGTTTACTCTTGCACAGCCTGGACAAGACCAGCCCAGCCCAGAAGAATTGTTATGCCCAGGGCACTTGGGTACTGAGCAGTCCTGCTGGGGTCCCTCCGTGGGAGACACCTCCCTAAACCTGGGAGAGACTGCAAGGGGTGCCAATGGTGGGGAAAGGGCAGAGGGCGAGAGCAAGGCTCCAGTGTGTCCTGACAGGGCCTGGCTATGTGCCCTTGGGCTGGAGGAGCTGTCACAGGGCAGGGAGGGCCAGGGCTGGCAGGGGCTGCTCAGGGATGGGTTTGGCCCGTGTCCCTCCAAGCAGCGACTGCCCAAGCAGCTGCGCTGGCCCCGGGCTCTCCTCCCGGCCTGCTGGGCTTTGCTGGGTGGCACAGCCTGTGCCGAGGGGCGGCAAGGTGCCTGCAGGCCCCAGCTCTGGGGGAAGCAGAGAACGTCCTGGCCGTATCCACTGTGCTGCCAGCTCAGCAGTGCAGCACAGCACGGACTCACGCACCCCACTGAACCTGTAGAGGTTCAAATCAAGACAGGAACACATGCCCTGAATCCACTTTGATGAGTCTCAAGGATTTTCTGCTCGCAGCATGGACACAAGCAGTGCATGATAGGTACAGCATAAACTCTGTTCACTGTGTCACTTGCCATGGCCTCTTTCACAGTCATATCCTTCCCCCTTCACATGTCCTGCCAAACACCTAAGGGAGAACTGGACCTCTAATCGCACATCTCCATGCCCATGCGTAATGTCCCTGTCACAGCTGCTTTATCAACTTGCTGCTGTGCGGATGCTGCCACCAGCCAAACAAGGTCCTCTACCCCTGAAGGCACTGGCCCCGCTCTCAGGCCCTTACTGAAGGTGAGTAGGGCTTGGCCCAACTCCTCTGTTACCATAAAGACATGGAGCTGTCACCCCAGTGTCCGGGTGGTACCACCAGCAAAGCCCAGCTGGCACCAGCTCTGGCTGAGCTCCATGCCCAGGAGCAGCCGTGGATGCCCACGGTGAGGGCAGGCAGGAGCCAGGCAGGGGCTGCTGTGAGCAGCAGCGGGGCCCCGAGGGGCTGGGCGAGCCCATGCTGAGCGTCCCTGGGCTGAGGGCCCATTTCCTTCAGTGGGATCATCTGGGCCTGCAGCTCCTCCAGTGGCATGCCCAGGAAAAGAGGGAAGCCATCAAGAGCCTGTGAGTCACAGGGATGGGGTGTGGCTTCCTCCCTCCTTGGGTAGCGGGCTGGTTAAAAGAGGCCTCTAGGGAGCGCGGCGAACAGGAGCGGGCAAACAGGGCTGTGGCTCGCCTCTGAAGGGCAGTTCGCGAGGCAGTTGGCACAGGCAGGGCAAGCAGGAAGGGTTGCAGGTTTTCTTTCTAGTCAGGTTTACTGTGTGTTGTTTGCAGCGTTTCTGTTGGTTGACTGGTTTTGGGGTTACTGGTAGTAATGGTTTTTACGTGATTGAAAAGTGTAGATAATACGAGTGTATGTAATCAGATGGAACCCTCCAAAAAGGATGCATCTGTCCAGACCCATTCCTGTGCAGAGTGTTTGAGCTCAGCGGTGGATTCAGGGGGCGTTGTGGAGAAAACCTGCCTGTGGTATGAACAGGTGAACAATCTCCTTTCACTGGTGGCCGAGCTTAGGGAGGAAGTTGAAAGACTCAGGAGTATCAGGGAAAGAGAAAGGGAAATAGATTGGTGGAGTTCAGCCCTTCCATCCTTAAGGGAAGCCCAGCAAGAGTCAGAGGACTCCCATGCCTCTCACTGTCAGGCAATAGAGGGGCACCTGGTAGATGAAGGAGAGTGGGAATGGGTCCCTGCCTAGGGAGGGCATGATAAAAATTCCTCCCGACCCCCATCCCTTAGCCAGGTGCCACTTCAGAATAGGTATGCGCCCCTGGATCTAGAGACTCAGCCAGATGATTTAGAAGAAGCTTATCTGCCCAGTGAGCCTCCCAGTTATCATTTATCTATAAGATGGATCACTACCTCTAATATCCAAAAGGTAAGAAGGGTAATTGTAGTGGCTGATTCCCTTCTGAGGGGAGCAGGGGGCCCCGTACGTCGACCGAACCCACCCCACAGGGAGGTCTGCTGCCTCCCTGGGGCCCAGGGACGAAAGATCACTGAGACACTGCCTGGGCTGATTCAGTCCTCTGATTATTACCCACTGCTGATACTCCAGGCTGGCAGCGATGAGATTGAAAAGAGGAGTGTCAGGACAATTAAAAGGGACTTTAGGGCACTGGGACAAGTGGTTGATGGGACGGGGGCACAGGTAGTCCTTTCCTCAGTCCCTTTGGTGGCTGGGAAAAACGGTGAAAGGAACAGGAGAGCTCAAACTATCAATGAGTGTTGCAAGGGTTGGTGTCATCTGCAGAATTTTGGATTCTTTGATCATGGGGCAACTTTTATGGCACCTGGCCTGCTGCAACCAGATGCTCTCCATCTCTCTGTTAAAGGCAGAAGGCTTTTAGCTGATGAGCTAGCAGACCTTGTTGAGAGGGCTTTAAACTAGGTTTCAAGGGGGAAGGGGATATAGCTGGGCTCTCTGGAAGCAGGCCCAAGGATGGTAAGCCTGAGTTAGGGATGGAATCAGCAGCCCAGCTGAGGTGCATGCACACCAATGCACACAGCATGGGCAACAAACAAGAAGAGCTGGAGGCCATGGTGCAGCAGCAGAGCTGCAGAGCTATGCTATAATTGCCATCACAGAAACAGGGTGGGATGACTCACATGGCTGGAGCATTGCCCTGGATAGCTACAAGCTCTTCAGGAGAGACACGAGAGGGAGAAGAGGTGGAGGGGTGGCATTTTATATTAGGGAGGCTTTGGATACCATGGATATTGGAACTAATGGCAGAATGTTGAATGCCTATGGTAAGAATTAGGGGGAAGGCCAACAAGGCTGGCATCCTACTGAGAGTCTGTTATCATCCACCCAGGCAGGAAGAAGAGGTGGACAACTCATTCTATAAGCAGCTAGAGAATGTTTCAGGATCATCGGCCCTTGTTCTTGTAGGCGACTTCAACTTGCCAGACATCTGCTGGGAACTCAATACAGCAGAAAAAAAGCAGCCCAGGAAATCTGTAGAGTGTGTGGAGGACAACTGTTTGTTGCAGCTGGTGGGCGAGCCCCCCAGGGGAGGGACCATGTTAGATCTGCTGTTTGCAAATAGAGGTGGACTGGGGAGAGATGTGGTGGTTGGAGGCTGCTTGGGCCACAGTGATCATGAAATGATAGAATTTGTTGCATGGCAAGCTGATCTGTAGTCAGCATTAATCAAGTTATAATAAGCAGTCCAGCTCAGCTCCATGTACCGGCCTCTGTGTTTGACTGACAGAAGCACACAGCCAGTGGGAGCTCTCCTAGGATGCAGGCATTGTATAGGTTCAGAGTCTCGGGGCACACAGATAGACCAATGAGCTGTCTCGACCTGGGAGCTTTGAATGGGCTATAAAAGAAAGCTCCGGACAATAAACAAGGCTGTTTTTCTGAGAAACACGAGTGGTCTGCCTTATGTTATGTCTCAGACATGGGAACACCGTGGTATCAAGATGTCTTGCTATTTTGTGAAATCAGGAGGAACGTCAATAAGACTTTTACATTGGACTTCCAGAGAGCAGACTTTGGCCTGTTTCGGAGACTTGTTCAGAGAGTTCCTTGGGAAGCAGCCCTTAAAAACAAAGGAGTCCAGGAAAAGTGGGCATGCTTCCAAACAGAGATCTTGAGGGCACAGGAGCAGGCCGCCCCTGGGTGCCGAAAGATGAGTCGACGAGGCAAGTGCCCAGCCTGGATGGGCAAGGAGGTTTTGGAGGAATTTAGGAAAAAAGGGAGGATGTATCATCTTTGGAAGGAGGGTCGGATCTCTCCGGAAGAATTTAAGGGGGCTGCTAAAGCATGTAGGAAAAAAAATTAGGGAGGCCAAAGCTCAGTTTGAAGTTAAAATGACAACTTCTGTAAAGGGTAATAAAAATGTTTTTACAAATGCATCACTGGTAAAAGGAAGGGTAAGACCAACCTTTGTTCTTTATTAGATGTGGGAGGGAACTTAGTAACTGCAGATCAGGAGAAGGCAGAGGTGCTTAACGCCTTCTTTGCCTCAGTCCTTAGTGGGAATGACTTGTCCCCAGGACAGCTGTCCTCCTGGGTTGGTTGATGGAGCCAGGGAGCAGAATGGGCCCCCTGTTATCCAGGAGGAGGCAGTCAGAACTGCTGAGCTGTTTAGATGTTCCTAAATCCATGGGCACAGATGGGATGCAGCCCAGGGTGATGAGGGAGTTGGCAGATGAGCTTGCAAAGCCACTCTCCATCATTTACCAGCAGTCCTGGCTCACTGGTGAGGTTCCAGATGGCTGGAAGCTGCACAGTGTCACACCCATTCACAACAAGGGCAGGAAGGAGGATCCTGGTAATTACAGGCCAGTCAGCCTGACCTCAGTACCCGGTAAGGTCATGGAACAGTTTATACAGAGTGTCATCACACAGCATCTACAGGATGGCCAGGGTATCAGACCCAGCCAGCAGGGGTTTAGGAGGGGTAGGTCATGTCTGATCAACCTGATCTCCTTTTATGACCAAGTGACCCACCTGGTGGATGCAGGAAAGGCTGCGGATGTTGTCTGCTTGGACTCCAGCAAGGCCTTTGACACTGCCTCCCACAGCACACTCCTGGAAGAGCTGCAGCCCACGGCTGGGACAGGAGCACTCTGAGCTGGGTTCAGAACTGGCTGGATGGCCGGGCCCAGAGAGTGGTGGGGAGCGGTGCTGCATTCCACACCAAGCTGAGAGTGTGTGTCGATCTGTTGGAAGGCAGGAGGGCTCTGCAGGGAGACCTGGAACGGCTGGATGGATGGGCAGAGTCCAGTAGGATGAAGTTTAGTAAGTCCAAGTACCCACTCC
Organism: Anomalospiza imberbis; assembly: GCF_031753505.1. Taxonomy (NCBI): domain Eukaryota; kingdom Metazoa; phylum Chordata; class Aves; order Passeriformes; family Viduidae; genus Anomalospiza; species Anomalospiza imberbis. The sequence goes on from NC_089691.1 coordinate 1,191,121, forward strand.
TGCATTTTGGCCACAATAACCCCCTGCGGCGTTATAGGCTGGGGACGGTGTGGCTGGGCAGTGCCCAGGCAGAAAGGGACCTGGGGGGAACGTGTCGACAGCCGGCTGAACATGAGCCAGCAGTGTGCCCTGGTGGCCAAGAAGGCCAATGGCTCCTGGCCTGGATCAGCAGGAGCAGGGAGATCATTCTGCCCCTGTGCTTGGCGCTGGTCAGGGCACACCTTGAGTGCCGTGTCCGGTTCTGGGCCCTCCGTTTGGGACGGACATTGACACACTCGAGCACATCCAGAGGAGGCAACGAGGCTGGTGAAGGGCCAGGAACACAAGCCCTGTGAGGAGCAGCTGAGGGAGCTGGCGGTGTCCAGCCTGGAGAAAAGGAGACTCAAGGGTGGCCTTATCACTCTACAACTTCCTGAAAGGTGGCTGTGCCCAGGTGGGGTTGGGCTCTTTCTCAAGGCAGCAACTGACAGAGGCAGAGGACACAGCCTCAAGCTGCACCAAGGGAAATATAGGTTGGACGTTAGGAAAAGGTTTTTCACGGAAAGAGTGATAAAGTACTGGCATGGCCTGCCCGGGGAGCTGGTGGAGTCACCGTCCCTGGACGTGTTTAAAAAAACACTGGACGTGGCACTCGGTGCCATGATTTAGTTCAAGTACTGGGACATGGGTTGGACTCGATGATCTTGAAGGTCTCTTCCAACATGGTCATTCTGTGAATTTTGTATGAATTCTGTGAATTCTGAGCAGCTTCAGGCACACAGCCTGACCAGCAATGTCAGCAGGCAAAACAAAGGTTTTGCTGAGAAATGGCCCTTTGATGAAACAAAACATTTACAGTCAGGGCAGTCCGTTTGTATAGATGGGGGTACACTCTGGGGGTACAGCCAAGGCCATGAGGTCACAGCAGGCTCTGGGGTCACAGCAGGCTGAGGTCACAGCAGGCTCTGAGGTCACAGAGGTGCCAGAGCCCCGTGGTTGCACAGCACCACAACAACCGAGCAGTCAGTCCTTGAGCACAACTGCTGTGGCAGCAGCGGCGCTGGCAGCAGTGGTGCTGACACTGGGACAGCTGTGTCAGGACAGCGGTGGCAGCAAGAGCTGCGGGACTGGCAGAGGGCAAGGCAGCATGGCCCTTGCTCTGCGCCCCTTCCTCCTGCTCCTCCTGGCCGTGGCCCTGCCTGCCAGGGCTGCCCAGGCTGCTCCGCTGCAAGCGCGGGGAGCAGGTGAGCCGGCAGCCTGGCTCCCCTTTCCCGGGACAGCTCTCCCTGCTCCCCGGGAAGCGCTGGGGGATGCTTTTCCCTGGGGCTTTAGGGAGGGTTTCTGCTGTGGGAGGGAGAGAGACCCCGGGGACCCCGGCAGGCCCATTTTCCTCTCCAGAAATGTCACACAGGGCAGGGAAAGAGGGTGAGGTGTGACCAGGAGGCGCCCAGAGTTTCCCAAGCCCCTGTGCAGCTTTGGCCATGTCCATTCTCATCTGGATCCCTTAGCCTTACCTGACCCCCTTGCAGTGCCCAGTTCCCTAATGCAGAACGGGATCCCACCACACCATGGAAATGGGTCTGGTCGCTGCTTCCCTCTAGATTTGGATCACGAATTGAATTATTTGCAACTGCTGGTGAAGGACACTTTAAAGATCATGGAGAATGCTGGAGGGAAGTTCTGAATTTCCCTTTTTACAGACAGAATAATCAGAGTCAAGGTGGCAAGAGTTCACTCATCTGCCATTTTCATTAGGGTTAAGTCAGGGTTGAAGGATTCTGGAAGCCTTGGCCTGCTCCTTTCTGGAGCCCTGAGTGATTCCACAGGATCGCTGTCAGTGGGAGGAAGGAGCATTTAGCTGTCCACCTTCCTCCCGTATGCATTGCCTGTGCGTGCTTCCGTGAGCTCTGTGCAGCCACGGAGAAGAGCAGAGAGGGAAGGGGCCGGGCCCAGGGCTGTGCCCCGGGGCTGAGCCTTGGTGCAGCCTGAGGATCTCCTACAGCGCCACGGGAGCTGTTCTGTCCTGCCTTTCTTTGCAGATAACCCTGTTGGTGAAAGTGATCTGGCTTCCCAACCCATGTTCAGGATTGAGCCTTTGGGAGATGGAGAGGGTAGGTCAAGGCCTTTCCCCCTGGGAGAGCCGCCAGCTCAGAGCCCAAAGCTCGGCCAGGGGGCCATGGCTGCAGGTGCCAGGACAGAACCATGCACGTGTGTGCCCTCGCCCTGCGCCATCCCCTCACGAGTTCTCCTGCGGCTCCGTACTGCCGGTGCAGATCTGCAGAGATGACAGGAGCTTCTGTGGCTGTTGAGTTACAGGTGTGTTTGCAGGGAGGAATTTCCCAGGTCCTTTGGTGGATGTTGCACGCAAACCCAGCTCCCGTCACAGGGGTGAGTAGTGTGTCCCTGCTGACCCCACAGGCTAAACAATGATTTTGTGGGATCCATTCCTGGGAAGTGGAACTATGTTGCTCTAAGGTCCTCCAACGGGAAAGAAAAAAGCTACAGGACACAAGAAACCCCATGAGCCATCCGAAGACATGAGGCAAATTCTGAAAGGATTGCTCCAGGGAGGAAATGGTGAGAGCATTTTCCTCAGCCTTTCCCTGGGACTCAGCAGCCGGGGGCTTTCCCTGCACATCGGGACACGTCATGCCCGGCAAAGCGGGAAGGGATCCATGGCAGCCTGGCTGCCCTGCTGCTGCTTTCACGGCCTGCAGGGCTGTTTGCCAGCCTGGCCTGGCTGCAGCTTCTCCCCAGCCTCTGCAGGAAGGCATTTGGCCCCAGCTGACAGGGAGCGCAAACTGCAGCATGGGCCATGCACTCCCTGAGATCCCCTGCAATTTCCCAGTCTCCAGGCAGATTAGGAGGAGCAGTGGTTTGGAGGAGGGAGTGGGTCGTAGCCTACCCAGAAATTTTATAGGGATTTCCTGATCCTTAACTATGCTTGCCTTTCACAAGCATTGCCTCCTGAAGATGCCACCTCCACAATGGGCAGCAGTCCCACCTGATCCAGCTGTCCCTCTTCCTTTCTGCAGAAATGGATGGAGAGGCTGTGCTGAAGGCTGAGTTTCCCGGAGGAAGCAGTGGCTCATTGGCAGCCTCTGCTGCAGGAAGGGAGGCGATGCCAGGCACAGTCACAGGAGGTAATTGCTGTGCCTCTGGGCCTGCTGAGCCCTGCTGAGGCTTGAGCTGCCCTCTCTGCTGCTTGGCAGTGCGGGAACAGCCTGGACAAGACCGGCACAGCCCAGAGGAATTGTTATGCTCAGGGCACTCGGGTACTGAGCAGTCCTGCTGGGGTCCCTCTGTGGGAGAGACGTCCCTAAACCTGGGAGAGACTGCACGGGGTGCCCATGGTGGGGAAAGGGCAGAGGGCGAGAGCACGGCTCCAGTGTGTCCTGACCGGGCCTGGCTATGTGCCCTTGGGCTGGGGCAGGTGTGCCAGCAGAAGGAGGGCAGGCAGTTGGTAGGACAGGAGGGAGGGAGGGAGGGCGGGGGTTGGGGAGGGATATTTGCGGCACTGCCTGCTGCAGTTTTCCCAAGGGATTAAAAGAAAGTTTCCTTTGTACAAGTGAGAGAATCCCCATGGGCCGTGGGCTGCTCCAGTTTCCTCTCCAGGGATGCTGCGCTGGGCCTGCAAAGAGGATGAGGATTGACCAGCAGCCAGCCCTGAGCTCCCCAGGCTCCTGTGCAGTTTTGGCCATCTCCATTCTCATCTGGCTCCCACAGACTTACCTGACTCCCTTGCAGTTCCCAGTTCCGTGAGTGAGAAGGGGATCCCAACACACCATGGAAATGGCTCTGATCTTTGCTCCCTTCTAGACTGGGATCATGACACGGATTATCTGGAAGCCCTGCTGGATTATGGCTTGAGACTCTTGGGAAATGCTGGAGGCAAGTTCTCAATGTACCATCTTGACAGAATAGGCAGTGACAAGGAGGCCAGAGCTCATACATTTGCCCTTTCCCTTAAGGCACTCTCAGGGCAGATAGATTCAGGAAAATTTTACCGGCTCCCTTCTCAAGCCCTGAGGGATCCCACAGGATTGCTGTCAGTGGGAGGAAGGAGCATTTAGCTGTTCAACTTCCTCCCGTGTGCAATGCCAGTGTGTCCTTCCGGGTGCTCTGTGCAGCCACGGAGAAGAGCAGAGAGGGAAGGGGCCGGGTCCAGGGCTGTTCCCCGGGGCTGTGCCTTTCGCAGCTCCTTTGCTGGCCCCAGGGAGCCTGAGCTGCTCCTGCTGCTGCTGCCAAGCCCTGGCCCAGGCTGGGGCTGGGTTTAGAGCTGCTGGCAGCTCCAGGGAGTCCTTTCTCCCCTGTCTGTCCTGCAAGGGGCTCCTTCCATCCCAGTGTGGGGTCACTGCAGGCACATGGTCCCCCTGCCCCTGCTGCTGAGTGGAAGGCAGAGCTGAGGGAGTGCCTTGGAGGGCACCAATCACCCAGGGGCACTCACTGCCACTCTGGCCCGAAGGAGAATCTTCAGCAGAGTCACAGGAGCTGTTCTGTCCTGCCTTTCTTTGCAGCTGAAGCTGTTGCTAAAAGTTATCTGGCTTCCCAACCCACGTTCAGGATTGAGCCTCTGGGAGATGGTGAGGGTAGGTCAAGGCCTTTCCCCCTGGGAGAGCCGCCAGCTCAGAGCCCAAAGCTCGGCCAGGGGGCCATGGCTGCAGGTGCCAGGACAGAACCATGCACGTGTGTGCCCTCGCCCTGCGCCATCCCCTCACGAGTTCTCCTGCGGCTCCGTGCTGCCCGCGCAGATCTGCAGAGATGACAGGAGCTTCTGTGGCTGTTGAGTTACAGGTGTGTCTGCAGGGAGGACTTTCCCAGGTCCTTTGGTGGATGTTGCACGCAAGCCCAGCTCCCGTCGCAGGGGTGAGTAGTGTTTCCCTGGTGACCCCACAGGCTGAGCACTGGCTTTGTGGGATCCATTCCTGGGAAACTGAACTCCTTTCTATTAAGGTCCTTCAACAGGATACAAGAAACCCAAAGGAGAGAAGGAAATGCTTGACTTAAACTATGTCCTGAAAGTTGTGGTGAAGGAACTGCGGAAAGGACAAGGTGTGTCTATGTCCCTGGGCCTTCCCCTGGGACTCAGCAGCCGGGGCCTTTCCCTGCACATCTGGACACGCCGTGCCCGGCACAGCGGGAAGGGATCCATGGCAGCCTGGCTGCCCTGCTGCTGCTTTCACGGCCTGCAGGGCTGTTTGCCAGCCTGGCCTGGCTGCAGCTTCTCCCCAGCCTCTGCAGGAAGGCATTTGGCCCCAGCTGACAGGGAGCGCAAACTGCAGCATGGGCCATGCACTCCCTGAGATCCCCTGCAATTTCCCAGTCCCCAGGAAGATCACGAGGGGTGGTGGTTTGGAAAAGAGAGAGCCCTGTCACAGCCCCAAGTGCCCGGGCCTTATCCTGATCATTTTCCATGTCTTTGACAAGTATTGCCTCCTGAAGTTTCCACCTTCCCGATGTGTAATGGCTCCATCTGATCCAGCTGTGCCTCTTTCCTCTTTCTCAAGGGATGGACAGAGAGGCTTTATGGAAGGCAGCATTTCCTGAAGGGAGGGAGGTGATTCCAGGCATGGGCACAGGCACGGGAGGTAATTGCTGTGCTGGGCTCAGCCCTTGGTGAGGCTGTGTGGCAGAAGCTCTTCCCCAAGGCCCTGACCTGTGTGAGAGGGTCTGACTGTTCCTTGGCCTGCCTGAGCTGACCGAGCAGAGATAGGCAAGAAGGGAGAGTTGTGACACTGCCTGCTGCAGATTACCTCAGGGATTTAGTGACGGTTTCCTCTGTGGGAGGGACAGAACCACCATGGGCCCCGGGCAGGTCCAGCCACTCCTCCAGGGATGTGGCACAGGGCCTGCAAAGAGGGTGGAGAGTTGCCAGGAGCCAGTCCAGAGCTCCCCAGGCCCCTGTGCATCTTTGGCCATGGCCATTCACATCTGGCTCCCATGGCCTTACCCGACCCCCTCGCAGTGCCCATTTCCCTGAGGCAGAGGGGGACTCCAGCACTCCATGGAAATGGTTCTGATCTCTGCTCCTCTCTAGACTGGGATCGTGACATGGCTTATCTGGGAGGCCTAGCACAAGACAGTGTGAAATCCATGGAAAATTCTGCAGGCAAGTTCTCAATGTCCTTTTCCTGAGAGAATAATCAGTGTCAGTGTGGCAGCACCTCACTCATGTACCATTTACCTTAACAGTCTGAAGGTTGTTGAGATTGGGAAAACCTGCCCTGCTCCCTTCTCAAGCCCTGAGTGATCCCACAGGATCGGTGTCAGTGGGAGGAAGGAGCATTTAGCTGTTCATCTTCCTCCCGTCTGCAATGCCAGTGTGTGCTTCCGTGAGCTCTGTGCAGCCACGGAGAAGAGCAGAGAGGGAAGGGGCCGGGCCCAGGGCTGTGCCCCGGGGCTGAGCCTTGGTGCAGTCTGAGGATCTCCTACAGCGCCACGGGAGCTGTTCTGTCCTGCCTTTCTTTGCAGATAACCCTGTTGGTGAAAGTGATCTGGCTTCCCAACCCACGTTCAGGATTGAGCCTTTGGGAGATGGAGAGGGTAGGTCAAGGCCTTTCCCCTTGGGAGAGCCGCCAGCTCAGAGCCCAAAGCTCGGCCAGGGGGCCATGGCTGCAGGTGCCAGGACAGAACCATGCACGTGTGTGCCCTCGCCCGGAGCCATCCCCTCACGAGTTCTCCTGTGGCTCAGTGCTGCCGGTGCAGATCTGCAGAGATGACAGGAGCTTCTGTGGCTGTTGAGTTACAGGTGTGTTTGCAGGGAGGACTTTCCCAGGTCCTTTGGTGGATGTTGCACGCAAGCCCAGCTCCCGTCGCAGGGGTGAGTAGCGTGTCCCTGCTGACCCCACAGGCTGAGCACTGGCTTTGTGGGATCCATTCCTGGGAAATTGAACTATGTTGCCCTAAGGTCCTCCAACGGGAAAGAACAAAGCTACAGGACTCAAGAAACCCCATGGGCCATCCCAACACATGAGGCAAATCCTGAAGGAAATGCTGCCAGCTGGACAAGGTGTGTCTATGTCCCTGGGCCTTCCCCTGGGATTCAGTAGCCGGGGCCTTTCCCTGCACATCTGGACACGCCGTGCCCGGCACAGCGGGACGGGATCCATGGCAGCCTGGCTGCCCTGCTGCTGCTTTCAATGCCTGCAGGGCTGTTTGCCAGCCTGGCCTGGCTGCAGCTTCTCCCCAGCCTCTGCAGGAAGGCATTTGGCCCCAGCTGACAGGGAGCCCAAACTGCACCATGGGCCTGAGATCCCCTGCAATTTCCCAGTCTCCAGGCAGATTAGGAGGGGTGCCTGTACGGAGAAGGGAGGGACCTGGCCCACCCAAAAAGTTTATAGGGATTTCCTAATTCTTAACCATGTCTTTGGCAAACCTTGCCTCCTGAAGTTGCCATCTTCCCAGTGGGGAACAGCCCCACCTGATCCAGCTGTCCCTTTTCCTTTCTCCAGAAGTGGATGGAGAGGCTGTGCTGAAGGCTGAGTTTCCCGGAGGAAGCAGTGGCTCATTTGCAGCCTCTGCTGCAGGAAGGGAGGCGATGCCAGGCACAGTCACAGGAGGTAATTGCTGTGCCTCTGGGCCTGCTGAGCCCTGCTGAGGCTTGAGCTGCCCTCTCTGCTGCTTGGCAGTGCGGGCACAGCCCGGACAAGACCGGCACAGCCCAGAGGAATTGTTATGCTCAGGGCACTCGGGTACTGAGCAGTCCTGCTGGGGTCCCTCCGTGGGAGAGATGTCCCTAAACCTGGGAGAGACTGCACGGGGTGCCCATGGTGGGGAAAGGGCAGAGGGCGAGAGCAAGGCTCCAGTGTGTCCTGAGAGGGCCTGGCTTTGTCCTGTTGGGTCGGGGGAGCAATTCCCGGGGAAAGAGGAATAGAGACAGAGAGGAAGTTCAGGATGGAGAGACAGATGGCAGGAGGGAGGGAGGGATGATTATGGTGCTACCTGCTGCATTTTTTCACTGGTGCTTTAGCAAGACTTTCAGCTGTGGGAGTGAGAGAGCCCCTGTGCCCCCTGGGCTGGTCCAGCCACCCCTCCAGGGATGTTGCACTGGGCCTACAAAGAGGATGGAGAGTGACCAGGAGCCAGCCCAGATCTCCCCAGGCCCCTGTGCACCTCTGGCCATGTCTATAGCCGCCTGGCTCCCACGGCCTTACCCAACTGCCTTGCAGTGCCCAGTTCCCGAAGGCTGAAGGAGATCCGTGCACACCATGGAAATGGTTCTGATCTGTGCTCCTTTCTAGATTGGGATCGCCGATTGCATTATCTGGATGCCCTGCTGGATGATGCCCGGAAACTCTTGGAGAATGCTGAAGGCAAGATCTCCATGTGCTTTTCCAAATAGTGTCAATGCCCTAGCATCACTACAGGTGCCAGGACAGAACCATGCACGTGTGTGCCCTCACCCTGCGCCATCCACTAAGCGCTCCTGCGGCTCAGGCCTGTTTGGAAAAGGGCCAGCCCTGGCCCTGCCCCAAAAGCTATGACATTTTCTGAACCTTCTGCATATATTTGAAAAGCATGATGTCCTGAAGATGCCAGCATCCAAATCAGGATCTCTTCCATCTGATCCTGCTGTCTTTTTCCTTTCTCAAGTGGTGGACCAAATATCACTGCAGAAGGAGGCACATCCCGGAGGAAGTAGTGGCTCAGTGCCCACCTCTGCTGGAGGAAGGAAGGCGATTCCAGGCACGGGCACAGGCACGGGCACAGGCACAGGAGGTAATTGCTGTGCCGGGCTCAGCCGGGCTCAGCCCTTGGCAGGGCTGTGTGGCAGCAGCTCTTCCCCCAGGCCCTGCCCTTGCACGGCCCGGCAGCAGCCAAAGCTGGAGGCGCCTCGGCTTTAAGGCCTCTGGAGCTCGTTCCCAGCCCCGGGGAATCAGGACTCGGGCACCAACGCCCCTC